>NC_133667.1:18267918-19522918 GCF_048934315.1 Petromyzon marinus | reverse complement strand
ACGGCGTGCGATGCATTGTCATCGTGAACACCCCGAAGGTGGGTGTAGCACCAGCCCTAGAGGGGGCTCGGTGAGCCCTGAGATAGCGCTCAGTGGCACCACGCGTGGCGTGCAGTGCTGACTCCTCCAGGAGGAAGTGTGAGAGTGTCAGCCATGGGATGAGGTTACCCTAGGCCAGGGGTGGGGAACCTTTTTTCTGCCAAGGGCCATTTGGATCTTTATAAAATCATTCGCGGGCCATACAAAATTAAATTTATGTTGCTATGAAAAAAGCGCCTAGATTGATTGAATTTCGAGTCGTTCGGTTGCCTTGGCAGGGCCAGACCAAATGATTTTGCGGGCCTTATACGGCCCGTGGGCCGGACGTTCCCCACCCCTGCCCTAGGCCATGACACTCTGGTTGACCCTGGAAGGCACGTGACCAGTAAGATCTACACAAGGGCCCCCGGGTGGGGGCTTGGGGGTGGTCACGTGTCAGGGTAGTTCCTACGGGAAGGGTCGAGAAACGACAAGAGGTTTCTCGAAGGTGGTCGTGGCCAAGGGCGGGGCCAGCCACGACCCAGCAGCATGTAAACCGGGGTCCGCACAGGGGACCGGGATTCAGCGTTGCTGCCGTCATCTGAAGATCTACGATCTACGTTCTACGTCCAAGAAGAAGTCACCAACACGTGTACGAGGACTCCAGCTAGGGTCCTGTCTGTTGTAGCTACTCCCAGTAACTAGCGTAGTTAGCCTGGTGTTCCACCACCATAGGTCATCTGGTAAAGGGGCAGTAACCCCTTTGTGTTATGTGTTGGTGTTAATAAATATGTGTTGCCTCCAAGAAGTACGTCTGCGACTCAGTTGAATCCAGTACACAAGTATGAAATGAGATGATCAATTCATCACTATAATGAAGGATTGACGAATTTTCCATATTCAGCAATGTTGATACATTTTCTCTACTCAAGGTCGTCACTCGCTTTAGAAATGTATTATTTCGTGACATGAACCCGTTAACTGCAATACATACAAATTTAAGAACATTTATTCTGACATATACGCAATTCAATCCATTGATTTAATTAATGCAGGATTCCATCTCTAATATACAATGTGCATTTTAACATGCTTATGTCAATGTGTTTGATTATAATAATTTTGCTGAATGGGAACTCTTAAGCCCATAATAGAGCCTTTCTTTTTTAGAATTTTATCCCTGAATTAATTTTCTTTGTCTTCACCCAAATCCCATAATAGTGCCCCAGGGTCAGAATAGTCACGTTCCCTCTCTCTGTTTTTACAGTATTGCTCCCTCATGCAATCATTTAATCTAGAGTATTGGCCACACCCATCCATGTAGTAAAAATATTGCGATGGTGGTCATGACATAGCACCTGAGACTTTAAAGTTCACATTTAATTGTTAAAAGAGGTTTACAGCGGCCAGGAGAGATAGTTTCCGTCCATTTCTTGCAGGCGAGCGTTGGGCTGACGTGGAGGCCCCCCTGGCGTCCCGGTTCATCTTCTCGCATGACCAGGCCAACGCAGGGATGCGCTTCCTGGAGACGCTCGTGGAAAACCTGGAGGAGTTCCGGCCTGACCTGGTTGTACTGTCAGGCTTTCACATGATGGAGGGCCAGGGCAAGGACTTTTGGACCCAACGTCTGGATGAGGTCTTTTGCGAGCAAAGCAGATGCTAAAGCACCCAAACACGTAAAATTGTATCAAGCTTTTTAGCATGGTAATTTAAATATAAAGTACGTCCACATTGCTTTCTTAGGGCGAGTTCTTGTTAACATTGCTCTGGTCACAACAAAGACTCACTTGTTATCCTAGCATCTTGACTAGATGGTTCGAGAAATTTATGAAATATCAGCATGCAGTAATCCTCCAGATCTCAAGGGGGGTGGAAAACGTTGCCTCAAGCAAGGGGGAGTTTTGAAAGTAATTTTATACTAATGATTTGCAGAGCTTAGGTGTCCTGCATCCATTCCCTTGGGTATCGTTCATCCCGTGGGAATCCTGTGTGCATGGCTATCCTGTGCTTGCCTGGGTTGATACATAGGTGTGTGCGTGCATGCGTGTATGCAGGTGGTCACGTCTCTAAGTGAGATACCTGCCGAGACAGCTGTGCATCTAGAGCTGGCCAGCATGGCCGACCGCGAATACATGGAGATGGTCCTAGAGATGGTGAGGCCGAGTGTGTGCTTTCGCATTATCTTCATCGGTATTACAGCGCAGAAATTCTCACTGCCTTCAGATCATGGTCGTGATAAAGCTTAGCATCACTGAACTTCTTCTCTGCAGGAAACTACAGATTGGAATCTCCTCGGTAATTCATCAATCACAAGAAGAATAGCTGACCTACAGATATGCATGGATGGGATGCAACGTTTGAGATTATTCATGTAAAATATACTTGATAAATGAAGTCGTGAGTAAATGACTCCTCGACTGAATGTCGATTCCAAGATACTCCTCGCCTTCCATTGTAGGTGCTGCCGGTGGTGACGTCGCTGGGCCTCAACGAGCAAGAGCTGCTCTTCGCCAACCAAGCCGGCAGCGGCCCGTTCCCAGACTTGGACGCGTGGAACGGCGCACCGGACGTGGGCGTCGTATGCGACATCATCGCCTGGCTGCTGACACACTACGGCGGCGCGGGCGCCGACGCCGAGTCGTCGCTGAGCCGCGTGCACTTCCACACTCTGGCCTTCCACGTGCTCGCCACGCTCGACGGCGAGTGGCTCAACGGCGAGGCCGCCGTGGCCGCCGGCGCCCGGGCCGCGGGGGCGCAGGCGTGCCGCGGCGTCGACGAGCGGCTGACGCTGCGGGCGCCGCGCAGCTTCGCGGCGTCGCGCATCGACCGGCTGGCCGGGAGGAGTGACGAGGTGACCTTTGACCCCGCGCTCCCCGTGTCGGCCTGGAAGCGGGAGGGCGTGAGCTTCTACTACAGCCCCGTGCTGGTGTGCGCCCACCCCGCGAGGACGGTCGGCCTTGGCGACGCCATCTCGGCAGAGGGGTTGCTTTACTCGGAGCACGTGCAGCAGTGACGCGGGAGGGTCGTGCCCTCAAGCCGCCGAGCACTTGGGGTGCCCGCGCGATGGCACCGGCGCGGCTGCGTGCAGCCTTTAAATGTTCCGAGGGAATGGGAGTCTGGGTATTTTTGCGCGGCTCGTTAGTACGTAAGTAAATAAAGAGCAATGTGGGAAAGGAGAGTTTAACTATTGGGTGGGTTGGCTTGTTTACTGTTACACAAGATGCTGCGCCATCCCTGCCCCCCAAGATTATTCCGTTTTTGTTGTTTTATGCTCCGTTTGTGTAAGGCGTGATAGTTTTTCCTTGAACCCTTCTCATTATAACTCCCTCGTGTATGCCTTACGCGATGCAGAGCTTAGATGCAAAGTTTCAGAGCACGTTCAACTCCAGCACTGAAATGCATTGAATGCTGCTTTAAGGGTAATTTAACGTATGTGTGCGCATGGGTCAATGTGCTGTGTTTTCCATCCCTTGTAATCATTACATAAATCCTGGGGTTGTGAAAAATTCCACCGTCATGTATTTGCAAAA
Organism: Petromyzon marinus; assembly: GCF_048934315.1. NCBI lineage: Eukaryota > Metazoa > Chordata > Hyperoartia > Petromyzontiformes > Petromyzontidae > Petromyzon > Petromyzon marinus. The sequence continues at coordinate 19,519,370 of NC_133667.1, read as the reverse complement.
TAAGTTTCACATTTAACAAGTGTTGTAAATAACTAAGATGATTCTAGCAATCACTTTACTTAGTTACAAAATTACTTTACTGAATCCACCAAATTACAATTTATTTTGTAACTGTAAAACAGTTTTAGATTCAGACTCGCAAGCTGCATTACTGCAATATTTATTGTTTGATATATCCTCACAAGATTTAGGCTCAAGTTTTAAGCCTTCAACTATTATGCATTCAAGTTAATTATTAAAATGTCATTTTCAAGGTCGTGATTTTTATTAGCCCAATTCCAAAATTCCACAATTTGTGGCTACTCAATCTTTTTTTTACAACTGTCCTAGGTCTCATTTACAAATGTCAAATTAGGCCACAGGTACTCAATCATTCAATATAGGGAAATGTAATTGATTACCCTTTCCTAATCCATTTATATCACGTGAACTTGTACTTTCCTAGGTGGGGCGAGCACACCGTTGACTTGGCTTACAGGAAGACGAACCTCGCAGAGCTGTAGGATATTTTGTATGTTGGCAGCACTACCTCAGTTTTGCCCAACTACCGAGTGGCAACTTGTGCAGACGATGGTGGCACTTACATATAATTGAGGGAAGCGTAACTATTTTAAATTTAACGAATTTGTTTCCTTTCAAAACTTCCAATTTCACGTGTGACCGCTGATGAGATGAGGCTTTGAAATTGTGTGCACACAAGTTAAAATAATGTAAAGAATATATAACACCATGGCATACGTACCAGCTATCCCAAAATCATTCCACTATTCTGTTTGTATTGTGTTTGAAATGGCCAAGAGAGGTTTTTATTTGAAAATAATTATTTTTTTGGAGTGTTCCATAACTGTCACAGCACATGTTTGTATGTGGATGCTTGATTATTTCCTTGCATCTATGTATGCTCCTCTGCACTTAACTGTGCGTTGTACACAGATGTAATTACTCCACAGTGTGCATCACAGGCAATCATCTTTTTGTCCTATTTTAGCATTTTCAGTTAAATATGAATATATTAAACACTGAAAGAAATCACTGCAACGTAGATCAGCTCAGCTGTTAAAAACAAATCTGGACAAAATAGGGCCATTTCTGAAACAGGACCACAGCTGATGTTTTGTCCCGATACATGCTTCAGTGTGACCCCGGTCCCTCTGTCTCCCTTCTCTTCACTGGCAGGAAGCAATGGTAACTTTTTAAAACACGTTTTAATCCATGCTTGGGTTATGTTATGAAATCCAAGCCATAATTTGTTATTTCAGCCACGTCTCTACCACGTTCACCCCGTGACTTCACGACTGTTTCCGAGAGCGTCCGGCCGAAAGCAGGCAGCCACCTCGACAAAAAGAACTAAGCACAGCCCCCTTGTGTAATTGTGCTGCTACACGTCTTGGTTACAGCTCACTCTACCGGCTCAGGCTGATGTGGTTGTCTAGGCAGACCGTACTTGTCCGTTTCGAGAACATCGTCGGCCCGGCTTTGTTTGTGGGAACAATAACACGAGTTCTTGTTCCCGTGACTGTAACACCAGTCACGGGAACAAGTCACCAGTAGCCCTGGAAGAACGAGAACCCTCTTCACGGAGCCCTCTTCATGGAGCCCTCTTCAATACTACAGCCATAGCATTGTCCTCGCCCAGGAAACAATTGTGATGCCACTTGCTGTCCTCAAACACCATGTTTATGAACAAAGATTACACCAAACATTGCAACAAACATTTTATTTACATGCCAGGGCCTTGCTTATCACTGGATTAGCCATTGCTTTAGACGAAGTTTTTCAAACGTAGCTTCCTGATCTCCACCCTTCCGGCAACCTTGGCTAGACGCATTCCCAGGGAAGGTCAGCCCTCCTGGAATCTAATACTAGCCCAGTGGGGGCAGGGATCTGGATAAGGTGGGTGAAACGTGAGGACAAGCAGCGGAGAAACAGCTTTTCCTGTTTTAGCTTGGTTTACCACAGGGTCCAGCACACAATGTTTTAAACTATGAGACTCACAGTGGAAAATTAGCCCCTTTGTTGTGTGCTTTGTATTCAGAGCACTGATGTATTTGAGCATTGCACTCCAATTTCATTTAGGGATATTCAAATTGTGGCTATGCACAAGATCAGTGGTGAGTGGTGTATTAACACTTGTCGTGGTGTAGTGTGGTTAAAATTGGAAATAATACCCAGCACCTTATGTGCCATGCTGTCCTTGCTAACAGCCACTTTCACCCAACGTTCTTTAACTTAACAGGGAATATTTCTTTAAGGCTGTATATGGGTGTGTAGACAATTGGGGACAGCTGATGTGTTTTTCTCGGTGCACTATTAGGCGAGCAACTCCAGGTTTGATTCTTGAAACATCGGTGAAATTATATATCCGATTTATTCGGTCGTTAAATGAGTACCTTATACACTGTGTAAGCACTTGAAATGTGGACATGAAGGTGGCCGGACACAAAACTCACCCCTCAACCACTCTAACAAATGAGCTTTGAGTATCTGTTGTGCATATGTATATTTGCTGGTTTGTCTGCACATTGACCTGAGGCTTTGTTTATCACTGCAGTCCATTTGCCCTCAGATTCTCATGGTAATTTGGCTGCTTTCTAAAAGCACAACATTACCTTCATGAGTTTGGGTATAGCCTAATGAGAATTTCAGACAGCACGTTACCTTATTATGGAGCAATTTTTGAACCTATTCCAATTTTCCTTTCCATTCCTTCTTGTTATTCATCCTTTGTTTAAACAGAAGCACATTCACTTGCATTTTCAGCCATTGTTTACCAAGATTTGGGACTTTTCTTTTTTATAACTCTTGTCTTATATATGTTATTTGGTTTGCTTTGTCTCCTGTAAAGGAAAGAAAACCGGCACAACACAGGCATTCGGCGTCATCCAGCCATGTGGCCAACTCCTAGGGTTACTATTTTGGGTTTGGTAGGGCAGTTGTAAAAAAAATAGTAGGTATAATTGAGTTGGGACCAAACAAAAGCCACTTTTCTGTTGCCATTCCAATACTAAATATAACTTTGTCGCCAATTGCTCAACCAGCTGGAACTGTCTTGTCGATGGGAATATACGAATAACGTTTTGCACAAAATTATACCGAGGGGCACTCTTAATTTCCAGCGTTGAGTTTTAGGCTTGCACCACAGTCATCTTGCACTTTGTTGCTGATGTCTTTATACATATATATTTTTTGGCACATTGAGAATGCAAATTAAAAGCTCATATGTGTGGATGACATGCTGGTTATGGAAAAAGAGCCGTTTTCCAAGATCAGCCGCTTTGCGAAAACATGCAATGTCCCTTTCTGTCATATAGATTCCACCACTGACTTGAATCTATTTTACAGGTGTTGATGAATATTTTGTTTTCCCAAAACATGTTTTATGCAAGCGTATTTTTTGTTCGTCATTTCTGTATGTCGGAAGATGGACACCTTTAAATGTCAGGATACGCTCATACTCTCTTGTCACGTGGTGTGACAGTGTTGAACCGAATTATGCAGAAAGTGTATTGGGAAACGTTTGAAAGGTCATTTTTGTATCACTGTAGCTGTCAAAAAATCAGCTTGTGCTCCAACTACTCATACGGAGAAAAGTCAGTTATATTGACTGCTACGTGTTGAATATAAAGCAAGGTTTTAAATAGTGCCAAGTAAGATTGTCTCTCTGCTCAGGTGAGCAGTGAGGCAGCTCTCAACTTTACCGGTGGCCTTGAGCCAGCAGTGTAACTCCACATTTCCATGACAGGGACCAGCCTGCCTATAGTACATCCACTGTTAACCTACAAGACGGTCCCTGTTGTATTGACCTCTGAGAGATGATATATTGAATTGGACCCCAACCGGGATTTAAACTCACAGCATGATTTTAGCTCAAGCTCTCTAATCACTGCATTGTATTGAATAAAATTTTATCTTAAACCAGCTGGTGAAGAACAAAAATTGGTGGTTTCTGTCAATCACGAGAGCAAAACACTAAATAAATGCTTTAAACCAAATGTTTCTTTAATCCAGCTTTCCTTACAACACTGAAACCACTGCATGCTACCAGCAAGTCTGCAATGGCACCCATGGGTTACATATGGATCATTTTTCCATTATTCTTCACAATAATCCATCCTTTCTACCCTGAAATCAATACATATGGTACATGTGCATTCTGAATGACATAATTGTCTTCTTACAATTAAGCCCTTCCTCGGTTTGTGTTGACAAGTGGTGCACGTATTTATGTATGTTGAAGTCCTTCCCCCGCGCCTCCGATTAGCGCGGTTGGCTACGTACGTTGCAAAAGAAGTTCAACGTACATAGATAACCGTGCTAATTGGAGGGGCATGACGAAGTGGAAGTGAGCGGTCCATTTCCCTGGCAGTCGATGCAATATTTTTACTATATTCCACATGTATGTTTAACTTCCCATCATTTACAGAAAGTTAAAATTGGTTTATATTACACGTTGCACTGTATTTAAGATTAAACCTGGCTAAGCTGCCGTGCAGACCAGCTCATTTTGTGAGAATATCAGGAATATGCAATATAAAGGTGCATGTTATGTAATTTTGTATTTGATAGTTTCTCATTTTTTTACACAATTTTATTGAACTTACCGTGTTGTCTGTTTATATTCTTTGGGATATTTGACGATTAATATATGTGGATCTACGACACCTTACGAGCCGAAATTTTCAACACAGACGCCTCGCGTGACAAATCAAGATTTAATTTAACAAAAAAACGGTCCAGGTCCCACCCATGGTGGTCCTATTCGTGTTTAGCAACATTTTACTAGTTTAACACGTAGGCTTTCGCGACCAATATCATCCACACAGGTTTTTTTTGTTAGATCGTGTAAATATAGAAATGTGTCGTTAAACCAGCCACCACCTGACACAGCCAATTAGTAAGGTTTGTCACGTGAATAGAATGACAATTTGTTACTAGTACAGGGCACTGGTATGTTGGAGAGCAAAGTAATTACAATTAGCTTCATCAGTCGACTGCCTGATGAAGCAAGTTAACAATCGGTACATTCCACCCCACTCCCCTTTTTGATGTCACGAAGGGTCTCGCCTACCTACAACGGCAAACGTCTGGTCCAATGACAGCCGCCGTTGCTGGCCAGCCTATGACCAATGAGAGGAGCGCTCTTATGGCCGCGCGTCATGGCGCCAGAGCGGCCACTGTGGCTACCCCTCTTTTTTTTAGCGCCAGAGCAAACAACAAGGTACACAAAACAATTGGGAAATGGAAAAAAAACCAACAAGATTTTTCAATGCTTCAACCCGTACTGACGATCGTAGCGAAGTATGGTCAAACAACCCCCATGACCAACGGCATGGTGAGGCCTTCATCCAGCGGTGGATTTACAAATGAGTTATAACTTTATTTGAAGCTTTCGTGACTGCAGGAATCTATACTCTTTGGTTCTATCGGTAAAGTCACGTAGGTAGAAAAAAATAAAACAAAAAATATTTTCACGACGTTTCGATCCCAGCACAAGCGGTCGTCCTCAGGCGTGACTTTACCGAAAGAACCAAAGAGTATAGAGTTATAACTTATTTTAATGCTCATAGCCAAGTCATTGTGACATCCAATTCAAATGAGTCGTGGTAGCGATCATCTTTGGAGGTGGCCCCGATCCAGAAATGTAAAAGCCATTTTCTTATCTTTGGTTTGAGCATTGGCCTTTCCATGAGACAACCGCTGTAGGAACTCCCATAAAATGGCATGCATTTTTTTTGGTTCAATGATAGAAGCTCATGTACAGGTGGTAAGTGAATTGTTGCCGCATAGAATTGTTAGAAAGTGACAGGTTGGAGAAGCCTTCAACCGGTAGGGTACGATCATGGCTGGTGATATCCCTGGCAGAACACTAGACTGAGCTGACCCCGAATTGGCACTTGAACTCTCAGTCATCCGATGATGGTAGCTTGTATTTCTTTTATTACTGGTAGCGAGCTTTGCTCCCTTTCGATTTTGTCTCACGCTGTTAATGCAAATACAGCCCTAGGTGCCCAAATTAAATGTATTTTTTTTAATATAGGTGCAGAAACGTAACTATACTTATACATGAGTCAGGCCTTACGTCTGCTTCCATATTAAAATAGATACACTTCATGTAAATTTCCATTGTGATTACAGTATATGCAATTGTTAAATTGAAAACTAAACAATTTTTATGTCAATTTTATTCCAATTGTGATATTGGCAACATGTCATAAGATAAATATATTTCCATTTAGAAGTCGAGCTAGCAGAACTTCACCCTGTTCCAGAGAACAGCCCTAACAAGTTATATCGCAGACCTACTTCGGAGGTCACTTCAGCAGGACAATCCACACTTAGGGCACATTTTTTTCGTCAAATGCTTCTGTCCTCAGCAGGAGCCTTAATCAACTCCATTAGCAAATCCCACAAAAGTCACAAACATGTGCATACGAACCCTCATTGTAATGCCCTGCAAAGATAGTTGAATATCACTCTAATTTTTGTTTTACTCAGAGCTGACACTTTGCCAAATGAAGTGAAAAAGTGAAAAAAACTCATTCATGTTAATAGGGATTTTAAAAAAAATATTATTATTGTGTGCACTAATGACCAGGCTGAGACTATCCATTCACTACATGTGATAACCCAGTTATTTACAGGTGCTTATCCGGATTCCAACCCTGGATTATCGGCAATGCTGAATCGGTGCCTTAAAAATCGTGGAATGCCGCCATGGTTTTACGACTGCTGCTGCTTTTTTGCTTTTTGTTTTTCGACAACAGTCCGATACAGAGCACGGGCAGTTTACAAGGGAAGGGGCACAGAAATTCCACGGGCAGAAACCCGAACGCACAGCTCATGGTTTGAGGGAAGGGGGAAAAAGTGGGCTCACTGCCACAATCGCGTACGGACTGCGAACGGGTACAAAGATTATTTTTTATATCTATGGGGATGACATCGTTTCGTTAAAACGTTACTATTCAGTGTTCCAAAATACTAATTACCAACAATCAGGCCAATTAAAAAATTGAAAATTTGTTTGTCAGAACGTGTGAATTTGGTCTATAGTCTAAATTGTATTACACTAATAACTCAAAGTGCGGGGGGGGGTGTGGAGACATAAAAGGTATGCAGTGAAAATCATTTTAATAGCCATTTTGTGTATATTGTATGAGCACAGCCATGAAGACACGCATCAGTTGGATAGAAACCAGGCATTCTGTGCCAAACAACTTTGGCTTAAAGCTGCTTGTTTGGCATTGCTTGTGGAATAAAGTTTGACATTTAAAACACGCGGTGCATTAGCGGGCTACTTGTGTATTGAGTGATGCACTCTCAGATACCAGCGCCTCGTGGCGCACGAAGTGGTACGTGGATGACTCTCGTAGTTTAACGAAGACGTTACGATGCAGGCATGACCACGTCTGGCATAAGTTTAGAATTTGTGCAGAGCTCTCATGACTTTGAGAGCTCTGATTTGCACGGTTGGCTACGTACGGTGTGACATAAGTTCTACATACATACTCATAGCTCACGCCCTGCTCAAATCTGCCCTCGTACAATTTCACAGTAAACCACAGAGACTGAATTGCACTCAGAACCCAGAAGACAATTAAAACCAGTCACGAGCCTTTGGACTTTTAGCAAGTGCCTCTGCATGTGGCCCCCATACATCTCGCTCTCTTGCTGGCAGTGCACTCACACGCTGACTGGACCCATTGACTTGGGGTTAAGGGTCCATGTGAGTGTTGTAGAGATGCCCTGAATGTCACCCGCTGACTGGTCATGGGCTGGAGCAATGTTCGACGTGGTTGATACACCCCATCCCTACCACTGCTGGCCAAGCTTCTCCCAATCGTACGCTTTCCTCACTAGCCCCTGCTTAATAGAGCTCTGTGAATCGTATGCAGCTTAACTGAGCTACACAATATAAATGCGCAAAAGTGGCTTTGTCCAGAGATCCATGCGGATCCAGATGAATTATTGCTAATTTACATGCTCAAGTGTAAAAGTTACCATTCATGAAAATACATACACCAATATGTCTTTAACAGAACATAAAACAATCCCAGAAAGCTTTGCATGTCCAGATGACATTTTAATTGCACGTGTTCTGTACACAGCTTTGCCATAATCACCAGCTCAAAGGAGCTGGGGCTGGTACGCTAGGATTTTTACTATGTTTTGCTGTCAAAGACACCTAATTGCCTATATATTATGGTTCTTTGGCCGTCGAATAACTCTTAAGTACTTTAATGTGATTATAACGTAGACATTTGCTTTGTTACTTGAAAATGTGCAAAAGTATTACTGTTGTGGAATTACTCAGATGTGCAAATGCACCGCCTGGTAACCTTTTACAGGTGTAGTGACATAGAATGGGTCACTACGGCACGTAGCACGGTTGCTGGCAGAAAGGGGCATATGAGAACGTAGCAGCCCGGCCGGCTAACAGGGCACGTGATAGGCCGGGGTAAGGGATGTGGGCCAAAGGTGACCGAGGGGACACTGGGGTATCGCCCAGAACCTTCTGGTAGGTTCCAGAAGGGGGCGTTGCCAAGGGCAGATCTAGGCCACGCCCGGGGGGGGGGGGGGGGGGGCATAAAAAGGAAGTCCTGAGACTGGATCAGGGCTGTCTGTCGTTGGAATGGAACCCGTCGTGCTGCGTCTTCGTCAGCTGCGTCTTCGTCAGCGGCGTCGTGGGTCAGGCAGCGTGCCGGCTGCCCTGACCCGGTTGTAGTTATCCCGTGTGTGAACAAGTGTCTAAAGTGTAGAATAAACGTGTGTTGCCTCCTACGACTAGTGTGTCTCTGAGTAACCCACCACTCAGGAAAACAAAATACCGTACCATGCTCTCAAGACGGGCTGCCAGCGTGTTGAGGGAGCTATCTGCAGCTGTGCTGGGGGGGGGGGGGGGGGTGAGCAGCGTTGCGGTTTCCATTCACGTGCTCCACAGGTCTGGCGAAGAGCTGTGGATGTTGAAGAGGTTTCTCGTGGGTTTTTCCTCCCCGCCAGAGCTTTCCCGTTCCGCCAGGCCTGTTCTCAAATGACTTGTGGCCAAACCACACCTGCCGCGACGATAACTCGGAAATACACTCATCGTAAACAGCTGCTCTTCACGTGCCAACTCTCGCTCATGCCTGTGCCTTCATGGTTTAAGCAGCAGCTTGGATGAACGATTCCACTGGACGATAATGTCCCGCGGTCATATTTCCGCTATGTTATAATTCACGACGCTTTCTAAAGTGAAAATGGATTTGGTTACCAAAAAATTTAAATCGTGTCATAATTTTTGTTTTAAAGATCTAATATACTGTAGCTCAATCTGGAAGCTGTAAATACTGCGCAATGGTAGATGTTACAATAATATGTTGTTAACCGTAATGATCAAACGTGATTTGAAGCTTTCGTGACTGCAGGAATTACTCTTTGGTTCTTTCGGTAAAGTCTCGTGTAGAAAGAAAATAAAATTAATAATAGAATACGACCGTCATCAGGTGTGAATTCATTCACACCTGATGACGGTTGCTTGTGTTGCAATCGAAACGTCGTGTGTTCTATTATTTATTTTATTTCTACGTGACTTTACCGAAAGAACCAAAGCATAAATATCAAATCAGCATGTGGCAGCCGAGGTCGGCATGCACCTACGATACCAGGTTGGTCGATCACAAGTCTCGGCAAAGCAATGACGTGAGTTAATAAGATGCCTACACGGGAAGCAGTACAGCAATTAGGTAACATCTTTGTGAAGCCATTTACAGTACCATATAATATATTTAAAAAATAACATACCTATACGGGCAGTCCTCGGCTTACAAACTAATATGTTCCTGAGAGCCATTCGTAAGTGGAACTGTTCGTAAGTCAGAACACAATGCACAGTATTTAAATGCGAGTGGGGGTTAAGTGAGTCACCACAATTACACGTGGCACGCACGCGCGCACAGACGCACCAATACCACCAGCCACCACTAAGTGACGGTGACGTCCCCACGTGCCAGTTCGGGTGAACTTTGAGGCCACGTGAAGTTGTCGAAGGCTCGCTGACAAGAGGAGGTCTCGGGACAAGACCCAGCAGGTGCCATGGGGTTGGCTGACTTGAGATGACCACCGGTAGATGCACACCAGCGCGTTTTAGTTTGCGAGCGCGAAGTTCGCGTTGTAAGTCAACATTACTTTAACATACATCATGGAAGCTGGTTCGTAAGTACGGGCGTTCGTAAGTCGATGACTGCCTTAATCTAAATAGAACGTATAAAGCGTCTAACACCAGGAAAGTGTCATGATGCTGTAGAAGGCAAAACTATTTACGAGTACACGATCAAATAAAACCTGTTATAAAAAGCCCGGCGTTCCGTTTGTTTTTCCATCAACGAAATTATAAGAACCTTTCAGAAGTCTTGAATAATGAACTCCTTTCGAAAAGTTGTGTTTTTAAAACAAAGCTTTTATTAACAACTTCGTTTAACTCACGGTCGAGGAGTCTGTCACTGGCGCCTGAGACACGCGGCGCCTGCTTTTTGTGCGAGCCGATTTCCCCAGTTTAGGGACCGCGGCGTTTTTGACCTACACAAAGTATATATAAGTAATAAGGCGTACATACAAAATGTCAATTGCTTTAAAGTAGCGAATTAATTGATGTCGATTTTGATACAGGCATGCATTGTCACCGGAGCTGTGCACGTGTGCAAAATGTGGAATTGATTGGGCAACGGGAAGTGGACGAAGTTTTGATTGCAAGATTTGACCACGACAAACATGTGAAATCAAGTTAAGTAAAACAGTTGAAAATGAACTCCTTAAAAAAAGACAACGGTTTTGTTTTAAAGTGCACTAAAAAGTCAACAACTCGATTGGACAACGGGAAGTTTACGACATCTTGATCACAAGAGACACGTGGCGCCTGAGACACGTGGCGCCTGAGACACGTGGCGCCTGAGACACGTGGCACCTGAGACACGTGGCACCTGAGACACGTGGCGCCTGCTTCTTGGGCAAGGCGATTCTGGAGTTTAGGGACCGCGGCGTTTTTGAGCTACCCAAAAAAATATTTAATTAATCAGCCGTCCAAACAAATTGTTAATTGCTTTAAAAGAGACAATTAATTTATTAATTGATGCCGATTTTTTTAATACAGACATGCATTGTCACCGGATCTGAGTACGTGTGCAAAAATTTAGAATTCATTGGACAATAGGAAGTAGACTAAATTTAGATTACAAGATTTGACCACGACAATAGGAATCAAGTTAGGTAAAACCGTTGAAAAAAGTTATAGAAAGTGCCCCCCCCCCCCCCCCCAGATGTGTGGGTAAAAAGTTGATCCAACACGTTTACAACAATTGTTGACCCCTCCCCCCAAATTTTTTTACTCACCCCCCCCCACCCCAAAAGAAAAGTATTTTGTAGACATATATGCCTACACACCCTACATACAATAGTCAGTAGTGTCTGCATCCATAGGGGGGAGGGAGAGGACATCAGTGGGGGCCAGGCGCAAGACGCCCTCTGCAGGAGCTGGAATAAGGCGGCCATAGGCTGCCGAAATTCTCGTCAAATGAAACAAATCCTTGATGTGGGCAAATCGAGCAGCAGTGTTACGCGTACACTGTGCACACGCCTTTTCGGACGCCACAACACTCGTGCAAAGAATCACTAATGTACTGCAACATCGGTAGTTTTTAGCAGCAAACGGAATGAGAGAATGGATTGTGGTTTGGATGGCCCCGGGAACGTTTTGTGTTCGGTAAACATAGGTGGCAGTGGCCCATGGCCGTAGCGCAGAAAACGCAAAATTGTGGCTCACCTATCGATCATACTTTTGCCTTGAAAACACTTAGAACATTTACATGAACAGTTTCCAATTTACGTGCGAACAATTACCTATTAGCAGATACTGAGAAGAAAAAGGGGGTTAATTTGCAGTGCAGTTACTAGTGCTTTTATTACACTTGTTTATCCAGGAATAATACAACCAAAAGTCCATATGTGAAAGCTCTTTCATGTTTTCTGGATTGCTTTTCGCTGGCCTCCTGAAATAATTACCAGTGGCAAACCTCCCCGTTTCAACTGCGCCTTTGTACTGTGTCGTGTGTTTTCAGTAAAATATTAATTATGCTACCCCCATGGTTTACAATTATGAATAAGAACACGCACCAAGGTAAACCCCCAGGTGGCAAATGAATGGCATTCATGCATGCTTCTACCTAAAGGTATTTTAAAATAATTGCTTTTTTTGTGGACAAAGTAGTACATTCACGTGCCTTGTAAACAGTGTGGCAAAGTATGTGTGTGCCACGGTGGTGAGATGTTAACTTTCTTGCCCGATATACAGGAGGTCGTGGGTGCAATCCTGACTGACGCCTGTATATTTGGAGTTTGCTTGTTTTTCACATAGAGGCGTGGATTTTTCTCTGGGTCCTCCGGTTTTCCCCTCCACATTTAGAAACATGCGCTTAAAGACTATTTGGTTACTATAAATGTCCACTTCGTTGAGCTATCATTTGTGGCCAGGTCGCTTCTGAAAAAGAGCTATATAGTTCAGTGGGCCTTATCTCGTAAAAAAAAGTTTATTATTTAGTTTTTTTTTAAAACATATCTTAAAGAGAAATGTCCCCATCGGGAATAAAAATCATATGCACCTGATGAACATGTAAGAAGGTATCACATAATTACTCCTGAAATACCACCAATTGATCTCTCTTTTCGCACACGGGGGGGGGGGGGTCACACTTTCCCACGTGGCCCTGCTACAGAGAAATATTTGTCACGTGGCCATCAAACGGGCGGTAGTGGCTATGCACGTGGCCTGTAAATCAGCAATGTGGGGGCGTCGAGGTCACCATACCCTGGCTCGCCAGGAGAGAGATAGCAGTACAGCAAATTGATTAATCTCCATCTGTGTCCACCTGTATGGGGACAGAATGTAGCCCCCCCCCCCCCCCCCCGCCGCCCCTCGCCTGCTTGGGTTTTATCCGGGTACTCCGGATTCCTCCCACGAGTATGATCAAGCATTAATGGAGCTGGCCAAACATCGAAACTTATCGGCACAGAGCTTGGGAAATTGTTGTTCTGGTTGCCTCTCTGCTCGTCTGTGGTTTCTAGAGCCTCTGAATATACGGAAAACTGTGTGCTTTACACATTCTAACTTACATTACATACCTAGATTTGTTTTTATTATCAGTGCTGAAAGTTATGAAAAGAAAATTAAAACGTCATTAAAAGTGTGCATCTCTTTGTGCAGTAATTAGTGACCAGGCTGGGACCATACATTCCCTGCACGAAATAGCTTTATTTCGTCATGCCCACGATTAGAACCCAGATTCTCAGTGGCGCTGAGTAGGTGTCGTGAAAAATACGTGAGTGCTGTGGTGAATACGAATTCAAACTCTCTCGATGATACAAGAATTTGATAATAAAAATGTGCATGGCTTGCCTTAACTAGATTCACCACGTGTGCGTGTAAATGATGATAGAAATCGTGGATGCTTTTGTTATGCCTGCCAAAAGACAGGCAAAGCACTGAGTGTAACTTGGACTGTGTGTCGGTTTTATTAACTACAGGCTTTACAGGAAATCCTTGCAAGACAGACTCAGTGATCTCATGTTGGGTTCCCGACATTATTACTTTCGAAGCTCGTGCAGTTATTGTTTCTTGACCTTTCAAAAACATTACAGCATATGCTTTATTTAAACGATTAATTAAATCGTGGTGGATGTGTAAGCGCACGGTGCTACAATCCAAGCTGTTGAATTCTGCCTATAAACACAGTAACAGTCACAAACAATATCTGAACCTGGTGTGGGATTTCCCTAGGTTGACTCAGTTTAAGATGGGTTCCCAGCAAAGTGTAATGACAGCACTCGGTAAATACATCTGGTTGGGCTTCCTTGCATGCCCCCACTGTGTATCTGTGTGCAGCGTCAACCTTAATAGGAGCTCACCAAGTGCTACGTTTAGTCCGAATTTTTACTTCTGATATTGATATTGTATGTGCATTCAGAGGGTCTCAGCTCTTGACGAAGTACAAATAAGCCTGTGTTTGGCACCTGTCCGAAACGTGTAGCGCATTTTTACGATATTTTCTCACCTCCGACTGGCATTTCCCACTGCAGAAGCATCTTGCAGTGCTACTTTCATCATGTTTTCTCTGCCTGCCGTGTCTTGAAGTATTTTCTCAATCGTAAAGTGTTTGAGATGCCAATTAAGCACTAAATATATGTAAACCATTTTCCTTAGCCTCATTAAAGCATTTTTCCAATAGTCTAAAGATTCTAAGGTACTTTTAATTTATGGTAATATCTTAAGTGGCCTTTAAACATATATGTATACACAATATAATCGATGGAATAATATAACTGCGTCCCTAACATGTGCTAATGGCTCATTTATAAACACATTGACCAGAAGACATTCACAGGTCGAATTTATCCTCATACAGATTTCCTGTAAGTGCCCTGGTCATTGCATAAGTTGTGAGTCAAAGAGAACACACGCTGGAAGTCAACATGTTTTGCATTAGTCATTGCCATCACCACTTGGCTTCAACATCTCTTAGCAAAATATAGGAAATAAATACTAAAAGTAATGGCAGTGCCTTTAACTGTTTGATCACACGTTCAGATTCGGGGTTTCCTTTTAGTTATGCTTTCTTGTATCGAGTAACTAAATTTGGGCTATGACACCAGCATACAGTACATTGTTGAACGTCCGTTTGAATGTCTACTACAAAGCAGACAGAATGACTTTGTAATTAACTACAGATGCTGCTGCCCTAGACTGAGTTGGGATGCTCTCTCAATTTTCATTCTTCATCCATAAACAGTGGGAGTTCAGCAATGGCCTCTCTTCTTGGGTGTGCTATTGAGAAGGGTCATTGCCAACAATGTCGCCTATAATATATTTTTACTTTCAAAGCAGTGTTGTTTACGAACGTGTCAAGACATAAAACAAGTTTATTAATTTCGAGAAATGAAATTGGTAAATGTTTATAAATTGACGTGAATGATTTGATTGAAATGCTGCACTGAAAAGGTTATTTTTTAATAAAAATGTACAGAGGCATAGAGCAGTGATGAATGATTCTTCATACAGATGGATGCATCTGAAAATAACAGGATGTAAGGAGTGAAGTTTATGAATTTGCATCAATGAATTGTTCTTTGTTTCACCAGATAACAACTCTCCGTGATTGTGTAGTATTGTTGCTCTTACAAGAAATTCAAAGCTAACCAAGTTAGATGCACAGATGTTCCATAGTGGATAATAAACGTAATTTCTTTCACTTAATCAAGTTGAAACATAATAATGACAATGTTTTTTTTTAATATAGAACTGTGCATGTAAACTTCATCTCAGAATTGCCGAGGAACCATAGAAAAGCTGGAAAGCAGCTAGGCAGTGAGTCGGTGCCAATAATTGCCCAAGCTCTACAGTCCTCCACATTCAGATGTTTTCAGCCAATCAATGAGAGTGAATAACACGTGGGAGGAAACCGGAGCAGCTGGGGAAAATCCACATGTTTGTGTGGGGGCAACACTGTATCCCATAGAAAAGGAAGGGATGGAGATTAGTTCACACTTTGTACCACATTCGCCTGGGGCAAGCCGGGGTATGGCACATCAATGCCCACAGGAAGGGAGTTTCACAACATGTGTGCGATCCACCAACCCTAACCTCCACAGGTGTGCTCCACCACTGCCCGGCCAAATTATGGCAAAAAAGTAGCTGTTAGATTGAGTAGAAATTAACTTCACGCTATATATTGAGTCACATTATTCACACAATTATCCTGAAGCATGCTTCACAAGAACAGGGCTGCCGAGAGAGGGGGGTGGGGAGAGGTGCAAAAGGGGAAATTTTCCCCAAGCCGCACACTCACAAAAAAGCCCCCATGTCGGGACTATTTTTTTGCATATGAATAAGGGGGCTCTACGTGACGTTCTGGGCCTCGAGAAATAGAAATATGTCAAATCCTTATTTCACACCGGGGAATCTCAGGTCTTTCATTTAGCGAGGTCATACATTTTCTGGCAACGAGCACCACCTTAGCAGCCCTTCCAAATGTTTGAACTCCTGTGCATACTGTGTGATGGATGCTCCTGTTTCCAGACCCGACCACGAATGCAAAATTTCACCAACCTCAGCGAGAATTTCAAATCTCACGCATTGCACGGGCATGAAGGTAGTTGATTTCCACCTCCCGCGGGCGTACAGCACCTTACGCTACAGCCAGAAAAAATGCCACAATAGCCAAAAGCAGCCCAAGTTCCCACCAGAGACCAATCAAACATATTTCCCAACTTGACAGCTCCGCAATGCACAAGGGGTACAATACTGATGTTGCACCATACGGGGGCTCTCCAGCAAATATAAACCATGCGCTGGAGTTCTGTGTTTACCACCGTCACCATGGGGTGTTTCATGAAAGTGCAGGAGATGGAGCAAAGTCAGAGTAGGACGGTGGCTTGTCAGGGTTACAGAGCAGGGTTCATAGCTGCAGAGGCCAGCATGTGGCACCGTGGGGTTGGATGTACTTGGGTTCTTTATAGTTGTGTCTCCCGGCAGCTGTTGGCCAACAATTATTTCTGCTCTTTCTCCCAAACTAATTTTACAGTGATTCATGATTTCCTCTACAATACGCACACTGTAAACATAAATTATTGTGTTCATATGTTGCTGTTCTGAAGGTCATGAACCATGCCAGTGTTCAATAGAGACAGGTCAATTATTTTTATTCTCAGCGACATCATTTTTTTAAATTACATTTGACTTTGAGGTCCATGATATGTTTAGCTTGTTTGGCAATGGTGTCCAATCTTTCGACCCACATGCTGGGAGCTTTTTTAGGAAGCGAATTATTTATGTTATTGTTTCCCTTATACGTGACTTTACCGAAAGAACCAAGCATAGGAGCTACAGTACGTCAGGAACTGAATTCGTAAATTCAGTTCCAAAAGAAGCACCTAGCGTGTGGATGGAAACGTCGGACATCATGCCAAACAACACGCGGTACAACCCAAAAGACACAGACGGCACAGCCGTGAAAACCTACACAGTACTATTAGTATAGACACTGGTGGTTGTAGGCCTCCCCATGGCCATGTTGGTCATGGGGGTGTGACCACACTTCACCATGTTCGATAGTGAAGGTTGGTATGGGGCAGGGCTCGGCAACTAAAATAACAAGACTAGCCATTGTTTTAGAAGTCGGTAAAAGAAAACGCAATACTTAAAGAGCCGCAATGCGTGTGAATAACGTTACAAAGCAGCCCTTAAAGAGCCGCAGATTGCCGACCCCTGGTATAGGGGTTATACCAATCACTAATGGGGTTAAATTACAAATGAGTATCACTTTTGCTTTGCAGTGTACCATTGTCACCAATTATACAGTAAATAAATTGTGACAATGACTTGAACAGAATGTATTTATTCAAACGCAATGAACAAGTTCACTTCCATAACGCCTCGAGTCTATATGAAGCCACATCATTCGATCCAAGAGTCTTCGTACTGGTGCCTGCACACGGTTCTGACACAGGAATGAATCACATCATGACACCCAACCATCTCCACTTCTTTCATGGCATATCAGCACTTACGCTCATCCCAATTAGTTTTGAGTCTACCATTTTACCAGCATATGCACACGGTAAAAAAATAATCCAAAAATTACTATCAGCAAAATCAACATTGAAGACTACTATGTACTGTATGTTGAACTTCTTTCGCACCGTACATAGCCAACCGTACTAAAAGTAATTGTAGCAGCAGCACAAAGTTATAAGTACAATATAAAAGGATGACTATACAAAGGTATTTTCGAGCCGAGTTTATAATAAAGCTACTGTAAGTAAATTAGAGTTGAAAAACAGGAAAGATGGTATGCAGATAAAACATTGAGAAAGTAATAGAAAGCATTGAAAATATTCAAACAATTGAGACTCAAGAAATACATCTGAAACTATTGAACAGCAATGCAAGTAAATAAAAGCAATGGGACGGAGCAGATTGTACTCCAAGAAAAGTTAATGTCTTCATTTGGCTACCGAGCACGGATTGTAAATCAGCCATCCATCAATAGATGCCACCAGCGATTATAATTGCAACATTCATTACCACCAGCATCGAACTTAATCATTACGTCCTCCGAAAAAACTCAACACTTTCTTTACTAAACTACCTTCAAGTAAATCAATAAAAAAATCAGCATCCGTTTAGGTAACTTCCCTTCTTTACACGTAGGCTTTCGCGACCAATATCCATAATAGGTTTGTTTGGGTTAGAGCTAACCCAAAAAAACCTCGATTATGAACTTCCCTTCTTTCTAGCACGGACATTGAGCAGCTCGAGTTAATGAGAGTCGGAGACTGCACTTCACAACATGGGGTCTAATGAGCAAGACATCAACAAAAATGTGTTCTGATTACCAATGTTTCAATATGCATATAAAATTGTTACCTACTAATAGCTATTGAGTACCAGACGAAGTCTTCAATAATTATAAAAAAGTGTTACTAAATAAACGAATTTACATGAAAAATTTAATCCTAAAATGTTGCCGGCACATTGCAATGTGGAAGGACGAGGGACAATACACAGAGCAGCAGTACATTCCTCGGCCCAATTACCATTTCAATCACAGGTAAAGTGCCTTACATTCCTGAGGCAGAGAAGTCTGAGAAGCATATGTGGAGTACAACTTGGAAACCGATATAAATTATTGTTATTTATTTCAGTTTCACGGTTAGCTCTTTAAATAAAAAGTTTGGCGACCTACATCTGACAAAGTGTCTTTGAGTGGCTGGACTCTACCACTGCAGATGCCAGTGGTAGATAGGTTGTGTTGAAAGCTTTGATTTCACAGACTCAAAGTCACAAAGCCAGGGTCCCGCTAAAATGCCTGGGTTCTACAAATCAGGCCCAGGTCTTTAATCCGCAATGGCAAGTCACATTCCATCGCAGCGTAGATTGTGGCGAACTCAAAACGACCTGCAGGACAAACAACATCACACGTGGGAAGAGAAGCGTGCTAGCTGTGCCAGGCAGTGGCCGTGCGCTCTTCATCATCTCCGCTATCGGCGCCTTTTCCAGATGAAGAACTTCAGGCTGCTACCAGGGCAACGAAGAAAAGGAATGGCTGCTGGTAAGGATGGCGTGCTCGTCGCATAACCTGTGCAAAAGGGGACGGGGGTGGCTGACTCCCCTGGGTGGTGAGATGTTAACTACCTGCCTGGTATACAGGAGGGTTTAATCCCGACCCTGACACCTGTATATTTTGGGGTTTGCGTGTTCTCCCCGTGGTTGCATGGATTCTTCTCCGAGCCCTCTGGTTTGTTCCTCCACAATAAAAAAACACGCGTTTAGAGTATTTGGCTGCTATAAATTTCCACATGATAAGCCACACCGTTGAGTTATCATTTGTGGCCAGGTCGATTCTAAAAAGAGCTCAGTGGGCCTTCACTGGTAAAAAAAAGTGTTTTAGTTTTACCAATGTGCTCAAGACCGATCACGTTCCCCGAATTTTGGGGGAGGCCATGGTCATAGCCCTTCTGAAATTTGGGAAACCTGCGATGAGCTTGTGAATTATTGGCCGATATCACTTCTGTGGACAAGCTGAAAGTTCTGATTCCTAGAAAAAATCGGGCTCCATCATTAAATCATCCCAAATGAACACGCCGGGTTCCGGCCACAAAGAAGCTGCTGCAATCAAATCCTGGCCCTGACAGCGAGCATCGAAGCCAAGTTCGAAATAAAAGCCACATTCATTGATCTCTATTCGGCCTGTGATATGCTCTGGAAGCAAGGTCTCATGCTGAAACTGGACGCCGCAGTTGCTTTGGAATATGGCGGGCACCTGAAAGAAACGTGTGTGCTTGGGCGAACAAGGTAGTACGCCTGGCATCCTGAATAACGGGGGCTTGCTCACGGGTCTGTACTTGCTGCAATACTCTAAACGAGCAATATGCAGCAGGCATCGTCCCGCAAGTTCATATACACGGACCACGTGCCCCAGGCTACACGAGCCCACAGCCTCGGTGAGGTGGAGGCCACTCTCAAATCCGACCTCAGCATCATGACGGAGTCCGTCCAAAATTGGCGACTGAGACCGAACCCAGGTGGATCGCTTGCCTCGGTGATTCATCTCGTCGACGACAGCACCGACACCTCGCACTCTATGGGACCTTTTGTGGCGAAAAGGTGCGACATGAGCCGAGGACGACCTACCTTGGCGTGACACTCGACCGCACATTGACTTTGAATGAAAACCTAAACAAGGCTACTGTCAAAACCAAGACAAGATTATCTGCTACAAGCTGGGGGGGGTGGGGGGCAGATGCCTCAGTGCTTGGGACATCGGCCATTGTGCCCTCGCGTACCCAACCGCAGAGAACTACGTCCCATTGTGGGCAGAGAGCCACCACTGTTGGCTCCTGAACATCATAATTTGGACTGATATCGCAGGAACTTTTCAATACACCACATAACCTTGGTTTCCGGTACTGTGAAATATCGTACCACTAGATATTCACAGCGACGCTGCATTACTCAATAAGCTGCACCAGTCAGAAGTCAACCCAAACCTCACAATCATCGGTGCTGTGCAAAATATCCCACATCTACGGTTAAGATCCAGAAAGCCATTTTGGAGCTATGCACAAACTCTGCATAACGCACATTTTTACGAACACGGCACGGCCTAATACTGTACATGGGATTCAAGCAACGTGCCCAAACAAACAGCTGATCAACAACTTCACCTCGAAACTGCCCGGCTCCCATTTTCCTCTACACAGGTGATCAGCGAGTCCACCACCACAATGGGCCACTGCCATTCTCCACAAAATGGACAGCACTTAACTGAATCTGCACAAACTACGGCAACTGGGAATACCAAATGCACAGGTGAAGAATACAAGACTCCCCTGTGTGTGACCGCGGATCCGAAAATCAAACCATGGAATGTCGCACTGCCCCGCAAATGCATGCATCTTAAATTCACCAACACTTCGATAAATAAATTGAATGGCTACACGTCTTGGAACTGAATCTCTATTAGTTGCTCTTCAATGGCCATACGAAATCATCATCATCATCATCACTGGTAGTTAATTTAAGTGGTGAATAGTTTCATTGCATTAAAACAGCTAATCATTCGCTGGGTTTCCAAGAAGAAGTAGGGGGGGATAACTCAGCTTATTCAAATCAACAAACGTGTAAAGGAGTTCCCGACGACTCACTCGGAGGCTAAGGTAAGGTAAGGACTTCCGCCAAGGTTTTATTACAAATGTTTAACAATACACAGGGGTGAACAACTCCCCAGGGGTTAGGGGTCCCGGGCGAGGTCCCGACACAGCCGGCTGCCCTGTGCTGTCTCCTCTGCCCCGGCCGTGGGATCAACCAACACGGCCGAGCGAGGAGCACAGCCACCTCTAGCCTGGCACTGTGCTCTCCCCTATCCCTACCCTTTTGCCCCTGGCTCCCCGTTCCACCCTTCTCAGACCCTACTCTCCAGCTACGACCCCGCTTACGTCACGGGGTCCCCTTTTATCCTTGAGGAGCCGTGACGTCACTCTGCTGCCCCGAGCGCATGACGTCACGTCATCGCCCTGGACAGCACAGGTGATGCCACTTCCCCATTCTACTCCTCTACAAACGTATCAAACATGTAAGTTGCGTAGCTGTGATCGTTTACGGGATATTGTTTCTCTGTGGCGGTCGCCAGGAGCGCCTGCCCATCCACACGGACCACACTCACATCGCGACAAAAGCGCCTGGAATCGACAAGGGCCACTCTGAAAACACTGCGCAGAGACTCGGTCAGCTGCACAGCGTGGCAGCATCGAAGACGAGCGGAGGAACAATCTGGAGAACGCCATCGTCCCGAATAAACACCTCGTCGTGAATTCTTCCTTCCATCTGCCTGAAAGCTCACTGCCCCGTCAGTAGTGGGCTGTTTGGCTACCTTGCACGATCTGAGAAATGAAAAATGAACGAATGGCCTAAATGTGACTGTGGCGAGTAACACCAACCAACAGTGGAGCGCATCGTGCCACAACTGTCATTGACTCGACTTAAACCTTTCGTGACTGCTGGGAATTAATATCCTTGGGTCTTTGGGTAAAGTCACGTAGATAGGTTCAAAGATAGGTTCAAAGCACCTATCTACGTGGTGGCATTGATTACTTGTGTCCAGAAGCCAGCAGCTGGATTTTACAACCGAGACTCTGATCGAAAGTTGCACCTCAACTGTATGTGCTGCACGCATGTTGAACTTCTTTCGCACCGTACGTAGCCAACCGTGCTAATCGGAGGTGCGGGGGAAGGACAACAAATTAAACGCACACAAAAAAAACAGTTATAAAGAAATTAGTTTTCCATCTAGATGTAAAAGTGCAAAGTTACAGTGGCTTCCGAATATCGGAAGGAAGAGGCGTTCCAGACGGCCGCAGAAGCGCGTCTGAAAGTTATCCATACAAAGTCAGTACAGTACAATAGTGCCCATATAACTGATTGGATAGACTTTAGAACGTGTAGCTTATTTCAACAACTTAAATAGCGTATAGATGTTACGATTGGATAGAATGTGTCCAGTATAACTTATTTCGAATTAAAATGCATTCGTTGTGTCGAAAATACAATTTTGTGTATTCCAAAAGTAATGTAAGCAATGTTAAAAAAATCCTGCTTGTGAGTAGCGTATTTTTACAACGTATATGTTTTGTATGTCTCGTCAACTTTCCCAAATAAAAACTAAATTAATAAAAAAATAAAACACAATAAACCAAAAATTCACGACGTTTCGATCGCAACACAAGCGGTCCGTTATTATTTTTTATTAATGATGAATTTTTATTAATTTTATTTCCTACCTGCGTGACTTTACCGAAAGAACCAAAGAATATGAATTCCTGCAGTCACGAAAGTTTTAAGTCAACATTTCCCAAATAACTTTTATGCAAATAAATGGCACTTATTCGGATTTGTTTTTAAAGTGACGTGGGGATGGAACGCCGTTGTGTGGTGGAGGGGTGACGAGACATTGCGACGTCTCACGCGCTGGAGCGCTGCAGGAGTGGGCCCAGGGGCAGCGTTGTTGGGCTCAGCTGGGAACTGAGTGTTGGAGGGGGGGGGCGTTCGTGGGAGGGGGAGGGTGGGGGTAGAGAGGGAGGGAGACTGTGGGGTGGAGGGAGGCTGTGGGGTGGAGGGAGGCTGTGGGGTGGAGGTGGAGGGAGGCTGTGGGGTGGAGGTGGAGGGAGGCTGTGGGGTGGAGGTGGAGGGAGGCTGTGGGGTGGAGGAGGTGGATGGAGGCTGTGGGGTGGAGGGAGGCTGTGGGGTGGAGGGAGGCTGTGGGGTGGAGGGAAGCTGTGGGGTGGAGGGAGGCTGTGGGGTGGAGGTGGAGGGAAGCTGTGGGGTGGAGGGAGGCTGTGGGGTGGAGAGGGAGGGAGGCTGTGGGGTGGAGGTGGAGGGAGACTGTGGGGTGGAGGGAGGCTGTGGGGTGGAGGGAGACTGTGGGGTGGAGGTGGAGGGAGGCTGTGGGGTGGAGGTGGAGGGAGGCTGTGGGGTGGAGGTGGAGGGAAGCTGTGGGGTGGAGGGAGGCTGTGGGGTGGAGGGAGGCTGTGGGGTGGAGGTGGAGGGAAGCTGTGGGGTGGAGGGAGGCTGTGGGGTGGAGAGGGAGTGGGTGGGCGTGTGGGTTAAGATGCACGGGTATGGGACGGGGTGGGGTGTACGTGTTGGGGGTGGCTATGATATTCTCGGGCAAGCGGAGAATTGAGGCAGTCAAACTGCAGCTTCTTGGGAAGGCAACAGGCGAAGCCAGAGCCCCGGGTGAAGCCAGTGGTCACCCCACGACAAATTCAGAGTTTGAGAGGCAGTAAACCACCGCGTGTGTTATCAACCAACGAGTAGGCACGTCCACACCACAACCGCGGGTTGTCTTGGAGGAAGCCCGTGCAAGCGCGTGCACAAGCGAGAGGACTTGAGGAAGCTCCTCCTGCACGTTCATGAAGACGATGGGCGATGCGAGGAGGGTCTCCCTGCTCCTGTGCGCGCTCTGCGTTGGCGCTTGGGCACGCGTGGATCTGCAATGTAAGAACTGCTGCTGCTGCTGATGCTGATGTTGCACCACACTCTGCACTGAACCAGAGCATCCCGTAACCTCTTCGTACACACACACACACAGCATATTGAAGCAGGGCTTTATTTAAAACCGAAATGAATTTGCAAAGGAACAAAAATGTTCGGGGGTCAATTAATTGTGGGTCGCAACACATATGGACCACCACCCTTTACAATACACCGTCATTATCGACGAATGTTGACGCGCATTAACTCATTGTGCGCGATTGTGGTTGTGACCTCTTCTCTATTGAGCACGTGTATTGACGTTGGCTTAGCAACACACTGGTGCGCAAAAGCCATTTAACAACAACAATATTTTTCTTTAACATTCCCTCGTGGGTCACTTGGCATTTTGCGGAGTGAACTTTTCAAAGTTGTCTTTGTACTTTCCTCTCGGCGCAGTCGTCTTGCCAAGTCATCCGCATGCATGGCGCTTGGCGTGGAAGGGCTGCAGTCTCCATGTTAATCGGTTTCAATCACGGCCACACACAGGGACATATCGTTCTTACTATACGCGTGCTAATGTCGTGGAAACAATGCGTCCCTGAGATTTGACAAATAGCAAACAAAAATGGGCTAATGTGAACGCGGCCAGCTTTGATCTCTGCGAACGCTGACTTTTAAATGGACCGAGTAAATATCCACAAGCAATTATTCCAAAACCTCAAACTCAGCAATTGCATTATGCGCTGGTAATTACAGCAGTTAGGGTAATCGGTTTTTTTAAAGCTCCGCATTAGGTACAGCTTAAAGAACCTTCGTTTTGACATTTTCTTACTCTTTAAAAAAATACATATATATAAACCTTCACCGGAATGTTTGTAGTGTGATGAGGGTTTTTTTGTTTGTTGTTGCATTAAACGAGTAAACATTTATGGGAAACTACAGCAAACATTCTGTAATGATAACTACCGTTGTTGCAAAGTGTTTACCGCACTGCAGTGACCCCCCAACTTCCACAGCCACCACACAAGCTGCTCTCTGACAAAATGACAAAGCACATAATGACCAACAAATACAGAATTCCCGTCACACATCGAAGCCTAAGCATGGGTTGAGCCTGGATAGTGCTTGGGCTGGGGGTGACCACCATGCACAGAACAGGTGTGGAAGGCGTTGTGGCCAGCAGAGGGCAGTGCGCTAGAATCCACTGAGCTGTTTGACCACCACCTTCGCCAACAAACCAGCGTGGTGAAGTATGGTTAAATGTTTCTCAAATGTCGCACAAGGGATAGGGGAGGCCCTACCGAGGAGTGGATTGACACCGCGGGCGGTAGACCTTCATGTCACAATGACAAGTCACAATTCCTAGGGGAGAGCACAATGAACTTCAAAAATCTAAATGTAAGAGTGAATGAATTATATAGTGGTTGTCATACAAAGAGCCCTCCCGATACGAGTGGTATTTAGCAGTTGTCGACTAAACATGCAGCAAGAATGAAAAAGCGTGGAACAGTGAAGCGCAATCATTATTTTCACGTCGTGCTACTTAATTGCTCATGAAGCAGAATTGGTGCTGTGGACACTGCTGGAGATATGCCACCAATTTGCAATGGCAGCTGAGTTATTGAACTTTTGGCTTCATTACTTCCTCTTTGCAGCCAGAATGTTTGTTTAGCCTCTTCTGAATGCAAATTCACTGTAATAAACATGTATATATGTGCAATGGCGATGCAGTACAGTTGCCGCATATAGTATATGCTGTGCAATCTGGTTTCTATTTGAGCTAATGGTAAAAAAACGAGTGCGAATTTGTATTTTCCAGTCTGCGTGTTGGACCAGTTGGTTGAAATGGATGATTCATTCCTCTACCAATTAGCATTAACACTCAAATGATGTCACTCGGGAAATTGGAAGTTATAAATTGTCCATGGCACATTTTTTCTAAACGCTTTTGTGAAATATATATAAACACTGTCTGTATACTCATTAGATTGTGGGTGTGTGTATATATGTGCATGCTATTGGAGTAGTGCTTTGTGCGATGCGCTGCAAACGCTTGCGACCGAAGTTCGACTCCCGCTCACGGCCAACCTGAACTGGTCCTGGGCCTCCCCTAGCTTAACTCGGCCTAAAATAAGTACCTGGTGCGGTGTGTAAACATCGTCACTGGGGAGACAAAGGCGGTCGGGCGTGGTGCTGGCCACTCACCCACTCGTGTACCGTTACCGGCCTCCGTAGGTGCTCGCTAACTTGCACTTGCCCCAACAGTCTGTTAAGGCTACACGGGGGATCTTTGTCTTTGTATACACGAACCTGGCTTGGATCTTCGCTTTTAAGATCCAGCTCAGAAATAAACTGTTGTGATGTGTGTTAGCCCTGGAGAGACATCTGTGGTTAAACGTGTAGCTGATCATATTACCTTTCCAGCCTACATTTAATGACAAAAACTGTATTGGTTTAATGAGTTCGTTTATGTGTATGATGTATGTGCATGCAATTAACTTGTTATATGTGTATAGTGAGTTTTTTTATCAACAGACTATATCAACAGATATGCTGCTGACATATATGAATACGAATGGTTCATATATGAGATACCTAAGCTTGGGAGGAAAAAACAACTAGAAGCCTTTTAAGGTATGGCAGTGTAAATAATGATGATCATAGAGGGGAGAGTAATGATGACAGCGGAGGGCAAAGGCTCTTCAATGTAACACTGCCTTAGGAATAAAGACAACACTTAGTACGTGCATCATTAATGAAACAAAACAAAATAGCTGTGACTAAATCACTCAAAGCCAAGAAATTAAGAAAAACCCAGAGCTGCTACTTACAAACATGTTACGCATGCTCTGGCAAATGACACGGAAAAAAATATTGTGCCATTCGTTAAACATGGAAAGTATTTGGTGACCCGCCATATGCTTTACACATCTCGGCGTGAGACATTGCACATTGATGTAGGGTAGAGACGGCTGTGGTTTGCAAGTATTTACCCCTTGCTTTAGTCACTGCATGACGAGGGGGAAGCCGAGTGAGCTGCTGCGTGAGTCAGTAGTCTGATCCCTTAGCCGCCACAGAAGAATTATTCCTGCGAGGCACTGCCAAAGCACGCCATCGCCCTAATACTCTGTGGAGTGTGCAGGACACGCTTTCTGTCATTGTTTACCTTCTCATGGCGCGCCGTTTATCTGTGATCACCAGCGCAGCTCGGGTCTTAGCCGTGTCATCATCATCATCATCAGCCAAGATCAATCCACTGCTAGATGAAGGCCTCCCAAAGCCGTCGCCGTATCTCATGTTTCTGCACTGCATTGTCCATCTTGGAGCTGACCCTATTCGTCTTGCCCATCGATCTTTCTCCAGCGCGGAGCTCGTCACATTGTTATACTGACGACACAGCGTTTCATTGTAACGTCTTCGGGAGTATAGCTCGGCACTTCATCAAGCTGCATGAGAAAACCCACAATCAGGTGCTTTCCTCCTGTTGATTCTATCGTCTTACGTTTTAATTTTACATTCGGAGCATAATGCCATTAAAAGGTATTCACCCTCTTGACAATCCAGCCCTCTATGCATCCCTAGCATTGGGACATGCTGCTGGATATTAAGAACTGGATTCACATGGGTCCGTATTCGCAGAGACCCTATCAGTCAGGTTCATAACGCTCATGACTGGCATCCAGAAAATGTGATAGACAGCGCGGTGGGAGAAATCCTCAAAAGCATATGGTCGGAGTTGTGATAAGTGCCTCCAGATGACAGTCGCGGTGCTTACCCTGGCACGGAAATGTCCGAGCCGCACCCGAACCCTCGCTGTGCTGGGATTCCAGTTGCCAGCGAATGATTCGTAGGTCACATTATATCTGCTGACCTTGCGAGTCGCTGCGTAAGGGGCGGCAGTGCACACACACACACACAGAGTCGCGTCTGTGCGCCACCATCGCAAGGAGCGTTTTAACGGTGGGCGACGTGCACAGTGGGAAAGCGTTTGAAAGCGTGGAAATGAAGTGAAAAACGATAACAATTTCACCTACCGTGGACATGCGGCGAATTAGAATACTTCATTGAAATAGAGAACATATTTAGAAGTAAAATGCAAAGCGTGGAGCAGAGGAAGAGGCATGCCTGATGTTTGCTGCCGGTTCTGAACGTCAGCAGGAGGAGGATGGGTGGTCTCAAAGTTTCTGCATTTCCTCCAAGGCCATGGCTCAGCGGTTTGGCTCTGCGAATGAGTTCACATCTCAGCGTGATTGCAAAGCGTGCCATGCCACACTTGTCCTCTGCAAGGCCGCGTTGTTGGCTAACGGCATGGAATGGATCAACTGAAAAATAACAGAGGAATAAAATAACTAAAACTTCAAAAAAAACTGCATTGTGGGCAGGTCTAAAAAGATTATTATAAGAATGGGTCTGCAGGAGGCTATAAAAGCTCCTACGTATACGTCAATATTTATAAAAGTATCATCTGGTGCCTATTTCGTACATGTTTTACTAAAGCTGTCATTTCATAGTTGCGTGAATTAAAACAGTTGTGGAAAAGTAAAATGTCATACGTTTCTTGACTGTAATAAATGTTTCAAAATGTGAAATCCAAAATATCTTCATAGAAAACCAGGACCGTAACCAAGAATTCCAGCGGAAGAGTCCCGTTTTGAAACAGGAGTCCACGGTCAAATGCCAAACACAGGATGGCGGTGAGGATGGATGGGGTGTGCACTTTGCAGCTGTGGTTTCGGCAACTATTGACTCTCCTGTTTACGTATCCGTAGTGGAAATTCATCAGCAGTTACCTGGTGATTTGTCTCAAAGACTTGCTTGTCCTCTTGCATAATGAAACATTTGACTCCGTTGGCCACAATTCCCTCACAGCTGTGATGTATTATTTCTGGGGCACAACAATTCACACAGCGTTAAATTTTTAGACAATACAGTTTGAGTTTTTGACCTGGCAATGTAATGTTTTTTGTCCAAAATAAAAGGGCAATTTTGCAAAAGAGGTATTGGCATTTTACCACAGCTATATTTTGCAAAAATAAATCATACGACATACTTTATCTTATGCCAAAGGAAGAGATTAATACTAGATTTGAAGCTTTCGTGACTGCAAGGATTCATACTCTTTGGTTTTTTCGGTAAAGTCACGTAGGTAAAATAAAATAAATGAAAACAACTCAATTAAATCACGACGTTTCGGAGGCTTGTGTTGCCTCCGAAACGTCGTGATTTAATTGAGTTGTTTTCATTTATTTTATTTTACCTACGTGACTTTACCGAAAAAACCAAAGAGTATGAGATTAACAGTTTTCCAGTATAAGTGGTTTAAACCCCACTTCATTGAGATCGTAAAATTAGTTCATAAACGTTTGTGGATAAAGGTAAGTTTTGATACGTGAAGTAGATATCATCAGGATGCACGATTCATTCAATGACATTAACACCCTATCGATTGTCTGTGTCCATGAACAATTGAAAAGTCGTGAAAGTTCACATGCGGTTCTAAAATATTTGTATACATTCAAATTAGCAACTAGGGAAGATGCGTTATGCAAAATGCTGGAGTAAGATGGGGCAAAGTTGATTTTGTGAACAAACATTTTTGTTTAAAGAAAATGACACTTCACCTGTAAAAGTATACACTATCTGATCTCAGAATTATAGCCTCGTGATGATTACAGGCACACCTCCCCCAAATCCTGTCTGATGATACACACAGCATCTCTATAACAACACAGCAGAGCCGGGAGGCAAGATTTATATCGCACCTTAGCTCCGATTCAGTTTCTCAATTGTAGAGGGCTGTGCCTGAGCACCTGATGCCCTGCCCTTCCATAAAGCCCTTTGATCTCTGCATTTTTACAATCCTCGCCTCCGGGGAGCCAATAACAATGCAGTCCCTTCAGGGATGCCCAACCTCTCGCCCAATGCTTACGGTCTCACAGTCCCACGGTAAAATCGCAGAGTTAGGGATCATAAAATATGATGGTGACAAAAAATATAATTGTGACCATCATGATGATGACTCCAAATCCGAAGATGATGGTAAATATGTCACAATTATGAGCGTGGTAGTAGTGAGGTTGATGATATATTTAAATATATTCATTACCTGAATCATGACGTACTGTACTGTGTATGACAATCTTGATAACACTGATGTTTAATATGGTAATATTAACTGATTATGACAATTATGGTAATTATTGTCATATTGATAATGGCCACACATTATTATTGTATTATGATTATTGCATTATAAAGGCCAATGATTTACCAGTTTACTAGGGGGTTACCCATCATTTGACTCCCCATTCAAATTTTGACAATATTAATCGACCCCAAATATCAGTGTGATTGGTGTCTTACATGAGACTGGTGGTTATACGTATTGCAATCTGCTGAGGATTTTGGACAAGTTGTGGGATACTGTTTTGTACGGGAGGTCGTGGCTCCAATCCCAACCCTGACTTCTGTATATTTGGAATTTGCATCTTCTCTACGTGGCTGCATGATTTTTCTCTGGGTCTTCCAGTTTTTCCTTCCACATTTAGAAAAACGTGCGTTTTGAGTGTTGGTCCTGCGATACATTACCGCGTGATGATAAGCCACTTCGTTGAGCTATTACTTGTGGCCAGGTCACTTCTGAAAAAGAGCTTTACAGCCCAGTGGGCCTTACCTGGTTAAAAAAACAATAGTTTATAATATAATTTATAGATACTCTTTGGTTCTTTAGGTAAAGTCACGTAGGTAGAAATAAAATGTATAGACTCAAGCTATTGATCTCTGCTCACCAAGTATGTGTAATGACTCCGGACTCGAACTAAAGAGGTTTCTTTATTGCACGCAACGTAGCTTAGGACCCCGTCATCATGAGATAATGCCGACGTGGAGATCGTATGACCGAGCAGACCGCGATGACGTGAAGACAGTGGTGACGTGAAGACGGTGACGACGTGAAGACTGTGACGTGAAGACAGTGGTGACGTGAAGACGGTGACGACGTGAAGACTGTGACGTGAAGACAGTGACGTGAAGACAGTGACGACGTGAAGACAGTGACGACGTGAAGACAGTGACGTGAAGACAGTGACGACGTGAAGACGGTGATGACGTGAAGACAGTGACGACGTGAAGACAGTGACGTGAAGACGGTGACGACGTGAAGACAGTGATGACGTGAAGACGGTGATGACGTGAAGACAGTGACGTGAAGACAGTGACGTGAAGACAGTGACGTGAAGACGGTGACGACGTGAAGACAGTGATGACATGAAGACAGTGATGACGTGAAGACAGTGACGTGATGACAGTGACGTGAA
This sequence comes from Petromyzon marinus, assembly GCF_048934315.1. NCBI lineage: Eukaryota > Metazoa > Chordata > Hyperoartia > Petromyzontiformes > Petromyzontidae > Petromyzon > Petromyzon marinus. The sequence continues at coordinate 19,488,002 of NC_133667.1, read as the reverse complement.
GACAGTGACGTGAAGACAGTGACGTGAAGACAGTGACGTGAAGACAGTGATGACGTGAAGACAGTGACGTGAAGACAGTGATGACGTGAAGAAGGTGACGTGAAGACAGTGACGTGAAGACGGTGATGACGTGAAGACAGTGACGTGAAGACAGTGGTGACGTGAAGACTGTGACGTGAAGACAGTGACGTGAAGACAGTGATGACGTGAAGACAGTGACGACGTGAAGACGGTGATGACGTGAAGACAGTGACGACGTGAAGACAGTGACAACGTGAAGACAGTGACGATGTAAAGACAGTGACGACGTGAAGACTGTGACGTGAAGACGGTGACGACGTAAAGACGGTGACGTGAAGACAGTGACGTGAAGACAGTGACGTGAAGACAGTGACGACGTGAAGACAGTGATGACGTGAAGACAGTGATGACGTGAAGACAGTGACGACGTGAAGACAGTGATGACGTGAAGACAGTGACGACGTGAAGACGGTGACGACGTGAAGAGAGTGACGTGAAGACAGTGATGACGTGAAGACGGTGACGACGTAAAGACGGTGACGTGAAGACAGTGACGTGAAGACAGTGACGACGTGAAGACAGTGATGACGTGAAGACAGTGACGACGTGAAGACAGTGACGTGAAGACAGTGATGACGTGAAGACAGTGACGTGAAGACTGTGACGTGAAGACAGTGATGAGGTGAAGACAGTGACGACGTGAAGACAGTGACGTGAAAACAGTGACGTGAAGACAGTGATTAGGTGAAGACAGTGACGACGTGAAAACAGTGATGACGTTAAGACTGTGACGTGAAGACAGTGACGACGTGAAGACAGTGATGACGTGAAGACAGTGATGACGTGAAGACGGTGACGACGTAAAGACGGTGACGACGTGAAGACAGTGACGACGTGAAGACAGTGACGTGAAGACAGTGATGACGTGAAGACAGTGACGACGTGAAGACAGTGACGTGAAAACAGTGATGACGTGAAGACAGTGACGTGAAGACAGTGACGTGAAGACAGTGACGTGAAGACAGTGATGATGTGAAGACGGTGACGACGTAAAGACGGTGATGACGTGAAGACAGTGACGTGAAGACAGTGACGTGAAGACAGTGACGTGAAGACAGTGACGACTTGAAGACAGTGACGACGTGAAGACGGTGACGACGTGAAGACAGTGACGACGTGAAGACAGTGATGACGTGAAGACAGTGACGTGAAGACAGTGACGTGAAGACAGTGACGACGTGAAGACAGTGACGTGAAGACTGTGACGTGAAGACTGTGACGACGTGAAGACTGTGACGACGTGAAGACAGTGACGACGTGAAGACAGTGACGTGAAGACAGTGACGTGAAGACAGTGACGACGTGAAGACTGTGACGACGTGAAGACAGTGACGTGAAGACAGTGACGTGAAGACAGTGACGACGTGAAGACAGTGATGACGTGAAGACGATGATGACGTGAAGACAGTGACGTGAAGACAGTGACGTGAAGACAGTGACGACGTGAATACAGTGACGTGAAGACAGTGACGACGTGAAGACAGTGACGACGTGAAGATAGTGACGTGAAGACAGTGACGTGAAGACAGTGACGTGAAGACAGTGACGTGAAGACAGTGACGACGTGAAGACAGTGACGTGAAGACGGTGACGACGTGAAGACAGTGACGACGTGAAGACAGTGATGACGTGAAGACAGTGATGACGTGAAGACAGTGACGTGAAGACTGTGACGTGAAGACAGTGATGAGGTGAAGACAGTGACGACGTGAAGACAGTGACGTGAAAACAGTGACGTGAAGACAGTGATTAGGTGAAGACAGTGACGACGTGAAAACAGTGATGACGTTAAGACTGTGACGTGAAGACAGTGACGACGTGAAGACAGTGATGACGTGAAGACAGTGATGACGTGAAGACGGTGACGACGTAAAGACGGTGACGACGTGAAGACAGTGACGACGTGAAGACAGTGACGTGAAGACAGTGATGACGTGAAGACAGTGACGACGTGAAGACAGTGACGTGAAAACAGTGATGACGTGAAGACAGTGACGTGAAGACAGTGACGTGAAGACAGTGACGTGAAGACAGTGATGATGTGAAGACGGTGACGACGTAAAGACGGTGATGACGTGAAGACAGTGACGTGAAGACAGTGACGTGAAGACAGTGACGTGAAGACAGTGACGACTTGAAGACAGTGACGACGTGAAGACGGTGACGACGTGAAGACAGTGACGACGTGAAGACAGTGATGACGTGAAGACAGTGACGTGAAGACAGTGACGTGAAGACAGTGACGACGTGAAGACAGTGACGTGAAGACTGTGACGTGAAGACTGTGACGACGTGAAGACTGTGACGACGTGAAGACAGTGACGACGTGAAGACAGTGACGTGAAGACAGTGACGTGAAGACAGTGACGACGTGAAGACTGTGACGACGTGAAGACAGTGACGTGAAGACAGTGACGTGAAGACAGTGACGACGTGAAGACAGTGATGACGTGAAGACGATGATGACGTGAAGACAGTGACGTGAAGACAGTGACGTGAAGACAGTGACGACGTGAATACAGTGACGTGAAGACAGTGACGACGTGAAGATAGTGACGTGAAGACAGTGACGTGAAGACAGTGACGTGAAGACAGTGACGTGAAGACAGTGACGACGTGAAGACAGTGACGTGAAGATGGTGACGACGTGAAGACAGTGACGACGTGAAGACAGTGATGACGTGAAGACAGTGATGACGTGAAGACAGTGACGTGAAGACAGTGACGACGTGAAGACAGTGATGTGAAGACAGTGACGATGTGAAGACAGTGATGACGTGAAGATGGTGACGACGTGAAGACAGTGACGACGTGAAGACAGTGACGACGTGAAGACAGTGACGACGTGAAGACAGTGACGTGAAGACAGTGACGACGTGAAGACAGTGATGACGTGAAGACAGTGACGTGAAGACGGTGATGACGTGAAGACAGTGACGTGAAGACGGTGACGACGTAAAGACGGTGACGACGTGAAGACAGTGACGTGAAGACAGTGACGTGAAGACAGTGACGACGTGAAGACAGTGACGTGAAGACGGTGACGACGTAAAGACGGTGACGACGTGAAGACGGTGACGTGAAGACAGTGACGTGAAGACAGTGATGACGTAAAGACGGTGACGACGTGAAGACGGTGACGTGAAGACTGTGACGTGAAGACGGTGACGACGTGAAGACGGTGACGACGTAAAGACGGTGACGACGTGAAGACGGTGACGATGGCCCCGAGTCCCTCTCCGCAGACCCCGAACATCCCTTCTTGCCCTGCTTTTATCCTCGTCGAATCTCTGGGGGAATGTCCCCCCAGCTGTCTCTTTTGGACACTCGGGGGAATATCCCAACCAAGACCCTCCAGACTTGCTGGCGCCTTCTCGTTGCATGCAGCCTCGCTGACACCCTGTCTTCACGTCGAGACTTACTGACACAGTCTTTACACATGCACCGATGCATCAATTCAACAATTGAAATGTATTCTTACATTCACGATAGAACACACACATTCAGTTTTGCATGTGAGAATCATCCATAACAGAGGTTTTTTTGGGTTAGATCGCATAAATATATAAATGTGTCATTAAAACCCACCACCACCCGACACAGCCAACTGGTAAGGGTTGTCACGTAAGCAGAACGTGCCAATTCGTCACTAGTACAGCACTAGTGTGTAGTGTGTAGTAGTGTATAGTGTAGTATACTAGTACAGCACTAACCGGTGTGTTGGAGAGCCAAGCCACAACATTTACAATCTGAGTACGACGTTTCGGCAGTAATTACAACTAGCTTCATCAGGCGACAGCCAGATTTGTGGAGAAGTCCACCTATCTCGTTCCTCGTATAGAGGCGTAGATGTGTTGACCGCGCTTCTGTGCTCTTGTGCAAAGTCGGGGGCGGATTACTGAGTCAACGTACATTATGCATGCGCTATTGTACTAACTATGGGTCTTAATGGGACATCAGGTTTGTGAATTTTTGGTAGCCCATAAAGTCTTTGTGGTTTTGATGCCCTTGGTTTGATCAGGCATTGCTCTTCCTTGGGAATTGTTGACTTGGCAATGATTGCCGTTGTTTTACATTCCAAGGTGTTGGTTGAGTCTCGTTTAATTTTAAGGCAGGTACCTTCATCGAGTAAATCTTTGATTTTATTATCATATAGTCCTCACGCGACATCACAACAGTTGATTGGCCCTTATCAGCAGCAAGAATTTGGATATCTTTGTTGCACACTCGAAATGAAGGACGTGGCCAGGTGCTCCAAATCGAGGGCAAACACCTTGATTGTGGTAAATCTGTGAAATACAACAGCACGTGGTGTCACACAGCAGCAATCTTCAACCGAGTCGCCATTAACCACGTGACTGGTGTACAAGTGCGGTCAATCAATCACAGTTTCTCTTAAACCCAAGTCTACTACTGATAAACCATCTTTGTCCTTGACAATAACCTTTGCACTTCACTATTCGAATATTACTTTAATCCTAAGCTCTATGTCCATCCACTTATATCGGTATCTTACACCCATTACCTGTACTGTATGTGTACAGTCTACGTACTGTACTTGTCACCATTGTACAACTTACTACCGTACATGTGTTCTAGTCTCATACTCTGGGTGCATGGGCATGGTTATAGAATAACAGTATTAGAATGACAAGTATTAACTACAGTACGTCATCATTTACAGTGCACAGTGCTAAAACCCCTCCTATTAAATATATCACAAAGTAATAATTCAAAGCCAAGCTTGAAGTCTAGAACAAGTCTAAAAAAGTATATAATGATAAAAAAACAAGCTTTGGGTCCTTTACCTGTAAAATGCAACAGCACGTGGTGTCACACACAGCAATCTTCAACCTAGTCGCCATTAACCACGTGACTGGTGTACATGTCTGGTTAATCAATAACCCTGCCAGCCACCCACAGGCCCAACTCAGTTATCGCATGCTGGTGCATTGATGTACTGCACAGCACATAAGGACTTTCACAAAACCACACTTTACTCCCTTGCTGCACGAGGAAATAATTAAAAAAGAGTGGTCCGTTCCTGTGCCACATCTTTATTTGTTCTCAATTCTCTTTAAGCTTTTGCTTCACTGAAGATAATATTTATATGTTATATGTAATTAGGTACGTGACCCATATATCCATTAGATGGGCTGTTGTTACAGCAATGCTTTAAATAGACTATATATATTTCATTGAATGACGACCCAAAATTGTGACGGTTCATTAATCATCAGGAGGCCAACAGAATGCTGACCTACTTCTCAGTATTAAGAGCACCAAGGTTGTATAGCCACCGTACTATCAAACAGGTGATTATCTCATGTGATTATCCCATTAATTATTTCCTTCTCTGATTTAAATATAAACTGTGTTGCTCGTGAAATATAAGTAAGGACTCTGGTTGGAAAAAAACATTTTGGCTGCCATGTGACTAATGCTGTGTGTTACATTTTTACAGCTGATTCACTTTCTTTTGTGGATCACCTTGTGCTGTTTTTTTAATCTGCTTTGCTCATCTACATGGACTCTTACTTTTCCACAGACCAAACGCAAATATATTTCTCAGTCAGCCTAGGTCTGTCTGTGCAGTCTACTGTATTTCCACTGATGTTTGGTGTAGATATGGTGAAATATGATTGATGCTTTAATCTTGTCACAAAATCAGAAGAATAATGTTATTGCTCACACATGAATCACAATCTAAATGTGTATTATGCTCATGTAGTTGGCCAATAATAACAAGAACAATTTAGAGCCCTTTGTCAGTCCACTGCTGAATGAAGGCCTCCCTATGCCATGTCCACCCTTGGAGATGTTCTACCATACATCACCACGCTGGTCAGTGTAGGCTCGTGAATTGAGGGGGAACCAGCACCCAATCAGATATCACTCTCCGTTGATGGCATTTTAGACTCACTGTCCTGCAGGTCACCAGATTCACAGCATGGCACGTTCACCACTTCTCCACTGCTCCTCCTCCACCACCCAAAAGGGTAACAGTAACAATCGGATTGGGTTCATTGCAACAAATTCACTTGTGCCAATTGACTATTCAGCCATCTGGCAGGGGGCATGCCAAGGAGACGCACACTGAGGACATCGGCCCGTGTGCAGGTGCTAAGTGGATTACTACGTCGCAGAAGCGCGAGAGATGACGACAGCTTGGGGAGCCCTTCAGCAGTGGATTGATCTCGGCTGATGATGAATTGGGAATTTCACTTATTTATCCAGGTGTAGTGAGTCCAACTGAGTCGCAGACGTTATCTTAGGAGCAACACTATTTATTTACACAACAGTACGTAACACATCACAATCTACACTCGGGTCTCGTTTGCCCATCTAACGACGCTACGGCAGAACTAGACACGGTTCGCTATCCTGGTCCGGACCACAAACGGGGTCCCGGACCGCGTGGCTAGAGGCTTCTTCTCCCCGACGTGGATCTTCTTAACACCAGCACACGAAGAACCTCGAGCTCCTCACGGGGCCCTGGTTATATGCCCCCGGGCTGGGGCTGGCTCCGCCCTCCGCCCCACCCACTTTCCAGGTCTCTCGAGCTCCTTCTCGAAGGTTCCCGAGAGCTCCTTTGGACCACGTGACCGCCCCACGGCCCCCGTCCACCGGTGGCCCCTCTCCAATATCATCCGGTCACGTGACAGCAGGTCAACCAGCGTATCATGCCCAAAGGTAACCCTGGCTGGCTGACGCTCCCTCTCGCTCCCTCACCGGGAGCCCGCACCGCACACCGCTCGCGGTGCCTCCGCGCTAACCCAGGCTGCCCATAATGACAATACATTACCCGTCATGGCTTCGTAATCCCCGGCACCATACAGTGACGAGCACAGTCACTACACAGGAGAGCGACAGCGAGTCGTAATACTTTTCCAGGAGAGTCCCGCTACATTGGGTTTACATTTTAAGATGTTTTCAGCCAATTAATGAGTATTCATACAAGTGGGGGGGGGGAAGCCGGAACACCTGGAGGAAACCCACACGCGCAAGGGGGCAACACTCTATCCCCGTGCAGATGTAAACGGATGACAGATTAGTCCATTTATTGTACTGCCTTCTCCTGGTGAGCCACGGTATAGCGCCTCGATGCCCGCGGGACGGGTGCTTCACAACATCTGTGCGATCCACCAATCCTAACCTCCAACGGTGCTGCATCACAGGCAGGCATAGCCACCATTGCCCAGTTGCCCGGGTGAACGCCGGTGTTGTATTGGTCTACTCAAGTGTGCTTATCGACTGGAGGTCACTTTCGCTTGTTGTGGTTTGGTGAACAAAGGGAGGGGTTGAAGTCCATGCTGGCCTCGTGAGATTCCACTCGCTGGAGTTTTTTTTTTTGGGGGGGTGGGGGGGACAGCAGCTGCTACCATCCACTGAGCCAAGCTGCATCAACACGCCCGCTGGCCATTCTTTGCGAATATTTTGGCAAAGAGCACAGCTGGCAGTGTTTGTTTATTTGCTTGCATCATAATTTAATGTCGAATTGATTTGCTTATTTCAGATACGACCATTCATGCAGTGAATTACGTTTAGGTGTGTGTGGTAGCAGCACTGCGTTGCAGTGGTTGCCGCAAGGGTTTGTCAAAGTGTGCTAAACGTAACGTGTGCTTTGGGGGTTTATAGTTGTGCCTGTAAAATGCTGGCCCTAACTTAGTGCACTAGGTTCGTATGGTTAATATAAGCCAGGGGGTGGAGCAGTGTTTGTGTGGTTAGCACAATGCAATACGATGAGTTCAATTCCAGGTCATGGTCAAAATCAATGACGACTCAAATCTGAACCTGTCCTGCCACACCCTACCCCCACCCTTCACCATTTTCAATAGCCAAAACGTTAACGGGTATAAAATCGTATGAGACATGAGCACTGCGCACGGATTTGCGTGAGATATAATATAAGTGAGGTTACCCTCTCTGAATGTGTCTGCCCCAGCATTGAAATGCAAACGCACTGGACTTTAGTCAGATAAATTATTGTAAAGATGAACCAAGAGCAGCAAAGAGTTCTGATTAGGTTGAAACAAACCTGCAAAACTTCGGTTCAAATGGCCCGAGAAATGTGCACAGCAAATGTTGCATATGGGAGGATCTGAATTGTTAAATAGGAAAAAGTAAATGGACACCTGTGGTACATTCTCTCAATTTTTACAACCAAATGCGTTTCGCAACGGTGTACACAATACGCCAAAGTCTGTAATCATAAGTGATTTTCGTTTCCCAATGACACTGACCTCCTGCTTTCAAGCAGCCATTAATCATCGCATCCAGTTACCTCATCACGTACAAATGGTGGCCTATTGGATGTGCTGAGGTGTCCGTTCGAAAGTTCGGGGTAAAATTGTTGGAAATGCTGAAAGTGAATAATTTGATAGGAGTTTCCTCAGCAAGAGGAACATTTTTGCTTTCATTAAATTTTTCCTCCCGTGCTCCAATTTTGAGATACAGGGCGTTGTTGTACATGCCGGGTCTTGCAAATTTAACGAAAATAATAAAATTGAAATGAAATGTGGAAGAATGCGTAATTATCCAAAATCATGTTAATTTATGTGCATAAGTTATGCTAATTAGAGAGATAATCGTATTAATTTATGTGAAATTCATGCGAATAGGCTTGTGCAAGCCGTTATGATAACTAGGCCCTGCCTCTCTGACGAGGGTAGTGTCATCGATCGGGATCGTACAATGATTTGTATGAAGTAATGCAGGTGTGCTGTAAGTAGGCCAGATTGAGCTCGGCTTCGTTGTCTAGGTTCGTATTATCGATCGCTGTGATACAAATTATTCTCGCTTTAACATTTACTGATTATGTCTTAGTGTGTTATGTCAGGTCTCCAAATTAAAATCTCACCGCAGGATACAGTTCTTATAATTAAGATTATTATGCATGAACTTAGGAAAGAAACACTCAAACAATTCTGTGTTAAGCAATTTTAATTTCTAAACAAAACCTTAACACTCTAATATGCGAATTCTTATGCTTGAAATTGTCAGCACAGTACTCCAGGAGATGTTCCCCTCATTGATTCATACATTTAACCCTCAATGATCACGTTTATTAACTGGGTAACAGAACAATTGATTACTTTCTCAGAGTAACTTGAGCATATACAGCGATAGGAACCAAAAGTTCTTAAAAATTCATGCAACGACATTCATACGAAGGCAATAAAGAAACATGTCCCGAAGGCAAAACGTATACGGCAATGAATCCACGGGCAAGATTACGTAATTTAACGAAATGTTGAAACTAATGGTGTGCAGCAGTATGCCTGCTTCAGCAAATACTCATTAATTGGCTGGGGTTTCAATAAATTCACGGGCAGATTCTGTGATCAAAAGAAGATTTCAACACAATATTCTCCCTGTGAGTGTGTGGGTTCGTAACTTGGGTTTTTAAACGTTTGGTTTTCATCGATGAATTCGTTGATAATATTTATGCAAATCAAAAAGAAACATAACTACTAAAATACTTCTAAACGACCGTTTCCCCATAACCCAATGGCAAACGTGTTCTTCGTTATCAGTTGATACATGCACACACTTATCATGAGTCTTCTTATTGATGATTCGTGTATGTGTTGAGTGGGGATGGTATGGGTTGAGTCGGGATGTGTTCTTTATCAATTCTTTGCGCCAACCAGACGCCAGGTGATGCGTTGTAATGTGTGGCAGTGTGCGTATCATACGGATAGCTGGGTTCTCCTTCTTTCACACGGGCGGCCGGAGTTCGGTCCACAGCTGGTTGGAAGAGTTGGCAAGACGCTCGCCGTCGGTGCGCGATGATCCCGTCGTCCGGTAGCACCCGCAGCTCGTCCGCTGGCAGCTGGCACACTTGCTTGGTGGCGCTGGTGGCGCTGCTGTGCGCTCACTCTTGCTCCGGCTCTCTGGCGACGAACGATGCTTTCGTTCGTTGGTGGCAGGCTTGGTCGACGTTTGGCCCTCTCCGCCCTTTCTCGGGGTTGATTGCTTGACGCTCAGAATGACTTCCAGCGATACTCCGTCGGTCCATGCCGAACTCAGCACAGAGCATCACCTCGCCCCTCTTCTTTGCGATGGACCACACGCATTGTTGATCTCGAGGCCATGACCCGGAGCTGGCTTGCTGTCCTCTTCCGAGCTGCTGTGTGTCTTCTTGTCGAGCTGATGGTCGCCGTCTTCTGCCGCTGGTAGCTGCGATTGGGATGTATGGCCCGTGTCTCTCTTTTTATGCCAAAATTTATTTCTCTGCTCGCCTTCTCACAAAGGACCGGAACTTCCTTTGATCTCACTTTGTGTTGTGGGGGGGGGGGGTTGTACGTGTGTCCGTGTGTGTATGTGTGTGTCATTTATTAACCCATCTGTGTCTCTCCCCAAGCCATATTTTCATCCGTGGAACACAGATGCCCCCCTGCAATAAAAGAGTAATTTCCCTCGCTCTGGGCATTACATTCTTTGCTATCACGTGCTGCGGGAAGACAAAGACGGTTGGGATGCTTTTTTCCTATGGGATACAGTTTATCTTGGTTGTGTAAGTTTGACCTATTTCGCCTCATCTTTTCTGGATACCCTAGGTTTAATACTGCATAATTATTGTGGTTTATGTTTTCCAAGATTCGTGATTTAACATTGTCATCACCACGTATTTCCTAGGGTTTTATTAACTTTCGTCCCCCTGTCTGTATCCGGGAATTGGTGCTGTTATGCTTGAGTTATTTTTTTTATGTCCTGAGTTTTTTAGAGGTAAAGCTAAGTTTCAGGTAAGTTTCTTGAATGTTGGAATTCATATTCCTTGGTTTTGTAAGGTCACGTAGATGGCAAGAGGTAATATAATTTAAGGTGAATAACATTAGTATTAATAGGACATGTATGAGAAGTGATAACCCACTAGGGAGATTATAGTCTGGTGTTTTTTTTATCGTAGTGAGTGTGTGGACAGTCTATGATGTCGACTCATTTGTCGCTACGTTCTGAACTTTAACCGTTGTATTAATAGCAACGAAAGGGAAAATTATTTTAGAATTCGCCTGTGCTCATGGTGCCTGGTTGTCTGTGCTCTCAAAAAGGGGGCCTTTGAAGTCGTATAGAGTTTCCCTCGAGTCTCATTAGTAATTTCCCCCCCTTTTCCTCTTTGTTTTGGGTTTTTATTACTTTGTATGGCTTGTCTCCGGCGGCCTGTTGTGTGTGAGGGGAGGGGGGCTGTATGCCCCAAGTAACACCACGATTGAAAAAAATATATATTGGCAAAATCCTTATTAATATCAAAAACAAAAATGGAAAAAGGCCTATATATACAACAGCGTGACGGATCGATGAAAAACTTATGAATTACACATATATGTAGTGACTGGTTCACAGACACTAAGAGTACTAGGTACTCTGTTTATTAAACGGCCTTAACAGTTCACACTTTAGTAACTACAGTTCCCAGTCAGGACAGCTGGCAGACTGCCTGACTGGTGACGCCGAGATGGTGAAGACAGAGACGGTGGTGAAGACTCCAGCAGCAGCACGACGGGGATCCCACTCCACACGACAGCCTCGAGGTCCCCTGCTGGGACCCCTCTTATACTGTCAGCGTGGCCTGGCTCCGCCCCCGGCCACGCCCCCCTTCTGTAACCTACTGGCGGGTTCTCGATGTGCCCCTTCCGTGACCTTTCCCCTACATCCCTCTCTGGTCTATCACGTGATCTGCTGTCAGTCAGGGCTGCTGCAAGCTGAAGACCTCCTTCCCTGCCAGCAGCCAGTGCGATGCTGCTACAGTGAGGGAAAAAAGTATTTGATCCCCTGCTGATTTTGTACGTTTGCCCACTGAGAAATTAATGATCAGTCTATAATTTTAATGGTAGGTTTATTTGAACAGTGAGAGACAGAATAACAACAACAAAATCCAGAAAAACGCATGTCAAAAATGTTATAAATTGATTTGCATTTTAATGAGGTAAATAAGTATTTGACCCCCTCTCAATCAGAAAGATTTCTGGCTCCCAGGTGTCTTTTATACAGGTATAATGCCCTGGCTGAGGGAAGGAGGTTCTCACCCAAGATTTGATGGTACATGGCCCCGTCCATCGTACCTTTGATGCGGTGATCTTGTCCTGTCCCCTTAGCAGAAAAACACCCCCAAAGCATAATGTTTCCACCTCCGTGTTTGACGGTGGGGATGGTGTTCTTGGAGTCATAGGCAGCATTCCTCCTCCTCCAAACACGGCGAGTTGAGTTGATGCCAAAGAGCCCCATTTTGGTCCCATCTTACCACAACACTTTCACCCAGTTGTCCTCTGAATCATTCAGATGTTCATTGGCAAACTTCAGACGGGCATGTATATGTGTTTTCTTGAGCAGGGGGACCTTGCGGGCACTGCAGGATTTCAGTCCTTCACGGCGTAGTGTGTTACCAATTGTTTTCTTGGTGACTATGATCCCAGCTGCCTTGAGATCATTGACAAGATCCTCCCGTGTAGTTCTGGGCTGATTCCTCACCGTTCTCATGATCATTGCAACTCCACGAGGTGAGATCTTGCATGGAGCCCCAGGCCAAGGGAGATTGACAGTTCTTTTGTGTTTCTTCCATTTGCGAATAATCGCACCAACTGTTGTCACCTTCTCACCAAGCTGCTTGGCAATGGTCTTGTAGCCCATTCCAGCCTTGTGTAGGTCTACAATCTTGTCCCTGACATCCTTGGAGAGCTCTTTGGTCTTGGCCATGGTGGAGAGTTTGGAATCTGATTGATTGATTACTTCTGTGGACAGGTGTCTTTAATACAGGTAACAAGCTGAGATTAGGAGCACTCCCATTACGAGTGTGCTCCTAATCTCAGCTGGATTTTGTTGTTGTTATTCTGTCTCTCACTGTTCAAATAAACCTACCATTAAAATTATAGACTGATCATTTCTTTGTCAGTGCGCAAACGTACAAAATCAGCAGGGGATCAAATACTTTTTTTCCCTCACTGTATGTGACCGATTCTATGTCACTACATATACATGGATGATAGAATTCAAATTAATTATTCTACATAATGAGTATAAGATAGGTTTTACCCTTTCTGCCAATAAAACAGACCTTTTGCACGGTCTAATACTGTTTGAGACGATGCTCTAAATAAGGCTGTCTCTGGTGTGGACCAATCAGTTTCAAAGACAACGCATCTACTGCCAGAGCATGGTTTTGTTTGCATGTTCACCGCAAGTATCTGTGGTTAATGCAGACATGATTCCTTGCAAAAGGTTTCAGTTTTGGTGTTGTAACATCTTAACACAAACTGTTTTATTACCAGAAAGGGTAAAACCTATTGTTATATGTTGATACTGCCAAGAGAGGTCCCATGACAATAAAGGGTGTTTATGTTATTTTAAGGGTGAAAATATCACCGTCGTTTCCATTCCAGTTATATTAGATTACAGTAGGGAGGATGAATACAACTGCACTCTTCAATCATCTGAGACGTAGGGAGAGGCAGTGAGGGAGGTCAGAACATTGTATTTAATATCTGAATGAATCATGCTTCATTTCCATGAGCACTGGGAAGAGGGCCATTTTGGCACCAGAATGGCCCAGCTCTGGCCAAGGATGAGCAGCACCCAACGCCCCGGTTCTCATCTCCTTGCTCCAATAAGACATGAGGATTCATTTGCTCACATTTTCCTTCACATCCGTCTCCCACCCCTTCCCCGCTATAGGTGTAACAATGCATCAGCTCATTGATTAAAAATTGATTATTACGCTTGCCATGATGAATGCTTCGATTTGCGCGTGTGAACGCTGATTTTGCGTTATTTGTATGTGTTACATGTGAACATGACATCGCAAAGGTGGCACATTATTACAGGCATACTCCCCAACTAAGTCCCAAGTTTGCGTTGTTTTATGAGATGATAACCCAAGAGGCCAGAATAGATAGTCTCATTCGCGACCGTGACATGGGTCACCACAATAACAAGCAAAACAAATAACATAACATACAGCAATGAAACAAATAGAAGCCAATGATCAGCACCGGGGATTGGTAGTGGGGAGTGAATATATATTTTTTAAGTTTGCATTTTTTAAGTTGAATGTAGGAATGGGTTTGATTTTTGCTAATTCAAGTTAAAATGCACGTTTTTTTTATGTTTAGCCACGTGTTGTAACACAAACACAGCTTGGAAGTTGAGCTGAGTGAGGGACTCGCCAGCGTGCATATCTCACCGCTGCGTTGACCGTATCGCGAGATTGCTTCCAGCGTGGGTCACAGGCAGACGCGTGCGGCACGGTTAACAAACTGGGCCATGATGATCACCGGGGGTTCGTGCATCACGCCGCGTTCCAAATGCTTGGGGGCACGTGGCATTATGGAGCAAGCCACTGACATTTGCATAGCAACACCCCATGCAGTGTGAGGGGACACCGAACAATGATTTACTTGGCATGTGAATACAACCTAACACGTGATAATGTTTATCGTTTTCTTTTAAAAGCTTCCATTTGGAAATAAAATAAAAAAAATTCTTCTAAAATATATTTCGTGATGGATTGCCCGCCAAGCGCAAAACTCGTGCCTGGGTGGAAAGTTGCATGGAAAGCGATTCGCTTAGAACTTTCTGCCAAGTGGGAAAGCGAAAACATTTGTGTGTAATGGCTCTCATCTCTCAGGAAGGTGGAAGGGGTGGAGTACACCTCCTGTTTGCAGAAGGGAGCCAATCCTCGCGCAGGGTCGGGACATCGCGGCGGAGTGACGCCACTGCGTAAACTCTTATTCCCGTTTGAAGTGACCAAATCGGGCTGTGGTCGCAACGCTAATGTGTACATGAGTGTATTACACTTGTAAATTGTGGGGCAATAGTGCCTCAGCGAGTGTCATAAATATGTAGAATTGACAAAACAAACAGATGGTTTTACAGTATAATCACTCATTTAAACATTTAAATGCAAAATCTTACGTAAAAACACTTCCCATCCATCTTCATGAAGCTGGATGAAAGACCACGTTGTCTGACTGCTATCGCACTGAGTAAACGCAGGCCTTAGTAATGAGACTGAATTGGAGCAGTGCTCACCTAAACTTTTGTAAGAGAGATTAGGTCAATTCGCAAGCAACATAAATATCTATTGTTATGAATATTCCTTTTTTTTCAATGGAGAGAATGCCAGATGCCGTAGGGGAGCATAATTTGACAGAGTGCTGAGCCAACACTGCTGAATTCCTCGGTTCAAATCTGGGCGGCCAGCTGTGGCTTAACTGGTGAGATGTTAAGGAGGATGTAGGTTCGATCTCGACCCTAATGCATGTATATTTTGAGGTTATATGTTTTCCCCGTAGTCACGTGGATTTTTCTCCGAGTCCTCCGGTTTATTCCTCCACATTTAGAAACATGCGTGTGGAGTATTTGGATGCTATAAATTTCCACATGATCAGCAACTTCGTTGAGTTGTGATTTGTGGTCG
Source organism: Petromyzon marinus (assembly GCF_048934315.1). NCBI lineage: Eukaryota > Metazoa > Chordata > Hyperoartia > Petromyzontiformes > Petromyzontidae > Petromyzon > Petromyzon marinus. The sequence goes on along the minus strand of NC_133667.1, from coordinate 19,472,506 downwards.
GGTCACGTCTGAAAAAGAGCTATGTAGCTCAATGGGCCTTACCTGGTAAAATAAAATAACAAAAAAGTTTAGTTTTAGTTCAGTTTAGTAACTGGCTTCAGTATGTGTGGAGTGATTCATATTTGTTTTCGGGTTAGGCCACGTGTTAGTTTTATGCCAAATACTTGTCTTTAACCAAACAAGATTGTGACGTTGACACATTTTATACGTGCCAATTTTTTCATTAATTTATGACCAAACTGCTCTTAACGAAACATTGTATGTTGATATTCTTGGTTCTTTCGGTAAAGTCACGTAGAAGGGAAACAATAAAATAATAAAAATATGAAACAATAAAATTCTCACAAACCACAGCAAGAAAATTTTCTTGCTGTGTTTTTTTAACACCTGATGATGATTGCTTGTGTTGCAGTCGAAACGTCGTGAGAATTTTATTGTTTTAGATTTTTATTATTTTATTGTTTCCCTTCTACGTGACTTTACCGAAAGAACCAAGAATATGAATCCCTGCAGTCACGCAAGCTTTAAATCAAAATTGTATGTTGATGTTAAATTCAGTCATGAAAAGTCTTAAGCCACCAGTGAGGAGCTTCCTTTGTCAAAATTGTATCAAGACATTGACACGTACAAGTAAATGTGACAATATTGTCACACACATGTTCATACGGTAGATTTATAGATATTGTTATATCTGGTCGAGTGGCACTGTCGTTCTAAAGTGAGACTCACATTCAGATGATCGCAAGCCCAAATACATTTGTTCCTCCAGGGTTGATACAAATTTTATTTTACTAATTTGTGGGAAGCCTCACAGAGATTCTGTGGTTTGTAAGGACTGGGGAATTTTCACCACTGGCTCAATGCTGCTGACTCAAAATCAGATGGCTATTCCTTCATATTCAAATTCAGGGCCAACTCATTCATTATCCCTCCAGATCTGATCAAAGATGAAGCAACAGCGATTGTCCTTTGGAGAGACTTTGCAGTGCCGGCTCAGGACCACCAATGGAAATGAGCACTGTGTCTTTGCTAGTTCGGAGGGGGGAGAGACTTTGGACTTTTAATGGGACAAATCGTTTTAGCGACTAAATAAGTAACAGTTTCAAAGACAATGCATATATTATCAGAGTACGTTTTTTGTTTGCATGCTCACCACAAGTGTTGTGGTTAATGCAGACATGATTCCTTCTAAAAGGTTTCAGTTTGGTGTTTGAACATCTTAACACAGCTGTTTTGTTGCCAGAAAAAAGGGGAAAACCTATTCTCATATTTTGGTACTGGCAAAGGAGGTCCCATGATGAAGATAAATAAGTAACGTTTACCTACCGTATAAGATTGCACCTCGTAGTATCTCATAAATTACTACTAACGACTTGGGTCTTTTCTTTTGTCACAAAAACTGTGAGCTCCTGTGGTGGCTGAGTTGCAGGGTTCACATTAACAAAGCGAATGGATATGTGCAGTGTCACATACGCTGCTCCACACTACATACTTGGTTTATAAACAGTGCCGGCGGAGATACAAATAAATTACACTTGTGGTTGTCCTCATTTGCATATTATACCGTATATTTTGGGGATTTTTCATTGATTTGTTAGGAATTTCCAAAAGAGCACTGTCTGGTGTAAAGTAAACCTTAAAAACTGGTGACATAATTTCTCAGTGGGCCATTGTGTTTCGGTATCGTAACCCTTATATCAATACATTTGGTGCTAATTTATTTCAGACTAAATACAGTATCTGTCCCTATGTTTGTTTGACGTGTCTACCTTCCAAAGAAATAATTAGTGTTTGTTGGTTTTCACCTGATGATATAAAATATTTGAAAAAAGTATACATTACAAAATGTAAACGCCATGCAGTAAAACGAGTCACTAATTGCAGCACCACACAGAATTATTCCGAAGAGTCCCAGCGTCTGCCGGCTGGCAGCCCTGAGCTTAGGCATGGAAACTCCATAAGGGGCCTGTCTCTTTAGAAAACCACCACTGTTGACTTCCAACAAACTAAACTATATATTTTTTTCTTTTACCAGGTAAGGCCCAAATAGCTATTTAGCTATTTTATCAGAAGTGACCTGGCCACAGATGATAGCTCAACCAAGTGGCTTATCACGTGGAAATTCATCGCAGCCAAATACTCTAAACACGTGTTTCTAAATGTGGAGGGAAAACCCGGAGGACCCAGAGAAAAATCCACGTGACCACGGGGAGAACGTGCAAACTGCAAATATGCAGGCGTCAGGATCGGGAACGAACTCACGACCTCCTGTATACCAGCCGAGGTAGTTAACAACTTGATGGTCATTTGATCAGTCCCCACGAAAATCAATCCTGAGTTGACTCCCTACTGAGAACTCACAAACTACTAAATCTTCCTTAAGCGCTGTAACCGCAGTTATATCCAGCTAAGTTGTGAGTTCTTTAGTGTATTGGTTGACTTTAATTATTGGTACCTTGTCACATTCCTCATTAGTGTACTATATAGTGTACTATATTACACTATATTTGGGTCAGGGAGCTTAAAAACTCCTGTTCCCATGGTATGGAGGCTGACACTTCTGGTGATGGTAACAGACGCTGATATTTATCACCGGCCACTGATAAAAGATAAATCCTTTAATTATGCACAGCAGTGGCTCCCCTGAAGGTATTTTCTTTCTCCTGATGTGCAGGCTTGTGGTTAGGAACCATTGTGCTATTGTCAGTCAGCTCTGTGAACTGTAAGCAGATTTAGAGTCAGCCCTATTGGATGTGACAGTGTAAGTTAAAAGGACGTGCTAAAATGTTTTGCTTGGCCAGGTGCCCACTTGCAGCTGGCAAGCAAATGCATGTCTGACACGAATTTGTGTAAGGTCTGATGACATTACCGCGTTGCACAGAGGTGTGGTTTGAATGGACAAAAAGCAAACTTCATGTCCATTCAATGGAAGTTGACACTGATTATGGGCACCTAAATGGCTGCAAGCCAGCACACCACGATAGGATGTCCTTGTTTATCAATGGGCCATTGAGCAACAGTTTTAACAGTCTTAAAAAAACACAGGCTAACTGTAATAACACTTAAAACGACAATACGTGCCTAATATGTGCCTGGGTGAAAGCCCACACTTTGTCGATCCCTGCTGAATCCCTGTCTCTCTAGAAAGGTAAAGTGGGATTTTTATTTAACCATTCCCCTAATCAATGCTTACTCGTCTACGGTTGGTGTTTGGGTTATCACGGTCCAAATAACTCATCACTGTAATCGATGTCCAAACGCACATACTGGTAATCCCATACGATTACTATTACTCAGCAAAAACAATTTGTTTAATCCTTCATAAGGGGGTTAGTTACAAGTAGAATGAAACATTTGGAACTTTTCGTGCTATTCTCTATAAAGCTTACATTGGTAGCATATTTGTATTTTTCCGAGCCTGAGCCAACCCAGTTATGTTAATTTACACACATTTTAGATTACATTTTCTCGAGTAATCGGCCACGTTTTTGAAACTGAGAACAGTACTTTCCGAAGTAACCCTCCTCTCAATTTCGATGATTATAGAGTTCTATAAATACATATACCTATGTACCTGCACCTGTACTATTGCAACGTAAAAAAAGTAATATTTGCTGCTATAGCAAACTATAAACGTTTATATACTTAAGATTCCGTTAATACAATGTCCAATGGCACGTGGAGTTGTTGTGCAACGGGGTGTAGCGCGTGTCACGTGGTGCAGGGCCGGCCAGCAGAACTGGTTCCATTGTTAGACGAGCAAATGGTGGCGGACACTGGCTAAATGTGCCAGCTATTTTTTTGTCTGGCTCATTGGAATTCCCCGAGGCTTCTGTGGGATTTCCCGATTACAAATTGGTGGATCCAGTCCGGAGATTATACAAAAGCCTCTGGGATTTCCAGGAGCCAGCAGAAGGCCGTGGGCTTTACCACAGTGATGTCTCCTGCTTCTCTAACAATGGAAGCAGGGCTGTTGGCTGGCTGACGTGCCACGTGACAGGTGCCTCAACCTGCCACGTACTTTTCAACTTTAAACGTTTATTGGTCTGAATACCTGTACAAGCGTTGTATGTGTTTGGCAAACAAACACATTCACAAACACACACACACGTATTCATTTTAAGAGATGGTCAATAAATGTATTATGTTAACAAGTATCATGAGTGCGTGGGTATCACGGTGGCTAAGAGATTAAAGCAGTGAGCTGATAACTGCTGAGAACCTGGGTTCAAATCTAGATGGCCATCTGTGATTAAACCAGGTTCTTAAGAACTTCTCTCTCTGAAGCAGAGCAGGTGGGAAAGTGCAGCCCCGAGTGTGGACAAAAGGTCAGTTGGGGTAGTGGGGGTATAACAAAAACGCTGGTCCCCCCACCCTTGACCGAGTGGCTCTTGCCTGAGCACGGTAATGTTACGAGTCTTCGATTGCTTTGAGATCAGGTCATGTATAGCATATTCCTCCATCACACTGTTCAAGTGTGTGTTTGAGTCAAGGGCCTGCAACTCTTGAACCCTAACTCTCAATTTCTACAAGAAGCAAAGCCAAGCCTCGAAAGGACGGATCAAAACGGAAACGACATACGCCTGCCCACCGAGACAGGGAACTGCGAATCATTGAGGTCAACATCCTTGGCCTGAGATCCAACATCGGAGAACTGACCAACTTGTGCGAGGAGAACGAACCCACAATTGTCATCGTGGTGGAAACATTCCTGGATCCGTTTGTTCAAGACGGAGCAGACTGCACTGCTGCCGAAGAGATAGAGCTGCCTCATCTGGAGCGGGCATTGCAATGTACTGCCTACAAGGAATTGCCATCCATCATGACTCCCAAAGAGGTCCAACAGACATTGAACTTACAGTGAGGGAAAAAAGTATTTGATCCCCTGCTGATTTTGTACGTTTGCCCACTGACAAATAAATTATCAGTCTATAATTTTAATGGTAGGTTTATTTGAACAGTGAGAGACAGAATAACAACAACAAAATCCAGAAGAACGCATGTCAAAAATGTTATAAATTGATTAGCATTTTAATGACAGAAATAAGTATTTGACCCTTCTGCAAAACATGACTAAGTACTTGGTGGCAAAACCCTTGTTTGAAATCACAGAGGTCAGACGTTTCTTGTAGTTGGCCACCAGGTTTGCACACATCTTAAGAGGGATTTTGTCCCACTCCTCTTTGCAGATCTTCTCCAAGTCATTAAGGTTTCGAGGCTGACGTTTGGCAACTCGAACCTTCAGCTACTCATAAGAGCCGTGTACAGACCACCATGTGCTAACAATGACATATTTGACTACCTGGATACTGAAACCCTGTAAAAATGACAGAGTTCGATGCACATTCCATCATGCTGGTGGGAGACTTCAATGTCCATCATGAAGACTGGCTAGAGAGCTGAACAACAGACTCAGCTGACTGCCGAGCTCTACAGTTTGCAAGCTGCTTGGGCCTCCAATAGATTGTTCAATGACTGACCTTCCAGCCGCATCTACAACGCTTGCTAACCTGGGTACCTCAGACCATAACCCAGAGACAAGCCTTACACGAGGAAAGTGTGGCAATACAAAAAGCCAACGACTTGGGAATGAGGCTTCATCGCATCTACAGGCTGGTCAAGAGTCTTCTCGGAGAACGACCCTAAGAAGACATGTGTTGAGGTCACTAACATCATCTGTAATGCTATGGAGCTATACATCCCCAGCAAAATTGTTACATTTTGGGTAAAATGTAAGATTTTTTATATATTTGTGTAATCATAGACACATTGCAATGACATTGAACCCATTCACAAAAAAACATATTTAGTCACATATTGGTACTGTATAGTATAGCCTAACTTGCCCATGAGACAGTTTGCACAATCTATGGTTACATTTCTGGAGCTGCTCATAATTAAGATTCACTCGCAACTAAATACATAAAAACTCATTTTTCAATAACACCCTTCTCAACACCCTTCTTAATTATGTGCTGTTACACTCTAATACCTTCTCTATAGGCTCTGGAGTAAGACATTTACCTGTATCGTCACCTATTATTTACTTTTTCTTTTTAAGCAAGTGTTATTGACTAATGTGTTGGGTTTGTTTGTTATTTGTGCTTCTGCATCACTGCCAACGCAGTATAGGTGGCTATGTGGCTCAGACAGATACTCCAATGCTGTCAGAGAGTTGAACTGGCTTCACTGAGACTCTGGTTTCACATGCAAGCAGCCAGCCAACATTCAACCTGGTGTTCATGTGCAGTGAGCTGATGGTCTCAGTCCGTTCAATGAGCGGGCTCGCATTTGGTCAAAGGGCTTTTGCATCTAATGTACATGCGGGGTTGCTTATTTATCGATGACATTGACCCCTGTGCGTGTGTGCACGTGTTGTGTTTGTGCGCAGCAATAGACCTCCTGGGGCTGAGCGAGGCCAAGCAGAACCAGCAGGCGGTGGAGAAGATCCAGCATGCCATGCTGTCCATCAACGACCTCTACTTCGTCTCCACCTTCCGGCTGCAGTCGAAAAGCGGCGGCGTCATCTTTGGCATCTACTCGCGCCGCGAGAATGCCAAGTACCTGGAGTTCGTCGCCCTGGGAAAGCTCAACAGGGGTAACTATCTGGAACACCTGCAGCTCTCTTCTCTCTCTCTCTCTGATCATATAATTTTATGATATAAACGGGGGTGGGGGGGGGAGAGTTTTTTTATTACAAACGTTTAAGTAAAAAATTAAAGAGATTGCGTTGTAGCGGTGGTAAAGCCGGTGAGCAAATCATAGTGAGTGTTTTTTGTGTCATCAGGTCTCAAGATGCTAAGCAGAATTTTTAGCTCGTTTGATACTTGTGTAAAAGGGTCACGTGGGGAGACCTTGGGGTGATGTAAGGGTCACGTAACGACACCTTGGGGTGATGTGATTGATGAAAGACAGCTTGCGCAAAGGCGGGCTCGGGATAGCATGGGATTGGCTGAGAATGAGGATGAAAGGGATTTGTCGGGAAAGAGGGAAAGGAGAGAGTTGGAGGCGAATGAAGAGACCAAGGGAGAGGATTGGTAGGAAAAAGATGAGAGGGAGGAGATTTGAGGAACCTTCTGGAAAGTTCCAGGAGGAGTGAGGAGGAGATTATGAAAAGGGAATATGACTGTCCTCGGGGATTTTTTTTTGTCGGGGAAATTGCAGAGTAAGCGTCCTCGCTGTGAGTTGGAACAATACAGTTCCCTTACCAGGGACAACTCGTGAGAGCTCCCCCCTTTGCCTTGTATGGCAACCTTCCCAGAAATCTCAGGTGTTGTAGTCTCGGGCTGTGAGATGAAACGACCTGTGCAGAGTGATGAGCGCTCTTCCCTTGTACTCAAGGGGTTTCCTTGGTCGTTCTGGTTTCCTCCCAAATGCCATGCACTCACTAAATAGAAATGGCCAAACATTTTAACGCAGGACCCTCCAGAAAATAAGTATTCAGACTCAGTGAGGCTCTCCTTAAATGACAATAGAGTATGAATGGTCCCTCGCAAGGAAAAGTCACTTAACATACCAGTGGCTCACATCTTCCACTCTCAATGAATGTAATTAGAAATTATTTTATGCATCCGTCTTGATTCTTCAGGAGTTTATTTATAACTCAATACCTGCAAATGGGCAACTGCTCATGTACCCATACAAGATCGTTCTTATGTTATATGCAACGTTTCAAGGCATTCCACTATAAAGTGTGATCTCCAAAATGCACATTCGATTAGCACGGTTGGCTACGTACGGTGCGAAATAAGTTCAACGTACATACATATGTAGTGGCCTTATTGACGTCGGAGACTGTTCATTGGAGGCACCACGTATTTATTACAGACGCTTCAATTACAGAGGCGAATCTGATACTTGAAGAGGTAACGGCCTCTTCACCCGTACTCTATAGAGGGAACGTTCCCTGAGCTTTAGCCCACGCTAGCTCCCTGGTTCCCTCTATCCTGGTCCTCTCCCGGGAGGCTATCTGACCTGGCCCAGCTTCGGCGCAGGTCCCGATCACCAGCCCCACGAGTCCGGCCCTCAGAAGGACGTCGGGCCTCGTGGCTCTGGTGTCGAACCCTGGCTTGCTTTGCCCGGCCCTCAAAAGGACAGCGGGTCAGACGAGTTCCAGGGTCTGGCTAGTCGATCTTTTTTCTTCACCGGTTCTTCATCTTGCTTGAGTCGAACTGCCTCTCAGCTACCCGGGTCCCACCTTTTATACTGTCCCTCACTGAGGGGTGGGGCTGGGAGGGATCACAGCATCCCCCACAGCCCCCCAGGGTGGTGGCCGTAGCGGACGTGTTTGTAGCCACCGTTATAACAACCGCGTGTCCCCCTCCCGTAACACCTCTACACATACATAAATCAGTCACCGTATCTTCCCTCTCTCTACTTTGTACTGTATCCAGTGAGTTAACATTCACAATGTAAAAAAATAAATCTTCAACTGCATCTCGACCATAAATCGTGACAATTCATCAATTCGCACAGGGGGGACATTGGGGCATGCCGCAGTGTCTGTGCTCCGACAAGCATCTGTGCTGCTGACCGATTCCTGATGACGACTATGATGTTCATGACGACGTGAAACACCTGCATCCCTCACCTCGGGATGCTGCTGTGGTACAATGATTAAAGCAATCGAGGTTCGTTCTCCAAGCACGGCAGTTGAAACGATGCGCACGTTTCTTAAATCTACCCGCCCCTGTCCACCACTGTTTAATCGATAAGGCAGGTCGCACGTGGTGACGTCAAGTGTGAGCATTCTCACCTCTATCCAAGATGTCTGGCTAGGGTGGAAGAGAAGCCCAGAATACCGTCTTTGAGTGGCCGGATTGCCCCTTCCACTGACAGCGGCTCGAGTGCGCAATTCCAGGGCTGCGCTTTTGTACCACCTTCAATATCTCTAACTGCGTCACCCTCCTTGTCTCCTTTTTCCCCCTTCGATCCACGCGCACCTGCGCCCCTCGCAGTGTCGCTGCGCTACCTGAAAGGCGACGGCAAGATGCACACCGTGAGCCTGCAGAACGCGCCATTGGCCGACGGGCGCACGCACTCGCTCATCCTGCGCCTGTCGGGCCTGCAGGAGTCCGCCTCCAGCGCCGAGCTCTACGTCGACTGCAAGCTCGTGGACTCAGCTAGCGGCCTGCCACCCATCCTGGACGTGATGCCCGAGCAGGCGGACGCGCTGGAGGTCCGCACGGCGCAGCGCACGCTCTTCCGCAACCAGGTTCGTGTAGCTGGGCCGGAGCCCAACCAGGTTCGTGTAGCTGGGCCACTGCCCAACCAGGTTCCTGTAGCTGGGCCGGAGCCCAACCAGGTTCGTGTAGCTGGGCCGGAGCCCAACCAGGTTCCTGTAGCTGGGCCACAGCCCAACCAGGTTCGTGTAGCTGGGCCGGAGCCCAACCAGGTTCCTGTAGCTCGGCCGGAGCCCAACCAGGTTCGTGTCGCTGGGCCACAGCCCAACCAGGTTCGTGTAGCTAGGTCACTGCCCAACCAGGTTCCTGTAGCTGGGTCACAGCCCAACCAGGTTCGTGTAGCTGGGTCACTGCCCAACCAGGTTCGTGTAGCTGGGCCATAGCCCAACCAGGTTCCTGTAGCTGCGTCACAGCCCAACCAGGTTCGTGTAGCTGGGTCACAGCCCAACCAGGTTCGTGTAGCTGGGCCACTGCCCAACCAGGTTCGTGTAACTGGGTCACTGCCCAACCAGGTTCGTGTAGCTGGGTCACAGCCCAACCAGGTTCCTGTAGCTGGGTCACAGCCCAACCAGGTTCCTGTAGCTGGGTCACTGCCCAACCAGGTTCGTGTAGCTGGGTGACAGCCCAACCAGGTTCCTGTAGCTGGGTCACTGCCCAACCAGGTTCCTGTAGCTGGGTCACTGCCCAACCAGGTTCCTGTAGCTGGGTCACAGCCCAACCAGGTTCCTGTAGCTGGGTCACAGCCCAACCAGGTTCCTGTAGCTGGGTCACAGCCCAACCAGGTTCGTGTGGCTGGGCCACAGCCCAACCAGGTTCGTGTAGCTGGGTCACTGCCCAACCAGGTTCGTGTAGCTGGGCCACTGCCCAACTCTTTTTTCAGAAGCAACCAGGCCACAAATGATAGCTCAACGAAGTGACTTATCACGTCCAAATTTAGAGCAGCCAAGTACTCTAACTGCATGTTTCTAAACGTAGAGGGAAAAACCAGAGGACCCGAATAAAAATCCACGCGACCGTGGGGGTAAAATTCAAACTGCTAATATACAGGTGTCAGGGTCGAAATCGAACCCACGACCTCCTGTATACTGGGCAAGGCAGTTTATATTTTGCCACCGCGCTGACTTGAGCAAGTGAGCAGCACAAATGGCTTGAGGAGGGAATTCTATACCACAGGGGTAGCAGCAGAGAAGAGGTGACATCGGATTGAGTGGAGGTCAACAACCGAGGGTTTTAACAGAAAACCTTCAATCGCTGGAATGAGGAGTACGTGAAATAACTGTATTGAGTTTACCTTATTTTAAACAGGTAAGAGGCTGGAGTAGATAGCCTTGTACGTGGTGTACTTGACAAAGCGCCCATTTTTATGGAGATGGAGTTTCAACTCCTTCAGCTGTAAGGACCTTGTTTCAAATTCTTCATACGTCAACTACACAGTACACGATTGTTCGCTTCGTGATGGTTCGTACGCAGTGATGCTCTTGGTTGCTACACCTGGACACCAGTGCCATATTTGTGTATGACTGAGTGGGGGGCTCCATTGTTTGGAGTGTAGCAGATTTGTTTATTGACTATAATGTGGCTAAACGATGGCACGAGGGTTGCTAACCGCTTGTCTGTGCAGATCTTTGAGCAGTATCACCATATCGTCCGCTAGCCCTTTCTATCGCCAGAGCTTCTCTTCTTAGAATTTGCCCATAAACTTTGCCAAAGTGTCTTCAGCATATTTTGTTATCATTCTGTGCATTGCTGCAAGTTTCAGGGGGACCCTTGGCCTAGCCACGGTTGCTTTCCTGTAAGAGGTGGGCATTCATACATTCCGTTGCTAGCTGGGTATGGCCTGCTGAATTGAAACAACTTGATTGAGTGAGAATGGCAAAAGCGCGGCTGTGCGATTCAATGATAGCCTTGGTGTCTCTCGGCGTCCGGTACGTGCCCATACCTCTGTCGAAGCGCGTTTGAATATGCCTGGAAACTCTGACTTATATTTTCCTTCCTCAGTTGCCAATTACATTTCAACTTTGCTTTGCTCAGTCATAATCCTTGTATACAACTTGTAAGAAGTGGAATTGGAAAGTTTACTTTACAGAAAGAATTCGCATGTATGATCTGGGTTTACCTCGAGACACACCCACCATGCAAGGCATCAGTGTTTCCATTCCAAATGCCCAGGTTCAGCTGGGCGCGCCAAACAGTAGCGCGCAGAATGGACTGGCAGATTGATTATCTCATCAGGAGGTTGACACACGCACATGCATTGCATATTTGGGCTCTACTTCAATGGGCACTGCAACGAGGAGAGACATGTGGGAATAATCTTCTACCTGGAACTTCTAACAGCTCCGTAACTGTTCCACAGTCTCCTGGCCAAAAGCTACATTTTGTGGAACGTAATGACGCAGTTTATTATGCAAAAAATGTGCAACAGCCTTGTAAACAAAGAGGCGAAGAAAGTACCTTATTCTGCTTTCTAACTGTTAACTCTTGAAAAGTGTGAATTTGTAAGGAGGAATCAAGTCTAAGGTGTTTAATTATTCGAGTAATGTGTTTGATGCAGGTTATAACTTATAGGGAAAAAAATCTCGTATTTTTTATGTTTGGAAATATTTTGTCGGGTATTTTTTTAAATATAAGTTTGTTTTTGTTTCTGGTTGAGCCCCCGACTGCATAAGGCTTTTATGTTCAAATCCACAACCATAGTTGTAATGTAATTCGAATAAAAGCTCCATTGCCATTATTAACAATTTCAATTCACCAGTATTCTCTTAAGTTTTTAGGATTTTCCAATTTATAATATCCTCATATCCTATATTTCCTTGGCTTTTTAAAAATGTATAATACATATTCTTGGTTCTTTCTATGTGACTTTACCGAAAGAACCAAGAATATGAATCCCTGCAGTCACGAAAGCTTGAAATCGAAATGTATAATACATCTCAATAAACAGTGGATGTTTATCATGTGCAAATGTATGGTATTAATGCAAGACTTTTAGGCCTTGTGATAAACATGTAAATTAATCAACGCCATCACATGTCGCGACAGAACGACACTTCATTGCTATCCTAAGAAAAATACTTGAATATTAATATGTATTTGGTGAATTAGTTGCTGGTATTGAGCATGATTTTCTAACATTTCATATCATATTTTGTAGTTTAATTAAAATGCTCCTATATAAATCATACAAGCACTCCCTACTTTTAAAACACAATGGGCTCATGGACACCCCGTTGTAGTTCAGACCCTATTTTCCCATAGACATTCGAAACAGTAGAGGTATTTTTCCTTGTATCAGCCAAGGTTTAATATGTACAAATCCTCAAAAAACACTTCCATAGTTCCATAGTTTATTTATTTGGTATAGCCCTGTGAGCCATTCGGCTCTTGAATCGGGTGCAACCGCAACAAACAAAAAACATGAACAAGAAAACATCTTAAAGTGACTATGTGACTGTGCAAACAGAAAATCCAGGAAAAAACAGCAAAATATTCCTGAAATAGCACCGTACACCAACGCTGTGTGCAAAAACCCCAGTGGGATGCAAGTCAAACAACAACTACAAGACAACTTAGATTAAGGCCATCAGTCTAACTCCGTACTACAATAAACAAAAACATGGCCAAACCAAAAAACGTTTTCGAAATCACCAAAATAAAGCCATAATTGCAACGTAACAGTGATCATAAGGACTGTGACCGATTTTTTTTTACAATAAACTACATAAATAACATGTAATACCAAACCCTAGAGCCATAGCTGGCTGCATGAGTCACTGCACAACAACAGGAGCATCAGTCGGAGTATCACATTTTCCAATGCACCTTTAAGATCAGCACACTAAATCAAAATACAGATAATACTTTGCAGCGGTCATCCGAAGCGAAACATTTTATTTTATTTTAGGCCACTGAATAGCAGTGGCAGCTAGGGGTGTACAACTTGAGAATAACAGAATCTCCACGACAAGTCACATCGGAAAAACCAAACTGACTCTGCTCAAATGTGTTCGGAGTCATGTCGGGAGATGCGTCGTAAATCAAGTTTCTGTGCCGTAAATCGATCCATGGTGGCATTAAATAAATGTCGTAAATGTTGATCGTAGTAAGTCAGACTGTCGTAAAATGGAGACCGCCTTTATAAATTCAAGCCAAAACTCACCTTTTATTAATACTGACCTGCTGTCTATAAACCAGTATCTGATATATTAAATGTTGAAAAATAACATTTGTAGGAACTGCATTATAAAATTCACCAGTGTCCAACGCTGGGGCCTTTATTGGAATTTCCTTTCAATTACAGTTTTAAAATTGTACATTCAAGAGCCTTATTCAGCATTGATCAATGTTAAAATGAACAAAGTTCCATGCAGAACACGAAGTCACTGTGGACTCAAAATAGTTGCAGAAGGCCAGCGTTCAGACTGTTAATTTCCGCATGGATCACAGCAAGCGTGCCAGCGGTTCCCAGGGTATGAGGTGTCCGTCTCAAATGTGCAGCCTCTATGTGTTTCAGCATCATGTCAAACTCAAATAGAATGCTGTGTTTCTCTCCCGCCTGCCAGTTGGAGTTAGTTCACCATTTTATAAAACCCGTGTGAGCCGGTATTGTGGAAATCGTGACTAAGGATTGCTTCTGAGCCAGATAATAGACGTGTAGTTGATGTAATATTTTTTTCAGTTGCGATAAAATGTCAAGTTTACTTGCAGCTGTGCCTGACTCTTTCTGGCGCATCTTGCTCTCATGTTATATTTGCTATGTTTTTGTTGTCATGTGTGTTTTGTTTACGACCATTATTGATCAGTTTTGCAATATTGCTGAAGGACCCTGTACTCGTTCTCTGCAATATTGTCATTTTAGTGTTAGTGTTGCTAGTGCGCTCACACCCCGTGGATCTGCCTCATAAAATAGGCGGACAACTGGTTGAATGGGACCATCTGACTAATAAATCACAACAAATATAACAATAGGTTTTGATTTAAAGCTTTCGTGACTGCAAGGATTCATCTTCTTTGGTTCTTTCGGTAAAGTCACGTAGAATGAGAATAAAATAATAAATTGATAAAATAACACAATAAAAATTCTCACGACGTTTCGGCCACAACACAAGCGGCCTTCATCAGGTGAAGGGACGAGACTGTCTGGAGGACAGAGGAAATCGGAGTACACAAAAATAACACGTTTGAGGTCCTGCCGTTTCCTGGCCAGCAAGTGTTTTGGGTGTTTCACAGATCTACATGATTAATCAACCCTTGTCTCCAGAGTACCAGGGTACAGGCACGCTCCGCCGCACCCAGCCGCGTCGCCAGCAAAGTGGACGCCTCGTGTGATGGGATCACATGACTGTGTTGTTCAGCAGGGCACTGTCGACGACATGAGGCTGGTGTTGGGCGGAACGTTGGCTCGAATCGGGGCCATCCAGGAATGCTCCTTTCAAGGAGATGCGGACATCCACAACACAGGTGTGGCTCGTTCTCACGCAACCACCTCCATGTCACCGTCAGTCAACCACCGCCACGTCACCATCAGTCAACCACCTCCATGTCACCATCAGTCAACCACCTCCACGTCACCATCAGTCAACCACCTCCACGTCACCATCAGTCATCCACCTGCACGTCACCGTCAGTCAACCACCTCCACGTCACCATCAGTCAACCACCGCCACGTCACCGTCAGTCATCCACCTCCACGTCACCGTCAGTCAACCACCTCCACGTCACCATCAGTCATCCACCTCCACGTCACCGTCAGTCAACCACCTCCACTTCGCCATCAGTCAACCACCTCCACATCACCATCAGTCATCCACCTCCACGTCACTATCAGTCAACCACCTCCACGTCACTATCAGTCATCCACCTCCACGTCACCATCAGTCAACCACCTCCACGTCACCATCAGTCAACCACCTCCACGTCACCATCAGTCAACCACCTCGACGTCACCATCAGTCAACCACCTCCACGTCACCATCAGTCAACCACCTCCACGTCACCATCAGTCAACCACCTCCACGTCACCATCAGTCAACCACCTCCACGTCACCATCAGTCATCCACCTCCACGTCACCATCAGTCAACCACCTCCACGTCATCATCAGTCAACCACCTCCACGTCACCATCTGTCAACCACCTCCACGTCACCATCAGTCAACCACCTCCACGTCACCATCAGTCATCCACCTCCACGTCACCATCAGTCAACCACCTCCACGTCACCATCAGTCAACCACCTCCACGTCACCATCAGTCATCCACCTCCACGTCACCATCAGTCATCCACCTCCACGTCACCATCAGTCAACCACCTCCATTTCATCATCAGTCAACCACCTCCATGTCACCATCAGTCAACCACCTCCACGTCATCGTCAGTCATCCACCTCCATGTCATCATCATCAGTCGCATCAGGATCATCAGCACAATTTTATTATCGTTTAGTATTTTTTTTACATGATAAGGCACCTACAATACTTGACACGGATACCAGAATATATCTACAACTACGTTAAGTATGTAGGTAAAAATACATACAAGTAATAGATCAACAAAACTGTTGTTTTACGAATGTGGAAGCACACTACGTATGCCCTTTGTATTTATATATTTACAACATGACTGTTTCCAGCAATATTATGTGAGTACGCAACTTATACACTTCTTTCTCTCCTCATCAGTCTCCAAAATTCCACTTTCTATTGGCTGCAATCATTGGTGCTGCAATGCAGTGAGAGATGGTCTTTGCCCATCATTCTTAATAAATGCGTGAACATGCCGTTTGCGTAAATCAACTCATATTCGCGAGGCAAACGTTGTCGTTGTTGTTCCCTGCACCAGTTTTGAGACGCTGCCGTGGTGTCGTGGTCAGCAGGCTCGACTCGCGATCCAGAGGTCGCCGGTTCGATCTCCTTGTGCGGGCAGTTGAAACAATTGGGCGGGTTTTCTTCAATACGCTCCCTGCCTCTGTTCCCCAAGCAGCATTAATGAGCCCCCCCACAGTTAGTCAATCAGCATGCCGCGTGTGACTAGTTAAAGTGTGGGTACTCTCATGTTTTACCAAGATGTCTGGCCGGTGAGGAAGAATCGAGTAAGATCCTCTGTAGAGGACCTCCCTATGGAGGTCCTTTCACCAACTTTATCCCGGCTCTGATGGATACATGTTACATACATGTTACATAATGAGCACAGCGCAAAGCATTCACTCGTCTGAATTAAAATGTACAAGTTGAGAGAGTCCCAGGGTGCTTGCAGACATCAGAGCATGTGATTGTTTCTATTGTCTGTCCTGCTGAAGATCATCCTTTGGTAGATCTTTGTTTTTTTTTTTTCCAGTGACCACTTTATCACTCACATTGCCCCAGCATTCAACCATGCAGCTTGGACCGCCGTCAAAGTACAAAGCTGCTGGATGATGATACCTTCAAAGACACCCTCTGGTTCACCGGTAGTGTTAATGTATCTTTGAAAGATATCTCGCAAAGGCTTTAATAGCGCTCTCAAGTTGTCCAACTATTAAGTATTTGGTCTGATGTGCGTTACGGTTTAGCAATCGAAAAACAAACAATGCTTTGTTCATACACGAAGACAATTTGAGTACAATTATAGTTGCGTGCATTCTATCACAGTTGCATCACAGCAGAAAATCTCCAGTCAAATACCCCAGGCTGTCCTTTGGCTTTGTTATATTTTAACACGGCACACCTGCCATAGCGTTAGAGGCATGCTGGGCAAGGGCACCGCATCAGAGTAACATTCAAAAGCCAAAGGAGTTCTGAGAACAGCGTTTCGGCAACAGCACAACACTTGTGCGTTTAGCGTGAAATACTCACCCACGATATGTCTTTGCAGGTCTTTGCAGCAGATATAATACTTCGGTAATATTCCTCAACATGTTTCCGGTAATATTCCTCAACATTACCCAAAACAATCCAGCATCTTGTGCTATTGAATTCTTGCGATCGGCACACTCAGATGCAATTAAGCTCGCAACAATGAGCGTCATTCTGGACTTTTTTTGTTTGAAAACATTTTTTTTACAGTTTATTCACCAATTGTATGCCCATTTTTTTCAATTTAGTTTCAGCTAATAGGGCTACATGGTTTATTTCTGAGCACAGATCGAAGCATGTGTCACTTTTACCAGTGGTGTACAGTAATAGTGATCCCACAGGATTTTGCTCAGTTCTGATTAACGATCTGTACTACACAACTTAAAGACTGAAATCTTCACTCTTCTTCATTCTCTAAAATAAACCATCGGAGATTAAACTGACCAAATAGAGCACGCAATGCTTGGTAATGCGCAGGGGATGGCAACCAAAATAACAAGAAGAGACATTTTTTTCAAATTCGGTGGCAAAAAAAACCTCTCGATATTTCAAAAAGCCGCAACGCCGTGTGAATACGAGACGGTAGCCCTTGATACATAACGAGTCACGAAGCAGTCCCTCAAGAGGCGCAGCTTGCCGACAACGCCCGTTAATGCTCTACACGTGAGAACCCCCGGACCGGAACCCAAGATCCCATCAGCAGCGGCTCAGTCGTCCGCCATGCCGTACAACTTTTAGCAATATTAAGCCACTCGCTTAATCATTGTTTTACAGACATGCGGGATTTCGAAGATGCGTTACCAAAGAACCACCGCAATAATATTGCCCAAAGCCACAATCCCTCCCCCCTCGGCGGTACCATACTCGGTGCTGCGCGTGATCAGACTGCGCCGTTCGTCCGGTTCGCATTTGCAGCCTTCGGTGGTGAGACGCCTGACGATGGCGGGGACATCGTTAAAGGAGGGGCACATGTCGTAGTGGCTGGAGGAGATGTCAGTGGTGCCAAGCAGCCCAGAGCCATCACATATATGGGCATATCTGCGTCAACGCAAGCTGCGGCCGCTCCATTCGTGAACGTTCCACCGTAAAATCGGCACAAAGGCTCCCTCTGTGGAGTATGGAGACGCAAATGCGCATGCTCTCTGGCTGAGAGTCAAACATCAGTAAGCAAACTGGCAGAGATGTTCCTTCCTGCACCGTGAAAGGACACGACAGAGTGTGCGATGTAAAAAAAAATTACCCCCCGCTTGTTTTGTTTCCAGCGTTGGGGCACATCTGGGTGTAACCAACCCAGCTTAATGGCCTGGATGTTTGTTTTTTTTGTCCTTGCAGAAGGTCTAACAAACAATTCCACGGTTTTCGAAACGTTGCTTGGGAACGTGATAGGCTGGATGTGTATAACAACTGTCTCACTTTGACCGTACGTACGTGTTCCAGGCGGCTGAAATGAGAAAAATGTGTGCGAGTTGCAGGCCTCTAAATGAAACCAGTTCTGGTGAGGAACGTTTGAAAGAATGTTAAACATTATTGAGGTCTTGAATTTTATTTTTTTACGCGGTTTTTGTCATTGTTGGCTACATTTGTCATTGGATAGCGGCAATTTACACCCAGAAATGTTATATATTCAGTTAGATTCAATATTCCGTTAAATGTAACGTAAGAGATGTGTTTCTATAATCAAGATTAATGCATACTTATTCAATACGAATATTAACATTTGTAATATTTCTGTTGTTAAAGGACCACACCTATCACCTTGCAAGTGTCTATATTAATACATCTCTTGACTATTCTAGACAATTAACGTGCAGAGTCCAACCAACAAACCGCGCACGTTCACTGTTTTTTTCTCAACGAGCATCATTTACCTTGCACGAGCACAATCAAACTACTTTCGATATAGCACATAATTACTCATAATAAAGGTTTTTGGGTTAGATCGCGTTATTTATAAATGTGTCGTAACCCTCCACCATCCGACACGGCCAATCAGCAAAAAGTGTCACGTTGACAAAAGACAAAAGAGTTCACTACTTTAGCCCACCGGTGTCTTGAAGAGTGGATTCACTTTGCCACTTTTTTGCTGATTGGCCGTGTCGGGTGGTGGAGGGTTACGACACATTTATAAATAACGCGATCTAACCCAAAAACATTTATTATCAACAATATTAGTCGCGCAAGCCTGCTACTTGTTAAACTGACACATGATTACTGATGCTGTGCGTAAGACTTCGAGCACTATACCAACATGCCTGTGGAAGGTAATAGCGGCGTTCGGGATTTGCAATGAAAACCTCCCAAACCCCGTGGCAATTGCTGACAATGTGCGCATGCCGTTCCAGTTGGGTGCGATCAGCGCACTCTGTGTTTCCACCGTGGACGGCTGTGAACGGCCAATGACTTTGTCAATTCACTGCTGGATGAGGATCCCTGGGGGTTATTTTTTTTTACTGCACTACACTTTTCCACGCTGGTGGGTATGGGTGAGTGAAGGCAGGGCGAATAGACGAGGACGCATAGAAGTAATGTACAACAATGACGCGCTGCCTTCTGGAACCCACAAAACGGCCCTGCGGCAGCCTATAGCACCAGCCGTGAATGGTTGTCATCAGTCCAATCACCATCCATGGTGAGTCTTGCTTGCCTTTGGGATATTCGATGTTATTGGGTGTATTCGCGTGATTTGGTTAAAGCAGCGCTGCTCCGTGACCCGGTGCTGTCGACAAGAGCCCTCCGTGAACACCGTGGGCCTGTTCGGTGGCGTTACAGAACATTGTGTGAAAATATTGTGATGTTGCCGGTGGCTTGTGGGCAATGAATAATAAATAAGTACATGTATAGATCAAATTTGACCACGTTATTTAAAATATATGCAATAGGCAGACATTGGAAAAAGCAATATTTAGCCTCAACTTGAAAAGTAATGGAACAGATTGCCGCTGTGATAAGAATGAAGGTTCCCATTCAAGATTGCAATCGGTAAAATATCGTGTGTGTGTGTAAATACTGTACACACTACATTTGTAAATACTGTAATTACATCTCAGTTTGCTCAAGGGAAGAGGTATAAAAATGTGATGGTGTTGATTCGATAAGCATCATAGGATCAAATCAGGTCAGGGAGAGCCTTGGCAGAAAGGGCAGTGCAGTTCCATGCAGTGCCACGTGAATGCACCAACATCTGTGTCCTCTTCCCCACAGAATTCGTTTCCCTTCATGCGCAGTCGCTTAGGATGCGGCCACATTTAGTCGCTTCATACATTCGAATTGCATTGTATCATCTCCTCTATTACAATGGGGGTTTGGTAACGACAATGTAATCGAGGGACCGTATTGTCTTGGTATGTCCTGAGACTTTTGTTTTTAGCCAAACTTGCATTTTGTGTTGACACATCGGCAGGAATTTATATACTTTTGCAATTTGTACTCATATACTTTATGAATATTTATTTATTTTAGTGACTTGCCTACCCTTTCTCTATCTTGCTATTGTCTCGTTTTTGCGTGTGTTGTTTGTTGATATAACTTGTTGACCCGGCCTCTACTGGACATCTGTGAAAAAGAGCTTCAAAGCTCATCGGATTCCTTCAGTCGAAACAAACATTCCGAATAAGGGGACATCAACGCTGTTACTGTTATTTAGTTTAGCTGTGAGTAATCTTAAGGTTTAGGGTTTGAGAAAAGACAATGGCATAAATTTCGATTTAAAGCTTTCGTGACTGCAATGATTCATCTTCTTTGGTTCTTTCTTCATCACCTGATGAAGGCCGCTTGTGTTGTGGCCGAAACGTCGTGAGAATATTATTGTGTTATTTTATTTTATCAATTTATTATTTTATTCTCATTCTACGTGACTTTACCGAAAGAACCAAAGAAGACAATGGCATACTTTGGGCAGCATGTCTCAGAGTCGATATCTCAGTGTCCCCTCTTGGATCGTGCTTTTGGAGCTGTGAGCAGCTGCAGCATTCGAACGGTGCCCACTGGCTTTGTGGCGAACCGTGCCAACAAGCAGGTGCTCATTGCTCGCCCTGGGCAGCAGTGCCCCTTATCTCAAACACTGACATTTAGTTTTGCTAATGTTGCTTTGCATGTGGAACGCGTACAGCCCGTTTGACGACCCAATGCTGTATGAAAGCCTCCCCCCACAGTGCGGAGAGCGGAGGGGGGGGGGTTATCATTCTTGACCATGCTGGTTATTTCATTTTTTTAAATTATTATTATGGATAGCCCTGTTATGGCGGATTAGTCAAAGTGGGGGGGGGGGGGGTACAAAACAACAGTGGATCTTGTGGCACTGCCCTCTCCTGCCCACCATGCCTAACCACGCCTGCGTTAGTCCTTAGTGGTCACCCCTCCGAGCACTATCCCGGCTCCAGCCTGCTTAGCTGCGGAGATGTGGTGGGATCAGGAACATTCTAGGTAGTTTGACTATTGGTGCACGTGAGAAAGCATATTCACTTTCTAATATTCAATATAACTCCGTAGAATGTTTAAAACATTTAAAGTTATTGTGAATAAATACATTTATTTGGTTAGAAAGTTGTAAACAATTGCATTCATGCTCATTTTCAAGACTTTTGTCCAGAACAAATAATACCAATGAGATGTTTTCACTCTGAAGCACATCCGCATAAAGCTATCTTGAAATACCCGTGAATGTAGATGTGGCAGAAATCCAACTTGGTTTTGTTGACATTAATGACCCTGCAACGATTGCAAACCCCCACCGCTACGTTTGTGTAATGATGCAGTAACAGAATGTCATGGTTACAACCAAATGCAATGCAGTCAGCAAGTTTCTCATATTTTGCGTGGCATCCCTGACTGTGCCGAATCCATAAAACACAGCCACTCATTGGCAAAGTGGCTTCAAAGGGATTGCAACCCAGGACTGAAACCCGTGGCCTCGGGGGTTGTGTAATTATGGGAAATTGGCCACTTAGCTAAAAAAAATATGAAGCTTCATTCATATTTAAACAACGTTAACTATTAGAGGTAAGGCACATCGTCATGTGATAATTTAAAGGAAGTTACGACCCAAAAAAACAAAGTAGCTTAGTTTTCTGATAAATGCATTCCTGGGCTGTCTGATATACACTGTAAGCTTTTGTTACTTCGGGATAAAGACTGAGGCTATGGTCATTGCACATCATAGTGCTCCAGTGACATCGCTTCAACATCTCTCTTGTACATCAACAACAACAAAAGTCAACACATCCATCAATAACAGTCACCTTAAAAATACACATTTGATAGGCAACGTTTCGGGCAATGACCCTCCATCTTTGCACAAGCACGTACTTTACATCACTGCAGTGATATCACCGGAGCGCTGTAACGGTGCTCCTTAGTTGTAACTTTAAAGCCACAAATTTGTGTTGGACACACTGGGATGCAGGGTCCATGTTTCTATCTACAAGACAAGCGTTACTTGGTTTGTGAGTTGTAGCTTCCTTTCACTCAGGTACAAAATTGTAAACACAATTAGACTTGTCGTCTTTACATTGATGCATTTTAGCAGCTTCAAATGTTGCGATGTTCGTGAACTGCCTCGTTTTTTTTACTTTATTTGTTGCAGCCATGGAAAGAGGACTTTTATAAATGTGTTAATCCGATGCTGTATTATATGAATATAAATATGAATATATTATATCCTTTGAGGCTAGTTTTCAGTTGCTAATAACCTCGTGTTTGACAAACATTAACTTGTTTTATTGGAGTTGTTCAGTGATTGTTTTGTTTTTCCTCCTTTTTAGTTAATGGTGCCAACATCTTAAGCGTATCATTGCTGGGTAAGTTATCTCACTGATCATGCAAAGATCCCCTTTATAGTCTTAACAGACTGTCGGAGCAAGTGCTGTTAGAGAGCGGCACCTATGAAGGCCGGCACGGTGCACGAGGGGGTGGGTGGCCAACACCACGCCCGTCCACCTTTGTCTCCTTGGTCGCTGATGTTTACACACCATACCAGGTACTCATTTAAGGCTGAGTAGACCTAGGGGAGGCCCAAGACTGGTACTACTGATGAGTCCTAATGAGGATGAAACTGGTCTACAGTTGTCTTGTTTCGCTGCTGCCCTTTGGTTGGGATGGCTACATTTTCCCAACTATTGTGAGTTGGTGACCTAAACGCCAAAATAGCCACACACTCGGGTCTTTTGAGCTGGTGATGTGGATACAGCCGAGAGATTTTGTACGTAAAATCCACACCTTTGTGTGTTGTTAAGTCGAGATTCACAACAGCAGTCGGCATGACCATCTTGATAGTGTTACACTTGACAAAACTGCTGTTCAGACTATGAGTATACACCTACAAAACCTACAGCGAGGCAACCTCCCAATTGCTGGCTAATAAATCAGTGTTCTGCTTGTTTATTGCGATGCATTTAAATGTTAACATCTGTTCAGAATTTTTTGTCATCATTTTAAAAGTATTCAAGTTATTCGAAATATGCTTGCATATTTCGGCTCATGACCTGCACGTTGCTAAAAAAGAAACAGGATAAGCGACACTTTTTTACGGAGGTTTTGAGAAGCAGAGTTCCTATTGTTTTTACGAGTACAATTAACTTCTAGTGCAGCCACAGAATCATGAGATGGCGTACCGGTTTTGTTTTAGACTCCAGTCCTGTTATCTTGTGAAGGCGGTACAGAGCAAGTGGGCTCCACCCGTTCCCTTTCTATGGGGTAGAGTTACCCCCGGTCACACGTGGGTTTTACCTCCGGGTGCTCCGATTTCCTCCCACATGTATAAACACTTGTTAATTGAATTTTGATTTAAAGCTTTGGTGACTGCAGTGATTCATATTCTTGGCTCTTTCGGTAAAGTCACGTTGAAGGGAAACAATAAAACACCTGATGATGACTGTTCGTGTTACAGTCGAAACGTCGTGAGAATTGTATTGTTTTACATAGATTTTATTGTTTTATTGTTTCCCTTCAACGTGACTTTACCGAAAGAACCAAGAATACTTGTTAATTTGGTTGATGAAACCTTAATATGTATACAGAGGACCGCCAGATATTGGGAATTTGATGCCGGCACGCCACTCTGCTAGCTTCCCGATTGTCAGCGGTTCCTCGCGCCTCTGACTCGCTCGTTCTCTTCGAGTCAGTGAATACCGTACTGTGAAGTGAATAATGCTTGGAAAGATGTGATTTTTTTCAACGGTTTTACTTAACTTGACTCCTGTGTCGTGGTCAAATCTTGTAATCAAAATGTAATCTACTTCCTGTTGTCCAATCAATTCAAAAGTTTGCACACGTACTCAGATCCGGTGACAATGCATGCCTGTATCAAAATCCGCATCAATCCATCAATTAATTAGCTACTTTTAAGCAATTAACATTCCATATGGACGCCTTATTATTTATATATATATTTGCATAGGTCAAAAACGCTGCGGTCCCTAAACTCTCGAATCGCCTCGCCCAAGAACCAGGCGCCACGTGTCTCAGGCGCGCCAGTTGTGAATAAAACCGTTGTTTAAAAAAAAAAACTTTTTAAAAGTAGTTTTTGCTTGTTTTTGGAACAATTACACTTCTTTCCACTGAACAACCGAACCGTGCCAGGGCCATGCCAAGTCAGATGCCTTTTGAAGCCAGCGTATCGCCATTTGGTTCATGGCACGGCTCGGCAAATAGCCAGTGGAAAACCATCAATATTGTAAGCACCCCCACACTGGCTTTCGCTCGGATCTGGCAGTGGACAAAGGGTGTTCACGTATTCTTTTACTTTTCCTGTCTCCTCCGGGACCCACAGGCGAGCACATGGCCCAGCTGGTGGCTCAGATGACCCTGTTTAACCAAGCGATGCGGCAGCTGAGCCAGGACACGCGTGACCAGGCAAGCGGCGCACAGCACGCGTGTCGGGCGCGGTGCTGCCCTCACAGTGTACCTCATCGCTACGCCTCACTGCCCGTCGTCAGGGATATGGACTGCCGAGAGTGTGCGTGCATTGTGAGCCAGCGTGTGGGTGCTGTTATCCGGACAACCTAAGACTCAATAATATAATAATAATAGGGTTTTTCCCCTTTTTTGTGGCAACAAAACTGAAACCTTTTGACGAGGATTCATGTCTGCATTAACCACAACACCTGCAGTCAAAATGCAAGCAAAAAACATACTATGATAATATATGCATTGTCCTTGAAACTGATTGGGTCCACACCAAGGGACGGCTTTCTTTATGCTTGATCCATCAGTCTATGGGTCTTCTGAACCAATGTTTAACGGCAAAATTTTGTTCATCAAGAAAACTGAAGACCAATATCGCCTTGGTGAATTAGGCCTGTTAAACAAATTATACTGTGTTTTCAAATGTTATGACTAAGAGGATTTTGCTTAAGCTGTGGGGTCCATTCAGCACAGAACGTTACATTTGTAACACTCAATATATGCTGTTATAGAGAATCGTGGGTAACATAAACAAATTCATACACAAAATACACGTGAAATAACATATTTTTGTCAGTTCATCAACCCATGGACCGAATGTCCCCAAGGGCTATAGGCTGATGGACTAAACACATTTTTTTATTCATCCACAATTTTATTCCACTGATGCTCTTAATGCTCCGTCTAGAAATTGAGATACAGTAATGTATATCCATTCACAATTCCTGCACAGTGGTGAATAATAACACTGTGCTGTGGAATAGCCCATGTAAGGTGATATCACAGAACTACTCCTAAGATCCCTTCAAGTGACCCCTTATCCACCGCAGGGGCGCTCCTCTTCCTCACAAGATGTTTAACACGAAACTTTTATTATTTTAGCTCTCCAACCTGGCGTTTTGCCAATTTGATTTGAAAAAACAAAGTTAACACGGCGATTTTCGTGCAGGCTTTAGAGATGGGGCTAAGGCCATGACCTCACTACACTTGAGAACCTGGTCCAGCGATAGACGGCTTTAACCCAGATTGAAGCCAGGTTATCAGCCACCGGCATAGTGTCCTGACTTATAAGCCACCTGGTTATGTTTATCTGGACAAGTGAAGTTGTATTCTTGGTTCTTTCGGTAAAGTCACGTAGATAGAAAACAAAATTCAAATTAAAAGCAAAAAAACCTACGACGTTTTGATCGCAACACGATCAGCGGTCTTCTTCTCCACCTGAAGAAGACCGCTTGTGTTGCGATCGAAACGTCGTCGGTTTTTTGCTTTTAATTTGAATTTTTGTTTTATATCTACGTGACTTTACCAAAAGAACCAAGAATATGAATTCCTGCAGTCACGAAAGTTTTAAGTCTAAATTTAAGTGAAGTTGTGTTTGTTTGGATTGTAGCTCAGTCGGCTCGCTCCCAGTTTAAAACTAATTTAAACTATTATCTAAACTATTTTCTTTATTTCACCAGGTAAGGCCCACTGAGCCATATAGCTCTTTTTTCAGAAGCAATCTGGCCACAAATGATAGCTCAACGAAGTGGCTTATCACGTGGAAATTTAGAGCAGCCAAATACTCTAAACGAATGTTGATTCTAAATTTAGAGGGAAAAAACCAGAGGACCCAGAGAAAAAAAACACACGACCACGGGGAGAACATGTAAACTCCAATTATATAGCTGTCAGGGTTGGAATCAAACCGACGACCTGCTGTATACCAGGCAAGGTAGTTAACATCTCGCCACCTTGCTGTTAACCGATTGCAATGACTTACGTGTACATCATCAGTTTTTCTTCTAATTCCGTTCTGAAGTACGTGTAAATGGCCATGTGGAAGGGCGTGTGGCACCGTTTGGCACCAGATATCATAGAGTGCGGTCGTGTCACTACAGTTCTCTGAAGTGAGTGCAATGTCTTTAAGAACAACGGTGCTGTGCCTTTCTAAATAAAATTAACCCTAACCGCTTACACGTTCCGATGTTCGGCAGTGAACGGGACCCACCCTGCCACTTGCAGACGTCTCGGAACGAAAAAGTGTTGAGTCATCGAATGAAATGGAATGTAATCATTTTTCAGATCAAGGAGACAACGCTACTGAGGAATGTCATCATGGAGTGTCAAGCGTGCGGTGAGTGAACGTCGCCCCTTTATCTGAGAATTTGCTCCACGTACTTTATTGTTGAATAAGTTGTCTGCTGGAACAGCAGTAATTTACTGAGGTTTAAGTGTATTGTACCTTGTGCAGGCCATCTGTACTCTAGATAGAGAATATTAATCGTGTGTTAATCAAGTGATGCTCTATGAAATGTTAAGCCAGCTATTGGAAATGGTACATTAATTTAATGGACGTACTCTTTTCTTTTTGTTGGAAAATGTACGGATATTCCATTTTATCGATCTAGTTCAAACCCCTAAATCATTTATATAGCTTTAACAATGGGTGAAAACGCATGGACATCCTGTATACGCTATTTGGGTTAGTCAAAAATGTCCTAGCATATGTGCATGCAAAGCCGTCCATAGCTTACGGCGAATCGGGGTGAAGGTCCTGGGCCCCGTGCTTTGGGGGGCCCCCCGCTTCATCGGGGGGTCCACACAGCAGCGTGATTTGCCCCGGGCCCCACACCCCCTCCTATGGATGGCCCTCTGTGCATGTCTATGCGCGGGTTGTGGGTGTGCGTGTGTATATGTTGTGTGTATTTTGTGTGTGCGTGTATATGTTGTGTGCGAGTGTATGTGTGTTAGTGGGGAGCGGTAGTGTAGCGGTTAGCGCTACGCTGCGCTATGAACCTGGCGGACCCGGGTTCGATTCCCGCTCACGGACAACACCAGTGACCGATTATCTGAACCGGTCCTGGGCCCTCCCATAGGTCGACTCAGCCTGAAATGAGTACCTGGTGCGGTGTGTAAACATCGTCACTGGGGAGACAAAGGCGGTCGGGCGTGGTGCTGGCCACTCACCCCCTCGTGTACCGTTCTGGCCTTCATAGGTTCTCGCTAACAGCACTTGCCCCTACAGTCTGTTATGGCTTTGTGTGTGTGTATATATATGGTGTGTGTGTGTATATATATGGTGTGTGTGTATATATATGGTGTGTATATATGTTTTGTGTGTGTATATATGGCCTGGCACAAGCGTTGTGGTGACGTCACTGCCACTTAGTGGCGAATGGCGGTTGTTGTTGTGTGTGTGTATATGGTGTGTGTGTGTATATGGTGTGTGTGTATATATGGTGTGTGTGTATATATATGTTGTGTGTGTATATGGTGTGTGTGTGTATATGGTGTGTGTATATGTTGTGTGTGTATATGGTGTGTGTGTATATGTTGTGTGTGTACAGTGAGGGAAAAAAAGCATTTGATCCCCTGCTGATTTTGTACGTTTGCCCACTGACAAATAAATGATCAGTCTATAATTTTAATGGTAGGTTTATTTGAACAGTGAGAGACAGAATAACAACAAGAAAATCCAGAAAAACGCATGTCAAAAATGTTATAAATTGATTTGCATTTTAATGAGGGAAATAAGTATTTGACTCCCTCTCAATCAGATGTCTTTTATACAGGTAACGAGCTGAGATTAATCTCAGCTCGTTACCTGTATAAAAGACACCTGTCCACATAAGCAATCAATCAATCAGATTCCAAACTCTCCACCATGGCCAAGACCAAAGAGCTCTCCAAGGATGCCAGGGACAAGATTGTAGACCTACACAAAGCTGGAATGGGCTACAAGACCATTGCCAAGCAACTTGGTGAGAAGGTGACAACAGTTGGTGCGATTATTCGCAAATGGAAGAAACACAAAAGAACTGTCAATCTCCCTCGGCCTGGGGCTCCATGCAAGATCTCACCTCGTGGAGTTGCAATGATCATGAGAACGGTGAGGAATCAGCCCAGAACTACACGGGAGGATCTTGTCAATGATCTCAAGGCAGCTGGGACCATAGTCACCAAGAAAACAATTGGTAACACTATGCCGTGAAGGACTGAAATTCTGCAGCGCCCGCAAGGTCCCCCTGCTCAAGAAAGCAGTTTGCCAATGAACATCTGAATGATTCAGAGGACAACTGTGTTGTGGTCAGATGAGACCAAATTGGAGCTCTTTGGCATCAACTCAACTCGCCGTGTTTGGAGGAGGAGGAATGCTGCCTATGACCCCAAGAACACCATCCCCACCGTCAAACATGGAGGTATAAACATTATGCTTTGGGGGTGTTTTTCTGCTAAGGGGACAGGACAACTTCACCGCATCAAAGGGACGATGGACGGGGCCATGTACCGTCAAATCTTGGGTGAGAACCTCCTTCCCTCAGCCAGGGCATTGAAAATGGGTCATGGATGGGTATTCCAGCATGACAATGACCCAAAACACACGGCCAAGACAACAAAGGAGTGGCTCAAGAAGAAGCACATTAAGGTCCTGGAGTTGCCTAGCCAGTCTCCAGACCTTAATCCCATAGAAAATCTGTGGAGGGAGCTGAAAGTTCGAGTTGCCAAACGTCAGCCTCGAAACCTTGATGACTTGGAGAAGATCTGCAAAGAGGAGTGGGACAAAATCCCTCCTGAGATGTGTGCAAACCTGGTGGCCAACTACAAGAAACGTCTGACCTCTGTGATTGCCAACAAGGGTTTTGCCACCAAGTACTAAGTCATGTTTTGCAGAGGGGTCAAATACTTATTTCCCTCATTGAAACGCAAATCAATTTACAACATTTCTGACATGCGTTTTTCTGGATTTTGTTGTTGTTATTCTGTCTCTCACTGTTCAAATAAACCTACCATTAAAATTTTAGACTGATCATTTCTTTGTCAGTGGGCAAACGTACAAAATCAGCAGGGGATCAAATACGTTTTTTCCCTCGCTGCATGTGGTGTGTGTGTGTGTGTTATTTTCACGGATGAAGGCTTCACGGACGGTGGGGACGCCCCGCGGTGGTCGCACTGCAGTTCCACCTCATGCTTCCCCGGCGTCGACTGCACCGAGGCTCCCGGCTCAGCGCTCGGTTTCACCTGCGGCCGCTGCCCCTACGGCTTCTCTGGCAACGGCACGCACTGCGCTGACATCGACGAGGTGTGGGTGTGGTTCCCGGGGTTGGGGCCCGGGGTCAGCTTAGCCCCAACACCCCGGGAGAGTGTGCGCCTGTGCCTCTGTCTCTGTTGTGTGAGCTCCTCCGGCAGTGCAAGGCTGCCCTATTTTTTGTTTGTTGGGTCACGTACACCGCACGTCCCAGCCAATGCGTGCCTAAATGGATTTTGTTCGGCCGGATAGAGGGGGGCTAAATGAGCGCGGCACGGGCCGGAGAAGAGGTGGAGCTGATGCGATGCAGGAGGATGTGGAGCTGAGTGGACTTGGCTAACGGCTTGTAACCAGCGGTGTCAAGGTCGGCCTCCGTGGAGGAGGCTCGTGAAGGACGCTGCTGCTTCTGTGCAGTTGGAGGCGGTCACCCTCCAGGCAACGAGGGAGGGCAGAGGAGTGATGCTCTCACAACAACGAGCGGAGCGCCGGGCGGCTAAAGCACAGCGAGTTGGCAGAGTAGGGGGCACAGGTGGTGCATCGGCCAGTCATCTCAGTCATCTCAGTCGGTCGACCCATGGCACCTGGGTCTGCCCCATGACCTCCTGCCGGCAGGCGTTCGACATTTCACGTAGCCTTAATGTGCACCTAGCCTGGCACAAGCGCCGTGGTGACGTCGCGGCCACTTAGTGGCGAATGGCGGTTGTTGATTGTGTGTGTGCCTGTGTTGTGTGTGTGTGTGTCTGTCTGTGTGTGTGTTTGTGTGTGTCTGTGTGTGTTGTGTGTGTGTGTTCTGTGTGTGTGTTCTGTGTGTGTGTCTGTGTGTGTCTATCTGTGTGTGTTCTGTGTGTGTGTTCTGTGTGTGTGTTCTGTGTGTCTATCTGTGTGTGTTCTGTGTGTGTGTCTGTGTGTGTTCTGTGTGTGTGTTCTGTGTATGTGTCTATATGTGTGTGTGTCTGTGTGTGTGTTCTGTGTGTGTATCTGTGTGTGTGTTGTGTGTGTGTGTCTGTGTGTGTGTCTGTGTGTCTGGGTTTAACCAGACCAGATTGTGTGAGGAGCTCACAGATCCTTGAAAGATATGGACACATTCCCATCAGCGAACTACTCCAGCAGGCAAGGCTGCGTTGGCTGGGTCATGTAGCCGACATGTCCAGCCACCGCATGCCCATGGAGCTTCTGTTTTTCCGCATAAAAGGGACGAAACTAGCATGGCACGGGCTAGAGAAGGGTGGGCTGATGTGGTGTGGGAGGATGTGGAGCTGATTGGACTTGCCGTTGACTGGTACCAACACTGCCAAGATTGATTTATTTGGAGGAGGCTTGTGAAGGACGCTACTGGGCAGTTGGAGGCAGTCACCCTCCAACCACAACCAAAGGCGGATGAGCGACGCTCACAACGACAAGCGAAGCGTCAGGCAGCTAAAACGCAGCACGTTGGCACAGAGGAAAGCACAGGTGGTGCATCTGACAGTCATCTCAAGCAGTTACCCATAACACCTTGGTCTGTCCACTTGTCAGCGAGCATTCGACAATTCGCGTGACCTCAAATTGCACCTGGCCTGGCACAAACGACATGGTCACGTCACTGCCACTTAGTGGTGAATGGCGGTTGCTGTATTGTTTAGTTTTTTTTTGTATCTATTGCATGTTTGATTATGTAGGGAGCTGTAGGTTCATTAGTTAGCACGGCGGACGATGAATCCAGTGACCTAATTTCCATTACTGGCCACAGCAAACATTCGTAGCGAGTGACAGCTAAGCCAGGCCTGCTCCTCCATTAGGCTAGCTTAGCCTGGTGTGGTGTGAAAACATCAGCACCCCCTGTGCCATGTCGGCCTTCAAAGGTCCTCGCTAACAGCACTTGTTCAAACAGTCGATATGGCTCTGGCTGTGTGGGGGGATCGTTGTGTTTGTGTGAGAGAAAGAAAGAATGTTGATCGTGGTGACCTGGGTTCGATTCCTGGAAGTGCGCATGAGCGCAACGTGGTATCCCGGTGCGTAAAAATGTACGCAGTAGTGGCGAGATGTTAACTACCTCGCCTGGTATTCAGCAGGTCGTGGGTTAGATCCCTACCCTGACGTCTGCATATTTGTAGATTGCACGTTCTCCCCGTGGTCGCGTGGATTTTTCTCCGGGTCCTCCGGTTTTTCCCTCCACATTCAGAAACATGCGTTTAGAGTGTTTGGCTGATGCTATAAATTTCCCCGTGATAAGCCACTTCACTGAGCTATTATTTGTGGCCAGGTCGCTTCTGAAAAACAGCTATATAGCTCAGTGGGCGCTACCTGGTAAAATACAAATAGTAAAAATAATAATAATTCTGGGTTTAGTTGGTATACAGCTCATAAAACACATTCTTCCAGTGACTCTTTAGCATGTGCCCAATTTCTGAGGATATTTACATTTATATTGACCTGATTTAACCAAGGAAACAATCTATGAGTCTCAAGACTGTTTTTCAGGAGAGTCGTGCATTCAGATGTTTGGTAAATGTATTAGCGAGTGTGAGGAAACAGAAGACTAGGAGGGGATAAAGCTCAAAGCTCGACACACATGGATTATGTAGAGCCATCTTCTGGGAACCTCAGCCAAGCCTACCGCGCTCAACTCTACTTAGCTTCCAGGATCTTATGTGATTTCTTGCATTTAGGGTGATTTGGCCTTCTTGAATGTATGACTCAGCAGGCTAAGCTTCAAGGCCAGGCAGAATGCATGCCAGATTTTTGTTTTTATAGCTAGAGCACTGTTATAATGTGAATCTGGAATGGTCCTTGCCGAGTTTGGCTCAGTATAAAACGGGTATCTTGTGTGGGGTGCTGGCATCAGCAATGGGGGGACAAAGGCAGTCAGTCATGGTGTTGGTCTCATCAACCACATTTGTGTCAAGATGGCCTTAATTCGTGCTACCAACACCATGTGTCCCAGCAATTTATTTGAATAATTGTGGTCTCTTTATGGAATCTGTAAATGTCCCGCTGTGTATTGGCTCTGCAAGAAAATTATCAAAGCAAGGCTTCCTGGTTGGACCATGTAGCTGATATGTGCACCTACCACTTGCCCAAAGGACTTTTGTTTGGCCAAATGTGCTGGCTCATCTCGTTGCTGGCTGCACTTTTCATTCATGGACCGTTAGCCAGAATGAATTCCTCACTGAAAATGTCCCGAGTTGCCGGTAGATTGAAAAAGGCGTGTGACTAGTAGCCACAGCCATTAGCAAGAGGTACTCCGGTCATGGTGTACCAGGTGTGGAAATAAATTCTGTGTCGCCAAACCCAGACAGACCTGGCTAAAATTAAGCCCTAGCTGTAAGTACGACTGAAGATAAACAGGGGTGTGCCAGCAGCAGTGACGTCAATAGTCCAGAGCGGGCTGAAACGGATCGCCGCCTTTTAGTCTTCACAGTGTGAATGCTAATTGTGTGTTGATGCGCGTGTGTTAACGTGGGGGGGGGGGAGTGGTGGCGCAGCGGTTAGCGACGCTGAGCTACAAACCCAACGAACCCGAGTTCAATTTGCACCAGTGACGATTATCTGAACCAGTCCCGGGCCTCCCCTAAGTTGACCCAGCCTCAAAATGAGTACCTGGTGCGTGTTGCTGGCCACTCGCTAACAACACTTGCCCCAACAGTCCGTTAAGGCTATACGGGGGGGGGGATCTTTGTCTTTGTTTGGCGTGCGGGTGTGCGTGGGCCACAGTGCAAGCTTGCCAGCCCGTGTTTCGCTGGCGTGCGCTGCGTGAACGCGGCGCCGGGCTTCTCGTGCGAGCCGTGCCCGGACGGCCTGGCGGGGCCTCTCCTGCAGGGGGTCGGCGTGGAGTTTGCCAAGGACGCCAAGCAGGTACCGTCAATCATCTAATAAATATAGCACTATGTAACACGATTTTTGTTCCTGGGTAGTAAGCGTGTTATTTTCTAATTGCTCATGCCTCAAAAGTATAGAAAATTACTATTATTCCCCCCCCCCCCCGAAAAAAACTTTGCTTTTGGTAACATAAAAATGGTTTAGTTTTATTTGTATGTTTATTTAAGTAATTTGTTTACCTTTCCTATAACTCGCACTCCTCTCGTGTTCTTGTCTTGTTTGTTGCTGAGACGTTCTATTCTATTTTGGATCTATAAAGCGCCTTTCGCCAAGGCACTTGACAATGCTTACTGACTGCGGTACAAAATGGCAAAATAAAGGAAGGATGGGTAGGGTGACCCGCCCCTACTGGACATCTGTGAAAAAGAGCTTTATAGCTCATCGGATTCTTCTAGTATAAATGCATGTTCGGATCATCATCAATCCACTGTTGGGCGAATCACGTCTCCATGCTCGCTCCGCCGAGCATGGAGACGTGCCGCTGCTTATCATCCCGCGCTCACGGGCGGCGTAATATCATCGCTCTCGTGGCCGAACCCGCTCGCTTCTCCTCCCGCATGACGTATCACATGTTGAATCGATGTTTGCCTCATCTTGCCTTCTTGGTCATTCTTGAACCAAAGTGTATATGTTATTGATTGACAGTTATTCAAAATAATGCCATCCTCGTTTTTAATCTTCTTTGGTTCTTTCGGTAAAGTCACGCAGAATGAGAATAAAATAATTAAATAAAACAATGAAAATTCTCACGGCGTTTCGGCCACAACACAAGCGGCCTTCTTCAGGCGAAGGAACACAAAAACTGTCGGGACGACAGAGCCCCAATATTTACTTATTTTGTAAGTACTGTATTTCAATTTGGAGAGGCTCTGTTTATAATTAAATAATCCTTTCAGAGGTTATACATGCCACATTCGTCTTGTTTATTAAATGCTTTTCAAACAAGTTAACTGCATTGCTTGTGAATCTTTTTTTTAAATCAATGACTGTATTTTAAATTAAAAGCGTAACTTAAGTAACTCATATTTTGTCAACTTTGCAAAGTAGACTTATTTTAATTCCTTTTCACCTGGCAGCAAAATGCTTTTACACCCGACTCGTTACGTTCACTGAGTGTCGTTTTCCTTGTTGGTTTCGCATGTTTACAAAAATAAACATCCCTAAGAACTGTGAACAGAATTAGGCCATAGCTGAGAGGCCTTATGCTGGTCTATGTCAGATCACTCAGCTAGCACCAATGAGACACTGCATCTAATGCACAGGCACCCACCAGATGCTCAACTAGGTTTTGTAATGTAGTGAGTTTAATGAATAGACACCAACAATATCCATTATAAACTAGAGCAAAGGCTGCGTGGTGATCTCAAGCTATCTACAAATTGGAACATATATGTTCCAGGTCTCATCTGTGAGCCCTAAAAGGCCTCTGCATACTGCCCTGCCATTGGCTGATGGAAACTCGTATGAATGTGAAATGCTCTGCAGTTATAGCATCAGCTTACTTCATAAACACTGGACCTAATATGTCGTCGGTTCATTATTTTGTATTAATCATTCCTCATCAGCAACCGTGATCTATCCACTGCTGGATGTAGGCGATGCAACAATCCATCTAACATCTGTACACGAGGCGATTGCATCGCTGCACCTCTGCAGTGGACGTGGTATCGGGCATGCTCTCTCCCTCCTTGACTACCACTCTGTTGTTAGTCTTGACCACCAGCCATCATCCGGTATAGCCACATGTCTTGCCCAAGCCCTGCGTACTTTTATCAACATGCTCTCCAGTCCACGTGTACATTTGTACTGATTTATAATTGCTTGTTTGCGAGTACAGGTACATACGCACTGTGTTTGGGTAGACCGATAGATTGCGATTGAGCGTTGCGTCTTCCACAGGTGTGTACAGACGTTGATGAGTGTCAAGATGGGAAAAATGGCGGCTGTGTCCTCAACTCCATCTGTGTGAACATCATGGTAAGTTTTTCTCGTTACTTTAATATTTTTTTTTATTATTCATTTTATTTGCTATTTAGAACAGATTGGAAATGATTTTAGTTATATTGTAAAAAAAAATGATGCATTATTTTTGACGGTGATAAAATAATAATAATTTACAGCCCTTTGTCAATTGACTTCTGGAGAAGGCGGCCCCATGGAGTGCCAGTCATGGACGGTGTTTGATGATCCTTAAGTGGTCAGTGCGGGTTGGTAAAAAGTTCGGACGGCGAGATGGTATTACTCGCTACTAACGGTAAGGTATTACTCACTACTAACGGTAAGGTATTACTCACTAATAATGGTAAGGTATTACTCACCACTAATGGTAAGGTATTACTCACTAATGGTAAGGTATTACTCACCACTAATGGTAAGGTATTACTACTAATGGTAAGGTATTACTCGCTACTAACGGTAAGGTATTACTCACTACTCATGGTAAGGTATTACTCGCTACTAACGGTAAGGTATTACTCACTACTAATGGTAAGGAATTACTCGCTACTAGTGGTAAGGAATTACTCGCTACTAATGGTAAGGTATTACTCACTACTAATGGTAAGGTATTACTCACTACTAATGGTAGGGTATTACTCACTACTAATGGTAAGGTATTACTCGCTAGTAACAATAAGGTATTACTCACTACTAACGGTAAGGTATTACTCACTACTAGTGGTAAGATATTACTCACTAATAATGGTAAGGTATTACTCGCTAGTAACAATAAGGTATTACTCACTACTAACGGTAAGGTATTACTCGCTACTAATGGTAAGGTATTACGCGCTACTAACGGTAAGGTATTACTCGCTACTAATGGTAAGGTAGTACTCGCTACTAATGGTAAGGTATTACTCGCTACTAATGGTAAGGTATTACTCGCTACTAATGGTAAGGTATTACTCGCTACTCATGGTAAGGTATTACTCGCTACTAATGGTAAGGTATTACTCACTACTCATGGTAAGGTATTACTCACTACTAATGGTAAGGTATTACTCACTACTCATGGTAAGGTATTACTCACTACTAATGGTAAGGTATTACTCGCTACTAATGGTAAGGTATTACTCGCTACTCATGGTAAGGTATTACTCGCTACTAATGGTAAGGTATTACTCACTACTAATGGTAAGGTATTACTCACTACTAATGGTAAGGTATTACTCACTA
Organism: Petromyzon marinus; assembly: GCF_048934315.1. Taxonomy (NCBI): domain Eukaryota; kingdom Metazoa; phylum Chordata; class Hyperoartia; order Petromyzontiformes; family Petromyzontidae; genus Petromyzon; species Petromyzon marinus. Next base: position 19,435,550 of record NC_133667.1, on the reverse strand, counting down.
CTAACGGTAAGGTATTACTACTAATGGTAAGGCATTACTCACTATTAACGGTAAGGTATTACTCGCTACTAATGGTAAGGTATTACTCACTACTAATGGTAAGGTATTACTCACTACTAATGGTAAGGTATTACTCGCTACTAACGGTAAGGTATTACTCACTACTAATGGTAAGGTATTACTCACTACTAACGGTAAGGTATTACTACTAATGGTAAGGTATTACTCGCTACTAATGGTAAGGTATTGCTCACTACTAATGGTAAGGTATTGCTCACTACTAATGGTAAGGTATTACTCACTACTCGTGGTAAGGTATTACTCACTACTAATGGCAAGGTATTGCTCACTACTAATGGTAAGGTATTACTCGCTACTAATGGTAAGGTATTACTCACTACTAATGGTAAGGTATTACTACTAACGGTAAGGTATTACTCGCTACTAATGGTAAGGTATTACTCGCTACTAATGGTAAGGTATTACTCGCTACTCACAGTAAGGTATTGCTCACTACTAATGGTAAGGTATTACTCACTACTAAAGGTAAGGTATTACTCATTACTAACGGTAAGGTATTACTCGCTACTAATGGTAGGGTATTACTCACTACTAATGGTAAGGTATTACTCGCTACTAATGGTAAGGTATTACTCATTACTAACGGTAAGGTATTACTCGCTACTAATGGTAGGGTATTACTCACTACTAATGGTAAGGTATTACTCGCTACTAATGGTAAGGTATTACTCGCTACTAGTGTAAGGTATTACTCGCTACTAACGGTAAGGTATTACTCGCTACTAATGGTAAGGTATTACTCGCTACTAGTGTAAGGTATTACTCGCTACTCATGGTAAGGTATTACTCGCTCCTAACGGTAAGGTATTACTCGCTACTAATGGTAAGGTATTACTCGCTACTAGTGTAAGGTATTACTCGCTACTCATGGTAAGGTATTACTCGCTACTAGTGTAAGGTATTACTCGCTACTCATGGTAAGGTATTACTCGCTACTAGTGTAAGGTATTACTCGCTACTCATGGTAAGGTATTACTCGCTACTAACGGTAAGGTATTACTCGCTACTAATGGTAAGGTATTACTCGCTACTAATGGTAAGGTATTACTCACTATTAACGGTAAGGTATTACTCACTACTAATGGTAAGGTATTACTCACTACTAACAGTAAGGTATTACTCGCTACTAATGGTAAGGTATTACTCGCTACTAATGGTAAGGTATTACTCGCTACTAGTGTAAGGTATTACTCGCTACTAACGGTAAGGTATTACTCGCTACTAATGGTAAGGTATTACTCGCTACTAGTGTAAGGTATTACTCGCTACTCATGGTAAGGTATTACTCGCTACTAACGGTAAGGTATTACTCACTACTAATGGTAAGGTATTACTCACTACTAATGGTAAGGTATTACTCACTAGTAACAATAAGGTATTACTCACTACTCATGGTAAGGTATTACTCACTACTCATTGTAAGGTATTACTCACTACTAATGGTAAGGTATTTCTCGCTACTAGTGGTAAGGTATTACTCACTACTAGTGGTAAGGAATTACTCGCTACTAATGGTAAGGTATTACTCGCTACTAACGGTAAGGTATTACTCGCTACTAATGGTAAGGTATTACTCACTACTAATGGTAAGGTATTACTCGCTACTAATGGTAAGGTATTACTACTAACGGTAAGGTATTACTCGCTACTAATGGTAAGGTATTACTACTAATGGTAAGGTATTACTCACTACTAATGGTAAGGTATTACTCGCTACTAATGGTAAGGTATTACTCACTACTAATGGTAAGGTATTACTCGCTACTAACGGTAAGGTATTACTCGCTACTAATGGTAAGGTATTACTCGCTACTAACGGTAAGGTATTACTCGCTACTAATGGTAAGGTATTACTCACTACTAATGGTAAGGTATTACTCGCTACTAATGGTAAGGTATTACTCACTACTAACAGTAAGGTATTACTCGCTACTAACGGTAAGGTATTACTCGCTACTAATGGTAAGGTATTACTCGCTACTAGTGTAAGGTATTACTCGCTACTCATGGCAAGGTATTACTCGCTACTAATGGTAAGGTATTACTCACTACTAATGGTAAGGTATTACTACTAATGGTAAGGCATTACTCACTATTAACGGTAAGGTATTACTCGCTACTAATGGTAAGGTATTACTCACTACTAATGGTAAGGTATTACTCACTACTAATGGTAAGGTATTACTCGCTACTAACGGTAAGGTATTACTCACTACTAATGGTAAGGTATTACTCACTACTAACGGTAAGGTATTACTACTAATGGTAAGGTATTACTCGCTACTAATGGTAAGGTATTGCTCACTACTAATGGTAAGGTATTGCTCACTACTAATGGTAAGGTATTACTCACTACTCATGGTAAGGTATTACTCACTACTAATGGCAAGGTATTGCTCACTACTAATGGTAAGGTATTACTCGCTACTAATGGTAAGGTATTACTCGCTACTAATGGTAAGGTATTACTACTAACGGTAAGGTATTACTCGCTACTAATGGTAAGGTATTACTCGCTACTAATGGTAAGGTATTACTCGCTACTCACAGTAAGGTATTGCTCACTACTAATGGTAAGGTATTACTCACTACTAAAGGTAAGGTATTACTCATTACTAACGGTAAGGTATTACTCGCTACTAATGGTAGGGTATTACTCACTACTAATGGTAAGGTATTACTCGCTACTAATGGTAAGGTATTACTCATTACTAACGGTAAGGTATTACTCGCTACTAATGGTAGGGTATTACTCACTACTAATGGTAAGGTATTACTCGCTACTAATGGTAAGGTATTACTCGCTACTAGTGTAAGGTATTACTCGCTACTAACGGTAAGGTATTACTCGCTACTAATGGTAAGGTATTACTCGCTACTAGTGTAAGGTATTACTCGCTACTCATGGTAAGGTATTACTCGCTCCTAACGGTAAGGTATTACTCGCTACTAATGGTAAGGTATTACTCGCTACTAGTGTAAGGTATTACTCGCTACTCATGGTAAGGTATTACTCGCTACTAGTGTAAGGTATTACTCGCTACTCATGGTAAGGTATTACTCGCTACTAGTGTAAGGTATTACTCGCTACTCATGGTAAGGTATTACTCGCTACTAACGGTAAGGTATTACTCGCTACTAATGGTAAGGTATTACTCGCTACTAATGGTAAGGTATTACTCACTATTAACGGTAAGGTATTACTCACTACTAATGGTAAGGTATTACTCACTACTAACAGTAAGGTATTACTCGCTACTAATGGTAAGGTATTACTCGCTACTAATGGTAAGGTATTACTCGCTACTAGTGTAAGGTATTACTCGCTACTAACGGTAAGGTATTACTCGCTACTAATGGTAAGGTATTACTCGCTACTAGTGTAAGGTATTACTCGCTACTCATGGTAAGGTATTACTCGCTACTAACGGTAAGGTATTACTCACTACTAATGGTAAGGTATTACTCACTACTAATGGTAAGGTATTACTCACTAGTAACAATAAGGTATTACTCACTACTCATGGTAAGGTATTACTCACTACTCATTGTAAGGTATTACTCACTACTAATGGTAAGGTATTTCTCGCTACTAGTGGTAAGGTATTACTCACTACTAGTGGTAAGGAATTACTCGCTACTAATGGTAAGGTATTACTCGCTACTAACGGTAAGGTATTACTCGCTACTAATGGTAAGGTATTACTCACTACTAATGGTAAGGTATTACTCGCTACTAATGGTAAGGTATTACTACTAACGGTAAGGTATTACTCGCTACTAATGGTAAGGTATTACTACTAATGGTAAGGTATTACTCACTACTAATGGTAAGGTATTACTCGCTACTAATGGTAAGGTATTACTCACTACTAATGGTAAGGTATTACTCGCTACTAACGGTAAGGTATTACTCGCTACTAATGGTAAGGTATTACTCGCTACTAACGGTAAGGTATTACTCGCTACTAATGGTAAGGTATTACTCACTACTAATGGTAAGGTATTACTCGCTACTAATGGTAAGGTATTACTCACTACTAACAGTAAGGTATTACTCGCTACTAACGGTAAGGTATTACTCGCTACTAATGGTAAGGTATTACTCGCTACTAGTGTAAGGTATTACTCGCTACTCATGGCAAGGTATTACTCGCTACTAATGGTAAGGTATTACTCACTACTAATGGTAAGGTATTACTCGCTACTAATGGTAAGGTATTACTCACTGCTAATGGTAAGGTATTACTCGCTACTCATGGTAAGGTATTACTCGCTACTAGTGTAAGGTATTACTCGCTACTCATGGTAAGGTATTACTCGCTACTAACGGTAAGGTATTACTCGCTACTAATGGTAAGGTATTACTCGCTACTAATGGTAAGGTATTACTCGCTACTAGTGTAAGGTATTACTCGCTACTCATGGTAAGGTATTACTCACTACTAACGGTAAGGTATTACTCACTACTCATGGTAAGGTATTACTCACTAGTAACAATAAGGTATTACTCACTACTCATGGTAAGGTATTACTCACTACACATGGTAAGGTATTACTCGCTACTAGTGGTAAGGTATTACTCGCTACTCATGGTAAGGTATTACTCACTACTAACGGTAAGGTATTACTCGCTACTAATGGTAAGGTATTACTCGCTACTAATGGTAAGGTATTACTCACTACTAATGGTAAGGTATTACTCGCTACTAATGGTAAGGTATTACTCGCTACTAATGGTAAGGTATTACTCACTACTAATGGTAAGGTATTACTCGCTACTAATGGTAAGGTATTACTCACTACTAACGGTAAGGTATTACTCGCTACTAATGGTAAGGTATTACTCGCTACTAATGGTAAGGTATTACTCACTACTCATGGTAAGGTATTACTCACTAGTAACAATAAGGTATTACTCACTACTCATGGTAAGGTATTACTCACTACACATGGTAAGGTATTACTCGCTACTAGTGGTAAGGAATTACTCGCTACTAATTGTAAGGTATTACTCACTACTAACGGTAAGGTATTACTCGCTACTAATGGTAAGGTATTACTCGCTACTAATGGTAAGGTATTACTCACTAGTAACAATAAGGTATTACTCACTACTAACGGTAAGGTATTACTCACTACTCATGGTAAGGTATTACTCACTAGTAACAATAAGGTATTACTCACTACTCATGGTAAGGTATTACTCACTACACATGGTAAGGTATTACTCGCTATTAGTGGTAAGGAATTACTCGCTACTAATTGTAAGGTATTACTCACTACTAACGGTAAGGTATTACTCGCTACTAATGGTAAGGTATTACTCGCTACTAATGGTAAGGTATTACTCACTACTAATGGTAAGGTATTACTCGCTACTAATGGTAAGGTATTACTCGCTACTAATGGTAAGGTATTACTCACTACTAATGGTAAGGTATTACTCGCTACTAATGGTAAGGTATTACTCACTACTAACGGTAAGGTATTACTCGCTACTAATGGTAAGGTATTACTCGCTACTAATGGTAAGGTATTACTCACTACTCATGGTAAGGTATTACTCGCTACTAATGGTAAGGTATTACTCGCTACTAATGGTAAGGTATTACTCGCTACTAATGGTAAGGTATTACTCACTACTAACGGTAAGGTATTACTCGCTACTAATGGTAAGGTATTACTCACTACTAATGGTAAGGTATTACTCGCTACTAATGGTAAGGTATTACTCACTACTAATGGTAAGGTATTACTCGCTACTAATGGTAAGGTATTACTCGCTACTAATGGTAAGGTATTACTCACTACTAATGGTAAGGTATTACTCGCTACTAATGGTAAGGTATTACTCACTACTAATGGTAAGGTATTACTCGCTACTAATGGTAAGGTATTACTCACTACTAACGGTAAGGTATTACTCGCTACTAATGGAAAGGTATTACTCGCTACTAATGGTAAGGTATTACTCGCTACTAATGGTAAGGTATTACTCGCTACTAACGGTAAGGTATTACTCACCACTAATGGTAAGGTATTACTCACTACTAATGGTAAGGTATTACTCATTACTAATGGTAAGGTATTACTCGCTACTAATGGTAAGGTATTACTCACTACTAATGGTAAGGTATTACTCATTACTAATGGTAAGGTATTACTCGCTACTAACGGTAAGGTATTACTCGCTACTAATGGTAAGGTATTACTCAATTCTAATGGTAAGGTATTACTCATTACTAATGGTAAGGTATTACTCGCTACTCATGGTAAGGTATTACTCACTACTAATGGTAAGGTATTACTCATTACTAATGGTAAGGTATTACTCGCTACTAATGGTAAGGTATTACTCACTACTAATGGTAAGGTATTACTCACTACTAATGGTAAGGTATTACTCATTACTAATGGTAAGGTATTACTCGCTGCTCATGGTAAGGTATTACTCGCTACTAACGGTAAGGTATTACTCACTACTAATGGTAAGGTATTACTCACTACTAATGGTAAGGTATTACTCATTACTAATGGTAAGGTATTACTCGCTACTAATGGTAAGGTATTACTCACTACTAATGGTAAGGTATTACTCATTACTAATGGTAAGGTATTACTCGCTACTAACGGTAAGGTATTACTCGCTACTAATGGTAAGGTATTACTCACTACTAATGGTAAGGTATTACTCATTACTAATGGTAAGGTATTACTCGCTACTCATGGTAAGGTATTACTCACTACTAATGGTAAGGTATTAGTCATTACTAATGGTAAGGTATTACTCGCTACTAATGGTAAGGTATTACTCACTACTAATGGTAAGGTATTACTCACTACTAATGGTAAGGTATTACTCATTACTAATGGTAAGGTATTACTCGCTACTAACGGTAAGGTATTACTCGCTACTAATGGTAAGGTATTACTCACTACTAATGGTAAGGTATTACTCATTACTAATGGTAAGGTATTACTCGCTACTCATGGTAAGGTATTGCTCACTACTAATGGTAAGGTATTAGTCATTACTAATGGTAAGGTATTACTCGCTACTAATGGTAAGGTATTACTCACTACTAATGGTAAGGTATTACTCATTACTAATGGTAAGGTATTACTCGCTACTAACGGTAAGGTATTACTCGCTACCAATGGTAAGGTATTACTCACTACTAATGGTAAGGTATTACTCATTACTAATGGTAAGGTATTACTCGCTACTCATGGTAAGGTATTACTCACTACTAATGGTAAGGTATTAGTCATTACTAATGGTAAGGTATTACTCGCTACTAATGGTAAGGTATTACTCACTACTAATGGTAAGGTATTACTCACTACTAATGGTAAGGTATTACTCATTACTAATGGTAAGGTATTACTCGCTACTCATGGTAAGGTATTACTCGCTACTAACGGTAAGGTATTACTCACTACTAATGGCTACTAATGGCTGGGACTCGAATGTTCCTGGCAAACGTTCATAATGAATCGCAAATGGAATTTACAAAAAGTAGAACACTCTTCAGGCATACTCTTTGGTTCTTTCGGTAAAGTCACATGGGTAGAAAAAAAAAATATATCACGAAGTTTTGATCGCAACACAAGCGGTCGTCTTCAGGCGGAAAAAATAATCCAGCAGTGGAACTGCTGAACCAGGAAGAACACAGCGAGAGAGCTGTTACAACAAAAAGGTTATATATGTGGCGAAGAGCAAGCAGGCGGGGTCTGAGCTGGAAAGGAATTCCATCCCCGGACGCAAGCACGTCAGTTGTGTTAATGGTGGAGATTAGGGAGAGAGATTAGGGAAAGAGATTAAGATTAGCATGAAATGAGCTTCCGTCGCCACATAAGAGTATCGTCCCCGCATATGCGCACAACAGCAGTGTTAATGGGAGATTAGCACTATGTTGATGGGAGATATTAGGCAGAGAGATTAGCGGGATTAGCAAGTTAATGGCATGTCTATGTGTAACACAAGCTGCGGCGCTGCCAACTGCGCTGTGAGAGGCAAGCGCGTCAACGCAAGAGAACCACCGCAACGGTGGTCGCGCCAGTGAGACACAAAGCCCATCACACAGCCAGAACCATCGATACATTGAGGCTAAGGGAGTAGAGGTGGCCATGTTAGTGAGACCCCAGCCCGTTAATGCAGAGGCACCCAACAGGGCAATGCAACTCAGAGAGTCAGAGATAACAGCCAAACGGCAGGGAAGAATGGAAGCACCACAGCAAGTTACGACTTTGCTTGGTTAATAACATCTTTCCAATGATTGCTCAGCTTATACCCATCTTCTCGGTTGAAATTGTCTCTGTGTCTATATATCTGGACGGCTTCATGGACAAATCTTTTATGGTAGCCCGAAGGTTTACAGAGTACCTTGGTCTCGGAAAAAACAATATTGTGCGAGCCCACTTCATTTTAACAATGATCAGCCATGGCAGAGGTATTGGTACTGCCGTGTTTCAAATCTGCCTTGTGTTCGCGAACATGGTCCGAGACATGCCGTTTCATTTCCCCAATGTAGCTGCTGCCACAGACACAACTTAGTTTGTAGACACCAGGGTATTGCATGTCAGGAATGACATGCTTCACAGATGGGATCAAATAACTGATTTTGTGTACTGTATTGAATCGGACCTGGATCTTGTGTTTGTTTAAGATTTTGGAAATATTTTTGGTAACACCTGTTATGTATGGCAAGGTGATGGTTTTGATTGGGTCCTCAGATGGTTGTCTCCCCATGGTTGGGGATACAGCTTGAGGGCTTGGTGTCCATGCTCCAGTTCACTGGCTAGGTGGCGCTGGTCGGAGATGCAACGGGCCCTATGGTGTAGTGTTTTGATGAGGGAGTTCTTCTGGGCCGGATGGTGGTGGGAGTCAGGCTTTAGATAGGAATCCGTGTGGGTGGCTTTCCTGTAGACGGAATGTCCCAGCGAGCCATCAGGCCTCTTCTCGATCAAAACATCCAGGAATGGTAACTTGCCATCATTTTCCACTTCCATGGTGAATTTGATGGATGGGTGTATTGAATTGATGTGGTTGAAAAAATGGTTCAGTGTTAGCTGGCTGGCCATGTGGCCAGATGATGAAAGTGTCATCTACGTATCTCTTCCACAGGGAAGGACGTAGAATGGATGTCAGGATAGCATCTGTTTCAAATTTCTTCATGAAAACATTCGCTACCACTGATGATAAGGGAGAACCCATAGGGGTACCTTCATTTTGTTTGTATAATTTACCATTCCAGATGAAGTAAGTGTTGGTAAGGCAGTGCCTCACCAAGGTTGGGACATCAGGATTCAGTCCCTGTTGGACCAAGTCTTCAATGATTGCTATGGTGTCAGGTACAGGTACCTTGGTGAACAGAGAGACTACATCGAAGCTGACAAGCAAATCATCTGGAGACAGTGAAATGTTCTTGCCCGTGAATGGAAGCAGGGTCTCAGATAGAAATCGGGCCAGTTTATAGGTAGGTGAGTTGATGGAAACAATAGGACGGAGTGGAGGACCTTCTTTATTAATTTTTGGAAGGCCACAAAAATCTGGGTGATCTAGCAGCTGAAGGTTTTAGAGAGAGCTGGTTGGTCGGTTCGATTAGAGAAGTCGAATTAGCGATGATATTGTTGGTTTTTGTAGCCAGGCGGTTGGTAGTATCTTTGTTGATTTTGGTATAACTGCCATCATTAAGAAGGTCCTGGATTTTGTTGTTGTATGTGGTTTTATCCATAATGATCGTGGCATTGCCCTTGTCGGCTGAAAGGATGACAATGTCATCTCTCTTTTTCAATTGAGCGAGTTCAGAGCGCTCATCCCTGCTGATGTTACTAATGAGTTTCTTAGCGTTTTTGAGGATGGTGGCGATTTCAGATCTTGCCACGTCTGCTGGGCAATGATATCATCCACTTTGACTATGGTCAAACAACCCCGATGATGGACACGGCAAAGGAATGCCATCATGCCGCAATACAATGAGAAGGGCCGTATTGGTTTTGTTAATGGTGTTGGATGTTGGTTGTGGTTGTGGCAGGGCTCCTATCGCTGTGGACCATGCAAATCGGGGTACTCAGGAAACCAGAATGTGGGCTGCCACCCCGGCAACACCTGCAACAACGGGGCCTTCAACCCATGCGACTTGAACGCGCAGTGCCACGTGGAGCGGAACGGGGATGTGTCATGCACCGTGAGCGGCAAACTCGCAGCCACAGACGCGCACACACACACAGACGTACGCACACACACACTGACGCATTGACACACGGACACACCAATGCACGTACATGGACGCACGCACACGGACACAAGGACGCACACACAGATGCACAAACATACATGGACACACGCACACATGGACACACCGACGCATGCACAAATACAAGCAGATGCACACAGACGCACACACGCATGCACGGATGCACACGTGGACACAACACACGGATGCACATGCAGATGTACGCACACACGGACGCATGTACACACGCACACACGAATACACGTACACATGGATGCACACAGACGCACACACACACAGGGACATAGATGCAGTCAAAGTTCTTACTTGTAACGAGAAAAATGTATATGTGTTGACTATTCAGTTTATCCAAAGAAAAATTGGAATATCCAATACCAGCTTTGAACTTTCCTCCATCTGGATTGTTGGGAGTTTTAATTTTTGAATGCCACATTTGGCTACAAGCAGAACTTCATATTTTTATTTGGGCAAGTAATACATTCACAGTAATTTGTACAATATTTCTCACACGAAAAAAAATGCATGTCCCCCATTTTGTTTGGCTTTACATTCTGAGCAGACCACAATTTTAGACCGCCTGCCTGAGCCGTGTGGAACGGGTGGTCCTATCTGTCTGACTTTACTGGCAACAGCACGAGGCTCTTACAGGAGCGTCCGTATAGAAAGTGTGGACCGTGGCAGTCCTGCAAACCCTCCTGTTGCTTATCCCCAATGTCATTGGTCAACGCTAATTATTGTGCTCACCTCAGACTCCTCCGGACCATCACCGTTAGCTCTGACTAAGTGCTGGATAGAAGTCGTGGGTGTGGCGCTAGACCCGTGCGTGCAGTGCGTTGGTGCTGCAAGCGCAAGTAGACAGCAGAGCACATGGCCACTGCTGTTGTAGTTGCCAAACCTCCCGGATTGGCTGGGAGTGTCTCCTGGAATTGGCATCGATCCCTCCCGGTGACGACTCAAAGCAATCTGGAGGATATTTATAATAGGATATTTTAAGAAAATACATTCATATAATGAAAGCACATCGTTCGAAAAGAAAATCATTCATTGTTAAACTATAAGGTGTCATCTGATTGCGTTTTTCTTTCCCTTGGCAGCGTGATGGCATAGTATGAAGGGTGGAGTCTTCAATGTCATCCTTGCAGCGGCTCTTGGCTAGCTATTGAACAAAGACTGTCACCAAATCACGTGCTTTCAGACGCGCTTCTGCGACCATCTGGAACAATATTAGGAATCCCCTGGAGCCATGCACTTTAAAATCTAGATTGAAAACTAATTTCTTTAGAACTGCTTTTGTGTTTAGTTTGTTGACCTTCCTCCGCACCTCCGATTAGTACAGTTGGCTACGTACGGTGCGAAAGAAGTTCAACATGCGTACATTACGTCGTGCTGGAAGAAAAAAAAAACATCTCCTGGAATAGCTTCGGTCAGAGTTGCCAACCCTAGCTGCTGTACTCGAGGGCATGCCCCCCGTGCTCTGCCCGTGCGTGCAGCGCAGCGCGTGCCCGCAAGCACAAGTAGAGTGTAGAGTTATACGGCTGCTGTAGTACTTGAGGGTTATGAACTGCCGCGCTCTGCCTGGACGTGCAGTGCAATGTGGGCTGGGCTGGAAACGGCTACGTGTGCGGCACGGATGCCGACATCGACGGCTACCCAGACGAGGCCCTGCCCTGCACGGACAACGACAAACACTGCCGCAAGGTGAGCGGGGAACAGGGGCAACCTGTGTGCCTGGTGACGAGCGCGGCATTTAACGTGCCCTGTCTGCCGTTGGCTCGAATGCTTGCCCACAGTTTGTGTACAAGCAGAAATATTGTTCTGTAATGACCCTTGATGATAAGGGGAAGGGTTGAAATCGTCAATGACAAGTCATTGACAAGTCATTGACGATTTGTGTCTGTGGGTAACTGTGTTGTGTCTGTGTCTAACCGTGTTTGTGTCTGTTTCTAACTGTGTTGTGTTTGTGTCTAACCGTGTTGTGTCTGTGTCTAACTGTGTTGTGTCTGTGTCTAACTGTGTTGTGTCTGTGTCTAACCGTGTTGTGTCTGTTTCTAACTGTGTTGTGTTTGTGTCTAACCGTGTTGTGTCTGTGTCTAACCGTGTTGTGTCTGGGTAACTGTGGTGCAGCAGCCAAAGACTCTACACACATATTCTTGGTTCTTTCGGTAATGTCACGTAGAATGGAAATTATAAAATAAGAAAAAAATAAAACAATACAATTATCACGACGTTTCGATTGCAGGTGTGACACCTGATGATGACTGTGTTGCAATCGAAACGTCGTGAGAATTGTATTGTTTTATATTTTTATTATTTTATTATTTCCCTTCTACGTGACTTTACCGAAAGAACCAAGAATATGAATCCCTGCCGTCACGAAAGCTTTAAATAGAAACTCAAAACACATGTTTCTAAATGTGGAGGGAAAAACCGGAGGACCCGGACAAAAATCCACGTGACCACGGGGAGAACATGCAAACTTCAAATATACAGGCGTCAGGGTCGGGATCGAACTCACGACCTCCTGCATACCAGCCGAGGGAGTAAACATCTCGTCACCGTGGTAGCGACCAGTGGTAGCGAGACACAATGCATGCAACCATATTCCTCCGACAACAGAGCTTGTACAAGCGTCTGAGTTTACTGCCCTGGAATATTGTCTTAATGTTCGGTAACTGTAACATAAATGGCAGTTTCATCGGTTCCTCTGGGTAAACTGACATCCAAATAAAAAGCTGAGGAGGCCCTCATCCTGTAGGGGATTTTACAAAAAGGCTGTGCACACTTAGTGTCATCATTATGTTAGTTAATGCCCTCTACCAGACCTTGTTGGATGGAAATAACTATTATTTTGATCGTTAATTCAATTTCAGCTCGCACCTCAGTTAATGTTACGTAATTAGTAACATTACTCTTGAAAAAAAAAACATTCCCCTTTCCTCCACCGGTTAGTGCGCAGTCTGTAATTTGAGTAGTGCACAGTCTGTTGTTGGACTGCATTCAAATCGCGGCGAGCCCAAGAAGAGCCCGAGCGAGTCTTATGATTGATACTTTTTGGCAACCCCATCCTATGTTACATGATGGTTCTCATCCAGCAACATCCGCACTTCATCCACAATATCATCAGTCACTCCACGGGGTTGCTCATCCAATGTTCAGTCCCACGTTGGCCCCTTGCCGCAGAATAAACGGAGTTTCCACCTGCTCGCTGCAGTACTGACAGCGGCAATTTCTCCACACGTTGCACACAATGTTGACATTTCGGCTGCATTCTTTTCCTTTGCTTCTTCACTTTGAACGTTTTCTCTTTGTTCATTTAAATGCCATGTGGACAATTGGCTCTGACATGGCGCACTTCAAAGAGGCGCGTAACCGATACACCCAAGTGCATAAAACATTGCGTCCTAAGATTCTGGCCGTTGGGCTGAAATGAAAACGAGCGCACGTTTTGGCTGCCCTTTCGTATCTATCCAGAGTGCCCTTTGATCATAAACATGAGCAACTTCTAAATGCACTAATGGAGCAAAATCATCTCATAACAAAACAGCCGCGATACACGTGTAACGGTCAGGAGGGTGCCTTCTTCCGATGTGAAATGCATTCTTGTTGCACATCTTAACGTATGGCCCCTTGGCAACAAGCATCTTCCCCCCCCCTCCCACCCCAAAACGCATAACACATTGGACACCATACACACTCTGATGCCTGCTCTTGGGCTTCTCACCCCTGTTTTGCCCGCTGCTGCTTGGGAGAGCCTGCACATGCATGTGTCATTGGCTCAACTGGGGCACCCTTCGCTCTACGTGCTCGGGAAGTCGGCAATCAACGTGCTTATACTCTTTGGTTCTATTGGGTAAAGTCACGTAGGTAAAAAAAAATCACGACGTTTCGGCCACAACACAAGCGGCCTTCATCAGGTGAAGGGACGAGACTGTCTGGAGGGCAGCGCTGGAGTGAAAAAAAAATCTAGAATCAACGTGGTTATTCGCGAAAAGATCGCGGTCTGCGTTTTGACATCGTTACGGAGAAAACTGCTCGCTGGCTGCGACTCGGTGCTTGTGATCTGCCCACTTGCACGAGCGCAGGCGTGGTGGTGACGTCAGCGCACAGATTTGTGCGGGGCGACGTCACCACCGAGTACTTGCCCGCCCGCGTGCCATGCACTCGTGAAATGAAATATCGCTGATGAGAAGCCACGTGCCATCTGCTCCTTGTAACAATAGCCTCCGCATACCCAGTAACAATGGAAATGATGGCCGACATCAGTGGCGAGTGGTATCTAAAGCAGTCTTAGATCCCCCTGCACCAACGACGCTGACCAGCGTGGTGAAGTGTGGTCAAACGAGCTGTGACGTCATCGCGGACTTTACCCAGCGGTGGATTGGCAAAGGGTTGCCAACAAACAATTCTAAAACTAATTATTTGGTGGGACTGCATCGGCGGTGGCGCACAAGCACATGTAACAACAAACAATTTGAAGGCGCATTCATCAACAACACTGCCTTAAAATAAATATATATATTTCATAGGCAACATTTCATACAATGCTCCTTCTCTCGGGCATTGGTCCATCTTGCTATGAAGAAGGTGCGATTGCCGAGACTTTCGACTATTACATATTATTCCACTGAATGAAATTTATACAAAGTGCACTGTGATTGACAAATATGTTGGGTTTTTATTTATTAAACATATGCACCCATTTCACTTGCACAAGGTATGTTGACTGCAGTGCAGCTTGAGTGTCATTTGCTGCCACATGACAATGTCTGCTACCCAATCACTGCACCAGTAATACCAGCTGTTGTATATGGGCCTGAATGTTATATCTACGGAGGTCACCACTGCTCACAAGCACCTTCTAAGTGCCCGTATACCTACATTAAAGGTAATTTTCAAAGACACACTTTACACACAAACCTTGTCCCTTCCCTGACTTCTCATTCACCATCTTTCGCATCATCTTCTATTTTGCCTGGCTTATTTTCTGCTTGTGCCTTTGACATATTCCTGCAATGCATCTGAACACTTCGTCTGGCTACAATACTAGAAGTTGGCTCCCATACTGTACACAACAGGTTCTGATTTATAGGGTCTGCATTTTACCCTGGAAGAATATTTTCTCAAGAATGTTAGGTTTGGAAACCATGTTGCAGGATAATATTCCTGTTTGGCTGCTCGTGATCAGCTCATCAAATTCAGCACATGGCTCAAGAACTCAAATAAACTGTGAACTTCATGAGATCTCCTTTGCCAGTAGCAAAATATGATAATAGGTTTTTATCTTATCCTTAGTTCTTTCGGTAAAGTCACGTTGAAGGGAAACGTCGTGAGAATTTTTATTGTTTTATATATATTTTATTATTTTATTGTTTCCCTTCAACGTGACTTTACCGAAAGAACTAAGAATATGAATTACTGCAGTCACGAAAGCTTTAAATCAGGTTTTTATCTGGCAAAAGGGTAAAAACCTATTATCATATTTTGCTAGTGGCAAAGGAGGTCTCATGAAGTAAATGCTAACCCCGTGCCCTCAATACTCTGATAGTGCATTGTCTTTAAGTTGTGCGCCTTTTGGCGTCATCTAGTCGAACACCAAATGAGACTGGGCTCTAACGAAAGCTGTCTCTGGTGTGGACCAATAAATTTCAAGGACAGTGCCAATACATTATCAGTGCGTTTTTTGTTTGCATTTTGACTGCAGGTATTGTGGTTAATGTAAACATGATCCCTTGTTAAAAGGTGTCAGTTTTGTTGCCAGATAAAAGGGTAAAAACCTATTATAAACTGTGAACAATTTTTTTTTTATTTTACCAGGTAAGGCCCACTGAGCTATATAGCTCTTTTTCAAAAGTGACCTGGCCACAAATGACAGTTCATTGAAGTAGCATATCACGTGCAAATTTATAGCAGCCAAATGCTCTCAAAAATAGGTTTTGCAGAAGCCCTGTTTTATCTGTGTCTAACCGTGTTGTGTCTGTGGGCAACTGTGGTGCAGTGGTTAGCACGCTGCGCGACGAAACTGGTAACCCTAGTTTTATTCCCACTTCACGAACAAAAACAGTGGTGAATATTTGAACCAGTTCTGGCCCCCCGCAGGTCAACTCAGCCTAAAATTAGGACCTGGTGCGATGTGTAAACATCGCCACTGGGGAGACAAAGTCGGCCGGGTGTGGTACTAGCCACCCACCCCCTTGTGCGCCGTGCCGGCCTTAATAGGTTATCGCTAACGACACTTGCCCCAACAGTCTGTTGAAGGCTATATGGGAGGGTATTTGTCTTTGTGTCTGTCTATCTCTGTTGTGTCTCGGCTACTTTGTCCATGTGCGTTGAGCCTCCCACTGTTTCCATGTGAAATGTGGCAAGGGAAGGATGAGGAATGTTGCAGCCAGGCGCACTGAAACTTTCTACAAGTTGTATTCTTTCTCCAAAATAGCTGCCATGTCTATTCATCTCCAGTCAAGCTCCATACAGCTGTTAGCTCTCCGTTTCTCCTCTGTTCTTCCTCCTGTATGATACATTTCATTTTGGCGGATGATTTTGGTGCATCAATGCATTGATTAAAATTTATTCTTGTGCTCACGCTGCATCAAGTGGTGCCTGCGAAATGTAATGCTTATGATTTGTGTGCGCTATATGCAAATTAAATGCTTAAGTTACATTTAGGCTCTTGGAGTAAATGACAGTATAATTGAGACAGAATAAACTGGAAACAAAGCAAACGCAATAGAAAATGTGAGACAGAATTGAGAATTGAATATTGAATAAAAGCGCACAGCCAGATTGAGACAATTCATCAAATCACTGCAGGAGTGAAACCTTTTTATGCCGAATATTTTATGTGGTGCTGATTTGAATGTAATTATAAATAGGCATTAAGGAAATACCTGTTTGTCCATTCACCTGCGTGCAAATCTAGAACATTGTTTGCCTGTAACATTTGTTTAAGCAGGAAAACCCTGGTCTGGTCTAAACTTTCTGAGTCTCATCAGCAGAGCATGGCCTGTTAAACAAATGGGGCCCTGGTTTTCCTGAAATGTTCGGCAATACCTCTCTGTGAACACACCATGAGGCCCATCCAGCAAAGTACAGCAACATTGTAAAACATTTATTTTGCTCTCTCATGGTAGATTTGGGGGAATAATGGAGTCCATATGTCCATGTTATAAGGAAATTACATATTCATGTTTTAAGTAGTAAGACAGTTTGCCTCCTGCCTCCTCAAAATTCGATGAACTTTCACTATTCAGGATCGCAGTTTGATTAAAAAATTCTTTGTTTCTAACATTTTCATCAATGTTGCACATCTGGTAAATGCAGTTGTCATGTGAACCAATTACATATACCAAAATATTCATGATAAGTGATTTTGACGATTTGATGCACGTATTGTGAGAGTCAGTCTGGATCTTAATGGACGAATTAGAGGCCGACCGAAATTCGGTTTCGGTTTCGGCGCCGAAAGTTGGCAAATGGCCACTTTCGGCATACATTCGGTTTCGGCCAAAAGTCATTTTTTAACTTTCCGTCTGGTTTCGGTTTCGGTCTAAACTGATATTGACTTTCGGTCATTCGTCAACTGAAGAGCTATTTTTAGAATATACCGCTAGTGCTACGTCTATCACTCTGCCTATCGGCCGGTCAGTCGGCGATAGGCAATCCTATGCGATAGGCTGCAAACACACACACACACGTACACACAAACACACAAAGATAAAGACAAAGATCCCCCGTATAGCCTTAGACTGTAGGGGCAAGTGCTGTTAGCGAGCACCTATGAAGGCTGGAACGGTACACGAGGGGGTGGGTGGCCGGCACCACGCCCAACCGCCTTTGTCTCCCCAGTGGCAATGTTTTTATCCACCACACCAGGTACTCATTTGAGGCTGAGTCGACATAGGGGAGGCCCGGGACCGGTTCAGATACTCGTCACTGGTGTTGGTCGTGAGCGGGAATCGAACCCGGGTCGCCAGGTTCATAGCGCAGCGTGCTAACCGCTACACTACCGCTCCCCACTAACACACACACACTCTCATACATACAGACACACACACGTACACACACACACGTCAGCAGCAGCAGCAGCAGCTTGGAAGCGAGGTTACAGCCGCAACCATGGTCTGGGGCCATCCATAAATGACGTCACGCACCTGGGGGGGGGGTCAGACATTTGTGACGATGTGTGACGAGGGGGGGGGGGGTTGAGAAATGTGACGTCACATCAAAATGCGCAACTTTAAATAAATATAGACAATACGTTCTACTTAATTAAATAGACTTTTTAATAAATGTTTTCTCCTACAACATCAGAGTGCAGCGCCACATTAAATACGCACTACAATGACAATAGTTTAAAGCGATTTGAAGCATGTTTTTTGGGGGGGGAGGGGGGCAAAGCTTTGTGACGTCACATTTGAGGGGGGGGTCTGACTTTTTGTGACGCCGTGTGACGAAGGGGGGGGGATATAAATCGTTCAAAATCGCGTGACGTCATTTATGGACGGCCCCTAATGTATATACGACCAGTGAATAGACGGCAGTCTGTCTGGCTGAATGCGGAAAAAACTGTTGTTTCTTAACTACAACATTCGTTTGGATATAATTACTAAGTAAGTAGCACCTAAATATTTGATATTTAGCGACTCTTACTGCAGGCTCTGAATGATTAGTTCTAGATTTATTTTTAATTAAAGTAGCATTGCATCATCACATATTTAATAAATCTTGTGTTCGGTAACTTCGGTTATATACCTTCCTGTTTCGGTCTTGGCCGAAAGTGAATTTTTAACTTTCGGTCTGGTTTCAGTTTGGGCCGAAACCAGAAAATCAGTTTTCGGCCGGCCTCTAGGACGAATGGATGAATCGTCGCATGTCGAATGTTGGTGCATCAGCCTACGGCTTTAGTTCCAAAGTCTTATGGCTCATGCACAGTTCTGCATTTTTCCCCACAGGACAACTGCAGGTTCACACCCAACTCGGGGCAGGAGGATGCAGATGGGGATGGACTTGGAGACCAGTGCGATGAGGATGCGGACGGCGATGGCATCAAGAATGTGCAGGTGCGGTCACACTTAATAATAATAAATAAATGTTCACATCAATTTGGTAGTTAGTGCCATTCTTACAGTGCAAAGGCACCGCGGAAATGCTCTGCAAGGGCTACTGAATATTTTTGTCTTGAGTGTATTTCTGCAGAGCTAGTTGAGCGTTCTAGAAAAATCATGAACAGCGACCAGCAATGAGTTCCACGTAGAGAGAGAGCGAGTGAGCGGGTGGGTAGGTGGGTCACTGGGTGAGTGAGCGTGTGAGTGGGTGATGGGACATTTTAAGTGAGTAGGTGAGTGAGTAGGTGAGCATAGATAGGTGAGTAGTTGGGCTGGACAACATGAACGAGAGAGCGACTGAGTGGGTGGGTAGGTGGGCCGCTGGGTGAGTGAGCGGGTGAGTGGGTGATGGAGCGTTTAAGTGAGTCGGTGAGTTAGTAGGTGAGTGTGTAGATAGGTGAGTAGTTGGGCTGGACAACATGAACGAGAGAGCGACTGAGTGGGTGGGTAGGTGGGCCGTTGGGTGAGTGAGCGGGTGAGTGGGTGATGGAGCGTTTTAGTGAGTCGGTGAGAGCGTAGGTGAATGTGTAGATAGGTGAGCTGCCGACGGGAGTCGATGGCGACAGGCCAAGGTGGGAACTGGTATGAAGGTGCGGATTGATGTGAACACTTGGAGATGACAATGAAAATGATGATGACGATGATGACAATGAGTTGACAGTCATTTCTCTTTTCCTTCAATAACCCTTGACAGGACAACTGCCGGCTCATAGTGAACAAGGACCAGCAGAATTCCGACACGGACTCTTTCGGCGATGCGTGCGACAACTGCCCCAATGTGAACAACAACGACCAGCGCGACACGGACAGCAACGGGGAGGGCGATGCCTGCGACAACGACATCGATGGAGACGGTCGGCCCATACAGAACACCTCAGTTTCAGTTTCATTTATTAGGATTTATTAGGATTTACCTAATAAATGGGTTAAATCGAAGCAAACAATAAAATTACAAGATACACCTACAATTAATTGTACACAAATCTAAACATCGCATACGTAAACAATAAAATCCTACAGAAAAAGCATAACCCGTCCATGCTGCGTACAAAAAGTGCAAAAAATTCCATTTCGACCACAGCTCTGCTGTTCCACGAGCTACACTAACACGTAGCTTTTCTGTATTGCTGCCCATACACAAAGTAGCCTGGCGCACCATTACACACTGCAGTGTGCTGATTTGACGAATGTGTCAGGGAGGCAACGTGTATATGGGAACGCCGTTGAAGTGGAGGGTAGAAACCGCGAGTATCCATCCACCCAAGGTCAAATTCACCTCATGTTCAATGAGTTTGATGGTCTCTGCTTGAACAAGTATATCCCTTAAATAATATGAGGATGTTGTGAATGCAGCCGGGTGGCAAGCAGTCAGAGCACTGTGGAGAGCCTGAGTTTGACTCCAGGAAGCCACCTGTGCCTCACACCGGGTTCCAGTGTGAAGCAAGTTGATGGTTTTTAGTGCAGTCACCAATGACCACACCAAAAATCCATCATGTTAAATACGGCTTTCTCTCCACCACGGCCCTCGTGCCTTTTGGCACGCGGATCGGGGATGGAGAGAACACATGCATCTTCTCTGTTTGGGGGGGGGGGGTTTATTTTACTTGCTCTGCCCTTTCTGCAGGAATCCCAAACATACTGGACAACTGCCCCAAAGTGCCCAACCCTCTCCAAACGGACCGTGATGGCGACAGCGTGGGGGACGCCTGTGACAGTTGCCCTGAAGTCAGCAACCCCACTCAGGTGCGCACAGCAGGATGGGCTCTACGCATCGGTTTTGTGTACGGTACAATGGATACATTACGGCGTCAATACACAGATCTGTACTGCTGTGTGCAGGGTGTCTCAACAGATGCCCTAGACATGCGCACGAAGCAAGCTCGGCATTTGGCCATTTTAAAGAGGTAGCTGTTCAATTAGAGCTGTTTGGCAGAACTGAAATGTCTACATTTCTATGGTCTTCAGAGTTGGGGATGGAGGGAAGGGGAACCAAGAGGCAGGGCCAAGTGAAAGGTGGAGAGATGTTGTCGTGGAGGCTTTCAAAAAGAGAGGGTGGGACTGGAGAGTGATGGAGACACAAGATGGGGAGATATGAATGCACGGTGGAGAGATGTTAACCTCCTCGCCTGGTATGCAGGAGGTCGTGGGTTCGATTCTGACCCTGACGCCTGCCTATTTGGAGTTTGCATGTCCTTCCCGTGGTCATGTGGACTTTTCTCCGGGCCCTCCGGTTTTTCCCTCCACATTTAGAAACACGTGAATTTCCACGTGATAAGCCGCTTCATTGGGCTATCGTTTGTGGCCAGGTTGCTTCTGAAAAAGAGCTATATAGCTCAGTGGGCCTTACCTGGTAAAATAAAATTAGGTTTTTTTTATATATATATCGTCTATAACCAATCCAGGCAATGACTGGACAAGAGAGACTGATGGTGGTGATGATACTGTCCTCCCTAACACGTTTCTCTCTCCTGAACTCACAAAACTCTACCCCTCCCCATGCCACAGACCGACAGCGACAGTGACCTGGTTGGGGATATCTGCGACACCAACCAAGACAGGTAATCCTTTACCACAAAAAACACCGGTTGCCAAGCAGTGCTACTCGATGAATTCAATGACACTGGCGCTGTGTGTGCATATTTGGAGTTGACATGTTCTCCCTGTGGTTGTGTGGATTTTTCTCTGTGTCCTCAGGTTTTTCCCTCCACAGTTAGAAACGTGTGAATTTACACACGTGATAAGCCCCTTCGCTGAGCGACCATTTGTGGCCAGGTCGCTTCTGAAAAAGAGCTATTTAGCTCAGTGGGTCTTACCTGATCAAATAAAAATGATTCAACAGTTTAGTGTGGTCGCAAGAGTGTCTAAGTACCCCTCTCTCGTAGCTTCTGTAGAGAGAGGAAAAACTGAATAATGAGAGTGGAATTTCCACTGCTGATTTCTTATGATATATATAAATATATCTTAAGTTATACTAGCGCTGCCCATGCATTTGCGCGGGATACATGTCCGGGGGTGGACGTCAGCGCGACGCAGGAACCTGCCAGGCAGCCAGCCAGCCAGCAAAAACATTTTTTTTCTAATATAGCATGATACTGGGGCTAATTGATGTACTGGAAAAGGAAACAAGTGTAGAATTCAATGAAAATATAAATAGAATATTCAGAGCAGCAGCAGTGTTAGAGGGTAATGTGCTTTGTAAGGTCTTGACGCAGAAGAGCGTGATATGCGTATCACATTGCTGTTGTGAGTTTGGAACCAAACATGAAGGCCCCCCAGCCGCACTAAAAACAGCAAGTGGGCCTAGGAAGGGCACGGCACTGCAAGGAATGATGGGCGATGGACAGGACTGATGGTGGAATGGCAGCCAAAGGAGGAAACGTGCCTCAGAAGGCAACCACCAGATGTAGAATGACGCAATCTGTTACTGTATATGTACATGTCCGGGGGTGGAGGGTGGGTGGAGGTATGTGTAACTTCTTTCTCACCGTACGTAGCCAACCGTGCTAATCTGAGTTGCGGGGGAAAGGACAACAAACTGAACACAAAAAAACTGTTTGAAAGAAATTGGTTTTCAATCCAGATTTAAGAGTGCATAGTTCCAATGGCTTCCTAATATCGATAGGAAGAGCGTTCCAGACAGCCACAGCAGGACATCTTAAAGTGCTCGATACAGTGTCTTTGTTCGATGGTTCACCAAAAAACGCTGCTAGGATGACCGGAGTTTGCGTGATGATTATGCAGGAATCCGATGAAATGTAACATCACAGGCCCACGGGGATGACAACAGCATGAGGAGGCAATGTATTCAACATTAGATGGATAATGATGGTGATGATGACGGTGAAGCCCGGTAAGTTGGAGTCAGGCTCTGACGTGCGTGCTAGTGCTGTGGGGCATGGCCTGCCAGGAGGGGGACAAAGGTCCCCCGTGTAACCTTTACAGATTGTTGGGGCAAGTGCTGTTCGTGAGCAGCACCTATGCAGGTCGGCATGGCATACGAGGATGTAGGTGGTCAGCACCACGCCCGGACGCCTAGTACTCATTTGAGGCTGAGTCGACCTAGGGGAGGTGCAGGACCGGTTCGGATAATCATCACCGGTGTTGACCGTGGGCAGGAATCGAACCCTGGTCACCGGGTTCGTAGATGCAGCACACTAACCGCGGCACTACCGCTGCCCTCGAGTGTACACGGTGGTGCTCCCTTCTCCACCCTCGTATCCACACCGCCATGCGCCACGTATCGTCCACAAGCCATGTGTACAGCACCAGGTGTGCTGGTACAGGCGTACAGGTGCGGGGTGTGCAGTCGCTCAAAGCCGTTACAATCTGTTTTGTAGATGCAGCTGCTAGCATACACGCAGCAGCGGACATGCGCTGACGCGGCGCGCTCACCGCCACTTTGCTGCCGCTGCCCACAGTGACGGGGACGGGCACCAGGACACGCGGGACAACTGCCCCAGCGTGCCCAACAGCTCCCAGCTGGACACGGACAACGACGGGCTGGGCGACGAGTGCGACCACGACGATGACAACGACGGCGTCCCAGATTACCTGCCGCCCGGCCCAGACAACTGCCGCCTCGTCGTCAACCCCAATCAGGAGGACAATAACGGCACGCGCTTCGGGCTTTGAAACGACACGTCGACTTTGGTGTCGTGGGATGAAGCCCAAGGCTACGGGCAGCCAAAGCCGGGCGCAGATCAATTATTTTACAGGCCCTCCTCCTCCTCCTCCTATCTCCAGCTCCACAGGGATTGCCAATTTCCTCGTTTTGAGCTGCAGATATGTGCACCGCTACTAATGTGGTAATGGCGTTACTGACATCTGTGATGTCAGCACAAATTACGGTTACATCATTGTGGCGTCATGATGTATGCGTTTAAGTGATGTTTAACACAAAAGTGCACTGTCAGTCTGTCAGTAAAAATCACAAGGTTGGTAACCATAGAAGATTTGAATGCATGGAATTTGTGTAAATTGGATGATTGACGAGTTTGCTAACCACAAATATTTCCAGTGTCCAAATAAAATAGTGATTTTTTTTTTTACGAAATGCATTCACAGCAGCTTACAAAGGGCAGCTAAAACATTGTGAAAACAATTTTATATGAGCGTTAAAGTATAATGTTGGGCTTATTTCTAACTCTTTTGTGGACTAATCGTATATATTCCAATATATGCAAAGATATGTTTGGTTATTTCAAAAATTATCAGTTTGTACTTAATATGCTATTTAATATATGTTTTGGACAACCCTTCTTAACGCTTTCCAACTAAGGTTTAAAGTGTCAATACATGAATCATCTCCATCTGTCAGAGGCGGGCGGCCACGATAACATTTGTACAGATGATGTTATTTTAAATAGGCATTATTGCAATGAAGGATGACCAGCCAAATTTGACAAAATACGTCATCGTTAATCACACCGGCCCCTTCAACCGTTGTGTGATGCTATACCGTCACTCGGTGAAAATGGAAAGTTGAACCAAAGTTTAATCTGTCAGTTGCTAGTTGAATCTTTCGGTCATAATTGGCCAGTAGAGATACGTCATCAGCCACTACTACTTATTGAGGTCACCAATACTTTAACGTAGAGCTCCATGTTGTGGGGCTTGTGTGGTGATATTACCCCATCACTGCACAGCATGGTCTGGCGAAGGGGGGGCCCTTAACTATTCAGATATCACACCGATGTTAGACATTGCCAGAAATTGAACTGAGGTCGCCAAATTCGTTACATAGTGCACAGTCCACTATGCTCCTGCTTTCCCCTACATCTCCTTAACAAAAAGGATACAAAGTTGACTTAAAAATATAAAAAGCCATCAGACCAGCTGTGATTGCTTATTCTGCAAAAGACGCAATAAGTGAACAAAGCTTATTTGAGCACAATTTAAATCCTGAGGCAAGATGTATTTTTTCCAACCACTGCTGTTGGTGTGAGTAGATGAGATTGTTCGGATTTATCTGCATTTGTGACCCTCTATAGAAATGTAGCAGTGGCTCTTCTGTGCAACTATGCCACCTCTCTACGGCTCAGCATTTGTGCATTTCTGTAAAATGTTGAGCAATATATATTTCAGCAATTAACATGCTGCTAAAACTAATTTCCCACAATATCAAACAAGTTGCTACAAGCCAAATATGTTGGAACACTTACGTAGTTGATCAATATTAAAGAAAATTGGAAATACTCTATTGCTATTTCACCACTAATTGGCCAAGTCTAGATGGCGCTGCGTTTTGATCACTGAACAAAATCGTGTGGACCAATCAGTTTCAAGGACAATGCATATATTATCATAGTATGTTTTTTGTTTGCATTTTGACTGCAGGTATTGTGGTTAATGCAGACATGAATCCTTGTAAAAAGGTTTCAGTTTTGTTGCCAGAAAAAAGGGGAAAAACCTTATTGTTATATTTTGGTACTGGCAAAGGAGGTCTAATGATGAACAATGATACCATTTTGTGGGAAGTCAATAAAGGTTATCATATGGGAAGACTGGGCCTACCATAGGAATGTGGGATTTATGCCATTGGCTCAGGGCCACAAACTGATTGTCTCACACTCATTGGAGCAGGTAATGACTATAAAACTATAAACTATCTTTCTTTTCCTGGAACTTATTTTTATTTTACCAGATAAGGTCCACTGAGCTATATAGCTCTTGTTCAGAAGCGACCTGGCCACAAATGATAGCTCAACGAAGTGGGTCATCATCTGGAAATATATAACAGCCAAATGTGGGGGGGGGGGAAATCCGGAGGACCTGGAGAAAAATCCAAGCGACCGTGGATAGAACATGTAAACTCCAAATATACAGATGTCAGGGCCAGGATCGAACCCTTGATGTCCGGTATACCAGACGAGGAAGTTAACATCTCACCACCACGGTCAGTTCGATCATCCAGAGGGCATGTTCCTCGAATCCTCCCGCCACTTTCGACCCAGCAGTACAAATGGGTACATTGGCAGGGCACGTGCAGTGGGGCGTAGAGTGTGGGTACTGCCACCTCCGGCAAGATTTCAGGCGAGCGTGGGAGATTAAGCCAAACGCCCTCGAGCGGTGCCATCCAGAGCTCCTTCTCGGGGAGGCCCTCCCGCCAGCAGTGACACGAGCAAGCAAGCGCAGAGCCGCTCACTGACCGCTTGCTTAAGAGCGCGCGCGTGTGCCTCCTGTCTGCAGGCGACGGCGTGGGCGACGTATGCGAGAGCGACTTTGACAACGACTCGGTCATCGACCGCATCGACGTTTGCCCCGAGAACGCCGAGATCACGCTCACCGACTTCCGTGCCTACCAGACGGTGGTGCTGGACCCCGAGGGGGACGCGCAGATCGACCCCAACTGGGTCGTCCTCAACCAGGTGGCGCTCCCTCTCGTGCCCACCCTCCGATGCAAACGTCATATACGCCACGCATGTTCTACAAGTGTGCAATGACGAAGATCCCCCCCCCCCCACCCCCCCCCTTCACAGACTGTTGGGGCAAGTGCCGTTAGCGAGTAGCACCTATGAAGGCCGGCACAGCACACGAGGTGGCGATGTTTACACATCGCACCAGGTACTCATTTCAGGCTGAGTCGACCTAGGGGAGGCCCAGGACCGATTCAGATAATCGTCACTCGTGTAGCGCACAAACCATTGCGCTACCGCTCGCCACGAGTGTACACACACAGGTGGCGCTCCCTTCCCCACCCTCTAAAGATCCAAACTGCATGCACCACGCATCGTCCACAAGGCATGTGTACAGAGAATGGTGGTGTGCAGGTAAATGAGTACAGGTGGGGGTGTGCAGATGCGGAGACCTGTTACGTTTATCTTTTGTAGATGCAGCTGCTAATATATATGCACAGTAGCGGACATGCGCAGGTGCAAATGTATTTGACATGTGAACACGATTTGTCGATCAAGATTGTTTTTTTTAATACACAAGATGCAATCAAATCGTGCATCTTATGGATAATTGATGACGTATGCTAATTACACACTCGTATACATTTTGCCATACACATTCAATAGGACAGAACAGACAAGACAGAACAAATGAAAACAGTAAAAAGCAAGACGAATAATTTATTATTGATCGAATCGTGACTCAGAACCACGACAATTCATTGAAGAGTCGAAGTTATGAATTTGTAATGCGCACACTTTTCCATCGAGTCAGAGGCATGGGAAACCACAGACCTCTGGGAAGGCAGCCAGGACTGACGCCAACAATTGCCAAGGTCTGTGGCCCTAAATCTGGATGGTTTTTGCCAACTCCATTAACCAGTGACTATACACGTGGGAGAAATCCGGAGGAAATCCACGCGTGCGAGGCGGGGCGCCACGGTGGCTAGGAGATGTTAACTACCTCGCCTGGTATACAGGAGGTCGTGGGTTTGATCCCAACCCTGACGCCTGCTGTATAATTGGGGTTTGAGTGTCTCTCTCTCTCATCATCATCACGGTGGCTAGGAGATGTTAACTACCTCGCCTGGTATACAGGAGGTCGTGGGTTTGATCCCAACCCTGACGCCTGCTGTATATTTGGGGTTTGCGTGTCTCTCTCTCTCTCATCATCATCACGGTGGCTAGGAGATGTTAACTATCTCGCCAGGTATACAGGAGGTCGTGGGTTTGATCCCAACCCTGACGCCTGCTGTATATTTGGGGTTTGCGTGTCTCTCTCTCATCATCATCACGGTGGCTAGGAGATGTTAACTACCTCGCCTGGTATACAGGAGGTCGTGGGTTTGATCCCAACCCTGACGCCTGCTGTATATTTGGGGTTTGCGTGTCTCTCTCATCATCATCATGGTGGCTAGGAGATGTTAACTACCTCGCCTGGTATACGGGAGGTCGTGGGTTTGATCCCAACCCTGACGCCTGCTGTATATTTGGGGTTTGCGTGTCTCTCTCTCTCATCATCATCACGGTGGCTAGGAGATGTTAACTACCTCGCCTGGTATACAGGAGGTCGTGGGTTTCATTCCAACCCTGACGCCTGCTGTATATTTGGGGTTTGCGTGTCTCTCTCTCTCATCATCATCACGGTGGCTAGGAGATGTTAACTACCTCGCCTGGTATACAGGAGGTCGTGGGTTTGATTCCAACCCTGACGCCTGCTGTATATTAGGGGTTTGCGTGTCTCTCTCTCTCATCATCATCACGGTGGCTAGGAGATGTTAACTACCTCGCCTGGTATACGGGAGGTCGTGGGTTTGATCCCAACCCTGACGCCTGATGAATATTTGGAGTTTGGACATCTCTCTCTCCTCGTGGTCGTGTTCACTTTTCTCCGGTTCCTCCGGTTTTTAATTCCACATTTAGAAACATCCATTTAGAGCATTTGGCTACTATACATTTGCACGTGATAAGCCACTTCGTTGAGCTGTCATTTGTGGCCAGGTCGCTTCTGAAAAAGAGCGTTATAGATCGGTGGGCCTTACCTGGTCAAATGAATAGTTTAGTTTTCGTTGAAGACAGATGGAGATCAATCTATTTTGATTTAAAGCTTCCGTGACTGCAGGGATTCCTATTCTTGGTTCTTTCGGCAAAGTTACGTAGACGGGAAACAATCAAATAATACATAATTTATTGTTCCCCTTCTACGTGACTTTACCGAAAGAACCAAGAATATGAATCTATTATTATACTGCCATCTCCCGGCGAACAAGGGTATAGCACGTCGATGCCCACAGGAAGGGAATTTCAAGACGTTTGTGTGATCCACTAAAACTCGCCTCCATAGTGCTGGATTACAAACGTGCACCACCACCGCCTGGCGAATTAGCCAAGAGTGGACTATTATATGCCGAATGTATAATACACATATCTTATTGTGTGCAGCTACAATTATATAATCCAGGTGCATAAAACTATTTTAAAAAGGACATGTACCTTTAAAAGTATCCATGTCAAGGCTAATTTGCACTTCCGCAGGTTACAGCAGTTGCCCTGTTTAGATACAGATATGTAGGGCATGTATACAATAGGCATACACACTATTATATATGCCATGTGCACAGGTAAAAATCACAAGCCTCCAAGCTCTCCATCAAGTATTTGCGTTCTGGTACAGGTGCACATGCACACACATACATCCGTAGGTCAGCTATCCCTCTAGATTAGATGTTGTCAAAACAATATCATCTAGTTGTAAATGTGTGTGGACTCGCAGGGTTTAAGATATATACGAGGCATACTTTGCTGTGTGTGACTGCAGGGCATGGAAATTGTACAGACTGTAAACAGTGACCCGGGCCTTGCAGTAGGTGAGTGTAACCCACCTTGGTTGAAGTTTGAATAACTCCTCACACTCTCATCCATTAGAAATATTAATGCCCTATTTTATCAGACACAATCAGTGTCTTTCATTTATACCGGAGGAATCTGATGAGCTATGAAGCTCTTTTTTTTCACAGGTATCCGGTAGGGGCGGTTCAGACAATGGAGTCCATGAAAATTTCATTTTAAACTGAAATTGCTTGCTTGGGATAATATAAAATAAAATCTTCAAAGTCTCCTCATGCTGTCGTGAGAATTGGGTTGCATTGATTTTCATTAGAAATTTTCAGTTACGGGTAAAAATTTGGATATTTCTACAGTGCTGATCACTCTCACTGATGGCTAAAATCTTTGATGGTGTATCACTGAGCAGTGCTTGGTTTACTCACTGCCTAGAGACCCTGGTGTAGATTAAACTTGCTGGATCATTGTGTTCAGATCAAACATTGTTGACATACTCTTCCTGCTGTGGGAATAACTTGATGAAGGTTTTCAGTTAACATTTCACAAAAATAGTGTTTAACTGTGTTATCAACATTCACATATTGTCCAATTTACTTCATTTTGGAGGAAAACTGTTACAGACAGGATGGCAGGCCAGGACGGCAAACAACAAAAGATGGCTCTATCATAACACAGATTTACTTTTGAACACCATAGAGAAGCTGCCGTAGGCCAGCGTGTAGGGGCTCCCACCTCTT
This sequence comes from Petromyzon marinus, assembly GCF_048934315.1. NCBI lineage: Eukaryota > Metazoa > Chordata > Hyperoartia > Petromyzontiformes > Petromyzontidae > Petromyzon > Petromyzon marinus. The sequence goes on along the minus strand of NC_133667.1, from coordinate 19,405,131 downwards.
CCAAGACATACGGCCAGCTTGAAAGAATAGGCCAGTGCAGCCTCTACAGCTCAATTTGAGTGGAGGCCCTTCCACCAGCAGTGGCGTGCACCTTTAAGAGTAATTGTTGGGCTGCACATTCACCTGCCATTGTAAATGCAGCTCTGATTTGTATTCATGCAAGGACTGGTGCTTATTGTCGTGCATTCCTCATCTGACACAATCATGCACAATCATGAAGAATTAAAGTTATGGCAACTTTTATAACGGAAAGTTTAATTTTACAACTCGTCGTTGAAAATAACTGCATAAATAAAAAAATACGTGGCGGAATAGCAATAAATACAGAGAATACACAAACAACGTTATTAAAAATGCATCGCTTAAGGAACCAGTAATGGCATGATGCAATCGAAGCACAATTTCTAGTCAAATGTCGATGCTAATGAGCACATCAGGGGAAAATATATAACGAAATTATAAACTTTCTGTTGAGATAATGCATCATGTTCACACATCCGCGCAGGCTACACGGCTTTCAACGGCGTGGACTTTGAGGGAACCTTTCACGTCAACACTGTGACGGACGATGACTACGCCGGCTTCATCTTTGGCTACCAGGACAGCGCCAGCTTCTACGTCATCATGTGGAAGCAGACGGAGCAGACCTACTGGCAAGCGACGCCCTTCCGCGCCGTGGCCGAGCCGGGCCTGCAACTGAAGGTGACCACGTCCTAAAGGATGGAACATTTCGCCGCAACGACGAGATCTCGACCATGACCAAAACGTGTGGACGCTCTCGCTGGTGTCCACATGCATGTATGTACGTACGTACGTTGAACTTCGTTGGCACCGTACGTAGTCAACCGTGCTAATCGGAGGTGCGGGGGGAAGGACAACAAACTAAAGACAAACAGGTGTTTAGAGAAATTAGTTTTCAAGCTAGATTTAAAAGTGCATAGGTCCAGTGGCTTGCTAACTCACGTCTCAAATTGCTGGTTCAAGGACAGGCAAGTTTTATAGATTGTCTTATTGCCATACGTTCACGTGTCCCTTCTTCTGACTTGTTTCTTGTCCTGCTTCATGGTGTCTTTAACGGTCAATCAAGCTAAAGGGCACCTGTATAGATAGGAATCTACTCAATGTTGGGAAGTAGATGCCAACAGTGGTGAGTTTGTGATTCACAATATAAAAGTGTATTTGAAAGAATACTACCCGAGCAAACAGTGTACTTCATTTGTTTATTACTATCAACACTCATTTGCATTTAATTGCAACGCGATTTGTAAATGAAAGTTTTTACTGAACGTATTTTCATAGAGAAAATGTATATTCGTTTTATTAAGAGTATGACTGAAGAGTGACCTAATTTTCTAAATTGTACCCCCACAGTTTGTATGCACCCTTGCAGCAATTACAATTTGGTTTCCACGTTGACGCTCAGTTTGCCTCGCACCTCATCTAGTGAAACCCTAATGTGGTTGCTAAAAAGGCCGTCAAGTCCAAGACGGGGCCCGGCGAGCGGCTCCGAAACGCACTCTGGAACACGGGCGACACGGGCGACCAGGTCACACTGCTGTGGAAGGACCCGCGCAACGTGGGATGGAAGGACAAGACATCGTACCGCTGGCACCTGGCACACCGCCCACAGGTTGGCTACATCAGGTAAGAGATACAGTGAGTGCTGCTCGGCACACCCACCCCAGGGCTGGGTCAGTTCCCATGGGGAGTCACGGTTCAGTTTCACAAACATTTCACAATTCCTGGGGATTTGCCTAATTTCTATCTGCTGCAAGATGACCTAGTAGGGGAAATTAAGACCAGGGAGCAACATTGCTCCCCCCTCCCCTTACTGGTAGACAAATCTAATTTTCTGGCCGCTGCTGCTGCATACACCTGATGCACGTATGTTGAATTTCTTTTGCACCGTACGTAGCCAACCATGCTAATCGGAGGTGTGGGGGAAGGACAACAAGCGAAACACAAAAAGCGGTTCTAAAGAAATGAGTTTTCAATCTAGATTGACAAGTATATAGCTCCAGTGGCTTCCTAATATGGGAAGGAAGAACGTTCCAGACAGCCTGCAGAAGGGCATCTGAATGTGCGCAATGCAGTGACCGTCTTTGTCCGACGGTTAGCCAAAATCCCCTGTGAAGATGACCGGAGTTCGCATGATGGTTTATGCTGCTTAACAGGATCAGCAAGGTATTGTGGTTCATTTGTGGTAAGCACTTTGTGTGTGATGAGTGTGCGACCTGATAATGTATTTGTTCGGCAACCGGAAGCCACAGGTAATCTTTACATCTAGATATACACATTTTGTGTTTACCACGTGCTTAAGCTAAATTAAATAACCTACAAAACACCGGCTTGTAAAAAAAAACACAACGAAGTGCAATTGGAGTACAGGAATTACTTTGCAAATGTAGGTTATTTGCCAACATTCTAGTTTCAAACTTGCTTGATGAATACCGTTTCCCCAGCAGATGGCGGAGGTGTTCCTTGCAAGAGAGCCACAGCATTTGAGATTCATCAGTTATAACCAATTAAGTGTCTGCCAGAGAAAGAATTATAATGTATTTACAAAACAGTTAACATCCGTTAAACATCTGTGTTTTGCTCATTTCATTGTTCACAAAAATATTGACAGCTACCTAGGGGGTTTTCATCAGCTCCAAAAAACTGTGCACAACCAAATGATGTGTGCTGACTGTAAATGACCAAACCCAGACATATTTCGCAGAAAGAGACACACACATGCATGTGTGTCTGTGCCTATGTTGTTTCCGTGTCTGTTTGTGTCAAGCTCGGTGTGTCTTTGCGTGTCTCTCTCTCTCTGTGCATGTGTGTCTGCCTGTCTTGTTTCCGTCCCTGTGTCTTATCATGCATTCTTACCTGATGATGGTTGCTTGTGCTGCAACCGAAACGTCGCATTCTATTGTTATTTTATTTTGTGTTCTACGTGACTTTACCTGAATGAACCAAAGAGCAACCTACGCTTGCTTGTGCGAGCAAAGACGGTGCCTGCCCGCCCTCCCTCCCCGGCATTCACCAGCCAGGTTGTGGTGGCATCCTCTCGTGGCCCCGAGGCGATGGTGGAAATTCATCAAACACCAACGGCGTCTACCTGATTATCCAAAGGGGTGACTACTGTTGCCTGCCTATGAAAAGTTTTGATGGCAGGCTGAGCAAGCCCCTACCTCAGACATGGGCAAAGTACGGCCCGTTGGGCTTATTAATCCGGCCCGCCGAACTTGTCCAAATATTATTATTAAATTAAATTTTACCTTTCTCCTGTAATGCCCCCATTTCCCCATTAGATGGCGCACTTTGACCATCCATCTGTTCCTGGCCCGGTCCCTCTGTCAAATTTTTGAACCCATTGTGGCCCGCGAGTCAAAAAATTTGCCCACCCCTGCCCTACCTGAAGATTGAACTTGCGAGTTTTGAGCACTTTGTGCTGTAACTGTGCAAACCAAAATGTCACATTTACACCCAAAGACAAAGTGATAGCCTTAACAGGCTTTTGGGGGCAATTGTCGTTTGCGAGTAGCACTTATGGAAGGCCGGCACGACACACGAGGGAGGGGTGGGTGGCCAGCACCACGCCCGGCCGCCTTTGTCTCCCGAGTGACGATATTTACTACACATCGCACCGGGTACTCTCATTTTAGGTTGAGACGACACGTGTGCACACGCCGAAGGTAGTAGTAATAATAATAATAACGTGCATAATGCACAGCTATCGTCAGTCCCGGTGCTGGGTGAAGACGGTTCCACTCGGTTGAGTCTTGTGTGTCGTCTTGTATTTCCTCATTCGTGGTCGGTGTGGGTGAAGAGAGGGCGCTCAGGACCGGTTCAGATGTTGCGCGCCACTCATGTCAGCTGTGGCTGCCGCTAAATAATGAAACGTTTAAAACGTAAAAAAAAATCCAATGACAGATTTAAAAAAAAATGTAAACGCATCCCAAATGTTGATGCATGCTGTGCAATGAAACTGATATCTGCTGGATGTGTGTGGAGGGTGTTGCAGATTGTGGCTGTAGATATCACTCAGAAATGACATACAATATTCATTATATTAGACGTATAAATATATTCTAATGTCGCTCTTAATAACATTAAGTGAGAGTGTCATATTGCCTGACTCCTTTTCTGACCTGTATTTTGGGACTGACTGCTATCTCAGTGTAGCTGTTCTTTCTATATACAAATCCAAATATATTTTGCATATTCATGCCTTGTCAGAGCTTAGAAATGAGTGCATCAGTGTCCACTGAATCAAATGCATAGCCCATAAAAGCCCAGCAGCAATTGATATTCATTTGTGCGAAATAGAGACATCACGGTGTTCACTGTTAAGAAAAGTTGACTTGGGCAGAGGTCATGTGGTGAGAAGGGATGACGGTCAATGAAGCCCAAGAATAGAGCACACCAGAGGTTGAACCACCGCGGAGACGGAGCGATGAGTTCGGCTGGCGTGCAGGAGTGGAATGGATTGTCACATCACTGTGATCATCGTGGATGGTGATGCCCCGGGGAGGTCTTCATCCAGTAGTGGATAGACGATGCCTGATGATGACATTAGTTGTGGAGGTGCAGTGGTGGCACAGTGGTTAACACACTGTGCTATGAACCCAGCGACCTGACTTTCATTCTTGGCCACAGCCAATGTCAATGTTAAGTGATATCTGTACCAGGCTTGACTGTCCCCCCCCCCTTTCCAACCTGTATTGACCAGAGTCGTGAAGTATGGTCAAACTATACTCTTTGGTTTTTATGGTCAAACTCCCATGACCGGCATAGCAGGAGCCTCTCTGCAGTGGAGTCATTTTACAGAGGGATGTAAATGTGCTGCTGCTGTTGTTGTGTGTATTAATAAGACGAATGGCGAGCTGAAATGTAGACTGTTTTCATCTCAGTACCAAAATATACTATTGATGTACTGTAGTTAATATACTATTGATGTACTGTAGAATACTTTTATCAAGTGAAAACCACAAACATCCGGTTTTGAAATAACGCAAGTTGGCAGTAAGAGGGAATTTATTTTATCAATCTTATTTTGCAGTTAGCGGCCGTCCATAAATGACGTCACGCACGTTGGGGGAGGGGGTCAGACATTTGTGACGATGTGTGACGAGGGGGGGGGGATGGTTTGAGAAATGTGACGTCACATCAAAATGCGCAACTTTAAATAAATATAGACAACACGTTCTGCTTAATTAAATAGACTTTTTAATAAATGTTTTTTTTCCTACAACATCAGAGTGCATCGCCACATTAAATACGAACTACAATGACAATAGTTTAAAGCGATTTGAAGCATGTTTTATATTTTGGGGGGGGCGGGCAGAGCTTTGTGACGTCATATTTGAGGGGGGGGGTCTGACTTTTTGTGACGTCGTGTGACGAGGGGGGGGGGGGTCAAAAATCGTCCAAAATCGCGTGACGTCATTTATGGACGGCCCTTTACAGGGTGAAGCTCTACGAGGGCCCGGTGCTGGTCGCCGACTCCGGGGTCATCATCGACACGACGATGCGAGGTGGACGACTTGGAGTCTTCTGCTTCTCCCAGGAGAACATCATTTGGTCCAACCTGCGCTACCGCTGCAACGGTGAGCAAGCACGCTGCAGGAGCGTGACGAGCGTGGGGGGCAGGGCGTGCCTTGCAGGGCGTGCCTTGCCCCCCCCCCCCCCGTGGCCAAAGCGACGAGTTGGGGGGCCCCTTTACGTTCCACTTTGCATTCAAATGTACTTCGAGCAGTAACGAAACGTTGCAAAGGGGTAGGAAGGAGCTATTGTGGCCGCATTTTTGCTAAGACGGAGCGCCCGCCCCTTTACCACGTGAAACGTTCGAGACCGTGAGCGTAGCGATGTGATTCGGCAGAAGGAGCCGCGAAATATAGCCTAGGTGCGACCGTGCGACAACAAATCAAATATCATGTGCCACCATAATAGTCTACGTCCAAAGATTTGAAAGTTGCTTGGTTGAGAAAATGATGTGTTTGTGTTTAATCTGGTCTCTATAAGTGTTTCAATAGACAGCCAGTAGTATCAACTAAATTACAAATATATTTGGTTAAAGGAATTGTAAAACAAGTCACCAGGGGTGCACAGTGTGTGTCTAATGAGATCTGACTATATTGAGTCCACCACTATCAAAATCCATTTCGAACCAATCCAATCCTGTCTACAATTTGCAGACATTGCATTACTTGAAACAAATCTTTTGATCTGAAATTGATCAACTTATGGTTATTGTATGGTTTTTGCATGTCTTAAATAACTATAAAAGTACATCGGCTACTTTTATACTATTTAAGTAACCTAAACTCAATTTTGCTGAGACATAAACTGTGCATACACACACTCTACAAAAATGGCACAGTGTGTATATGCTGTACGAGGCCTGTGATACAATACATACATGGAATCGTGTGTTTCAGAATGCTGTATCTTTCATTCACGCATGTTGTATTTAATTTCTTCATGGGAACCCTAAAGTCACTACCGAGTGTAAACACTCCATTATGGTATTAAAGGAATCGTATACGATCAGGACATAACCGGATGTTCAATGGAGTACATTTAGAATCTTCACGGTAAATCCATTTATCTGATCAGTTTTATTTTTTTGGCAATTTTTGTTTACCAACCCTCAATTCCGAACTGAACTAATGACATTCCCCTAAAATTCACGAATAACAGTAACTGTTCATGCAACGGCGGTGCCAGAATTTTCAGGTATAGGGGGCAACCCCTCCAGCAATGAAAAATGATAGTTGTTAGTAAATAAGGACTTGTCCCTTGCTTTTTATTCGACGCGTGTGCGACGATGGCACAGCCATCGATCAAGGGTCGAATTCGAACCGCGTTGTGTGATCGGCATCGCGCTCGCTGAAGGTGCTGATGCCTTCAGGGAAGTCGTGAACTCTGTATACGCAACTGCGCACAATTCTGAGTCGCTTATAACTGCTTTGCCGTTACTTATTGCCAATGATGGACTCAGACTATTGTCCTATCATCTCATAGAGTCCCTGGCACGTAATAATATGCTACACGGTGGCAGTGGGGGTCGCAAAAGGCCGATTTATTACTAATAAACCCCAATAATCCGATCGAAATTAGGGATTGGATCATTGGGGGGGGGGGGCACGTGACACCCCCCCCCCCCCCCCACTGGCTCTGGCAGTGTGTTTAAGTAGCAACTTTGTATGCGATTACAAAAAAATATTGCTTAAACTGTTTTTTAAATAGCACATCAACATTTAATAATTCATACCAGCACATTTGTTTGAAAATGTAGAGTTTTATAATGTAATAAAAAAACTGTATTGCTTTTTCTTACAGACACTGTTCCAGAAGACTTTTCAGCGTATCGTGCCATGCAAATTCACTTTCCTTCATAAAGCAAAGAGATAAACTGGAAACGAACCTGTATAAATGACTAACATTTTTTAAACTGAAACAATACTTTATGATAGTACAATTTATTCCTTTGTAAGTGCTGACAAATATAGGAGCATTTGAAGTGCAGGACATGCTTATTTTGTTTTTGAATGTGGGATTTGTGGATGCAATTAAACGTTTTTTTACATTATTGTATAAATGCTTTTAACATTTAGTTACATTTTTACTGTAATTTAGAATTAATGTTGTACAGCTGATATTGCATTTTTGTTTTACTTTGACTTGTAACATGTGTTCTTGAATGGTTTCTTTCCCATTGTTTGGGAAATGATCTGATGAAAAAAATACATGTATACAGTCGTTTTATGAAACGGAGGAACGCACGCTGGAACCTCCATCGTTCTACCTGATGATGGTTACATAAATGAAATGTAAATATTTGATGTTTTTTTTAAACGTGCATATGACGTCGACATTTTGAAACAGCTACAGAAAGATTGAACATGTGCTATTGTGTGTGTGTGTGGAAGTTAAGTGCTAAAAGGAGGTGGATGGATGGTTATGGGGTAGGTGGAAACTGGAGGGGAAAATAGAAGTGATGGGAAAGTAGTGACGATAAAGAGAGAGACGTAGAACCAGAGATAAGTAAATGTCAAATAGAAAACAACACGCTTGGAGGGCATGGCAAAATTCAATCGAGCTCACGAATTACATATCATTTGTAATTCACATTCCATCCCCACTCATAGGGGTGCCATGGTGGCGAGATGTTACCTACCTCGCCTGGTATGCAGGAGGGTCGTGGGTTCAATCCCGACCCTTAGGCCTGTATATTTGGAGTTTGCATGTTCTCCCCATGGTCGTGTGTTGCAATTTGATTTATTCTTATTCCCTAGTAGTCATACCTAAACGGCCATTTTTTATTGTTTACAAGACTTTTAATTTTTGATTTAAAGCTTTCGTGACTGCAGGGATTCATATTCTTGGTTCTTTCGGTAAAGTCACGTGACTTTACCGAAAGAACCAAGAATAAGACTTTTAATATACCTCTTTTGTTACAATAAATTGAGGTGACCTATAGCAAATGAGTGATATGTAGTTTACTTAGATTATTCAATCAGCATGAATGAGTGAATGTCACACACTTAGGAATTAGCCATTCTGAAGCTTAGCAACAAACTTCAGGCAACAAGCCGTAGCAATAAATGCTGGCTGCAGCATTGACTGTGGGCTCTGTTCGGTTGATGAAAAGTTGTTCAAAAACAACCTTGGAAAATCTGACTGAATGAGCAAAGTTGACGAAACACGTGCTTGTACATTGCAAGCGGACTTGTTCACAAAATCGCACTGTGACCTTGGGTGCCCACATTGCTTCAAGTCAACAAGTGGCTCCGAGTTGAAGTTTCGAGATTTCTAGGAGTAGGCGTTCACATCGCTTTAACATTATAGGTACGTTGCTTCAAGACAAAACTTCGGTACAAAAATAAAAAAAATGGTCTGAGCCTCCAAAAGGGGACGTTCTAGGTGCGTTTAAAAGAGATGCCAACAGACACCGCATGCAGTGTTGTGCTTTTGTGTGCCATTGCAATTCTCACAAATTCACAGCTATACAATATTTACACAGATATGTGCTGTTAATGCTGTTGGCGCTATTATAATTGATAACATTTTTTTAAAGCTATTTTGAGTGAACACCATCATGCCATTTGTGAGCACAGATGTTAGATTTGTTTCGTGCATAAATTCTATCTGCAGTTTCCATGAGCTTTAGAAACAAACCATTAACAAGCATCAAGATCCAAAGGACATCAGAGCCGGTGAAATTGATGGTGCCACTCCAAGCCGATACTTCTGCCAGGCTCCGAAACGAGTCGGGATTGTCCTCAAAGGTTTCCTCTGTCAGTATCTCTGAGAATCCGGCCTCACGTCTCCCCCTTTGGTTGCTGACCACTGCCTGTCCACCTCATTGTTCATCTCGGTCACTTCACCTCCTCGATCCAATACAGGTTCCTCGCCAGTCATATGTTCCGCTTCATCATTGAGTCCACAATGCTCTGCCACATATTCTGAATGCCAAAGTTTTATTGTATCCTTCTGTACTGGAATGACCAAAAGCCTATGTTCTAGTTGGTTATAACCCAACTCTCCGACACATTCATATCACTGACATGTCAGATACGTACTGTCTACTCTTATTAGGTGCTTTATGTCGTCCATAAAAAAAATATCTGATGGTAAATTCACTTCATTTCCAAATACTACCCAATCTCCTGAACATTTTTGGTCAATTGGCATTTAAGACCATATGCAGTCTGCAGTTTTTAGAGACGTGGACACATTTTTTTTCCCTGATGGATTGATCAGTGTCACGACTGCCGAGAGAATGACTGTATGTGGGTGATTCACGGACATGCAGTGCCGCCACTGAGCTCCTCCACCTTGGGTTATGTAATTTCAGGTGACATACGCAGGTGGGTATTGACTGATTTCATTGGAGGTGATGAGAATGCGCCAATGGTTTTTTGGGGTTCTTCCCACCCTGAGGCAGCAGAATGACCTGGCTAGAAAGCATGATTCGGTGGAGCACTGCTTCTCCAGCTGACCCAAGGCCGTTGGCATATTCCTGGTCGATGTGGCGCACGTTCAGGAGCGTTTGATTAAAATACATGGGAATGCAACATCAGAGCGATAAACTGAAACAGAATTAGATTTATGACGTTGACTCTTTGTTTCTGCGACTTTTCCAGGTTTCCGTAGTTCCTCTGTGGTCTCCTTGCTTTTGTAAAAATGGGTGGATACAACAGTCCAGAGCTGGGAATAATACCATAACATGCTGGCGAGCCCCCTATAAGCACAAAGCAATACCCCTGCCTCATCTGCAGAGAAATGCCCTCAGCATTAATACGGTATAGTAATGAGCGACATGTCACTTAAAAGGATAAAATTGATAATCACAGCAGTGCCTACGAGTTATAATTTAGTTACGCATAATTCGCAGTTCCATAGGGTTACATGGCGGCCTTCAAATAATTCATACTGACGTGTGGCTCCATCTGCAAGCGTGTACGCATGTAAAAGTCATTATTTGTTCACGCCTGATAGTTTAGATTCGTCAATCCGGTGCTTTTTCACATTTTACTACTTCACCAGTTCTATATTCTACTCAATAAATGAAAACAATTGGATAGTATGTGTTTAAAACAGCACATGTTTATTACTGCACTGCACTTCTCTAATAGTGTAAATTCTCACTTGTCAATAAAAAAAACCTCCCTCATCCCCCCCCCATATCTCCACCCAACACTGACACAATGCACAGCCACTCAGTTGCTTATAAATATTTGATAAATGCATCACCCTCGTCATAGCGTCCTCATCTACACTCAATGTGCTGTATGCTGGAGCCTGGAATCGTCGAAACATTTGACCATTTTACATTCTAATGAAATGTTATGAATGTTCTAGTTTAATTTCACCATTCGTGCTGCTTTTCTTGACGCATCCTTTTGATCGGGAGCTTTCCGTCATGAGTCACGACAATGACGCCTTGGCACCGGCGTTAAAAGGGTCCAAGCCAGCATCCCCTGTCTCCATGATTGGCTTGCTGCCATTTAATAATTCTCCTAAACAGACTCCTCTCAAACCCGCAACATGGAACTAAGGCAACACTGTACACGATCACAATTGGCACAGTGTGGATTGCATTGCAGTACATATTGGGCAGTGCAAAAGTCCTACACTTATTTCATTGCTCCTAAGTTAGATAAATTACTTCATGAAATCGTTACCCTTTCAATTGACGTTTTCCCCATTGTGATGTGTGCACACTGTCAGAACACATGGCAAGGACGATTAATGAAAGCAATGAATGCATCAGGTTCAGCTCGATGATGAAGGCCAATATTGTAACTATCAAACAAGATGACTATTGATTATGCTTAATATGAATTGTAAAATGTATGTTTATTACAGGTGCTTGCATTATATGATATTTCAGGGTTAGTGTTGAATTGAATAATTCAATGCATTCGGTTGAATCACACCATGCAATGAAAATTACATGTGTATGTTCTTTGTTTGTCATTTGAAAGATCATGCACATTTTGATGAGAATCTCAGTTCTGACATGTCTTTAAGAAAGCACATTATGTATAAATGATATTGTTTTTTTAAAATAAAGCATTCTAAAATATTAAACTCTGCATTTAACTCACTCAAAAACAAGTACAGCAAGAGTTAATTAAACAAGCAGATAGTTTGATTACCGTAATGTATTGCAGGCATTTGCAATTCAGTACGTTGTTATAAAAGCAGATCTAGATTAAACACTTCATCAAACAAGACTACCATAGCGTAACATATCTCTATTTGAAGCCCCACCAATATTTTGCATGTTAATGCATCATACAAAGCTTTTGTAGTGAAACAATCTGCAATATATTTTTTACGTTATAAACACCAAGGGCCCTGATTTCAGAGTTGCTTTTACGGCTTTTTTTATCCTACAGTTTGGGCTACTTCTGCTTGTACTACAATGCATAACGGGTGCTTCCTCTGCAGTGGAATGCATTGCTTGTGCTAGGCCAGCTAGGGTGCTGTACAGGATAACCGTCAATCGTGGGCAGAGCCACAACATTGAAGTGTGTTTCTTGCAAATCAAGGGCAGAAATTCCACTCAACAATTTTGAGGTATTCGGCTGTATTTGGGCTTGGTCAGTCAAGAGTGAGTGTGGAGATGCCAATCATGAAGCCTGACCCACCCGCAACGTTTTTCAACACGGCAAATTTACTTTGGTTCTGAGAATAACATAATAGTCGTCACAATGGCGTGCCATTTTTACCCAGTGTTATTGAGTTTAAAATCTTCAGCAGTTTGAAAGATGCTCCAAAAAAATTTAGATGCACCACAAACTTTGTGGTGATTTTGAGAAGGTATGATTAATAAATGGTAGAATATGGAACAGTAAAGAGACATCTTCGGGAAGTTATGTCTAAAACGGCTGCTGGTATTCTCTCCTCTGGGTGGTACTGTATTGCAATGGACAACCGTCTTCCGAAATATGATCCTGAACAACTAGGGGACCGTTCATAAATGACGTCACGCGATTTTGAACGATTTTTGACCCCCCCCCCCTCGTCACACGGCGTCACAAAAAGTCAGAACCCCCCTCAAATATGACGTCACAAAGCTCTGCCCCCCCCCCCCAAAAAAACACATGCTTCAAATCGCTTTAAACTATTGTCATTGTAGTGCGTATTTAATGTGGCGCTGCACTATGATGTTGTAGGAGAAAACATTTATCAAAATATATATTTCATTAAGTAGAACGTGTTGTCTCTATTTAAAATTGCGCATTTTTACGTGACGTCACATTTCTCAACCCCCCCCCCCCCTCGTCACACATCGTAACAAATGTCTGACCCCCCCCCCCCAGTTGCGTGACGTCATTTATGGACGGCCCCTAGATTAAAACACGTCTTCTAAAAGAATGTTTTATCCGGATTATAACACGCACCCCCAAATTTTGCTTTAAAATACACGGGGCAAAAAGTGCATCATAGGGAGAAATAAGTAACAATTTACTGTGGGGGCAACACATATCCTTGAAAAGATGTAACATATTTTGTATGTAGCTTTGTTGAGTGTCATCATCGTCCCTCCTTTGTAATTATACTGAAATAAAGAAAGAGGAATACGTCGATTCGATAGACTCGATGCGCAAGTTAGAGACGGCTAAGAACAGTAAGCGGCCTTGGGCAGGACGTGGTCTGTGGCCCAGACTAACGACAGTGGCAGTAGGCCTCGGCAAGGTAATTTACCCTTTTTACCGGCCAAAAAGGATAAAGGTGTCGACATGCCAAGGGGTGAGGTAAAGGGTAGGGTAAAGGTAGTGCGAAGTATTACCCGGTAGAGTAAAGGTAGTTCGAAGTATTACCCGGTACACACCTTGTTTACCGCTCGCTAAAAGCAGTCCGCGGCCTCCATTTAAAATTGGAATCATCGAGAGTCTTCTATAGATGAATAAAGCACTCTACCTAGCATGTACCTGTTATAAACGTTGTTCATGTGCAGTACCCCAGTAATTACCCTGTAATCGGGTCATTTGTATGGGGTAAGGGTAAAAGGTAGGGTAAAGGTAGGCTCGTTGCTTTTGACCTTTTACCTTTTACCTTACCTTGCTAAAGGGTAAAAAGTAGGGTAGAGTGATTGTATTGTGGTAAGGTTAAAGGTAGGCTCGTTGTTTTTACCTTATACTTTACCTTGCCGAGGCCTAAGTGGCAGTCAGAGGAGGGAAACACCCCCTGGGGGGCAGACGTCAGTGTTCTTCACTCATTTTCAGAGGGGGCCCACTATCGCTGATAAGACATCATGAGTGTGAGGTCCACCACACATTTGAACCCATTGGTGTTTGACATCACGATGGGGGTCGGGGGGGGGTGTTTTCACATTTATGTATTGTCGGGGGCCGCACGTCAGGGGCCGCACTGTAGGCCACTTGTGGTCGCACTGAAGGCCATCAGGGGCCACCAGTGGCTCGCGGGCCTTGCAATGAAGAACACTGCCATACAGCGCTAAGAGGCAGCGATGAAATCACCTCGTGTGCAGGTGATACGTGGATTGCGATATTACAAGACCACCAGATGGAGATGGCTTGGGGAGGCCTTCATCTAGCACAGTGGCCAATAATTATGATGAATCAACCAAATCCGCAAGGCAAGTTGAGGAAAGGTAACTCATAATAATACTGTATTGTAATAGCAATTGTATTCAGTTGCTTGGCACTTGGAAATGAATGTCTGTGGAGGAGGCAGTGACTGGTCCATTGCACTTTGAATCAGTTGACCCGAGTTTTATCCTGACTAACATCAGTGGCAAGTGATATCAGAACCATTCTTGGCACCCACCCCCACCTTTGCCATCTTAGCCAACCTGCACTAACTAGCATGGTGAAGGAAGATAAATCAACACCCATGACCAACACAGTGTGGGTGGGTCTTCATCCATCAGTGTGTTGACAAAGGGTTAACAATTATTATTGTTACGGAACAGAAACATGTCAGTGCAGCAGTGGATTGCTAAAGGGCTGTAAATTAGTCAAAGTTACATCTACAAGCACATATTTCATGTATATTTAACGAATGTGAAGTACTGTACAATATTATAAAAAACAGGAGTTGCAAAGGATAAACTCATGCCACACGAGAGTACTAAAGTTTAACAATTGTAATACTAACATCCAGTTATCAAATTGAAACCCAACAATGTGTTAATCATCGACTTATCTAAATTATGGGTGCACACTTGCCACAATGTACAGTAGATTTCCTGCAATGATTCACGTTTTGTTGAGTAATAATACTACCAGACAAAAAGTACATTTTCTATGGCCATAAAGATTTGAATACAATGTTCTTCAATCAGGTGCTAAATATGTGACGAAAAGATTCACACCCTCCGTCAATGAGTCTGTCACGCATTTCTGTTACGATTCCATTTGTTTTTACTGGCTCATTTATATTGTTGCTATTTTTTCAGTCTTGTTTGTAAACATTAGTTTACTCCATTGTGCTCTTTTATTTTTATTCGGTAAAGTCACGTAGATAAAATAAAACAAAATAAAAGAAAACAATTGACAGATATTCTTCTGTGACTATTCCACCTGAAGACGGAAGCTTGTGTTGCCTCCGAAACATCGTAATTTAATTGTTTTCTTTTATTTTGATTTATTTTATCTACGTGACTTTACCGAATAAAACCAAAGAGCATGAATCCTTGCAGTCACGAAAGCTTCAAATCTAGAATTTACTCCATTGGCATAACTCAAACAGCATATGATATTAATTAATCTTAATACCCGTGGCACAGTACGGGAAGGGAAGTAGAATCACTTATATTATGTATTGAAAGACAAAACGGAACAACAAACGGAAGATATTCTGGGACGGAAGTTCCCAAGACAGACCAAGATTACACAGCTCAAGATGAGCAGCAGGAAGAAAGAAGGAGTGGCAAGAAGGGGAGGATGGAGAGACTTAATGGCTGGGCCAAGATGTTGGGTATGAGAAAGTGATGAGAGAGGAAGATAGAGAGAGGGAGGGAAGGAAGGAAGGCGCAAGCAAAAGTCAGCTGCACAGAGGAGTGTGTTTTCACAGGGGGTGAAGGGATTCAGAACGGGGATGACCACGCACAAGTAACGTAATTTACGGAGACCTGAGCCAAGCATAATTGAGTTTAATCGATAAATTGTTACCTACCTTCTAAGTGTTAACCTTCAGTTATCCGTGGGTGGATTGTCCAGGCCGTGGATGCAGCATGCTTGTGAAAAAATACAGATTTTACAAGCGGGATGGTTCTGTTATTAGCTGCTCCTCACTCGTCACTACGTCAGTGGCTGTGCCAGCATCGCTTTAAACATGTTGGTAGGTTCAAGTTTATTTAGTTTAACTGGGTGAGAATGCAAGAGACTAGAAGCCTCATTTTCAAGAGTGACATGGGCCATTAGTCCACCAGTGCGTGGTGCTGATTGCTATGCATAATGCAAATTGAGTATTTGCGGGTATTTTTAATTTGGAAAATTTGGAGCCTAACGCTGGCTTAGGGGATCTTTAACGTCCACTGTCAAGCAGACGGCGAGCATTGTCATGGTGATGACACCCGCAGTAATAATAAACTCATTACTTTAATGAACATTAAAAACAAATGGCACATTATACACCTCCGAATCCATCCTGCAAAGGTCGTTACTAAATATGTCTTAATAGCCTAATTTGTGCTTGTATTAGCTCATTCATATATTGGTTTATCCGGGCCATTCCGAAAAATATAGATTTGACTGCATGTGAGGTAGTAAAGTAACCCAGTTTTGGTATGAAAACGTTATTGGTATGAAAATGCATACTAATGTACAAAATGAGTTCTTGGTATGTTCAACATGAGAATACAGTGAATATGCCCAAAACTGAGGTTTTTAGAGCCAATTTCTACATTGTAGGCTTTAATTATAAGGTCTAGCATAGCACAAACAAGCTTATTAATTTACAGTACTGTTGGACAAGTGTGAAAAGCCTAATTTGTGTGATTTCAGAAATCCCATTTCTCTCCCAATATTGTATGGAAATTAATATTTAAAGGAAAATGTTGTCTATAATTAGCATACTGTATATTTTCTTCCAACACATGTAGTTTATATTCTGAAGCTGAATTAAATTTCAACATCTTTTATACATTAACATTTGGATTTCCATCTCAATTTGACCACATCTCAAGATGCTGTAGACAAACATTTGGAATATTTATTTCAGAGAGAGGCAACCAGTCATAGGCAAGGAAGGTCTTCAGCTTGGACTTGACCAGGAGCATGGATTAAACAACAAGTATTACTGGGGAAGGTATTAGCAGGCTCTGTTGGCAGCAGAGGAGAATGATAAATCTCTAATTGAGTGAAATTTGACGAATGTGTATGTATGTTGAACTTCTTTCACTCCATACGTAGCCAACCGTGATAATTGGAGGATTCGGTTACAAAAAACAAACTTGTTTTGCTAGAGCAGTAAGCGAATTGAGAAGAGGATAGTGAGATGAGAAGTGAGTAGTAAGCAAGGGCAAGTACTTGGAGCTACTAATAAACTATGGATGTGATCTTGAAATTTATCTGGGATGGGATTTGGAGTCATTAGACCAATTGGAATTCAGTATTTTGGCGATGTGATGGCGTTGACAAGTACCGGTGAGAATTATGGCAGCTGTATATTGGACCATCTTGAATCTAGAGATGAAGGATTTTTAGAGGCCGTAGATGTGAGCGCCGCGAGAGTCGAGTTGGGGGTGTGATGGAGACATGGGTAACAGTCTCAGTGGCAGCTGGGGTAAGGAAATTGCATGTGGGAGATGTTCTGCAGATAGAGGCGTGAGGGCATGCACAGTGGAGACATGTTGAAAGAGAATTAGAGCTCAGGAATTACATTGTAAAGGTAGGCCAATTGTAATAGGTACATTGGTTGACTATTCAAATGTTTTATTGATGAAAGGTTTGCAGGAATAGTAAAATTGAACATGAATAATTTAAAAAATCAAGCTTCAGAAGCAAAAGCTTTTTTTTACCACAGCTGTTCAGTGGATGTCTGTTCGTTGTTGCTGACACTAAAAGAAAAGGCAAACATATCATGAGCTTGTTGGAACTGAGAAATATTTTAGTAAAACTGATGTTGCTAAACGGTTCTTCACCATGCCTGTTAAACAGTACATTCCAAAAACGTGTTTCCCTGCTCATCTCCACCTGCTAAAACAGCCAGGTTAAAAACATTATTAAAAGCACTTCACTGATGTAAAAAAAATGTATAACGTTTGTGTTTCTCCCCTGTGATGGAACTTTGTAGGATGAACGTTTATATTTATGAGGGCACGGGGTGACCAATAAGGTCTGAATTGGTCTATACTAAGATAGGTACTGATAAAGGATTGACAGGTATGGTTTTAGGAAAAAAAAGATGTGTTATATTGCATCACAATTATTGTAACCCCAAGGTGACCATGGCACTCATCCACTCAACACAAGTCACCGAATCCTGCACTCAACACTCGCGCATCACACACAGCCATTCCACACATTATTGACCAACGCGGATTATTCATCACTCACATTCACCACTCACTCACCATTGCTCCCCACTTCTGCCAACTCACAACACTCGCATGCCATTTCAAGGCATCTTCCACCAAGAGTGCAATGCCCTGACTCCCCACAGAGTTCGCCATCGTTCTCTGTTGTTCGTAAGAGCGTGACAAATTCCCAAGCAAAGCGGAGGCTCCCTGCATAGACTGGAGTAACAGCTTGTGTATACAATACCTGTACTTTCCAGTAATGCGAGTTATATTTTTGTTTCTATGATTTCTGTTGACGCAACCACATGGTGGCCTACTCTTAAAAGAAAAAAAATAATTTGCGTTGTTGCGAATACATACGTAACATGAGCAACGATCATCAAGATATTCTACAAAGCGGACAAAACAATTATGGTGGATCAAAAATCGTACAATATATCTGAGTATCACTATCGTGGAAACCCTACTTAAAGATAAATGTTCATTTTTGCAGCGCATTCTGCGAAAAACCCTGTTAAGTGAAAACTTTAGAAACTTAATTTACCAATACCCTCCCTCCATACAGAAATATTTGATTGACTGCCTTATTTCCAAAAGTCTAAATTCATCTTTTTTTGCCTTATTATTTAAATTAAAAACATATCCCATTTAAAATGTTCCTATCTCTTCTAGTAGTCCTGAGCTAGTGCTAGAAACGATGCATTCCCTTTGGCACGCCTGCATCCATATCGTCTAACTCCATAATGCATTGTGCCAGCAACATTTTATGTTTTTACTTTCAATACAAATACGTCTATTTAGTAATACGTTTGATTATGCTTGAAGGGTCTGTCTGGTACTCAATAGGTACTATTTGGTAACGAATCATATGCCTATTGAAAAACTGGTCATCAGAAACACTTTTAAAGTTTAAGTAACAAGCCCCGTTGGTGTCCAATCCTCATGAACTCGATCTCTCTAGGCTATGTGCGATTAAGAAGGGCCATTATCCAAAACGTTGCCGATTACTGTATATTTTGTTTTAGAGCATTGTCGTTGACGAATGTGTTGAGTTGTATTTGTTAATTGTGCTTGGGCACCACTGCCAATACATCATCAAATAATAAGTACACATGGGGTACAACATGACCACTTCCTATCGAGCAGTTATTTTATAGAGTACTCTAATACTGTAATCAAAATCATTATCAAATAATAACCAAGACTAGTCAGTAGTGCCTGTAGTTTCATGTAGCTCTGAAGCACAGAACATACTGTCCTGTAAATAAAAAAATCTTTGCATTTTACTAGGTAAGGCCCACTGAGCTACATAGCTATTTTTAGAAGCAACCTGGCCACAAACGATATCGCAACGAAGTGGCTTATCACGTGGAAATTTATACCAGCGAAATACTCTGAACGCGTGATGTTGATTCTAAATGCGGAGGGGAAAACCGGAGGACCCGGATAAATATCCACGGCACAATGGGGATAGAGGGACACCTCGAACTCCAAATATACAGACGTCTGGATCGGGATCGAACCCACAAACTCCTGCATATCAGGCGAGGCGGATAACATCTCGCCACCGTGACATGCACGTTACGTAGGTCTATACGGCACAGTCATCTATGTATGCATTTGAGTGTGATTGTTGCATCAGCTGATTTACACGGTGGTCAGGAAGGTCCACATGCACCTGCTATTTCAGACCCCCTTGTAATCGGTCAAGGTGAGAAAGGACCTTGTACAGCAGTACACATAGGTTCAATGCAACTTCCAACCCAATGTCCAATAACCATTTGCTCGGAGCTGTCATGCCCATTGGCACCTTGATATAGCCATAGATGGAAATTCCATATTAAATTGTTCATATAGCAGGGCAATGTGAATTGCTATGTTTCGTTTTGCCCTTACTGGTTTGCTTGTCTTCATTGTACACTCGTGTTTAGTCCATTGCTGATTTTAATACTGGTGCCTGCCACAAATTTATTATAATTTAATGGTGGAAGAAAATGTATTCATGGATCGCTCCCATCATTCAGCGGTATGCTACTTCCCTGGGGAACGATGGGTACTGTACTGTGTTTACATTTGAAAGGTAATAGGGTGGCGGATGAGTCACCACGGGCAAATGGGTGGTGGATAAGAGTTGCGGGTACTGGGGCCATGTATAAGAGTCACTGGTAATAGGGTCGCGGGTAATAGGGTCGCGCGTGATCAGGTCGCGGATAAGAGGGGTCGCAGGTGATCAGGTCGCGGTAAAGAGGAGTCGCGGGTGATGAGGTAGCGGTAAAGAGTCGCGGCTGATGAGATCGCGGCTGATGAGGTCGCGGTAAAGAGTCGCGGGTGATGAGGTCGCGGTAAAGAGGAGTCGCAGCTGATGAGGTCGCGGCTGATGAGGTCGCGGTAAAGAGGAGTCACGGCTGATGAGGTAGCGGTAAAGAGGAGTCACGGCTGATGAGGTCACGGCTGATGAGGTAGCGGTAAAGAGGAGTCACGGCTGATGAGGTCACGGCTGATGAGGTAGCGGTAAAGAGGAGTTGCGGCTGATGAGGTCGCGGTAAAGAGGAGTTGCGGCTGATGAGGTCGCGGTAAAGAGGAGTCGCGGTTGATGAGGTCGCGGTAAAGAGGAAGTTCCCCTTCCTCCCCCCCGTGGTGGCCGTCTTGGTGGCGACTGTCGCCGGCGCCACTGTACACGAGTCGCGCCTCTCGCACCGTGCAGGGGCCTCGCCAGGCGTGGGCCACGGGGGACAGCGGCCTCGTGAGCTGCATGATGATGATGACGATGATGATGCTCCATAACCACGCATGATTATGATGATGACGACGACGATGATGATGATGCTCCATAACCACGCATGATGATGATGATGACGACGACGATGATGCTCCATAACCACGCATGATGATGATGGTGACGACGACGATGATGATGATGCTCCATAACCACGCATGATGATGATGACGATGATGATGATGCTCCATAACCACGCATGATGATGATGATGATGACGACGACGATGATGATGATGCTCCATAACCACGCATGATGATGATGATGACGACGACGATGATGATGATGCTCCATAACCACGCATGATGATGATGACGATGATGATGATGCTCCATAACCACGCATGATGATGATGATGACGACGACGATGATGATGATGCTCCATAACCACGCATGATTATAATGATGACGACGACGATGATGATGCTCCATAACCACGCATGATGATGATGACGATGATGATAACGACGACGACGATGATGATGATGCTCCATAACCACGCATGATGATGATGACGATGATGATGACGACGATGATGATGATGACGATGATGATAACGACGATGACGATGATGATGCTCCATAACCACGCATGATGATGGTGATGGTGGCAACGTTGTACAGTAGGAGGGGCGCAGGGCGGGGCCCGCGCACCGTGGCGCCGCCTTTTCCTCCTTCCTCGCTCACCCCTCGCCTCCTCACTCTCACCTCACCCCTCGCCTCCTCACTCTCACCTCCTCACTCCTCGCCTCCTCACTGTCACCTCACTCTCACCTCACATCTCGCCTCCTCACTGTCACCTCACTGTCACCTCACCCCTCGCCTCCTCACTGTCACCTCCTCACTGTCACCTCACTGTCACCTCACCCCTCGCCTCCTCACTGTCACCTCCTCACTGTCACCTCACCCCTCGCCTCCTCACTGTCACCTCCTCACTCGCACCTCCTCACTGTCACCTCCTCACTCTCTCCTCACCCCTCGCCTCATTCGCACGCTCTCAGCACTCACCTTCGCTCGTCCACCCACAGCCACTCACCCAGCCACTCACCCACTCACCCAGCCACTCACCCACCCTCTCACCCAGGCAGCCACTCACCCACCCACTCACCCAGCCACTCACCCAGTCAGCCACTCACCCAGTCAGCCACTCACTCACCCACTCACCCAGCCAGCCACTCACCCACCCACTCACCCAGCCAGCCACTCACCCACTCACTCACCCACAGCCACTCACCCAGCCAGCCACTCACCCACCCACTCACCCAGCCAGCCACCCACTCACCCACTCACCCAGCCAGCCACTCACCCACTCACCCACTCACTCACTCACCCACAGCCACTCACCCAGCCAGCCACTCACCCACCCACTCACCCAGCCAGCCACCCACTCACCCACTCACCCAGCCAGCCACTCACCCACTCACCCAGCCAGCCACTCACCCACCCACTCACCCTCCCAGCCAGCCACTCACCCAGCCAGCCACTCACACTCTCACCCAGCCAGCCACTCACCCTCCCACTCACCCTCCCAGCCAGCCAGCCACTCACCCACCCACTCACCCTCCCAGCCAGCCACTCACCCAGCCAGCCACTCACACTCTCACCCAGCCAGCCACTCACCCACCCAGCCAGCCACTCAGGCTCTCACCCCACCCACTCACCCTCCCAGCCAGCCACTCACCCAGCCAGCCACTCACACTCTCACCCAGCCAGCCACTCACCCACCCAGCCAGCCACTCACACTCTCACCCCAGCCACTCACCCACCCAGCCAGCCACTCACACTCTCACCCCACCCACTCACCCACCCAGCCAGCCACTCAGGCTCTCACCCACCCCACCCTCTGACGCTCACCACCCCGGATTCGCGCCGTGCGTGCAGTCATCAGAGCCGCCCGCCTCCCCCTTCCCGTCTCCTCGCCTCCTCCGTGCCGCACTACTGACAGCGCAGGTGAGCGTACAGGTGAGATGATGAGGGTCCGGGTGAGCGTACAGGTGAGATGGTGAGAGTCCGGGTGAGGGTACAGGTGAGATGGTGAGAGTCCGGGTGAGGGTACAGGTGAGATGGTGAGAGTCCGGGTGAGGGTACAGGTGAGATGGTGAGAGTCCGGGTGAGGGTACAGGTGAGATGGTGAGAGTCCGGGTGAGCGTACAGGTGAGATGGTGAGAGTCCGGGTGAGTGTACAGGTGAGATGATGAGAGTCCGGGTGAGGGTACAGGTGAGATGATGAGGGTCCGGGTGAGGGTACAGGTGAGATGGTGAGAGTCCGGGTGAGGGTACAGGTGAGATGGTGAGAGTCCGGGTGAGGGTACAGGTGAGGTGGTGGGAGTCCGGGTGAGGGTACAGGTGAGATGGTGAGAGTCCGGGTGAGCGTGCAGGTGAGATGGTGAGAGTCCGGGTGAGCGTACAGGTGAGATGGTGAGAGTCCGGGTGAGTGTACAGGTGAGATGGTGAGAGTCCGGGTGAGGGTACAGGTGAGATGGTGAGAGTCCGGGTGAGGGTACAGGTGAGGTGGTGGGAGTCCGGGTGAGGGTACAGGTGAGATGGTGAGAGTCCGGGTGAGCGTGCAGGTGAGATGGTGAGAGTCCGGGTGAGCGTACAGGTGAGATGGTGAGAGTCCGGGTGAGTGTACAGGTGAGATGGTGAGAGTCCGGGTGAGGGTACAGGTGAGGTGGTGAGAGTCCGGGTGAGGGTACAGGTGAGATGGTGAGAGTCCGGGTGAGGGTACAGGTGAGATGGTGAGAGTCCGGGTGAGCGTACAGGTGAGATGGTGAGAGTCCGGGTGAGTGTACAGGTGAGATGATGAGAGTCCGGGTGAGGGTACAGGTGAGATGATGAGGGTCCGGGTGAGGGTACAGGTGAGATGGTGAGAGTCCGGGTGAGGGTACAGGTGAGATGGTGAGAGTCCGGGTGAGTGTACAGGTGAGATGATGAGAGTCCGGGTGAGGGTACAGGTGAGATGATGAGGGTCCGGGTGAGGGTACAGGTGAGATGGTGAGAGTCCGGGTGAGGGTACAGGTGAGATGGTGAGAGTCCGGGTGAGCGTACAGGTGAGATGGTGAGAGTCCGGGTGAGCGTACAGGTGAGATGGTGAGAGTCCGGGTGAGGGTACAGGTGAGATGGTGAGAGTCCGGGTGAGCGTACAGGTGAGATGATGAGGGTCCGGGTGAGGGTACAGGTGAGGGTCCGGGTGAGGGTCCGGGTGAGGGTACAGGTGAGGTGGTGAGAGTCCGGGTGAGGGTACAGGTGAGATGATGAGAGTCCGGGTGAGGGTACAGGTGAGATGGTGAGAGTCCGGGTGAGCGTACAGGTGAGATGGTGAGAGTCCGGGTGAGGGTACAGGTGAGATGGTGAGAGTCCGGGTGAGCGTACAGGTGAGATGATGAGGGTCCGGGTGAGGGTACAGGTGAGGGTCCGGGTGAGGGTCCGGGTGAGGGTACAGGTGAGATGATGAGAGTCCGGGTGAGGGAGCCCAGGTGGGGGTGCAGGTGAGGGTGCAGGTGGGGGTGCAGGTGAGGGTGCAGGTGGGGGTGCAGGTGGGGGTGCAGGTGAGGGTGCGGGTGGGGGTGCGGGTGGGGGTGCGGGAGGAACTCTTGCGAAGGGTGCGAGTTAAAGAGTGAGGATGCGGACGAGGGTCAGGGTTGAGAGTCCAGGTGAGCCCGAAACCGCGCCTGATGATATATTCACGTACGAGGGGGGCAGCGTTGCTGAGGAATGCGTCGAGTCATTTTGTACGGGCGAATTGCATCGAAGGCAAAACAACATCCTCCATTCGTTTTATGCAAATGACTACAGATGCGCGTTCATGTGAGGCACTGCTTCTCTGGGACATTACTACGAAGCGTTTGCGCGAACGACAGCGGTCGATGTTGTTTGACGGGTTTCCCTCCTCCTCCTCCTCGCCATGGTAATATGGAATGTCCATCACCGTGGGGGAAGAAGTGGTGCCCGCTGGGAACGTCGAGTTGACCGCGTGTTGTTGTTACTCTGCGACACGGACCGTCCAGTGTTTTAAACAAATTGCGTCTTCGTGTGGCCCGTGGAAGCAGTTCCAGTTTGATGGCCGAGGTCGTTAACGCACGCATGTTGAACCCCTTTCGCACACCCGTACGTAGCCAACCGTGCTAATCGGAGGTGCGTGGGGAAGGACAACACACGGAACACAATGATCAGTTCTAAAGAAATGAGTTATCGATCTAGATTTTTTTAAAAAAAGCGCTCCAGTGGCTTCCTGATGTCGGAAGGGAGAGCGTTCCAGACGGCCTCAGGAGCGCGTCTGAAGGCGAGCGATGCGGTAGACCCGGCCGTCTTTGTTCGTCTAAAGCTGCGAGGGTGACGAGTGATTGATGGTTTATGCTCCTTTACGAGATCAGCACGGTATTGTGGTTCATTAGTTGTCAAGCACTTGTGTGTGGAAGCACTTGTGTGTGTGTGTAATGAGTGCTAAGTTAGTAATCAATTCAACGGGCGATTATCTGACTTGGGTGGGTTGCCAAGGTCAGAATTTGGGCTTCTCCTCCATATGCAATCAATGGCATCGTACCACATCGCAGGATGGAGCGGTGTGTGCAACGGTGAGCGCACTAAGATGATGTTTGGGTCATCCGAGTTGGATTCCCACTGCTTAACATCACTGGCCAGAGTCCTTCCCCCTCCATCAACCCGCGTGGTGAAGTCTATGCTCAATCAACCCATGGGGAGGCCCTCATTCATCCAGCAGTGGATTGACAAAGTCATTTATATCGCATCACATCAGTGGTTTTACCTCCACCCAAAGTGATGTTACGTGGCATCGGGTAACATCACCTTTGTTCGTACTGAGACACGTTAAATTACTACAGTGTAAATGGTTGTCAAACTACGAAATTGTCCTATATAAAAAATGCATAATCCGAAACTCAAACGTCATATATACATGTGTATTAACGCAAATTACGAGCTTCATTTATCGCACCTTCAGACTGTTAAAGTTTTATTTTACAAACACTTCGAAATGGGATATTTGTATCACATAGCCTTGAGTCACCCTCCCCCTCGAGTCGCCCTCCCCCCCCTCGAGTCGCCCCCCCCCCTCGAGTCGCCCTCCCCCCCCCCTCGAGTCGCCCTCCCCCCCCTCGAGTCGCCCTCCCCCCTCGAGTCGCCCCCCCCCTCGAATCGCCCCCCCCTCCCCCCTGTCAACCATGGGTTGCGAGTTGACAGCTGTCGAGGCCGGATAATCCTCCAGGTGGAGTGTGACACGTGTTCACATGGGGGGCATGGGCCGCAGTGAATCTGCTGGTGACGTGTTGCGTGAATTGGTGAGAAGCCACAGATGCCATCTGTGTCGTACCTTGGACCCGATTTCACTTCCAGAGAAAGATGTGGAATGTTACCATTGCCTCAGCATAGGAGTACCACCTAATGCTCATTTGAACACGGGGCACTTGAAGTTAGACCTAAATGAACGGTCGAGTGGCAAAAACTTGAATGACCCTATAAACGAAAAACCAGTCTTCATATGACCGATAGCCGCAAGACACACACGGACCACATGGGGTAGGCATGTGGGATGGCCACGCAGCTGGTTCGAATGTTCTGCCTGGCTGTGGAGTGTTGGATTTAGCAATCTAACAAAAAATATCCACGGCAATGTGGAGGAGACCCGTGTCGCAGATTCTGTTATCCCTGGGGTATCCACGATTTTACTCTGTCTGTGCGGTACAACGTGGATAATTATCGTGGATAATATGCATGTGCTGCCATGACTCCTTAACTGTGAAAATTCGCGGATAATAGGAGTCACGTTCCGGTAGCTGTGGGGGTGGTCGGTCTTTGAAGGGCAGCTGCCCTTGAAGCACGTGTTACCGATGTGCCTCTGTGATTCTGTCTCTCTCGAGCTCAGTATTTGTACTGTACCTTGTACATTGTACTATACTCTGTCTCCATTTGTATCTGAGTGAAATATCCATATATTCATTTGAATCTGTTTCTTTGTGTGTTTCCCTCTCTCTCGCGTGGCTTTGTGTGTCTCCGTGTCTCTCTGAATAAGCATAGGGCCACGGATAATAATCGTTTTGCGGAACCATTGCGTCTCTTTCAACTCACTTTTGATCTGCCGGAAGCTGTGGTTGCGCAAAATATTCACAGAAATAGAGCAATCAATGTAGAGTTTCTCCATAAGATTTAATTTTGAATCTTATAAACAGTACAACTTCTTCACATAAAGCCAAAAACAAACGAAGGAGACATGAACGAATAAAATGCACACGCTACTCTGTAGGCAACATAATATGCACATTCTGGAAAAGGCTTCCAAAGTGGACGTTTTAGTGGAATGTTGCTTCTCAGGATATACCAGTTAATCCAGTTTTAGAGCAACAACTCGAGCCAATAAACTTACGGTGCTGTTGTATGCAGCACATTTTTATTATCCAGAGGGACAACTTTAAAACAGGGAAAACAATAAAGATAAAACACAGTTTCCTGCTGAAGGGCGGGCAACAAGGAACTAACGTCATGTTCATCTTGATTACACTCTTGTGCAAGACTGAGCCGCAACAAATATATATTTGATTCGCTGGTACTTGGTCCACTACCACGTATTTTTCCACTTATAAATGTTGCTGCCCTGGCATGAAGCACTATAAAGGGCTTTAGGCAGTGACATGGCCTTGTGGTTCTATCCCGGCCACCCTGATTAAATCTGTGGATGTGTTAACTGTAAATATAGGCAGCATCTCCCCTACAGTGGACTGGACTTTAAAGATCTCGTGACATTATTGACAAGAGTAGACCATTTTCTGCCATCGTCATGGTCCAAATTTGAAACATTACCCCCAATTTACTCACAAATTACTCTTTTGGAATATACATTGCAATAATCGCCCACTACCGAGGAAATGTAACAAGGCACTCCTGAAAAAGTCATGACAATCGGCCTTTCCTCTACAAATAAGTGTAATAAATGAACAAACGAACATCACATACTAAGGCTGCCCTTGCGTTTTCTCCCTTATGGCAGTTTAAGACTATTTCATGGCCGCTCCTGTTCCCCAGGAGTAAAGGCAATGTGCTCTTCATTATTTATGTCATAGTTTCATTGTTTTTTTCAGTTTCATTTATTTGGTATAGCCCTGTGAGCCATTCGGCTCTTGAATCGGGTGCAACCGCAACAAACAAAAAAACAAAAAAACATGAACAAGAAAACATCTTAAAGTGACTTTGTGCATTTGATTGGCCGACTTAGCATGATGAACGATGTAGAGGTGGTGTACATGCGGGTGAACATGCCGGTTGGCGAGGGGGGGGGGGGAGTTTACCTACTGATGGTGTGAAAAGGGAATTTTTAAGAGCTGCGAAAGTTTGGGGTACCACTACTCATGCCATTACTTGGATGATGGCCCACCTGTGCTGATTCCCGAGGGTAAATTGCCGACAACATAATCTTGCCGCCGTTTATTCTGACATTTGTTTTCCCTCTCACACGTTGGTGCTACTGCAGGGAGTCAGTGTGTTTCTTTGAAACTGAACACATTGTTTGGTGATGCTGCCTGCATTTGTGCAAAAACACAAATAAAACAAAACCCTACACATTCGTCAATGGCTGTTTTGGACACATAACAAATGCATGCTCTCGACTGTCTTATCTTTTCGGTTATGTATTCTGCCCGAGTGAGTTTTCATCAGCAATACTGATTTGTAGTAGTCTTATTTTGCAGTTGCACGTGTTATCTTTTTTTTAGTATCGCTCAAATTCTACCTTTGTGTAAGATTATTTGGTTTTTACTTGCATGGATAAAATCCAAATGTACCTTACGCCACCATTCAAAAAAAAGCATGCGCATAAAGGAGACATTCTGTTAAAATATTTTTCCATGTGCGTGCAAACAGTTTGCATAGAAACACATTTTACATGTGGAAATAAAGTTCAGTGTTGGCTGGTGCAAAGCAGAAAGACGTAATCTTGATATGAGCCCTTTGATCACCTTCAAAGGTCCATTTGCACCATTAAGACACTGCCGGGTAGCAGTAACGTACAGTCATACTGTTTGCGTTTACGAAAGTGCTATTATTTCAGACTTGAGCCAATATGATCGTGACAATGCCACGACATCCGCTAACCGTGTTTCGTGTTATATAAGGATATCAGGGCATGCGTTAGTCTACGATGAATCTCATCACAGGCAGTCAACCAATTGAGATACTGCACTGTTCCCATATTACTCCTTGTTTTTTTCCGGTAAAGTCACGTAGGTAAAAAAATCAATAAAATAAATGAAAACTAAATTAAATCACGACGTTTTGGGCGCAACACAAGCGTCCGTCATCAGGTGGGGACAACACACAGCGAGATATGTCAAAGAGATGGCTCTAACACGGGTTTATATAGCTGAGGAGGGTGATAGTCCTCAGTAAAACGTGACCTGACTAAGAAGTATTCTCAGAAGTGCTGAATAATTTACTGCGTCTCCCCCTGTCCAGGAGTAATGTGTGAGGTTATGTAACGTGCCTTGAAAATTTTAATGTTTAATGTATTAATTGTGTCATTTCTTGTATGGATTACATCCATTTATACTTCTAATAAAGATACTAAACAGGAGAGGGCCTGTTTGACTGTATGAAAATTACATTTTAGCCCAACATTCTATGCCCCTTCTGGGTGGCATCGTTTATTTACGGACGCAAACTCTCTATTGTCCAGTTTATCGTGAAATATGTTACGTTTGGCGGAGGTTTTGCAGGTCTTTTTGATGTGTTCAGTGAAACTCCACAAATCGGGTCTGCTGGAACTTTAAAAAATTGCGGAGGCGTTATCGCAGATTCAAGGATTCATGGAATAGTGTCCTCCACACATGAATGTTTATCAAAGGAGCTTAACTATAATAAATGATCAAATGCACTTATAGTTTTGTGTATATTTTATTAAAATGACTGTACATGTAAAGTGCCTTTCAATTGAGGCACAAGGATAAACCTGTAATGGAAGGCCCCTGTAACGCATTGTTTGGGAGCGTTTGCAGAAAAAGAGACTATAAAATAGTTAATTTAATAGCCCTCAAGTTGCGTGGAGTGTGAATGCCCTTGTGTCTATTGCTCATAAGTGAATGTGTATTGCCTATACAGATTTAGTGCTTCAAACTGGATCAGGACAAGTACATTGGTACAGTGGAGGTTTTTGTTCATTGACAATGACCTTGCCAAGACCACCCCACTGCACTCGAAAACTTGGCTTGCACTCTGGTGGAGGCCCATTGGCTGGTTTCATAAAACATTCATTCTGTAGTTGTTTTCCGCCTAACTCTGAGTGCTTTAAATGCGAATAGCCACAGTATTCAAATCCAGGCTCCATATTGTACTTTATATAGTCCCCAAAGCTAATTATATCTGTCACGCGTTTGTGCCTAATTTACCAGCCTTAGTTCGACACACCTGTACACCGGTTGTTGGATGTCTGCATGAATGGATGGATAGTTGAATGCACGAATTAATAGTAAATTAAACCATGAATATTTAATGTCCGGCCCAGAGACACTTGGAGACGGCGTGGAGGCAACACGTGTATTACAACTTTCCCGAATACACACGAAAGGGTAAAGCTGCCCCTTTGTCACCTACCCTATGGAGGTATCTCCTCCGGGCTAATCCTCCCTAGCTGCACGGGGTAGCTAGCCACGACCGGACCCTACCTTGGGTCCGGGGTCTCGTCTGTCGGCAGGTCTCCTCCCGGCATCACGGCTTCCGGCTTCTCCTAACCTGGAGCCCCCCCCCCCTAACCTGTTGGTGGGTCAGGTTTATATTCCCGGCCTCGGGAGCTCCGTCCGCCCCTTTCCACGCCTCCCTTCTCGGGCTTCTTAGAGGGGTCTCGTCTCAGCCCCAGGGGCCCCATACCCTTCGGAGGCTGGCACTGCACGCAGGGCACGGCGCTCTTCCTGCACCGCTGTTGGCGGCGTGAGCGGCGCGTGCCTCGCTCGCCCTCACACAGGACCGGCTTGATGTATCCTGCAGTGGCATCAACAGATGCCACTACAATTACACAATGGTTGAAATGTATAAAACGATGCATGGGTCAATGAATGAACAGTTGAATGCATGAGCTAATGGATGAATGCATGAATGAACGGATGAATAAATTAATTTCATGAATGAATGCGTGCAGGCTCTGCTGAGACGCCAGTAGCGGGTGGATCCCACTGCCGCTGTACCTTCAAGCGATCTCCGAGTCTGCGTCCACGGTCTCTTTTAGTGTTGTTCATTTTGGCGTCATGTTAAAAAAAAGCGCGGATAACCCTCGGACAGTCCAATGAATGTGACGAAACTCCCCTCGTTCATAAAAAAACAAAAATCAGGACGATAAGCTGATCGGCAAGGCGTTACGGAAATAATTCGGAAAATCACGGATAATATGACTCAATGGTGTTGATAAAGAGATTTCCGCGGACCATTTTGGTTGGTACCGCTGATAATAAGGATCATGGGTAATGGGGCTGTGGATAGGTGGGGTCCTACTGTATGCAGGTCCAGCGTGGACAGTTATAATAATGTGTTTCGAGCCATGCCCAGTGCTGAATGGTTTGGTGCCCCCTGCAGTGTGCTTTTCTACATTCTAGGACAACATTGTCAGGCATGGTGTAGTGCAGCAATATTCATAGTTGTACTGTACCTAAATGCTGTCAATGTCTACACTTCCCATCTTCTCCATACAGCGCAGATCGCACTGGCCAACGTGGTCAAATATGGTCAAATACCCCCTATTACCTGTACTTTGTTGGGAGGCCCTATTACCTGTACTTTGTTGGGAGGCCCTATTACCTGTACTTTGTTGGGAGGCCATATTACCTGTACTTTGTTGGGAGGCCATATTACCTGTACTTTGTTGGGAGGCCATCATGCAGCAGTGGATTGACAAAATAGCCG
Source organism: Petromyzon marinus (assembly GCF_048934315.1). Classification (NCBI taxonomy): domain Eukaryota; kingdom Metazoa; phylum Chordata; class Hyperoartia; order Petromyzontiformes; family Petromyzontidae; genus Petromyzon; species Petromyzon marinus. Next base: position 19,373,468 of record NC_133667.1, on the reverse strand, counting down.
TACATGTACTTAGGAATAATAATACATTTTGCACATTTGGTAACACGTCACTCACAGACACACACCCCACTCTCAAACATCACTCACACTGCTCTCAAACGTCACTCACACACGCTCCACTCTCATACATCAAATATATACTGCTCTCAAACATTACTCCAGACACACACACTGCTCTCATACATCACGTACACACTGCTTTGAAACCGAAAAAGATCCCCTACTATAGCCTTAACAAACTGTTGTCCTTTATCAGCGACGCCGACACGGCACACACGGAGGGGTGGGTGGCCAGCACCACGTTCGACCGTATTTTCCTCCCTCGTGGCAATGTTTGCACACCGCACCAGGTACTAATTTGAAACGGAGTCGACCTAGGGGAGACCCAGGACCGGTTCAGATAATCGTCACTGGTGTCGACCATCAACGGGGAATCCAACTCGGGTCGCCGGTTTCGGAGCGCAGCGCGTTAGCCACTGTGAACCTTTAAAAGTGTGACGTGAGCTTGATATCGCGTTCATGCTGTAAATGGTTTGGGGAGTGTTATTATTTGTATTTGTTTTTTGTTGCCGCCGATAAATTTACGTTTGTAAAAGAACCAAAGCCCTTGTGCATTGGTGCCGATTTCCAGCCCATTGCTGAGACTCGGGAAGTGGCTTGCTTGGTATTGGGAGCTGTAAATTTGTAAACTGTGTTAAAGACTTTCTGCCAGCCAATCACGGCCCCATTGTGTCCCTCTGCAGTAATGTGATCAATGAGATTGTGGTACACTAAAAAAAGAACCCCACTGTGCCACCGCTCCCCACTCAGACACACACTGCTCTGAAATATCATTCACCAGTTTTTACACGTAGGCTTTCGTGACCAATATACGACACATTTATATGTATGCGATCTAACGCAAAAAAAACCCTCCATCATTCTCCACCACGTATCTATGGGACCTTTTTGCCAGTATCCAGAAATGATTTAAAAAAGATCAAAAAGCAATAGGCTGTCTTTGGTGTAGGCCACTCAGTTTCAAATACACCGCGTATATAATTATCAGAGCATGTTTGTTTACACGTGTTTGAACATCGTAACACTACCCTGTGTTATTGCCAAAAACGAGTAAAACCTATTCTTATCTTTCGTCATTCACCACGGCGCTTGTGCCATGGCTATGTGCACGTGACGGCCACGTGAAGTGTCGAACGCCCGCTGATAAGAGGTCACAGGACAGATCCAGCAGGTGCCATGGGTTTGACTGACTGAGATGACTGGCCGATGCACCGCCTGTGCCCCCCCCCCCTTCTATATACCTGTCAAGCCTCATCAGTGCCTACCTTAAATTTTGATTTTAAACTTTCGTGACTGCAGGAATTCAGGCGACCGCGCTTGTGTTGCGATCGAAACGTGGTGAGTTTTTTTGTTTTTCATTTCGTTGTTTTCTATCTACGTGACTTTACCGAAAGAGACAAATAATATGAGTGCCTACCTTATTACATACCTTATTGGTCACCCCGTTCCCTTAATATCAACGTTCATCCTACGAAGTCCCATTAAAAGGGGGAAACACAAACAAATGGACAAAAACAAAAAATTGCCATATTGAAATGACTGTACGCCGTATGGACCTGAAAACTCAATTTCCCTGTGGGGCCGTCCATAAATGACGTCACGCACCTGGGGGGGGGGTCAGACATTTGTGACGATGTGTGACGAAGGGGGGGGTTTGAGAAATGTGACGTCACATCAAAATGCGCAACTTTAAATAAATATAGACAACACGGTCTACTTAATTAAATAGACTTTTTAGTAAATGATTTCTCCTACAACATCAGAGTGCAGCGCCACATTAAATACGCACTACAGTGACAATAGTTTAAAGCGATTTGAAGCATGTTTTATGTTTGGGGGGGGCAGAGCTTTTTGACGTCATATTTGAGGGGGGTCTGACTTTTTGTGACGCCGTGTGACGAAGGGGGGGGGGGGTCAAAAAATCGTCCAAAATCGCGTGACGTCATTTATGGACGGCCCCTAATGTTTCTAGTGAATACTTGGGGGGGGGGGGGGAAATCATCCAAAGGTTAAAAACAATAATTTACAAATGCAGTCGAGTAATAACTGACTGCATTAATAACAAAGTGTACCACCGCACAAGCTGTCATCGGTACAATCTTCAGATAAGTATAATAATGATTTAACTAGGAAAGCCTCCGTAAGTTTCAAGTAATTTGTGGATCTGTGGCTAAATATGCCGTGGGAATACTCTTGTTATTTACAAAAGTAGAAGCAATTAATAAATACAGTATCTCACTTGCATTTTACTATTACTGTCAAAAAGCCACTGAGTCCTTGTTCCAATGAACAATTGGATTATCACTTCCCGCCATCGACAGCCCTGTGGTGGACATTCCACTGAGATGGTAATTATTGTGCTGGGTATTCAAGCCAAAGGAATGTCATTAAAGAATGTCTGCAATTAGGGGCCGTCCATAATTGACGTCACGCACCTAGGGGGGGTGGGGGGTGGTCAGACATTTGCGACGATGTGTGACGAGGGAAGGGGGGGTTTGAGAAATGTGACGTCACATCAAAATGCGCAACATTAAATAAATATAGAGAACACGTTCTACTCAATTAAATAGACTTTTTAATAAATGTGTTCTCTTACAACATCAGAGTGCAGCGCCACATTAAATACGCACTACAATGACAATAGTTTAAAGCGACTTGAAGCATGTTAAAAATTTTGGGGGAGGGGGGTGGGGGCAGAGCTTTGTGACGTCATGTTTGAGGGGTGGGGTCTGACCTTTTGTGACGTCGTGTGACTTGTGGGGGGGGGTCAAAAATCGCGTGACGTCATTTATGGACGGCCCCTAACATCAAAAGCTGAAAAGGGTGTATGCCACGTTTAAAATGAATTTAACAAATGTATTGACATGAGTGACATTTATTTCGCGCAAAATTGTTAAACGAAGCATATTAAATAAGTGCAAACGTGCCAACTGAAGAAGACAGCCTTTACTCAGGTGGAGAGAAACCGGTTTTTAACTGATCCAACCTGGCAAACAACTTATATTTAAATATTGGGCTTGGTGCGTGTAAACCAGGGATTGGATACAAATGCTTTTTTTCCCCAACTTAAATTATTTTAATCCTCTCTTGTCTCTAAGAGGCATCACTTTTAACACTGAAAATATATAAATGTGTCCATATGAATTGAAAACCTAGGTTTAACTCTGGTGTTAACCAAAAGACAAGCATCTGTCTTGTCGCACAGAAGACATTCAGGTTGCACGAGTATCGGTTCAGCCCTCGGGACATTCTATTTGCGTAAGAGGGTGGGGGGAATGTTCTTCCTGCAAAGGTTGACTGGAAACATACACACAACCACTGCTCTTCTTCTTTGTCACGGTATGGACATGCCACACACACCACTCTCACACATTTATGGCAGATTCTAAACCATTGATGCTGCTATTCTAACCAAGGCTTAGGTGCGGTAGATTTTGTATTTGTTTGCCAAGGATATAAAGTCTGAAGGAGCCAACGTTACCAATGGCTCAAATACGGTAATGTATTATTGCATATATTTTAAAGTCTTGTGCATAAACTGGGATATTAAATTGTATACATACAACCAATCCCAAATTCACAGGCGTTTACAATAACCGTATTGCATCTAACTTTAACATATACGTTAAATCTTGACTTAAAACGTTCGTGACTGCAGGAATTCATACTCTTTGGGTCTTTCGGTAAAGTCACGTGGATAGAAGAAAAATTATAAAAAAAAATCACGACGTTTCTATCGCAACACAGGCAATCGCCGTCAGGGGAAAAAATACAGCAGGCCTGATTTTTATTGTTATGTTTCTATTTACGTGACTTTACCGAAAGACCCAAAGAGTATATAGGTTAAACTGAACCGTGATCAAAATGTGTTATAAAATGATATTTTCGCAAAAATCTAGGGCTGTAGCATGTCGTACAATATAATGACTCCTAGGTAGTCAATTTTACGTGGTCCAAACTGGGCAAATTTTCACAGAGGAAATTAAACCAGTTTCGTGCAACATTTTATTACAATAGTGAAAATTGTCGTTTGCAAACTGTTGCAGAGTATAATCCATCCCAAGGGGGTCGTTTATTCTCAAATGTTTTGGTTAGAACGGTTGTATTATGCAAACAAAACTGCGTGTTGTAAATATGTTGTCAACTGTATATTAATATATCGGTAAACTACGTAAATCAGCTTCACAATGGAGGACATTTCTATATGCAGATGAATTGATGTTTGACCAGGCCATGGAAAGTACTAAACCGTAAGAATAAAATTCAATGCAGTTGATGTTGATGATTATTAAATGGATAAAATTACTCCTTGGCAAACAACATTGTTGATAAGATGGTGGTGGCAACCACAGTGGTTACTTTAAAGTATATTTTATTATTATTGAGATATAACTTGACAATATATTTTAATGTTTGTAAGGGTACATGTGTCTATCAATGTAGCTTCAACACTGAGTTTTTGTATATTTTTTTTAATTATGAGTTTTTGTATATATTTTTTAATGTAGTTAATGCGTTTTGCAAGTTACCCATGAGCAATTCTCATTTAAGTCTTAAAACGAATTCTCATGAGGGTCTGCTTATATGCTTAGACATGTTTGTTTCATGCCTCTCATTGCGGTAATGGTATAAAGGGCCTGCTACCGCAATGGTGAATGTTCAATTGGCGTTTGATTTTTGGTAACAGCCAATGCCTCCAGCCTGTATCAGGGTTAATCGCCCGTGATTTTTTTTAGCGAGGCTTTCACAGCCTCTAGACATTGCAACTCACTGTGGTGCATCTCCCACTTTTGCCTATAGTCTCCATGGCAATGCAAATTAAGCCCTTACACATCATACGCATGACTAATGATTGCCGAAGGTATCCCGATGTATCTGAGAGCTTTTAAACTGAGCTTAACCTCTTGGAAAAGATATATCATAAGTCATGTTACATTTACTGTCTGCAGAAATAATTTCAAGATCCACGCACACTTTAACAAACCAAAAAAATCCTGCTTCTTTGCACACTGAATGGCACGCAACGAAGCATGCAAATATATACCTGCTTAAAAGTTACATTGAGGCACTGGAACACGTGGCTTAGACAAGACATGTCGTCTAAAAACATGGTGCAAACTGTGAAGAAAAGTAAGTAGATTGGACAGCACATGCACCCGATGTTCAAGAATAGTCACAGATTTGTAGCCAAGGAATGGATCGCGTTCGAGAGGTCGTGCACTGAAGAGATGGATCAATTAAACCAGATCCTGTGCAAGTGTTGGGTAGATTATTACATTATGGGATTATTACAGATGGTGGTGGAAACTTTGCGGGGCCTTCATTCAGCAGTGGAGTAATCATGGCTGATGATGTACACTCTGTACATGCATGTTGTAAATGGGTTGAAATGTTTCGATTTAAAGCTTTCGTGACTGCACGGATTCATCTTCTTTGGTTCTTTCGGTAAAGTCACGTAGAATGAGAACAAAATAATAAAGTAAAACGTCGTGAGATTTTTATTGTTTTATTTTATTATTTTATTCTCATTCTACGTGACTTTACCGAAAGAACCGGGTTGAAATGTGTAAACCAATTCCTAATGTCGACGAGTGACAGGCTGCCACAGCCATTGATATCGTCCGAGCACAAAATGGTGGGCAGTGAGGTGGCAGAGTGCCTCAGGGGTCACGTGCTCATGTTCACTTAGCTGAGCCCCACCAAGTTCATTGTTTCTATCCAGGCAGTCACCCGCCATTCAGTCAGGTTTCAAGTGCGGCCAGCTTATTAGTTTCTAAGTAATCATTAACAGCGGTTGTGGAGAATATACGTGACAAAGCAAACAAGCAAACATTTTCGCCTTCACATATCCGTCTCCATATCAAAACAATTTCTTAACCCGTCAGCTGCAGGCCCTCTCGGAGTGCATAATTTCAGCAGCATTGTTTTAAGGCAAGCAAACTCTGGACAAGCTTTGATATATATTCTCATCAGCAGAGTCAGCCTTGCCAAGTGCATGAGTCTCAGTTCGATCACCGTTAAGAGCTGAATAGAATTGGTTTTACAGACGTGTATGTGGCATGAGTGTCAGATTGAAGAGACTCCGATGGTAGTGCCTTGTTGTCATCTTCCAGGCGCTGATGTACTGCCCTCTGCGAGAGTTCCAATTTAAATCTTAACTAAGGATTTTAGTTATCCCAAAATATTTTCACCTGAAGGTCGTAGGCTTGATGCGTTCCTAACTTGTATTTGGCCTGAGCTCTTCCACCTTCCACTGCAGCAGGCAGGGTGGGATGCGGCATATGCACTCCAGTTTGAATGTATGGGAGGTGAAATACTTGGTTCACTGATAGGAATTATATATATAAATGTGGTCAAAAGTGTTTGTTTTGACAAGAGCCTGGTAATAAGCACGAGCTGTAACAAGAGAAGGGACCGCAGACCGAAGCCCGAACTCAGTGCCCCTGGGTTTAGGGAAGGTGAGAAACTTTGGCTCACTGCCCCACTCGCGTAGGGATTGCGAGCAGGAACGTAATGTGGACACAATATTATTGAAAGCATTGTAGAACATCAGGAGGTGGAGCGGTGGCACAGTGGTTGGCATACTCTGCTGTTAACCCGGTAAACTGAGTAAAATTTGAGGCCGTGGTTAATGTCAGCGGCAGGTGATATCCAGTCCTTTAACCCGCACTGACCAGCGCGAATGCGTGATCAGACAACCCCTAAGGCCTACACGGGGTGAGGGGAGGCTTTCATACAGCAGTGGACTGACATGCATGCTGGGAATGAGAGGGGGCTGTAATTGTATTTTTTTATGGAACATTAAGCTGAGCCTGCCCTATAAGTAAAAATAAATAAGCCTCTGCGTTGTAATGGTTGGGCGTCCAAATAAACAAAAAAATAGTTTTTCAGACTTTACGAGTTGTAGGTGCAGACCCGCCTATTATTGTGCCACATTCAGCCTTCTGTCATTTCTCGTTAGAAAGCTGAAAGTAACAATCACCTTACATTTACAGCTCTGTGTTACACTGCTAGACAAAAGCTGCCCCACACCATATAGTTCATGGAGTTGTTTGACCATACTTCACAACGATGGTCAGTAAGGGTTACTCAAAGGGTTTGGATGTCGAGGACCGGTTCATTTATCACTCGCCACTGATGTTAGCATTGACTAGGAATCTTCTACCTCAGGGCTCTGGGTTCATAGCGGTGTGCACCGACTACTCCACCACCGCAGTGGTTAGTGCACTGCACTATGGGAGGAGGTCATTATTTACTTATCTCATAGTCCAAAGCTCAGTTTTGTCAATTACTCGTATATTACAGTACAGTTTCCTGTAGAGTGTATATTGCTCCCCTTGTATTTACCATGAGTTTTCCCTTACGAATTAAATGTCACCTTGTTCATGGCTTACTCGGTTAAATGAAGAACATTTCGATATGGCTGAGTGGTACAAGGATCATAATAATTAACCAGGACCGCTGCAGTTCTGTGCTTGAATCTGGATAGCCACCCGTGATTAAACTGATTTCATAGCTATAGTGACTTAACGGTCTTACTAAAGAATAAACAATCTATCGCATTAAATTAGGGGCCGTCCATAAATGACGTCACGTGATTTTGGACGATTTTTGACCCCCCCCAGTCACGGCGTCATAAAAAGTCAGACCCCCCCCCCTCAAATATGACGTCACAAAGCTCTGCCCCCCCCCCCCCCAAAAATGACAATAGTTTAAAGCTTCAAATCGCTTTCAACTATTGTCATTAAGTAGAACGTGTTGTCTATATTTATTTAAAGTTGCGCATTTTGATGTGACGTCACATTTCTAAACCTCCCCCCCTCGGCACACATCGTCACAAATGTCTGACCCCCCCCCCCCCCAGGTGCGTGACGTCATTTATGGACGGCCCCTTAGTTATTTTCGGTCAGTTTGGCAAAAATCTCTCCTCTTGAGAATAAATAAATACATTTAAATCAGACTACCATGCCACTAACATTCATCTGCAGCAGATGTGCTTCCCCCAAAGTTTAATTTGCTTTCACGGGCACTTTCCTGAATGAAAATGTGCTTCCCCTTGCGTAAGAATGAATCTCAATTTGGAAGCAGCTCCTAATGAATGCTCCGTCTCGTGAAACTGACACGGATCGTACAAGTGGGATCAAACCTTTATGGAGGGAGCGGGGGGCGGGGGGGTGGAATACAAAGTGAATGAATAACAAACAGTGAAGTATCGCGCCGCGATTCAGTGGCGCCCTGAGTTAACGACCGCCGCTGCGTTGTTTGTCGCAGCATGAACATGCGAGGGACACTTGCTTCGCCGGCGCTGACCGGGCTGCTGGCCGTGCTGCTGCTCGGCGTGGGCGTCTGCTACCTGTGGGCCGAGTCGCGCGTCTCCGAGCTGCAAGACCAGCTCGAGCTGGTGACGCTACTGCAGGAGCGTGCCGAGCAGACGGTCACCAAACTCGAGGACGAGGCGCAGGGCCTCAAGAGCCGCTCCCTAGATGATCAGAGCAAGGTCAAGCAAACCTCCAACGACCTCTCCATATGCCAGAGCAACCTGCAGTCCAACATAGATGAGATGGTAGGTTCTCATTTACCCCCCCCCTCCACCCTCGTGTGTACTACATATGTGTGTGTGTGTTTGTGGGCAGCTGTGGTGTGCCAGTTGACGCACCGCACACTGATAACCCAATGACCCGAGTTCGATTCCCGCTCACTGCCAAGACCGGTGACGATTATCTGAAACTGTCCTGGCTCTCACCTAAGTCGACTCATCCTCAAATGAGTGCCTGGTGCAGTGTGTAAACATTCCCACTGGGGTGACAAAGATGGGCGGGCAGGCGTGGTGCTGGTCACACACTCCCTCTCGTGTACCACGTTGGCCTTCATAGCCGCTCGCTAACAGAACTTGCCCCAACCATAAGTTAAGGCTGCAATATGAGGGGGATCTTTGTCTTGCATCTACAATGGCTGAGGAATGTGCTCTGAGTGGACTCCTAAAGCGTGTGAGACTGCATTGGCTACATTTTGTGGTGAATGTAATGTGCAGCATGAACAAGATCCTGGTCAAAACAGGTGCAGCACGGCTTTGAGTTGAGTGGACAGTTTTTCCTGAATTGGTGATGCTAAGGTTGTTTCTCTCTCAAGATTTTGAGAAATGTTGTTTAGCTGCTGACGAGGGACCGCTATTGAGAAACAACGTTTGGGAAACATGTGTAAGCATGATCAAATTCCAGCAGGCCATCGGGTACATCAAAGAGTGATTTCATCACTATCACTATGTGTGCAAGGGTGAAGTAAAAAAAGGTAGCCCATTGCGAACGTAGCAAGTGCCATTAATAGTGTTATATTAGTAATGCATATATAGTTACTTTCATGTTGATTAGGATCTGCCAACAAGAGAAGGGGCATTTTCCTGTAAATCAATGAAGTTCTTTGCAGGTATTTTTTAAAATTTTAAACATTTTTACCATTATGCCGGCACACAATGGCCTGCTCTTGTAAATTACATCGCGGGATCTTTTTTACATCCACCGAGTATTTTCACAGTTAATGCACTCACAGTATCGATATTTTTTTGTCATTTTTTTTATGGAAGATTTGCTGGTTTATCCAGGATGTTTCTGTTTAACACGTAGGCTTTCGCGACCAATATTATTCATAATAAAGGTTTTTGGGTTAGATCGCGTTTATTTATAAATGTGTCGTAACCCTCCACCACCCGACACGGCCAATCAGCAAAAAAAAAAGTGTCACGTTGACAAAAGACAAATAATTCACTACTTCAGCCCACCGGTGTGTTGAAGAGTTAATCCACATTTACAGTTTGCCCGATGATGCTGGAAGTATTTACCAGCGAAACATCGTACTCAAACTGTAAATGTGGATTAACTCTTCAACACACCGGTGGGCTGAAGTAGTGAATTATTTGTCTTTTGTCAACGTGACACTTTTTTTTTTGCTGATTGGCCGTGTCGGGTGGTGGAGGGTTACGACACATTTATAAATAAACGCGATCTAACCCAAAAACCTTTATTATGAACAGGATGTTTCTGTTGCGCGTCGTCGTCGCTTTAAGATGTTCTGTGTTCATATTTTGTTTGTTGCGGTTGCACCCGACTCAAGAGCCGCATGGCTCACAGGGCTATACCTAAATAAATGAAACTTGATAGGGGCGGCCGCTGGATTCGAACTGCGAGCCTCTGAAACAAGCGGCAAACACACCACGGTGAGGCCTTGGCGCCATGCCAACCCTGCTCCACAAGCGGACACCTGCATTTTGCCATGTGAAGGGAGGAGGATCACAAACCATGTGGAATTGTGTTGTCACCCCTGAGCTCCAGCCTGGCTCTGTCTTCAGGTTTACCCAGTTTTCAGATGACATCACGTGACATCACGTCCCACCGATGAAAACTGATTGCACAGTGGGGAAAGATTTTCAGATGACATCACGTCCCACCGATGGAAACTGATTGCACAGTGGGGAAAGATTTTCAGCGATTATGTGGGGGGGGGGGGGGCATTATTTTTGCACTGAAGTCGTCTTTTGCCAACTCCGAAATGGTGTTTGTGTTTAATAAGCGTTTCTCATCTTTTTATTTCAATGTGGTCTTAAGTAGTTTTAAACCTTTGTCCAGAGGTTACACAATTAAGCTTTGCGGTAAATATCACCGCGGTGCTTAAGTCGATATGTCACGGGTTTATTTTTTATATATAAAATATTTTTATTCCACTCCCTCCCTCACGTCATACATTGACGGGTTTAGATGAACATTCTGACGTTACGGGCGGTAGTTGCAGGTGCATCGGCGGTATCAGGCACACCGAAATCATCAGAGCAGGTGCAGGGAGGGGAATATGTCACAGTTTAATGTTTTCCTTACGTTTTTTTTGTCTTTCAGAGCAAGCAAAAGGAACAGGTTGCAGAACTGGACAAGTTGAAGGGTAAGATCATTGGACAGAGCGGCTATATTAATGAAGTGGCCTCATTGTACTTCCAGTCAAATTCTTTATGATAGGAATTTACTTGGCTCATATTCTGCCATATATCTATTTTAATATAATCCATCAAAAGGGCGGCATATTTTTAAAAATATAAATTAACGTGATGAATTATAATCACAACTTAAAATGTAAAGTGTCTGAATGGGACTGGATCCCAAGACGTTAAGCAAAGAGCAAGACGTGCATTTTAAAGTCATGGGGAAAATTCTTAATTGGTCATGCAAAGGGTGACATTTTGTGACAGGAGAGTGTTGGAGAAGGTGATTTCTGTACTGATTTTGCCATTTGGTAGATGGAAATTGTCAGTCTTAGGCAGAAGAAAATAGGATGGTCTTTAGCCTGAACTTTAAAGCAAGAGTTTAGGCATACGTGTGGAAAGCCAGACAGAGGGAGTTCCAAACAGCAGCAACAGTCGTAGAGGAGAGGAAAATTAGTAGGAGGGTTATGAGTATGCAAGTGAATAATTGATCTAAAACAGGATACAGGTAGCCTATGCCCACAGTGTCAAGGATAATTTATAAATGTGAATAATGAAGCTTGGAATGGGTACATTTATAACAATGCACACAAGAGTGAGGGCTGGCAAAATAAAAGATGTGAGGGTTATTAATGAGCTTTATCAAATCTGTTGTATAAAAATAAATTATCTGTTAACACAAAAATAAAGACCTCCCGTATAACCTGAACAGACAGTTGGGGCAAGTGCTGTTAGCGAGCACCTAAGAAGGTCGGCACGGCACACAAGGGGGTGGGTGGCCAGCACCACGCCCAGGGGCCTTTGTCTCCCCAGTGGCGATGTTTACACATTGTGCACCAGGTACTCATTTGAGGCTGATTAGACCTAGGGGAGGCCCAGGACTGGTTCAGATAATCGTCACTGGTGTTGGCTGTGAGCGGGAATCAAAAGTTTCCTGCGGCTAATATAAGTGAGGGTTTATGCACTCCAGCTCATGTAGAAACTCCGTTAAGGAATTCGGGACACTAAAACACGTTAACATACAATCTCTGGAAAACGTCAACTGCCATGACTCGGTAGAATTGTTTATGAAGCTTTAAAAGCCTAAAAACTTCTTAAGAGAAGCAATGGTCAGAAGGCTGCACACACATTGCATATGGCCTGGAACAGTATATGCCTTTGTTAAAAAGACAATACGTGGACATTAGTTCCGGTTAATGTCATCCTTTCCTTTCACAAAAGCTGCACCCAGGGCATACGTGTGCTCCTTGATATTTACTCAGCTGTTTGATTTACTTAACGTCGATTTGACTTCTACGACTTGAAATCCAGCAGGCTAAAAGCAAATCGTACCCATTATTAAAGCTGTGTGTACCCTTCAGATTGTATTTGCTTAGGTCAAAAGAGCAATCATTTATGCAATTAATGAAAACCCACCCTGTCAGAACATCCTAACAGGAAACACTTATGAAATTAAATGACCTCCATCTACCTATTCTGTGTTAATGGTCATCCTGAGCTGTGGAGGAAAGGGTAAATTATCATTCATTAATGTTATGTTTTTAACAGTATTACCACGACATATGAACAATACATTCCTTTATTCAATAATGCAGACAACTCATTAAAATAATTACACGGCTAATAATATATTTATTTATTTATATAAATTATTAATGACGATCATGAGGAACAACTGATGGACACTTTAGACGCCAACCAGCCAAGTGGGGCGTCACGGTGGCAAAATGTTAACTACCTCGCCTGGTATGCAGGAGGTCGTGGGTTCGATTCCGACCCTGACGCCTGCTGTATATTTGGAGTTTGTATCTTCTCCCCGTGGTTGTGTGGATGTTTTTCCGGGTCTTGCGTGGCAACTCTATTGATTGGCTGTGTCGGGTGGAGGAGGGTTTTTACTAAATACATTTTACTTACGTTATCTACCCAAAAAATAAATCGTAACATTAGACGCGAAAGCCTAGGTGTTGAATTCACTTGAATGTATCTTCATGCCCCGCGCATGTTTGTGTGCTCGTTGTATTTGTGTGTTTCTGGGTGCTGTCCTACAGAGCATACTACTGCCCTGGAGGCAGAAAAGAACAAGGTGGAGGCTGACCTTGACGCTGCTAAGAAGGACTGTGGTGCCCAGATAAGTACCATCCAACAAGAGAAGTAAGTGCTCTCCGTGTTAGAAATTTCACTTGGCACTAGCCCTGGTTGAGAACTCGAGTCTCAAATGAGCATCAGTGTTGTTTTGTCTCCATTGGCAGCTATTTGTGAGTGGTGGCCATTTCTTTTGCGGAGATTCATCTGTTGAAAGCAAACCTATTATTGGTGCCTATTTTATAGACCCTCGAGGGATGATGGCCTGAGTTGGTCACCTCTGTGTTGGTGGAGGTTATAGCAAAATAATTACATTTTCACGTATTCCCTTTTTTTTTTTAAACCTTAAGTGGTCTATTATCTTCAGAGTTAACATCTTTGGTTAAATGGTACACTTAATATGTGCAAAATAAAACAGGTTTCAAGCTAGTCACGTGATATTTCTTGGTGATGTGGCAACATGAAAAGCAGTCTGGTGGGTTTATCGGTTGTTGAGTCCCTCATTCTTTCAACATTACACAAAAAGGGATGGGCAGCTTTTGGCATTCTTTCCATTTCATCTAATGGTATTCACCGGTAAATTGCATAATGCAAAAGACTGACAACTCCGATTCCTTTGTGCACCCATTAAATGGGCATCTAGTTATTAAAACAAGCAAACTGTTAAGACTGCAGTAATATAGCTGTCTTGATGTCGTCTGGTGTAAATATCATGTGCTATTGTTCTGGAACACTACGTGGTGAGATGTTAACTACCTTGCCTGGTACACAGGTCGTGGGTTCGATCCCGACCCTTCTTCTTTCGTATGGCATTGTGAAAAGCAACAATGCCATCCCGACCCTGACACCTGTATATTGGAGTTTTCATGTTCTCCCTGTCGTCACGTGGATTTTTTTTCCGGGTCCTCTCGTTTATGCCTCCACATTTAGAAACATGCACTTAGAGTATTTGGCTGCTATAAATTTCCACATGATGAGCCTCTTTGTTGAGCTATAACTTGTGGCCAGGTTGCTTAAGAGCTGTATAGTTCAGTGGGCCTTACCTGGTAAAATAAAATTAGTTTTCCAGTATTAGTGCAACACTTTTTAAAAGAAGCTACCAATATAACATTACGTTAGAAATCCATTTCCCTAACATAACGTGGTGAAATAAATTGCATAACATCAATTGTAAAGCTCACAATTCATGCTGAAATTGCGTGTGGTTGTTAGTTTCATTACGCGTTGCGTGGCATTGCGTGCGATGGGTTAGCGTGACCCTTGCAACCACTCGAGCAGTTAACAAACAAAAGTTAACTTCTGGATGAAATCCAGACTCTGAATTTAGACGAGTCAGATCATTTCCAGGGAGGGTGAATCCTGTACTCCTGATAACTATAGCTGTACTTTGCTGAATATATAACAAGTATAATCTGTAAAATGTTACAATGCATGATGTGGAATTGACATGAAAAATGCAGCCAATCTTAAATGTATGTACTATGCAATTTGTACTTACATACTTTATATTTATTGACTTGCTAAGCTTTCTCTACTTTGCACTCCTGTTTTTGTATTGTCTGTTATTGTAATTTTCTTATTCGCCCCTACTGAACATCTGTGAAAAAGAGCTTCATATCTCATAGGAATCTTCCCGTCTAAATAAAGATTCTGATTCTTAGGATGAGGTCATATTAACCAGTTGCATTGCATCAGCTATTTATATGAAAATTTCATCCATAATTTCTCTTCATTTTTGCCACACTTTGGTGCGATTTTTTAAAAAGCTTTTTCTGCACTTTGCTGCTGATGGTGACAAAAGGAGTAATTATATTACAGGTGCACTGTACATTGTTATGGCTGCAAAGCAAATCTTGTGAATGGCACGCTAGAGTAATGTCAGCGGTTCACAGTGGTGTGCTATTGTGGCTAATGTTCCCAGCTTGACCCTAAAAGCCATGTTCCCAGTTACACGTGTGTGTTTTTTACCATATCCGAATTTGATGAATGGGCTAGTTTACATGGAGATCAGCATGCTTGTGACAGCGCTGGTGTAACTTGAGCACGTGGTTAGTGTTGGGTGCCAATTGTGCATGTTGTCCGATCGGTTCATTCCGCACTGTGCCACCCTCGTAACCAATGGACAGTCACCAAAGTCGACCAGCTACTGTCACGTGAATGTTAAAACCCTTGTGACAGCACTTACGATTGACAGCTACAACCAGATAATCAAGCCATCTATGACTTCTTATGGCCAATGATATCGACAACCAAATCACCATGCATTTACGAATTCTAGTTGGGTGTCAGAAGATAAGCAGCGTTGACCTTTGATTGTATTTGTATGGGTGGCCAACGGTGTTTGGCAGCTGTTGTAGCTGTGGGGTTGCAACACGGCAAGGAGTTGGAAGTATTGAGTGTTACCCCCTTGTGTGTATATGTGGGGATTCTCCGGGTACTCTGGTTCCCTCCTACATGCTGAACACTAATGGTATTGGTCAAACGTCCCAATGCAGGATCCTCCTGAAAAAGACTTTTGAGACTAAGTGAAGTTTTCCTCAGTATATAATTGACATTATTATTATTATTTGAAAGATATAGTCCAAACTGAACATTTTAACTCTAACCCATTCCAAACCGTAATCTATCGTACTTAAAATAACATTTACACTGCATACCTTATTTTTGTGAGCCTAAACGTCATTCAATAATAAAATGTAACCATACTTTCCAAACCTGACTGTAACTTCCCCCAATGCAATGCCAAAAAATACAATTACTCTACTCCCATAATTATGGTCACTCATGACAGCCGTGCAAAGACTATATATATATTCCATTGCCCGTATTCTGTCCATGCTTGACCGAAGGCCCTAGCTGGGTCAGTCTGTGGCATTGGCTTTACAAGTAAACTCTTAGTGCTCAGTGTGACATGGGCCCACTTCATGAAATGAGAGTAATGTAGCTCAGTGGGCACTTACCTGGTCCAAGGCCATGAAACGAATTGAGAGTGATAGGCATCATTCACATAATGAACACAAGGTCTATCGCCCAATTCCATGTTGGAGAATAGTTCTGAAAGGGAATTTCTTAAATTGGCTTTTCTTAAATTGGCTTTTATCTTGCACAATAACCAAAACACTTGAAACGTCTTTTTTAATGTCTGTCGGATATATTAAAATGTCAATAATACGTACAATGTATACATAGATTGTCTACTTAGCATACTGTATGTTTAAGCCTCATAGCTGTTTTAAAGCACATTATGTACTCCGTCATGAGTGACCTCTATCCAGTTATTGGACGGACGTCATTACACTTACTTTATATGAAAAAAATGTTTTACTTTGGTTCCCAAAAACTTGAAATTAAACTATAATAATTTTACATTAACCACAATACTTGCAGTCAAAATGCAAACATAAAACAACACTCTGATCATTTATGCATTGTCCTTGAAACTGATTGGTCCACACCAGAGACAGCTTTTGTTAGAGCCGAGTCTCATACGGTGTTCGACCAGATGACGCCAAAAGGTGTACAGTTCAAAGACAACGCACTATCAGAGTAGTGAGGGCTCGGGGTTTTGTGGTTAATGTAAACATTATTCCTTGCACAAGGTTTCAGTTTTATCGCTAGAAAAAAGGGGAAAACCCCTATTATTATATTTTGGTACTGGCAAAGGAGGCCTCATGATAGCATATTGACAATCCTAACTCAGTTTCAATTCGAACACAGGACTCACACCAAGGTCCATGTTAAGTAATTGTAATGAAAATCAACACTGGACCACTAAAAGTCTCAGGAACACTAAGGGACTGCTCCTTCATGCTCATGTGAGCATAAATATATCTTAGCTTGACTTTTTGAAACAAAGACTACAATAAACAATCCTTTTAAAAAACACGATAAATTATTACCTTGAACTGAAAAATAAGAAACTGCAACTGGAAAATATCCAGAAATCGAAACTACATTTGAAAGTAAAAAGTCAAAAAAAACTACGATTGACCTAAAAAACGGGAAAAAAAGTTTGTAAACCATAAATGAGTTTGATTCATGCGTAGAGCTGTAATTGTGCTCAAAAGAATCCCTGCAACTAAGCAGGCATTCAGAGTGCATTGCTGCGAGATACGGTCAAAGCTAACGCTACTGAACCCCAACTCATTTTGGAGTTGAGACACTCTCCCTGCTCAACGTCTTTCTGCTGCACAACTACGGGTTTAAAATGTGTTCCAGAACTTTACGTACATTTTCAAAGTCGATAGCTCAAGACCATTAATAAAGTGTCATGACGTTCAACCTAATCTGTTGTGTCACCTTTGCTTCCCATCCGTCAACTAGCGCACAATGCCAGAAGCAGAAGACTGATATGCAGGCTGACTATGAAGAAAGAATTAAGCAGCTGACAAACAAAAAGGTACGATGTTCTTTTTTGGTTATATATATCGCCACCAGCGTAAGTAATTGCACGTTGAACTTTTTACTTTTATTTATTAGGTTAATTGGTTTGTCGTAGTGTGCACGATTACAAGTTTCATTTGTTGAGTCACCATTTTGGCCATCACGTTGAAAATTATTTTTTCAACATAATTGTCTAATTTGCATTGCTGTGTGTGTGTCACTTCATCACTGATCATTATAATAAATCGTTTACCTTGACCCACTTCTATTTAATGTGCACAAATGTCCATATGTTGGGAAACTGCAAAGAAAAGCACTGGGAGAATGAACACAACGCTACACGGATGAGTGTTCTAGGTTCAGGCCAGGTGTTGCATTGGTGGGTCAGAGTTAAAATATCATCGCCGCTGCCAATGTATACCCGTGTGTGATCCATTTTGAAGAAGTCACATTTTAAAAGCGTGTTGTTTTGTTCTCCCGGCAGAATGAAGTAAAAGAAACGGAAAAAGGTATTGTTACAAACACGCTGCACGCATTTGCAGAAGATGTCTCAACAATGAGAGGCTCGTAGTTACCCCTCTTTGTGCACAAAGAGGGGAAACTACGGATGTAACGATTCATACAAAAAAAATCGATGCTGTCACTTGCATTTTATGCAAGGATCGTGTACAGGAATGGATTATTTCCTCTTGGTATATTTTGTGAGATTGGTTCATGGAAACCCAGCAACCGTTTTGCATTCTACAACACGCAGGCAAAAAAGAGAATTGGCTCGTAATTTGAATCACAATAATTATTCAAATAAATACTAATTTTGTTCAAGATTGTTGCGTCATACAGTCACTCGGTCTCTTATGTGTGAAATTGTTATGAATGGGTATGTCCTGTTCACTGGTTTACTTGGAACCAAAATGTCAGGATCTAATATTAGGCATCAACATTGACATCATAGCACTTGCGTTGCACATTACAGATACTTTTACAACTTTCTAATGTAATTTCCAGCTGAAAGATTTGAGAAATGCACATTAATGTACAAGTGCAATGTTAAATTGTTGGTCTAACTCACTGACCCGACTATACTGGACATCTGTGAAAACGAGCTTCATAGCTCATCAGATTGCTTCAGTCTAATTGAAGATTCTGATTCTGATAATTGAATGCTATGAAATGTAAAAATAGCAGATATTGTAGTTGGTGGCTGGATCATTTTTATGGTGACGTGTGCTTCCGCAGAAAACTATTTTGAAGCATTTTGTGGCTAAGGAATTGAGACAATTTAATTATTAATGTAAATGAGCTATCCATTTCAAATACCAGTCTGCAATTAAATTGTGTCCCTATTTCAATGTGAAAAGTCGTAATGGTGAATTACGTGAAGGCGGCATATTTATTCAATGAATGGACACATTTGTTTATTTATGAGCGTACACTGGTGGACCATTTCATAACTGATATTTCGAGATCGGTGTTGTAAATAATTAAAACTGTTATGATTTCCGAGTTATTTAAAAGTGTGTGAT
This sequence comes from Petromyzon marinus, assembly GCF_048934315.1. NCBI lineage: Eukaryota > Metazoa > Chordata > Hyperoartia > Petromyzontiformes > Petromyzontidae > Petromyzon > Petromyzon marinus. Next base: position 19,354,457 of record NC_133667.1, on the reverse strand, counting down.
TTAAAATATTCTTAATTAATCAATCCACCAAAGCTGTACTAACAATTCAATATATTGGCAAGGGATTTTTTTAAATGCTACATAAGTGTCTATAGTTGGGCTGTGTGTTGTTATGATATTAACTGCTCTTACGGGTGATCTTGATGGTGCTTTTGTGTTCTCTTCATTTTTGTAGCCGCCCCTAAGCCTTAGAAGAAGAAGAATCCTCCACAAACAAGGCCTCATCTTACAGGTGCTTCTCATCTACCCACAAGGCCGATGTAACTCCCAAAGGGGAGCTTGAAGATTGGTAGCTTATATATCGTTTAATTCCACAACTCGGCAGCTTCTGTCAACCTTTCACCAATTTCTATGTTGAAACATTGCATATTTTTTCCATTGTGCTGCTTCAGTCTGCAATCATAGAATTTTCTTCCTTCATTGTCCATACTTCCGACTCGCTCATGTTTCGTTTTTAATATTTTGGTTCTATGCATTGTAAATGGTTCGTTTTGTTAAACATCTTTTCACTTCAACTGTGTTGAGGTTGAAAGGTGAGACTCTAAGAAAATGAAGCTATTACTTGTTTATCTGCTCAAACAACCTCTTGATGATTAAAGTTTACCCATAATGCTTATAGGCTCATGGACTTAAATGTAATTTTAGTTTGACGAAGCAAACTTTTTCCTGTTAGTACTGGTGAGACAAAGCCATGCTTGAGGCTGTCTGGTGTAGGCCAATCAGATTCAAGGACAGTGCATACATTATCAAAGCAAATTTTATGCATATTTTACCACAAGTATGTGTGGTTAATGCAGACTTGATGCCATTGCACATCTTAACACCTGTATTTATGCCAGAAAGGTATCATACATATATCAGTTTTGCTTCATATATCTCTGTTTACAACAATCATTGTGTATGTGTGTTTATAATCACATGTTTAACCTTCTTTGCGTCAACCAATTTTCTTTTACTCTACACAAGTGCTAGGCTGATGAGTTATGTTATGTTTTCTCACAAGCTTATGCAGCGCATGTCTTTTTTAAACGTCGAGGGTATTGTTTGTGTTAATGACCAGAACTCTTTAAAAACTGCCCCTCTGCTTTTTGAAAATCGTTTTTTTTTAACCATCACAATACATCACATACCATGGCCGTGTGTGTTCTGTCATACATCCTATGTAGCGTTCTCCAGGAAAACTCGTGGTTCTTAATATTCTTGCAAAATTGGAATGACAATGATCTTATGCCGTTGCTCTTCTGACTTATTCCTCTTGTTAACACACAGGGCCCGAGGAAGAACGTGCTCAGCAGCCGGACCAGCATCATGGTGTTTGTGTCCAAATGCCCTTCCATTGCAACAATGGTCAATTCCCTTTGTTGCCGATTGCAATAGAACGTATTATTAACCTCTGCTGATGAGCACTGGTCACCTGAAAAAATGCAAATCTACACAATCAATCTGAGCAATTACATTTTTAGAAAATCAAGTTACCAAGCACGCTTTATAATAACCCAAATCCATCAGCAATTGCTGCATAATTTCAAAATGAACATTTTATGTTCAGGATATTCCGGCGTCTGTATATTTTTGTGGGCTTTTTTGATAATCCACTTCTAAGTGTGAGGTTTGTTAATTAATACATCTTCGTGTTGAGTTTCTATGTGAAATTTAACCTCCACATAAATAATAAACGTTTAACTTAATGTTTTTAGCAGTTTTCATTTTTGAGGTCTAGCAGGGGCTTATGTGAATTACTGTAAGGAAATTATTCATAGGCTGTTTTATAAGCTCAACATTTGGAATGAGCACTCTCAACTATTCTGCAATGACGTTTTCATTAGCATTTGCTTGCAACTTAGTTCCAGCTAGTTTGTGTTTTTATTAATATAATGACCAGTCAATACTTCTTAGTTTGCAATATTCCAAAAGAACGTACTTTTTTATATGCATCAAAAAGTGTGTTTGTGAAAAAAATGAATTTTAGGGTTTTCTTTTCATTGATCAATTAACCCAGGTTGGTAGATCATCACCATGCCAAGTTGGTTTTATATCAGTGTTATGCCATACATTGAAAATTCAGTCATTTTAAATTGGACACTTTAAAAAAATCCTGTGAAATATTTAAAAAAAGGGAGTGGTGGGGCAGGAGGTTGCACCAATGCGCTACAACCCTGGCTCTTTCTGAGTTTTATTCTTCGTCCACAGCTAACATCGGTGGCGAATCAAATCTCAATTTGTCCTGGGCCCCCTTCATCCATATGCATGGACCAGTGTGATAAAATGTCCAAAAAACCCAATTATTGACATGGCCTAGGGAAGCGTTAATCCAGCAGTGGATTGACAAAGCACTGAACATTATATATCTTTATTTAACATATATGCTTGAATATTTAACATATATGCCTGAATATTTAACATATATGCCTGAAGATTAGAATTGGCTGCAATGGCACCCTGAGCCAGTCGTGTCCTGAAAGACATTCCTTTGCAACTGATACAGAGCACTAGATGGTTATTTGATTTTCTCACTGTGTAAAATGTATTCTTAGCTTTATTAGTACTGTTAAAAGTCACAGTTTTTTCAGGGAACTATTTGTTGTGTGGGGACAAATTTCCTCAATGGTCAGTATAGCACTGGTATGTATTTTTATATTTAGATTTTTTTTTTTTACGTGCTGCTACCAACCCAAACTGGAAATATCTGAAAAATAATTTGTAATAATCTCTCATTAGGAGATGTGGTGTTATGCTGTGTGGTGGGTTTAAAATATAATGGTTGCTAAGGTGGGATATTGGTGAATGATCGAGGATCAATAAATATTTGTTATACACATATTTGCTTGGAGCCTCTTTTGAAATGTCCTGGTGAAATGTCACGTGTTAACTTATGGACTCTGCTAAGGAAAAAAGCAAATATGGATATAGTATAGGTTTTAATCAAGTTCTGGACACATACTAGGTAACAATGTAACAACAATTGTTGCCATTCACAGAGGGTTGACATGGATGTTGAAAGGCAATACATGTTCCCATTCAAACACAAGATATAAGTGGTTTAACATGGAGGCTTTCGCGACCAATATCTTCCATAATAGAGGTTTTTGGGTTATAGCACGTAAATATATAGATGTGTCGTTAAAACCCGCCACCACCCGACACGGCCAACTAGTAAGGATTGTCACGTAAACAACGTGCCAATTCGTCACTAGTACAGCACACCGGTGTGTTGGAGAGCCAAGCCACAAGATTTACAATCTGAGTACGACGTTTCGCCAGTAATTACAACCAGCTTCATCAGGCAACAGCCAGATTTGTGGAGAAGTCTTACCGTTTCGTTCCTTATATATATTTTAATAAACACAATTGACAGGAAGGACAAGTTCAAAGGGCTTGCATAATGACACGCACAATGTATGTTGCCTCAGTAATCCCCCCCCCCCCCCCCCACATTGTACAAGAGCGCAGAAGGGTGGTCACCACATCTACGCTCAGGACACTGCTGTGAATCCAGCGACCCGAGTTCGATTCCTGGCCTTGGCCAACATCAGTAATATCTGAACTGGTCCTGGACTCTGCTAAAACCAACCTGCATTGGGAAGTATGGTCAGACAACTGCCATGACCAAAATGGTGTGGGGAGGTCTTCATCCAGCAGTGGATTGAGAAAGCTGCAAAATTAAATCGTCTGCTATATAACACGTGTTTTCAGGACGTGAGTTGGACATAACGCCATGAATGTGTGAGGGATACGAATTGGATATAACGCTGTTGAGTGAACAGAACTACGTCACACGAGTAAGAATAAGCGGTTGTACGGCTGCCACGGCGTAGCAACACACAAGGTGGGATGCTGCTGGATGTTTTCTCAATGCTACCCAAGTGCCTTGTTCAGCCTACATAGGCATCTCACGTGTTATCGTGGGCTGTGCTTTACCTTATCTATATTATGTATTACGACACAATGTTTCGATTAACGCTTTATAGAACAAACCGTGCTTATTTCTTCAACCCTGGCCGGTTGATAACCCCAACCATGATTTAAACTCGTACAATTATAATTGTGTGCCGAGTATTGTGATGTCACATCACCACCCGGCTGTCAAATGCAAAGTTAATTATATTATATCCCTTCGTGGCGAGAACTAGACACGTGAATAGCTATTGTGCGTACTATCGACGTGCTCTTTATCTTGGCATCTATAGGGGCCTTTTTTTTAAGAACATCGCTAAAAACAAAATAAGAAAGGGCCTCCTGAAACCAGGTTTCTGGCGCAATTGAGTTCAGGTTGAATGTCCTTTCACGAGGAGAGAGCTCGCAGCAAGTCCTGTTCAACCAGTTTTAAAGCAATGACAACTTTTTCTGTGCAGCGGGATATGTTTCACCTAGCTTCTGAGTTCACATTTTGGATGTAAGTTGAGAATATTCAAAATATGCTGTTGCAGCAATGTCTTCTCGCGTTACAGCTGGCTTTAGTCTTTAATTCTGAATTTGCCGATGAATGCGTGAGGCAATTTCTTCTCAACCCCTTTTCATTCCACGGCACACGTTCAAGCTTGCTCAATCTTCATCACACACCAAACCAAAAACTCACCGTTTCTGGATAGTTTGGCCATTTACTTATTTACTTCATTCGTGCCATCGATGCTTCTGCTATCGCCGCCGTGTAATGGTTTAGTATGCTGGACTTGCAAATAAAGTGGTCGCCAGTTCAATTCCATCTCCCATGATAGGAAAGTGCCTTGAACTAACCTCCCCGTCCCTCTGTTCACCCAGCAGTATACATGGCTACACCACAGTGCATTGGGCAGGTCGCGTGTGGTAGGGTAAAGTGTGGATACTCACGCCTCTTCCAAAGACATGGAAGAGTCAGCCAAGTATTTTCGACGAGTGTGGCTCTCTAGAGCTGTCTAGCGGAGGTCCTTCCACCAGCAGTAGCATGAGCAAATACTGTCACGTCCAGCTACAACATGCGCGACCTAGAGGGCTGGGGATAGATGCTGACATCAGCCGCGATCAATGGGGAGGCGAAGGGTGGGGGAGTGAGGGGTGAGAGGTGGGGGCTGGATCGGCCACTGAACGGCACGGAGATGTCTGAGCTTGCCGACAGTGAGGTTCAAATACCCCGTCGTGAAGCACTGTGCTTGGTTATCAACCAACATTTCTAGATATTATTGGAGTTCTTCCTTACGTTTAAAATGATAACAGGAATATAGATGTCTAAGTAAGCTATATAATTGTATTTTGTGTGTGTATTATATTCGGGCGATCCTTGGTTTTAAGAATGTTTTGTGATTGAGAATGTTTCTTGTCGGAATTATGGATTACCGTGATAGTTTAGCCAAATCGAAGGATGTTTCGGAGTCGCTGCGCTTGCATACTCATTCATACTCTGACCCTTCGAGATATGTTTGAGCACACGCAATATATTGACTCATGCGTACGGTAACACGACACACACATTATAGGGCAGTGCTTTTATGTTTGGACGAAAAAAACTACCAATAATGTGTTCACATAAAAACGGGTCCAAAAAAACATGTTGGAATTATTAACGGCGTAACATTTATGAAAACTTAAAGCAAGAAATTTAGAAAAATGTAAAATGTTGCATTTCCCTTCTCAAACATAGGCCCGTTTTCGTGGTGCGGAGTCAGATGATCGACGTTAAACAAATAGTTTTGTGTAACGCGGTATGGCTATTCAAGGAAAATGTATTTGCTAAGTAATAGCTTCGTCATTAGACCTCCTTTGCCAGTACCAAAATATAATAGGATTTTTCCCCTTTTATCTGGCAACAAAACTAAAACCTTTTTACGAGGATTAATGTCTGCATCAACCACAATACTTGCAGTCAAAATGCAAACAAAAAACATACTATGATAATATATGCATTGTCCTTGAAACTGATTGGTCCACACCAAGGGATGGCTTTCTTTTGAGCCTCGACCCAATTGGTGCATGTCTGGAGTTCAAAATGTATGACAGTCACGTGTAAAAGCATTCACTAAATAAAACATATTATCTGGAACTACCTTCCCTGTTAGCTTTTCTGGGAAGCCTGTACCATATTAACAGCATTTCCAAATCACCTGCATGGGCCAGCGTTCTAAACCTCACCCATCTGACATCTGCACTGAGAGGAGGGCTGAAGGAAGTGGATGCCAGCCACAGCTAAAATGTTCAAGTTCACGTTTGCAGCCTTTTACAGCAAGGTTCATGTGGCCTGATCTGAGTGCTGAAATCGACTTCCTCTGTTGTCAAAGAGCAGACGCATCATGCAAATGACCTGCAGGTATGACGAGTGTAAAGATTAGCTCAACTGGTTCCTGGTGATGAGGACATTAAAGTACATTCAGTGCTTCATATACCCACACTTGCTGTATCATTGCTGTTTTTAAATGTACATTGTCTTCAATGCAAATAACTGAAATGTTGACAGTATTTAAACAAACACGTTTATTAAACAAAATTGAAAAATATTTCCAGGTTTTAAAATAAACCCAAGTGAAATTGTGATAAACAGCATGGTGGGAGATGCATAATTAAGGTTACACATGTACACTTCCGTGTCTTGTTGAGCTACATCGTAGTGGTTCACGATTTAGTATACCTGTGTTACACAGTGGACTGTTGTACTATATTGCACAGTGTTACTTGCATCCATGTGTGTTCAGATGGACTGCACTGCAGTGTATTATGTTCTACAAATATATGCTGCTCTTAACTGTGTTCTGAATCTTAGTGGGCCTGTGCACACTCAGGGCTAAATTCACAACTTGATCAAAAAAAGGCCAAAGAGTTTTACCCAATTGTTAATTTTAAACTATTAGCGACCTGGCCACAAATGAAAGCTCAACGAAGTGGCTTATTATCATGTCGAGATTTATAGCAACCAAATACTCTGAAACGCATGTTTATAAATGTGCAGGGGAGAACCGGAGGACCCGGAGAAAAAGCCACACGACCACGAGGAGAACATGCAAACTCCACATACACAGGCATCAGGGTCGGGATCGAACCCACGACCTCCTGTATACCAGGTGAGGCAGTTAACATCCCACAACCGTGGCAGCACGTTTTCATCAAGAGCATGAAAAGGAACAATAAGCAACATGTGAATTGAGCCCTTCGTGGTCTGGTCTCTGCAACTACGTGTGGATCACTCGGTGCTTCAGTGTTACGAGTGAGCTGTAACCCGTAGATTTGAAGAGTGCTGCAGTGGAAATCCGTTTATCGCGACAAGCTAGTACACCGCCTCGTCCATGTGATCATCACTGTCACCGCCGAAATCCTCTCCATTTTCAAAGTACGACATCACGTAATCCGTTTCCTGCACACACCAAACGAAGAGATTAGTAAAGGATGCTTGTTTGCATGACAGAATAACTTTGCTTCAGCATATCGTCAGTAACCCTTTGACTGGATAACCATGCAGTAAATAGTTGACATTGCTTCATCATAATTTTTACCTGGTCCAAGTAGCCCTACTTATTCAACCTGTATTCTACATGAGACAAGGTCCAGAAGGCAAGTTCTGCTCAGTGACATCGCAAAGGAGTGTTCGCTGTGGTTCTTCATGCGATATGTACGTATACTGAACTTCTTTCGCACCGTACGTAGCCAACCGTGCTAATCGGAGGTGCGGGCGAAGGACAACAAACTACACGCAAAAAGTAGTTCTAAAAAAAAACAAATTTTCGTTTCAAATCTAGGTGATTAAAAAAGTGCATAGCTCCAGTGTCTTACTAACATTGGAAGGAAGGGCATCCCAGAAGCGCATCTGAAAGCGGCCGAAGCAGTGACCATCGTTGTTCGATGACCAGGTAAAGCGGCTGCGAGGATAACCGTAGTTCACGTCGTTGACTGTGCACAAAGCTCCAGCCTGTAACTTTGTGCAGCCAAGCTGGGAGCCATGCTCCCAGCTTGGCTGGATGTGAATTGTAATGATTGCTTTTCGATTCAAAGGCTTTCGTGACTGCAGGGATTCATATTCTTGGTTTCTTTCGGTAAAGTCGCGTAGAAGGGAAATAATAAAATAATAAAAATATAAAACAAAAAAATTCTCACGACGTTTCGATTGCAACACAAGCAATCGAAACGTCGTGAGAATTGTATTGTTTGATTTTTTATTATTTTATTATTTCCCTTCTACGTGACTTTACCGAAAGAACCAAGAATATGTAATGATTGTTGTTACAGCGTCCTTGTTACCAGTTGGTTGTAACAATATCAACATGATTGCTGCTAAGCGATGCGGCATGTATGTTTACCAGGATTGCCAAAGGGACATCAAACGAGTTAAGAGATGCTTCAAGAATGTTTGAGACAATCCGAGGGAAAAAATCCTACCCACACATTCCCTGAACTATTGTCCCGTTCCCTCAATCATAAATAAAGTCGCACCATATGCAAAAGCTTCGTTGAGGTTTAGATGGAGAGGATGAGATAAGACATGACATGAAATCAAACTATTGCTTCTTGTGACCGAGGGGTTAAAAGCGAAAGGTTTCCTACATAGAAGGAGTTCATCTCAAGTGATACGGATGAGCCTATGTACCACAAAGGTAAAAGTGGTGTATTCAACACGAGTCCCATAATGGTTTTAATGTTCTGATGACATCACCATACTTGCACATGTTCTGCACACAAGCCTGTGATAGCCGCAAGCTTAAAACACCCAAGGTTGTGGCATTCTTTTTTTTAGACAGCAGCAGGACACCATTAAACACAGACGTGTCAACTCTTCTTGGAAATTAATCATTAGCATTGTTATATTATTTACTAAATAGATTAAATAGAAAACAAAATAGATCAATCAGGCAAGTGTAAGCCCCATATTGACGCCAATTATTATTTTATGTTAGGTATTATACAATTGTGCAGCGAACTAGAACCCATATCTTATATACAGGGTCCTTCCTGTAAGATTGGCAGTTCAAGCAAACCTGACTGCTGAAGAGACAGTTTATGCCAAAACCGGTCCTGAGTTTTCTTCTGAATGTAAAGCTATGTACATTCAGAAGACGTTTGGCATATATCTTTGCAAAAATCCTTGCTTTTGAAAACAGTGCGAACCAAAAAGGGGCTTGGATTAATGTCCTGTCAAACGCAATGACATTGTGATCCCAGGAGAATGCGGGTCTGTTTACAGCACAGGGTAAGGAAGGCTAGAGTGGAAATTCAGATGTGTATCACAACTGGTTCTCCCTGGCTTTATAGGGTTTGGCTTAACTGAAATGCACTAATTCTAGATTTGAAGCTTCCGTGACTGCAAGGATCCATACTCTTTGGTTCTATTCGGTAAAGTCACGTAGGTAAGAAATAAAATAAAACAAAAATCACGACGTTTCGGCCACAACACAAGTGGCCTTCATCAGGTGAAGGTACTGTCACGAGGACAGCGTTCAAATGAAGAAAGTCAAGCCAGGTCGCGTCCTTTAAGCTGTGTGGGAGGAAACAAAACTCTTTGACAAAGGAATTAGCATAAAATGCTCATAGAGCATGTATTTATTGCAAGATGAATGTTATGAAACATTTTCATTTGCTCCCTCATCAGTCGAACACAGGAACCGAACCCCCTTTTCCCTATATAAACACAGTATCTACATTCGCGAATTCTACTTTAGTGCAGATTTTCAAGAACCTAACCCTCGCGAATGTCTTGGTCTTATCGTATGTTGCTGATAAATTATGGAATATATTTCCTTTAAGAGTCTGACGTGGTGGAGTTTCTTAAGTCCCATGGTGAGGGACCGGTCAAATGAGGATCTGAGGCAGCTGGAACAACGAGCTGAGGAAGAGGCCGATTAAGCAATACCACCACCACGAATATTAAATGGCATTCACTGGGTACAAAGACAGCTGTTTTTGGACAGACTTTTTTAAACGTTCTGCAATCAAGCCACTCGAGGAAGCCAGCTTCATCATCAGATGAAGTGGCAGGTGATTCTGTCCCTTCGTCTGCATAACTCCACCAACTTCTCACCCCAAGAGACCTCGATCAGCAAAATCTTCAGCCATTTATCTATGCTAAGTATTATTTGTATTTATTATTAGTTAAAATCTATGTTAACTTATAATCAAATGCATTTTTGTACACTTCATGACATTTAGTCACGCTTTTTTTTATTATCCAACTATGTATCATTCCATGGGTGGCACTCATTGTATCTATAGCCAGTCCCCGAGTTACGGAAGGGTTAGGTTCCCGAGAACGATCCGAAAACAAAATTTTCTGCATGTTGGAAACGAAACAATTTCCCCCCAAAATCAAGATAAAATCCCATAGCCAGAAACTGTTGTGCCTCCCCTACCCGATGACTGGTTCGCTGTCTCTCAGTCCTGTCGTCTATTGCTACATGCATCGTATTTCTGTACATACACTCTGCACTTCCTATTATTCTTTCATTTGATCGAATATCTACCCTAACACTACCCATTATTAAACGTATTGAACATATACTGCATTCGATTGTTAAATAATTCCACGAAACATTTTAATAATAACACTGCATAACAAAAAAACATATACTCTTTGGTACTTTCGGTAAAGTCACGTAGGTAGAAAAAATAACAATAGATCACGACGTTTCGATCGCCACACAAGCACTCGTCCTCAGGTGGGAGAGAGAAACACGCTGCTGAAACAAGTCCTTATATACAGATAGTCCCCGAGTTACGATGGTCCGACTTACGATATTTCGATCTTACGATGGCGATAGCGATACGACAAGATTTAAAATGTTTTAATTTCGCGCGGCAGGCAAACGCAGCAGCGTACAAGGTATGATACTGTGCGTTGGGACGCTGCCGGGATGTATATAGGTAGGCTAAGAATTAACCTTTTTTTTACTTTACATTTTACTGTGCAATACAGTATTGTAATTAATAAATACATACAGTATATAGTTCATACAGTACGGTACTGTAAATTGCTCTGTTTTGCTAAATTATCACCATTCTTTAAGACTCGTGGGTAGGCTTAGGCCATCTTCGACTTACGATATTTTTGACTTACGATGGGGTCATCGTAACACATCTCCATCGTAAGTAGAGGACTTCCTGTACATATAGCCGAGAGGGGGGGGGGGACAAGAGGGTGGGGGCTAGAGATTGTGCCTAAGTGAGTGGGAAATCCAAAAGTACATAAAATGGCTTTTTATTCCCCACAAACTTTGCTTTTGTGACCAGTACAGTGATATTTTGAAATGTACCTTTTTTCAATGAGAAAACGTGGTTTGCTCGCAAAAGCAAAGTTTGTGGGGAATAGCCATTTTCTATACTTTTGAGGCATAAGCAATTAGAAAGTAACACTTAACTACCCAGGAACAAAAATCGTGTTACATAGTGTGATTGTTAAGAGAAAGCAGTAACTTCCGAATGTTCGTTTACCGTGCATTAAGAAAGGCTTAAAATTCTCCGATCGCTCTCGGCTGAGGCCATAAGCAATCGAAGTGTAATTGTGTCAAATAAAGTACATACAGTAAATAACTAATGAAATAAATTAAAAAATAAGAAAAATAGCCATATGAACATGGGCAAAAAAAGATAGTTCTAAGTATAGAAAAAAAACAATTGCTTAATGCTACAAAAAAATTCCATTTACCTTAAACCTCGTGCAACTCGGGCTGGGTTAAGGTGGCGTTTTGGTGAAGCGAGACATCAGGGCGCGGTTTATGCCTCGCTCCACAGTATTCATCCGAAACCTCACCACGCTGCACTATTTGCGCTTACGTAAAGGAAAAAAAAATCCGCATACTGATTTTTTTTTACATGATTTATGGGAGCATTTCCGTAAAGTTGGATTTCCATAAGTCGGGTCCTTCCGCAACCCAGAAACTTACTGGAATATGAAAATTATAAAGTGTTGACTCAATAACAGACCCCGATTTGGCCCTGCAACCTCCTGTGAGTGGAGTGCTCCGTCACAGTGCCTATGTCTACTGTCCAACAGAAAAAGTCTACAGCTCAAGCCTAACCTAACGAAGACGTTTTAAACCTATATGGGAGCAAAGTAAAGGGTTAGCAAGTAAATAGACTCTGTTTACATACTACAATGTAGATCAAATGTACCTTGGACCTTGCGTGGAATTTTATTGATGAAAGCAACAGTAATAATGTTTATAACCGGAATACAATCACGAAGTTAATAGCTACACGAAAATAGCTTGACGCCCCTAAAACCACTTTTTAAAAACTGAAAATTAGATTTTACGCCACTCAGTCACATGTTTATGCAGTTATTAATTACGCGACTATATTGTCTGGCTGGTGCGAAAATCAGTTGGGGCCACATTGTAGTTCAAACTCACCGTGCTCGGATCTTCAGTGACATACAATGGGAGCATTGATTCTCGCTGAGGGTGACTGTGACTGCATGCATTTTCTCGCTCGGTCACACCAGGTGATGTTTGCATTTACTTATTGCATGCGTTACGGGGAGTGATCAATTTTAATGCCAGAGGTGCCGCTCCGCAATTGTTTGCCCGCACCGCTGCGGCGGGCAGAATGGCCTCTGAAACAGAGCCTCTGGATAGACCCTCTAAGAGATTATTTTGGCCTACTCTTCCACGTGAGCCAGAAATCTTACAAGAAATGGCTGTACCATTCACTTTACCCCACCACACACAACCCGCTGATGATCTGCTGCGATGATTTAAGAAACGTACCCAATGCTACTACTGTGCAGGGAGATCTAACAATAGACCTTTAATAAATAATAATACTGTATTAATAATACCGCATTAATAATACTGACATTTATTTAGCCATATAGGGGAGAGCTTGCGTCACAGTGGTTAGGGTACTATACTATCAACTCAACCATCTGAGACGGATTTCTGGCCACAGCTAACATCCGTGGTGACTGGTATCTGACCCCTCACAACCCACATATGCTCAAACAAGGTCTATAACCACCAGAACATACACTGTCATTCATCCAGTAGCGAGGTATCAACCTCAACTAAGGTGTTTTGCCAATTCTTAATGTATGAGTGTTTGGCATGTGGGAGAAAATCGGACTATCTGGTGGAAATCCATGTGTACAAGTGATAACACTCAAGGCAGCTCCGCAAACACATTCATGGATCAACCACTGTACCGCCATCTCAAGATTACAACACCTGGTATCCGCAGGTAGTATCCCATCCAACTACGACCCAGGCTAAACGCTGCTTAGCTTCTGAGATCCGATGGGAAGGTGAGCATGTGTATGTGATTTGGTCATAGTCAAATTAGACTTCAGCTATGCTTGGGTTAAATTGCCCCAGATACCGCATTAAGGAAAGTCAACACTGTCTGTTGAAAACAAAAGCGACGAAATACTTCCCTCTGCAGAATATAATTGGATAAACCACCTTACAACTCACAGGTCTCTGAGTGGTTTGTTGTTCATTATCAGTGGCCATAGCAATAGAACATTTCCAGGTGTGATTATGTTTAGTAAAAGCTTTAAAAATGCTGAACATGTTTGGATCTAAGACAGCGCACCGATCCACCTTACGAGTTTTAAACCATTCCACGAGACCATGATTCATATTGGCATTTGCCCACATAAAGGAAGACTTGGCGCAGCATTTAATTTGACGGCAAGGAGGCATTTTGTATTTTACTCCCACTATGGCTCACAGTAATGTTATGAAAATGCTACAAACAGCATTTCCTCTGTTTGCCACCTCAACCACACGACATCAGTATGGTGTAAGTCAGGTGTAACATCGAATGAATCCCATAATACAATACATACACCACTCTTGCTTGCAACAGACAAGCTAGATACTTTATCAAATACACTGTTTACTTCCCCACCTACCCTCCCCGTCCCTTCTACCCCTTTATTTTGTACCTCTTCCTTTATATCCCCCCCCACCCCATATAAAAACCTACACTCCCGCTCGTGGTGCCCACCTGGATGGGGGCAGGTGAGCGCCCAATTTCCTCCCCTCCCCTAAATCCGGGAGCACCGAGTTCGGGGCTTCAGTCCGCGGTCTTTCTGTGCCCCCCTCCCTTTGTCCCGGTTTGTGCTCTGTACCGGGCTCGTGTTGAATGAAAATAAATAAATAAACCCCCCTCCCCCTATCCTCAGGGCTTCACAGCAGCGCTGCACCCACGCAGAGCCACTCCCCGTAGCAGCCCCCAGTCGCACCAACACGTCCGACCTGTTCTTGTGCTGTCTCGTTGTGTGCAACGCTCATTCATTGAAGGTAAGCCGCTACAGAAAAAAAGAACGCAGGTGCTTGGTCTTGTTTCAATATCACCTGAATACCCACTGCAGGGTATGGCAGTGGAACCAATCATTTCGGATAAATTGAAGTTCAGACGCTCTCTCTCTCTCAATTCCCAGCACCCAGCTAGAATTAAAGCAGCAATGTACGACTTGCCAGTTCATGGTCGAGCTTCAGTGGCTCCCACAATGCATTGCATTTCCTAACATCGATGGGGTACAAGGGAAGCTAGGTTTATGAGCTGACGTGTCTCCCTGGGTTTTCACCGTAGAATTAGATAGGTTTTGAACTGCGTGGCTGAAACGTTGCAAACGGAGTACTTCTAAACTTAAGCTTTTTTTACCTGAAAAGAACGAGTGATCTTCAACAACACATAACAGAAAGCATTGGAAACAATTGCTCACTAGATGTAATCGCATGCCTGGGACTTTCTCCAAGATCAGTACAATGCGTGCTGCCAACCATCGCGGACGTGTAAACGCTTGGACAACTAAAACTCGTACGATACCATATTCAAGCTGATAATTATAATTTTCCAACAATGGATGACACCTCTATGATCACCCTGCTTTTTTGGGTCACCACACCTGACAGAGTGTGTGGTGTTGACAAGGAGCGACCTAAGGACGACTCGCAAATATAACTCGCTGGCAGATCATCGAGAGAGTCCCAAGGATGACTCGGCTTATCCGCAAAGCCTCTACACAGAAGCCCTCTCATGAGTGTGGATTGGAGTGGGTTTATTATAATCGAGCAAATTTACAAAAATATTTACATTGGGAAAAATCATATGAAAAGTTTACATTTAATAAAATTGACATGGCGAGACAGACCATATTACATCGAAGATGGGAATTATATGCAGGGTTTGGAGGACAAATTATTTGAAAGTGTTTGATGGTGTGAGCCAAACAACATAAAAAGTCGCTTGAACCAAGTGAATCTGAGCGATAATGTGCCAGGTAATGCCACAGCTGATGCTCACCTCTTCAAACTCTTCTTCGTCGAGGACCTCCTCTTCGGCCTCCTCCCCTTCTTCCTTCTCTTCTTCCTCAGCCCCGTCCTCATCTGACGGAGCCTGCTGCTCCTTCTGCTCCAAGGTCTGGGGAAGCAGCAAGAAGTGTTGGGTGCACGAGTCCTTACACAGTAGACATTAATGCAAATCGGAACCATTTTTACCTAATAAGCTGTGTACTTGGCGTTTTTTAGTGGCGTGCTTAAGTAGAAGTGATTCATATGGTGGCGCCAAGTCTATCCACAGAACTAATGTATCATTTTCCCATAAAGTGGTATTAATTTCATCAAACCCGGGGGGGGGGGGGGGTTGTGATGTTGTGAGGGGTTAAATCAACCCCCAATCAAGATTTGAACTTTCAACCTTCCAATTGTGAGCAGCCCGTTCTACCGCTTAATCACCTGGGCAGACTTTTAACCACTTAAAAATACAACTTCCTGATTTAAATGAGCAGCCATATTCAACTAGTACAGGAATAGCTGTGGGTGTGGATGATCTACTTACCTCCAGATTCTTTAACATTTCCAAATTTTCTGATTCTGATGCTTTCTTAGACTTCTCAGGTTTTGGCACTTGTGTTTTAACCACAGCTTTTTCTGAGGAAATAAGAGAAAACACATTGACATGCATCCTGCAACAACAATGTTGTATACATTAATGTAAACATCTAGATGTTAAAGGTGCAAATGCATGTTTCATGAGGATTGCATAAACATTTGGCAGCAGTGCTTTATATGTACTGTAAGATTATGTTTTTAACCAAGCAGTTTCCCAATAAAAAACAGCTACAGGGAGAGCTCGCTAAGCGCGACCCCGTAGAACGCTGATGTGTCATAGCGCTATTTGTCCTTGAGAAAAATGTTTAAAAAAATTTACTGAAAAAAATCTAAACAGCGCTTGCCAATTGAGAGCGATGTACAGCTGAGGCATCCAGACCCCACCGCCTGCGATTTAATTATCACGGTTCGCAGTCCTGCTTAGATTTTTTCAAAATCGATTTGTTTAGCCAGATGAGAACTCACGAGACCAGCTCAGAGTCTCAGGCTCCACTTCAAAGAAACCTCATTACAAAAAATTTAGACTGAGGGCGTCGCTAATATCACGGAGGTCCTGGAGCTCTTCTCTAAGAACGAGCTGGATTTTTCCGTGCAACAGCTCCTCCACTGATGCCTTGTAGAATGCACTTGTGAGTACAGTACATAATACTTACCGATGTTATAATAAATTGAATTTTTAACTTATGATATATTTACCATTATTAGCACAATTACACCGATACTCCCCAATGAAGCCCTCATAAGTTGCTCATACGAAAGAAATACCGCTGTCGGGAACGCATCCCTATATATATACAATGGGCCCATTTAGGGTCGATTTGATTCGCGTTCACGTCTCTAGCAACGCATCTTGAGCGCTAAGCGAGGTCTGCCTGTATACTGTACGTGGTAAAAATTATCTACTCAAGAAAACAATTCGGGGTCCCTCCATTGGAGGCCCTTCCGTCAGCAGTGCCACGTAGGGCTGCACCTTTGCCTTTTCCAAAGACTCCTCTACTTACGAACAAGTTATGTTCCAGTTCTGTTCGTCAGTCGATTTATTCGTAAGACCGAATTTTACTCCTGTCTATTCCGAACATGTTGTACGGCACGAGCACTAAACACGGGGAATGGCTTTAAAAGTTGTATAGTCTCCTGTAGATGTAGATGCCACGTGGTTCTTCACGTTCTGCAGATGTAGATGACACTACCGCCATCTATTGTGCGGCGGTTGAATTTACAACTCTCGGTCCGAACAGGCAACAGTACATACGTTCGTATCTCCGAGCGTGACGGTGGTGGCTGTCATGCAAACCCCCAAAAAAAACAGCTGCTCAGAGATGAGATTAGCTGACAACGAGGTGATGCAACCACACCACCTGCCGGGGAAGTGTGGTGTTTCCTGTACGAGCCAGCACACAACGTAGGCTTGTGATAGACTGCCTGAATGTTCCTTATATACGGGCAAGGGATGTGTCCTGCCACATGCAGAAACACCCATTTAGAAACTGGGAAAAAAAAATATTCCAAAACAGGATCCTACTGAAGAGGCGTTGATACTCAGCGGGACTCCATGGACGATGTACTGCATTAGATAACTATCGATGTGGTTACAGATGGTCAACTTTAATGCACAATTAGGATTTGAATAGAGGATTTGGAGTATGGAGTTAGTTAAATTGTCTACACGTCCACTGCCATAATCATACTCAAAATAATAATAATCTATTTTTTTATTCTGGGATATATGAATTATTATATTTATGTACATACCCCTGGAATATGATGAGAGTCATGTTAGTGAAGCTTCAGATTTCACATTTAAAATAAAATAATGAAAGCTCCCAGACAAGATGGAATAACTCTGGACATCATCAAAAAAGCGTGCCAGGCTGTTAGATCAAAATTAGCAGGCCTATTGATTAAATATTTAAACAGAAATAAAGTAATATCTTTCATTATTTTGACTGATGAATAAAAACAAGGCTGAGTTAAATCGTTACAGACACATTAGCCTAATATCATACATTTATAAACTGTTTAAAAAAATCATTGACAGCCAAAACATGGATAATTTAGAAGCCAACTCACCATGTGAGTAAGCTGATGTTATAAAAGTGCTTTCTACCATTGGCAACATACTTTGAGTTCACACAAGCCAAATGAATACCAGATATCATTATGCCTGGCATTTGTAGACTATCAAAACTAAAGCAGTTAATCAAGCTCTCACAAATAAAGGCCTTAATCAATGACGGATAGACATTTTTTAAATCACTTGTAAGGATTGAACAGCCACACTGCGTTTTATTTTATTTATGTTAAATATTAGAGAAATAATAACCATATCCTCTTGTTAATCCACTGCTGATTGAATGCCCCTCCCCCCACCACTGACACAAAAGTGTTAGTGGTGGGGGTCAAATGCCCATACTACATCACGTTGGCCAGTACAGGCTGATAAAGGGGGGAGGCGCAGAAAGAGTTCAGCCATCACTCATGACCGATGTTAGCCGGGGACGGGAATCAGAACTCAGGTAGCCGGATTCACAGTGCAGGACACGCCGTCTCTACGATGGACGACCAGTGCAGCGATGGAGCGATGGGATTAGTTAATGTGCAAGAGCACGATGATTTATGGCAATGCAAGTCCGTGAGGGATGGCTACAACGTAGACCGATCCAGCAGCGGACAGATCATGGCAGATGAAAATGATCACAATCATCATCATCATAGGATAACCATTGCAATCATCATTTCCATTATTATACTTAACATCAAGCCATGCATGACTATTACAGCAGTCGTGCTCAAGACTGCATATCATGACGAATCATGACCAGTGATTGCGATGGGCCTGCACTTGGCCTTACCCCTTGCTCCATTATTCATGGGAAAATGTAGACAAAAAATGTTATTCATGAAAATATTACAAATGTTGTATTCTCAAGTATCATAATTCTAACTCACCATAAATCGTGCAATGCACACACACATTATCACAACTATTTTGCTGTCAGATGATGGTGTTACATTTGTGAAATTACTGATAACTAAATTAAATTGAGCATTAAACCAATTTGGCCCACCAAAATACAGATATCTCTGTAGTTTGGAACACATATATCGGACATGAATCTGCGTGTAACAAATCTTAACATCACCCGCATTATCGTATTTGTCGATCGCTGCAAATCAGATCAAGTAAGCAAGCATGGATTATTTAATCTCATCAGGCAAGTAAACAATAAGTTGCCAATTAGGACATCTTGTTCTCAAATATGTCTGACGACTTCCTCTTAACCTTTAATTTATCGATAGCAGACGGCCAATCTGCAGATCACAATAAAATGCGGGTCCAACTGAACCTTTTACACTACACAAGTCACAGATAAGAAGCCCAGAGGTAGAAATTATACTGTCATCTCTTAGGCCAGTGGTTCTCAATCTTTTTTGGCTACTGTACCCCTTGTTGAATTTTGTTTCAACTGAGTACCCCCTTGTCTGACCAACACGGTTCTGAGAAACAGATGCATGAGTAACGAACATCAATATTTTAACAAATTATCAATTTTGGGAGATGTCCTCACTAGCTAGTAACTGGTAGCAAATATAAAAATTCAACGGACACTATGCATGTATGACGTCATTTGTTCGCGCTCGCTGGTTTCTCTTGGAAACCACGTTGTTTATGATGAATGAGTTTAGAAAGGTCTGTTAGATCATTCTAGGTTACCATATAGATTTTAATTTCATCCTGGTTATTTTATGTTGGCAGAGTCATACACAATTATTCACCAATGACTCTCATATATGAATATTTATAAATCACTTCACGTACCCTCTGGGACATTGCCACGTACCCCCAAGGAGTCCGTGTCCCTCTAGTTGAGAACCACCGTCTTAGAGCATAGAGTCGCTACAACATTAATAAAAGTTGGAGACTCACTGGCTTTGGTCGCCTTCCGGACTTGGATCCTCAGCTCTCTGGGCAACAGTCTCCAGTCTGACAGAAATCAACGTTCACTTTTAAACAGAGGGTTGAAAATCAGTCACTGACATAGAGGATAAGCACCGAGGTGCTAGAGGGTGAGAGACATGCACAGGGAGTGAATGGTTTATGTGAGAATTCAGTAAATTCAAAATATCACACGCATAGCCATCACTCACAACTGATGTTAGCCAGGGCCAGGAATCAAACTCAGGTCGCTGGGTTCACGGTGCAGGACACGCCGTCTCTACGATGGATGACCACTGCAGCGATGACATTATTTCATGTACAAGAGTGAGATGATTTATGGCAATGCAAGACCATCCGAGATGGCTGCAACGTGGACTGATCAAGCAGTGAATAGACCGTGACACTACTGTTTGTATTTTTTACTAATTTTACGTAGTTTTCTAAAAGTCGTGGAAAACATGTTTTTTTTAGATAAATGAATAAGATGTTCAACTAAATGTGGACATTTGTTGTGACACAGGCATTCAAGCTCTTTTTCACAGATGTCACCCTACACATCTGCGAAAAAGAGCTTCATAGCTCATAGGATTTCTCCAGGACAAATCAAGATTCTGATGGTCATTACAATACTGCACAAGATAAGATCGTGAAGGTAGGTTACAAGCAGCAGCGAAGCCCCACTATGTCATGGCGAGGTAATGCAAAAGGCATGCAGGGGACATCACCTGGGGCCCAGTCTATGGCGTTATCTGCAGGACCTTTACTTTGGTACTTGTCAGAATACCGCTCAATATCTGCAGAATCGCAATAAAGAGGTAAAAACACATTTTCATTAACATAATGTAAACAAAATAAACCATTTTTTTATGGAACTTGGAAGCATCTAAACAAATGTGAATTGTGAAATGTGTTTATAAGGTAACTTTCCAGCTGCCCAGAGCTTGCATGCAAAGCACATTTGTCTATTGGAAGGTTTTTGGTCCAACTCAAGCATAGCAGGTCTATGAGAAACTGAATGCTCTTGCTCATGATCTTGGAGACATAATTGCACAGTCAATTATTTGCAGAGACAATGCACTTTTGAGGGTTTTAATTGCCAGTTTAAACGCAACCACATAAATTACTCTTAAGAGATAGACTCATGCTTTTTTCATGATAAAGATATTTTATTTCTGAATCAAAGCAGTAATTCTTAAAATGTGTGACTTGAAAAAGGTCCACAAAAGTCTACTCCCATCACCGGGAGTTCTTCAGAACCAACTTTGCAAAAGGGTATATAATTCCCAGGTAATGTTGAACATTGCCAGACAACTATGGTATTCCAACTATCAAACCAATATATTCTTGGTTCTTTCAGTAAAGTCACGTGACTTTACCGAAAGAACCAAGAATACGAATCACTGCAGTCACGAAAGATTTAAATCAAAATATCAAACCAATGTTAACTATCTTATTCTTGGTTCTTTCGGTAAAGTCACGTAGAAGGGAAACATGATCTTATATTTGTATTATTTTATTGTTTCCCTTCTACGTGACATTATCGAAAGAACCAATAATATGAATCCGTGCAGTCAAGAAAGCTTTAAATCAAAAAGTTAACCATCTTATTTAAAAACTACGCTAACTAGCATGATGTCTTGCTGAGGGCCGAACTTAACATACTTGTGGCCACCTGGGTAAACAAATACGTTTGCACCCCTCAGGTTCACCAATGAAAGAGGTGTCCATCTCGTTTCTTTGTGGCTGTTTCTCTGTGTCCTCTCACCCCTTACAGCTCTATGCTGTGGGTGGTAGCTGTAATTGGCCAACCCTGAAGATCAGGCCTAATTCAGCTGTCACATAACATTTAATAGAAAGGTTTTTTTTTTCTTTAACCATCTCAATAATGTCAACACCTCTCAACAAGACTCAGCAACTTTAAAATATACACATATAGCATATTGTGGGCCCTCCCTCAACACTTTTACGTTGCTCTTTATGCATTTAGCAACACAAGATTCATATTGCAAAACAGATGGAACACTGTGGTAAACATTATTATAGATTCGCAAATCTTCCCTAATGATGTATGCAATGGTCAAATCGAATTTGCCTTATTCCATCAAACTATTGCAGTAATTCCACCTGGGCTCATGACCCGAATAATGAGAACCAATTAATATGCTTTAACACCTTGTATACCGCAGAACCTCTCTGTGTAAACATCTGCAGGGGATGAGCTTATGCATGTTGCTTGTTGCGACATTTCAAAAGAGCAGCGGTGATTCTACCGAATGACCGCCATGGGGTCGGGCGAGCGCGACTCTTGCCTTTTTTGCGCTCGGCGGGCTTGATGAAGTAGGGCAGGTTCTTCATGGCGCCGCGCAGCTCCTGTTTGAGCGCGAGCAAGTAGTCGGTCTCCTCCCCCGTGAGTAGCGGCAGCGGACGGTACTCCAGAGGCTGCCAGCAACAGAGACAGCGGCTCACGGAGTGATAAGAGTGAAAGGCCGGTTTACGTCGGGGATGCATTTCTGAAAGGTGCGACGACGAATATCGATTCTGCATAAAAAAAATTCCGAAATCACCAAAATACTGTACTTAAATTATATATTGGACGGACTCTACAATGCGGTAAAAAAAAATTGCGTAGTGCGTGTACAAGGTAGGAGGAGGCGAAGTCTGAGGCAATAGATACGAGAAAGGATGGATGCTGTGAGCGACGTAAGATTGGGGTTGAAGCAATAGCGGTATTAATAAAGTGATAACGTATATACGAAACTACGTAAAAGGGGGAGACATAAATGTGGTTAGTGCATCATTTCATTGGGCTACAAATTCATGTAAACTTTTCACAAAAGTAATTACAAACTGAAAAAGAGAATAAGCGTGTCATTTTGTACATGACTTACTTATCAATAAATAACAAAGCTGTCAATTCAAATGTTTTTTTACTTAAATGTTTTTCTCGCCTTTAAAACATTTGACAAAGGGGTTGTAAGTAAATACTGAGGAGTCAAAATATTTAACAAGGAAATGCAGAGCTATAGACCCAATAAGATAGCGACATGGAGGACACCATATGAACAGTGAACTAGTAAGATAGACATGTCTGTCACATAAAAGTTAATACATAGAGACAAATAAAATCTGTGGAGACAGTGAAACACACGCAGATAAATAAATGGATGCTTTGACAAGTCCAGAGAAAGATCACCCCGTTATAGAAACAGGACAAAATCAGAATATGGAGGCAAAACATACAACAGCCGCCAATCCCCACTAAGTGGCGGTGACGTCACCACGGCGCCTGTGCCAGGCCAGGTGCACTTTGAAGCCACGTGAAGTGTCGAAGGCTCGCTGACAGGTCACAGGACAGAACCAGGTGCCATAGGTTGACTGAGATGACTGGCAGATGCACCAGCTATGTCCCCTACTGTGCCGACTTGCTGCATTTTAGCCGTCCGGCACTCCGCTCGTTGTATACATATATACACACAGATAAACAAAGTAACAAAAATTCAAAACATATACATGCACGGGGATATACAAACTCATAAATACATACAAGGAGATACACAGAGATACACTGAGAAACACTAATATATACAGATAGAAACGGGCAGACATAGACAAACACAGCGGGAGAAAGAAGCAAAAGCAGACGGAGAGACCTGGTGAAAGAGAGACAGTGACACAGAGAAGACAGCTACATTCGTGGAAAGATGAAGAGCGACGGGGATAGGAGCAAGGCGAGCACACATTAAGTAAAATATTTTCCGTGGATAAACGTTTGCCTTAAACGTTTGTTTTCGGTGTGCTTCATTGGACGCAGTGTACGAGTGTTCCGTAAGGCACTACTGTTCATGTCCATAGCTTCCTTTTCTGTTTTCTCAAATATATCCCAGTGAGGTCTGTTGCGATACATACTTCATTCATTTGCGAATCTCAAGACAGGCCATACTTATAGAGCACTGCAGAAAGGGTTTCTGCCATTGCACCCCCATATGTAAATGCATGCTCAATGATGCTCTTTGTAATTGAAGAAAAGTGTTATCAATTATTTGCTCCATTTGTTCCCATTTAATGTACCATCAGAACTTTGGTACAACTCAACTCAGAAAATCATGTACATATTATTTTAAGTGTTTTTTTTTAAATAACTGCGCTGAGATCACTGAATACTGAACCCATTAAACGCCTGTGATTCAGGCGAGGAATCCACGATCGCAAAATTGCATCCGCCGAACTTTCTGCATGACAATGATGACACAACAGTCCTGCGTTTCAAGCACTCCGCATCCGAATTCATTCAGCGTTGGACAGCTGAAGAGTACCAGGCTGCAAGGTGCTACAACTGCGTAAAAGAGCAACGGGATGCAAGTGAGAGCGAAGAGCCGCTGGCCCTCGCACCGGGAAGAGCGGCGGTGGTTGCAGCGTGGGTGGAGGCAATGCTTCTCCTTTGGCGAATCCAATGGCCTCGATGTTGAAGGTCATCTGGCCCCGTCCTCTTCCCCGCCCCGCCATTGTGAGTGATGTGGCAAGTCACCCGACGCGAGAGCCACTGTTCGCCGGGGCTTCTCGCCTCTTACATCTGCCCACCCCACACCTGAAACGCACAGCAGATTGCAAAGATTTGTGTCACATAAAGAAAAAAAACCACTCGCGATGTGTTTTCTTTTTGCTGAAGGGTCTTTGAATTGAATTCCCTAAAAAAATATCTCCCCACCTTATCATTCGTAGCTAACTTCAAGCGTGTGCTTTTAGTTGGCTGTTTTGAGATTGATTTTAAGCCGTAGCGTAATGGAAAATTCGATTTTCATGGAATGTTTATTCCGCAGTCATGAATATACACTTTTGTTTACTTAAAAATAAATGTTATTGTTTTGAGATTCGAAATATTGACCCTACTCGGTAATTTCCAACGAAGCCAATTCATTGTTTTTAAAATACTGTAGGCAGCATATCTGCCTTTTACAGGAAACCCACGAGGGTGTGGTAAAGATGAGCAAATACATATACAGTGCCTTATCAATTAGCACGCTGGCCAGTGACAAATTTGAAGCACTGTGCATGGACATTAAACTATATCAGAGTAATCGGTCGCCTCTGCAGTCATTACGTCACTAATGTAAAACGAATTTATCCCAGTCAACTTTTGTTCCGAGACATTATTTTCCGTTGATATTGTCGATTTCTATTTTGTTTTTGCCCTGATGTATATTTTATTCATTGTCCTTTATTGTACTGCTTTGTCATTTTGGTTATCCAGGTCACTCTTACAAATGAGGCTATTCTGGTCTCTTGGATTTTCAACTCGTAGCCGAACGTGCTACTCAGAGGTGATGTAAAGTGGATGTCTAAGAACTTATGGGGCATTGTTTAAGAGCAATGGGCCACACTCCCCAAAACAAGGGCCCATTAGGCCAACTTTGAGCACTTTCTTTCCTATTGCCACTGATGTAGACGCAGAGCAACAGCTACAATTTCACATTCAGGTGGGCAAGCGAAACAACCGCGTCAGGAGCAGTGGGAGTGTAGTATCGCTGCGATGTCTCCTTCGTATTTGCGGATCAGACATTGTGTCGTTAACTGTTGTATGGTCTGTTCTGGGTGACCAAAGTCGCACACTGGAGAGTTTTTTATTTATTTTACACGCCCATCAGAAATCCGAATATGCCATAGTTTGTGTGGATGCGGTTTAGGGTGGACCATGTGCTTTGTGGAAGATCAAACCCTGCGATATTTTGCGGTGGGTCTTTCACAAGGTGCTTGTTTGCGAGTTCTTTTGAACTCCCATTTCCACACTAAACCGGCATGTTTTGTAGCGACGTGCTATCTGACATGGTTGTGAGTTCACCTAGTGTAAGAAGTTAGTGACATTACATTTAACGTGACTCTTGCCTCTTATGTGCTTTCGCCTGTTTATAATACGGTATGCGTGTCCTGTACGTGGCGGGGCCACCTGGCGATTGGCCGAGTTCATAAGGAGGTCACGTCTTGAGTTCACGTGTATCACGGGTTCACCTGACGGAACGTTGGACAGAGCTAAGGGACCGTCCATAAATAACGTCACGCGATTTTTGACCCACCCCCCCCTACGTCACACGGCGTCACAAAGTCATACCCCCCTCAACTATGACGTCACAAAGCTCTGCCCCCCCCCCCCCTCAAAAATAAAACATGCTTCAAATCTCTTTAAACTATTGTCATTGTAGTGCGTATTTAATGTGCCGCTGCACGCTTCTAACGAGGTGATATGCACGCGTCATTCTGGGTGCAAACTCCAGAAGTGCGGTGGGAGCACGTGTTTGGTAACGAGGTGAGGGCACATGCATAACGAGGTGAGTCACGTGTTGATGGAAGCACGTGACCTAACGAGGTGGCAGCACGGGTTATACGAGCACGTGTCTAACGAGACGAGCTACGTGTTGACATGAATGCGATTATCTTACGCGGTGGAACGCGTGCTGCGAGAGCGCGTGTCTGTATAACGAGGTGATGAGAGCACGTGTCTGTATAACGAGGTGATGAGAGCACGTGTCTGTATAACGAGGTGACGAGAGCACGTGTCTGTATAACGAGGTGATGAGAGCAC
The DNA here is from genome assembly GCF_048934315.1 of Petromyzon marinus. Taxonomy (NCBI): domain Eukaryota; kingdom Metazoa; phylum Chordata; class Hyperoartia; order Petromyzontiformes; family Petromyzontidae; genus Petromyzon; species Petromyzon marinus. Next base: position 19,328,161 of record NC_133667.1, on the reverse strand, counting down.
GTGTCTGTATAACGAGGTGACGAGAGCACGTGTCTGTATAACGAGGTGACGAGAGCACGTGTCTGTATAACGAGGTGATGAGAGCACGTGTCTGTATAACGAGGTGATGAGAGCACGTGTCTGTATAACGAGGTGATGAGAGCACGTGTCTGTATAACGAGGTGATGAGAGCACGTGTCTGTATAACGAGGTGACGAGAGCACGTGTCTGTATAACGAGGTGATGAGAGCACGTGTCTGTATAACGAGGTGACGAGAGCACGTGTCTGTATAACGAGGTGACGAGAGCACGTGTCTGTATAACGAGGTGACGAGAGCACGTGTCTGTATAACGAGGTGACGAGAGCACGTGTCTGTATAACGAGGTGATGAGAGCACGTGTCTGTATAACGAGGTGATGAGAGCACGTGTCTGTATAACGAGGTGATGAGAGCACGTGTCTGTATAACGAGGTGACGAGAGCACGTGTCTGTATAACGAGGTGGTGAGAGCACGTGGCTGTATAACGAGGTGACGAGAGCACGTGTCTGTATAACGAGGTGACGAGAGCACGTGTCTGTATAACGAGGTGACGAGAGCACGTGTCTGTATAACGAGGTGACGAGAGCACGTGTCTGTATAACGAGGTGATGAGAGCACGTGTCTGTATAACGAGGTGACGAGAGCACGTGTCTGTATAACGAGGTGACGAGAGCACGTGTCTGTATAACGAGGTGACGAGAGCACGTGTCTGTATAACGAGGTGATGAGAGCACGTGTCTGTATAACGAGGTGATGAGAGCACGTGTCTGTATAACGAGGTGATGAGAGCACGTGTCTGTATAACGAGGTGATGAGAGCACGTGTCTGTATAACGAGGTGACGAGAGCACGTGTCTGTATAACGAGGTGGTGAGAGCACGTGGCTGTATAACGAGGTGACGAGAGCACGTGTCTGTATAACGAGGTGACGAGAGCACGTGTCTGTATAACGAGGTGATGAGAGCTCGTGTCTGTATAACGAGGTGACGAGAGCACGTGTCTGTATAACGAGGTGACGAGAGCACGTGTCTGTATAACGAGGTGATGAGAGCACGTGTCTGTATAACGAGGTGACGAAAGCACGTGTCTGTATAACGAGATGACGAGAGCACGTGTCTGTATAACGAGGTGACGAGAGCACGTGTCTGTATAACGAGGTGACGAGAGCACGTGTCTGTATAACGAGGTGATGAGAGCACGTGTCTGTATAACGAGGTGACGAGAGCACGTGTCTGTATAACGAGGTGACGAGAGCACGTGTCTGTATAACGAGGTGATGAGAGCACGTGTCTGTATAACGAGGTGACGAGAGCACGTGTCTGTATAACGAGGTGATGAGAGCACGTGTCTGTATAACGAGGTGGTGAGCACGTGTCTGTATAACGAGGTGACGAGAGCACGTGTCTGTATAACGAGGTAACGAGAGCACGTGTCTGTATAACGAGGTGGTGAGAGCACGTGTCTGTATAACGAGGTGGTGAGAGCACGTGTCTGTATAACGAGGTGACGAGAGCACGTGGCTGTATAACGAGGTGACGAGAGCACGTGTCTGTATAACGCGGTGGTGAGAGCACGTGGCTGTATAACGAGGTGACGAGAGCACGTGTCTGTATAACGAGGTGGTGAGAGCACGTGTCTGTATAACGAGGTGGTGAGAGCACGTGTCTGTATAACGAGGTGACGAGAGCACGTGTCTGTATAACGAGGTGATGAGAGCACGTGTCTGTATAACGAGGTGGTGAGAGCACGTGTCTGTATAACGAGGTGATGAGAGCACGTGTCTGTATAACGAGGTGGTGAGAGCACGTGTCTGTATAACGAGGTGATGAGAGCACGTGTCTGTATAACGAGGTGGTGAGAGCACGTGTCTGTATAACGAGGTGATGAGAGCACGTGTCTGTATAACGAGGTGGTGAGAGCACGTGTCTGTATAACGAGGTGGCCCGTGTAACGAGAGTTGCGAGCGCACCGCAGCAGTCGAAGTGGAGCCGTCACCGCTGCAGCCTCTCCCCTTTGACCCGGACGCCAACGCCCCGCCCCGCCTCTCGCCCCGCCTCTCGCCCCGCCTCGCCTCGCCTCTCGCCCCGCCTCTCGCCCCGCCCCCCGCCCCGCCTCTAAAGCACCTGAAGTAAATTTTGATGTAAAGCTTTCGTGACTGCATGGATTCATATTCTTGGTTCTTTCGGTAAAGTCACGTAGAAGTAGCCAACGGTGCTAAGGGGCCGTCCATAAATGACGTCACGCGATTTTTGACCCCCCCCCCTTCGTCACGCGGCGTCACAAAAAGTCAGACCCCCACTCAAATATGACGTCACAAAGCTCTGCCCTCCCCCCCCCAAAATAAAACATGCTTCAAATCATATTCTTGGTTCTTTCGGTAAAGTCACGTAGAAGGGAAACAATAAAATAATAAAAACATAAAAAATAAAATTCTCACGACGTTTCGACTACAATACAAGCAATCATCATCAGGTGTGAAAACCACAGTTCTTTGCAAGCCATCTGGCTAGCATGAGAGATTCGTTCATGAAGCTATCCACATAAACAAACACAGAGACAATTTCAACCGAGAAGATGGATTCTGGCTTATAAAAAAACGCCACTTTTTTCAAATTTTATTGCTGTGGTTTTTACACCTGATGATGATTGCTTGTGTTGGAGTCGAAACTTTTATATTTGTATTGTTTCCCTTCTACGTGACTTTACCGAAAGAACCAAGAATATGAATCCCTGCAGTCACGAAAGCTTTAAATCAAAATTTATGCTTCAAATCGCTTTCAATTATTGTCATTGTAGTGCGTATTTAATGTGGCGCTGCACTCTGATGTTGTAGGAGAAAACATTTATTAAAAAGTCTATTTAATAAAGTAGAACGTGTTGTCTATATTTATTTAAAGTTGCGCATTTTGATGTGACGTCACATTTCTCAACCCCCCCCCCTCGTCACACATCGTCACAAATGTCTGAACCCCCCCCCCCCAGGTGCGTGACGTCATTTATGCGTGGTGAGTTTTTTCCCCGATGGCTGGGTTCCCTTCCACGAGCCACTCAAATGCAATTCGCCATATGTATAAACCCTCTTGAAAAAAAATCGTCGTAACCTTTTGGCACTCCACCGTCCCTCCTGTGAAGGTGCCCTGGCTTGGTTGGGAATTTGGGATGTCGTCTGGAATATGAGTTAATGGACTCATTTCTTTGTTGTGATAATTGTTGTGCTTTTTGTTCTGGTGCAATTACTTCAGTTGTTTATTCATTTTTTTATTTATTTTGCTTGGTAAGTAGGGTTTTCATTTGCTTGGTCGTGGCTGAATATGGGATTTGGTCCTCAAATAATTAATATACAGCGTTATGGGATGTTATTAAAATGGAAGTATTAAGTCTTTCCACTCAGTGAGGCTTTCTTGGGTCGTGGCAAATAATTAATATAACATGAACGCAAATGGGCTTGGACAGGACAGATCACTCAATACGATGATGACCGATGGATAAGACACACGGCTACATGACAAACCAAAGGGGAACGCATCCAAAGGGGCCGTCCATAAATGACGTCACGCGCGGCGATTTTTGACGATTCTTGACTCCCCCCCCCCCTTCGTCACGCGGCGTCACAAAAAGTCAGACCCCCCTCAAATATGACGTCATAAAGCTCTGCCCCCCCCCCCCCCCCAAAAAAAAGTGCTTCAAATCGCTTTAAACTATTGTCATTGTAATGAGTATTTCATGTGGCACTGCACTCTGATGTTGTAGGAGAAACATTTATTAAAAAGTTTATTTAATTAAGTAGAACGTGTTGTCTATATTTATTTACAGTTGCGCATTTTGATGTGACGACACATTTCTCAAACCACCCCCCCCAAACGTCAGACATCGTCACGAATGTCTGACCCCCCCCCCGAGGTGCGTGACGTCATTTAGGGACGGCCCCAAAGAGGATGACCGCCGTCGAGATGGAGCAGTTATATCAGTTCACGTGCAGGGCGTAACGGATGGTGACGGCTTGGGGGCTTCATCAGTGTTATAGACCATGGCCGGTGATGTAACTCCCATTACATTTTCTGTTTGCACAGTCACATAGTCACTTTAAGATGTTTTTCTTGTTTGTGTTTTTGTTTTTTTTGTTTGTTGTGGTTGCACCTGATTAAAGAGCCGAATGGCTCACAGGGCTATACCAAAATAAATAAACTAAACTAAAACTAAAAATAACAACCGCCGTTCGCCACTAAGTGGCGATGACGTCACCACAGCGCCTGTGCCAGGACCAGTGCACTTTGAGGCCATGTGAAGTGTCGAAGCCTCGCTGGCAGGTTATGGGACAAACCCGGGTGCCATGGGTTGACTGAGATTATCAGCAGATGCACCAGCTGTTGCCCCCTACTGTGCCAAATTTCAGAATTTTATCCGCCTGGTGCTCCATTGGTTGTTGTGAGCGTCGCTCCTATGCCCTCCGTTGTTGTTGGAGGGCGACTGCCTCCAACTGCCCAGTAGCGTCCTTCACGAGCCTCCTCCACAGAGGCCGATCTTGACACCGCTGGTACCAGTCTTCGGCAAGTCCATTCAGCTCCTCGTCCTCCTGTACCGCATCGGTCCATCTCTTTTGCAGCCCGTGTCATGCCCGTTTAGCTCCCTCTATCCGGCCAAACAGAATCAGAATCTTTGTTTAGACTGGACGAATTCAATGAGCTATGAAGCTCTTTTTCACATGTATGGGCGGGTCAGCAAGTTACAACAATACATAAAACCAAAGGAGTGCACAATAGAGAAAATGGAAATCAAGTCATTAAATAGATCAATAATACATGCATTTTACTATTTTTTGTTTGATTTATCAAGCTTAGGCAATGAAGCAAAAACAACAAAACAGTCCCAGACTAAGGTAAAACACATTCATCTCATAAAATGTCACGTAATATTGAACTATCGATACACAGGTAAGGATCAACGTTAATAATCACATTTGCAAATGTAACTATCCAGAACAAATCTTCTGCTTCTGGATGTTTTTGAAGGAATATTTACGATATTAAGGGAGGAAAAAGGGTTATTCCAAAACTCTGGTGCTGCAGCAGCAAAGGCTTTGTCACCTATTCCAATTCTTGTTCTCGCGATATTTAAAAGGCAATTAGACGGACCGCCTTAGGTGTCTTGGGGTTGAAAATGGGGGTATTGAATTACCTCAATATAGCGCAGATTTTCCAAACAGAAGCTGCTAGGGCATGCCGTGGCTGGGCATGCGGGAGACTACATGACCCAGCCTTGCCCGCCGGAGGATTTCACTGATGGGGAATGTGTCCAGGTCTGTTAAGGACTGGTTACATAAACAAAGATCCCCCGTATAACCTTTAACAGACTCATGTTCTTGGTTATTTCGGTAAAGTCACGTAGAAGGGAAACAATAAAATAATCAAACAATACAATTCTCACGACGTTTCGACTGCAACACAAGTAATTGTGGTGCCACAGCAACGAAGCCGCTCCGTCGGAGCCGCGCCTGCGGCAGTGGTGCTGCAGCAGCGGGGCCGCTCCGTCGGAGCCGTGCCTGCGGCGGTGGTGCTGCAGCAACGAAGCCGTTGCGGCGCTTCCCCCACCACCCTTCACATGAACATACACACACACACACACCCCACATAGAGCCCCGAGGGGAGGTCACCTGGCCGACAGGTTTTCACCCGGAAGCCCTCACATGGGACCAATCTTCACGGTTTCCTGCGAGCAGGGAATTGGGCGACCTCCCCCGAGGCTAGCTCGCACCGCGGCGCCGTGACCTGGATGGTGTTTGCATGGTCACGACGGGGCTGCTCAGCCGCCGCGGATAGAGCGGCACACTCGACACGGGTCAGCAGGCAGGTAGAGAGTGGGGCGGAGGAACGAGCGGCGGGAAAACAGAGCTGCCCTCTGATTGGCAGGATGAATGCACTTGTTTAAAAAGTAAAAAGCGGACGTCGGAGAGAGCACCGATCCGATTAGCGAGGAGCGGGAAATCCGAGGCTCCTGATTGGACGAGAGGCCAGCGGATTAGCGGCAAGTTATCTTTGATAAAGGGCAGGAAAGGTAGGGGCAGCGAGTCGTGTTCTGCTGGGGTCAAGGATCGGAGGAGTCATCGTGCCTGCCACTGGATCGTCCATGAGACGAGTCACAGCGCAGCCAGGCCCCGTTCCCAGCAAGGACTACGTGCAGCCTCGCCTTTCCACGGCTTCCTACACCTCGGAGTCGAACCGTGAATACGTAGGAGGTGAGATTAAGGGGGATATCCTTAGGAAGAGTGATTGGGGAGAGACGGGACAGGTTGAGTCCTAGACCACCGGGAGATAGGTTAGACCTGCCCTGCTGGCCCACACTGACACGGGTAGTTTAGCTTCGTTATTCGCGGAGAATAAATCGCCAGTAGTCAATAAACCTTGTTGTGTCGTCCCTGCGAGTGCGGAGAGGAGTGCATGGTACTGTGAGCCTTCTCATTGTGGTATCCTGTGTTTGCGCACGAGCGTGTATTTTACCCGCGTGTGTGCGCTCGCCCCTGCGTGTAGCTTGTAGTTAACGTGTACGCGAGGTAGACGGGCGGCGTGCACGCGAGATTAACTGTGTAGCTCGTGGTTAGCGTGTGCGAGAGGCGCACGGGCTGCGTACCCGCGAGGTTGTTCACACAGCCCTTTAAACCAGCTCCGGGGCACCTCCTCCAATCGGCTACGCGCGTACGAGTGACGCCCCTGCCCTCTGACCCCCGACCCCGGGTCCCGCGCGTGCGATTGGTGCGCGGCGCCGGGCAGGTAGCCGCGTCGAATTTTGGTGGCTGCGGGCGCGTGAGTGTGCGCGACTGCGTACGGCGTGCATAACGTTTAGAGGAGCACGCGAAGGGGAGTGTGTGCAAATTGATCCCAGGTGGCTACGCGCCAGCCCAAATCATGCCCCGAGGGGCCGCAGTGATGGGGGGGGGGAGTCGGTGAGCAGTAACCCTCCCCAGAACACGGAAGAGGAGAGCAGTGGATCCCACCTGAGCGGGGAGACGGGGGTCAGCCTCCCCGACACAATCATCATCAGGTGTGATGATGATAATTTTATTGTTTTATATATTTTTTTAATATTTTTATTATTTTATTGTTTCCCTTCGTGACTTTACCGAAAGAACCAAGAATATGAATCCCTGCAGTCACGAAAGCTTTAAATCAAAACTTTAACAGACTGTTGGGGCAAGTGCTGTTAGCGAGCACTTATGAAATCCGGCACGGCACACGAGAGGGTGGGTGGCCAGCACCATGACCGGTCCCCTTTGTCTCTCCAGTGGCGATGTGTGCACACCGCACCACGTACTCAGTTGAGGCTGAGTCGACCTAGGGGAGGCCGTGGACCGGTTCAGATAATCGTCACTGGTGTCGGCCGTGAGCGGGAATCGGATTACAAAAACACGTGTCAGGAAGCTCTGCACACCTAACAAAGTGGGCGGGGCTCGATAGGCGTGGCCTTACCACCATCAGAGTGGAGGGGTGTTAGAATGAGGGAGGAACCTTCGGTGGGAAGAGGGGCGGGGTTACCCCCTGGGGGGTGGAGTCATCACAGGAGGCGTGTCCCCCCACGGGGGGGAGGAGCGGGTTTGCCCCCTTGGGTAGTTGTGGAGTCATGAGAGGGGGCGTGTCCCCCGTGTGGGGGGAGGGGCGTGGTTACCCTCTGCGGGGTGGGATGGAGTCACCACAGGGGGCGTTTCCCCCGCGGTGGGAGGGAGGGGCAGAGTTACCCCGGGAGGGGAGAGTCGCTACAGGGGGCGTGTCCCCCGCGGTGGGATTGGAGGGGCAGTGTTACCCCTGGAGGGTGGAGTCACTTCAGGGGGCGGGGCCACCTGGGTGAGTCGCGGGGTCACGTGTGGCACGCGCCTCGCTCAGGACGCTCGCACTGCTCGCACTGTACGTGTGGGAATCGCGATTCCACTCCATCACCCGGTCTCGCATCCCAGAATCGATTTTTTTTAAATTTCATCCAATTACAGTATTTCACGTCTCGAGTGTTCCGACTGCTCATTTCCCCCCCCTCCCCCCACCTCTACAATCCTCAAACGTATGAACATCCTAAGATGAGGCGGGTCTCACGCGCGAGCGAACGGAGTCGATGCCCGCGCAAATTCGTGACTTAACGGAATCGAGGAGTCGATATCCGCGCACCGTGAGCGTCGCGTTCACGAGAGGCAGCGGCAGCAGCAGCAGCAGCGAGAGCCGGCGGTGTGAGCCGGCGGTGTGAGCCCGCCTCCCCGGGGGCCACCCGCATTCTCACCGTCGCCACTACCGATGCTGCCATAGCCCTTACGACTACTACTACGGCTGTCACCGCTGCTGGTAGCTCCGCTGACTCCGCGTGGTGGCCGGTCGGGGCCCTGGCGCTGGGCCAGCGCCTCCATTTTGAAGGCTGCGGGCTCACTTTTACGCAGAGGCTTGCTGCTTGAAATCGAGTTTTATTTGTGATTAACTCCTTTATTTATTCACTCTGTTGGCCCGCTCGTCTTCGGCAAGCGACTGTCAACGTCGCCGAGCACGGCGTGAGCCTCGTGTCCGTCGTCCTGGTCGACCTGCTGTTTGCCCTGCGCGCGACCATGGCGTGCGCTGGTTGCCGGTGGACGGGACGCGTGGTGGTGCGAGGGGCCCTGGCCCGCGGCGGTGAGGATCACAGCCACCACCTCCCTCCCCACACCGTGCTCGCCTCCTACGACATTACCCTGCCTCTCTTCTTCTTCTCTCCTGCCCCCTCCACCCCCAGCCATTGCCCAAACTACCTTTACCCCGGTATGCCTCGTTAATACCCCTGTCGCCTTTATAAACTGAACTAAAGCTAAACTATATATTTTTTTTATTTTACCAGGTAAGGCCCGCTGAGCTATATCGATATTTTTCAGAAGTGACCTGGCCACAATCGATAGCTCAACCAAGTGGAAATTCATAGCAGCCAGCGTACTCTAAACGCGTGATGTTGATTCTTAATGTGGAGGGGCAAACCGGAGGACTCGGGAGAAAAATCCACGCGACCACCACGGGGAAAAGTGAAACGCGCAAACTCCAAATATACAGCAGCAGGTGTCAGGATCGAACCCACCACGCACTCCTGTGTACCAGGCGAGGTAGTTAACATCTCGCCACCGTGTCGCCCCCTTACATGGTACACGCTACACGTATTTACGATATTTGTCACGTTACTCCCGATACCCCATCGACACCGCCTCTTATCCCTTTTTCTTCCTACATCCTTTATACCCCTGTCCCCATGTGTTACCCTGAAGCTACCCGTTTTCACTACCTTGTATTCCTTGTGTAATTTACAGTGGCGTGTATATTGTATACTGTACTTTCTATGCCCCCCACCACCGTAATGTGTACCCCATTTACTCCCTGTATTCCATATTCTTACCGTATCTCCTTTACCTCGTACACTGCATAACATCTACAATTCGCATATAAACATCTCTCATACCAATTTTAGTCAGACTGTACCCCAATACACCCTTGACACGCTTTCCTATAACCTCTAGCCACTCAATAGTCTCCATCCCCCAGTACCCTGTATACATCTTGTTCTCATTATACCCCCCATGATGATTGCCTTACCTCGATATGATCCCTAATTCCTTCCATGGTTCCATTAACCACCTTTACCCCTATACACTAGAGCCTTGGGGGCAGGGTTGGTGGATCACGCATTTGTGCTCGATTCGGAGTGGTATACAGTACTGTATTATGTTTCCGGTAATCTGTTCTACCACAAAATGCTTTTTCGGCAACCTAACGTTGAGTAATCGTCACAAGGAATTGGCCAAATGTTTGAAAGATAATAAACAAAATCGTAATTCTTGCGCGTCCCAAAGTTAACCAAATGATCATATATAACTTATGGTCAAACTTGTAATTTACGGTTGTCAGAACTATGGTTCAATTAAGTGACTTTATTCTCTTACAGCGGTGTTTAGGCTGTGGTGCCAGCTCGCTTATAGCTGTGTTTAAACTAGGGTGGTATGTGAGAATAGGTTTGTTCTCTGAGCTCTGTTAACCCCACCACCTTAACGCACACGGTAACATGTGCTGTTAGAGGGCATCTACTTCCATTTGCGGAACATACCGCTATGTGCTACATCTGTTCACGAAATGTGCGCACACAATCTTCACAAAATAATGATATACGATCATGTAAGAACTCATCTTGACAATTCGGTGTAATACTTGCACAATAAATGTCACTTGTTTGTTGTGTTAGAATGTAGGAATTAATATGCGAATTAAATGCACTGCGGCGTTTTGTACATTACGGTAGTCTAAAGTGTTGCACAATCTAATACAAATTTTTATTACGTTGACAGTGGAAAGCTATCATGGTTAATTTTTTTTTTACAATTTTATCGCAATCGCTATCCGTTTCATGTCATAAAATTAAGAATCAATTCCGAACTGTCTCAGAGAAGTGCATAACGCAGCGTTTTGAGTATGGTACAAGGCAGAAGATATCACCAAACTGCTTCTAAAAAAACTATTGCGAACCCTTCTGTAAACTAGGGGGCAACATTTTTCTAACCGCCCTGATAAGATGAGCGAATGGAACATGGAATTGCAGTTGATGTTTTTAATGAGCAGATTCTGGATCTATCCAAATGAAGTGCAATAATCAGAACCCCCCCGTCTTATCATCATAGGTGGCTTGCTTAGATTTAATTTAAGGGCCAGCATATCAGCAGCTCCAGCTCGGTATTCTCAACTCTGAGTTGCCCGGCCGCTTATAAGAGAAATATTAAGTTACCTTAAATATTTCATATAGCTTGAAGAAGGAAATGTATTAGCAGATATACAAAAGAAGTAATAAATGGAGGGAGAGGCCAGATATTGAACTCTCCCAGTTAAATATCCCATTATGTTGTGTTCCACATGTGTGCTAATCTTGGGTTTCAACTTGAGTCTACCAGGTTTATATTAATAAAACACTCATTGGAGTGAACACAGAGGTGTATGGTGCTTAGATGACAAACGTTAACACACGAATAATTTTCGATTATTCGAGTTATACGAATAATTGTATAACTCGGATGTGTTAAAGTTTGGATGCAAAACAATGAGATTGTAATGTTATCGCAGATCACTTACAAAAAGGTATATCAATACATTTTAAACACTTAAGTGGGTCATCAAAGACAGGGCTATAAAGGGCAAGAACCAAGAGCAAACTTGTGATGAATTGTCAGTAGGCCCTTGGCAAGGTAAAAGGTAAAAACAACGAGCCTACCTTTACCCTACCTTTTACCCTTACCCCATACAAATTACCCGATTACAGGGTAATTGCTGGGGTACTACACATGACCAACGTTTATAACAGGTAAATGCTAGGTAGAGCGCTTTTATATAGAATACTCTATATGATTCCAATTTTACACGCTTTCTTTGAACTCACTCTGTTGTTGTCGTATCCTCAAATCTTGTAACTCAATTTTAACCCGCTTCCCAATGTGGTATCGACTGCAAACTTGGTATACCTATGTCATATTGATGACAATACTATATTCTATCATTAAAAAATAAAAAATATATATTTTTAAACATTATTTTTTATCTTATGTTTCGGCTTGGGTCTAATTGTCCACTGTGAACTCACGTTGGCTGTAATTGGCCACGGTCTCCTTAACGTTATGGCAAGCTTCGGGGCCACTTCCTGGAGTCGTGGAGTTCTGCCATTACTAGTACATTTCATAAAGGCGTGTTTTTAAAAAAGTAAAACAAAAATATTACTTATTAAATGGAGGCCAAGGACTGCGCCACGGAGCTTTTAGCGGTAAACAGGGCACCGTATTTACCGGGTAATACTTCGCTACCTTTACCCTACCGGGTATTTCTTCTGCGCTACCTTCACCCTACCCTTTACCTTACCCCTTGGCATGTCGACACCTTTACCCTTAAATTACCTGTGCCATAGTTATGCAGCAATACTATGCTTGGTGATTGTGAGACTTTTAAGTAAACACCTTGAAATGGAATAAAATTCCAATTCAAGAAATGGAATAAAATTCCAATTCAAGTTACAAATGAAAGTAATTTTTAGTTTTATTTCGCGTTTCATTAATTACATGCGATGATTCACCATCTCCCCCCCCCAGTGATTTTATGTACATGTATACATTTTATTGTTTCGATTGAGTAAATAAACGTGCTTAGACCCACAGTGTAAAACTTTAGTTTATCAAATGAAACGGAGGCCGGTAAGCTGCACTACAGTAAATGTCTACCTACCATGAGCCACACGTAGGTCGTCACATACCCACAGGCAGTCAAGTTTCCACGGAATGTGAAAATAATGCTGGAGCTAAGATGTTCTCTATCTATAACTGTTCCCGTGTAATTTGTTCTGTGGCTGTGCCGTTATGTGCTTGCTGTGAACATGCCATGCCTACTACACTCTTTTTGGAGCATGACAGGCACAACGCCATGGAACCATGTTGATGCAAGGCCTTGAGTGCCTTAACTTGAATTTTACAAAACGTAGCCTGATTTTAAGTTATTCTTCTGTCAAACTTTGTTTAAAAAAGTGTTACTCATAGGTACCACTTGCTATTTTCCCAAGTAACTCCTTACCTCAAACTCAGTTTTTTGACCAACTAGATGACTATATTTCAAAGTTATTATTGAAGTCTGTTCACAAGAGACCTCTGTCTCTCTCTGTGTGTCTCTCTCTGTGTGTGTCTCTCTAGGTGTGTCTCTCTCTCTGTGTCTGTGTGTGTGTCTCTCTCTGTGTCTGTGTCTCTCTCTGTGTGCGTCTCTCTCTTGTGTGTCTCTCTGTGTCTCTCTATGTGTCGCTGTGTGTGTGTCTCTCTCTGTCTCCCTCTGTTTGTCTCCTGTTGCCCGCTCTATCTCCCCTAGTGGCTGATATACCGTCATTACACTCGACCCTCTATCATCTCCGTGCCTTTCCTTCGCCCTGTTCAGCGCTCTATCTCCCTAGTGGCTGATATACCGTCAATAAACATTGGCATGCTAATCTCTCACAATACAATGGCCACCTCCTCAGCACAAGCTCCAGCTCCCACCCTGTTGCCCGATGTGGCAACCCCCCCCTCTCGGCTCTATATATAAGGACTTGTTTCAGCAGCCTATCTCTCTCTCTCACACCTGATGACGAGTGCTTGTGTGGCGATCGAAACGTCGTGATCTATTATAATTTTTTCTACCTACGTGACTTTACCGAAAGATCCAAGGACTATGGATTCCTGCAGTCACGAAAGCTTCAAATCAAGACCTATAGTAATTGATAATTTAGTTCGTCAGCAAAATGCATTTTATATTATTTGTTTCTATGTATGTTGAACTTTTTTCGCACCATATGTAGCCAACCATGCTTATCGGAGGTATGGGGGAAGAACGGCAAACTAAACACAAAAATAGTTCTAAAGATATTAGTTTTTAATCTCGATTTAAAAGTGCATAGCTCCAGTAGCTTCCTAATATCGGAAGGGAGAGCATTACAGAGGGCCGCAGAAGCGCATCTGAAAGTGGGCGATAGAGTGATTGTCTTATTTTTGTGGATGGAGTGGTGGTGTTCACCCAGTTGAATTCCCGGCCATGGCTAACATCAGGGGAAAGTGTTGTCTGAATTGGTCTTGGGCCTATTTGAACATGTGTGCATAAATATTTCATAGCTTAAATAAACTTTAAATTAACTCACTCCGAATTTTATGTTTCCAAAACATTTTGGTCACCTCATATAACTGCAGGGCCTCCAGATGTTCACCACAACAAATCTATTTTGGTCACAGCTATGAATGCACTGCAACATGTTGGTAAACACAAAGTACATTCCACTTTAAACCAAATTTTGATATTCTCCGTTTAAACATTTGCCACTGATCTTTGGAGATGCCACTTGTTTAGGTAATGAAAACAACATGCTAAAAAGCACATTGTCTTTGTGTTCCAGGGCAGGTTTTTGGTTCAACGCCACGAGTGCATTCTGGCCGAACACCGAGTCCAGGGCAGATCTTCGCGTTCCGTGCATTTCCTGTCCGTGTGTTCTCGATCTCCACGGTGCTGGATAAACAGAAAGACACAGACGGCACAGGGAAGGAGCCCGGTGTGACTGAAGGGAGTAAGGTGGGTGGGTACAAGCACAACTTGTATGCAGTGACATTCTGCTTGGCTGAGCATAAAAACACACAGGCCTGTTTTGCCATGTTTGCACCATGATCATACAACTTGCAGATTCAACCTGTGCAAGGTTTATGCATCTACTATGCGTCCATGAGTTTAATCGGACTTATTTTTTTAGTAGACCTTTTGAGAGTTAATGGTACATTAAAGGAGTGGCTAGACATATGGCGGAGCGGAGGAACAGTGTTCGCACACCACACTGTACCTGACAACATAGAATTCGCCATGTATGGCTTTGTGTAATGATGCTACTCCAGGGGTTAGAAACCTGCGGCTTCACAGCCACATGTGGCTCTTTAGCATCCCCCTTGCGGGCAGCAGTTTTTTTTTACTTTAATCTTAAACGTAATGTCACCTAAAAATTATGTATTAAATGTGGCAGGGATTAGGTCACTATGGAATGTCTTTGTGACGAGAAAATGTACAGTCAAACTGTATTGTTAAAGATTAACTAAGGCGGGAATAAACTAAATAGACGAAATTTATTCCATCTGTTTTGTTATTTACGTCAGAATTTGATTGTCGTCTGCTGTATACCTGCTGTGTTTGTGTATGTGGACAAGTAGCTCTGTGTGTGATGCGGCTCTAGAACTATTTTGGTCAAAGACTAAAGCCAAAAAAAATTTTCTTTGAAAGGTTGCCACCCCTTTGCCAGTCCATTATTTTTTAGGGAATGCACGGTCATCGGTCAATTCATGTTTCCTTTGACCTACTTGGCTCACTTGTATTTTCACCCGCTTATGATTTTTTTTCTTGAGAACATTGAAAGTGTAATTATGTAAGTAAACATATTTATTTTTTAAAAATACAGAGCTTATTCCTGCAGGAAAATCGAGGCATTGTGTAGGGTTAGAGCTGATATTTCGAAATGGAAAACTATTTTTGTTGCCTTTATTATCTAACTCCACTGGCAGCAACAGGAGTTATTGAGCTTAGCACGGTGAGCTAGATGATCACATAAGATAATTCAACAATGTAAAAATGTTCCATCAGCTTTCCACAATTGGATTACTCTATAATTATTTTCGAATCCCAGCTGAAGGGGGTCAACCGAATGTTTGCTTTGGTTATACAAACATTGCCATTTTATAAAAGAAAACACTGTCACATTATTGTATACTAAATATACATACATTATTAACGAGGGAGCCCAGCCGGAATTCAACCAGACACAGTTGCAACATGTAGGGAATGCGCTACCACTCTGCCATGTTAGTCGGCTTTGTCCTCGAATCCATTGTGATCATGAAACTGAATATATTTGCTTTAGGGATTGCCATTGAGTCTATAGCGTTTGTGCTTCCACTCTCACAGCTGTGTGCTAATTACTGTGGGGAATTTCCAAAGTGATTTGTTCTCTGGGAAGTGTATATTGAACACCCATTCACTTAATTCTTAAGGGCAAGCTGTTCATGCCTCTGTTACTGCCCAAATAGGTTAAAGTTCACCTGCAATTAAATTGTAAAATAATAATTGTCACTGTGCAAATGTTGGTATAAGTATTTTTTTTTTATCAACATGCAACTCTTATTATAACCTAAGCTATCACGAGTGCACATTTTAAAATATGATCCCTATCAGTGGGTTTGCACAGGGTTAGATGTTTTAACCAGAGATGGTCACAAGTGAGTATCTCTTTTATCAGTGAAGGCCTCAGCACACGACTACACAAACTGCCATTTGCACCTGCATTTCGGATCTCTAAGCTGCATTGTGCAACTTGTAAGCTATTCAACACTGTTTATTTAAGGGACAGGCTTATTTGCCATCTGCCTGTAATCATTGTTAAGGCTGCCCATGCTCCTGAACTTTATATTTGCATCACAACTCTTTTGTTCTTTTCATTTGAATAAATGCTCCAACTGGCTGATTGTCTGTATTTGGAGACCAATGCAATCATCCACAAAGATCAAATTGCATAACTTAAGCTGGAAAAAGAAGCGTGATCTTATACAATCTTACTGAAGGGATATGATATCATGCACATTGGGCATGTTACCATCCATTGATTGAATTATGATATTTGATATACATTGATTGAATTATACATGTAAAAATGTTTTTAATTCACTGCATTATTAAAGAATAAATCAATTACGTTCCAAATCATGACAATTCATTATTCAAGTGTGAGGATGGTGAGTCATTAAATGTTCATTTTAAATAGGAACGAAAGTAATTTCAT
Source organism: Petromyzon marinus (assembly GCF_048934315.1). Lineage (NCBI taxonomy): Eukaryota > Metazoa > Chordata > Hyperoartia > Petromyzontiformes > Petromyzontidae > Petromyzon > Petromyzon marinus. The sequence continues at coordinate 19,311,810 of NC_133667.1, read as the reverse complement.
CCTGCACGAAGACCTGCTCATGCTGTATCAATCATGGGGTTGTTTGACCGTACATTTCAACACTGCTCTGCAGATTGGTCAGAGAGGCCAAGGACCGGTTAAGATGATATGCACCACTGATGGATGTTAGCTGCGACCAGGAATCGAACTCTGGTGGTCGTCACTCGATTCATAGCTGTGCACTCGCCACTCTGTCGCCGTGCCATCACTAATTTCCGCAAATTAATGGAAACCCTGGCTGCATGTTTCCCTCGATTTCCACAGAAACCTGTAGGAGATTCGAATGGAGGGAAGAAGAGCGCAGGAGCCTCTGGAACGGGCGGAAGCAATCAGCTGCGCTGCCCCAAGTGTGGCGAGTTGTGCACTCACGTGGAGACCTTCGTGTGTGAGTCACAAGCACAACATTAGTTGTTTCACTTGCGTGATGGCACTCAATCTTATTTAATGTTCTTTCGTTTCTCAATCCCCTCGTCTTGGTGAGGGTCATGGCGGCAGCATGTTAAGTAGGGCGGTCCAGACCCCCCTGTCCCTGGCAACAGGGACTAGCTCTCCCTGGGGAATTCCCAGGCGTTCCCAGGTCAGCCGAGTGACATAGTCCCGTCAGGGAAGGTGCGGCAAGAAAAACTTAAGGGAGTCGAGGGAGTAGGGGGGAAGAAAAGTAGGAGATGGCACTCAGTCTCTTATTCCACTTACAGCGACTAGAATACAGATTCCCCTGTCAGCCACAGATGCTTTCTGACTACATTTAACTACCATGTTCTTCAGCATTCTCTTAACAAAAATGGGAATAATTTTCAGTGAGCATATCACAACATATATTTTGTATGATATGTCCAGTGAGCAATTCCTGAAGGTTGAGATACTGAAAAGTATACTATGGTTTCCCTTGGGTCACATAAATCAATTGGATTTCTGATGTTTTGTTCTCTTCTCCCCTTGTGTTTTAGAGTTCGATATAAATGTAACTTGCCTTGCCAGCATAAAGCGCGGCTTCAAATCTTGCTTCGTAAATGTGAGGGCCGTATTTCTTCACATAAAGCGCACACAAATCTCCATCATCAAAACCACCAAAAGGAAATAACGTTATTTTGGAATAATCTTCACATTTTTTTTCTCTGTAATTAATGAAGTTTTAGTTTACATCATCAAGTGAGTGCCTGTTAATCAAGATACGTCTAAAATACTAACCTTACAATAAGCGGTTTAATTTGTAGATGTGGTTTCCTTTCTTACTTGGGTTTTGGTGTTGAGACCATAAGTTCCTGGTCTGCTTTAGAGTCCCAGACAGCTTTGGACATTAAATCAATGACCCAAAGCAAACAACCTACAGTGACCATGTTAACATCATATATCTGTCTAGTTGCTAAGTGTAATGTTGTAAGCGTGTCAAGATGTAGTAAAAAAAAAAGATTGTTCCTTGTGCCTGGTTGGGACGAGTGCCTGCTATGCCGAGACCGTGGAGAGCTGCAATACACTCTTGTGAGTGGCACTCAGTCATGCTGTTGGTATATTTTCATGTGGAATAAAATAAACATGAGAGTTCCGGGGAAACCTATCTGTAGACATTGCTCGAGCAGGAAAATGAACACCGATACTTAAACTTGAAGAATACAATTCTGCCCACGTTAATTTTTATTTAAAAATGTGTTTTATACTGTAGTGTTTGTATACAAACGTTTTCCTCAACATTCTACAGACACGATAAGATAATGAATTATAATGAATAATTGCAACTTTGTCGTGCATTATATACAAAGTAAATAACAGTGGAGAGGTAAATAAGTATTGTATGTTATATAACTTTATACCAGCAATTTAGTGATTGTTATAAAGACTATGTAAAGTGTGTAAAGATATAATTAAAAACATATACCTTTCATACGATTGTCAGGTAATATTCTGGAAGAAACTGGTATGGTTTTATACTTATATTGGCTCTTAAAATTGTTGCATTGCCTTCCACGTTATGAACATAAACTTCATTGAAATGGAAGATGTGTTATGTTTTGATGTAACTGAGGCATTGCTGCATTGTTTCTAAAGTTTCCGTCCTTAATAACATTGACGTGTGCCTGTGTGCTGGAGCAGCGTCAAGTCGATTTGTCAAGTGTGAGAAGTGTCATCACTTTTTCGTGGTGCTCTCGGAGACGGACTCGCGCAAGAGCTTCAAGGAGCCCGAGTCGGCAGCAGAGGCAGCCAAGCTAGCCTTCCAGCAGAAGCCCCCGCCACCGCCCAAGAAGGTGCGTCATCCTGCAGCCTGTGTACACCAGCAAGCCGAGTGGTCCCTGTGCTCAAATCAACCATGGGCTGTGCTCTGCACCAATGGCAGCTCTGAGCCAATTTACGGAAATTCACTTAGTACAGGGGGCCAGTCTCTCATACCCATACATTTCTCTTTTGACTGGCCCCTTGGTGTTGCTTAGTTGTAGCCCAATAGGGATAGTTATGGCTTAAGTTGAGACCTGATCTGGATTTGAACTCGCGACCTTTTGATTGCGTCAAGTGCTTTGTTACAGAAGATAACTTCGACTTGCATCGATCTGCACTTATGACAGATCGGCAATTGCCACCCGTGTTACTATTTACGGTGGTCGGACAGCATTTCCGGTATGACGCTGACTCCGGCACCGGTTCTGCACAAACAAACTTACAGTACGTCCCCCAATCAGTCTGCCGCCTGACTTGCTCCGGTGATAAACTTCGGCATTCTTTGTGATTGTTCAGAATAGTTGATGTATTTCGTCCTTAAAAATGGCTGAAAAGGAAAGGGCAGTGCTCTATTAATGGCGTTGAAACTAAACGTAGCAGAAAGGCCATTACTCTATTCAGTCCAAATAAGCCACGAATTGCGAAGAATCTCGGTAAGAACGTATTATTATTCACATGCTTGCATATTATCAGAAAACAAACAAGCCTGCTGCCCGACACGTCTTGTGCCGTTGTGTAATCGGCATATGCTTTTGTTTTTTTTTACCATTGTGTAATTTGTGGATTTTAAACCACATTTGTTTTAACTGCATGTGCAAGCAATTTGAATTGTTGAATGTGATGCTTGATCATTATTTTGCAGATCATGCGTGCATGGTAGAGAAGATAGGGATTGAGTTAAATATATATAAACATCCAACCCAGTATATAACAATGTCCCCCTGGGAGAAACTAAAAAGTGGATGTGTGTTCTCAAGCATTTAAAAGCGAAGTTTAGATCATGACTCGGGTGTTTCCATTTTCAAACGAGCTCCATTGCGTCAATAGCAAGGATATCTCGGTGTTTCTATTTTCCTATTGTATGCAAATTTTTTAAACTGCTGAGGTTTATAAGGAAGGTGCTTGTGTAAGTTATTTATTGCCAACAAGTTAAAAACTTTGTGATAATGCTAGAAGGCAAACTTTAATTAAGCACTGAATGATTTACAGAAGTGAGGCTCACATCCATTGTACAATGTGTGACAATGCGGTGTCATTGTCCCCAGGCATACTGCACAGGTTAACTTTCGGAATGCCCCCCCCCCCCTGGCTGGGCTACAAATGGGTTCTCTGGTGTCCACTCGCCAGCCCGTTGTAATGATCTCACTGCAATTGTAAACAAAGCGGAGTTTCTTCTCCCTCCCTACATACTTAACGAACTAAAGCACTTGTCTGCAATCTATTTATTTGAATGCCCTTTTAATTTATTGCGCATTATTTGCTTGGGTGTGAAACTATTGGGATTCTGCAAGAGTTGCCTGAAAAACCATCGTTAAGTCCATTATATTTCAATTTATCGTTGCAGGTAATTTCTAACATGGCAGATTTGGGCTACAACAGCTCCATATGGGGACCTTTGCGTTTCTGTAGAAGCTCTGCCGTTGACAAAATCAAATCTTGAGTGCACTGACCACTCGGCTATATGACTATGGTACTTAAAGTGTCAGATTGCATAAACTAATAACATTTTAACCAATCATTGCATGTATGCACAAGCGTTTGTTTTTTCTTTGTAAACAAAGGCAGTATTGACTATCTATGATTTAGTACACAAGTACAGAATGATAGACAGAATGTCCCAGTCCTCTTTGAATAAATAAACAAATAAGCACTTGACAGTGTGTGTACAAGTACACCTGTCCGTATCTTTCTCCATGACCTCTGGCATCCCTCATCAAGTTGTGAACACGTGGTCTTTAAGCAGGGTTAATTTATCTTCAGAGTTAATATTGTCAGGTGGTAGCTATTTTAAGCTGTGAACATAATATGATATTAATGTTTAACCAGGCTCTTAAACGTTGTCCTGGGTTCGAAGTCCCAGTTGCAAATTTCCTTTGATTTATTTGTTAAGCCGTTTGAAACAAAATAGTGTTGGCTGGGAACTTTGTAATGGAAGAATATTTTGGTATTTTAATTACATTTTACATGAATCAAAGTAACTTGTAGCCAGGAGCTAAACCACGTCACAATGGTCCTAGATTTGATCCTTTGGCAGTCGCCTAATGTAAAAATGTAGAAGACTAAGGAGTCGGTTGATCTTGCCTCATTCACTCACTACTGCATGAAAACTGATATTAATATTTTGTTACTCATACAGTGTTAAAAGCCAAACTTTCAGGACTTGTTTGAGATAAGTATTCCGCTTTAATAAATCGTGCTATAAAACGCTTGCAGTGCTTGAAGAATATCCAAATAAATCCTATCTTCCAAATGCCCCGATGCTCAAAGGGCAGAAGATGCTCTTAAATTCTTTCTTTATAACAGTCTAACCTATCAAAGGCATTTTTTGTCTGTCCGTCTGTCTGCGTACGCTCGCTTGTGGGGGATCTGGCTCTCGGACCGTGGGGTTCGCGTCGAAAAAAATTTGCAGAGCGGCACGCCCCGGGCCCCGCGGTGGGAATAGGCCATTTCGTTTTCCCATCCCTAAACTTTAAAGTGGTTTAATTAAAGTTTTGGTGCGATGCATCTATATTTATTTATTTACTTTTGCCGCCCGGCACGCTACTGCGCATGCGCGAAACGCCGACGCGAGTTGCCCCTGGCAACGCACAGACGCCGTCGCCGCAGGGGGGACGCCATTTCTCATTCGCGTTCAAAATGTAAAAAAATGTACACGCAACGCTGAGGTCAATTCATCAAAGTGTCACGTCCTCTTCTCTCCCCCTCCACCCCAATGTGTGCACTTACTATTATAGGCTCGATAGATACTAATATTACAGCGATTACATAGTATTATTGTAGTGCGGGGTGGTGGGGGGGTAGCGGCCCACCCCACAGCCTCGCTCAGCCGGCCGGGCAATCTAGGCGAGGCCGGGGGCTCTGCACGGGACTAGGCCTCGTGACGGTAATCTGTCAAGTTAGTACTTTGTGCTATAGAGTCGATATATACTGCTACTAGCGTGAAAATATATATTATTTAAAACGTCTGAAAACTTAAAAACATAACATACAAATGAAAAGGTAACTCATTTCTTTAAAATAAAATAAAACCGAGTGCGCCAAGAATCGATTCTTTAAATCGCGTAAAGGAATCGAATGTTGTAGATTTCTTTAGAATCGTCTTGAAGCGACGACGCACAACAGAAACATCCTGGATGAATCAGCAAATCTTAAAATAAAACGTATTACAACGCTGTGTGCTCAAATCCCAGTGTGATGCAAGTCAAACAATAACAAACATAACATAGATTAACCATATGTTTTCTAAAACACCAAAATAAAACTATAAAGACAATGTAGCAACAGTAATCATCGAAACTGTGATTATCATTTAACAAAAAGCGATATAAATAACACGTACGACCAAACTAGCAGCCATAGCTGGCAGCATGAGACTCCCAGTGTATGATGAGTGAATGGGTCATCGTATGATGAGTGAGTGAGTCAGTGGTAGTGTGAGTGAGTATGATGTGTGAGTGAGTCAGCGTATGATGAGTGAATGGGTCAGTGGTTATGCGAGTGAGTGTATGATGTGTGAGTGTATGATGTGTGAGTATCGTATAATATAAACGTGGCATCCTTTTTTGTCATGTTTAATTTCACCAATTACATAGTTGTGCTCTTGGCATCTATTTACTTGGTGAAGCAATTACATATATATAAACTAGTCAAATCTGTCTGAAATGATCTAGGAGTGATGTGACATGGCAGGATAGGGTCATCACGATCCATGGGCAGATAGCCCGTAGGTTGTCCCCACTACACATTTCGTCATTTGTTTCCACTTTCCTCTGTCTTGTGCCAATATACTAAAGTTGTGGCCACATCTTCTTTGGTTCTTTCGGTAAAGTCACGTAGAATGATAATAAAATAATAAATTGATAAAATAAAATAACACAATAATATTCTCACGACGTTTCGGCCACAACACAAGCGGCCTTCATCAGGTGAAGGGGGCGAGACTGTCTGTCTGGTAGGACTGTCTGTCTGGTAGGACAGTCTCGCCCCCTTCACCTGATGAAGGCCGCTTGTGTTGTGGCCGAAACGTCGTGAGAATATTATTGTGTTATTTTATTTTATCAATTTATTATTTTATTATCATTCTACGTGACTTTACCGAAAGAACCAAAGAAGATGAATCATTGCAGTCACGAAAGCTTTAAATCGAAATTGTGGCCACATCTTTCTGGCACCAATCTCTCATGTTATCAAGCCCATTCTCTTTTTAGGTCTTCCTCTCTTTCTGGTTCTTTCCATGTTTCAAAAGAACATGCTTTAAATGTTTATTTTTTCCATCCTAGGATATGGTGAACCACCTCTAGTTTTCAGAGTAGCATGTAGCAGGGGGAGCATTGTAGAAGTAATCAGGAAGACGTTGTTGAGGCACATATGTTGGTAAGTGGAGGGCAGGTTTATCAATCACGGATTGGCACCCAGAGGATGAAATGGCCTCTGCTGTAAGACAATCAGGAAGGTTTCTGGTGGAAATAATTTGCCGCCTAATTGTTAAGAGGAACCCGACACTTCGAGATTGGAGCAACATCAAAACACGTTTTCAGAATTAAAAGAATGCTTTAGTGACGGGTTATACAACGCCCCAATTTATCGAAGTTGCAGCTGTGTAGTATACCTACTATAATCACCCAGGAATGTCTGTCCGTAACGCTCGTGACGGCACTCCACATCGATCAGCCCCCCTCAATAATCATGAGCAGGTGACGTCCTCCAAATGGACACCCCCCCCCCCCATTATTATTACCTACTGTAAAGAGCACCCTCCCCCCTCATTAATAATGAGCCAAGACTGTCTGTGTTGAGCGCTCATGACGTCATTCCACATCGACCAGCCCCCCTTATTAATAATCATGAACAGTAAAGTCACGTAGAGTGAGAATAAAATAATAAATTGATAAAATAAAATAACACAATAATATTCTCACTATATATTATTGTATTATTTTATTTGATCAATTTATTATTTTATTCTCACTCTACGTAACTTTACTGTTCATGATTATTAATAAGGGGGGCTGGTGATTCATCTTCTTTGGTTCTTTCGGTAAAGTCACGTAGAGTGAGAATAAAATAATAAATTGATAAAATAAAATAACACAATAATATTCTCACTATATATTATTGTGTTATTTTATTTTATCAATTTATTATTTTATTCTCACTCTACGTGACTTTACCAAAAGAACCAAAGAAGATGAATCATTGCAGTCACGAAAGCTTTAAATCGAAATCATGAACAGATTTTGACTTAACTTTCGTGACTACAGGAATTCATATTTTTTTTTCTTTTGGTAAAGTCACGTAGATATAAAAGAAAAAAAAAAGAAAAAATGTAAAAAACCAAAAACTCACGACGTTTCGATGGCAACACAAGCTGTCGTCTGATGAAACGTCGTGAGTTTTTGGTTTTTTATATTTTTTATGCCGACCGCTTGTGTTGCGATCGAAACGTCGTGAGTTTAAAAAAATATATATTTGTATTTTATTTTCTATCGACGTGACTTTACCGAAAGAACCAAAGAAGAATCATGAACAGGTTATGTCCTCAACATGGACCCCCCCCCCCCCCTTATTAATAATCATGGATAGTAGACATCACTCCACATGGAGCACCCTCCCCCCTCATTAATAATCATGAGCAGGTGATGTCACTCCACATCGAACAGCCCCGCTCATTAATAATCATTATAAGGTGCCTTCCTCCAAATGGACACCCCCCCCCTCCCATTCATAATAATTAGCGGCTGACGTCACTCCACATGGGGGGCCAAGCCGCCTCCTCCCCCCTCGGCGTCAACCCACAACCCTCACTACAAAGGCAGAACCCTCACGTCACGCCATCTCCATCACGCTGTTGAGAACTAGAAGTAAAAAGGACGTCATGATGAGCAAGGGATTATAACCTTCAAATGACATCACGCCCTTGCAAATTGCGCACGAATTGATGCAATGAATATCACGTCGCGGTCTAATTTTCGCTTGCAAGTTTCAGATTTACTGCAATACACCTGTCCTTGGATGGGCAAAAGGCGAGTCCTATTATATTTTGCCACCTCCTGATGTTGCTGCTATGATGGCATATTTAATATTTAATGTTGCTTACGTGCTTGCTTCCCACATTGTGAATTTGTTAGATTTATGACTTCCTGGACAAGTTTGTGGTTGGGCAGTCGTACGCCAAGAAGGTGCTGGCCGTGGCTGTGTACAACCACTATAAGCGCATCTACAACAACATCCCCGCACCCGGTCGTCAATCCAGCGAGGGTCTGGAGAGCAAGCAAGTTCCACTTTCCCCGCGAGGTATGCCTTTGTGTATCTATGCACGTGTGTGTGTGTGTGGGGGGAGTGGAGGCAAAGTGGTTCACGCACTGAACCTACGAACCAATTTCACCTGAAATTGACTCCCAGCCACGACTAGAAATCGGTGGCGAGTGATATCTGAACCAGTCCTGAGCAGCGTGTTGAAGTATGGTCGAAACAAACTCTTATGACCCATCACTTCATTGGGAGGCCTTCAACCAGTAATTTGCATTCTCCAAGTATAGAAGAATGGGTCACCTTTTACAAAGAAGCACTATTTTCTCAAACAGTAACTGCTTTAAATCTTGACTTAAAGCTTCCGTGACTGCAGGGATTCATATTTTTTGGGTCTTTCGGCAAAGTCACGTAGATAGGTTATTTTTTGTTATTTTCTTTGAGCCTATCTACCGTGACTTTACCGAAAGACCCAAAGAATAGTAACTGCTTTGTAGTAGAATTAAAAAGTATAAATATTAAGCAGAACTCAATTCTGTGACTCAGCTTTTGGCATACATTTCCAGAAGTGGTTTTCGTAAACACATAAATCAAGTGCCTTTGTTGTCCAGCTGCTGATAATGCTTTCCTTTGGTTGAAGTTGTTGAAAGGAATATGTTGTTCGACATGAATGACGGGTTTCTGTACACATGTTATTTTGTGAAACTGTATCTTCAAGGGAAGTGCATAAAAAAAGCTTTTAAAGCAAACATTCTACACATGCGCAGCTGAGCAGAGAGATTTATATCACTGGGATACTTGCCAAGGTTACATGTCTGCAATGAGTTGGTACAGACCCCACGGTTTCCCTTTGACCCACATCTTTCAGACACGTGAGTGAACTCAAACCCAGTTGAACCCCACGGGTTTCTTAAGGAGAGCCTGTTGTGTGATTTATTAGTCTGTGTATGTAGCGATGGACAGTAATTTAACATGTAGTCGGGCTTAATATTCTGACGAATTGCCTGATGATGCTGGATGTAATTACCAGCGAAACGTCGCACTCAAACTGTGAATGTTGTGGATTCACTCTTCAACACACCGGTGGGCTAAAGTAGTGAACTATTTGTCTTTTGTCAACGTGACACTTTTTTGCTGATTGGCCGTGTCGGGTGGCGGAGGTTTATGACACATTTATAAATAACGCGGTCTAACCCAAAAACATTTATTATGATTAATATTCTCGTACCACGAGAAAGTTAGGTTATTTATATTTTTTGTTTTCTACGTGTGACATGCCATAGCCACTGGATGCTTTATCAAGTATCTGCATGTTTACGGCCGTGAGACCGACATACAGAACTCTGCACTGTGCTTCACGTAACAGACGCCCTGTCAACTGATTTTAGGCAGTTGTGCATGACGGCAGCAGCTGGCCTCTTACACTTTTTTTTTCGGGTTAAATAATAATGGATAGGTAAGTGTCAGAGGTGTGCATATATTTACACTCGTTGAGAAGTCTTTCCTGAAACCATATAATCATCAATTGTTTATATCTGCAGCCCCCAAGCAACACTGGTTGTCCCGATATTGCTACAGCCAGCTGTTGACAATAACCATCACACCTTATCGTGATGTTCCTGTACCCTGTCATCACCACGGCGTAATAAAACGTTCAGTTTACGGTCATGCAGGATTAGTTGTAACCTTTGGCTTTGTTGACCTACACATAAGCTGAATAACTGCTTTCTAAATTAAATTAGAAACAGTTGAGCCGCTGATATGGCTCTTTTAAAAACCCCTGTGTAAGTGGGTTTGTTCCTAAGATATTTTCCTAAAACAATACAGTAAAATAAAATGAAGGTTCAATGCCACATTTGCTTTCTCATTGATTGCCCATGTCACTGCTGGCATCAGGGCCTTATTTAGAGGGAGTTTTATAGAGCCCCTCTAGAGGGGATTTGGTCTACTCTTTCACCCTGGCCCTGACATCTTGGAAGAGGTGGGAGTCCCCACACTTTTTACCCTGACGCACGCGACTTGCCTACTGACTAACAGTGGGTGTACCCATTAGATTTCTAGGTGGACAGAGGCGGGGGATTTAAGAAGCTTGCACCACCGGTGGTGAGCTGTTGACTACCTCGCCTGGTATATACAGGAGGTCGTAGGTTTGATCCAGACCCTCATTTATTCATATTTGGAGTTTGCATGTTCTCCCCGTGACCGCGTGGATTTTTCTTCGGGTCCTCCGGTGTTTCGCTCCACGTTTAAAAACATCTATTTTAAGAGAATTAGGCTGATGGAAATGCTTTAGTCCCTGCTCTACTGCCTTGTTTTTTTTCTATTAGACCTACATAAACATTGGCCCAACACTCAAGCTTTTGGTCAAAATCGCTCTCCCAGCATGGCACAGGTCTTGTTTTAAAGTCACAGGGATTGTCCAACACGGCTACAGCCAGAAACAGCCTGTGTGTATGTATCACATTATTAAACTCTGATGATTTAATCTGAGAACTCTTGTAATTTGTTCAAGAATTTGATTAATTTGCTCCGTTTACCATGATCAGCGAATTTTTAGGCGTGGCAATGTAGACTTGGTTTCAATATACGTTACTCGGAGTAATCTTGAAAAAAAACCTCCATTATGCAAAATTCTGCTTAGAAAAATAAAATTGAGTGCAGGGAAATATGCATCTGGCTACAAATTAAATCTTCAATTTCAACGTACGTCATTCGTGGAAAAATGAACGCAATTAGTTGGAATACCTTGCGTAGAGGGACTGGATTGTTTCTGTCAACAGTCCCAATGAGTGTAACTAATTGCGTCTTAAATAAGCTTGGGGATATTCTCATCTCTGTCAATGTCCTTGAGACAAAGGTATAAATGCCACATTTTATTATTACCTTATTTTGATAAGTGTGTTAATTTGGTTATCACCGGACACCAAAGTGTTGTTACTTGATCTTTTGTAATGTGTTTGTGGGATCTCTATTAATGAGGGCTGTAAGAGGTGCGGTGTCCGACCAAGTGTCTACTGGACCAGGGCTCGTGATCTCATATTCCTCTTCCGAATGTCCGTTTGCTTGCATCTCTCTGTAGAGCTAGAAGTGAGGAGAAGAGAGGATGAGTACAGGTTTGCAAGTAAGTGATCCCCTCCCACTTCACCTCCCACCAACTCCTCCCCATCCATCCATTCCATTCAGAGACGGCTGTGACACAAGTGCCCTGCCCACACAATATGAAAACAATGCAGCAGCAACTCGTGGAGCAAAGACTATTCTGGAACCCCGGCCAGTTGCTATAGTTGGACATCTTCATTTCACGTGTTTGTGGAGTAACAATTTAATCTAAAATATTTCAGACTCATTTCGTATCTAAAGACACTTTTAAGATTTTGCTGTTTTTTCCTGGATTTTTCTGTTTGCGCACAGTCACTTTAAGATGTTTTCTTGTTCATGTTTTTTTGTTTGTTGCGGTTGCACCCGATTCAAGAGGCGAATGGCTGACAGGGCTATACCAAATAAATGAAACTTAAAAAAAAAACAGTTTTTGAATTGGCCATGCCAAGCGAATGTCGTGCAGAAGGTTAAACTGGGTGACCCAAAGTGCTTTTAATCCACTTGAATCAATAGATGTTTTGGTTTTAAGCCATCAGTCTAAATGCTCTGTGTTGTTTCATGCATGCATGCCAATATGGTTGGTTCTTGTTACCTGCATAACCCACACCCCAAACAATTGCCAAAAAAATTTCCCTGCCAAATGCAAATTCTAACGACCCTTCTGATTTCCTGTTTCTCTAACAACCGCTTTTGCTGCTTTTATAATAGCACGAAAGAAAAACACTTATGGAACTAGATATGGGAAAACAGTGCTGATATTTTTCTTCTAAATTTAGGACACCAAGCACGTTGTGTATTTGGTTGATGCAAGTGTGGTGTATTTACTTGGGAACAATTAACATTACAGTGTATGCTGTATCTATCAAAATAGACTTTTTTATTTTCATCTTGCAATTAACCAAGTTTATATTTTAACATTACGTGAAATTGAAAACACATGTATTTGTTGTTGTGTCTGTTGCTAATGAGTTATGTTGGTGAACTGTGGCTTGCTTCGATTACATTCTTAATAAAGGTGAGGTCACTCCGCAGTGAGTGGAGCGGGAAAAATGGTTAAATAACAAACCACCTCCATGACCAACATGGTCGGGAGGCCTTCATTCAGCAGTGGCTTGAGAAACGACTCAACTATTTTTGATCGATTTGGTGTACGAAATTGTGCGCATGATTGAGTATCATCACAGCATATGGAATTAAAATAGACCTATGTTAATGGTAGTATTTACATACTTCAGTTTTTGTGGACAAAAAATAATTGATTGCTCTGACCATAGAAATGTGAAATTTGCACTGGTTGGCTCAGGACTACCAATTGAGATAACCACAATTTTGGGATTATCATATTTGACTTTAAAGCATGGATTCATGAAATCTGTTCATCTATGTTAACACTTGTAAAAATGATCCAATACAAACTACATTTTTTTATAAAGTACCGTTGCTATTGTAGAGTTTGCTCTACGGAAAGCCAGACAAATTTATGAATTATATTCTTAGTTTTTTCGGTAAAGTCACGTTGAAGGGAAACAACAAAATAATAAAATATATATAAAACAATAAAAAATTCACAACGTTTCGACCATAACTCAAACGGTCGAAACGTCGTGAGAATTTTTTATTGTTTTATATATATTTTATTATTTTGTTGTTTCCCTTCAATGTGACTTTACCGAAAAAAACTAAGAATATGAATTACTGCAGTCACGAAAGCTTTAAATAAAAATCTGTGAATTGTTTGGCCAAAACTTTCGTGACCTAATTGAGCATTAGAAGTATTTTCCTTGCCGGTCAATGGACGATGCAATTGGCATGTGATGCCGCGGATAATGACGTAACCTCGTTAATGTGACTTGGGACACAATGTTGTTATCCCTCGTTGAATACTTACCAAGGACAAACGCATGCATATGCACGCATTTTCTCCCATGTTTATAACCCTGGACATTGGCTAGCGTGACGTTTTAAGTGCATAATACAACTGAGCAAATACATTATGAGGATTGGCCCTGTCACAAGCTATCCAAATGCAGGTCTACACTGGGTAAAAACCAAATTGACAGAAAAATACCAGTAGACCTATTTTACAATGTGGATATTTCTGCTGCCACATCTGACCCCACTTTCAGTCTAAATCACTGGTGATATTAAATGTTACACAAATCTAATCCTTGCAAGCCCAGGTGTACGTGTTGTATGTGCCAAGGCCGTGTGAAGCATTGCATACCAACTGCCTCTGCCGTTGTTGAGGGCGCATGAAATGTGCTCTGTGTGTCAGGAAGGCATAGGAGCAGTAGGAAGGGCAGGCTAGGATGGAGAGGGCAGCAACAGCAGCTCACATTTCAGGGTGAGATATTCTTTAACGTTATATAGTGCTGAAATAAAATTTGGAACTCTACGTGAGAAATCCTAAATTATAAAATGTGAATATTGATTTTTAAATACTGTCCCTTGGTGGTGATTATCCAGCCCAGTATTACAGATTTCAACTGCCTGTTGGAAATGATAATTTAACATATCTCTGTCCTGTGATTGTCATTGGTGACTTGGATTTTCCAGCTTCGTGTTTTTGTTGTGAGGTTTTTGGTCTTCTTAAAATGTTGTCCTTGAAAGCTTTGTTTCTATTGACCATGCTAATGTTATTATTTAGTAAAAACAATCCACGTATCTTGTGAGAGATGGCGGTCACGAGCAAAAACTAAAAACAAGATGCAATTATTTAAAAAATTCCTTGATAGTAATAAAACCATTGCTTATTTAAACAGTCAAATGATATCCATATGTGAATAATATCCAGTGTTATTTTGAGTTAAATTTGATCCTCGTAACAGGAGTATCCTTTCCGATTGTCCATAACTACCAACCACAACTGCAAAGGCCATATGTATTGTTTTAGTATATAAATGCAACAATTTTAATGTGCATATTCATACAATTTACTTTGTTTAAATGGTCAGCCATGTGAATAATATAGGCCAATGAGTAATCTCAAGTTAGAGCATTTAAACTCAATATATTTATATATATAAACAACGGTTTGTAAGGAAAGATCTCACAAAGAAGATAGACGCTTCTCTAACCATAGTATTTTAATCTCCAGATATTTTGACAGTCGTTTAAGAGACCTTTTAATTCCTGCCAGTCCATGCACCTACGGTTAACCGCTTATTAGGATCATTATTAACTCTTGAGCAGGTAACCCTTGGAAACCGACGTGTGCGCTGGCAGGATTTAAAATCTCTCTTGATCGGCTATTGATACGTCTGGAGATGAAATCACTGGTTGTAGAAGCATATTTTTGGTGATCTTTTCTTGCCTATAATGAATCAGATAGTAAGTGTAAATCCTAACTGCCACAATGAATGTTCACAAGTGAAAGATGGTTGATTTGAATATTTGAGATCAACTGTGCATCATCCTTCCATGGTTAATAAAATCAATGCCAATTTGTGAGTGTTCAACAAAAGTCAACCTTGTTTCGATTAGTCTCTGCCAAGATGGTGTACATTGCCAAAACTGTCTCAGATACATGCCCCCCCCCCCAATAATTGACCATTGTAAATTTGTATATTTAGAAAATTTTAAATATCAAATATTTCTGAACATTAAACATTTGTTCATGATACTTAAATGTATATAATACTGGATATATATTTTCACACGACACCTTTAGTAAGTGTTCTTGTAATGTTTTGACTATTCCCCCTGCATGAGTGTATGCAGCATAGTTGTGAGAGAGACTTCACGAATGCAAGCGTCCTGTTTTTGTGCCAAGAAGTACCCCCCACAAACCATGCCCACCCATGACAGAGTTGAAGTGCAGTCTGTGTTGGGATATTTGGACTGTCTTGGGTGATGCTTCAAGTACAACCCTTACAGTGACTGACTAGATTCAGTTTAAAAG
Source organism: Petromyzon marinus (assembly GCF_048934315.1). NCBI lineage: Eukaryota > Metazoa > Chordata > Hyperoartia > Petromyzontiformes > Petromyzontidae > Petromyzon > Petromyzon marinus. Next base: position 19,296,134 of record NC_133667.1, on the reverse strand, counting down.
ATAGATTGTTTGGTTAGTGATGAGACGTCGCCTTGCAATTATTATGCCGTGGATGGAATGTCTTATTGCTAATATAGTCATTGCTCTTCAGAGTTAGGAAACGCCTTACCCTGAAGAGCAACACTGCCTTGAATACTGCTCTCTGCTTCCAGCACCCAGCCTGATGTTCACAGCTCTTTGTGCATGCAGAAACACTTGTCAAGCCAAATTCATATTCTCTTCTATTTCACGCCATGAACTGTCCGCGTATTCTGTTTTTGATAAAATTATCATTTCCAATTGTTTAAAAATATTAACAGCTGTGATTTTCTAAATATGTTTTGGCTTTTTTCTTTCTTAACACTTGCAGATATTGTTCTGTGTATGTGTGTTGTGTGCGTGTTCACGTGTTTTCACTGCCAGTTTTACATGCAGCGTGAGTTTTCTTCGGGCCGCCTCTGTCACTCTGGGTTCTTCCCACGTGTGAAATGCAAAATAAAAGATCAATTATCCATTCTACAGTTGTCATCAAGGTTTTCATAGAAAATGTGAAAAAGTTAACTAACCCAAAACATGCTTATCGAGAGAATTGGTGCCCATATATAGTACAGTTAAGCATCTAGCATGCTGTTTATACTTGTTTGCATACTAATACTTGCTGTGAGGTCAAACACACTATTTGAATTTCAGTGCAAAACAGTAGGTAAATCAAAATCACTCTGATCAGGCAAAGGATTAACATCACCCATTTATTTCAGTATAAAAGGCACGAATACTGCTTACTCTTGCTACAAAAAAACATCCAAACCTCCCTTTGCTCACTGGAATAAAGTTTTGTAAAAAAAAAACACTTCACACAGAAAATGTGTCTAATCACTTCCTACTGCTCATAGATCCCGCACCAAAAGGTGCAGCAGAGGCGTTGTTTTATTGGTGGAGCACCACATCGAGCACGTTTACCACCTCCGTCCCCTCTCCCCGGCATGCGCAGAGCTGTTGCAGATCTCTGGGATCGGCCTTCACAGCAATGCGCTGGGGGCGTCGGCGCAGCAGCAGGCGGCGGCGGCCGCGGCGGCGGCAGCAGCGGGGACCGGTCAGCAGCCGGGGGGGGGCCCGGCGGCTGCAGCAGCAGCGACGGCAGGAGACAAGGGGCCGGAGGGGGGCCCGGCTCCGCCGCGCGAGCGCCGCGCCAGCGACGTGCTGGACGCACCCATGCACGACATCCGCCTGGAGAAGAGCAACATCGTGCTGCTGGGCCCCACCGGCTCCGGTCTGTTGTTTGGAGTTTACGCTCGTGCTGAAGTAGTTCTGCCTTTGACCCTTTCCCGTTCCGATGACGTACGTGTACGCGAGCAGAACGGAACCGGAACGGAAACTAAAATAAAATAACTTTATCGGTACCGAGGCTCCCGCAAGGCCGTGCGGGAGGGCGTGTGCCACAGTTTGGTGCCAGTTATCACATAGAGTGCGGTCGTGTTGCTACAGTTGTCTGCGGTCAGTTCATTGTCTTTTAAAAACAACGGCGCTTTGCCTCTGAATAAAATTAGTGCCGAACCGCTTGCGATTCAGCGGTGAACGGGACCCACCCTGCAACCTGCAGTCATTTCGGAACGGGAAAAGGTGAATGCTGCTTGTATCCAGGCTAAAGGTGCGGTCGTGGTGCTGCTGGTGCTGCACTCTGAAAGTGTCATTTTGAATTGTTGTTCTCGTGCTCCTAATTGCCAAAAATGAAAGGAAAACATCCACAGGTAAATGTAATGGCTATGCATTGCGTGCATCTGGAGTTGACAAATAGCCAGGTTACTTGCGCTATTGCTGATTTTTTATCACTTCTCGCTCCTGCATGGTGTTAAGAATTGTATTAAAATGTGTTATACAATGCTAATTTACTGACGTATCTAATGCTAATGGAGAATCAGGAATGTATAGTACAGAGAAGTGTCTTATTCTTCAATACCGCCATCCACAAGAGTCCTTTTAATAACATACAGTTGGCAATCCCTGCATAATTGTGGGCGTGTGCAGAGAAGGCTAGCAGGTGCTAAACAGTTTGTGACTGAGTAGGTGTTTCTTATAAACCCTTCGACATTATACTTGTGCTGCGGAGCAGATTATTGTACTGTATACAGATGAAATGTTGGTGTGTGTTATCACATGCATTGGTGTTATGCCCCGAATCGTGTGCTTTTAGTTTTACAGTAGAGTAATGCAAACATGGTATTGTGCTCCCCGCTGATGAAGAACAAACTCCACCCCCTTCGCACTTTTCTATGCAGGAAAGACCCTGTTGGCTCAGACGCTGGCTCGATGCCTGGACGTTCCTTTCGCCATCTGCGACTGCACCACATTAACACAGGCGGGCTATGTGGGAGAAGACATCGAGTCTGTGATCGCCAAGCTGCTGCAGGACGCCAACTACAGCGTGGAGAAGGCGCAGCAAGGTAGCAGGTCTTGCTGCAGCATGGTCAAGCACACTCGAGCCGCCGAGTCTCGCACCGTTGACCAGTTTTCCCTGTAATCCCATGCGCCTGTGCACCACCGTAATCGCATATCGGCATCTCGGGTGCTCGTACGCACACCTCGTTGTCATTCGGTTTGGATATTTCCTGCTCCAGTCCATTGGTCACTGCAATGTAACCACACTCTCTAATCACCATACATACAACTCGCCGCTCTTCCTGAAGTATTTCCTCCCCGCGCTATGCAATTGGTATGAAAAACACATTCCTGCGGAGGGAGCTGGTAGGAACGTTGGGTTGCTCGGTCAATGGCCAGGGTCAACGGCGGCACGTGGTGTATTCCGCAAATATGCCCGACTGTGAGGGCGGGCACAAGCCGGCGTGAGTAGGTTAAACGTTGAGTTTTATAAGGGCACCACGGGGTGACCAGCCCCTCCCCACCCCTCCCACCCCCCACCCAGCCCCACCCTCCCCACCCAGCCCCACCCTCCCCACCCTACCCTCTCCACCCAGCCCCACCCTTTCCATGTGTGGATGCACGACGGACGGACACAATAATCCCCTGTGGGCTGGTGTAACCAGGAGGTTCCTACCAGTACCAGTTCATTAACGTGCTGCACAGAGGGCAATTTCCCTTATGTTTGTTGACATAATGGCCTAAATACGTTTACTGTGTACCTGAAATTATAACTCAATGTTTGAGTTAACCTAATGGATGACATTAAATAGATGAAATTGTGCTACTGCTAAATTCATTTTGGCCATGAGCTGGTGAAAGGTTATGCTCATCCAGAACAAAAATCCTTCAAGTTTTGGAACTGCTTGTTGCAGCATGGCGTAAGTATTTATAGTTCTAAAGAAATAGGAAAACTGCGCGAAGTCTCCCCCAGAGGCATCTCGTCGTGGCCAGCAGACCTAGACGTGACACTTAGCTCCTTAAAGTATTGCCATACGCAAGAATATAAAATGGAAGAGTTGCAGTGCGACTACTTGGATGTATGAAATGTTGCTTATCCGTGTTGAAGTTGCTTGTGCAGCTTTGTGTGGTCTCATTTGCATTTTTTTAATTTATAGTCTGCGTTGTTTATTGTTTTACATTCGACATCGGTTCTGGTTTATTTGCTGTAGTCATCGAAATGACCGTAAACGTTTTTTGAATTCAATATTTTTAACGTTGGTTCAAGCAGTTTACAAGAAGTGTACATTTTCGATTTTATCATTTTTTGTTCCGAAGTTATCGGTGGCTTTAATTAGATTTTAGACTGTGAAAATATATACTGCTTATTTATCTTAAGCACTTAGGTGATGTAAAAGTATTTTATTCCAAAAAGTAATTTTAATACAATGAAAACTATTACCTGAAGAAAATACCAAACCTATTAACAATGGGATTAAAGCCGATTGAGAACGGTGTTCACTGCATTTTTTGACAGATTATCACGAAGACAAAATCAACGAACATGAGACGTGACAATATGTATTTAGTTCTACGGTGGCTTGTCTTTGTTAAAGCTTCAGTCCTGAAGGTTCTAAGCCGATGTTGTTCGTGTGCTCCCACAGGCATCGTGTTTTTGGACGAGGTGGACAAGATCGGCAGTGTGCCAGGCATCCACCAGCTCAGGGATGTTGGTGGGGAGGGTGTGCAGCAGGTGTGTGTGTGTGTGCAGCGGAGTGCCGGGTGGCTAGAGCACAGCAGGTTGGCACAGTAGGGGGCACAGGTGGTGCATCAGCCAGTCATCTCAGTCAGTCGACCCGTGGCACCTGCTGGGTCTGCCCCGTGACCACCTGCCAGCGGGCGTTCGACACTTCACGTGGCCTCAGGGTGCACATAACCTGGCACAAGCGTCGTGGTGACGTCACCGCCACTTAGTGGTGAATGGCGGTTGTTGTGTGATTCGGTGGTGCAGCGGTTAGCACGCGGCACTTTGAACCCGGTGACCCGAGTTTGATTTTCGCTCACGGCCGAGACCAGTGAGGATCATCTCAACTTGTCCTGGGCCTCCCTAATGTCAACTTAGCCTCATTACAGTACGGCTAAATTTTTATTTAACTTTCGCGACTGCAGGAATTCAAATTCTTGGTTGTTTTGTAAAAGCACTCGCTTAACTTGTACGTGCGGTGCTTTGCTCCTTCATTGGCGCTGGCTGCCCCGCCCATGCTGTTTAGGCCGCACAGCTATGCTCACTTTGAAAGCCCTTATAAGCATGAGTGTTTTAACATCTTAACACCTGTTTGTTGCTAGAAAAACGGGGAAAACCTATTCTCATATTTTGGTACTGGCAAAGGAGGTCCCATGATATATAAGCAGTTGCATTTGGAGGCTTGCCCCCTCTTTTCTCTCAGCCTGATGAAGACCACTTATGCTGCGTTCGAAACGTCGTGGTTTTTTTCTTTTATTTTAAATTTTATTTTCTATCTACGTGACTTTACCGAAAGAACCAAGAACACAGTGGCTATACAGGGGACCTCTCTGTACCTGTATGATTATGTAAACAGCCTTGCTCCTACTCTAGTGTTGTAATTCTGTGATGAATTGTCAATGATTGATAATTTTTTGTCTTGTATTTACCATGTCATTTATTTCCTGATGATATATTATCTCATTGGTATAGTTTTGTTTGCTGCGTTAGTCTGAATATAACAGTCCTATGGTTATCTTAAATAATTCTCACACGTTTGCAGATATCAAGAGCACAATAATTTATTGTACACAAGGAATTGCTGCATCGCCGTGTTTCTGGTTGGTCGAGCGCTTTCCTCCGAGACCGCACACCATACGAGTGTGTGCGGCGAGAAAACAGCCTGATGCCGGCTGCTGTCTGTGCGCCGCACGTTCACCAGGGCTTGCTAAAGATGCTGGAGGGGACGGTGGTGAACGTGCCCGAGAGGAATTCTCGCAAGCTGCGTGGAGAAACTGTGCAGGTGGACACCACCAACATCCTGTTTGTGGCCTCCGGAGCCTTCAATGGCCTCGACCGCATCATTAGCCGCCGCAAAAATGAGAAGGTACACCTTGGCTCCACAGTCCGCTGTGTGGCACTGTCTCGTAATGCGTTGGGATTTTCTTGCGTGAACTGTCATGTTTATAGGGCGGGTTTACAAGGACACATTGCTTTAGTTATACGCGTTTACTGTCCTGAAGCGCAGTACGCTAACCGCCAAGCCACGCGTGTCCATCATGACAATTCGGCCCATCCCACCTCGCAAAACGTTTAAAAAAAATTGTATTAAACGTCATCGTTGCGTTACAGCCTTTGGGACTCGGACTGAATGTCACTGGCGCCTCTGCACCGGAGTATCACCACAGGTCTTGGGCTTGCCACATTCTCTAGAAAATATGTCGCTGGATAGATAACTGTACTTATTGAAATTGTCATCATAATCGTCTTATTGTTCAATAGCTAATGCACGATATCCAAAAACATGTTTACAGATGGATACTGTGGAGCAAATGTTTTTTTTCCCCCGAGTTCAGATATTGAAGCCTTCACGGGAAATAACACAAACAGTTCAATGCGAGCAACTATTCACATCACAACTCTACATTGTGGCAGAAAATGTTTTATTCAGACAGTAAACTTATACTGCTATTCCAATGTCATTAAAAAAACCTCCCTGTAAAGCACTTTCGACAATTTTTTTGTTTGTTACAGAAGCTGCTAAGTTTTCTACGTAAAAATAATTTTAAATCCCAATGATAATTCTTGGAAGTGGTGAATTTTTTAAATCTAGTTAAATGGGTCTGTTCACAGAACTTAGCAATTGCAGAACTAAATACAGTACAATCATGAGTTGATGAAGAGCTTGCAGTAGCATGACTTTGAGGGGTTGTAAGGATTTAAAGCTTTCGTGACTGCTAGGATCCATACTCTTTGGTTCTATTGGGTAAAGTCACGTAGGTAAAAAAAATAACAAAAATCACGACGTTTCGGCCACAACACAAGCGGCCTTCATCAGGTGAAGGGACGAGACTGTCTGGAGGACAGCGCTGGAGTAAAAATGGCACGTGTTGTGGCCGAAACGTCGTGATTTTTGTTATTTTTTTTACCTACGTGACTTTACCCAATAGAACCAAAGAGTATGGGTTGTAAGGAGTTTAAGTCTATCACGGAAGATTCATGAACTGGCAAGAGTCCCAAAGGCAGACCAAGGTGGAACGAAAATACGTGCAGATACAAGCGAGTGTCGGGAAATAGAAAGATAAGAGAGAACGTGGGAGGATAAGCACGAGTGGGGAGATATTGTCGCCGTACTGGAGAGATAATGTCACCAGGGCCGACCCAGACAGAATTGAAAGCTGCGACCGTTTCTAATCGCGAGATGTCCTGCGGCGGCATTGGAATTCCTTTTATGTACCCTCGATACACGTCAATTTGACCTCCTTCAAACAATGCTGTCACACCGGCGCTAACATCATGGCGGTGATGCGATCAGATGTCTGCATTTTTTGTCATCCATGTGTGTCACGCGCGTGCTCCATTTGTAAACTGCGTCACGTCTTTGCCCCCGATGGCAGTACCTGGGCTTCGGCACGGTGAGCGTGGGCGCTGGGCGGCGCGCGGCCGCCGACGCCGGGCGGGCTCACGGCAGCGCGAGCGGCGACGGCAGCGCCGTGCAGGAGCAGGAGGAGCGCGACCGGCTGCTGCGCAACGTGGAGGCGCGCGACCTCATCGAGTTCGGCATGATCCCCGAGTTCGTGGGCCGCTTCCCTGTCGTGGTGCCGCTGCACTCGCTCGATGAGGCCATGCTGGTGCGCATCCTCACGGAGCCGCGCAACGCGCTCATCCCACAGTACCAGGCGCTCTTCAGCATGGACAAGGTGCTCGCCCGTGTGTGCGCGTGAATGTAGCGCGGCGGGTTTCGTGTGCGCGTGTGCGCGCTCGGAGCGGTGGCGCAGAGGGTTAGCAGCGCATTGCACTACCAACCTGGTGACCCGGGTTCGATTCCCGCTCACGGTCAACACAAGTGATGATTGTCTGAACCCTAGGTCGACTCTTGCCTCAAATGAATACTTGGCGCGGTGTGTAAACATCACCACTTGGGAGAAAAAGGATGGTCGGGCGTGGTGCTGGCAACCCCCACCCCCTGTTATACAGTGCCAGTCTTCGTAGGTGCTACTCGCTAACGGCACTTGCCCCGACTGAAGGCTATACGGGGGATCTTTGCTTGTCTCGGTCTTTGCAGTGCGAACTCACCGTGTCGACGGACGCGCTGCATGCGATCGCTCGTATGGCGCTCGACCGGAAAACCGGGGCACGGGGTCTGCGCTCCATCATGGTGAGGGATCCCGGCGAGCGCGTTTGACAGCTGGGACAATGCCTGTGCAAGGTCGTACGCACCTCGGATTGACACGTTTAGTTACGTGCGAAAGAAGTTCAACATGCATACGTAACATGAAGCTATGAAAATAGTACCTTGCTTGGACTTGTTTAAAAGCTTCTGCCGAGCGAACGGAAGCAGGATTTAAAATCCCTCTGGCATTGAAGGTTTCTCTCGGTATGTTTTGGCTGCCGGGCTGCACGAACATGCACAGCCTTGTGCTGTATTGGCCGGCCCCAACTGCAGTGTCAGTGATGTATGGGGTGGACCCAAACTAAAATGGTCATGTCACTGTCAAATAACCTCTATCTTTATTTTTTTAAAAAATTATTTATTTTAAATTCACTGTTTTATTCATTATTCAATAAGCTGCAATGTTTTAATTAAAAAAGCCATTTGTTCTGTGCATTGCCAATACTTAAAATGTTGTGCATGTATTTGCAGGAGACCCTGCTGCTTGATCCTATGTTTGATGTGCCGTGCTCGGACATCATGGGAGTTCAGCTGGACCAGGATGTGGTGGATGGCAAGAAGCAGCCCTCCTATATAAGGTACATCTGATTGGATTATTCCCAACATTATTTAGCGTTTTGCAACAATGTTCCCGTTGTTACTGATGTCGATGTGGATTGAAGTAATTGTGCTAAAGTGGAGCTATTTGAGGTGTAGAATCAAGTGTCCAACAGCGAATCGCCCAAACGTTTACTTGTCGGCTGGGTTTTTTTTAACGTCGCTGCCGCCCGTTTGTGTTGTAGAGCGCCTCCCAAGGACTCGACGGATGATGACTGTGACTCGGGGGTAGAAGATGACAATTGGCAGCGACAACGCGATGCTGCTAACAACTGAATGCTTTACAGATGCCTGCTCCACAGAGCCTGTTAGCACTACCCTCTGGCATAGCTATAAGCTCCCCTTTCGTAATCGGCCCTGAGCCATATAGGGTTAAACAATGTTCTCTTCCACCACAGGTGTTGTTTTTCAAGTGTCATTACAATGTAAACAATTCACAAGCAGTACTTTATTCTTATCAGAGAAAAAAGGCACGATCTATGCATTGTTCATTTGTTTTCAAAATATGTCACTGCATTACCAAAAATTACATTGCTATATCATTAGTGTCCTACTGTTCCAATTATGAGTACTAAACAAGCATTGGACTGAATATACTTAGCAATGATGGCATACAGTGGTGAAAATTACTTTGTAATTAAGGTACTTTATTTCATCACCCCTACTCAAGTCCGTAGAGACATCATCTAGCCACAATGGCCTATGTGAAGCTTTGTTATGGTCTAGGTACGTCTCGGTCCCTTTAATGTAGAGCAGAATATTTTTGCACTAGAGTGCAGGTTAAGATATGTATCCATGCCACAGCAAGCAGCGTTGTAAAATAATATTATTTTAAAATATTTTCACTGTTTTTCTTTTAAACTTAATGTGTTCAGAATATTTTCTTCTGTATCCAGGGTTTCATAAATATCTGTATACCTGGATTTTCAGAACTGTTGGACTATTGTTTATTTTTTGACTTTTGGTCATCCAATGCTCTGTAGGTCTCCAAAAGGTGCATTGTAAATTGGGACTTGTCAGTTTTAAATATATTCAAATGAAATTGGTTTTGATGTCCACATGTTTTCTTTGCAGCCTCAATTGCGGCTGTGTACTTTGTGTTAGTAATACCGATAAAAACGTGTGCCACATGCAATCCCACCCAATAAGAACCTTGAAAAAGTAGGCAACAAAAATACTTTAAGAATTATATTTAGAGGCACAGTTCCGCCAGGGTTGTATTAAAAAAAATACAAAGCCTTTTCCCCACATTCTTTTCCTTTAGTGATATTGTACAATTGTACACGATGTGAAAATATGGACAGTTGAAAGAAATGCCTTTTTTCTGCACACATTTAATTTGATTGACATTTGTGTTGAAAATACGTGGCTATTTAGTCCAGACATTTGTTTTGAAATGTTGCATTTTTTTACACCAGTAATTCCCATCTTCTTAAGTGGACTGTGCAAACCAGAGTAATTATGTACACTGACCTTTTCTCCGCAAGCATTGTCTTGTTTTGTCAAAACAGATGATTAAATGTAAAATAAGAGTGGTGCTTCCGGACATTAAGGAACCCACAGTTTGTCACAATTTACCTAAATGGGTAGCTTGGGTGTTGAGTCGGTAAGCTTGGTAGGGTGATGGTTTCCCGTGGGTAAAAAGCAAGAACCACATTCACCAAAAAAATGTTGATAAAAATGTCAGAACAAAAATGCAATCCGAAATAAAATGTCAGTAATTTTATAATAGGTGCATTTAGCGGGTTACAATATCAAAGATGTTAGTAACAGGGAGTGTATGCTTTTAATATTCAATTTTCAAATTGGTTGTTAATCTAAACGAGGTTGTACCGATGGTCTAGGTGATGTTTGTAAAAAGAAACCTATCAAAACATTTGTACGTTTGACGGATTTGCATGCACACTGCATCATCGTGGTTTCCAATGCTGTAAGTTGAGAGCAGGTGTGGGATACTCGTAATGAGACTGCAATTTCAGACGATGGAGGAGGCGTTTCGGCTGCGCAAACTTTGTTCAGTCGTGAGACCTCGATTTGAAAGTTTTCTCACGGTGCCAGGACAATCGTGTGGAAGCATTCAAATATCGCGTTCTACGCAAGTGCTGCAGTGATTGTAACCACGATTGGTTTTCAGCTCACTTGGTAGGCATTTTATGAATAGTACTTTTATTACACAAAAGTGACCCAACAAATGTAAAACGTTTAGTGTTGCACTAGCGAGGAGTGTGTTTGAAGTTACAGTCGCTGTTCTGTTTCAAATTAACCAATACTTTTTCCCAAAGGTCATCTCTGTACTTTAACGTGTACATGCAAAACCACAGGTTTATTGTGTAACTTATATTTTACCCCCATTGTGAAGGTGGTTTTAATTCTTACTGTTGGAGCCTGTCATGAGTAGTATGGCAACTAAAAGGTTTTTCTGAGTGAAAGTATTTCATTCAATTTGTATGTAGCTGGACAAATGGTTTGATTTTGGTGAATTCAGTGTTATACACATGCATCTCTTTAAAAATAAAAAGCTGTGCATGTAAAGCTCATGTATAATGCTTTTTGTACTGTAAAAAGGTGCAATAAAATTTAGCTGGTTTAATATTGAATCATTTTTTTTGTTTGATATTGTAACAACTGCAGGATGCTCTTTAGGAAAAATTGTAGTTGTATGTTTGTATAAATTGTCTTAGGTTTGCCAAGAGCAGACATGCATTTTTGTCCATTGATTCTGGACACCATATTTAATATTTTGCCATTGTTTCTTGTGAATGAGCCATTACGGTTGAACGTTTTTGCATGAAAGTATGAATTTGCGGAATACCCTAACATTTAAAAAATGTATAGGTTTATACATAATAGGCTGCTTGACAGCAGTATTGGTGGCCTCACTGAAGTATAGCTAATACCTTGCTGCAAAGATATTTAATGGCTTGTGTGTTGGTGCAGTACAGGTCCCATACATGCAGATAAGCCATCACCACTGTCCATAACATTGCCTTATGAAAACATGTAGGAGACCCCATCATGGTGAAATCTGGATCATAAATTATTAAAACTAAGATGTATCAATGTAGCTGCTGCGACCCTCACCAGGATAAGTGGACTGAGAAACCAACTTATGTAAGTCGAATTGTGTAACAGGAGGCCAAAAAACATGTTTATTTCTTAGGGTGACCCTTGACACGCTTCAAGTGGTGAACACCATCCTGTGTCCACACCCAGAAATCTAAAACGAGAGAGGCTGCCTCCAGGTCATCATTCTGTTACACAATTTTCATGTTGGATGACCTCTGGCACAATGGTTAGAATTGGTAAGGCCCTGGTAGTTGCCAGGCCGTCTTCCACAATAACCCTGAGTAGCCCATAATTGTTGAGGGCACCTCTTACAAAGGCCCTCCGGGGATGTTGCCAGGGAATTTTGAGGGGGAAGCTCACCCCCACACGCATTTCCAGCTCCGTGTTTCCTTACCCGTTGTGGTTGGGAACACACAGGACAAACACAGCTGCGTGAGAATGTGATGCAAAAGATAGAACATGTCTGATAATTCTTCTTTCGTATGGCATTGGCGGGGAGGTGGTAACAGTTTGTTTAGTTATAGTTGAATGTTAAGGTCCTTCAACCAATCCAAAGTAGCAGTAGACGCTGTATAGATGTCAGCAATGCCGCCGGGGTGTGCGGATGGCGCACTCGGTGATGCAAGTACTGTCAATTATTACCCACCATTCTTTAATAGACAACAGCAGTTCATAGCGAATAGAAACTTTAATAGGTTATAGTTTGTTTCAAAAAAACAGCTTTACAAAGCATGTAACAGTGTTAACCTTATTTCTCAAATTGCACTTTATACACAGATGACCAACCCTTTTAGAAAGTTCAATATACAGAAACTTTTACATACATGTACAATGTGATAATGCATTACAGAGGTACCCAGTTCCCAAATGACCAAGTCTAATTCAGTGCGAGTACATGGCACACACACACAAACTCTAAATTCAGCAAGGTACTTTATAATTACTACACGTGTGTGCTGTTGATATCCAGTATCACTGGCACATAGTTAAATTGTATCTGGCAAATGTTTAAAAAGCACAAGAAAAAAAACAAATCATGTTCCTTCCCAACCAGTTGCAAATACTGACAATATGAACAGTTTACAACCTCCACCATCACTAAATTTGCGTGGAACATGAACACTTTATGGCTCATTCGAAGTTGCATGAATACAAGCAAGTGCGTGTTGGAGACTTGTGATAAATGGAGTGAGAGCGAAGGAGTGGTCATAGGATAAAGCTGCACGCAAAATATCGTTGAAACACGAAAGTAGGCTGGGCCTTCTCGCCATGTATGCAGACCACGACACGGATGTACCGTCCGTAGCACAGGAAAATAAATGGTACCCCAACAGAGCGCCATTAACAAGGCTTACGTGTCCTTTTGGGAACAAATCAAGCGCCTGGTTAACAAATTACCCCTTTCATCTTGGGGGGTGCTCGTGCTCTGTGTGTACACAAACTCTGAAGAACAACTTCAGCAAATAACCCCACCAGGAGTGCTATGACAGTCCTATTGTTAAGTATACACAGCTATGTCCAGAATATTGTTTTCAAACTCATTTATCTTGTAAGTCCATACGTCAAAACGATAAACAATTGGATATAGAATGAAAGTAAAAAAGTAATGTATTTGAAAGTCAAACCACAATCTATCCAAGGTCCTACTTTCTTAAATTAGTCAAATTTATGCATCGTCTTTTTGTTAACGATCACGAGCCACTAAATTCTACATTGCAACTATAGCTCAAAAATAGGTAGCGCCAACATAACTTTATGACAATGTAGACTAAAATATACATTTCACCATTTTCACCATTTTGGTCGTTTAATTTGAAATGGAACTCAATTCCGGTTGGACATTGCCAATCACTTGTGGGAATGCTCAATACATCGTCATGACGAGATTATCAAACGTTTGCGTATGCGGTCACGATTGCTTACCATGCAGCGTATGGGCACGCAACAATGTGGGACTGAAAGGCGCACAAGTGGTTTACAATTCAGCCCCTAAAAATCTCGGCATGGGCACATTTGCAACAACGCGAGCGATTCTGTTTTCCAGCAACAGTGGGTTACACGTGCTCCAGCATAACCACCTATAGAGACAACCTTCTCAACAAATGTCACATCTTGTTTTTGCTTAAATATGTCCAGCAACGCCAAGTGATTAAAGCTGAGTATGGATAATCAAACGTCTAGTGGTTTAGTCCATACTCGTGTCCACAAATACACACCAACAATATGCAATTTATAAATGCGGTATGACAAGATGCAGTTTTTTTACATGAGTTAAGCAAGAATATTTACATAAACAATTTATTTATATTCCAGCATAACCATTCCAGCAATTTGTAAAAAAAATGCAGTTATAATTCATGCTAATGCTTCAAAGCTCACAGTGCTATGTCACCACACTGAAAAAAGCAAAATCAGTGCCCAGCAAATTTAACCAGCGTTCGAAGCAAGTATCACCACTGCGAACTCATTCGTTTCAACAGTTTGCAGTGTGCGTGTGAATTATCCAGTCGTGTTTAATGACCCTAAAGTGTGACTGTAAACATCGATTTTAAGAATTTCCCTAAGGGCTGATCATAAACAGCTTTTAAAGAAAACACAAATTGGTTATTAAGAATGATCACTTTCAGTAACATTGATAGGATTTCAAAAATTAAATAGTCATTGTTCATCACGGATAATAAAAACAGGCAGATGGATTACCTTTTGGTTACTGTGCTTGCCACTGAATTGACTACATGGGGTAAATTAATAAGCCCTGGCTAAAATACAGACCTGGAATTACCAACTTTGTCACAGCGTTTGCAAATTGTGTCGTTCATGAGGTTGTGAAATTCACACGAGTTGGCCATTACGTGGCCGTGTCATAACCCAAATCGAAATAAAGTATCTGCAATCAATATGTTATAAGCGAAGTCCCCTACATGACCGATTCCCTTTGAAGAGGTAAATTAACATCTCTGGGACTTCATTTCGTTTAATTATTAATCAATGACATTTAAGTAAATTTGTTTTCGCTTTTGATTGGTTAACATGTACATACATTTTTATCAGGTCTTAGGTGGCTAACTGGCCGCACCTTGCGCTCAAAAACCTTCACACACACGTCAGAAGTAAAAAAAATTCTCAACTTATTTAAACAGTACAGTCTGCTCATCATTTGACAAGATTTGGATAAATTATTGGGCAGTTATGTGCATATTTCCGAAGGCTAATACAAAAGACTTGTCACAATGGTCGTATTCAAAAGCACCACTCGTCAAAATGGAACAAACCGAGTGAATGATGAAGATTCATATTTCTACTCCGAGGCACTCTAATTTTATGCAGAACAAAAACAGTAAAAGGTCGTCGCAAACACACCGTTTACCTTCTCATTTGCAAATCACTTGTTTTCTGCCGTTGCGTAAATGTACTTTATAATTAACAATAAAACACCACGACGTTATGCGCTTTGTCAAAAGACAGATTTTTCCATCACGTGTTGGCTGACGTGCCAGAAGCAGAGGGCAGGCTTTTGCCGCGGGCAAACAGCCTTAAGTGAGGGTTCCTCCAGCGTATTGTCTTAACAAATGGGTTCCAGTCGCTATTATGAACTCATCAAATTTCCTTTGCTAGACGGACCACCCTGCTTCTGTGAAGCCCCCCCCCCACCCTTTCATCTGTCTACAAGTCCTCCATGGTTTTTTGTTGTTGAATGGCCTCTACTGGCCTAAATTCCCCAAGATGAATATAATGCTCTCCCCCCCTCCCGACTTAGCCCAAGAAAGGCAAAATCCTTGGCTTAGGGTAGGCACCTCAAAAGTTCATTACCGAGCCAATAGGTCTATTGGGCCTCCTCAGCCAGCACGATGGCCATGTGCTCACCACGTGACTTGTTCATAAACTATGTAGACAAGAGCAATACAAAATATAAAAATGTGACCTCACCATTTGGCGACTGGAAGTAAACTTATGCAAAGAGGCCAACTCAGAACGTCCTCCGATCAAGAGGAAACAAGCAACTTCACCGCATCAACACTGCTCACCCAGTAGTTGTAACAGTATTCTTGTCTTTACATTTGTGTTAACGCCGAGCACAGCGTCAGATTACAGGTGAGAAGCTATGTTCCTTTAAAAACGAATGAGAATTGTAATGCATTTCAGTTTTCCCCACTTGCACCATTGCATACAGATGACCGCACAAGATGTTAAGCATCCCATGGCAGTGACATTATGGCCGTGCTCAACACTCGCAGTGGAACAAACCCAAGCGGCTGCACGAAATGCCGCCAAGTCAACTTCAGCAGGCAGTATGAAAAACAACGCGAAACATGGGTGCGGATCTGCTCAAAGCTGAACACGTAACGTCACGTCGCGTCCCGCTTGGCAGACACGTGCTTTTTACGATTGCACGCGTACAGCGTTGGCCACCACGTGCCATGTCATCATACATCTTGCGTGGAATGAACGCAATCGAATCTATGCATACGTCTCCTATTTAAATAATAACCGTTTACATTAAGCTACTGCAGTGTACGAGTACACACACACGCACTCGAGAAGACTAATGGAGTGTAAATATTTGTACATTTCTTTACACAGACAAAACATGACATGTACATATTCATATATATATTTTTTAACCAAAAATCCTGTGCCAAAACCGTGACCTAAACATAACTTATGTATGATGGGAAGATTTCTAAAATGAGCGTGTATAATGTTGTGTATTTCACATTATAAACATTTGTTCTACACCATAGTTGCACTTGTCAAAGGAATCCAAATGTTCGATTCTCCGTGTCCTCCTATAGGGGTCACTGTAGCCAAACGGCTGCTCTCCCTTGGCGTTTCGGCTGTCTGGATAGCCAATAGGAAATGCTCCGAGTAACAAATATTGCAGACAATTTTTAAAGGATGCACAATGTGTGGAACAGAGGTGAGAGTGTACACACTAGCAACGAAAACATGGGCACTGCTATAGGCCCCTCGGGATATTATCTCACAAGCTTTGTTCAAGCCTATTAAAGAATCGCCAGATGACAACCAGCTCATCGATTGTACAATGCTACAAGTCATTGTACAATGCTACAAATGTAATTAGTGTGACTAAAATGTCAGTTGCCTCACCTGAACATAACATTTTCATCTAGGGAAACACAGCGATCCCAATGTTATCCAGGAGAAATCAGTTTATATGCGGCAAGAGATGCTTTTATTACTTTCTGCATAGACCCAAGCGTCTTTTATATATATAAGAAAACATTTCGTAAAATGACCTTGTGACCAATATCAGTAGGTAAGGCTTCGGTTTGGCCAAGGCTCAGACAAAGTGTGTGCAGCAATGAGACAGCTGCTGAGACTCATTTCCCTGAACTCATCTCCACCAAACTAATGTACACACACACACACACGTATGTCCGCTGCTGCTGTGCTCACATGTACTGGAGAAGTCAAAAGTCAGCCTGAGATTGAGTGAATGGGGCCCATGTGGTCCAAGAGGCACAGTTAGAACGTGAACACAATGGACATGGCATTGGCTCGTGCTGTGTCGTTACTAAAAACTATTTATTTTACCAGGTAAGGCCCACTGAGCTATATAGCTGTTTTTCAGAAGTGATCCGGCCACAAAGGATAGCTCAACAAAGTGGTTTATGTGGACATCTATAGCAGCCAAATACTCTAAAAAGCATGCTTCTAATTGTGGAGGGAAAAACCAGAGGACCCGGAGAAAAATCCACGCAACCACAGGGAGAACGTGCACACTCCAAATATAAAGGCGTCAGGGTCGGGATCGAATCCACGACCTCCTGCATACCAGGCGAGGGAGTTACCAACTCGCCACCGTGGCGTTACCTTAGAGGCTGCAGTCAATGCCGAGGAACGAACGCCTGTGTGGCAAGAAGCACGTTTTCTTGCTGAGCAGACAGAACCCATTTTACACCAAGATGCAAACTAGATGGTCCGGCCAGATTAGACAGCGAGCTGCAAACACGGATGGGAATAGCGCACTGCAGTGCAGAGGTGTGATCAAATTAAATGATCAAATCCAACTACTAATTAAAAACATGTTTCTTTCGCAGAGATAATGTGACCATCAAGAGCTAATCAGGACATCAATATCTATTTCACAAACATCATATAAAAACACATGTAATACTAATAAAAAAACCCATCAATTTACTACTATGGAAGCATTACACGGATCGGCTTCGAGGGGGGTAAATCCTTATTGCTGCAAATTAAAGTTATTGCGTGAGGGTGTTCAGAGGCCTGCAGGCTGTACAATCCTTAAGGCTTTAAAGCTACCAGAGTGCTAAATATTACCAACAGCAACAATTACATTGGGCAATCATCCTGCATTAACTTGTTCTATGGTATCTGTCTATCACTGTGATATCCCAAGATACTTTGCTGCTTGAGAATCATAAGTTTAGGAAGGCTGTCATGTCAATTTAGGTCACTTCAACTTTAGTGAGGAGTCAATGGTCTGCATTTGATGAACTCTAAACATTATTGCAGTCTTCAGGCATTGTATTGACATGCTTCTGGAATTTTCAAAGGGAAATAAATTGGAGCTGGCATCTAAATGAAGTGCATTTAATATAAATACAGACATCACATTCCCAGACTGCCTTCATATAAGTAAACATCATATGCATCTGGAGTGTTGGTTATTAAGAGCATCTTGGCAACAGGCACACAATTGAGCGCCGAATAAAAAATATAAGCGATAAGTTACGGACGTCTTAATGTCCACACACGTGCACAACAGAGTAGTGTTGCTGTGCAGTACACAGTTCCCTTCCTAGGCTATACTATGCTTGCAAGTGTGACCTTTATTTACCCCGATGCTTTTAACTCTACGTGACAATGTGAAGAAGTGTACTTTCATCGTGTAAAACCTGGTTCTCAAATAGCAAATAATGCGAACTCCATCCTTCCTAACCGACTGACCCGCAGGCACAAACATGGACGTGTGCACACGACAAGTCCCACTGAATAGGCTTGTGCTCTTTGCATCGTCATTCCACGGGCTCCGCTGTCCGCTCTTCTGACTTCCCCACACCCATTGGGGGTTTTTCTCCATGGCACAGTCTCTACGATCATGCACGCTTTACTCTACTTCACTTTGTCGAGGCACCATATACCCTTGGCCAAGCCTCGCTCGCTGCGGGCCAACGCGCTGCATCTTGGCCTCGCACAAGCGTTTACTTCCTTCCGTTGAGCTTGGGATCGGGCGGCTGGAACGTGGATCGCGTCACGTGCTTGCTCTGAGGCTGCCGCAAAGTCACGGCCACGGCGGCCGCAGGCTTGTGGGAGCCCGGGAGGCGTCCCTCCGTGGTGTCGCCGCTGCCGCCCGGCGTGAGGGTGGTGATGCGGCGGCCTTCCCCGTCCATGCCATGCGCCCGGTACTCCGCGACGCTCGGGTGCAAGCGGCCCGACAGTGACTCGCCGTCGGACGTCGTCGCCGAGTCCGTGCTCTCCTGCCGCATGGAACCCTTGTTCAGGCGCTTCTTTCTCCTGAACATGTTTGTCCAGCGAAACTCTGCAAGGGGGGGAAAGGGGTTGGAGGAGGCATTAGGAATGAAGTTTGTTGTTGGGGTTTTTATTTATTTTATACACTCACTGGAAGTTCCGACGTTATCTTTCAGAAACGATTGCCAATTCATCGCCTTCATCTTGGAAGATCAAAAGTGGGTGTGTTATGCAACGCAACTTGCACAAAGCACCGGTTGACAGGTGAAAAGTGTTAACCACTGCCTGACAGTTCCCATCAACTCGAAAACCCACAAAAGCATGGCAAAGTCGCTCCCAAGCCTGAAAGCTTCATTTTCAGCCAAGACATAGCTCTTGCCGTTATAACCGTAGCTCACCGTTCAGTTGGACTGACACAATGTGGAGAACACATTTCCCGTTCGTTAGATGTACATTTTCTAACAACACAAACATAGCTAGGGATGCAAAAGGTGTGACAATCATTAAATGTAACTTAACTGGGTGGGCAGCTATTGCAATTATCTAATTTCCATGGCTAAATGTAAAACTAGTTGCATACAGACAGTGCTGTTTTTTTGCCATGAGAAATGTAGTTACATTTTCCAATTTTTTCATTACAATCTTGTGAATGCTATCACGGTGATCATATTATGGATGAGAGCTGGTCCCTGTCACTGATATGTGGAATGTCCAACATTGTCTAAGGGCTTGCAAATGTAGATGAGCCTCTGCACCAAACCCATCTGAGAAGGAATGCAATTTAATTTGATGTGTAATTCTCATCATAAAGTCGTGACAATTACTCAGTCACGAGTGCACTAAGCACTTGAACCAACACATTTACCGGCTTTTCACATTTTTGCTTTATTATTACAATAACATTCTAACTTATCAATTGGTATGCAGTCATTAGACAAAAAAATACATTTGCAGATGTGCCTTCACATTTCATCTGCATTAGCAGAACACTTTTATTTCTATGTTAATCAAATAAAGAGTGAAATTCTCAGACTGAGCCGACTCAATTGAAATCCTAAATGTATCGTTCGTGTTATCGTCATCATTTAAAGAGACAAATCATACATTTAGAAATCTCACAGAACACCACCATGTGTTTGAAAATAGATCGAAATGTTTTTTTTTCTCACAGGACTTCTGAAAAATTATTAAATTGGCATCTTAATATTTTGCAGAACAGAGGGCACGCTTTCCAATGCACTCTGTAATGAGATTGTCGCACGAGTAAAACTGATATTTATACATTCTCAGAATTTCGATTTAAAGCTTTCGTGACTGCAAGGATTCATCTTCTTTGGTTCTTTCGGTAAAGTCACGTAGAATGAGAATAAAATAATAAAATAAAACAAGAAAATTCTCACGACGTTTTGGCCACAACACAAGTGGCCTTCTTCAGGCGAAGGAACAAAAAACTGTCTGGACGACAGAGCTCCAACATTGGAGCTCTGTTGTCCCGACAGTTTGGAGCTCTGTCGTCTCGACAGTTTTTTGTTCCTTCACCTGAAGAAGGCCGCTTGTGTTGTGGCCAAAACGTCGTGAGAATTTTATTGTTTTATTTTATTACTTTATTCTCATTCTACGTGACTTTACCGAAAGGACCAAAGAAGATTCTCAGAGTTGTAATTTAGCCAAATCAAGTGCGAAACCAAATTGAATACAATGTTTTTTTTTTTTTACAGTCATTGGTGACCAGACTGACACTGTCATCCCGCTACACTAGGGAACCCAGTTTAGCCACAGGTGGCGGCCCGGATTCTTAACTACACGGCCACCTCTACAGCACGCTGCTCTGCTCCACTCAGATTCAGTCGCTCCTCCCCGAGCAGCGCACGCACCGGCGTGCCCGTGGTCACGCTTGCTGGGTTCGTCGGTCCCGTCGATGGTGTCACGTGAGGAGCTGTCCAGAGCATCGTCGTCCGACGCGCTGCGCTCCAGCGAGATCATCGTGTTGCGCAGCTCAGACCTGCGTGACACACGTACATCTCCCCGTTTGGCTACGTGCGATGCGGAAGAGGTTCAATGCAACGCGCACGAAGGGCACGCGGTAAACTGAAGAGCCGGCGCACGTGCGTGGGCGGCACTTACTCATCGTACGCGCGGTAAATGAACGAGCACCAAAGTAAACGCAGGGAGACTCGAACCTTCAGCGGGCGATGTGCAATGGACTCATTGAGGGGCAAAGGGCACTGCTGGTTCTGATCCAAACATTTGAAAATCTAACCACAAAAATATAAGGCAGCGTGAACAAACAAAAAATGTGGTGCTTCGTTTTGAAGTCGTGCTTAAGCACGACTGTCAACGGATATCCCTTAAATTCAAGGTAAACTGCTCCAGATCGGCCATCTGCGGTTTGCCCTCATCTCCCCTCTTCCCTCCAGAGCCAGGAGGGTGCACGTACAATCGCTCCTTGATGGTCTCCTTCTCTTGAGACAGCAGCTGCTCCTCCTCCTCCATGGTGGACTCGTCCAAATCGTTGGTCTCGCTTGCCTCCGTGGCACAGTCACTCTCGCCCTCCTCAGCGATCTTGTCGCCGACGCTTGTGCCGCCGGGCTGGGCCGTGCCGGTTGCGGCGTCCTTGAGCCCTGCGCCACGCATCCAGCTTTGCCGGTACCTCCCTTTGCCCTGCGAACGCGAAGCAGCGGGAGCCGTGTGTTTATTACTTATGTACCAAAACACATATATACCGCACTGTAGCGGGTTGTAAGAGGAGGCCAAAATACCCTCTTCGAGTGGGGCTCCACAAAACTCTCTCGAGCGGAGGCCATTCCGCTAACAAAGACACGAGCAAGCAATTTCAGCGCCGTACCCTTTAACCTCCATCGTTGCGAATTACACTAACTATAAAAGCAGGGGGAAGTCAACATAGTTTACCCAACATTGCAATTCAGCATGAAGAACGCTTCCAATTGTTATACACGACGAAGGGACAGCCGCCACTTGGATCCGCTGCCCGAGGCGCTCACCATGGAGCGGCGGATGAGAGAGAGGCGCTGGTTGGCGCTGTTCTCCACGCTCTCGAGGGTGCTAATGTCAGCGAAGCGCGTCTTGAACTTCCTCATCTGCTCCTCCACCAGCAGCTCCACGCAGCTGCAGGCGTGCACACACGGACACAGGTGGCACGGCACACAGGTGTTCACGATCGCTCCGTACGTCTCTCTCCGTAAAGCGTTGTCAGGTTGTGCCCAAGCATTGCTCGCAGCTCGATGTTCCGACGTGTCACTCTGGGTGCTGGCAGATGCTTCAGTAACACAAATTATCTTGGCGATACTGCGCAGGCAGTGTTGCGGAAGCGCAAAGGACAAACAAATTTCAACACATTCGTCAATAACGCTGTCTTAAAAGTACACGAGATGTGACGTTTCGGGCAATGGCCCTTCTTCACAGCACGTAGGGAGGCGAGAGAGGTGAAGTGATTAAGAGTTGGAGACCGCATTTTAACTCTTACCCACTCTACCTCTCTGGAGAGAGCACTCCCACATGTTGAGTAAGAAACACGCTGTGTAGTGAGTTAATTTAAATATAAATAAGACCAGCAGATCAAATTGTGTTGCTGGCCAATGGAATTCAGAGTTTGACGATCAGGTTAATTGAACTGTACAATAGGTGGCAGACCCAAACTGAATTCAACTACACTGTACACTTTTAGCCATGGTATTCATGCCTATCATTGAAGGTTAATAATCCAAACGATAATTTGTGTTAATGAGCACGTTAGCAGCCAGACGTAGTACGCGGTGCTGATTTCATGTTTTCTTGCACAGTCAGCGCACTCCATGTCAATAAAAGAGCCACTGGCAGTTTTCAATATATCCATGTAAATTCAATAAGCATTTTCATAAATACAGAAACACTAAAGTAAACCAGTCCAAGTGATTCTCTGACACTACCCATAAACCATTGAACACATGTACAGGAAAAAAAAGCTACAAAAACAAACTGTTTCTAGAGCTCTGGCTTTCCTTTAAAGCTCTGCTATGAATGGCCTCTGGGGACGTCCACCACAGCTCTCGTCCAGTGCATACTGCACCACGAGGAGTTTAAGTGGCATCCGCCTCCAACAGCGCTCCCCAGCGCCCTCGTCTCTAAACACGTAAATCCCGCAGCCACCCCTCGCACCGTGGCACACCAGAGCGTGGGTGTGCCGCAGCCTTACTGGGTGGTCTGGCCAATGTCCCTCATGCTCTGCAGGGGGTCCGTCGTGTCGGGCGGCCGCAGAATGCATGGCGCGAAGACGATGGCCAAGGCGTTGCACGACATCCGGTTTGTATCCTCGTACTGGGCGATCCTACAGGGCGGACACGCACGCACACACACTCACAGCTTGGTTTGGACACGAACCTCAACTTTCCGCAACGCCAGGAACACATTTTCTTTGCGGCTTAAAAACGCCTTTGCTGTCTGGCCAGGTGGCACTTTGGGCAGGGCACAGTAATCATCTCACAGTCAAAACTGAGCGAGTTCAAATCCCGGTTGAAGGTCAGCCCAGCCCACTGGGGTTATTAAGATAAGCATTATCTTCAACAGTGACTGGCTCCCGTTATCGCAAAGTGTAATTTACACCAAATTATCACAAGCCCCAAATGGAGATGAGTGCCACCCAACCGCTTGTTTGGGCAGGGAGATGCTTTGGCTTGCTGCTATTCCCCCTAAAGAGAGGGTGTAGTACGGACGGAGCAGGAAAGGACAGAATGACTGTGGAGCACCTGACGAGGTGGAAGATGATCCTCTCGAGAGTGCTGTAGTTGACGCTTGGCAATTGTCCAATTATGGAGTAAACCGCTTTGATTTTCTCCTTCTTCTCTGGCACGCCTGTGGAAGCAACAACACAGCAGTCAGCAAGGGCCTCGACTGCATGGAAAGAAACCCTCACATCACACGGTCAATTCGTATACAAACTGTAACAGACTTAACACGTGGAAGCCAAAGATGCAACTTGTACATCCACGGAAGGGGTTAACATTATCACGTACCGACGGCACGGAGGAATTCATCGTAGAGGTCAAGGGTCATGAGAGGCACGGGCAACTCCCGCAGCCACTGCTTGAGCACACTGCCGATGACGTGCACCTGATAGTCATCCAGGTTCACGCTGTTCACGTCTGGACACGGCCAAGACACACGGGGTTAAACCACAGTCAGCGCGTTTACGTGTGTACTGCACAGTATCATCAAGTGCGCTGTACGCATCCAATTCATTATGCTCTAATTAATGTGATACAAGGCCATTGAGGTGTGACACTGAATTAATTTTGCTAAGGAGACCTTGCATAACTGTAGCTATATTGGAAGCTACTTGTTGGTTAATACCACAGGGAACTATTGATATATTTGGTCAGGGATCAAAACTATATAACTGCATAAATATGCAAATATAGTTTAGAGCAAATAGAAGCTCACGACCTTCAGTTGCAACATGTGGACATTTATAAATTATGAGCTTCTATAGTGAAATAATGATCACAAAACTAGCCACCAATCCCAGCAGGCCCCCAAGGAAAGAGAATGGAGGCTGGAAGGTAAGCATGGTGTGATTCACTCCACTAACAATTCAGGGTCGTGATTAATTCCAGAATTGATTCTTCACATCTTTTATTTTGTCTTATATATATATTGTTTCTATTTTGTTCAGTCTCTCATATATACAGTGAGGGAAAAAAAGTATTTGATCCCCTGCTGATTTTGTACGTTTGCCCACTGAAAAACAAATGATCAGTCTATAATTTTAATTGTAGGTTTATTTGAACAGTGAGAGACAGAATAACAACAACAAAAATCCAGAAAAACGCATGTCAAAAATGTTATAAATTGATTTGCATTTTAATGAGGGAAATAAGTATTTGACTCCCTCTCAATCAGAGAGATTTCTGGCTCCCAGGTGTCTTTTATACAGGTAACGAGCTGAGATTAGGAGCACACTCTTAAAGGGAGTGCTCCTAATCTCAGTTTGTGTCCTGTATAAAAGACACCTGTCCACAGAAGCAATCAATCAATCAGATTCCAAACTCTCTACCATGGCCAAAACCAAAGAGCTCTGCAAGGATGTAAGGGACAAGATTGTAGACCTACACATAGCTGGAATGGGCTACAAGACCATTGCCAAGCAGCTTGGTGAGAAGGTGAAAACAGTTGGTACGATTATTCGCAAATGGAAGAAACACAAAAGAACTGTCAATCTCCCTCGGCCTGGGGCTCCATGCAAGATCTCACCTCGTGGAGTTGCAATGATTATGAGAACGGTGAGGAATCAGCGCAGAACTACACGGGAGGATCTTATCAATGATCTCAAGGCAGCTGGGACCATAGTCACCAAGAAAACAATTGGTAACACACTACGCCGTGAAGGACTGAAATCCTGCAGCGCCCGCAATGTCCTCCTGCTCAAGAAAGCACATATACATGCCCGTCTGAAGTTTGCCAATGAACATCTGAATGATTCAGAGGACAACTGGGTGAAAGTGTTGTGGTCAGATGAGACCAAAATGGACCTCTTTGGCATCAACTCAACTCGCCGTGTTTGGAGGAGGAGGAATGCTGCCTATGACCCCAAGAACACCATCCCCACCGTCAAACATGGAGGTGGAAACATTATGCTTTGGGGGTGTTTTTCTGCTAAGGGGACAGGACAACTTCACCGCATCAAAGGGACGATGGACGGGGCCATGTACCGTCAAATCTTGGGTGAGAACCTCCTTCCCTCAGCCAGGGCATTGAAAATGGGTCATGGATGGGTATTCCAGCATGACAATGACCCAAAACACACGGCCAAGGCAACAAAGGAGTGGCTCAAAAAGAAGCACATTAAGGTCCTGGAGTGGCCTAGCCAGTCTCCAGACCTTAATCCCATAGAAAATCTGTGGAGGGAGCTGAAGGTTCGAGTTGCCAAACGTCAGCCTCGAAACCTTAATGACTTGGAGAAGATCTGCAAAGAGGAGTGGGACAAAATCCCTCCTGAGATGTGTGCAAACCTGGTGCCCAACTACAAGAAACATCTGACCTCTGTGATTGCCAACAAGGGTTGTGCCACCAAGTACTAAGTCATGCTTTGCAAAGGGGTCAAATACTTATTTCCCTCATTAAAATGCAAATCAATTTATAACATTTTTGACATGCGTTTTTCTGGATGTTTTTGTTGTTATTCTGTCTCTCACTGTTCAAATAAACCTACCATTAAAATTATAGAATGATCATTTCTTTGTCAGTGGGCAAACGTACAAAATCAGCAGGGGATCAAATACTTTTTTCCCTCTGTATATACAGTATGTTGAATTTCTTTCACGCACTGTATGTCGCCAACCTAGCTAATCAGAGGTGCGGGGAAAGACAACAAACTAAACACAAAAAATAGTTCTAAAGAAATGAGTTTTCAATCTAGATTTTAAAGTGCATAGCTCCAGTGGCTTCCTAATATTGGAAGGAAGAGCATTACAGACGGCCACAGAAGCGAATCTGAAAGCACACAATACAGTGACCGTCTTTGTTCGATAAGACTATTGGTAGTTACTATATTAATACGAATAAGCTTAACAAAACGAGAATGTCTTCAAAATCAATTTTTTTTTTTAAGTGGGTTGCTGCAAGTTTCCCAAGTCACACTTGACCACATTTAGGATTTTCACAATTCAGTGCAAATATCTGAACCCTTCAACAGCCGAGTGAAAGTTAACGATTGAGGATCCTAACATCTACAGGCGTATGCACGGCTCCCTCGTTCAATTAACGACTCTGTGAAAATGTGGTATTTAGGATTTTATAATGACAGGCAATAGGATTTTTTTGCAAAACAAATCATGTTCACTTCCCAAAAGATACTGTGCTTGGGAAATACACGTCTGAAACTATGGACTTGATGTGAATTGCACACGAGTGAGTAAATTATACATTTGGATATTCAGTTTGATATCTTATCAGGCACAATTGAATCTTGAGCATTCACCTAATATTAGTTATCATATCAGATGTCTTTATAACATTTCGTAAAGCTGCAACAGTCACGATTCCAGAATTTGTTTAAAGTGTGGCTGTGTTTTGTTTACACAAATGAGACTCCAACTGGAACAATCAGATGAACCACTCATTTCTTGTTTTGCTTTTCAGTTCTGGGTCATTTAATGTTATTTTCACAAAATGCATGCCATGTACCGAATTGCTGTTATCACAGCCACAACAAATATTTGTTTTATCAAGCACTGAGATGAAGCACATTTAATTGCCAAAAGGAGTCCTCCAAGGCACACTGCGTTTAACCCGTCGCTTGGTGCGCGGACAATGTCTTGATATAATAAACAGTCCCTATTCGACTGCCACAATCTAGCACACTTGGCCGTGGTTATTCTTCTTCTTCTTCATTGCAATGATTATGAAGGATGTGGCCATTAGATCTTATACTGCAACAGCGTGAAGGTTACGTAATTAATGACACCGTTTGCAAGTAAAAGGCACTCGTATGCCAACCATGAAATAAGTGACTTGAACTTATCAATTTGCTATAATAGCCCATATATATTATTTATTTTGCATTCCTTTCTCCTCCGAATTATAGATCTTGTACCGAGGCACATGGCAACCAATTTTCTATGAAACCACTGTGGGAAATCAACAAACACTGTGGAACATCCCATCAACAATATCACAAGCCTTCACCTGGTATCTGTCACAGGTCTATCTCACAAAACCGCTGGATTGTGCTCATCTCAACCAAGTGGCTGAGATTGCTCTTACCCTGCCTGATGAATATAAGCAGTCACAGCCGAGTTCATTTCATGTAAATGAATGCAATTGGGCAGTTACCATTGTCAAGTTGCTGACGCAGCTCCTTGACCTTGGTGTTGGCGCCTGACTTGCGGTAGATGCCCTCTGTGTAAAGGCCGTGGATTTCGATGTAGTTGAGCAGCTTCTCCAGCAGGAAAGGCACGCTCCGATCAGGGCCGGTCAACCGGAACAGGTCAACGGCAAACTGCTTTCCTACCATGTCCCCACCGGCCTGCAAATGGTAACGCACGTGGCGTCAGATAAAGCAGCATTTCTTATACTTCATTGTTTCTTTTAACCAGGTAAGGCCCACTGAGCTATTTTTCATAAGTGACCTGCCTTCAAATGATAGGTCAACAAAATGGCTTTTCACGTGGAAATGTATAGCGGTCAAATACTCTAAAATGCATGTTTCTAAATGTGAAGGGGAAAAACCGGAGGACCCGGAGAAAAATCCACGCGATCACGGGGAAAACACACAAACTCCAAACATACAGCAGGCTTAGTCAGGATCGGGATCGAACCCACATCCTCCTGTATACCAGGCCACTGGCGCCCCTTACATCCACATGCCTTTGCACATTGTCGGCATCATCTTCATCACCAGCAAATGTTTATCCACTGCTGGACGACGGCTTCTCCATGCCATTGCCATCCCTCATCGTCCTGGGATGCCACAATTCATCTCAATCCTGGACATGAACTGATCTCATCATCATCATCGTACACTCGGGCTTGTACGTGTCCTCATTTAACATCTTAATTGTGGTGATTTTTGTCAGCAAATGAAGTGCTTTTTTTTGTACAACTCCCACCTTTGAAATGTTTTTCTTAAATACAGATGAGCTCTTTGCAGATCAAATATATTCGTAAAACACACCTTTTTGTTTGCGTTGTAATATCCAGTACACCTCCTGGTTGTTGATGAGTAGCATTTCTTGTGGCACGCAAACTTGCAAGCTGAAAAAAACAAACGGAACACAACAGAATAATATTTAAATCTATGTAATGCAATCTCTCCGCCTGATGACGATCGCTTGTGTTGCGATCGAAACGCCGGAAGTTTTTCTAAATGTTTTACATTTATTATTTTATTCTTTTCTATCTACTTTACCGAAAGAACCAAAGAAAATGTATAGGTGTTTGCTGTTGATGGGAAAATGGAACATGATACAAAATATCCCCAATCATCTACATTGGCAAATAATGAAGTGGGCTAGAGTTTGGCAATGACCATGACAAGAAAACACTTCTGGCAAATTGCCTGATGATGCTGGATGTAATTACCAGCGAAACGTCGTATTCAAACTGTAAATGTTGTGGATTCACTCTTCAACACACCGGTGGGCTAAAGTAGTGAACTAATTGTCTTTTGTCAACGTGACAATTTATTTTGCTGATTGGCCGTGTCGGGTGGTGGAGGGTTACGACACATTTATAAATAACGCGATCTAACCCAAAAACCTTTATTATGAAGAAAACACTGCAGTCAATAAAAGCAGCACAAATGCGAATAGTTCCCTGTGTAATACTGGAGGCCTACCCAAGGACACAGGATTGCCAACACCGATTAGCACTGTTGGCTACGGACGGTGCGAAAGAAGTTCGACAGACATACGTACAACTTGTACAGCTCGGTTGACAAACAGCCTGGCCCCTTTCTCCCGCTTGTGTCCATTCTCACAGCTCATGTTACAAAACGTAACTCAATCGACATCTCTCCCTGAGTCTTTACAGCCCAATTCCGAGAGCTAAACTGCTCTTTCGATCCCAATGTGTGCAAGACCTCATCATCCAAAACAAATGCAATGATAATCCGACATGATTAAATCCACTAGTCAGAAACCCCTGGCTCCCGCCAAGCCACATCCTCTGCCTTTTCCCCTCCAGCTCCCTTCACTTTTCCACTCAACACCATCCCACCAACCCCTCACTCACCCCCCCCTGGCTCCTCCTAAACAGCCCACACTCTGCTATGGTAGTGGCCACGAGGTTGAGGCACACAGCAGCCGTTTATATTATTCAGAGCAGGCAAAGTCAGCTTATACATTTCCCAGACCATCCAGTATCTGTACATTGTTTCTTGAGTCTGATTTCTCTGCATATTCTAAAAAAAACATACACATGGTGGCTGGACTAACAGCTCTACGTTGTTGTAACATAGACCACCCTTCCCAGTCTCTATACACATGCACATTAACACATAAATAAATGCAATTCTATTTCATGAAGGTCACTTCATGTTTTTATGTACTCGTATACATAGATGCAGAGGTAAGGAAAAATAAATTTAGGCCACAGTATTAACTAAAAATGGGTTTGGTTTATGTGTCAGCCTGATTTTCTATGGAAAAAAACAATCAAATTGGTATTCTTGTTTCTTTCGGTAAAGTCACATAGAAGGGAAACAATAAAATAATAAAAATATAAAACAATAAAATTATCACGACGTTTCGACTGCAACACAAGGAATCATTATCAGGTGTGAAAACCACATCATCAGGTGTGAAAAAAACCGCCACTTTTTTCAAACTTCTTGCTGTGGTTTTTACACCTGATGATGATTGCTTGTGTTGCAGTCGAAACGTCGTGATAATTTTATTGTTTTATATTTTTATTATTCTATTGGTTCCCTTCTGTGTGACTTTACCGAAAGAACCAAGAATATGAATCCCTGCAGTCACGAAAGCTTTAAATCAAAAATCAAATTGGTATTAAAAATCAGAGTAATTCAGTAGGCAAATATAAACCACAACTGCCTTTGAGCCAGCATTAGGCACGAAGGCCCTTGGTGGTCTCATTAAATTAGTTCATCAGAAACAAAGAGACACCGGCATTCCTCAGCAGAATTCTACATACGCGAGTCAAGGTCAAATGATCGCAACGTTCAAAGGAGCATTGGGCGGCATTTGTCTCTGTTTGGCAGCTTCCAGCTAGTGGAGAGAATTCCAGATTACCAACGCGGAAGGGCCACTCTGTTCAGAGGATAACTGCTCACTTCTAACAAAATGGTACTCATTTTGTCCCCCTCAAAGGGGCTGTAACAACCCCCACCAAGCAACTGAACAAACAAACTCCTGATTTTGAGTTCAGTGCTCTGGTGCAGGGCCACGCAGGCTAACCTGAGTAAATTAGACAACATTTCTGCCACAGATTTCTACCAATATGTATCGACTGGCAGAAGAAACCTCCATCGTGGTGAATCTCGGTGTATTGGAACAATAACAATACAAGAGACAAAGCAACTATACAATCCCCATGGGAAATACGATTTAGACACAATTGATACAATTATAATCATTAAGTCAGCCAACAGAATGTTAATGTTTTACAGTTCAGAAGTCTTCCAATGATAACCAGACATGAGGAATGAAAGTACATTATCAAGTGAGAAAATGCTTATATTGGCCATCTGACTTGTTTCAACATATGTACTGAAACATGCCAGATGATTCCAATGGTGTACACAAAATCCTGAAATCAGAAATAAGCCTACCCACCACTCTCCCAGCTGTCCTTCCTCAGCTTCTCTCCAAAGCCTCATCTTCCTCCTCCTGCCCGTTTATCCGATCCCTCCCTCTCTCCCTCCCTCCCAGTGCATCTCTCTCACTCACCCTCCCAGACACACTGGAGGTCATGAGCTCCATAATTCACCGTTTCAACATTTTAGTGTCTCATGTAAACTAACAGCTGTTCAAATACAAAGGGGAATACACTATCAACAATGATTTATGTTTTCCTCCCTTTGTAACATATTAAGGTCAATATGACCGTAAGGCCTACATGACCTTAACGTCTACGATCTTAAAATATTGTCAAGAATCTCGAAATGGCTTCTTCTTGAATTAACTACCTCCACAGAGCTTCATTGTGGGATTACAATGCTATTAAATTGCAATGACTAGAAACAAGAGTTCTACCTTGCAAAGAAACGTCATGCCCTAACATTATTCTCGCATAAAGTCCACAACTATTGTACCGAGTTGGTGGGTTCCCATACACTCGTTGGCCTTGCTGTGGGGCTGGAGAGGCACACTGTACCGCAGTGTTGTTACAAACTTGGCTGGATTGAAGGCACCCACCTCGGCAGACGTATCCACGATCCATGATCCAAATGCGAGTAGCGCACGCCTCGCAGAACGATGGGATGTTGAACTGCACCGTACGGAATTGATGGCCGTTATGCTCCACCACCTGGTCCAATGGGCAGCACAAGTGCAGGCATGGATGGGTAAGCTACGGCCACCGCCACAAGGAGAGCCGAAATCCACAAACTAAAATACAAACTCCATCTGAAGCCTGACTGGTTGCCTTCAATGAGACATCTCTCACAACACAGCATGGGACATTAGAGACAGCCATGTTCCATCTGTGTTTGCTGTCATGAAAACGCACTGTTGTTGTAATAGCATTTCAGGTCTGGGACAATTTATGATGAGCGAATTTAAAGCTACTTGCATAAGCAACATCGAGAGTCAACATGTGCCTCCATATTCAACAGAGCATCAGGTGGTGCTCCTCTAGATATATTTCAAAATTACAAAGTCAATGAGGGAAATTCTGTATTCATATGGCAGGAACCAGTATACATCCAAAGGTTAAAACCACCGCTGGGTTCGTTAAAAAAGTTGTACTTTATTGACCCAGGAGGGATGATCAGGCTGCGTCAACACAAAACTGGGATTTGAGCCATCAGCCCTCTGACTGCGAATCTTGGTCTGCTGCCACAGCACCACCTGGCCAAATGAACGTTCGCTTTTACCCAAGGATCCCCCTCCTCCTCCCAAAGTAGTTTTGACACTTGTGTGGAACAGATGGTCTCTACTCACATGACATCGCCGCAGGCACTGATAGCCTCAAGAGGTATTAAAGAATATACAACACCCTAACCATGAGGCCGATTATCATCAGCAAAGGTCATTATCTCGCAGGTATTTACCAAAATGAAGGCCCCACACCACCCTTTGTAACACTGAACACTTACGCCGTCAGATTCTTTCTTCCTTTTCTTTTTCCTTTCGTTCTTGGGAGCCTGAATGAGAAACCCAACACACGGTAACGATTTAATTACTCCACTCGCCACATGCGCAATGAACACTGGGGGAGGGGGGGGCGAATATACATACCCACAATACACATAACAAATACACACTTTTAAAAACTAATTTCAAAAGTGAATTATTTACAATGCAAAAACAATGCGGTTTTGTATCCAAAACCACGTTTACGGATACAAAAATACGATGTTAATTATTAAAAATGAATTTAACCGTAAATATTTTTTTAAAAGCCGAATTAACATACCATCGTAACTGCATTGTACACAAATTTTTTATGAAATTGTACATATAATGTAAAATGGGAAATAAAAGTCGACATTACAAATCATTTTTATAAACAACTGTACAACATCACATCATCTCGATTGCATTAAACATCATCACCAAAACTACCAATGAGAAGTTATTTTTTTAAATTTGCAATGACAAGTCATTACCATCTTGTCCATGACAAACGGCATACAAAATACGTCTGCTCTTGCAAGTATTACAACAAGATAATTTAATAAAAAATATATCAAACATCTTCATTTAATGAAATTTAATTAAGAGTCAGGCTAGTTGGCTGACAGTGACTACACTATGCGGGTCTAAAATAAGAAGATAAGAGATTTAATAATTTTTCAAAAATCTAAAAGGTTTGGAAATTAATCCGCAATGTTTTACGTGTGGAGTCACAAACGGCAGAACAATGGCAGAGAGTATCGGCTGTTACCTTGATGACATTGGAGTCGTCCAGGGCCTGGCACTTGCCCATGAACTGCACCATGAACCCACTGAATAGGTTGATGCACACGTTGTTGATCTGCATTTTGTCCGTGACGTACGGCCTTTGCCGCACCGTCTTGTCCAGAACTTGCTCAAAGTTGCTGATGAGGTCTTTGTGCCGCATGCAGATATCTTCATTGTACTGTGTGAAGAGGGAGAAGAGTAAGCCCATTAAGCGATGCCTTTTACAGCTCGGCAAAACCATCAATAACTGCATCAACTCGTCAAAGTCCTCATTTCAGCAGGGAGACACTCAACGTGCCACCATTTCTTATCGCAACAGCAGAATCAGTTTCATGAGTAAAAATTATTTTTATTTTGTTTTAAATTACTCTTTGGTTCTTTCGGTAAAGTCACGTAGCAAGAAAATAAATTAAATAATAGAATACGACGTTTCGATTGCAACACAAGCAACCGTTATCAGGTAGAACTAAATTTGAGAGAGAGACAAAACACAGAGACACACAGACAGACACACAAGCAGAGAGAGACAACACAGAGACACACAGAGAGAGACACACAACATAGACACACAGAGAGAGAACAAAGAGACACAGAGAGAGACACACAACATAGACAAAGACAAAGACAAAGATCCCCCGTATAGCCTTAACAGACTGTAGGGGCAAGTGCTGTTAGCGAGCACCTATGAAGGCCGGAACGGTACACGAGGGGGTGGGTGGCCAGCACCACGCCCGACCGCCTTTGTCTCCCCAGTGACGATGTTTACACACCGTACCAGGTACTCATTTGAGGCTGAGTCGACCTAGGGGAGGCCCGGGACCGGTTCAGATAATCGTCACTGGTGTTGGCCGTGAGCGGGAATCGAACCCGGGTGGCCAGGTTCATAGCGCAGCGCGCTAACCGCTACACTATCGCTCCCCATAGACACACAGACAGACACAGACAGACACACAAGCAGAGAGAGACACACAACACAGACAGACACACAAGCAGAGAGAGACAACACAGAGACACACAGAGAGAGACATACAACATAGACACACAGAGACTTTACCGAAAGAACCAAAGAGTAATTCCTGCAGTCACGAAAGCTTCAAATCAAGTTTGTTAAATTAGTTTCCAAATGCAAGATTCTGGCTGAGACACTGACACGCAGTGACTTGCTTTTAATAAATACATCACTGCGTCTTTAAATATCACTTTCAAGGAGGTAAAATGACATGACAGCAATGGGAATCAAACTAACTCACTGGCAAGCAGACTTATCATGAGGCAGTTCAGTTTCGGGAATACTTGAGCTCAATAATGTCTGTATGCAGTTGTTATCAAAACTAATTATGTTAGAACCTGCACAGCTACAACTGTCAATTCAAGGTATACATCAATAATATGTATAAACAAGTACTTGCATATTATTACGCAATGACACTAAAATGTAGGTAATGATAAAATTTGCACATTTTTATCAAACATATTTTAAGTGAAAATAAATGTAAAAATTTGATGCTTTGATGTTATCATATATTAATAAATAAAGTACACGTTTGGCTAAAATCACACACAAGATGTTTAGAAGATGAATGTTATAATTTATGAAAACCACAATGTTTTAATTTCAGTAGATGTGCAATGCTTATCAATGCATACCACAAGTTTAAAGTTGAACAAAATTCTGATTTAAGAATTACACGTGACTGATAAATGCACGTTTATGGGTGGTCCTTCACTAAATATTGCTTTGTTACATTTTAAACAAAAATGAGCAAAACAAACCTGGCACGAATGCCGCATCAAGCGAGAAACATCTCGTTATTATTCAGAGAGAGAGGAGACGATCCTTAAAGCATAGTTGCACAGTTACATTAACAATTACAAAATTACACTTGCCAACATAACCATCGACCATGTAGGCCAAGGGTAAGGTAATGCCGAGCTCTAAAGAGAACCACAGATTATGTTTTGCTATCATCCATCCTTCCAGTCTAAGAGGCAGCAGTGCCCTTCTCTGGTTACTGGGTATCCTGGTCCCAGTGGGTTGAGGGTATGACGGTCCTAGTGCAGCCCCCATGCTCATTACCATGGTGATAATTGCTGCTGTCTGAGCTACAACAAAATGGGCCGAGGCGTGGTGGTGTTTGCGCCGTCCTCTGATGCAATACTTACAAAGGTCACCCGCGTGTTGGTCTGTTCAAGATTCTTACGGAACTCCTTCAAAGCCTCCTTGAAAATTCCATCGATGTTTTTGCCATCATCAGGTAGGAGATCATTAATCTGTCAATTTGACATCGTTGACAGGTGATGAAGACAACACAATGCAAGGTCATACACATTCTCACCTGCATTGAGAATTGAGAATGACCGACAGTGTTCAGGAGTCAGAACAATGTTTGGAAGAACAATGAATGTCCTTAAGTAAAGTAACCCAAGTGGTAGTGGATGTTAATCACTGCAACAGTATTTTCTAATCAAACACAGCACTCATTCTTCACTTTTCATACAGAGCTATTTAAGTGACTCGTCACCGAGAAAGTTATCATCCTAACATAAATATGACCATTATATCATGCAAATATTGCATTAAGGAACAAAGTGAATACAATTCTCATTAGTGAAACAAAGGTCTATAAACACAACATTAGACCAAACATTGTTTAATTTATTGTGGTGTGGTGCCTAACATTGCAGTCTCCCGGTTGCCTGCTGATTATTGGCATAAATACACCTATAGTTTTTAGATAATGCTGTGGACTTTCTGACTGGTGAACCAGATGAAGCCTTGTACAAGCACCCGTTCGAAGGGACAGGTTTTACTGGGGGAACTGTCATGGATGGCAACATTTTCGTTGCGGAAGATGCTGCCTGGGTTCAAGCACTCTCTCCTCTGCCACCAGCTGTACCGACGAAAGCTATCAAAGTGGCAAATGCACTGATACTCTTCAGCCCTTTGTCAGCCCACTGATGAGTGTTGTTTAAAGATACTTTGCCACGCTGCTCAGTCAGGATGGAGTTAGGGAAAGCAACTTGGGTTACCGGGTTCATGGCGCAGTGCACCAAGCACTGCGTGGCACTGCTTCTGCCCTTTCGTGTTTACCCTCAGGCTATCCAGCCTTCCTTCTGCTGCCACTCTTACGGCTTCAGATATCAGGACGCAAAGCAGATAGATTTGCATCTGGAAACATGTTTCCATGCCACTGTGTTTTGTCAGTCAGGACTTTTCTTGGAGGATGTGTATGTTTTGGAAAGCAGGTTTTGTGTGTGGTCTAGCAAAAGCCTCATAACTGGCAGTTTCTGGTCACAAGATGAGACTTCTCAGAGCTGCTAAATTACTTAATGTAAGTTCTCCCCAACAGCTACACGATGCTGTGTTTGCAGCTAATTGTCAAGTCTGCTGCAGCCATCTGATGTTCACATTATCTTGATGCTTTCGCCTTACATGCTGTGCAGCAGGAAAACACAATTTTGGATACAAAAGCAGCAGGTGGTGTTCAGGGCCTGATGTGTAGGTAGTTTACAGGGTGGGGAGGGAGGGTACAGGCAAGATGTATATACCATGCTGTGATTCAGTGCAAACAAAAGTGGAAAAGTGATCTCTACCTGTTCCACCTTAATATAAGAGAGGGCAAACTGATTTTCCCTGTAACTTTTCACCTAAACTGAAATTTTACTTTATAATCTCCACCTTCAGTGCCGTGATGGAAAGATGTTATGTCCCTCGCCTGGTATGCAGGAAGTCGTGGGTTCGATCCCGACCCTAATGTATATTTGGAGTTTGCATGTCTCTTGTCCCCATGGTCGCATGGATTTTTATACGGGTCCTCCGGTTTTCCCCCCCACATTTCGAAACATGCGTTCAGCTTATATGACTGCGACTATAAATTCCTGCATGTGACAAGCCACTTCGATGAGCTATCACGTGAGGCCAGGTTGCCTCTGAAAAATACCTAACAGCTCAGTGGGGCTTTACCTTTTAACGTAAGACTTTGACTTAAGTGATGCCTTGGCCTCAATGAAACCTCTGAAAGATTGAAACTTTACCAGTGGGAATTGCATTGGTACCTTGCCCTGGAGGAAACCGATCATCTGCCTGAGGTTGTCGTGCGACGAGATGACCTGTGCGTCCGAGTGTTTGCTCTGCGCCGAGGAGCTGAGGAGGTTGCTGATCTTGAGGCTTTTCCTCCGTTGCACCTTCGGCTGCACAGGAGCAGCGGGGGAAGGAGGCTGCGGCGGCCTTGGCTCCGCCGTGGGTTTTGTTAAATCCTCCGGCTTGGCACCACCGTGCTCGTGCCATTCTGACATAAAAAAAGACGGAACACATGGGCGCGCACACCCCTTTCATTGTTATTGCTACTCAGCTTGTTTACCCAGAAGGGCCTCACTGAGTCACACGACTCGTTTTCACACTAGGGGGCGATGATTGCAATGTACAGCAATACCCCAAATTAACATCTCCCCCTGGTACATCGTTTCACAGTTACGTCGTCACTTTATTAATACCACGACCTGATATCGTGGTCGCCTCAACCCCATGCTTACATCGCTGACAGCATCATCCATCCTTTCTCGTATCCGTCGCCTCAGCCTTCGCCTCCAACCTACCTTGTACACGAACTACTTCGCCATGCACATGATGAAATGTACTGTATTGTAGAGTAGAATAGACTATTTACGTACAGTATGTTGGTGATTTGGAAAAATTGCTTTGATTTACGTCGTTGCCAAAAGCGTCGTCGCACTTTTCAGGAACACATCCCCAGCGTAAACCGGGGTATTATTGTACTACTGTACATTCAATGCAATTCAGGCATTACATCTTCACCACTGGTTCTGCGAGGTACCTATAAGCCCAAGTAAATTGAAAGCGTTTGAAAATCTTCGAAAGTGAGAATTTCGTAAATAGGTTTTACTCATCCATTGCTAGATTTATTTTTAACCTTCATCAGTGGACGGGTGCTTTAATGACTACGATAGAAAAGTAACTGAAAGAGGCTGAAATTGGTATCAGTCTTTAGAACAGACTCGAGAAGAGTTACTGTAATCTACAATTGAGACTGAGGCCTACTCCACATTTTTAAACCTGCAACTATTTTTACGTCGTTCAAAACTGTGAAATTAAGAAAAACACAAAACATATTATTTAAAGCTAGGGACGGTTGTTTAGCATTGAGCAAGAGTTGAATATTCCTCGTTTGCATGCCAGGGGAAGGCAATTACACTGTTGTCTTTATGTAAAGTGGTACTCGTGTTATCGACATCTGAGGGATGGTAGGGTTGAGTCGACCTCTTACTGGAAATTAAATTTGTCGCACCTTTCGAATGTAATCCACACTTCAAGCACTGCACTACTTCGCCATATCTGCTGCTGACTGGAAGAATTTAATGACCTCACAGATGAGATATATGGCCACAATGTGTTAAGAAAACTATGAGTTTGTGTTGGTAAAAATATTTTTTTGCAGGAATTCAAACACATCGTTTGTATTGGAATACATTATTTTGAACCTGTATGATGTTTGGAAGCTGACATTGTGACCCAGGCCTCTCTTACAAATGGAATAGGCCTCAAATGAGCTCTCACAGAATTTTTAATAAAAGCTGCTGTTAATTTACATCATTTAATCGAGCTAAATCATGGCGAATATATATGCTCAAAAAACAGCTGTGCCCTGGTGTGAAGTCACCGCCAGTGCTAGTGCTTAGGCCGGTGGGCACTACCTTGTCTGCTGCCCATGGTGGATTCCATGGAGTGGAATTCCCGTGACTGGACGCCTCGCCTTGACGCCTCCTCCTGCTCCGTTGTTTGCAAAAGGCTTTCTTTAGATCCCTTCTTCTCCACTTTCATCTTCTGCCCAAATCCCCACCGCTTGGTTCGCACTGGGCTCACTCTGCATAAGTGAAAGCAACAGTTATCAAACAAAACAATGCCCATTGCTGAAATAAACGGTGACTATAACACTACTGACGAAGTTTGTAAATAATCAGCACTTAAGTGTCCACTGTCTGTGATCAATTAGACACAGAAGGCCACGTAATAACCATTTCAACAGCACACCACAGTGTACGCAGCTGTTTTGGTAAAAATCTCACATTTTAAATTACCTTAACTAAACGAGAAATGCCAGAGTAAATTGTGATGCTCACTTATCTAGATAAACTGTGTTTTGGCTGAATGTCTTGCAAAGAATGACTGAATTACTTTACCAATATACACGTTATTGTTTTACTTATATTAACTAGGGTCAAGTGATTCTACAGCTAGACAACGTTTTGGCCTTCTCTTTTAGTTTTTTACATGATTCCTTCTATGTATGTTGAACTACTTTTGCGCCGTACGTAGCCGACCACGCTAATCGGAGGTGTGGGGGAAGGACAACAAACTAAACACAAACGCTGTTTAAAAAAAAATGAGATTTCAATCTATATTTAAAAGTGCATAGCTTCAGTGGTTTCCTAATATCGGAAGTAAAGGCATTCCAGACGGCTGCAGAAGCACGTCAGAAAGCGTGCGACGCGGTGACCGTCTTTGTTCGATGGCTGCTGTGAGGATGACTGGAGCTCGTGTGATGGTTTATATTCCTTGAAGAGATCAGCAATAGGGGGGGAATGGGTTTGAGTTTGAAGTAAGACATGCAACAAGAAGATTGCTATTTGAAAGACTATCATAACTCTTAATTGGTAACCCCGTATCAGAATCTGTGTATTAGAAGAACAAACAGAAATTAGTCCAGTAATTAATACTTAATAACTAAATGTATTATAGAAAAACGCTTGTATTGTCACAAGAACTACTAGACCTGTGAGTACAGATGGATAAAACATTTTTAAAATAATCTGACTGTCTAAAATTAAACTAGCAATAATCAACCTGCGAACACATTTAAGCAACGCGACATTATTGGTGAGAAAATTAACACATTTATAGTGAAAAGGTATTTAAATTATTTAAACAAGTACGTTTGCATTTGAACGCAGCGAATTACCATAATAATCTGGAATGGAGAGGTAGGTGGGAAGCTGGTAACATGAAGCGTATTAATTCAGCACTTTAGAGATTCTGAATTCAAACCCAAGACTCTGCATTCATGCTCAAAGCCTTCACATATTGCGCTTTGGCATTTAATTCAGCCAAGCCACGGCACAAGGCGCTTACTCGGCAGTTACAGGCCAAGGTACCTACTCGTCTACACAGCTAACAGGAGTGTAGTCCAACAGTGGAGGACGATTATGCAAATGTTTTTGTGATCAATTCCAGGTTTTGTTTGAATACGCATAGCTCTGCTGCTATGGAACATTCTGTACCGTATCCTCTGCTTTATTATACACTTCGTTTCCTTGTTCTTTAAATACAAAGTTGGGGATGCATCTTATAATCTGGTGTGTGTATGTGCAACCAGATTTGTCCAACTTAATTCACACCGAGCCCAAATTTGGAGTGTGTCTTACTTTCCGAAGCACCCTATAATCCAGAAAATAGTTTAGAGAAAACAAACAGTTTGAGTTACTTCTGGAGGCAAAATGAATAAGAAAACGTTCTACCAATTTTTTTTTTTTACAGAAAGGCGGATGTTTTAAGAGTCACAGACTTAAGCTAAAGCCACAGACATGAGTCCATTGCAAAACAAGTGGCAT
Organism: Petromyzon marinus; assembly: GCF_048934315.1. Classification (NCBI taxonomy): domain Eukaryota; kingdom Metazoa; phylum Chordata; class Hyperoartia; order Petromyzontiformes; family Petromyzontidae; genus Petromyzon; species Petromyzon marinus. The sequence continues at coordinate 19,255,078 of NC_133667.1, read as the reverse complement.
ACTTACTTGTCCTGAGCAGAGGGGGGCTTGGGGACTGTGGTGGATGATGGCAGAGATGCGGGCTGAGTCGTGGCATCATCAGGAGGCCAGGATAACAACTGCCCAGAAACCGGCACTGCCCCTTCCCCAACCCGGGCATAGCGCTCATCCCACTCCACCGGCAGACCCCACCCCGTGGGCTTGCTGTTCTCTGGAGCCGTCGTGGTCTTCTCCCGCTGTGGAGAACGGGAGCACGGTGAGAACCGGGCCGGTCGCCGCGGGCAACGGCGCCACAAACAAACGCAGGTGAACCAGTCGTGGAGAAGCAAGGCGGCACAAGCGCACCGTTATCATTGGGCAATAAGCATGAAAGCAAGAGAGCTTCAGAGGCCACCCGCTCTGTGACAAACCAAGCGTGCAGCGGTGAGCAAAGAGCAAACGGTGTGCGCTGTATACTGGAGGCACGGGGCGAGGTGATAGGGCGTCGGGCGGGAGCATTCCATCGACGAATAAAAACTCCTTCACACTTGTATTGAATATAAGGGAATAGAATACATTTCTGGAATGGTAACCCTACTTGTTTCCCTGAAACAAAGTAAACCGAAGGATGAGTCGTGGGTATATACTACGGACAAATGCTGACCCCCTGTTTTATCCAAATAAAAGTTGGAAAAAATGCTGACAAGCCAAAACTAAAATTTTCCCAAATGCAACCATGTTTCACACTCACCCCCTCCACTTCGTATGATAATTTCACGTATTAGAGCTTGAGAAAAAAAAACACCTTAAGCATTGTAACAATGAAAGTCCAAAATAGCGGCCAATGTATTTAGGGGTACTCATATGATTACCATAAACAAATTTGACAAGTTGGAAAGTGGAAAAAAAATCTACAAGCTACACTTCCACTCCTCATTCATACACCAAGAGAATTCTAAACAAAATGGACTATTAGAAATTTGTTTTGCCATGCTGGAGCCGTTCAGATGAGGTCATTGCAACGCTACGGGAAATCAACAGCCTGCCAAGGAAGCAGATTTAGTTCGCATTGTGTATGATCTGGATGAACAGAAGCATAATCAATGTAAGTAGCCCTAAAATAACTACTGTGTAGATTCGTTAAGCATGTAATTATTCACCCCTCCACAAGAATTTCCACGATTCGGAGTCATGATTCGGTTCAAGAACCAATGCCATTGTTTTATTGTTACCCTCACATGGTAAAGTTTTCCACTTGTTCTGCATAATATTCGCATGGTCTTGTTCACTTCATTGGTTTAAATGCACCATTGGCAAACCATTTTTTTTCCAAATCGCAAATAATCAATCCTTACATAAATTATTAATTGCGTGCATCATGAGCATAATAATTTATTTTAATCGGCGAATCCTTACATGATCAACATGGATTATTACTTCACAAATGTCCCGCAGTGTGCAGACACCCCTGATTACAAACTCGAATGCTTTTACTGAGAAGCAAATCACAGAGGAAAAGCAGGTAAGGCACAAAGTGGCTTTGTGTGGAATGAGTGGGCGTATACTGCTACGGCAACAGACAAGAGTGGTTAGTAAGCATATAAATGGAACCAATACATGTCCACATGGCAGCGCCTGTAAAAGGGCTAATATTAGTATCATAGACATCACAGGACTAGGCAGGGCATGCTCTGAGTGAACTCTTTGTATTAATAAATAACTGTGGCAGCCACCTAAGTGAAGGGCAGGTCTTTCTTTTTACGTGGGTGCATGGTGAGTGGTGGCCTAACGTTTAACGCACAGCGCTACAATTGAGTGATATGTGAACCAGGCCCGGACCTTCTCCATCTGGTGTGATGTGAGATGTCAGCACTTTGGAAGACAAAGACGGCTAGGTGTGGTACTGGCAAGAATGCCTCCACGTCCCATGACAGTTTTAAAAGATGCTCAATAACAGTATTTCATCAGTTTAAGGATTAATTTGAGTGGGAATTGTCTTTTAAAGCCAAAATGTTGTGATAACGAGATTTTCAAATTAGTTTCACAAACATCAGCCTGGCATTTTAAACCGTAGATTTATGCACACGATTCAAGTTAAATTACCGCATTGATTAACGGTTGGGTGTATAAAAAGTAAATATTGTATGTGTGGATAATTTTAAGTGCGGTATTCAACATCGTTTGGCAGCACCTTGTGTATACACAAGCGTACATGGAACATCAGTGCGTGCTGGGAGCAGTGTGGGTTCATGTGAACATCCTGCCACCCACGGCTATAAACGAGCCTCTCATGAGGAGTTTCATTTACACAGAACAGTCATGCCGTATGTAGTCCTCCTGTGGCTCTGGTTAGTCAAAACAACAACACTGCAGTAGGCAACATGGGCACCCAAGATTGTCTGAAGGATTTGGTCAATGACTCGTGTTCTGATTGCCGTATTGAAACCAAAATTCTTTGTCAAGTGTTTTCATTGTAATATTGTACTATTAACAATTAACATTTACATTTTGACTTAAAGCTTTCGTGACTGCAGGGATTCATATTCTTGGTTCTTTCGGTAAAGTCACGTAGAAGGGAAACAATAAAATAATATATTTATATGTTTTTATTATATAATATATTTATATGTTTTTTTATTTTATTGTTTCCCTTCTACGTGACTTTACCGAAAGAACCAAGAATATAATTAACATTTAGTTAAATGCAAAGTTCTCTTCGGAACCAAAAGACATTGGATCACAACTTTAAATGACCACACATTGAAAGAACATGATTAAATTTATATTGAATTGATATTAAGTAACAGGTGAAAATATACTTTTGTACAAAAATACCTGCTTATTAGAAACGGATTAAAAAACAAACTTGTCATCATTAATACATCAGATTTAATTGTGTGTTTACATATGCAATTGTCAAACGTATACACGGTTGACAATTTCAATTAAAATTATTAATATTTTAAATTAAATTTTACTCAAAATTTAATTGATGGCAAACTGGAATATCTGCATTGGATGATCGCAAACGTACATTATGTTAATTATGCTTAACAGTGTATGCACCAACGAAGAAAATGTTCTTAGTAAACATTTCAAGGGATTCGCTTTGAAACCACTGACGTTGACATCATCCGGGCAAATTTAGCGATCAATTTGACGAAACGGGTTTCACGCAAAGAAAAACAATCTTGGGAGCACAAGCTGGACCCAACAGCTCGCGCATTACCATGGCCACTGCCGTGAGCTCAGCGCCCCTGTCCTGTAAGGAAAGGGCCTTATGAGGGAGCTGCGCGGGACTCGCGGGTGAGATGGGCTCATCCTCGTCGCTGGCGGCCTCCGTTGACTGCCGCACTAGAAAGTCTGAGCGCGTGTACGCGAGGCGACGCTTGCGCTGGTTAGCGCCGGCCTTCCTATCCTGCTCCGGTCCGACACGTCACACGAGCAAAGCACGCGGAGGCGTCCGTCATGCAAGCGCCACCCACACGAGGCCGCCCGCGGCGCGCCCTGCAAACGCGCGCCCCACCGGAGCCCGCGGATCCACGAGCACCTGAGGCTGACAGCACTTTGAAGCGACACGCAAGCAGCACATGTACTTTACATATTCTAACTGACATGTTTATACACACATACATGTTTGCACTTTTCACACTTGTAACTGCAAAAACATGGTTAATATATAAAAAAATATATATGTTTGAAAACGTGCACTTTGACGCAAATGTTATGGTGCATGTCAACGTAAAAACGGTATTTTGTCATCACTGATAGAATACTGTACTCAGCAGTGCAGCACTCGTCCTCTGCTGTGTTCGTTGGTGGTTTGCGTTGGTGGAATTGCCGTGCCAATTCAACATTCGTGTCAGCAAGAAACCGCCTACACTGCACTGTAAAATGTTTCATATGAACGTAAACATACCGGGAACGGCCAACTGGGTGAAATGTAGAGTCTTTCTCCAATCAACAAACTAACTCACATTATGAATATGTATACATGCAATGAACAGCAACAATTTACTCAATTCATGTAAATCCTCAAAATATATAACGCATATTATTAGTATTTATTAGATTTTGATTCGAATGTGTGAATTAAGCTAAAGCGAGCAATGAGGTGGCACTGGTATCTATTACATTACATAGCCAACCGATTAGCACGGTTGGCTATGTACGGTGCGAAAAGAAGTTCAACACATACACATCATATCGAGCACAGCAAAGCAGTTCAGCGTACATATAGCATTCACATTGTTTGCAGTCTACTCACACCAGCATGCACCACTGCAGCATGCACTCACGCCAGCATGCACGGTGTGTGTGTGTGTGTGTAAATGTGTTGTGTGTATGTGCAGCGCGTGCCACCGAACACGCAAGCTGCAAACGTGTGCATAAAGAATGCATGGGAAACGACCGCCCGCTCGCCCGCCCGCCCGCCCGCCCTCAGAGCCCAGTACGCCTCCTCAGTAAATCACCTCATCGCTCTTATTGCCAACCTCGGGGGACGTTGGTGGCGAGAGGGTGTCGCGAGATTCCCTTTGTCTCCCCGCCTCGGCACGGCCTTCCAGGCTGCTGCCCAACAAAACGAGACAAAACCCACTGTTAGTGTCACGCTGCCATGGGCTGGCCAATGGAGCGCATTAATTTGCTTCATTGTTCCACAGTTAATCCTTCCGATATCTGTAATATTAATCATGTTAGAGATATTGAGCTTCACGATAACAAATGCAGAATAACACACGTCGGAAAACAATGAAGAGCGAAAATGTTGCAATGTGACAAATCTAAACATAACTTAATAAACAAAAATGTCGCGTTAAAATAAATCAGAGCTTAACATCGTGCCGGTGCAAAATGTGCAAAGATACAGAATTTTCAAAACATTCATTACTACAACCCAGATCTATCGATCTCAGAGATGTCTATGATAGTGGTGATATCATCACTCATTGGTGCACTTGTATTGACAACTGCATATGCATGCAACACCAAATGCATTTACCCAAACCACTCAGCCAACTGATGTGTGGAAAACTTCACAAAGAAAATTATGCTCTTCCATTTTAGAATAATTATTAGGTGCCAAGTATTGACCAACACCATCGTGGAACTCCGTTCCCTGCTCAAGTCGAAACTCAAGGATTGCTCTTCTGAACTGCCTACCCTCCGATTTGTACCGTTGGCTATGCATAGTGAGAAATAAGTTCTACATACATACATACAACTGTATCGTCAACCCAGAAGCGTCTTAAAAATCACCTTGCCATGCGGCAGTCTTATCCTGTCTGCCCTGTTAGTCTGGCATGTGCCCTTCTTGCAGAGCATCTTGAGATATGGTCGCATTTAAGCATGATAAATCCAAACTGCAATGTAACCAAGCACATTCCTTGGCAGCAAGGCAAGCTGTGCTCATATCCAAAACGTGCTTGTATGAGAAGTTGCCATTGATTCCTCCCCCCCCCCCCCCCCCCATCGGTGTAACGTGAGCATGTGTTGCTTTTATTAGAAATCTCTTCACACGCGGTGTGCTTATATCTGGTTTCTACTGTATTACCTTTCCCGGGATCCCTCCGACGGGTCCACATCCTCAGCCACTCCGCTGTCCAATGACTCCATGAGTACTGCGTCCTCCCCCACCTGCCTGGGCGACAGCTGCTGATTTTCCTGCCTCCAGCGCTGCGCCTTCTCGCGCAGTCGATCGGGGTGGTCCGTGTTGTAGTTGTACACGCGTCGCAGGTTGCTGCTGGGCAACGTGCGGCTCTCGAAGCTGCCGCTGACGCGGGCGCTGTGCGACCGCTGGATCCCACAGCTGCCGGGCGTGAGGAGCGGCTGGGAGTAATCGCCCCCTTCTGACGACAGCAAGCTGTCCGTTGGCACGAGAGGCAGGAGAGAACCGGAGACACTGCGCTGGCCCATGCTGCCGCCGGCCAGCAATTTTTCCAGAGGACCGGGGGGAGAGAGAGGGGCAGGTTTTCCCTGGTAAAAGAATCCGTCGTCGAAGGTCTGCTGCGAATTGCTTTTCTCGAGCTTGGGGCGGAACCTCTGTCCTTGCTGGCGAACCATCATCTCACCGCGCCGCTCCAGATCGAGGCGCTCGCTCTTGAGGGCTTCTCGTTGCTGGCGTATTAGGGTCATCATCTGATGCTCATCCTTGTCCTGCTGCCTCTTCTGCTGCTTCCCCTGCATTGCTCGGTTCCGCTCCTCCAATTTCTGTAGCAGATTGGTCGTCGGCCGCCCCTCGTCAAAGGCTTTGTCTTCGGGGCTTCTCACACTCGTGTCTGCAGATTCTGGAGCTTTGGGGGCATCTGCGGTGGAAGGTGTCTGCATTTTGAGCCCTTCCTCATGACCATCTTGTTTGATCCTTGAGACAGCGCTTGTTGGCGAGCGTGTGCTCTGCTTACCGAGATCTCTTTGCTCTTCATAAGGTGTTGGGCTGGACGGCTTTTCTGCCTGGCCAATGGACTGTTCCGTAATGTTAAACTTGGAAGAACTTTCCGAGTCTGGTGTGGGGAGGACCAATTTTGAAGGAGTGACTGGACTCGAAGCTGCTGACATTCCTCTCGCGGCAACTTCCCCAGCTTTCTGCCCGGGAGCAATGGCGTCGACATCTTTCCGGAAGCCAGCTCTGCTCAAAACCCTGCTCGGGCTGAGTTGATCGCTGGCACTACGTTTCGAAGCCGAAGGTGGAGAAGTCGGAGTTGGAATGTCGGACGTAGGGAACGTTTCACCTTCGGACGTCGGCGTCACGCTGGGCAAGGTGTCTCCGGAACGCTGCCGTGCATACCCCAGGGAGTAGTCGGCCTGCTCAAGCTCACGCTGGCGGCGGCTCAGCCTCTTGGCCCTCACCTGGGACTGCTTTTCCAAAGGCAGCGACTTTGGGCGATCGCGCATCGACACCGCGGTCTTGGACTCCCCGACGTTCTCGTCTTCAATGCTGCTCGAGGAACTGGCTCTGAGTAAATCGTCCCTCAAAGGATCAACGCCTTTGTCCGCGAGTTCTGTTGGACTCCCTCCCTTGGCAAACAAGCGACCTTCATCTTCTGGCGTAGTCGTACCTAGGGTCTTCTCTAAATGCTTGCGGTCGGCTTCTGTTTGAGCATTTCGGGTTTCCAATCGCTTGGTCCACTTTTCCTGTCTGTCTTTCACCCTATCGGTATTATTTTGCCTCTTTATGTCCTCTTTTTTGTTTTGTTCAAGGAGTATTTTATATCTAAAAGACACGCAGATGTGTAGTCAACGTAATCAGTTTGTAATGGACTTATTTGCTTTTTACAAAATAATGAAATACTCTCAAATGTACTTACTCGTTTGTGCATATTCGACATTGCCATGATTACTGTGAAGTGTACAGTTATCAGCGTACAAATTTTTTTTTCAATGCATACATCTTTCTGGTGATATAATTGATTAATAAATTAATTAATATGTAATGACTTTATTTTGAGTGAAGCAAGTACCTTTTTCGGGCCACAAATCCACGACATGCTGCCTGCAAGCGGACAATCCTCCAGCACAACCTGTACCTCCGCCAACAAGCCTACAAAAACACACGTCACGACAGCCAATCGCATCCGGTTCTGTGGCTAAAGGACCCACAATATCAACAATAATTGTATTAACATTTGCTGCAAAAATTAGTTCTCCAACATATAAAGTGTTCGGAAATATCACAAGTTTTTATATATCTAAATAACTATTAACAACACGAGAACGATGATTTGAAAACGTTTCATACACCAGTAATGCAACTGTTAGACGCCTCCTCTGCTTTTCTCCCTTGCACAAACCATTAAAAAAACTAAATTGGCTAAACGTTTCAATGCAGGATTCTCCTGAAACTATCTTGACAATTGGTGAGGATTGTCTGGATAAATAGAGAAGAAAGCGGTAGCGGATTCGCTGTTTGTTGCAGAGGTTCACGGTTTGAATCATCCGGCAGTCCTGATTAATGCCGCAGGTGAAGTCAATGTTAAATTACACGCCGTCCAGTTTACAAAGGATGTAGAAAACCCCGTGATGTCATTCGACAAGAACAGGCAATAGCGCACCGTATCATGGTCAAAATTCGACAAATTAGAAAAATGAGTAAGTGCCTCAATTGGTACTACACAATGTTTAATTCACACCCCACCCTCCGCTTCTGTGAAACTACCGCAGGAACGGCCTGCGTGACAGCCCCTTGGTGTCAGCCTTGCGCTTATGAGAATGGCGCGAATTCCAAATTGACTCCATTACATTTTGGCTTTTTTCTCTCCAGGTAAGACAAAAGCAGCGGGGGGTGGGGTGGGGGGCATCAACCTCAATGGTGCTCGATTGGCCCGACAGCGCCAAAGGGGACGCCCTCACCTGGATGGTGCTGGCCGCTTGGCGCGCACGCAGGAACCGCCGGCGCTCGAGCGCGGCACGGAACCAGCCTTGGATGAGCGTGATGCGGCTCAGCACCGCCGTGTGCAGCGCCGCTGCCAGGATCTTTCGTTCGCTCTCCTTCATGAACACCTGGGTGAGGCACAGCTACACATGAACACCTGGGGCAAGGCACAACCACACATGAACACCTGCACCGCGGCACAGCCAAACATGAACACCTGGGCAAGGCACAACCACACATGAATACCTGGGCAAGGCACAACCACACATGAACACCTGGGATGAGGCACAGCCACACATGACCACCTGGGTGAGGCACAGCCACACATGAACACCTGGGCAAGGCACAGCCACACATGAACACCTGGGCAAGGCACAACCACACATGAATACCTGGGCAAGGCACAACCACACATGAACACCTGCACCGCGGCACAGCCACACATGACCACCTGGGTGAGGCACAGCCACACATGAACACCTGGGCAAGGCACAACCACACATGAACACCTGGGTGAGGCACAGCCACACATGAACACCTGGGTGAGGCACAGCCACACATGAACACCTGCGCACGGCACAGCCACACATGAACTGCGCGAGGCACAGCTACACATGAACATCTGGGTGAGGCACAGCCACACATGAACACCTGGGATGAGGCACAGCCACACATGACCACCTGGGTGAGGCACAGCCACACATGAACACCTGGGCAAGGCACAACCACACATGAACACCTGGGTGAGGCACAGTCACACATGAACACCTGGGTGAGGCACAGCCACACATGAACACCTGCGCACGGCACAGCCACACATGAACTGCGCGAGGCACAGCTACACATGAACATCTGGGTGAGGCACAGCCACACATGAACACCTGCGCGAGGCACAGCCACACATGAACACCTGGGTGAGGCACAGCCACACATGAACACCTGGGTGAGGCACAGCCAGAACACAAACACCTGCGCGGGGCAGTCACACAGAGGCCACCAGAGGCCTCACACGATGCTCGACACAAGACGAGCGGGATGAGCCACACGACGGGGGAACTTCTACGATGTACTATTGATTTATTTGAAAAAGGTACTGCCCAGGAGAATGTTTGGCAAGGCTTTACCCATTCATAAATCAAACTTCAAAAGGAATGTTTTGCAAGGGGCTCTTGGCAGTTCCCTCGAGCACATTCAGGGCTACATGAGCAGCCGCCTCAGCAATGAGCTTCACATTCATAGCGAGAGAAACCTCATTGCCCAGTGTGTCATAGCTGTGTGGGGCATTGTGATGTCTACTCAGTCTGAAAAACACATTTCTAAACGCACATTTATCTGATTATTCTGAGACATTGAATCATTATGATGGGAAGCAGTATGAAAGGAAATATGGCTTGTAAAATATACAGCTGTGAAAAATATAACCACAAAATGGCTTTTAGTAAAGCAACTAAGCACAAAATGTATAAATTGCTCTTTAACCATAGCCTGACTATTGGGTATGACAGATGAATATATTAGAAGCACTTGATAATAACGGTAATGTACAGCTCATTTTCAATTCACTGCTGGATGATAGGATACCCATGCTACATGGTCATGGGGGTTGTTTGACCATACCTTAGCACACTCGGCAGTTAGGTTTGGTGAAGGGGAGGGGCCAACACTGGTTAAAATATCACTCATCACTGATGTTAACAGCCATGGCAAGGAGTGAAACTCATGCCGTTGTGTTCATAGCGCAGTGCGCTAACCACTGCACCACCACTTCCTCCTGCATGACCCCTTCCCCCCAACACTCGATGATGTTATAAAAAGGCAGCATAAAATTAACGAGTTATTAAAATAAAGTAGATCATGGCACGCTTAAATGAAAGTGGACCACAGAACATTTTATCGTATCATAATAATTTGACAGTTTCCTTGTTTAATAAATATTGTATGACCGTTGATGCAACCCAGCATTGGAGCATCTCCAAAGCCATGATGGTAATCTTGCCCTGAATCAAAACCGAGAACCCAGAGAGACCAATAAAATAAACCAAGGATTTTAGTGGTAACTGCAACGCATAAGTAAACAAACCTTCGCGTGGCCGATTTGGAAATTGCGGGGGTTCAGCCTCATCGTTTCGAGGAAGTTGGTGATGTCCTCCTTGCTTTCCCCAGAGTTATGAGGCATGAGCACGTAGAAAACCTGTGCAAATTGCTACACAAAACCAAACATGTTCAGGGTGAATAGCGGAGATTATTAAGTCTATGTCGGTGGCCGAATAGCCTGGTAAAACACCGTCCATTGTGCCACTTTGTATGAGGCCTGTAGTTTAATTCCCAAAACCATGAAGTAAAGTTGTGAGACATTAGCGAAATGCATCTCCTGGCGTACAGGCATTAAAGAACCTCAAACAATAGTCAACAAATTAGGTACTTTGAGGCGCTAGTTTAAAATGCCACGGTCAAGAGTTACAAAACGAATGCATCATTAAATTGACCAAAACACACAAATGGCAACTCTTAAGTGGCTTGTTAAATATCAAACAGTAGATGTGTGCATTATCTGTACAAGACAAAGAGCCCCCCTCCCCCCCAATATCCTTAACAGACTGTGGGAGCAAGTGCCGTTATCGAGCACCTATAAAGGCCGGCACGGCACACAAAGCGGTGGGTGGTCAACGCCACGCCCGGGCGCCTTAGTCTTCTCAATTTTTATGTTTACATATGGCACCAAGTACTCATTTGAGGCTGTTGTCGACCTCGGGGAGGCCCAAGACCCGTTAAATTAATTGTCACTGGTGTTGAACGTGTGCAGCGTTCTAATCGCTCCACTACCGCTCCCACATCTGAGACGGACCAAAAGCAACCACAATTATGGCGCAAGCAAATTCTGTGTGGCAGAACACGGGTTTTCGTCCCATCTCAGAGGGCCAGTTGGCAGAATATTTGCAGAAACATTCACCTATTGTCCGAGTCCAGATGATATATTACCATTATATGAACAACATTTAAGTATTGATCAATTCCTAAGTCACTTACTAACAACTGTTAAATGAGCACCAAATAATCTAATTGCCTCATGTAGGGTGGAGATAGGAACCGCTTCGCAATAACCTCACTATAGAAATCATGCCTGGTGTCACAATCATCAGACATAGGCTAGAAGTCGGTTGCTGAGAATATTTCACAATTTTCACAACTAAACCTCACCTATTCAATCAATTAATTATTGGGACGTTAAAGGATATGCAACGGCAGTTCATTTAAAGTAGACTTATTTGCATATCCAACGTGACGGCCGACGACTGTAGACAGAGCCGCTTTGGGGCTCGCGGAGCCCATTCCTTCCACGTGTGTGTGACAACAAGAAAAAGGTAAGACGTGCAGGAAAAACAGCTGGCAACTCACACGCAATGGATGAACCAGTAATCCGTCTTTACCTTGAAGCTGTAGCGGACGCTGTACCCGGCTTGCCGGATGTGCACAGTTTCAAGCATGCCCGTGTATCTCAGCTGCCTGAGCACCACCTTCTCATCAAACCTCAGAGGCATCTGGAGGTACGCACCGCACAGACACACACTCTCTGGGTTTAAACACCATCATAAACAATTAAACTGTTCACGATAAACTTTTTTTCAGATGCTACCTGGACACAAATGATAGCTCGACCAAGTGGCTTATATTGAAATTTATAGCAGCCAAATACTCTAAGCGAATGTTTCTAAATGTGCAGGGAAAACCAGAGAATAATCCACACGACCACGGGGACAACATGCAGTCTCCAGGCGAGGTAGTTAACATCTCGCCATTGAGATATTAATTACCAGGCGTGATTATGAAGGCACGATGAAAAAGTTGAAAAATACCATGAACCTGCTAATTATTTATGAACAAGAGCATTTAACATAAGCCTAAACAGGCATCACAGAAATCTTGACTTAAAGCTTTCGTGACTGCAGGAATTCATATTCTTTGGGTCTTTCGGTAAAGTCACATAGATAGGTTCAAAGAAAATAACAAAATACGTGACTTTACCAAAAGACCCAAAGAATAGGCATCACAGAATTGTGTTGTTTCTAACATTAACTCAATGTAAACACTATATAATGCCTGACAATTTACATCGCTTTCTTGGTTGCTTTTCAAATGTCATACAAATTAAAGATTCCCTGTTAACTCCAAATGTGCAAGTCTCCTTGGAAACACAGTTTTGTAGCCATAACAAAAAGTTGTGCCCAGTGAACATAACATGTAAATGTACCGTAACAAAATACATATATTACACACATGGCGTGCACACTACCTGTTACGTAACATTAAAAACACACATTCTATTACAGTCGCCGCTAACTAAAACATACCATTTGCCAACATGGAAATCTGTTTTTGCTTGGATGATTAATGGGCCCTGAAAACGCACAGCGGCACTCTCGGCCACGGATGGCCGCGCCAAGAACAGCAATGGGCACGCGCTTGCCACCAGCTCCCTCACCTTGTCGGCGTTGGAGCGGATGCACCTGATGAAGAACGGATCCGCATGGTCGAGCGTCTCCATCAGCTTGTTGAGGGACGTCTGCATGGACGAACACAAGCCATCGATGGCCACACGGGGTTAACGTTTGTTGATGAGCCGCAGGGCCACGCACGTGGTGTACACGTTATGCTAAAGACAGACAAGGAGAGATTCAGAATGGATTGTAAAAACGAATATACAGCTTTAGTTATTATACACAAGTTGAATTTATGAAGCAGTAACCCACCCCAAGATTTTAGACTAATTCACTGTAACTCAATGAAAACTCCAATGGTCTGTGCTGTTTTGGGGAGTTTCCCTCAGATCATTGATGCAACACATGACCTGTCATCTGAACAGCCCCTGTATCTCTTGGGCTGTCCCACAATACTACATCAATGCTTGCCATGATGTGGGACTGAATGCAATGGCAACACTTATGGGAGGCCTTCATCCAGCAGTGGATCAATCATGGTTGCTTTTTTCCCCATTTTTCTCCTTTCGATGGAACATTTCCATGGAACATTTCTGTGCTTTTTGCACAGCTTTACACGTTTAATGGCCACCTTTAAAATAAATCCTCAATGTACACGTTTGAAACCCGTCGAGATGCAATCTCAGACTAGATTAATTGTATCATCTTTCTTTAATAAAATCTTGCTAAAACTGAGATCCTTCAAATTCATAAAAGGTTTGAAGCTTTCGTGACTGCAGGAATCCATACTCTTTGGTTCTTTCGGTAAAGTCACGTAGGTGGGAAATAAAATAAAACAAACCACGACGTTTCGCAACACAGGCGGTCGTCATTAGGCAACCGCCTGATGATGACCGCCTGTGTTGCGATCGAAACGTCGTGATTTGTTTTAATTTATTTCTAACTACGTGACTTTACCGAGAGAACCAAAGAGTATTCATAAAAGGTCTGTCCGATATAAAGTCTCCATGTCAAGTGTGCATCTCCGAAAAACCTCGGGCATCCTTTTACAGCCCACCACATATTCCAGCTCTTGAAGCCCTCTCACCTGCACCTGAGTAACATCGCCCGCATATGTTCCTGAACTACTGCATCACTCTTCCAAAGTGTCCCTCATTTCTCGGTTACAGATGATTCATAATGTCGATGCAAGATTCCTCACCCGTGCGTGGAAGCATACTGTAATCCCTCGTTAATTCAACACATATGGGGGCTATGGCCTTGCCGAATTATCCAATATTGCGAATTATGTACAATGGTACTAATCTTCTCCCGGCCTTTCTTGATGTTGCAAAAAGGTGCTTTATTTTATTTCAAACTGTTCACACACCATACGCATTGACACACACCCTGCATCAATTCTATACAAAACTTTGTAGTTGTCTCGCAGACCGAGGGATTTATACTTCAGTCCCTTTCCATTACTTATTGATGGGGGTGTATTCGACATTTCTGAGAGGGTTGGCTTGCACAGAATGCACAAACAAGGTAAAGTCCAAAGCGACAGGTCTGCACTAACGCTCACCATGCATGCCGGCACTAAACATGAGTCATTGTTATGGTCGTGGCGAACGACGTCGCTCCACGTGCATGCCGAAATTGGACCATTCCGTACGGCAATTCAGCTCATGGTGAAATACTAATACTGTATATATATGCCGAAAACACAGCTGTGCTGAATTATCCCCAATTATGAATGATCAAATACCGAAATAACGAGCTTTTACTGTAATTATATCACGCTCTTCCTGTACTATGTTCATTAGCACTGGCTTCATGTCAAGTCTCAGATTCACTTCAAGATTGCAGTGATAGTTTTCAGGATTCATGGCATTGCCCCTCCTGGCTTATCTCGCCTATCGCACCCTGCTCTCTGGCACGTCATCTCCGCTCCTAAAACAAATGCCTCCTCCTCCACCACCTCCTCCCTCTCCTCCTCCTCCTTCTCTCAAAGCCGTTTATCCTCTCGCTTATGCTTGCTATTCATTTGGCGTGTAAATATGTAGAATATTTTCCTATAAACATTACTCTCTATGAATACAAATTTATATAGGTGCATACAGGTTTCCCTAGCTTTATGTGGGTTCGGTTTGTGCGGGTTTAGCTGTATGCTGAACCTCTTTCACACGTAGCCAACTGCGTGAATTGGAGGTGCGAGGAATGTCACAGCCAGGAGAGGTGCGATGTTTGGGTCTCGAATGAGGTGTGATTATTCTGGACATCCGTGTTGTTCCACTCTGTTTGTCACCGTTCTTCCGGATCTAGGTGAGATTTTATAATGGTGACAGGACGATCCCAAAAGGGAGATCGGGAGTTGAAGTGGCGGCGAGCAACGTTGTTGAGGTCTTTGTTGATGTGTAAGTTGCCGTTGGCAAAGCAAACATATACACTTCTTTGCAGTGTGTACGTCTCTGTGGATATTTGGTGGTAGATTATTCACTGGATTGGTTGCGGGTTTCATTGTATCAGTAATAATGCGCAATAGGTTATTTATTTTTGCATCTTGCAGTATTGTGCACGAGGGAAGTGCACAATACTACACCACTGAGTAGATCACTCAATGCAGTTTGATTTCACTCATATGCAGCTATGCGGTCGGACATGGGACAACATTGTGTGTACTTTATGTACTGAATGCGCTACTTGGCAACTGTCCCATGCGGTTTCACTTTATATGCCCTTTTCTTGGAATGCATTTACTACCACATTAAGTGAGGGAAACTTGTATATACTAAAAGCACGGGGTTAGAATCAATACACTTCATATTTTCTTCACTCTTTTACACTTATATTTCATACACTGTGTATGAGGGAAATGCATACATTTTCTTTGCCTCATAAGAGTAACCAAAGCATGCATTTTGACATTCATTACGTCCTCTCATCTAGGTACAGCTTTATCAGCAAAGAGTTCCCTAACATTTGTAATAAAAGTATATGGTAGACCAAGTTTTAAATGTGTTTTTTTACCATAAACAGGGGATATATCAATAAATGATCTTCATGGTGGTACCCCGGGGTACCAAATAAAACAAAATGGCCGAGGCAGTTAAATATTGTATACCTGGGACACTATTTTTGTTTCCCAGGGGTGTAACTTCACTCCGCGACTGGGGTACCAATCAATCCGAAATCAGTGGTGCCACACTCCGCGACGTCGAAACGCCAAACATTAGCATAAAAATCCGCTATCCAAAATTTCAACTTTGAATCGTGCATCGTGTACAGCTCGTCGAGATCAGTCGATTGCCGCATTCGCCGACCATCAACAGACTAAAAACGACTGCATCACGGGCATCATGCGAGAGCCGGGGTGACTATGGAACCCCGGAGTACCGCCATAAGGTTCAACATAGAATACGAATGCCTCCTGTTAAACCAGGCATTCAGTGAGACTATTAAAACAGCGACCCCTCTCAATAAAAAATACATTTATATCGTTTTAATAAATAATTGTTTGTGATTTGGATATATTTATGTTTATTCTGGGGACTGTCAGAAGACCTGAAAAACCAGGTCTGCTCCACTAGAGCTCTTGTAGCATGCCTTGATGAGGAGTGGCGTGAAAAAAAAACCACACAGACATCACGGAACTCGCGATGAATCATGATGCCAGTGGCAATGCTCTCCACTCTGGGAACACATTCCCTCCTTGGGTTTCTCAGTACTGTAAACCTACCCCCCCCATCATCAAATTGAAGTTTCATCTTATCACCTCCACCATTACATTATAGGAGATGCCATAAAAGCTGCTTTACTAAAACTTCTACGCGGCAATAAATTAATACATTCAAGACATTTACTCGTCCTCCTATCTACAACCTGCATTGACTACAAACACTTAAAATTTTGATTTAAAGTTTTCGTGACTGCAGGGATTCATATTCTTGGTTCTTTCGGAAAAGTCACGTAGAAGGGAAACAATAAAATAATACAAATATATTCTGGGGCCTGTCAGAAGTCACGTAGAAGGGAAACAATAAAATAATAACAATATTTTTATTATTTTATTGCTTCCCTTCTACGTGACTTTACCAAAAGTACCAAGAAAACAAACACTTTCTTTGCTTTTAAAATTACGAGTGAGCTGCTACCACTCACATTTCAGACCAAATATCTACGAACCTTGTCCTACTCACTCTTCCACCTTCTCTCTCAGCCACCCATAGATCTCAGCACAATGCGCGGCCAATTGTCGCCTACCATTTCTACGGTCAGCAGTGGCCTTTAACTTGCTACAATCATTTACATTTGCTTCGAAGTGGAAGGCTGCTCACTTCTCTATTGCATGTGTTTTTTTTTTTAAATATATAAACCTTTCATAACTATATTTACTTCTAATAGGCCTTTTAATAAACATATAAAGAATGTGACAATATCTTCAAACTCTACTACCAATAGAGGTGTAATGATTCATTAATCCCCTCAGACCCCTGATTTAACAATCGCCCAGATTCAACACATTTTCACGAATTGGAGTAACTCAGTGGTGGCCAATACACCAAGCATGGTGATCTATTTTGGTGGATCTCTCAACAAGCTCTGAAATCCACCAGAAAGCTATGACCAACAATTACCACGATAGAGCCGAGACGGAAAGTACTCAATCCATCTATTTGGTAGACGTTATTATGTTACTCGTGTATTACTTCTTCGTCAGGCATTTCTATTTGCCATCGGTTCTAAATAAAATTATTGTACGATTGTGTTTGTTTTGATTTGTTCTGAGATCCATATAAATTCTTGTGCGGTCAATGTACAGGCCACTGCTGTGGTAGTTTGATTGAAGAATATACTGTTTTAATATTGTGAAAGCAGTAGTCTCTCGTAGCTGAAATTACATAAAAACGTTGACTCTTACACAAGCAATTAAAAGCGTGTACACGAATATGAAGTGAACCTTTGATCACTGAACTGTAACCAAACTACTTGCATTCCTGCTGATTGCAGTGATTTGCAGATTCGACAAATTTAAGTGTACAATATTTTTGGAACATCAGATCGTCTGTATATATATTCTTAATGTAGTATTAATTTAAAGTTCACAACTGTCATTACTTTTCAGTTTGTGTTTATGCGCCACTGCATATACAGTGCGATTTAAAAATAATGTATTGTATACTATGTGAAAAAAACTCATAATGGTTGATGAATATTTAGTACCGAGTTCAACTATTTTGTCCTGCCTCATGCTATAAATTTCCTTGCAGGTAGTGGTTGGAGGACATAGAGATTTAGCTCGTCTTTGTATGACAGTCGCTAACTTCAAGGTAATAATTTCATTGTCCTTTGCGTTACCAAATTCAACTTTAAAAAAACAACTCCTGTCAATGACATCACGCAAGGCTGGCCATTCCACAGTTTCCCCCATCATATTTGACACTGATATTCTCAGCCACAGTAAACCCATTAATCTGCTTGATACACTAATCTCGTCTATGCAATGGCTATCTCACTCATCTGGCTAAAGAGGCATTGAAGCAGCTTCACTTTTCCGTGCCAAAACCCTCCTTTTGACTTCAAACAATTATGCCTAATGTACAACACAAATTTGGCCAAAGTTGGAATACTGCTGTCATATCTGGTGTGGAGCACCCATTCCCTTCCTGTGCTGTGCTCGATAGACTTAACATGAAAGCAGTCACGCTGATTTATCATTCAGCGCTCAATGATTTACTGCAGTCACTCGCCCACCAACAGGCCTTCTTATCACTCTTCCCTCCCCACTGACATGGTCACCGCTTTTGTAATATTCACTTATTGATTCTTACACCCGGGTCGAGGACTTAGGTCGACTAGACGGAGCATTTCCTCTCACCACCACACTGCAGGTCACAGCACTTCTGCTTCTTCACTGGCACTGCTCGACTTTGGAATTCCCTCCCATTGTTTCTCTTTTCCCAAGTTCTTAAAACAACCTTGGTCGCGTTAAGAAATGTATTAACTCTAACATCTGTTACATTTGTAAGAGTGCTATTTGTTGCTGGCCGCTTGGTGTTGATGGCTTTAAGGCATGTGCTAAGCAACTATTATGTAAATAAATAGGTGAAAACATTATTAGATATATTTAGTTATACAATATAAACTTCAATACAACTAAAGTAGATTTCCCTATAATATAATACAATAAAATCTCAAATTTAGTTAGGCAATATACATGCAAGATCAACAGTTATGCAGATAACTGATTGCTTATGAAGGGTAGGTCATTAGTTAAACATACTGGAATGAAAATCTAAAGCATTTTGAAACGCCATACAATGCACAATATAAAAAAAACATGACCTAAATATAAAGCACACTCTTTGAAAGCATAACTTCTGTAAAAGCAACTCTCCCCTTTTAACTTGTATGGTACGCTGCCTAGAAAAATATATAATACTGCACTGAGGCTACGTGAAATGTTTGTTCAATCTCACAAAAAAAAACCGTGGCGCTAATGTGGTTAAATATTTAAGCGAGAAGCGTCTATTATTAGCAGTGAACACAGCTCACAGAGGCCTGAAGTCCGCCAGCCGCTATGGTCTGGGGACCCATCACTGGGCATGTGTTTCCCGCGGCTCACACGCCCGGGGAAGGGCAGCCTTCAGGAAATGGCTCCGTGTGAACACGTGCTTCCTAGCTCGCAGCCAGACCACACAACACCTTGCGCATACCACGCTTTGCCCCCTGATAGCCCAGCGACAAGAGGTAAGGTATAACTTACGTGTGCCGGGACACACAATGCCATTTGGATTTAATATTAAGGGCGAATTTATGAGCATCTTCGGATGCTGGATTCAATGAACACACAAATATTGGTGCTTTCAATGATGTTTTAATGCAAGCAAATAACTCATGAGGTTTAATATACGGTATTTGAATTCTAATGGTCTGTTTCTTCATTGCAATTTATTTGCCAGTGATGCTAAATGATCGTATTCGCCACAATGCCAGAAAAATATTACTTCACCGAATCATGATTCCAAAACTGTGGCAAATCATTAAATTAAGGGAAGGCATAATCTATGCAAGATTAATATATCACATTTAAGCTCTTGAGAGTGTTTACTTTTCTCTTACAATCAGGTTCCTCCAGTGGGTTTAAATCCTTATTCCAAATGAATTGCAAGGTCACTTTCAGTCTTCTATAAACACGTGGCCTTGTCAAAGCTTAACTCATCAACCTTATCTCTCCTTACTCCTCCCTCTGTCTGCCTTCCGGGATCAACAACTGTTATTGCTGCTGTCAAATGAACATCTGCCCCTGTGGGAGGGTTAGTCGTATTCCTCAGCCATCATTTCTGTATGGAATCCCTCTGCCGGGACCTCTGGTCCAACTCATTGTACTGCTGTTGCCCAATTACCCTTGATATGATCTCGTCAAATCTCAGAACTTTAGGAGGCTTTAGCCTGGTCGGTGTTTGGATCAGCGACTGCCAGTGCATGACCGTTGCTGCAGGCGCATGGCTGCGATGTACCGGCAGATGGCAGCACAGTAATGGGTGTGGTCTCCAGATAGATTTGGTCCTGCTCAAAGGGTTGAGTGTCTCTGGATTAAAACGCGTTTGTGCGCTTGGTTTTCATCCCCTCGTACGCACTTCCATCCCACATTCCAAACACGTATTCGTAGATTTGGACAAGCATTCCAATGCAGGACCCTCCTGAAAAGTATTGAGACTCTGAGAAGCTTTGCAGGATAACTAAATGGCATTATTATGAAATTGTAATATTAACAAAACAAAGCCTGTTAACCTCCTCTGCCGACAAATAACAATCCCCTTGAAGGCTGCTCACAAATGCTTGTGTAGTGTATATCTATTTCTTCCACACTGTAAATGTGGATTTTTCAACCCACAGTTAAAACCTCTATCTTGCCCTTTGATATCCTATATACGGCACACACTCCCCGTCATACCCGGAGCCATGCTCCACAGTGAATGCTGGTAAATCTCTAAATTGTAATTGTCATGTAAATGATTACAAATGATTATTGCGCATATAACGTCACATTTTCCCTATTAAAACTAGGTGAAAGATGTATATCAACCACTGCTCATTATTTAAAACGATACCCTTTATTTAGACACGAAAGCCTCACTGTATCTGCTCTTACAGGACGGCCCTGCATTTGGCATGTTTGGTCAATTTAACTCATGACTGTGTGATTTATGGGAGGAAACCGGAGTGTCCAAATAAACTCAAAGACAAGTGGATAACACTTAAAAAGCTCCACGTATCTTCATTAACCAAACATTTGCTGTACTGTCATTGAATGGCCACTTAGCAGCCAAGTGAGTTTGAAAGTTTTACAATCCTGCATCAGCCCACAGGAACTGCTCAGGAACAGGCACAATACACCTCTGCACCCATCTCAGGCACTATATAAATCAAAGTAAAATAAGTGTAGCCTAAGATTTATCATTACACTGTGTGTGCGCTATACGAGAACGGCGAGAGCTGCCTATTTCACTCTTTACTATTTTAAAATTAACAAAGGTAAAAGCTCCCCAAGGCACAAACTTCACACTGAAAATCAGGCAATAGAAGGTGTTACCAAATAAGCCATCGACCGCACGTTTTGTTTCCCAATAGACAGGGGATGTGACTGTGCAAGCCCCCCCCAAAGCGGGTGTGCGCAGGTACGGTCACAGTGTGGGGAATCTCGCTTCTGAGTGAGGTGCAACCCCTGCACCCGTGTGTGTGTACACTGGCAAAGGGGAAGCCCTCTGGGTGCACGTGCATATGTTGGTGTGCCAAGTGAGTATCCGCGGCTACCCGTGGCGTCTGCATGTATGTGTACCACTCAGTATAGACATCTGTTAACCATCAAGACATTTCAAAACATGTTTGCGAACTCGTGCCGGTTGTGCATTTATAATAAGATCCTGATTTTCAAATAATAAAACGTCTTAAAACACAATATGGGCGCTTTGCATTACTTGGCATTACATAATAAAATGTAGATGTACCTAGTGCATAAATGCACTGGCATCTCAAGATGCAGAAATTCGTTGAATTGTGAAAGAGGCTATACCCCTTGAAATTGTATTTTTTTCATATAATGGGTCAATGTAATATCTATACATAAGTAGACAAATAACCTTCGACACAACTGAAGGGGCCAAACTATACATTTCATTTATTTATTGTTCATTATGCTCGTTTACCCAGGGAAAGCCCCCGTAATCCACCCTAGTTGTAAAAAAAAAATGTGCTGAATAGGTGCGAGTACTCTTATGCCATATTCCACTATGTGGTATTATGTAAAAATAACAACCCCCTCCACAGAACTGGCGCATTTACAGGAGAGGTTTCACAATGAATGGACCTGAAACTGTGCGCTGATGCTCGGAGGTTTCTTCTTCTTGTTGAGGTGCAGCAGGGACTTGGTGGTGCGGTCGTGCAGCGTTAGGTTCACGATGTGCTTCAGGGAATTCACGTCCAGCAGATGCTGCCACAGGCAAACACAGCAGGTCACGACACATCCACACTGGACAGGTTATGCCCTTCTAAGTCTTGTCTTGCAGAGTATGCACGCATGTTGAACTTCTTTTGCACCGTACGTAGCCAACCGTGCTAATCGGGAGGTGCTAGGGGAAGGACAACACACTAAAGACTTAGAGCTGTTTTAACAAACTAAACAGAAACAAGCGAGGCGTGTTAAACAAATCCTGCAGGATTAACAGATGTTATTGGAAAGAGTCAACAGATTATTGTGTTGGCAGTGGCACACAAGCACAAATAAACTAATAACTCAATATTTTTATTTTTCGGGCAATGGTCCTTCTTCATCGCACCTGCTATATACTTTTCTCCTTTTAAGGTACTGTAATTGATACATGTGGTGAGCTTTTTTCTGTTATTGGAAAGTACACTCCATATAAACGATGGGGCCTCATTCAACATAAAAAAGCAATATAGTACAAATATGTATGTGTTGAGTGGGGCATATGGGTAAAACAATACATAAGCAGGACTGTTCTGCTTTTAAGAGTTCAACATTTTTTTTCTGAAGAATGTTTTTCAGTAGTTTATAAATTTCACCAGGGGTTACAGGCTTTCCATTTAAAAAAAAAATGGCCCAGTAGAGCAGATGTTAAGGTTGTTTAAAATACACGACCTAGATTTTGTTATTGCTAGAAGTCACACCTCAATAAGCAAATGGCCCAGACATTATTTCACAGTCAACATGATTTTTTTTCCCCTTTAATCGCAACTAGATACACTTAGATAGTAAAATATCATAATGCTCCTCTTTTTATATAGCATCCAGACATTTATCATTCACCTTCGTCGAAAAGATAGCCTAATTTTTTACCTATTGTATCAGTTATGGTTATAAGTGAGCAGAATGCAGAGGCAAAGGAACTGTGACAGTGTGCAAGACCAAACGATCCATCTTATCTCATTTTGAGTCATATAGCTCCTTATTCCAAGGGGCTTCACATCAATTATAAAGTTGTGCATGGGATGACAGTGGTTTGAGATGAAAAGTGGGGTTATTAAAAGTGGTGGTGTAGTTTTGCGTGACAGTCGAGCAGGCAGGAGTGGTTAAGGAGGGGTTGGGGTAGGCCTGGTGAGGGGGGCACGGAAACCTGGGGGGGGGGGGGGGGGAGATGTATTGTGGCAACGCATTGGGAAGGCAAAGGGAGTTGGTCCGGGGTGGGAGCCGGGCGGCGGAAAGGAGGACCACACTTCACGCGAACATTATGCGCAATTCTTAGTCGTAATCCAACCTCACATTTACCACTAACTAGACACAATCCTACATTAGAACTTCACCTATTGATGTACAACATCAATGAAAGTCAGCCACACAAACCATTTCAATGCACTTTCTTCAGGATCTCACTGATGTTCACGGCTCGAGGACAGATAATGGGCTCGCGTCACCTGGTACCCACGCTGATGCACGGTTACCATCCCTTTGCAGGGAACAGTAGGGAATGCAATACGTAAAGCTGTTTATTGATGTAAGCTTGAGAAAATATATAAAAAGTGGATGGGTTTTATTTGGAGAGTCTGCATGTGTAGCCAGCTGCCCAATAAATCAATGGTTTGAATAAGGATGCCATCATGTTGTCTAAGCACTAAATGCCTGCAACATTTAATAATTTAATTTACATATTCATAGAGTAAATAAACCAGTCTGTGATATTTGCCGTATTTTAGTGCAAACATTTTCACCAAGGTACAAAGATTTTCGGTTTGTTGACATACGAAATAAATATAGTATGCACAGCATCACATCATACACGTGTGTATATTTCGTCAACATTTGAAGTTTCACACCTCCAGGGAACACTAATATCAATAAACTACTCAGCAGGATAGTTTCTTAAGCAATTACTCATGTGCATTACCGTTAATGCCAATGCTTAGGAACAGAACTGTTAAAATGGCATTAATCATCAGCACAGGCACTTTTAAAGCGAGTTTGAAATATCATTGGCACAGTTACTGAAGCTGTAATGGTGAGCACTTAAAGAAGATGGTTCCTGTGGTAGACTGTTTATGCTATACATTGGTCAAACTATGAGCTCAGGCCTAATTGCTTAATCCTAGCAATACACAGCAACCTTTGCCCAACATTGCATATGATACATTTTACTCAAATCATATGCACGCAGACCTTTGTCTAAACAACAGAACAGGCATTTTTTTAATGCGCCCTGCACATTGTTTAGAAAGAATGTTAAACAGTAGCTAATGCTTCCTTCCATCCCTATATGAGATAAATTATTTCCTTCACTGCCGACTAGGAAGCCAGATCAGCAAGTGTTTATTTCATTGAGACTCTCCCCTCTGAAGAGTGATTAAAGCAAACAACAGAGGTCCAAGATGTTTATACAGATATCCCAAGACGGTGAGACACGCTTGTCACAAATGCAAAAAATAACTCCGCCTGGTGAGTTGTGTAACTTCATACCTTCGGTATGCTCTGTCTGGACTTTACATTCTTGCCTTTGCTGGTAAGACAAAGCACACACAACTCCGGTTGTTAACATTTCGTAAAAGTTGTACAAACATATCCAATCGGCTGCGATTGCACGGCAGGAAGATCGATCACACTCTGCGTCGAAATGAATTATAATCCTTTGCAGAAACGGACACAGATTGAAATGGCTTAAATAACAGGCATCATGTGATGACAGCGCAGTGTGTAAAGCTGTTCAATGAGATGTTACGGTGTCACACTTCTAAATACAATGAGAGAAAGTTTTTATGTTGGTAATTGTTAGTTTATAAAGAAATTAAAAAGAGGAATAGGTTCTTGGAAAACAATACCCCTGAATATATTTTCGTGAATTTATAACATGTGGTTTAAAAAATATAAATTAACCCTGTAGAGGGCAGATATTATGCCATCTCATTCATACGCTTCGAAGTTTCCATAATGTGGCATGTCCATTATTTTTTATACTGCGTCGTTCTAATACATTTGTACCGAAAGATTAAAAGACGCTCAGCCCAAGGAGCAAACATGTCCAGTCCGAGAGATTGATCTTGCCAACAAGAGGCAGTGTTGAAGGTTGCCAGGTTAAAGCATCGTGCCACAAATATTCTGAGTTAACAATCCAGGAACTTGTCCTAATTAAATTAGGTTCTCAATTGTAGAAAGTCGTATTTTATGGTCTCAGCATAGTCACCACCAATGGTTGCCCAGAAAAAGCAGAATAAAATGTGGTGTTGTATTTGATTTTACTACATTTTTTCCTGCTCTGTGAATAACCATTTCATTTCACTGTCACGAGACAATGGCATTGTAAAGAATATGTGCGCCCTGCTGCGTAAAGCGTATAAAGGGCACTTGAAGGATTGTAAGGGAGAAGTCCTGTAAAGGATCTCTTCTGTCGCCCATTCCCTGACACGTGGCACGCTGATCTGTGAGATCTTCAAAACAAATCTTTCATCTCGCCAAATGTCACCAAATGCACAATTGAAATAAGTTAGTCAAAAACACAAAAAATAAATAAAATGAGCGGCAGTGCTTAGAGTGTTAAATGGTAATCAGCCATGCGATGTGGAACAGAAGAACACAACATCTGGTTAGAGAGCAGCATCATCAGAGTGAAGGAGAAACATGCAGCTTATACTTCCCCAAAGTCTGTGAGGCTCGCCCTTGATGCAGTAATTTACCATTTAGTGTTAAACACCTGCACATTAAACTAATATTGTTTTACTAAACATTACCTACCCACTTGAAATATAGCTCAAATATCACTTGCAAAGGAACTGTTAAATTTGTTCAAAGCCACTTCATGGATGCAGGCCCAATGGTTTGTGTGAAATGTGATGGACCAGAGTGTTAAGTACATTGGGAATGGGAATCTCAGTGGCTAAAGCTAACACTGTAGTGATGCCCATATGATATGACAAACATGGTCAAGATCCTGATTTGAAAACTAGGGAGCAACCCAAGTTAAAAATGAAACCTTAATGTGTGACAAGGTTTAAGTTATCTGCATGGCCTCACAGTGCATATAAGTTATTTGATAAAAAATATAAGAATCTAAGCTAAATGAAGGCATGCACAGCTAGAACACGTGAACATTGAGCACATTAGAGATCAGAGTGCAGTTTAACGACTGTGATGAGAAACAGCATAGAATGACAATACATGGACGCAACATCACTTTCAGGTAGTTTCACAATGTCATGTACACCTCAAACATTATAGTGGGGTCCAAAATGCATCTCATAATAAATGCGAGAGTACAAATGACGTGAGGTAAACATATTAAAAGCCAGTGGTTATTCTAGGTCACTGCACACACGACTCTTACCACAGAACAGTGCAGGGTGCCATCATATGGTGACATCATCATGAAAGAGCCACCAATATTTTCTGTCATTTCCAAATAACTCCCTTAACATATTAATGGCTAACGACTTTCGGATGGCAGAAAATTAAGTACATTTACAAATGTGTGACTATGCTATCGAGTATACCATACTTAGACCATGTACTGTTATACATGTACGATCACCACCGCATAATAGCACACCACCAATTCAAATTTGAGTGGAAACAGGGAGTGAGATTCGTCACATCTCAGATCTGTGACAGGGCAGTGAGACCGCTCTTTCAAATGAAACCATCACCATTTTCGTTGCATTTTATATGTTTATATATGTAAAAAAATCTGCATGCAGTATGCCATTGGGGATGTCGTTATCTCGCCTTGTGTGCTATTCAGCAGTGGTAGTTGATGTATAAGCATACATACACATGTGCAAAGTGATATCTCATTCAGGTGAACGCCAATGTAATGCAAATGAATGCAATTTAGATACAAAATGCATCAACGTAAGGACCTTAATGACATCATAATTAGCTGATGCGTTATTAAAGAAATATGTAAAATATTACGCCATTCTGAAAGAATTGGAAGTTCTCTTAGAAATTGTTGTGCCTATCAGGTGTGGCTCAAATGAGGGCAAATGTAAGAGCCGCTGTAAATATATAGTGAGAGTGAAGCATGCACTGAAACGACAGGGTAATAATCATCGCTTTAGCAATGACGTGATGGCATTGCCCTTAGAAGGATGTCTGGGCAGGCCCGGTCACTTCCAGATCTTTCCGTGATATTAGACTGTGGCTCAGCCGTAGTGAGGTCTTAAACTTAATTCTGCGTTAAGATACCTAAATCACAATTGAAGGGTATCCAACGAAATGAAAAAAGGAAAAATAATTAACTTGTATAATTTGCTGTGATTCGCGACAAATATAAGTGAAAGTCAAATCAGTATGCGAATTCAGCACATGCTTGCAGCCACCACTGCGATCAGGGGTGCTCAATATTCAAAATGCTCCTCAATTATATTGTGAATGTTGGTTTCCTATTGATGAAATAACACTGTGCACATGTACATACACACAAGTGAAATTGAGGCAGAGGACTTTCTCCAACACCCACTCACGTGAGGATTCCAGAAACCCTCTCCAATAGTTTGCTGTGCGCAGGGAAGGCAAAGAACTCGGCGTCTTCGGAGTCAGCCCGCCAAGAAGCGCAGCCTCTAAGCCCAGCCCCAGGCCTCCCCACACCACCATCACCAGCAGCACCATTAGTCTCGCTAAAAGCACAGCCATGCGAGCCGCATCAGGGGGTTGATAACAGTCATCCACAGAAGAGACACTCCACCAGAAAGCATGGCACGGCTCGACTGCACTAAAAGACCTGCAAAATTCCCAGAATTTAAAAAAAAACGGATTTGAAAATGCCCTTCAAATTATTAGCCTTACATTTTTCAGCAGGAAGAATAGCGCCCATAAAGAAGCAAACAAAAATACGACGTGCTGTGTTAGTTATTAATTACCAGGCATGCAAAGATGCATTAATTCGGTCATGAAAGTATTTTTTTTTATGCTCAATACATGCATTGAATCGTGTAGCGAAGAACCAATTCGTTTTATTTGTACATATTGTATGCAATTGATTCATGTAAGGCCTCCAGCTACTAGAGGCTCCGTATTCACCGTAATGACAAAAAGTTTATTCTGTGCACAATCCGTGGGCCTGCAGGATTATCAAGGCTTCTGTGGACAGTTGCACTGATACAAGAACCCTTAATTCAAATCACAACCTGAAAAGACAATTTATCGAATCCCAAGGGGTCCACCTTATTATATGCCGATCAATTTCACAGGTAGCAAGTCGCCTTGGCCTTAACCCGGCTACAACATTGAAAAAGAGGTAATGTTCCATGTTGCTCAATGGGTAAAATTTCATTTCCAGGTTACAGAAAGGATATTGACCGACGTAATTAATGACTATTAAAGGAATAAATTAGCTGTGTTTCAGAAGATACCCTTTGCAATTTTCCACGATGGCGTATTATATATATATTTTAGTGAATATACAGTTGTTTTATAAATGGGAAGCAACGGGAGAAGATGGAGGAATGTAAGAATTCAGACAAGTGATGTCGGCAGCCTCAGTTGTTAAGAACGGTGTAGAGGTTTAATAAAATAAAACAGAGAAGTCAGGGCATGAGCTTGAAACAAGTGACCCAGTCATTCATTGGTACTTGAAGAACAGTAGAGTAACTCACAACATGGCTGAGCAAGTTAAAGGCAATAATACGAGGAGGGCATTATGCTGAACAGCACAATCAATGCCACATATGCTGTCAATGCAAATTAATAAACGAGTAACTATGGATACATCCCATGAGGTATATTTTGTTCAAATTCTCTCAAATATATATTTAGAAAATTAATGTGCAGTACACATATTACTTGCAACAAGACCTCCATTCAGGATTGTGAAGACGGGTGGTCAGGAATGTTAACTCACATCATCACTGACATTTATAATTACTGTGTATCCATTTCATACTAAAATAAGCAATACATGGTGTACCTTTAACTGAGGTCTTATCATGAAACAGAATAACCTACATCGCGCTAAACGAAAAGCACCAACAGTAGAGAAATTAATTAAAATCACGGCAAAACATGTCCTGCCAGACATGAATTGTAATGTGGGGATTTTGTAAAAATGATGCATGTTTTCTGAGCATGGTGGTACACAACACGTCTCATAGAGAAACGTGGAGGTGGGATGGGGTGGAATGGACGTATGGATTATGTGAAAATGAAGAGGCCAAGAATGAGACATCAAGCAGCAGGGAAATAAAGTGCATGCGGGGGGGGGGGGGGGGCAGTAAAGGTTTACGTTCCTATAAGTGCGGAGTTTAAGTGTTAGCCCAGGGGTCGGCAACCAAAATAACAAGAGCCCATTTATCTCGAATTCGAAAAAAATACATAAGCTCAATATATCAAGAGATGCAATGCGTGTGAATACAAGACTGGCCCTTAATAAATAACAGTCAAGGAGCGGTCCCTTAAAGAGCCTCATGCGGTTAGGGAGCCGCAGGTTGCCGGCGACCCCTGTGTTAGCCCTTCACAAGAGCGAGTCTTCTCCACTCAGTTTGCTTCACACGTGGACAAGGATACTCGGAAGACATCACAAGTACAAAAAGATCCTTGAGACTCAGCGAGTTCCTTGAGGGTAAATAAGAAAATATTGCACGATGTGCTTCATACATTTTCCAGGTATTGATAATAGTTATGGGCAATATGGCAAGGTGGTTTGAAATAATATCGTGACCTGACGCCGATTAAATGTACAGCTGCAGAGGCATGTGAAAGCTACGAGGAAAATACTAGGGTGGGGGGGGGTTATGCCGACATTTTAATATACATCTATAATCCAACCACTGGAATATCTTTCATTGATTACTTCCATTAAGTTTGGTAAGTAATTGTTGTACAATACATTGCCAGAATCATTTCTGTTTCTGTGTAATATGATGGCATTTTAAATGACACTGTCCATGTTGAAACAACATACCGTTTGATATCGAATCGATTTTTACAACCCTTACATGACTATTTATTATCTTACCATGGCAATCCACGTATTTTGGTTCATTAAACAGTATAGTTCAAACATGGGCATGCAAAAACTTAAATCGTTGACAAATTCATTCATTTCAAGACAAATGAAGCCAGTTTATTTTACTAATATATGCTGCAGTTGTGAATTGCTGTCGAGCCTGCATTTTCTACTTGCTGAATAAGCTCCCATGTGCAAACCATGGTTGTCTGTCGGTTTGTTATTTCAGGTGTCAATTCCCGATTTCCCAGCATTCCCAAGAAAAGTCCACACCAACTCTGACCTCCACGAATATTCATCGCGAGAGTTTACATGAGTTGGGGGAATGCTGCCATTAAGTAGGAGCTTCCTTCCAGGCCAAGCAACGCATACGCCTTAGAAGGGCAAATACTGTAAGGGGCCATCCATTTAGTATGTACGCAGAAATCTGTCAAAACTTGACCCCTCCCCCCTTCCCTGTACGCATGCGTACTTTTTACCCCCCTACCAGTGTACGTACACTTGACGCCCCCCCCCCACCCCCCTGAATCCTATAGAACGGCCGATATTTAATCCACACAGAACCGATCAAGGATTAATAATAACACATTCCTGCGGAGGGAGCTGGTAGGAACGTCGGGTTGCTCGGTCAATGGCCAGGGTCAACGGCGGCAGCACCACGTGGTGTAGTCCGCAAATATGCCTGACTGTGAGGGCGGGCACAAGCCGGCGTGAGTAGGTTAAACGTTGAGTTTTATAAGGGCACCACGGGGTGACCAGCCCCACCCCACCCAGCCCCACCCCACCCAGCCCCACCCTCCCCACCCCACCCAGCCCCACCCCACCCAGCCCCACCCCACCCAGCCCCACCGCTCCCACCCCCCACCCAGCCCCACCCTCCCCACCCAGCCCATCCCTCCCCACCCAGCCCCTCCCCACCCTCCCCTCCCCACCCAGCCCCTCCCCACCTAGCCCCTCCCTACCCTCCCCTCTCCACCCAGCCCCACCCCTCCCATTTTTTATATCCGAATGTCCGGATACACGTGGACAGACATCCACAGACATACACAATTAATCCCCTGCCTCCTGTGAGAATTAATCCCAGTTGGGCTTCCAGTCCACTACGTTTCCTACCAGTACAAATGGGCGCTAGGTGGCGATGTTTTTATATATCCAGGTGTCCGGATACACGTGGACAGACATCCACAGACATACATAATTAATCCCCTGCCTCCTGTGAATAAATCCCGGTTGGGCTTCCAGTCCACTACGTCTCCTACCAGTATTAAAGTGTTTAAGCAAACAGATAGTTCCACCGCCAGACTATGTAACTAATTTGAAGGTCAACGTAGACAAATTATTATCGAGGCTTCACCCCCCCCTCCCACCCTGTTTCCTATGCGTACGTACTAAGTGGATGGCTCCTAAGTGCACTCACATTGTGCGATGGTCGGTCAAATTTTCGTCACATCCTTGTGTGACGCAACAAAGTCAAGCCAATGAGTGAAATTGTTTCAGTGCGCAAATGGGCACACAGGGCACTACTTCATTCCTGTTAGAAGCCATCGCCAATGGTGAAGATTCCACATTCCTCGCACAGGAGCTGGTTTCTGTACAGGACAGCCATTGTTGATTTCCTACAAAAATGGGAGTAATTTTATTGACCCCCCGGAGGGGATAGGTCAACCCCCAAACAAGATATGAACTCGAGACCTACTGATTGTAAGTTTAGCACTTTATTTATGGGATTTATTCGTCAAGTGTCTGATCTCACAACCTTGAAATTCACCAATGGAAAGTTCCTCATCTGCTATAAAGTGAACATTTAAATGTGCAATTTTGAACGAAAAATCGTAATTTTTCCTGCTGAAAAAAGACAACGAAACAGTAACAAACTTAACACTTACATTACCACTTATTATTGTCTTCAAAAAGTATTGTTCCGGTAGCGAAGCTTTAAGTCAAACATGCACAGGTGAACAAGTACAGGGGACTGCACTTACTGTGTCTTCTGCATTGCCTCTTGACACTGATCCACACTATTGAAGAAACTGAAAAACAGACAGAACTCAATTGGGAAACAGTGCCTGTTGAATATCAACTCCTCCATGCAAATTACACCTCGACAAAATTTGTTGCTGGAAAATTACGTGAATACGTATGCACCGTTCTATACACAGTTGTGAAGTGCACACACCTAACTTTTAAGTTGAAGTATTTTACTTCAGAAATCTTAAAACCATGACTCACTTGGAAATTCATTTTGAAATGCCTCATGAACACATATATAAACAAGTTTATTTGTTCTTTGTCAATGCACTGCTATGATATACATTAAAAGTAATTTTAATGTATATCATCATTTTAACACGTAGGCTTTCGCGACCAATATTATTCATAATAAAGGTTTTTGGGTTAGATCGCGTTTATTTATAAATGTGTCGCAACCCTCCACCTGTACTCAAACTGTAAATGTGGATTAACTCTTCAACACACCGGTGGGCTGAAGTGGTGAATTATTTGTCTTTTGTCAACGTGACACTTTTCTTTGCTGATTGGCCGTGTCGGGTGGTGGAGGGTTGCGACACATTTATAAATAAACGCGATCTAACCCAAAAACCTTTATTATGAATATATCATCATTATCATCATCACCAGCCACGTTCTATCCACTGCTGGATGACGAAATTTCCACGTTTCCACCACTCCCCATGGTCACACAATGCCACAACAGATTTCACTGCCGCACACGAGCTCCATCTCCCAAGTGGTTTGTGCTGCTGGGTGTGATCTCTCTCCTGGGTGTGATCTCTCTCCTGGCTGCAACTCTGTCACCGGTCTCGTCCATTGGCCATCAATGCTTCCAAAATAACGCATTCTGCCTGCCTGCCTCTTTAATCATTAAATGTAAGTACATTAATGTTGTAAATTCACGGGATACGCCGAACAGGCCATTTAGATGACTCAACCCCCAATTAAAATTGGATCTAATTTACAAATTATACAACTTATACTGCATGAAAAGCACAGTACAGTATGCTATTTACAGCATTGCCATTTTGAAGCATTCCATTGTTATATTAGATGTTTATCCCCGAGTGTAGATATGTTATACAAAATCAAACCATTACATTTAAATAATAAAATACATAAATGCAAAAGGATCATTTTTCAAAGCCGATTTGCACGGTTAGCAAGGTACGATTCGAAAGAAGTTCAACACACGGTAATACATACATATAATGCTACTGACAAATTTTAAAAATAGCGAATAGCTGGGAAACTGGCTAAACAGGACTATCCGTGTAACAAACCAAACTAATTTAAATGTAACAGAACATGAACACGTGAATAAAAAAGGTAACAGTTCTATGTACAACTGTCTGGACTGTTGGAGCAGGTGGTGTTGACAATAATCACAAGAAGAGAATCTTTCACACATGACAGTACTGTGTGTACAGAAAACACTGCTAGTACAGCGAGGCTGTGTGCTTTGGTGGAGAGACGATGCAAGTTACCCATCCCTACTGGATATCTCTGGAAAAGAGCTGCATAGCTCATTGGATTCCTCTGGGATAAATAAAGATTCTGATTCTGAATTGCCGAAGCATTGAAACACAGAAATGCCAAGATGATGGGTTTGAGCCATGGGTGTCTATGCTGGATAAACCAGGACTAATTGTGATATTCGTAGCCTGGTCTATTAATAGACACCCTATATTTTCACAAACTATTTATTCTGCAACTGTGTTGGCTGGACATAGGTATGGCACAACCCTCCCAGTCACACCGGTGTACACAGCTGACTAATCAACAGGTATCAAAAGGATGTTTTGCTATATCATCTGGTGGATTCCTCAATGCAATGAATGTCATGTGATGCTTTGTAAAATGTCCTCATCCTCAGTGCTCATGTCATGGGGCAGCCCTGAGTCATTGGTGGAAATGTCATCGTTCTATGGTGAAAGTCAGTGTCTCCACAGGAAGAACTGCTGGATGTAAGGGTATCCTGTATTGGAAAACACCTTTGCTCTGTGTCTGGACACCAAGGGCAGAATTGGGGGAAAAATATATTATCAGAGTTGTCTCTTTTGTTTGCATTTTGACTGCTTGTGTTGTGGTTACTGCAAACATGATGCCTTGAATAAAGGTGTCAGTTTTTGTGCCAGTTAAAAGGGTAAAACCTATTTCGATATCTTGTTACTGGCAAAGGAGGTCTCATAATGTAAATGCTCACCCCGAGCCCTCAATACTCTGATAGTGCGCTGTTTTTTGAGTTGTACGCCTTTTGGCGTCTTCTGGTCCAACACCAGTGGAGACTAGGCTCTAAGAAAAGCCGTCTCGGGTGTGGACCAATCAAATTCAAGGACAGTGCATATTATTATCAGAGTTGTCTCTTTTGTTTGCATTTTGACTGCTTGTGTTGTGGTTATTGCAAACATGATGCCTTGAATAAAGGTGTCAGTTTTTGTGCCAGTTAAAAGGGTAAAAACCTATTTCTAAAAACCGAAAGCTCACTGCATCTCTGAAAGATTTCTGTGGCATCGCTTACCGGTGAGGTTTGTCCCCGGAGCTCCCTCTACGAATGTCTGCGAGGAGGATGCGTGAGTTTCGTTTCATACCTATGTCAAGGAAAACGTGACAAGAGTGAGAATTAACAAACAAAAAAGCATTCGACTGCAGAGCTCTTACCCCAGGCCACAGGGTTCAACTGTGATGGCAGCTTAAGCAGGAAACTGTAAAAAAACTTTTTATTTACATAAACACATTTTATGGATAGTTAAAGACAAAAAAATATATATTTTGTTATAAGTGGTAAACGAAGTGACACAAAAAAATAGTACGCTGCAATTGTCTTTGGGGAGTTATTGTTTAGTTTTTTTCAATTGCATTCAAATTTGAGTGCACAATGCATATTATAAATTGGCAGACGTACTCAAGGAAGGTTTGCTCTTTAATCCAAACACATGTATGATTGCATTTAACAAAAACGACAAATGTTACTGAACACAGGCTTCTCACTCATGGATTTTCAAGCTGTAAATGTGCGCATCATTCACATTTTAGTAGGCACTGGTTCTTCACTCCTCAAGGCAAGGGAGTCGTATGAGAGGCGTAAACATGAGCTGATTAGTAGAGAAGAGCGGCCAATAGAGTGGCATGCAGATGAAAACGGGGCGAAGGTAAAGCATGGGAACATCCACTAAACGATGAACATGGAATTAGAGCAGTGCGGGGGAGGAGGTTAGCCAAACACCTACTGTTCATCCAGTTGGCCAGCAACAAGGGTTTCTCCCCCTCCTAATTGCAGTCCACACTTTATAACAACGGTGAAAGGAATACCAAAACTCTAGTGGCCGCTTATGTTCAAACAGCATTTGGACAATTTAATCAAGGTTACGTATCAAGGTCACGATGACAAACTTTCCAACACAATAACGAGGTGTTGGAATTCTGATACCATTCTCATTTGAATTCAACCCTTTGTATTATCTTGGTTTATAGGTAAGAATGAAAATACACAAAAAATATATTTTAAATTAAGTTCCCCTGACATGTAAACTGAGGCTAACTTTGCAGCAGATAATTAGGGCGCTTTGTTTTAATGTATACGTCAGGCCAAAAGTAACACATATACACACTGTACACGTGGTCATTACATTGTAATAGATCTAATACACAGACGATAGTGACTGAGATGGACTGATGCAAATTATAATGGTTTTATAGAAGGGCTAGAAAGCTACAATTAGTACAAATATGATCTAGCTTAATTCAATTCTTATATCAAGACCATTTTAAAAAGCTAGATTTTTTTAAATTTGGGTCTGCAGAAATAACGCCTGAGAGGTTGGTTGGATTTATACACAGGGCACAGTCAGCCCAAAGCACTACATTCGTCCAAGTGTCATGAATAATACTTATATATGGGGCCATCGTGTTCGTGAAACAGGCTATTAATTCGTGTCCTATATACGGTACACACACTCTACTGGACTATATATATATGTTACTGCTACTTGAGTGACCTTGCACAGTAACAGGCAAAGTACAACATATATATGCAGGCCCTCCTGTTCATATTCATTGTTAGCTAATGCTATATACGTACATGCCATGGTAACGTAGTAACTATTTTACTAAACTATGTTTTATTTTACCAAGTAAGGCCCACTGAGCTATATCGCTCTTTTTCAGAAGCGAAATGGCCACAATTGAGAGCTCAACGAAGTGGTTTATGACGTGGAAATGTACAGCTAGCACAATACTCGAAGCGCATGTTTCTAAATGTGGAGGGAAAAACCGGAGCACCCGGAGGAAAATCCACACACCCATGGAGAGAACATGCAAACTTCAGATATGCAGGCGTTAGGGTCGGAATCAAACCCATGACCGTCCAGCATAGCAGGTAGTTAACATCTTGCCACCATGGCAAGATGTATGCAGTCCCATCAATTTCTGGGATAATTTATGTCCAATTATATTTATTTTTCTGTATTTGTATTTCTATTTTAATTGTTAAGAGCACTTTGACAACGTTGGCAAAAGTAAATGTATACTTAAACATATAAACCATTAATCTACACACACAGCCATACAATAAAGCACAAATATGAATAATACCCATACACAAGTGTGACTGTTTTTTTAAAATAAGTTATTCTGAATCATTTATTGAAGCTTAACACAAGCTTTCTCATTAAGTAAGAGGTAATGATTGGCTGCATAGCAGCTGAGCTCATTATGTTATATCGGAGGGTCTATTTATTAAGTCACAATTGTTAAGAAGTGTGAACATGGATTTACTGGGAATCCAGGTGCGGCAATAACCTCAAAACATTGGACAGGAAAATTATAGCGCGTAGCACGATTGTTAGTTTGAAAACGATCAGTGCCTTACCTGTGTAAATTAGCACATGTATGTTAATGCACTTAGAGATGCTGCAGACCTGTAGAGTTGTAATCACTTTTTTTTTGCAATGGCAACCTTTACTGCTTACTCTCTGCAGAGCTGTAGGATGCACCAGCATTGCAGAGTAAGCCGCTGTCTTTTGGAAAGCCTAATGCTCAGAATCGTAACTGATTAATTTCTTTGGCGTGATTCCTACAATATGGATGTTTTTCAATATGGAGTATGATGTTGTACAGCTACCATAGAACCTGCATAAAGGCTTCTTAACAATTAAGAATGCAATGGGAGATGGAATATGG
Organism: Petromyzon marinus; assembly: GCF_048934315.1. NCBI lineage: Eukaryota > Metazoa > Chordata > Hyperoartia > Petromyzontiformes > Petromyzontidae > Petromyzon > Petromyzon marinus. The sequence goes on along the minus strand of NC_133667.1, from coordinate 19,217,702 downwards.
AGCCGTGATAAATAAATAAAAAAGGTCAAAGAATGAATGATTTATATTGTATGAAGTATATATTGTTTATGCATATACTGTTTGCAACAAGGTGAACACTTTAATTTCTTGCCATGCGTAAAGGGGGGTTATTGTGCATAAGGCTCTTGGTGAACAATGCAGAAACCAAACAGGAACCATCATCGCTAAGCTGCAGTTCTCCTGTTTGCAGAAGAGGGGAAGACGCCTTACTGTCAGTGTCCTCCTTGAACCTCTGCAGCATTTCTAAGCTCCGCTGGTGCACAGGGTGGTGGAGCAAGCTAAATCTAGCCAGAGTGCTCTGTGCACGCGGAGACACACCACCAGTACCACCTTTAGCGACACGGGAGACAGACGGGGAGGGAGAGAAGTGGACGAGAAATCAGAGACAGACAGAGAGATATTAGAGAAGCACACACAAAAGGGCCCCCCACCGCCCCCCTCCCCGCCACGCCCACAGCTGAGCGCTGTTATACCCTCTGAGGACTCGATCCTTCCGAATCTCCATTGCGCATTCTTTCCAAATTTTGAGTTTACAACAGAAGGAAACGTGTAAAAAAAAGCGTATCCGTTTAAGTTATTCAAGAAGACAGCTGTTAAACTGAAATTTAAAAGCGTTTTGAATGTTGTACATATTTTTTTCCGTACAGATAAAATGAGGTTTCAAAAGAGTATGCATTCTTTACATAATAGTTTAAAACCCCATATTTAAAGTAAGGAATAAATGTACGAATTACGTTTTATTTTAGCTATATTTATCATAAACGATTTAAATGTAGTATTATTAATTAAATATTTTTAAAATATAGATTTTTTTTTTCATTGCCTCAGTGGGTATATAATAGTCCAGTGTGATACCAGAGATTCCATTATCCACCAAGAGAAGCCACGAAACCCACAGAACAAGTTTGACAGGATTTTAAGAATTTGTATTGTTCATGTCTTCCAACCAGCGTCATTGTGACGATACAAAAAAAAATCTGATTGTTTATGTTACTACGTGAACAGGTTAAGATTCAAATGCTCATACGTACAATGCAGGCAACCCTTTCACAAGATGTCAACGCAAGCAACCAATTCAGCGCTCACCCCAACTTCCTCGAATAACATTTCCAATTTCGATTTAAAACTTTCGTGACTGCAGGGATTCATCTTCTTGGTTCTTTCGGTAAAGTCACGTAGAAGGGAAATAATAAAAATAAAACAGAATAAAATTCTCACGACGTTTCGGCCACAACACAAGTAGCCTTCTTCAGGTGAAGAAACAGGACTGTCCAGAAAACAGCGCTTGAGTGCTGTCCTGTTTCTTCACCTGAAGAAGGCTACTTGTGTTGTGGCCGAAACGTCGTGAGAATTTTATTTTATTGTTTTATTTTTATTATTTTATTTCCATTCTACGTGACTTTACCGAAAGAACCAAGAAGATAAACATTTCCAATGTATAATTTTAAAACATGTTGAATAAATCCTACGCCGATAGCTATTAGCTACAGGTTAGCTTCCAGCAAAGAGTATAATTCTATCGGGTGGAGTAGTACCGCCATGGATTTCATGGAATGTAATAAATATTTATATAACATTCCAATAAAGCTATAACATTGGCTGTAGCTGTGACCAAAATTGAGCTTTTATTATTTGGTATTCCTGCAATTTCATTCCATGGTATTACTATTATCCAGAGGCATGGGTTATCGAATCAATGGATTCGGGAATTAGTCCAATTTAACTGCTGCAGGAAAGTCAAATGTTCATAACTTCTGGAATGCTGGGGCTTTCTGGTGAGCCCAAGAGGAGCGAGTTATCAAAACATCCTTGACATTTTTCACAGTAAGGCAGGCAGTATCACTTGACAAACACTGCGAGGGTAATATAACCAACCACAACCCAGTTGCACCCGAAGAAACACAAACAATACATTTCTACAGTGTTCTTATATATACTACAGCGTGAAAACACAAAAATATACCATTTTAGCTAGCCTACCCAGTTGTTACACATTCAATTGGCGAGCACATATTAAACTGGCAATGGCACAGAGGTGCTTAGAATTGCACTCAGCCACCGAGGTCTTCCCTGTGAAGATACTGAAAGACCTCGACAGGTATTAATCTTGCAATGAAACGACCGATTATAAGACCTGTTCAGATTCAGACCCAGAGTGCCACTGATGTAAGTGACCACAAATCACACAGTCATGAAAGCAACTATCACTACTGCTTGTTAATATTAGTCACTAACACATAGCTAAAATTTGGGTGAATAAAATAAGCACCACTTTGTGGGAAGTCAAACAGTGGCTGTCCTCATGAGAGAGCGGTCACCTCCATGCGAACGAGGCATCTTCACCATGAGCCCAGGAATGCTACGGGAATGAGCACTGCTTAACTTAGCACTGCTACACTTTCCACGTTTAACTTTTGTATTAGCATCGAAAGAAATCGGGCTGAATTAACAAAGAGCACAAACAACAAAAACATTGTTTAAAAAAAAATACCCAACCACTCTTGGCACATTGTATTCTTTGACTAACAGCATAGAATACACGTGAATTCTCAAAATCAATCCCATGCAGCAATGCCTGCACGTGTCATCCATGATACCCAGTCAGCTGGTGGGAGCAAAATTAAAAGAGACAGTTAACAGAGCCTGTGTACTAAGTCCGCGCTACTGTAACTACACAGATGAGAACACGTCAAAAAAATAAGGGATACCATCAGAGTTTAGCACATATAAACCTACATGACATATCCATATGTTAAACATCGTAGACATTACAGGGTGCTTAAAGATGTTTTAACGCTTCTGAGACTTTGCAACAATACCACGAGAAATGTGCTGCCGCCTCCGGGCTCTGGAGACCGCCTGGAGACGTTTCCAGGCCACGTGTTGACAATGACGGCGAACAAGTGGAGACTCTGTGACTTTTTGAAGCTATTAACATTACATTTGTTATGCTACAGTCTATTATCCGTTCTGTTCCCGTTAAAAAACAAAAGTCCCATGTAAGTGTTACAAAATGTTTAAGCACCCAGTATTTACTTTCAGTTTAACATGCATGACATTCATGGCAGACCTCATACGTTTTAGTCCATGGACCAGCGCATAAATTGATGCCACCTACGGTAGTGAGCAAAACGTTAAGTTGTACGAATGTATTCATATGTCTAATAAGAGTGAATTACTTGATAACCTACTCGTTTCAAATGGTCATCACAAAATTCACTGTCATTAACCACGTAAGAAATTGGATCCACTAAAATCATGCCACCTCCGATGGTACCGGCAAGTGAATTATCTGGTCTCATGGTCTAAATATGCTGTATATTGAATACTTGCATATCTTAATATTAACATGATTCTAAATCATTCACCTCCAAAGTAGGGATTTTTAAGGTGCTTAATGAAGGTCTACCTTTTAACTTTTAATTTATTTATACTCTATTTTACATGTGACCATTTGTACGCTAGTTAAAATAATCAATTTCAAGATAAAAGCAAACAAAACAAAAGAAATCTAATTCTAATCCAATTCCCACAGTAACATGCCTTGTTCCCGGGGAAAATTAGCGTGAAATCATGCTTGAACTCGGAGCAAAATGTGAGCGTAGCAGCAATGATGCCAGCAACTGATAGCATTTCCTGTACAGCTTATCTGCGAAAAAGCTCAACGTAAAGGCTCATTACGTAGATTAATTACTTAGCAACACCACGACAGATTACATGCTGAATTTATGCTGGGCCCTGCAGTTACTTGGGTGCTGCTGCAAAGCCTCAAGTGTGCAGGGAATGTGTGCGACTATTGCGGTAGACCGACGAGGCTTTTGGCCGTGTTTTATTAGAAATGCATTTTATTCTCGGGCATCTGTTTAGAAAATAAATAAATAAATAAACTCATGATGTGTGACGTTAAGACATCTTGACGTTGCCGATTTTAATGTTCAAATTACTTGAAAAAAAAAAAACCTCCTTTCTCATCAATAACAAAGGATGATACACCGATGCAGCTGGTTCAGGCAAGCTATAAATAATTACATTTCCAGCTGACTGTTTATACAAAATAGTTGTGCTCAAAAAAAGTACATATAAACTATTTAAAAAGCAACAAACACCAAGGAGGAATTCACATGAATTCCACCGCCAAAATAAGCAGAAAATATCAGTGAATGTGTTGTTTTTCCACCAACGCATTCATTAGTCCCGATATCTTCAATAAACAAAACTCTAAGCACCCTTGTGTGCTCGCCCAATGCATAACTAGCGTAGAAGGTAAAGACAACAACAAAACATTATTTTCAGGGCATTAAATGTGAATTTATGCATTTGAAATGCCAAGCGAAAATCTTTTACCAACGCCGAGCCCCTTGACCGCACACGGGTCGGGGTGCCCTTACCTGGCTTGAGGCTCTCCGTGGCGTTCTTGCCTAGGGCACGCAAGGCCCAGGCAGCTCGGAAGAAGGCGCGCAGCACTGCCCAGCGGAACACGGCCACGGGGTCGATGCTGATGAGGCTGCGCACGAACGCACTTTCGCTGCTCCGCAGCAAAGCCACGATGTCCGGCCGCATGTGGTCCGTGTTCTTCTCGCGGAAGTCCTGCGGAAATAACGTGATGCATGTATGCATGTTGAATGAACTTCTTTCGCACCACGTGTGTAGCCAACCATGCTAATAATCGGAGGTGCGGGGGAAGGAACAACAAACAAAACACAAGCAATGGTTAGTACACTGGACTTGCAATCCAGAGATTGCCGATATGCGTGCGTAACAGTTGAAACAATAGACAAGTTTCTTCCATCTCGCTACCTCAGTCCAAACAGCAGCTTATGCATGGGTACAACACTACGGTCGATCAGCAGGTCACGTGTCGTGGGGATAAATGTCTGGCCATCGTGGAAGAGTAGGCCAAAATATCCACGAGAGGAGCTCTCGAGAACTTGTTCTCGTGGGGGCCCTTCCACCAGCAGTAGCGTAAGGAAGCAATTGTGGGGCTGCATGCCTTATTATGAGTTATAATTTGTATTTTTTTTTACAAATTTAATTGAAATTGTGCTAGACTTGATAGGCAGACAAATCTGGAAGCAATATATTAGTTCACACCTGATATTCTTCAATGTCGTTCGTACGAAACAAGCAGATCGTACTTTCTTTGGCACTACATTTGATTGAACGATTGGCTGTGTGCTTATATATATAATCCTCAAAAATACACAAATATAACACAAAAAGCAGGATTGGGACTCTACAAAATACACAAACAATACAAACTTTATACACGTAACAATATATAAGGCATAAAGAATAAATTCCATTTCAGAACCCATCATCCATCATTGGCTCTCTGTGATAACCTTGATCCTTTCAGATGGCGAAACATAGCCATCGCCACGAAAACACTTTCTGCCTTAGTCATGGAGAGTTTATACCTGGAGGGAACTGTCTACCTGCTGACCTGACTTGACGTCCTTTATGAACCTGAAGGTCGTTCAATGGTTCTACCTAAGCTTTGCAATTTTTTTAATCCTGCATCTCCTCCTTACCCACACAGTATAGTATGAAAAATATGCCCTTTACCAATTCTGTCCGAGTTTTAAAATATCATTCATGTTCAAGTAAATTTTGCAGCAGAAAGAAAATCTGAGGTGATAAGAGGCCATTGTAAATTATCTGCATGTGTAATCAAGAATCCCCTTGATGACCTTCTAACTCAACCGACTGCCAATTTAGTTTTATTGTGAGAAAGTCAAATTCCACAAAAATAGTACACATGTGATTAACGCTGGCAAATCCCTGGCTACATGAGACGTCTCTTGGCGCCAAATAAAAATCAACCAATCTGGCCCCCAAATTCCATCTTCAACATTTTGTAAAATGGGCAGACTGTTCTCTGTACAACAACGCAGCTCCTGATAACGTGTATCCTATCTTCATACGCAGGTCTGCTTTTCAAGGTGACAAAAAAAACCTCTGGTCATATCTAACCCTCTTCACCCAGGCACGAGTCATGTTGTCCACAGACTTCTAGTTCATCTTCATTTAATTGACCTTGGCTCTGATCGTTTAGCTTTCTCACTAAATGGTGAACCATTCTTTAATATGAAAAATACTGTATGGAGGGTCATTGGAGACATTTTTTAATACTTTAATTTGACACAGGCTATAATATTCAGCTGAGCTTGCAATTAAAAAAGCCCACGTTATATAGAAGTCAATCAATATTTTGAGAAAGGTTCCAAGAATATCCGGTACTCTTGAATTGCCACGATCAATGCTGCCGAGTGCCCTTATACTGTCTACAAAGTCACACACGAATCACATGACTCATTTTAAAGCTGTGCATTTATATTTGTGAGAAGTTCAACAGAGAGGCCCATATAGTGATTCTATGAGACTAAGTAAATATAAAGTGATCACCCACCAATCATTTACAAATATATTGAAAATATGTCTAAATATATACTTAATGTTTCCTAACAGGACAGTAAAATACTACCGGCTTAATAACCTACACTAAAGAAGGACTTGCACACAAACAACAATGATACATTTTTAACAATAAACAAATACGTAGAAAATTTGCTATAAAGGCATTCAAATATTGATCATTCTGGGTTCCCCTTCCTGAAAGCACACAATGGACTCAATCATTAAATCACCATAACCGTCCAATATATCCCTGTCAGTGCAGTGGCTCCAATATCTAAAATTGGCAAATAATTGCACGTCAGAAATAATATCCTATTCTGTTGTGGAATGTTCAGTGCGTGGATGCCTCCTGGAGTTCTCGTCCCGTTTCAGCAGTGGGTGTTAACCCGTCCTACAACGGACACAATCACGGACACCGGTGCAATGCGAATGCTGACCTTGATGCAGTACTTGACGCGGCCAGCATAATGCTTGATGATGAAGGCGGGCTCCATCACGGCGGTGCTCTCATAGTACTTGTTGCCATCGTGTTGCCTGCGGAACTTAGCCAGCAGCGTCTCGTTCGTGGCCTGGGGAAAGCTGAACGTACAGGGTGCTCGATCGGTACGAGGAGTTGGTCCAAACGACAACTTGCGCATCTTTTCCTCTGTGCAACTGAGCCGCACTTGGAGGCATGTCGCGCTAAACTATTTTAAAAAAACAGGTTTTTTTATTTGACCAGGTAAGGCTCACTGAGCTGTATAGCTCTTTTTCAGAAGCGACCTGCCCACATATGAGAGCTCTACAAAGTGGCTTATCATGTGGAAATGTATAGCAGCCACATACTCTAAATGCATGTTTCTTAATCTGGAGGGAAAAACTGGAGGACCCAGAGGAAATTGCACACAACCATGGGGAGAACATGCAAACCCCAAAAATATACAGGCATCAGGGTCTGGATGGAACCCATGACCCCCTGTATACCAGGCAAAGCAGTTCACATCTCGCCACCATGGCACCATGGGGTTGTTATTCCACCGCTGAAGAGGAGCCGTGCTGCCGACGGCACAAGCAATGAATGAGTCTAATTGCGTGTAAATGAGGCGGTGACGCAATGTTGTTCATTGTCCTCGCAGTATGCTGACTGCACATGCAATGAACGCGTCATTAGAGCCACCACTGGCCCGGTTTGGCCTGAGCCATATTCAGCTGTCTTGCAAGACTACCACGTCACGCAATGAAATGTTGTTAAGTTATAATCTCGGTTGGATGTCAACTCAGCCCAGCAACCATTTACAGCCCACAATCCCCACCTTTGTGGGAATTCAATAGACTGGTTTCTGCCATGGTGCATCCAGGATATTGGGTAAATTGTGGTTGAACAAATACAATACGGCAGCAGTGCAAGCATTAAAATGAGGATGACGATGATGCATTTTCGCTTGCGGCGTGGATGAATAATTTTAAGGTAAAAATGTAAAATATTCTTAATGATTCCAAATTCTCAAATTGTACCATCACTGTAGATGTAAGTGTGCAGTTCTTTGCAACTGGCTTTTTTGCCCAAGGATGGGTGTATATTGCAGTAAATCTGAAATATTCAATAGAAAAATTGTTCAGCTCATGATTATTAATGAGGGGGGGGGGTTTCCCCATGTGGAGTGATGTCACCCGCCAATGGTTATTGTGGAGGGGTGCGGCATGTGGAGTGACGTCACCCGCTCATGATTATTAATGAGGGGAGGGGTGCGGCATGTGGAGTGCGCGACCTTCTTGTGCGTCCGTGTAAATTTCCACGCGGGCATGAATATTAATGAGGGGGGGGGGCTCTTTTGCAGTGACGTCACGAACGAGTGTCGCACTGTGCTGCATGGATTTCTAGATTTGAAGCTTTCGTGGCCGCAAGGATTCATACTCTTTGGTTTTATTCGGTAAAGTCACGTAGGTAAAATAAAATAAAACAATTAAATCACAACGTATCGGAGGCAACACAAGTGTCCTTCTTCAGGTGGAACAGACACAGCGGAACATCAGTGTCAAGTGGACAGCTCAGAGACCGGGTCTATATACAGGTCAAGGGGGGGGGGGGGGAGGAGTCAGACCGGGATGTAGGTGGGGGGGGGGGGCTGAGCCAAGCCGCCCCTTGTCACACCGCAGGGGGCTCGGAGGAGCGGAGGTGCCTCATGTGCGACAACGGGTAAAACCCCTTTGCTATGCTGCCGGGGGATGGAGGAAAGGGATGGCTCGCTGCAAGGGTGCAAGTACAGCTTCATTTTTTTAGAAAGCATTAGAAATGGCTGTATAATTATAAGGTAGCTAAAATTTGACATGTAACCACTGAGAGATGGAAATGGCTGTACAATTAAAAGGCAGCTAACGTTTGACTTGATTTAGAACATCTTTCCAGTGGTTGCTCAATTTGAAACCATCCTCTCGGTTGAAGTTGTGTCTGTGTTTGTAAATCTGGATGGCCTCGTGGACAAATCTCTGATAATAAACGGTAGGTTTGCAGAGTACCTTGGTATCGGAGAAAACCATATCATGATCACCCACAGTGTTGTAACAGTGATCAGCCACGGTAGAAGAATTTATGGATTTATTTTTTACCGTTACTATCTGTAAAGAAACGTCATATTTGAAGCGACTTTGCGTCATCAATTATTTAATTCAGCTCGACCATCCTCTGCGTTAGTGTAAAAATCCACCCACTCAAGAATATTAATGAGGGGGGTGGGCCTCATGTGGAGTGACATCACGCTGGGGGATCATGTCGAGTGACGTCACGCTGGGGGATCATGTCGGGTGACGTCACGCGGGGGGGCTGATGTTGAGTGACGTCACGTGGGGGGGTGGGCCTCATGTGGAGTGACGTCACGCGCGGGGAACACATTCTTGGCTCATTAAAGTAGTATATCCCCTGCTGGATAATGGTCTCCTCAAGTCGTACAGGTAATGGGGGTTATGTGGCCATACTTCACCACGCTGGTCAATGCAGGTTGGTGCAGGCAGGTAGCACAACCATGAGGCAATAGAAGTAAAGTATAACAATGGCTTTAGCTGCACTGCCCCCTGCTGCCCTACCTGTAAACTCACAGCCTCCAACGCCTGTTTTGTACGATAGTCTTCCCCTCCCCCCCATCCAAGTGCTATCCGGCCTCAAGCCTTGCTCAGCTCTCTACATCTGACGACATGGGGAGCATTACAGGTAATTTAGTGATAGGCGCGCAATCAATGTAAGAATCGATGTGTTCTCCTTGTGTACGAAGTGGACTGATTGAATAGATGCAGAACTAAAGTGAGTCCAGGATACGACCTGCATTAGTGATCAAGCAGTAAATAGCTGCAATGCAAAGTTGATGTTCATATATACAGTACACCACGAGAATGAAAGCATTACTAGTCCCGCATTATTATCGATCCTATGTCTCCAACGTCTAATCATATTAACCACGCTTTGGGAAAACTCAATAACGTGGCTCATCTGGCCTCATGAACAAATGAATGTTTGATAGATAAAAGTTCATAACTGCACAAAGACGGACATGTAAAAAATATATTAGGTCCTTCTGGAAGAGTTTATCAATGAGTAAAGGCACCTTTAATGAGGATAAGTTGCCATTCTAAAGCAAGCAGACAGCAACAATGATTTCCTTAAAGCCATATCGTGTTTGAATGTAGAGTGATTGAAATGTCACAGTTATTACAAATGTAACTGCAGGATCAGAGGATAATACAGGCCACAATGTAATCAATGTAATATCCAGTACAATACATTTTAGCTCTGGTATATTATAGGGCATAGGTGGATAACCCTGCTGCCTTACAATGCAAGCTTAAAAGGCAAGCATTTTTTAAGTGCACTTTCAAACACACATTAGTAGAAAACTAAAACATTAACCCATTAGGAGATTCAGGACATCAATAATGTATAGCCTAAATACAGCCTAAACAATCCACAGTTGAGATATGGTGGCTTGTTAATTGCTTCTGCCTTATAGTTAATTCTTCAGGAAATGCCAAAAAGCCACTTTCGGAAACACAATTAGTACTTAAACGAATTATACCGCACCGCTGGGTTTGTGATGCTCTTGGGGTATTATAGAGCATGGCTGGGTGTGTGATACTAGTGGGTTATTATAGAGCATGGCTGTGTGTGTGATGGTAGTGGGGTATTATAGAACATGGCTGGGTGTGTGATGGTAGTGGGGTATTATAGAACATGGCTGGGTGTGTGATGGTAGTGGGGTATTATAGAGCATGGCTAGGTGTGTGATGGTAGTGGGGTATTATAGAGCATGGCTGGGTGTGTGATGGTAGTGGGGTATTATAGAACATGGCTGGGTGTGTGATGGTAGTGGGTTATTATAGAACATGGCTGGGTGTGTGATGCTCGTGGGGTATTATAGAACATGGCTGGGTGTGTGTGATGTTAGTGGGGTATTATAGAGCATGGCTGGGTGTGTGATGGTAGTGGGTTATTATAGAACATGGCTGGGTGTGTGATGCTAGTAGGGTATTATAGAGCATGGCTGGGTGTGTGATGGTAGTGGGGTATTATAGAGCATGGCTGGGTGTGTGATGCTAGTGGGTTATTATAGAACATGGCTGGGTGTGTGATGGTAGTGGGGTATTATAAAACATGGCTAGGTGTGTGATGGTAGTGGGGTATTATAGAGCATGGCTGCGTGTGTGATGCTAGTGGGGTATTATAAAACATGGCTGGGTGTGTGATGGTAGTGGGGTATGAAAGAGCATGGCTGGGTGTGTGATGGTAGTGGGGTATTATAGAGCATGGCTGGGTGTGTGATGGTAGTGGGGTATTATAGAGCATGGCTGCGTGTGTGATGCTAGTGGCGTATTATAGAGCATGGCTGGGTGTGTGATGGTAGTGGGGTATTATAGAACATGGCTGGGTGTGTGATGGTAGTGGGGTATTATAGAGCATGGCTGGGTGTGTGATGGTAGTGGGGTATTATAGAACATGGCTGGGTGTGTGATGGTAGTGGGGTATTATAGAGCATGGCTGGGTGTGTGATGGTAGTGGGGTATTATAGAGCATGGCTGCGTGTGTGATGCTAGTGGCGTATTATAGAGCATGGCTGGGTGTGTGATGGTAGTGGGGTATTATAGATCATGGCTGGGTGTGTGATGGTAGTGGGGTATTATAGAACATGGCTGGGTGTGTGATGGTAGTGGGGTATTATAGAACATGGCTGGGTGTGTGATGGTAGTGGGGTATTATAGAACATGGCTGGGTGTGTGATGGTAGTGGGGTATTATAGAGCATGGCTGGGTGTGTGATGGTAGTGGGGTATTATAGATCATGGCTGGGTGTGTGATGGTAGTGGGGTATTATAGAACATGGCTAGGTGTGTGATGGTAGTGGGGTATTATAGAACATGGCTGGGTGTGTGATGGTAGTGGGGTATTATAGAGCATGGCTGGGTGTGTGATGGTAGTGGGGTATTATAGAGCATGGCTGGGTGTGTGATGGTAGTGGGGTATTATAGAGCATGGCTGGGTGTGTGATGGTAGTGGGGTATTATAGATCATGGCTGGGTGTGTGATGGTAGTGGGGTATTATAGAACATGGCTGGGTGTGTGATGGTAGTGGGGTATTATAGATCATGGCTGGGTGTGTGATGGTAGTGGGGTATTATAGAGCATGGCTGGGTGTGTGATGCTAGTGGGGTATTATAGAACATGGCTGGGTGTGTGATGGTAGTGGGGTATTATAGAACATGGCTGGGTGTGTGATGCTAGTGGGGTATTATAGAACATGGCTGGGTGTGTGATGGTAGTGGGGTATTATAGAGCATGGCTGCGTGTGTGATGCTAGTGGCGTATTATAGAGCATGGCTGGGTGTGTGATGGTAGTGGGGTATTATAGAGCATGGCTGGGTGTGTGATGCTAGTGGGGTATTATAGAGCATGGCTGGGTGTGTGATGGTAGTGGGGTATTATAGGACATGGCTGGGTGTGTGATGGTAGTGGGGTATTATAGAGCATGGCTGGGTGTGTGATGGTAGTGGGGTATTATAGAACATGGCTTGGTGTGTGATGGTAGTGGGGTATTATAGAACATGGCTGGGTGTGTGATGCTCGTGGGGTATTATAGAACATGGCTGGGTGTGTGTGATGTTAGTGGGGTATTATAGAGCATGGCTGGGTGTGTGATGGTAGTGGGTTATTATAGAACATGGCTGGGTGTGTGATGCTAGTAGGGTATTATAGAGCATGGCTGGGTGTGTGATGGTAGTGGGGTATTATAGAGCATGGCTGGGTGTGTGATGCTAGTGGGTTATTATAGAACATGGCTGGGTGTGTGATGGTAGTGGGGTATTATAGAACATGGCTGGGTGTGTGATGCTAGTGGCGTATTATAGAGCATGGCTGGGTGTGTGATGGTAGTGGGGTATTATAGAGCATGGCTGGGTGTGTGATGCTAGTGGGTTATTATAGAACATGGCTGGGTGTGTGATGGTAGTGGGGTATTATAGAGCATGGCTGGGTGTGTGATGCTAGTGGGTTATTATAGAGCATGGCTGCGTGTGTGATGGTAGTGGGGTATTATAGAGCATGGCTGGGTGTGTGATGGTAGTGGGGTATTATAGAGCATGGCTAGGTGTGTGATGGTAGTGGGGTATTATAGAGCATGGCTGGGTGTGTGATGCTAGTGGGGTATTATAGAACATGGCTGGGTGTGTGATGGTAGTGGGGTATTATAGATCATGGCTGGGTGTGTGATGCTAGTGGGGTATTATAGAGCATGGCTGGGTGTGTGATGGTAGTGGGGTATTATAGAGCATGGCTGGGTGTGTGATGGTAGTGGGGTATTATAGAGCATGGCTAGGTGTGTGATGGTAGTGGGGTATTATAGATCATGGCTGGGTGTGTGATGGTAGTGGGGTATTATAGAACATGGCTGGGTGTGTGATGGTAGTGGGGTATTATAGAGCATGGCTGGGTGTGTGATGCTAGTGGGGTATTATAGATCATGGCTGGGTGTGTGATGGTAGTGGGGTATTATAGAGCATGGCTGGGTGTGTGATGGTAGTGGGGTATTATAGAACATGGCTGGGTGTGTGATGGTAGTGGGGTATTATAGATCATGGCTGTGTGTGTGATGGTAGTGGGGTATTATAAAACATGGCTGGGTGTGTGATGGTAGTGGGGTATTATAGAACATGGCTGGGTGTGTGATGGTAGTGGGGTATTATAGAACATGGCTGCGTGTGTGATGGTAGTGGGGTATTATAGAACATGGCTGGGTGTGTGATGCTAGTGGCGTATTATAGAGCATGGCTGGGTGTGTGATGGTAGTGGGGTATTATAGAGCATGGCTGGGTGTGTGATGCTAGTGGGTTATTATAGAACATGGCTGGGTGTGTGATGGTAGTGGGGTATTATAGAGCATGGCTGGGTGTGTGATGCTAGTGGGTTATTATAGAGCATGGCTGCGTGTGTGATGGTAGTGGGGTATTATAGAACATGGCTGGGTGTGTGATGCTAGTGGCGTATTATAGAGCATGGCTGGGTGTGTGATGGTAGTGGGGTATTATAGAGCATGGCTGCGTGTGTGATGCTAGTGGCATATTATAGAGCATGGCTGGGTGTGTGATGGTAGTGGGGTATTATAGAGCATGGCTAGGTGTGTGATGGTAGTGGGGTATTATAGAGCATGGCTGGGTGTGTGATGCTAGTGGGGTATTATAGAACATGGCTGGGTGTGTGATGGTAGTGGGGTATTATAGAACATGGCTGGGTGTGTGATGGTAGTGGGGTATTATAGATCATGGCTGGGTGTGTGATGCTAGTGGGGTATTATAGAGCATGGCTGGGTGTGTGATGGTAGTGGGGTATTATAGAGCATGGCTGGGTGTGTGATGGTAGTGGGGTATTATAGAACATGGCTGGGTGTGTGATGGTAGTGGGGTATTATAGAACATGGCTGGGTGTGTGATGGTAGTGGGGTATTATAGAGCATGGCTGGGTGTGTGATGCTAGTGGGGTATTATAGATCATGGCTGGGTGTGTGATGGTAGTGGGGTATTATAGAACATGGCTGGGTGTGTGATGGTAGTGGGGTATTATAGAGCATGGCTGGGTGTGTGATGGTAGTGGGGTATTATAGAACATGGCTGGGTGTGTGATGCTAGTGGGGTATTATAGAACATGGCTGGGTGTGTGATGGTAGTGGGGTATTATAGAGCATGGCTGGGTGTGTGATGGTAGTGGGGTATTATAAAACATGGCTGGGTGTGTGATGCTAGTAGGGTATTATAGAGCATGGCTGGGTGTGTGATGGTAGTGGGGTATTATAGAGCATGGCTGGGTGTGTGATGGTAGTGGGGTATTATAGATCATGGCTGCGTGTGTGATGGTAGTGGGGTATTATAGATCATGGCTGGGTGATGGTAGTGGGGTATTATAGATCATGGCTGGGTGTGTGATGGTAGTGGGGTATTATAGAACATGGCTGGGTGTGTGATGGTAGTGGGGTATTATAGATCATGGCTGTGTGTGTGATGGTAGTGGGGTATTATAAAACATGGCTGGGTGTGTGATGGTAGTGGGGTATTATAGAACATGGCTGGGTGTGTGATGGTAGTGGGGTATTATAGAACATGGCTGCGTGTGTGATGGTAGTGGGGTATTATAGAACATGGCTGGGTGTGTGATGCTAGTGGCGTATTATAGAGCATGGCTGGGTGTGTGATGGTAGTGGGGTATTATAGAGCATGGCTGGGTGTGTGATGCTAGTGGGTTATTATAGAACATGGCTGGGTGTGTGATGGTAGTGGGGTATTATAGAGCATGGCTGGGTGTGTGATGCTAGTGGGTTATTATAGAGCATGGCTGCGTGTGTGATGGTAGTGGGGTATTATAGAACATGGCTGGGTGTGTGATGCTAGTGGCGTATTATAGAGCATGGCTGGGTGTGTGATGGTAGTGGGGTATTATAGAGCATGGCTGCGTGTGTGATGCTAGTGGCATATTATAGAGCATGGCTGGGTGTGTGATGGTAGTGGGGTATTATAGAGCATGGCTAGGTGTGTGATGGTAGTGGGGTATTATAGAGCATGGCTGGGTGTGTGATGCTAGTGGGGTATTATAGAACATGGCTGGGTGTGTGATGGTAGTGGGGTATTATAGAACATGGCTGGGTGTGTGATGGTAGTGGGGTATTATAGATCATGGCTGGGTGTGTGATGCTAGTGGGGTATTATAGAGCATGGCTGGGTGTGTGATGGTAGTGGGGTATTATAGAGCATGGCTGGGTGTGTGATGGTAGTGGGGTATTATAGAACATGGCTGGGTGTGTGATGCTAGTGGGGTATTATAGAGCATGGCTGGGTGTGTGATGGTAGTGGGGTATTATAGAGCATGGCTGGGTGTGTGATGGTAGTGGGGTATTATAGAACATGGCTGGGTGTGTGATGGTAGTGGGGTATTATAGAGCATGGCTGGGTGTGTGATGCTAGTGGGGTATTATAGATCATGGCTGGGTGTGTGATGGTAGTGGGGTATTATAGAACATGGCTGGGTGTGTGATGGTAGTGGGGTATTATAGAGCATGGCTGGGTGTGTGATGGTAGTGGGGTATTATAGAACATGGCTGGGTGTGTGATGCTAGTGGGGTATTATAGAACATGGCTGGGTGTGTGATGGTAGTGGGGTATTATAGAGCATGGCTGGGTGTGTGATGGTAGTGGGGTATTATAAAACATGGCTGGGTGTGTGATGCTAGTAGGGTATTATAGAGCATGGCTGGGTGTGTGATGGTAGTGGGGTATTATAGAGCATGGCTGGGTGTGTGATGGTAGTGGGGTATTATAGATCATGGCTGCGTGTGTGATGGTAGTGGGGTATTATAGATCATGGCTGGGTGATGGTAGTGGGGTATTATAGATCATGGCTGGGTGTGTGATTGTAGTGGGGTATTATAGAGCATGGCTGGGTGTGTGTGATGTTAGTGGGGTATTCTAGAGCTTTCTAATAGTCAAACATCTCCACGAAGCCCTATATGACCATACTAAGTGTAAAATTGTATATTTTTACGTAAATAACACCAATTCTAGGCATTGCTCCCAGTGCTAATATTACTTTAATATTTTACACACTTTATCAGGCGGAACACACTTGCAGAAGCACGAAAGCTACTAATTCACGTGAATGCACACATCACGTTCTCCTGTGCCGTACAAGTTTGACAACCGCAGAAAACAAGGTGCCAGTGTTCGTATGTAAACGTTTACAATCCCTGTCGAACCATCGCGATGGGAGCACTCCCTCCGATGCCGATTGAACGCCACTCGAGTTCCCTGGATTGCAATCAACTAGCAACACTTGCTTAAGAGTTGAGTGACAGTGACACAATTGAAGCGCTTCACTGCGGATCAATAATGCCGTAGAGGGCAGCCTCGCCCAGCAGCAGCAAAGCAATCGGTTGCCTTTCACAACGCTCTCTGGAGAAGGCCGGTACCCCGAGCCATCGAGTCTGGGCTGGACCACAGCCATCTTGCCGTGCTGCACTCAGGTGCTCAATCATAATCCCCCAGCCAAACACAAAGGACAGGCGGGATACGTAACGGCATGTCATGCGGTTACAAAACCGGTTATTCTCTAGAATGCATCGCTGCAGGGGTGCAGACGTTTGACAGTGAATTGGCCGTGCACTTTGGAGGTTGGCTAACTGGCTTGGTGAATCTACCCCTGCCTGTAAAGATCCAGCAAACCAGGCTGAAGGCTGCTTTCTGCGGTGGGAAACGTTTCTCTGTGACAAGCTACTAAATTTGTCGTAGCGTGTGCATTGCATATTGCAACGTATAAATGTCATTACTCTTTGGTTATTTCGGTAAAGTCACGTAGGTAGAAAAACAAAACAAAATAAAAATAATGTCATTCTTAAGGTTTCAGTGGTTGAATTTGCAAATACATTTGCGGCAGGGCGGGGCTCATGTTTAGCTGGTGGTGGTTATGTGACAGAATATTATTGCATGCGAGGTGTGGTGTTGCACGACTAATATTACATCGTATTATATTGTAAAACGCAACCGTTTAAAAATAATGCATTTTGTTGTTGATCAAAAACGATTGTGGATCAGAATGATCTGCGGGTTACTGGGCTGCTCCGTGCTGTTTGCAGGCCACTGTCGTGCATTCTGCATTTGGCATCGAAGGCTTCTCTACTCATCTGCTAAAGGACCCACTTGTTCTGCAGCAAATGTGGTTTGTATCCACATTGAGCGAGGTGTTTCGAGTGACAGGGCACAAAGTGTGTGTATAAAATGCCCTGAAACTTGTTTTCGCTATTTGCGTTGTATAGTTTTATTTACACAATTGCACGGCCACTTTGGCATACATCATGAGTTTAACCTTTAGAGACGTCACCAAAAAAAGTGTACGGCTTAATTCAATGACTATCTTATTTCAGGTGTAAGCTAACGGCAGCAACAGTACAATGTACACAAGGCAATGCTGTGATACAAGACTTCAGCTTTAAGGTTCGAGAGGTCATATTCTATACTCTTTAGTTCTTTGGGTAAAGTCACGTTATACCTACGTGACTTTACCGAAAGAACCAAAGAGTATGGATTCCTGCAGTCACGAAAGCTTCAAATCAAGGTCATATTCTCTTTGGCCTGATTCAATGTTATAAAAGGTTGCTTTTAAAGGTTTCCATTTCCGATTGATAAATGCCGTGCAGCTTTTGGTGACTGCATGTGTATGCTAAGAGAGGGATCTTTGTATTTGTATGCACATCAAGGTCAAAAGGTCATGGTGCCCAATGCCGGTCATGGTGCCACATCTCATCATCACTTCCTTCTGCAAGATGCCACAAAAGTTTTGCACAGTTGACACTCGACCTCCAAAGTCTGCTCTTGCAGTGTTTGGCGGCTATAAATTTCCACGCGACAAGCTACTTTGTTGAGCTCCCTTTTGTGGCCAGGTTGCTTCTGAAAAATAAGCTAATAGCTTAGTGGGCTTTTCTTACCTTCCCTATACTTTGTGCTGCTATCGTGTTTTTTGTATTGAACGTGTGTGAAAAAGAGCTTTATAGCTCATCGGATTCCTCCAGTTTAAATAAAGACTGATTTTGTATGGCACCGTCTGGCTTCGGGTCTCGCCTTGGTTGCCGACCTCTGGACACTCACTATCATGCCCATCTCCATAACCAGCATTCCTCTATCCTGCACGTGCCCCCCCCCACCACCCATCACAACCTACTCCTCTACTTTCCTAAATGTTCTCATTCAAAACGTCACTATCTCACAATTAAATTCCTAACAGCCTCTGCTTGCACGTGTACTCTAACTCTACCTTCGTATGTTTCTATACCTCCTCGATACGAGGGCTGGATAACAAACTAAACCTAAAAAATAATCATTCCATTTTATGTTGATTAACTGTGAGCAGCCAATAATATTCTCCACATACTCTTAGTTTAACATAATGTATGTTGATTAACTGTGAATAACCCAACCAACAATAGGTACAGTATATTCTCAGATTAACATGATCCAAGGTAATTTATGACTGCATTAACCCCCCTCTGGTCACCTGATAGGCCCACAGGGATGACATCACCTTTACTCCCTCCATTTAAGACCGAAAGAGGACTTCTTCACAATTCTGGCTATTGCCTGATGAAGCTGGTTGAAATCACCAGGGAAAGATCGTACTCGAATTGTAAATGTTGTGGGTTTACTCTCCAACACACCGGTGTGCTAAAGTAGTAACTAAATGGCACAGTTTGTTTACATGACAAACCTTACTAATAGGCTGTGGCGGGTGTAACGGCACATTTATATTTCCGCGTTCTAACCCAAAAAACCTTTATTGTGGAGATAGACTATCCTACACCACAGGGCCCTGTCTTCGGCAGTTCTTGCGAGTCGTCGCATGCTGTGCACTGTCCAAGCAACGGTGTCGTCAATCCGAGTTTTACCTTCAGATCGCGCGTTGAGCTCTTTGGCTCGACATTAACAGTCTACCTCAAACAACTGACCCTCTATACTAAAGCTTATATACAGTGTTTAATCTCCTACAAAAGCAATCCATCCTTTGATTTCAATCTTACAATTCACTGTGTCATGCACATTAACGCCTCAACTCCCCGACTGTGTCACATTGTTCATTTGCAACTGACACCTGTGGTGAAGATGGAGAGGTCCCTTTCCTAACCACTGCCATAAATGTAACTTGAGGAAAACTCACATCGAGGGCTCAGAGTTCATGTTCTGTACCTACAACTGCCAAAAGCTACATTCTCCAATTCTCTCAAGTGTAAACTATCTATTGTAATTCCTAGTTTTCTTTATTTCCTCAACTCATCCATGCTTTTAATGAATGTATACTTGAGCAAAACTTTGAAAAAAGTGCGTGACCAAATGCAGCACCTATCCAACAATTACGGATGATTCTCCACTTGATTTCTTCAGTCTTTTTTCCAGTTTAATTCCAACTGTGCCATCGGCGTTATGAAGCAGAGTATCCACTTCGACCATGCGTAGAACAGTGAATCACTGCTGTTTGTCTGAGACTGCCCCACGGAAGGTGAGATCACAGAACTACCTTCTGACATCCATTCAAGTGAACATTGTATCAACACAATAAGGGAGCCCACTTTCCCGTATGCCCTGCTACAGAGAAATACATTTCATTCTCAGCGCTGGAATTTAGCCAAACACAGTAAAAAAACACATTGCTGTGGTGGTTTTGTGTGCAGTCTCTCCTCAAAGGCACAGAAGCAAGAGTCCCATCATGCAAAGTGTTTAAGTTACTGGAGTACCTGAGCTGGAATACCACGGCAACTTAACGTTTTCAAAACCCTTTCTCAAAACACAAATTAACGGGTGTGTGAAGTCTAAATGACAAATCCAAAACGCTCCATCATATTCCTAGCTCTTCTCTATCAGTTGCTCAACTGGCGGATGTATATTTTCTTACTAAAACCTTTTCCTGTTCAGTCAACAACAGTTAAACCACGAAAATACTGTTCTTCTACCTGCAGGCTTTAGTATGCAGCAAAACTATGGTAAACATAATACCTTCAATGCAAATAAAACAAATCCCTCTATAGTTACCAAACCTCTTTAATGATATATCGCTTTTTCCAGCACCGTGGTAACCACTTTCTCACCCCATGCAGCTTTACCATATGCAGTTCTTCTAGCATCTGTTGAGCTCCACCTTTCAACATCTGCAAATATCCAAAGTTTTCTCACTCCTTCCCACGACCGAAACAGATTTTTGCTGGGGTTTTTTTTTATACAACACATTGTGGAGAAACACATATATACTGTACATTAGAGGCATGTTTATGTTTTGGGAATTATTAATCGGTACCAAAATAAGTGAAGAATTTAATTGGCATGACGTTTTCATGACCAGTCACACGAATTTTCAACCACCTCTAACGTGAGCAGAAAATTACCTGAGAAATAAAACTTTAGCTGGACTGCAAAGTAACAAATGAATCCGAATACAGTAGCCGAGTGAGTAATCGGATCAAGGCAACTGGAGTTGAATCCATGGCAATGCCCTTACTTGCATTCCTCGTCCAGCAGGTGGAGCAGTCCTGTGGGTTTCTTGCTGATGAGGTTGATGCAGCCGAGGTTGTCTGTGTAATCAATGGTGTTCCAGAGAATGCCCTCCTTCTGGTATTCCTCCTGTGAAATATTGCCATTCAGTTTGTGTCATTCCGCGTGCGTTCCTGAGATTCCCTGCATCACAAAGTAGTTCACGTGCAAGAGGAGCTTGTTCAACGAGAGACCTGGTAACAAATATTAATTCTGCACAAGGGAAAACTCGATGTCACATTTAAGAGGTCAAATCTGTAACACTGAGGATTAATGACACCACGTTGTTTTCAAAAGTTAAGAATAATGGAATGTACCAAGTGCACCTTATCTTGTGATGTGCTGGGGTTTTGGACATGAACAAGCAAATTTACAAAATAACAGCACATGCTCTCAGTTCTTCTGAAGTTAATCACATTTCGGTTTGAAAAGCCAACAAGACCAAATGCACAGGATTGACCAATCTAATCATATCTAAATAACCAATGAGAAATGCACATATTATGCGGAAAAAAGCATCACAAAATTTAATTATTTGCTGTAAAATGCATGGTTATAATGTTACGATACTGTATTATGTGAGCTGTAAATGTTAGATCGCGCAAATATAAATGTGTCGTTAAGCCCGCCAACACCCGACACAGCCAATTATCAACGTTTGTCACATCAACAAAACATGCCAATTAGTTACCAGTTTAGTACACCGGTATGTTGGAGAGTAAACCCACAACATTTACAATTCAAGTACAATGTTTCCACCGGTAATTACAACCAGCATCATCCGGCGACAGCGAGAATAGTGGAGAAATCCTCCTGTTTCGGTCTTAGAGAGGTAAATGTGCTGTCGTCGCTGTGAGCCAATCAGGTGCAAAGACCAGAGGGGGAGGGGTTTATGTAGTCATATAAATCACAATGGATATATATTATTCGTTGCGTTATTCACAGTTTATCAACAAAACATTGTCAACTTTAAACGTTTCCCTTTAAGGCAGCACCATTAACATGCCGAGTGTGTTTCTAATTGTGTACGATCTATAGGCATGAGAGCGCCACGTTAGTGTCGAAGAGCCTCGGAGAAACCCCAACTATAAAGGACGCTTTCATAGGAAGGTTTTCACTTGATGGTTCACTTGAAAGCTGTTCATAATGACATTGCTTTCCAAGGACACTGAACGGAAATTTGCATTGCGACAATAACGATGTGCATTTTTAGAGTCGCATACGCAGTACTTTGGTAATCAGTCGTGATGAGATGAAAATGTAATGTTGCCAAAAGGAAAGCCATTATTAAAAGTTAATTATTAAAAGCATTCCACTCATAGCCATCATCGCAATTCATTGGTGAAGTCGAGGCAGTTTTGTTTTCATTCTCAGCCATTTCATACCACATGCTTCAGGAAGCACTAACTAACCTTTGCCGATGCCATTATCTAAGCCCTAAGCGGTGACGTTCCGTAAGCATGCAAATGCGGTACGTTCGTCGACATGAAACACCCATTTGAGATTTAAAGAGCAGCTGAATGCAACCGCATCTCAAGATGCTGTACAAAAACAATGGCATGTGCATCATGGAGATAGGCGGTGTGTGTACGCTTAAAGAAATGTTTAGACATTGATTGGCAGAGAGCAGAAGAGAACGGCATTGAGAGTGGACAGGAACAGGGCCAGTGGGAGAGGGTCCAAGACGACAGAGACAGCACAGGAGATAAGCAATCTCCCAAAGACCGAAGGTTGAATTGGGATTTCGCCAGGAGGTTTGCCAAAAAACCCCAAGTCAACCTTCCATGGAATTAAAGGACCAAATCAGGGTGTGTACACTTCAATAGCTTTGTCTGATATACACTTAGATGGTTCCTCTAAATTCAGGCACTAAAAAGACAGAAACAAACATTTTAGTGCCACGTTTTTTTTTTACACATTAAAAAATAAATTACTCAACTTTTACAGTTTTTATTAAACATTTTCGGTGTTCAAAAACTCAACTGTATCAGAAACTATACAAATAATCTTGGGCCCATTGTCTTTTAAGCATGATAGCCAGAGCAAAGTTCAAACAAAAACCCCAAGAAGCCTGGAATTTCCTTTACAAAACAATTGACATCTGTAATCAAGGTGAGTTCTACTGAAACTTCACACTTGTTTTGAGACGAATTGGGTTATCCATTTTTTCCTTTCCAGAAAAGTGCTCAAAAGTTAAACGTTAATCTGCAGGTCACCTATTAATTTGGGAAAACAGCTTCAAGAATGCATCCAATGTGAATATAAGGGAGCTAACTATGCACTGCAATGGCAATAAAGGCAGAAAGATCCCATGAGGGCAGACCATTGCCAGCTTCCCGAGCCCATAAATGGTCAGAGTATGGGACCGCGTTTCGACATTGACGAGCCGTCAGGTGTAATGGCTTCCACGGAACTCCCACACACAGCGTGGCCACTGAAGCGCAGATTCCCGTAATAAACACACCCGCCGCCGTGGCACCATCAACCCTGCCGAGCGAGTTAGGCTGCAAAGTTTGTAGTTTAACTGATGGAGGAGGCCGAGTTATACTTAACGTCCACATAGGCTTGCCCGTGGAGAGGGCATTTTCAGTACCCAAAACGGATACGTTTGAACACCTTACTCAGCCATTTTTCATATTTAACAATGATGCATGGGCTGCCTCGCTAGGACTAAGTGCGTTAGTCACTGTTCATGGAAGCTCACCAAATGCAGAGAATGAATATTACAGAGAAGTGAGAGAAGCATTGTTTTAAATTCCACCAACGAGTCATTGTACTTTCAAACAAACTGTAAACTGTAATCCCAAAAATGATTCAAGAGACATTACCAATCGTAAACGAGGACTATCCTAACATATGCTGTGATGCACAAGTGTTAAGCATTCCAAAAACAATGGAAGTACTTTAATCCAAAGGAAATGTGTTGTAATGGAAGAAACTAGCTGCTTCATACGATTTATTTAACAGTTAAAATTTATCAACAAAAGATAGATTTAATATATTCTTTACAATAGCATTACTGTACATATTGTTATTCATTCAATTACGTGCATTCTGAATGGACTATTGTTTATTTAGAAAGAGTACAACACATTTAACGAGTTATTGATGGTAAAAAGTCATTTTAAACGACGTCTCAATGTTGGGACTGAACAATAAACTCGGCAATGGTTTAATTAAGATTAAAATGAATGCTAACACAACTAGAATGTGTGTGTCTGTATAGCATATCCATCCATGTTTATTCTCACGTATGCATGTTCAGAAAATGAGCGAAAAGCCAAAGCTGCTTTTCAACACAGAAACAGTTGAATGCATACATTATGTGGTGAATGCCATCACAACTGAACAACCTTTTCGGCGAAATACAAAGTTTCCAATGTAACTGGAATACAGTGAGCAACAGGAGTTTAGAAACAGAACGGTAAATTCGGCAGGCTTTTGCATGATCAAACACATGTTCTCGCCTATAATGAGTAACCGACTGCCACTAAACCTTATGCGGATCAACACTTTAGTGTAGTGGCAAGATATCTTTCAAATCCCTGCATTTCTGGTGCTCAAGATATGCAGCAAGAGGGTGCAGGAAGAGAGTATTGCTGAAGGAATGCAAAGAATGAACAGATTGTGCTCACCTGCTCAATCTTGAATACATGTTGATTGAAGTAATACTGAAGACATTCATTGGCATAATTGATGCAGAACTGCTCAAAGCTGTTGTTTTCAAAGTCTTCAAAGCCGAAAATGTCCAGCACCCCGATGGAAAGACCCTGGGGGGGGGGGGGGGCAACAGTCAAAAGGTAAAGCACTACAATGAAGCCTCGGGGTTACACAAATAGACAATGAGTGCCGAACACACAAATATACACACACACATATACAACAACAACAACAACCGCCATTCGCCACTAAGTGGCGGTGACGTCACCACGACGCTTGTGCCAGGCTATGTGCACCCTGAGGCCACGTGAAGTGTCGAACGCCCGCTGGCAGGAGGTCACGGGGCAGACCCAGGTGCCACGGGTCGACTGACTGAGATGACTGGCTGATGCACCACCTGTGCCCCCTACTGTGCCAACCTGCTGTGCTTTAGCCACCCGGCGCTCCGCTCGCTGTTGTGAGCGTCGCTCCTCCGCCCTCCGTTGTTGTTGGAGGGCGACTGCCTCCAACTGCCCAGTAGCATCCTTCACGAGCCTCCTCCACAGAGGCCGATCTTGACACCGCTGGTACCAGTCATCGGCAAGTCCACTCAGCTCCACGTCCTCCTGTACCACATCACTCCATCTCTTCTCTAGCCCGTGCCGCGCCCGCTTAGCCCCCTCAATCCGGCCAAACAAAAGCTGTTTCGGCATGCGGTGGCTGGGCATGCGGGCTACATGACCCAGCCATCGCAGCCTTGCCTGCCGGAGGAGCTCACCGATGGGACCCTGCCCAGATCTTTCAAGGATTTGTGAGCTCCTCACACAATCCAGCCTGGTTAAACCCAGCCAACGCAGCCTTGCCTGCCGGAGGAGCTCACCGATAGGACCTTGCCCAGATCTTTCAAGGATTTGTGAGCTCCTCACACAATCCAGCCTGGTTAAACCCAGGATGGATCGTAGGCAGGCTAGCCTAAATGTTTCTAACCGGCGAAGATGTTCCATTAGGGGGGTCCACGTTTCGCAAGCATAGAGAAGGGAGGGAATGACCGTGGCCGAGAAGACCTGAAGCTTAGTGCGGAGCGACAGACCAGGTAGCTTCCACACAGCGTTACGCAACCGATGAAAAGATATTGCCGCTCGACTGATTCGGAGTGAGACCTCTGCTGTTAAACTGGAGCCGGTCATAAGCACACTGCCCAGGTATGGGAAACTCTCCACTCTCTCCACAACTGTCCCATCACCGATTGGGAGTAGTGGGGGTGGAGTGTCCGATGGTACAAAATACCCAGGCAGGTGCTTAGTTTTGGTGGGGCTTATGGTAAGGCCCCATCTCTTAGTGGCACGCTCCAGTCTCAGCAGCAGCGTCTCCAACTCCTCCTCTGAATGAGCAGCTATTACCAAATCATCGGCATACATAACATGGTTGAGCAATAGGGAGCCATTCCTTGACCGCACCCGGGCATCGATCAGCCTCCCATTATATCTGTACCAAATGGAGATTCCCCCGGTACAGCTATTGAAGGCTTCACGAACTACGTGGTCAAAATAGATGTTAAATAATGTGGGAGCCAGAGGACATCCCTGTCGTACCCCAAGGTGTACAGGGAATGAATCTGACTCCCGGCCACATAGTTTTACCCGGGCCCGCTCACCATCATGAAGGTCCTTAATGATCGTGAGTAGAGGGTTAGGGACTCCAAAAGCACGAAGAACAACCCAGAGCCCAGGCCAACTGATGGTATCATAGGCCTTGACCAGGTCAATAAAGCTGAGATGTAGGTCTTGCTGGAATTCCGTATACCTCTGCTGTAGCAGACGGACATAAAATATGGCATCTTGCAGGACCGCCCTTTCCTGAAACCACATTGGGGCTCCGCAAGCCTCTCCTCAGCATGCCTAGCAAGGCGATGTTGAATAATCCTTGCCAGGACCTTTCCCGGCACACTGAGGAGTGAGATGCCCCTGTAGTGGTTACAGTCTGTGCGGTCCCCCTTCTTAAAGAGGGGGACCACCAGGGCATCCTTCCAATCCTGCGGAACCCGTCCAGTGGTCCAGACTGTTGTTATGATGTCATATAGGGCAGTCTGTGCACAAACGCCACCCTCCCTCAGCATTTCGCTTGGGAGATCATCTCTGCCTGGTGCCTTTCCTGGTCTCAGACTCCGGATCGCCTTCAGTACTTCCTCAACAGATGGCACCTCAGCCAGCCACTCACAGGGGGTGACTTCCTCCAATATATGAGGCACCGCAGCCTCAGCAGGGTCATCCCCACTTTGTGCCACGATGTTTTCCTGGCGGAGGGATTTCCCCCCCCCAGGACCTCACAGAAATGCTCAGCACATCTGCAAACCTGTTCCTGGGGGTCGGAGATTGGATCACCGTTTTTTCCCCTAATGATGGTAATAGGTGTGGCGCTGCAGGTTACTTTTTTGATGGAGGTAAATAGAGATTTGTGATCGCGGGCCACTGAGGCAGACTCCATCTCCTCAGCAACCCGCGACCACCACCCATCCTTGCAGCGCCTCACGGCTCTCCGAACCTCCGAGCGAAGGCTGCGGAAATCCTCATTCTCTGACGTGGGATTCTGTAGCCGATGACAGTGGGCCTGTTGCTTTTTCTCAACTATCCTGAACACCTCCTCTGTCAGCCAGGGTCTCTGGGGAGGTCTGGACCGCGTACCCAAAGCAGCCATTGCAGCTGCATGAGTCACAGTCCTAAACCTCGCCCATTTACCCTCGACATCAGGAGGATTGGGGGACGATGCCAACTCCAGCCGCAAGCGATGATGAAATTCTCGCTTGCAACTTTCATCAGATAACTGAGACCAGGCCACTTTAGGTTGGAATGGGGTCCTGGGTGTACACCCAGCACCGGAGTGGAAGAATGGAAGGCGCATCTTACAGATGACTAGTCGATGGTCAGAGGGCAGATCAGCTCCACGGTAGGTCCTGGTGTCCAGGACATGGGCTCACATCCGCTGGTCCGTCACTATGTAGTCCAGCAGATGTTCTTGCTTGGACCCGGCATGCATCCATGATGTTGTGTGGATGCGCCGATGCCGGAACAGCGTGTTGGTAATTACAAGCCCATGGGCTGCACAAAAATCTAGCAGCCTCCTACCGTTGTTATTGAGCTGATCTGGCCCATGCCCTCCAATCACTCCAGACCAGGTACCAGCATCATGACCAACTCGGGCATTGAAGTCACCCAACAAGATGACTCTATCCCGAGCCAGTACCTGTGACAGAAGGTCATAGAAGGCATCTGACTCATCGGCTTTGCCTGCATGGATGTTCGTCTTTGGTGGGGGCATAAGTAACCACGACCAACACTCCTCGACTCCGGTTGAGGGGAAGGCGAGCCCAAAGTAGCCTGGGGCTTACAGCTTCCCATACCTCACCGCCACGCTCCCATGCCCCCTTCATTCTTTTGTTCAAAAGAAGAGCCACACCCTGTTGTTTGGCAGGTTGCTGCCCCGAGTAGAGGACTGTCCACCCCTCATGGTGGCAGGAGCCAGAACCGGTCCACCGGACCTCCTGAATGCCACAGAGATCCAGGCGGTACCGGTCCAGCTCCCTACAGAGGAGTGGCAGCCTCTCCTCTGCAGTGAGCGTTTGAACATTCCACGTGGCTACACGAAGTGGCTTTTTGTTGTTTCTGGAGGAGCCCCGAGGGTAGAGATTCAATCTCCTGGCTCCGCCAATTGGGGTTTGGCCAGGAGACGTCATAGACGCCTGTCCCCCCGGGGCCTCCGGCACAAGCTTACTGTTTTATTAGTGGTTTCGTGGTAAAAATGTTGAAGGTGGAGGGGTTACCAGCCCCTCGCACCCGTCCAGAGCCCCCGTTTAGCCACTGTGGTGGTCACAGACACCATGCGAGGAGGGGCCAATCGAATTGGCCCTCCCCCCACAGCACTGTCCACGACAGAGTTTCCCGTCCGGCACATATATACACACACATATACACACACATATACACACACACACATATATATATACACACACACAAATATATACACACACACAAATATACACACACATATATATACACACACACATATATACACACACAAATGTTTATTGTCTTTTAAACAGCTCAAGAGCTCAGAGCATTCATCCTCCTGTCACAAGGGGCGATCGGTCACATTTTATTTCCCCACGCGATTTGTTGTTTTATTTGCTGTTATGTTTGGTGTTATATTTCATGTTTATACTTGGCATTATCCATAATGGACGATTTTTCGCATTAGCTCGCATAAATATATAAATGTGTAGTTAAACCCGCCACCACCCGACACAGCCAACTAGTAAGAGTTGTCACGTAAACAGAACGTGGCCAATTCATCACGAGTACAGCACACCGGTGTGTTGGAGAGCAAAGCCACAGCATTTACAATCTGAGTACGACGTTTCGCCAGTAATTACAACTAGCTTCATCAGGCGACAGCCAGATTTGTGAAGTCCACCTCTTTCATTCCTTATAAAGAGGCGTAGACGTGGTGACCATGCTTGTGCGCTCTTGTGCACAGTGTGGGTGGGGGGGGGATTACTGAGTCAACGTACATTATGCATGCACATTATACGAACCCTTTGATCTTGTCCTTACTGTCCATTGTGTGTATTAAAATAACCTACCAAGGGTAATCCCTTTTGATGAAGTATGCTGGCCTGTATAGGCATGCATTTAACCAATGTATTATTTGATGATTCGCTTCCACGCAGCACTAAGTCGGTAACTATCCGAACGGTTAAATTATTTTTTATTTATTTCAATTTCGATAGATTCTCTAATTAGTCTTGACCAGTAGGAGCTAGTTTTGCACAGAACTTCAACATTATCGAAATCAATTGAGTGTCCTTGTTGGCACGCGTGTTCTGCTACTGCTGACAGTTGTATTTGGGAGTATTTAATATTTCTCTGATGTTCTTTCAGTCTCGTGCTGATCATTCGTCCTGTTTGCCCGACATAACATTTTCCACAAGTACAGTTAATCCTGTACACACCTTCTGTTGATAGCTTTGGTAATACATCTTTTGTACCAGATATGAATTTCTTAATTTTATGTACCGTGCCAAATCTGACTCAGATGTTTTGTTTTTCCAAACATCTGGCTAGTTTATTAGTTACTCCCGCAATGTACGGTATTTTGATCGGACAGGGTCGAAATGGTAAAATAACACAGCGTTTACCGAAAGAAAACGCATACTGACGCCTATCTGAATGCACAGTCACACCCTCACCCCACACAGAAATCTGCTCTTATCAAGACGCTCATTCATCAAGCTAAGAAAGTGTCAGATGGTGACAGTCTGACAAGTGAAATTAAACATGTTAAAGAAGCGCTGCAAATGAACGGTTACAATGAACAGGGCATTTTATACCAAAACCAAATAAAATAACACGAGCATTGAAACTGCCCAAGTAATTAAAAGATCAAAATACCGTACATTGCGGGAGTAACTGATATACTAGCCAGATTTGGCACGGTACATAATGCACATGCATAATGTATGTTGGCTCATTAAACCCCCCCCCCCCCCCCCCACTTTGCGAAAGAGCGCAGAATTTTGGTCACCACATCTACGCCTCTATATAATGAACGAAACAGGTGGACTTCTCCACAAATCTGGCTGTCGCCTGATGAAGCTGGTTGTAATTACTGGCGAAACGTCGTACTCAGATTATAAATGTTGTGGCCTGGCTCTCCAACACACCGGTGTGGCTGTACTACCTTGATGCACCCCTCTCAGGCCGATATAACACCTTGTCCTCACCAGCTTTCTCTCTCTCTCTCTCTCTCACCTGAAGACGATTGCTTGTGTTGCGATCAAAACGTCGTGATCTATTATTTTTTCATTTGCGTGACTTGACCGAAAGACCCAGGAGTATACATCTCTCAGTGTTTGTTGGGTCATTTTGTTGTAAAACAGAAACGGATTCCTTTTAGGACGCTTAAAAAGAGTCACAAGTAAAATGTACCTATCATATAATTAATAATTTCTCATTAGCATACGAATTAGTTTGTCTATGATAAGTTAAGAGAAAACAGAACTCACTTGAGCAAAAGGAGAAAATAATTGAAATAATATGTAAACTTAATATTCTATGGGTCTTTCGGTAAAGCCACGTAGATAGAAAAATAAAAAAAATATATCACGACATTTCGAAAGCAACACAAGCAATCGTCTTCAGGTGAGAGAGAGAGAAAGCTGCTGAGACAAGGTCTTATATATGCCTGAGCTGGGTGCATCAAGGTAGGTGGGTGGAGCTAGAGATGGTCCAACCAACGGAGGTTGGGGCAGTGGTCTTTGTATTGTTAGAGATAAACTTAATAATTTACAGTCCTTTGCCAATTGACAACACAAAGATATTTCTGTGCCATGTCAGTTATGGAAGTTGTTTTGGCTATACTTCATCCCATTGGTCAGTCCAGGTTGGCAAAGGGGGGGACAAGGACTGATTTAGATATCGCCACTGATATCTGCTGTGGCCGGGTCACCGGGTTTTGTTGCGATGTGCTAATCACTGCGCCACTGCTCACCACTGCTCCCAAATAACTATAACGTTCCTCCGGTATGTTAATGGGGCTTGCTTGTTTACTCATTAACCAGGATGGCTAACAAGGCGTAAAATCTGCTCTTAGCTATGGATCAAAATGCAAATGAACTGCATTAACATCCGAGTCCGAATCCATTTGTATCTATGTATGATAGTATGTATACATGTATGATAGTATGTATACACTTAGGTGTACAGCTTAACACTCTTGGAAATGTCATCCAGATGTATTCAGGTTATGCATGTTTGAAGAGAAAATTGGTCAGTCCTTTACCCACCTCAACCCCCGTCTAACCAGCACTGCATAGAAGCAGCAAATTGCTCGTGGTAGATGAGAAGAAGTGTGGATAAATCCACCTCTACCATCCCATTTGATTAGGGTGCAAGATGAGGTTAATAGCCTCCTGAAAGTGAGATGCTCTGCACTCGCAATGGTGTGAAGACCATGGCTCAAAGCCAAGCGGTTTTCCACTCATCTTTTATTTACAGCTCTGAGCCATTGGTGGAAATTCCACATTGCTCAGGTGGGGAAAGTATTTCCATAGGATAACCACGGTTTACTTTCCCACAATATTATTGACCCCAGAGTGATTAAGGAGCAAGTTGACCCCAGAGTGGAATTTAACTCTAGCAAACCTTTTGTAAATTCAACTGCAAACTGTGCCCTCTACCGCTTTGCCACCAATATCCGGCTGGACACTACAGGTGTCCCTTGCTTTATGTGGTAGTTGCGTTCGAAAAAAGATGGCGCACAAAGCAAAACCACACAAGACAGCTGTCTGCCGAGTAGCGCAGACAGTAAGCACACACAATGTTGTCCCACGTCCGACCGCATGGCCGCGTGAGTGAATTCAAACTGCGTTTTTAACGAATTTTGAGAAGAAAAATACGGCCGCATATATGCGACATCGCACAAACCAAACCCACACAGAACGAGGGAAACCTGTATTCGTAGATTTATCTTTATTTCTTATTAAGTATATGAACCTGTGTGTGCTTTGAATGTTACCCTATTTCAACATGAACAGGCGAACTGACTGGAGGAAGACTAAACACACAACGTTCCTGCAAATCGCACTAGCAATCCGTGCAATTGTATTTGACGGTGCTGTAGTGCCTTGGCGACAAAAATGTCTGAAGTAGTGAAATAGAAATGCTGACAAACGTGGCGGTGAGTTACTTAACTGGAATGCACTTGAGATATTATATTTATTCAAAAGTGTGTTTTATAAAAAAACATTACAGCCCAAAATGTATAAACATTAATCATATCCCAGTGCCAATGACTTTTTTTAAGGATGGCTAGCTATTTATTTGGCAGCCAAATCACATTCAATTGCATTCCAATATTCGTTGTGGTATGTGTAACAGTCTGCTTGTTGTCTCGAAATAAAAACAAGCGCAAATAAATGTGTGCTGAATGTTCAACAACTGAACAACTGCCAGGAATTCCAGTGAGGCATAGCATAGAGCAACAAGAACAATAGGTAAGTTTGAAGTCAAAAGATGGTCTTGTCAAGGAAGCACGTGCATTGTCTACATTATTTGTAATCAAAACTCAGGGTTAACTAAATGCGCTATTAAAGCAAAATCGACAAAGAAAACTTGGATACATTTAGCGAGGAACGATTCATGCCTCCTATCTCTACAATGCCATGAATTGTCACAATTCAGTCACAATGAGGACTTAACAATCCCCATTGTAACAATCGTTTTGAATCTTCTTTGGTTCTTTCGGTAAAGTCACGTAGAATGAGAATAAAATAATAAAATAAAACAATAACATTCTCACGACGTTTCGGCCACAACACAAGTGGCCTTCTTCAGGTGAAAGGAACAAACCTGTCGGGACGACAGGTTTGTGACAGGTTTGTGACCTGTCGTGACTTTACCGAAAGAACCAAAGAAGATGAAGCCTTACAGTCACGAAAGCTTTAAATCGAAATCATGTTGAATGTTAGCTCCTCCAGTGGCTCTAGGGGTGACATGAACGCATTAATAAAACCCACACAAATAAAAAAATCGTACTCTCAAAGGATTGTACGCATGTGTTGTGAGCTTACGAATCAATATAAACCAATCATTTTAAGCATCATTTCAACAATAAACATTAATAATTAGGTCGGTATTGTTGTTATGACAAATATAGACAACTCTAAAACTCTTTGGTTCTTTCGGTAAAGTCACGTAGAAAATGAAATCAAATAATAATAGAATACGACGTTTCGGTTGCAACACAAGCAGCCATCATCAGGTAAGAATGAATGATAAAACACAGACACGGAAACAACAAAGGCAGACACACATGCGTCTCGCTCGGTGTGTCTCTGCATGTGTGTTTGCCTATGTTGTTTCAGTGTCTGTGCTTTATCATTCATTCTTACCTAATGATGGCTGCTTGTGTTGCAACCGAAACGTAGTATGCTATTATTATTTGATTTTATTTTCTACGAAAGAACCAAATAGTAATTCCTGCAGTCGCGAAAGCTTCGAATCTAGTTTGAACTCTAAAACTATTAACTGAGGATAATATTTATTTGCTGCTGAAAAGGTGCAAAAGGTACCTTCATGTCAACAGCACCACGTGTTACATGTGTGTGACGTGTCCCAACACACGTGTCACCCCTTGTGGGCCACAACTCAACAAGTTTTGAGATCACCACAGAAGCTAAGGGTCATTCAGAGGAGTGGAATAATTTTCTTGGAACAATAATAAACTATACAATTTTTTTACAATGAATCAACACTTAAAATTGTAAACAGTCAACTAACACCGTTGTTAAATACATATTAGATTTATTCCAAATGCAGCTGACATTCCCCACAAGTTTTTTTGACTGCATGGGCTGTTTGTATTTTATAAAGGGGCGTTTGTTAAAAAATGCCAAATATTATTACATAACGAGATGCAGGCACCCGGGCAGACAGATACAAGTTTTCCGTGTTTTAGCGAAAGATGGTTACAAGGCATTGTGGAGGAAAAATGATGCTCAACAAGTCTCAGCATATTGAACATACTGTATTTAAAGAGATGCCTGACCTAGCTATCAAGTAAAAAATACGACAGTGGTTATTATAGGCTACACGCGATGAAATAACAAGTGATGATACTACTCGTCAGTATTTCAAAGTCAACATATTTCCTTCTCGATTTAACAATGGAGCGATGCTCAATGTCCCATCGGTAGCTCTCAGCAAGCAGTGAAAATTCCACATTCCTATGGTAAAAGTCAATCTCTCCACAAGACGACCACTGCCACCCCTGACTGGGAAATTAATCACTCAACCTTGTAATTGTGAGGCGTGCACCCTACCCACAGAGCAACCCTACTGGAGGGTTGCTCTGTGGGCAGCACCCAACTGTATTACATACAGTAGGATACTGCTGTAACGTTAAACAGTTTAACCTAGGGACATACATTTCATTCTGGCTTGCACACCTTTCAACACACAGAAATTGTCCTTGGCTAAGACAGTACATGAGCCCTGGCCAGTATATGAACCGAGACACTTCTGTGAATCTATTATTCCTTCATCACTTCTTGTTTTAACACTCAGATGAACAGCAGCGCCTCAATGTGCAAAGAAAAAAAAACACATCTCCAGCATTCTGGCAGTACCGCTGACTTGACCACATGAAACTCCTCTAAATACCTGGTAGTCACCATCCCAGAAAAAAAAAAAACTCCACAACACAGCCACGGGGGTCGTGTGAACCCATTAAATATGTACAGTACACACGTACACGAAATTAAAAACATTGATCCTCGCACACGTGATTCAAATGCATAATTATGCATTGCCCACCTCTAATACTTTCCCTGTTACGTGACGTGGGGATTCGTTGTGCAATCCGCGCCGCGGAGAACTTTGCATACCTTGACGTGTTCACTGCGCTCCATTTTGTAGAGCAGGGCATGGTTAATGCGGAGGACGATCCAGTCAAAAAGAGCACTGTACAGCGACTTGGCCATCGAGTCCCGAGCCGTCACCGCCTGCATGACGAGACCGCGCGCGTGGGTTAGGGTAAAGAGCGGCACAACGCAAGCAGGCCGCAAGCCGGCGGCACTACAACAGGGTCTCCCGATCACTTGCAAGGGCAATGAACAAAAATAATACCAATTTCTGAAAAGTGATGCTGATTATTTTACAATGCTGTCCTGTTGTCATTCCCCCTAGCACGGTTGGCGACGTACGGTGCAAAAGAAGTCCAACATATGTACAAATGCTACAGACGGTACAAGAAGGGGAGATAACGTGTACAATTCTCATGTTGGTGGAGGGTCATTTAAGTCTGGTGGATGACTCTGTCTTCGCATTTTCCCATTAGATCCGCCAAGACCGATTACTCCGCCAGGCTCGATGGCTCTCCGCCAACTCCTGAATCATGTTCCACATGTGCCCACGCAGATATATATACAGCACAGCATATGAAAACACAGACACGAGAGCGTGTCAAAATGTTTTGTGGAAACAAAATATAGTTCAGTAATGTTGAGCTTATTTTTGAAGCTCCAACTTAATTTTCTAATTACACTGAGCATCAGGATATTATAGTGGCCTGTCTGCTTGTCATTGGGACATATTTCAATAATGTATATTCTTTGGTTCCCGCCACCTCTGGGAAATGACAAGAATGTACCAACGTGCCATCAGCAATAAAGTCGATAACAAAGACATAATTCACAAGAGTTTGGCAATGAATGATGGCAATAGCCCAAGTGCTGAATTGGAAAATTATCTGCAACTAGAGAGCTTAAAGTGAGTGATTGTTCCTATGTTATTATGGTTACAGAGGTCTCCCTTGCTAAGAAATTCATCTCAATGGTCTCTCGCATTAAGGCAATGAAATGACAATAAGTCCAGCATTTTCTTTGGTTCTTTCGGTAAGGTCACGCAGAATAAGAATAAAATAATAAAATAACACAATAAAATTCTCACGACGTTTCACCTGAAGACGGCCGCTTGCGTTGTGGCCGAAACGTCGTGAGAATTTTATTGTATTATTTTATTCTCATTCTATGTGACCTTAACGAAAGAACCAAAGAAGATGAATCCTTGCAGTCACGAATGCTTTAATTCGAAAAGTCCAGCATTGTAAGCTAAAGAAATTACCACAAAAAAAAATTCCCATCTGTGAATCTGCACATGAGTCGAAGTGTATTTTGTTCTGGAAATATTTTGACCACTCTTTAACTTATAGTTTTGAAATGTGAATTTAACACTTGTATGTCATGTACTTAGAAAAGATGAACATCACCTATGTAGAAGTTGTAAGCACAGCCTTTCACCCCGTTATTATAATTTTTTACAGAGTAAAGATGAACTGTTTTCGAAAGGACAGCACTAGAAATCCTCAAACATCAGCTGTGTCGTTACAATGTGGATTAATTTGTGTTCGTAATGTGGAGCGCCTCCCAAGTAATCTGCATATTTTTCGTGGATTGATGAAATCGTGTGGATAGTTCCTCCCATAATTCGCTGCCCATCGCATTGGCACGCATTTATTTTCGCGCAAAAATTGATCTCGCCTTCGCGGTGTCCCATGGATAGTAGGATCTGCTATATGGTCCCTCACATAAATGCATATTATTGCATTTCTATGGTTTGTATCGTAAGCCGAGAAATTTTAGAAAGATCGGTGAATCAATGCATTGTTGCACTTGTACAGCAAACTATGCATTCTAGAAGACTTTTCATTGTGTTCTTTAAAAACTCATGGTTACATGCTAAATATTTCCCATGATGCTGTAAGTAAAACGTACTTAAGAATGAAACATTGTAATGAAAGCCAACTGGCAGTCCATTAAAGAGTGAAATTCCATCAATAGGTGGAATTACATTTATTATCATAAAAGACATCAAAGTCAGTGGAAAAATGCAAAATAAATATAAAGCTCAATTTTAGAAATTGCAAGAGACATCTTAGCCCCTGTAAACTTGCACTGAAATACACAAAGCAACGCCGTCATTTATAACCTGGAACGTTTGCTACATACAATTCGTATATATTTTTTTTAATGTAAATGTATGCTCGTCATTCCTCGTCAATGTTTTAAACACACAGAGCCTTTTTTTTCCTTTGACGCCTTTTCTCAAGAGAGAAAGACACTGGCCGGGGGGGGGGGGGGACAGCTGGTCCCTGTTCCCGTAATTGCGGGGCCTCACCGAGTTCTCAATGGCCACCGACACACAAAGAACGCACCTTTTGTCACCCCTGCTTTGTACAGTAAGATGCGTGCGTGGCTGCTCTCTGTTCCCACTCATCGGCTCAGGGAATATTTCATTTTGTGCTCCACAAAACAGGGCATTGTGTTCCAGGACCGGGGGTTTACAACTTAGCATTTTATGCAATAATGTTATCTAATACTGTACACGCTGCCTGGGAAGAATTTCTGCGAGAAAAAAAAGACATCGGACAAAAAAAGGCTTGTATGAAAGTAGCTAATGAAAAGGGGCATTTAAGCATATGAAATGTAACCTGGTAAGTGATTTCATCGGCTCGTACAACACAGAGGCGGTGAAGAAATAAACAACACTTTTGGCCCGTAAGTAACAAACAAGATCTGAGCATACAGAACAACACAAGCAGAGCTGAGAAGCAGAGCAGTGTGAACGGAGCTGAGTGTTCAAATCTAGAAGGAGCTGAGTGTTGCCTGGCGGTGTCCAGCACGGACTGGACTCACACAGCACTGGCCTCACGTAGCACGAATTGGCTTCACACAGCACGGACCGGACTAACGCAGCACGGACCGGACTAACGCAGCACGGACCGGACTCGCATAACCAAACCAGCAAAAGTAAATCCCTACACCGACAACAATCATAGCCGTAACATTCACACACTGAAAATGTCATTGTACAACAATTTTAAAACCCCAGGGGCTTTAAATGCAAAAAGTTCATCAGTCAAATAAAATCAACATACAGTATGTGGGAGTAAACAAAGACAGATAATGATTGATGGGTGGCAGGGCAGTGTGCCCGTACAGTATTACAGTGCCACACAGAAAGTCAATGGGTCCATTAACTCCCGCATTTGCACCTGCGCCACACAGCACTGCACCACAGGCTACTCAAAATAAAAGGTCATCTGTCACAATTACTCAGTGGCACAGCCTCGCCAAAGCAACTGTACCAGTGCCGTCAATGGACATAGCTGTTCTACCATGGCCACCATAACATTGTCATTCCTCCTCATGCCCGAGACAAAATAACTGGAAAGTCAAGTATTTTCAGTGACCCATTGAAATGTTTCAGTTGAGGCTCAGTCCCGTGTTTTATTAAACGATGGGTCAACAAAGCCTATAAGTCTGGGCTGAGAAAACCGGAAGGTCCAGTAGAAATTTCTGCCAGCATACTTCGCTGTTGTGACTGCCAAGGATGAAAAAAAACACACACGATGTGTAAAAGGTGTAAACAGGTCAACACCCTGGAGTTATGGTGCCACCACAACACGCCATGCGTGAATAAAAAGCACTCTCTATCCCACCGCAAGCCATTCATTAAAAATACAATTGCATTCAACAGCCAAAACAGCAAAACAATGGTTCGGCTGTAATGGGAATTCTTTTACGCACGTTCTGTAAGGGATCCAGAATGCCGTGTCGCGCGATGCTTTCCAACTGGTCACCGTCACAACTAGACTGCGCTAAACACAAGCGTATTGAGAGAAAGGTGGCTCAAAACCACGAACTTCCATGCAGCCATTTCTCATCCCTGTGGGAACTACTTCATTTTCCTGGCATTATATAAACGAGACACGGACCTTAAAAAAATCATACTATAATTACCTGGTAATTGTACATCTGCTGGAAATAAACTTTCCCACAGCTGAAGAGAAAACGTAGGCCTGAGTGTAGAGCTTGCAACAACAGCATAACAATTGCGCCTCTGTGGGTAGCGGCTGTATTTCTAAGCAGGCAATAGCCGCCTGCACTCTCAGCTCATGGGAAACATCACAAC
Organism: Petromyzon marinus; assembly: GCF_048934315.1. Classification (NCBI taxonomy): domain Eukaryota; kingdom Metazoa; phylum Chordata; class Hyperoartia; order Petromyzontiformes; family Petromyzontidae; genus Petromyzon; species Petromyzon marinus. The sequence continues at coordinate 19,178,536 of NC_133667.1, read as the reverse complement.
CTCCATCAGACGAGCTTCACCGTCCCACTCATAATTAAACCCGAGTAAAAAACAACAACACTGTGCATGCCCAATTCCATAAAATGCATGCAATTCAAAAGGACCCCTGCCATCCCCCTTAAAGAAGTGACATGGGCATTTTAAGGATGTTTTTCAGTCAACGACGTTATCCGCCATGTGTTAAACCAGAATTTGTATGCTCTTTGTGATGCTGGTTGCTGTCGGAATGTTACATTTTAAGTTGGCCTATTTCTGGAATGTACACGGGACTAATATGCATACTGCCACGACAACATACCACAGCCTCATCCAAATTGTGATGTGTAATCCTCAAAGATGTGGTGTTGTCCAATTTTTAGAAATGAGCAGTACACAATCAATCGGATTCGTCTGTTGCATTTCTCATTTATATATTTGGTATTCAACTTCTAAGAACCGTGTCCAGAAGCGCCAATGTCGGGTTCTTTGGTATGAATATCAACAAATTAAATTAATCACTTCTCGGTTTTTACAATTCATATTATGGACTGTATGACAGTTTGCTAAAATATTTAAAATTATTATTTGCTATTTCACAAAAAAAAAAATTGCGAGTCCCTGTTCTTTAAAATGTGGACAATTCACTTAACACCTTGTGCAATTTTATCTACGAACTGATGATTGATAGCAACCTTGAAAATGAACAAAGATTACTTTCAACAGGCGTGATAGAAAAAAAACAGGGGTGTGGATTCCAGGGAAGATTCCAAGCTTTGTTAAACAGGGATTACACAAGCAAGCAAATGGATAAACACTGACCATCCCTGGTCTTACATGTGCGTCATTAATAATATAATACTAGGTTACACCACCCCAACACCCATGCCAGCTCCAGTTGAAATAGAACAGAGGTGCGGAAAACCTGACAAGGCAACTTCACGGTGAACTTTAAAATAGATTGGTTATCTCGGGCACAGACCAAAGACTGTCAACTTTTTTTTTATTTACATAGATATCCCTTAATAATTGCCAAAAATGGTATCAATCAAATACCATTCAACATTTGTAAGCTAATCTGCTTTTTAAAAGGCCATCATGATATTTCAGAGATCTTTATGTCAATTCAAATAATGTACGTTTCACAATGCCTACCCCAGTATTATGCGCATTGCTAAAACGTTGTAACAGCAGGAGCAATCGTAATTTGATTTTACATTTTATACACCGTCAAAAGGTGCTTTGCTTTTCATTCGCCTATACTACACAACTCTATTGAATGGTGAGGGAAATCAAAATAAGTACTGCTTAACGACCTTGTCTATCTTCCATGCCGTGTTAAGTACCTTTATAATTAAGTTTCGAACACTCTTGGAAAAGACAGCACTCGTATAGGTGGGGCCGTTTATCCCTTCCACGGCCCATCACTAAAACATGATGGGCCTTGCCCTCAGGCGGTCAACTGATTTTTAGGAGGTGACGGTTTTTAAGAAAGGGAGTTTTCCTTATCATGGGAGCAAACATGTTTTGAGAAGCGAGTAGGGGTTTTGTAGAGAGAGCAAACAAAACAAGAAGGTATTGGGGCTGGAAATTAATATTGGGGATAGAGAAAAGTCAGATGTAGAAAGAGTACAAAGAAGGGTCTAAGTGGAAGCTGAGCATGGGGAGGAAGTCAGGAGGGTTAATGGCTAGTGGGAGACAATTGCATATAGCAAGGGCAGCTGAGGAGTAACCTCCCCCATTAAGCAGAAGAATTACGTAAATATTATGTTCTGTCTCCACGTAAAAATAAAATAAAATTTAGTCTCTCTGCTTTTCAGACTTATGTTAACTAGCAGCATTTGTTTAAATACATGTACATTCTGGACCAGTTTAATCTTTCTGGGAGTCATCAGCAGTCAACGTGTGCTAAACAAACACTGCTGGTATTCCATGTCATTATTAAGTGCCCTCTCCACACCATGGGCTGTCAGGAAAAAAAACAATAATATTTCGAAACAGGCTGGTTGTGGATGTCAACAGAGGGCCTTGGTTACTGGTACAGAGACGTATGGAGGGGGTGTATGGTGAAATTATCTAGAAAATGTAGGTGGGGTCAAACCTGTGGAGGATCTTGCAAAGGGTGATATTGTGATCGATCACATTACTTATTGTTAAGTCAACGAAGGGAAGGGGCGTGATGACTGTGGTCTCCTTTATAAGTGTGGGTGAGAAATCTGGCAGCAGCATTCTTGATAATTTGTGGTCTTGGAAGCAAGAGAGGTAACAATGCCAAGGAAAATAAAGTTGACAAATATATGGACAGTGGTTTGAGAACAAAGATGGTCACTGCATCACACTGTTTTAGATCTGCTTCTATGGCTGTCTGGAACGCTATTCTTTCAGCTATTAGAAAGCCACTGGAGCTATGCACTTTTAAATTTAGATTTAAAATTAATTTCTTTAGAACTGCCTTTTGCGTTTAGCTTGTTGTCCTTCCCCCCACACGTCCGATTAGCACGGTTGGCTACGTACGGGGCAAAAGAAGTTCAACATAAATTCGCACAGTGCATGCGGATGTCAAGGTGACAAAAAGAGGTTTTGAGAGATGGAGAGACCACAGAGAAGAGAGTTGGATCAAGAATTACTCCAAGTCTGAAAATACTCTTTGATGTCTTACTTTCAGAAACGTATGATTGCATCATGGGGCCTCCTTTGCCAGTACCAAAATATGAGAATAGGTTTCCCATTTTTTCTGGCAACAAAACAGGTACATCATTAGACCTCCTTTGCCAGTACCAAAATGTAATAAAAGGGGTTTTCCCCTTTTTTTCTGGCAACAAAACTGAAGCCTTTTTACAAGGATTCATGTCTGCATTAACCACAAAACCTGCAGTCAAAATGCAAACAAAAAACATACTATGATAATATATGCATTGGTGTGGACCAATGAGTTTCAAGGACAATGCATATATTATCGTAGTATGTTTTTTGTTTGCATTTTGACTGCAGGTATTATGGTTAATGCAGACATGAATCCTTGTAAAAAGGTTTCAGTTTTGTTGCCAGAAAAAAGGGGAAAACCCTATTATAACAAAACAGGTGTTAAGATGTTAAAACACCAAACTGAACCTTTTTAGAAGGAATGATGTCTGCATTAACCACAATGCGTGTGGTCAGAATGCAAAAAAAACCACACTGATAATATATGCATTGTCTTTGAAACGGATTGGTCCACATCAGAGACAGCTTTCTTTTGAGCCTCGTCTCAAACGGTGTTTTTTGTTTTGCATTCTAACCACAAGTATTGTGGTTAATGCAGACATGATTCCTTGTGAAAGGTTTCAGTTTGGTGTTTTAACATCTTAACACCTGTTTAGTTGCCTGAAAAAAAGGGGAAAACCTATTCTCAGTACGATAGCACTTTCAACTTTACTGATTGCTTCACAATGAAGACCTGTCTTGGATATATTTAATCGTAGAAAGTTGGCTTAAATTCAACATGGGTTTGTACCAATGGCAGGTTGGCCGTGTTTGTTTTGTTGTAGTTCGGAGTTAGACTGATGGCCTTAATCTAAGTTGTCTTGTGGTTGTTGTTGTTTGACTTGCATCCCACTGGGATTTTTGCACAGAGCGTTGGTGTACGGTGCTTTTTCTGGAATATTTTGCTGTCTTTTCCTGGATTTTCTATTTGCACGGTCACATAGTCACTTTAAGATGTTTTCTTGTTCGTGTTTTTGTTTGTTGCTGTTGCACTTGATTTGAGAGCCGAATGGCTCACAGGGCTATACCAACATAAATGAAAACTGAAACTGAGTACAGGCGGTGGGGGTGAAGTTAATTGAGTTAATGGGGATGTACAGCTGAGTGTCATTGGCACAGGACTGGGGGGTAACAGACGAGAAGGCGATGAGTTTCACGAAATAGAATGATAGAGATTGACAGTAAAGAGCCATAGGAAGATCATTGTGGAACACCACAGCTAAAGGGTTTCCCTGAGAATAATAACTCATATGGAGACATGTAAGGAATGGGTGAGGAGCAGTAGAGAAATTAGTATGTCAGACACCTACACGCAGTGTGAAAGCCGTTGAAATAGGACAGTAGTTGTATTCCTGGTTCTTTCAGTAAAGTCACGTAAAAATAAAAAAGAGAAAAAAAGAAAATACCATTTACAATAAAAATAATAAAAGCGAAAAACCACGATAAAAATATAAATAATATAGAAATAAAACCATTTATTTTATTTAAAAATGTTTTTTTTATTTTTAATATTTTTCTATTTATACAACTTTTTCTACTTTCATTTTTTTATTTTTTGTTTTCCATTTACGTGACTTTACCGAAAGAACCAAGAATATGAATTCCTGCAGTCGTGAAAGTCGTAAGTCAAAGTTTAGGACAGTAGTTGGCTGTGTAAAAAGTGGCAGCCAGTTGTAGAATAACAAAGGAGAGGAGAGGATAGGAGGGTGATAGCACCCAGAAGAAGGGCAGTCAGTGGAATGGTTAAATCGGTATTCAGGACTGTACTTGGTCATGCAGGAAACTGAAGCTGATGACGTGACGTGGACATAAGCAATGAACTGTGTTGGAGACGGAAAGGTCAAGATGATAACATTGGGAGTGAGTTGGATATTGAATGAAGATTGGTCAGTGGTTCCAAGAATTGACTGAGAATTAAATGAAGTGGAGTGGAGTGGGATAGATCATCAACGTGGAGAAATAAGTCCCTAATAATGATCAGTGGAGAACAGCAGAGGCCAAGAATGAATGGAGGTTTGGCAAGGTAGTCAAATAAAGGAAGGCCAATTAAAAAAAACTGTTCAAGGAAACAGCCTTCAAATTTTTTTATTTTTATTCCTTGGGCCATGGCGTCATGAGACAAGGATCCCAGAAATCAAAACAGAGGAGCTTTTGTGTTTGTGTGGGATGGGAATGTGTGTCTAAGAGCAAGGGGTGAGGCCTGCGGAGTGAAACGTGATGAAGGACACCAGGGACCGGGCTATACTAAGCACCACTGGCAGTTCGAGAAGGCACTGAGGTTTGGGCAGTGAGGTCACAGGAATATATAGAGTTTAACAATGATTATATATGTAATGACCATGTGCTAATTGCACCTTCGATAAGCTACGTATGGTACGAAAAATCTTCAACGTACAGGTGCATACATATGTGAGTGCAATTACCAACTCTCACAAATGACAGAAATATACTAATCGAGTGGATATCAAAAAACAGGGCTAATATTGAGCATGGGGTGGTGTGAAAGAGATATGGGCATGAATGGGTCACTGATGGGCCATGCAAGCAAGTGCATGGGGCTATAGGTGTAGCTAGCATACATGGTAGATTAGGCAAAGTGAGCAGGAGATGAGGGAACGATGGGCAGTGTGTGCGGCTAGGATGGGAAGTGTGCGGGGGTAGGATCGGCAGTGTGTGGGCGTAGGATGGGCAGTGCGACCCATCGTTTATACAGTCACGTGCAAGATGTAGTTTGCCAATTCTTAGCAATAAGAAAGCGCTGCTACTGCTGACGTTTTTGTTTCAAAATTACAAGTTTTTGGCACCAAGCCAGTCGTGGAAATTACACAGTGTGATGAAAAAAATCAGTCTATCCATGCGACATGAACGTACTTGTTCTACCTATTCTGCTCAGTCATAGTTATCAATCTCATGACAGCCAAGTCTCGCTTCAGTCTCTCGTGAGAATGACGTGAGACCAAGTCCATACCCTCGGTACGTAGCCATGCAGATCAAGATTTCAACTCAAATATGTGCATGTATTTTTATTTAAGCAGACTTTAAAGATATGTGCTCCGAACAAAACAGCAGTGGTGAACACTCGTGAATTTAAAACGCTGACCTTCAATTCGGTTTCTGCAAAGCGACACTGTACCCTTCCTCCGCAACCACTATTTCGAGAGTTTCAATATCCTCTGCCTATGGGACCAATGCCACTAAAGATACATACTGCAAACATATGCAAAGCACATAGTGAGGCCTTTGCTTTTATCCATATTCAGCCAAAATAAACGCGATAAGTCATAATTTATATATTTTCGCACAAGTCTTTCCAAGAAAAATCACAAGTTTAAATGGACCACCATTGGTCATAACTCATTCAGCATTCCTCTGCCACAGATTGAACACAGATAAGGTCTAAACATCATCAAACATTGCTGGAGAAACACATGTTAATTCCCAGCCATATGCTACAAAGCTCCTAGCTAAAATCTCCCCATCATCTCCGAGTCTGCTCTCCACTCCCGTATCATTCTCCGGCTGCTTTTCCTGGCTACACCGCTAGCCGAACGTAACAAGGGCTATTTTGAAAATGCTGCCCGTGGGAGCAGTAAAGCAATCAGGAAGTTATGGGCTTGGCAAAATCCCTCGGTGTGCCACTGGCAAATGACCTGCGAAAGTCTGAAGCACTATCTCAAGAAGTGAAAATAGAAACCGCCCACCTCAGTCAGTTTGTATGGCAGGATGAGCTTCTCGCCCGCAGTCATCGTCTTCCTGGTAGTCAGTGCCTCGGTCAGCATCTCTTCCTTGACCTGCAACCAAAGGCAAACAAAGTTATATACAGTGCACAAGGGCCATGAATGCATTAAGTGACCATAATAATAATAAAGGATTACTGCAAGTGGAAAAAAAAACTGACATTTGTTGTTGCTCAACGATGATTTTCCATATGACATGGTGACACGTGCTCATGTCTGGCAATAGAATGCAAAGGCCAACGGTGATAATGGCACCAGATATTCCACACGAGGCAAATGGCGGCATGATGTGGCCCTCACGATATGTACGCTTCACGTGCGTCAAACATAAAATGCGTCAAACATAAAACGCATAAACAACAATCATGTGCGAAGTAGGGCTTATCGCCCGAAACGTCGCCTCTTATATAAGTTTTCCTTTTAAGGCAATGTTATTGACAAATGTGCTGAGTTTATTCATAAACAGGATGTTTGGATGTATAGTGCATTCAAAACCAGTTAACAGACACTGCTGTAAGACATCCTATACCAAACAGTAAGCATTTCCTCCCTTCCGCATGAATGTTGAACTTCTTTTGTAGCGTACGTAGCCAGACGTGCACATCGGAGGTGTGGGAGGGGGGGAACTAAACACAAAAAAACTGTTCTAAAAAATAGTTTCCAATCTAGATTTAAAAGTGCATAGCTCCAGTGGCTTCCTAACATCCAAAGGAAGAGTGTTCCAGATGGCCGCAGAAGAGCATCTGAAAGGGCGCGATGCAGTGACTCTCTTTGTTCGGTGGTTAGCCAAAAGGTGCTGCGAGGATAGCAGAAGTTTTCGTGATGCTGTCGCAGGAGAGAGAGGGTGTGAGCAAGCTGTCAATGGCCAGGTGACATCTAAAGTACCCCACAGTGAGTTGTTCAAGCTTGATGTACTTGGGAGTGTAAATAAACCAAAGCACATGAATTCCTCAATGTACAGGAACTCCCTGCTGGTGAGAAAACCTCAATATTTGTAAAGCTATTATGGGTAAAAAAAAGCATATCTGTACATCTTCAATCTCAACTTACACGTGGCAAGTAGTTTGAAGTTGAATCAAGGAAGTGTGGTTCACATGGCCTCAGCAGATAAGTGGACTGTAAAAGCTGACTGAATATGAAAACGCCAAGTACGACCGAAGCTCAAATAATATGTTAAACAGTTACATTTTACAGTTAATTAAAATGCCTTTAAATCTTACACTCAGTAATAAGTGGTACAATTGTGTTGTGCTGCAGCTTCATCAAAAGGTTATAAGACCTGCATTTCCTGACGTTTTTGCCACAGCCCTATTATACCCACAATTTACACTAGTACATTGCTACTCAATAGAGTTTCTGCAAGTGGATTTTTGTTGTTGCAATTAACCTTGAAGTTTGTGCATATATTTTCCTTTGACCCAACCACAACCACAAACATGGATAGGGAATGGAATGAAGAACATATAATCTACTATAAGGACTGAAATGGCAACATTTTTTTAAGTACTAAGAAATAATAAATTAAACAGCATATTCCATATTTCAATCATATTTTGGTTCCACAATATTTTTGGAACATTATGTTGAAAATTAAGAATGTTCCAAAAACGTAAACAATCACAAAGCATGAAAACAATTTGGCATTTCCAAAAATGTTTTATACAATAACAGCATTCAAAAATTATAGCTTCATATTTGGTGTTTTTGGCTTTGGTCACACATTGAAGTTATGTGGTAAGAAAGCAAAAGCTCCGTGATTAGCCAATAAAAATGTAGACAAAATCAAAGCCGACAAATTCAATTCATTACGGAGGCATTGGCGGATTGGAGCAACAGGGAAAACCTCACACAGACTCAGAAATAAACTCCTAAGGTCCTCCTGGTATTTTAGCCTGCAATTTATGAAGTTTCGGAATTAATCTGGAGCCCTATTACACCCAAATAGTGCCAAATCTGACTGCATGAGCAACAATCAAGCGTGAACTCAGGTTCCTAGGTATTCTTTGTGGGTAAGTTAATATAGTAATAAACTCTATTTTATAAAAACGCCTTTCATATGGAGGTATCTGAAAGTCTCCAAATCTCGTATTCCTACAGGTGTCCTCATCTGGCTCTATGAGACTCTGGAATCAAGACAGATTTATAGCAATTCTAAGAATACTTCATTTAGCTCTGAGAGAACCAACATTTTACATGTAAAACCCCTGAGTCTCACTCCATATAACTAAAAAAATAAACCAGAAGTGGAGGAATGGTAATAGTCCCTTAGTCTCGTTATCTGAGACTGAGGAAAGTAAGACATTACTGTTGTTATTGATCTGTTATTAAACATAAATGTTAGTTGAAACCCCATCTTTATACAGAAAAAAACCTGTATGAATTGTTGTTTCCTTTGCAAAGTATAGTTATGGAATGTTTGCAAATCAAAGTTATGGATTTCTCATATTTGTTCACCGTTTAAAAATTTTGCCATGGGTATTCATTATATTTTCAAAAACATTACCATTTTTTCCACGAATTATTGAAGCTCAACACAAAGCATTTTAATCACTTTCAAAAGCCCCTAAGAAGCAGAGGCACATATATCAAGTAACAACTCGGATGTGACATCGTCGGATAATATTCTCAATGTCCTTTGATTGTAGATCTAAGACAAGCACTAAGATCGGCGCTATCTTGAGCAGTGTGAACAAGCAGGTAGTTTACGATGGCTACCTGTGACAACGTCAAACATATTGCGGTTAGAGCTGGGCTTTGCTAAATATAACTGCTGAAACATTTTAAATTGAAGGATTGCTGTGTTGTTGATCCTTGATTGTCATGTAATGAGATTTAGACAGATGAACAATCTCTAAATTAAGAACCTAGTTGCTGATGGTGATTTAAAGCAGATCTTAGTGGTGCTAACTCAGGTCCCTGGCACAGCCAAACCATTATCCCCGCGGTTTTAATAATACTCAATAAGTCAGGCAAGGTGCTTAAATTACAGGGTAGCATATAAACACATGTCGCGCGTACCTACGTGCGTGGTATTTTGAAAGGGCCAAAGGTTTAAATTGGTCACTGTGATAACGACGGTAAGTACCTGAAGCAGGTTGGAGAGGATGGATAAAACATCTGGCGTGGCAACCTCCACAGCCTCATCCCTGTAGGGCTTCTTCTTGTAAGAGATGTTTCCCAGGTGCAGGATGGCAGATAGCAGCATGAAAATCCTACACAATGCACACAGCACAATAGGGGCACGCACGGTGTGTTCATGGTACTTACGCTCAAGTTTTTCCAAGGTGAAAAAGAAAAAATTAGAAAACAAATGTACGCAAATGGTTATGTAATACATAATACATTCACAGCACTTTGCTCTGATCAAGGCCTCCCCATGCCATGTCGGTCATGGACGTTGCTTGAGCATACTTCACCACGACGCTGCTCAGTGCAAGTTGGTAAAGGAAGAGTTCGCCCGCCACCGATGTTCGCCATGGCCAGGAAATGAAGTTGCCGTGTCAACAGTAAACTGCGCAAATCACCACTCCCTATAAATCGTATATATTGGTGTATGTCTACTTTTAAGTACAATATATTGCTTGGGAAAACATATTTCACACTTAAACCACTGTGTACCTCCTACGTACAGTGCGAAAGAAGCTCAACATACATACCTACATATTCATCAATTCACAGATTCCTATCTACGTATTCTTAATCTAATGATAAACAAATAAAAGTGGAATGCTGACATAGTGGTTTGCACACTGCGCTATAAACCCGGAAAACCTGAGTTAAATTCCCAGCCATGGCTAGCATGAGTGGTGAATCATATCTGAACCATACCTGATCTGCCTCCTTTCCCCAATCCACAGCAACCAGCATGGTGAAGTATGGTCAAACAAACCCCATACCTGACAATGCATGGGGGGAAGCCTTCATCTAGCAGTGAATTGGAAAAGGGCTCTAAATGTTATTTATATTGTTATGTATGCCTCGAAATATGAACTGCGAGCTCTGGATGAATTATTCCAACCCCTACTTATGGGCGTGGAAATATGTATGCATTCTAAGCACTGTGTTAATGTCTTAATGCTGGTGTCTTTTTTATATGTGAATGGTCAGCGAGACAAATTGTGTACTGTTTTAATGATCACTATTACCTTTTCCTCGTAGCAGGCAGGAACCCCACCATCTCCATGGCCAGCTGCAACCTCTTGAAATCATGCTTGAGGTCCTCCCCTTCCGTGAAGCAGCCATCAGGCTGTGATCCACACACAAACACACACCAGTCAGCAATAGTAGACACAGTCATCAAGCTATTAACAACTGCCGTTCACCACTAAGTGACGTCACCATGGCACTTGTGCCATGCCAGGTGCACTTTGAGACCACGTCAAGTGTAAAAGGCCCGCTGGCAGGAGGCCATGAGTTGATCGACTGAGATGGCTGGCAGATGCACCAACTGTGCTCTCACTGTGCCAACTTTCTACGTTTTAGCCGCCCGGCGCTCCACTCAATGTGGTGAGCGTCGCTTCTCTGCTCTCCGTTGCTGCTGGAGGACCACCGTCTCCAACTCATCAGCAGCATCTTTCACGAAGCTTCTCCACAGAGGCCGATCTTGACACTGCTGGTACCAGTCATCGGCAAGTCCAATCAGCTTCATATTCTTCTGTACCACATCATCTCTTGTCTAGCCTGTGCCGTACCCATTTAGCCCCATGTATCGAGCTGATAAGAAGCTGTTTGGGTCGGCTATTGTCCACACACACACCAGTCAACAATAGCTGGTACTCAGCTTTATCAGTGGCTTGCATGTAGATTACACCAATGGCTTCTGTCAGGCATGGACATGACCCAGTGATATTGTTGCACATTTCAAGAGGGGATTCTTGTGCTATGTTATCATTATTTGGACCAATTCTAATACAGAAAATGTGCCTAGGTACTTGTTTAATTCAGGTGTAGAAAACTAAATATGCAATTAGTTACGTAGAATCTTGATTTGAAGCTTTTGTGACTGCAGGAATCCATACACTTTGGTTCTTTCGGCAAAGTCACGTAGGTAGAAAAACAATAGATCACTGCTGAAGTTTTTCTTGCTGTGGTCGTCCCACCTGATGACGATTGCTTGTGTTGCAATCGAAACGTCGTGATCTATTATTTTTCTACCTACGTGACTTTACCGAAAAAAAAACAAAGAGTATAGTTATGTAGAGGTAATAAATCTGGCTAGCAAATGATGACGATAAACTGTTTAAAGAATCACATCCTTCATAAACCTGTAGGACTGGTTTTGGCTTCACAGTCAATAACACGAGAAAGATCAGCAGTGAAACGTGGCTCCCCTGTAAACGATTCATTCACAATAACAATGCGCGCTGATCCAGAATTTATTCTATCACATAGTGCAGTTTTACATTAAACTCAGTTTACTGTTAATATAAATCAATGCACATACTTGTTGTCTATGAGTATCTATAATCAGTCAACTTTAAATAACATTTCACAGTTTTCTCAAGTTCGACATCCAACCATTAGTCAGCCAACCTCTGGCTTGTAGCATAGTCGGCACTCTCCTTGATTATTACGACGATATCCTTACTTGGACATCAGAAAAAAGCACCTCAACAAACTACAGCAGCTCTAAAACCAGCTCTCACACGCAGTCCTGGGCATCAGGTGCAGCCATATGGCTTCTGTTAAAAACTTTGCACTCGCTCCCCACCAAATCGAGAACACTATACAAAGTCACCATCCTGTGCCACCAGGCTCTCTTTCAAGGTCTCCCCAGCATACCTCTCCACCCTTCTCACTCCACTGACCACTGCAATCCGCCGCATCCTACGGAGCATGTCTAAAAACTGCGAGACGCAGCCAGAACCATGACCGTCCCTGGCTGAGTGGCGCTTGGGCGCCACGGTGACAACATGTTCAACACCTCGCCTGGTGTACAGGAGGTTGTGGGTTCAATGCCGACCCTGACGCCTGTATATTTTGATCTTCTTTGGTTCCGGTAAAGTCACGTAGAATGAGAATAAAATAATAAATTGATAAAATAAAATAACACAATAATATTCTCACGACGTTTCGGCCACAACACAAGCGGCCTTCATCAGGTGAAGGGGGCGAGACTGTCCAGCGCTGTCCTATCAGACAGTCTCGCCCCCTTCACCTGATGAAGGCCGCTTGTGTTGTGGCCGAAACGTCGTGAGAATATTATTGTGTTATTTTATTTTATCAATTTATTATTTTATTCTCATTCTACGTGACTTTACCGAAAGAACCAAAGAAGATGAATCATTGCAGTCACGAAAGCTTTAAATCGAAATGTATATTTTGAGTTTGTATGTTCTCTCCCCGTGGTAACATGGATTTTTCTCCTGGTCCTCCGGTTTTTCCACGTGATAAGCCACTTAGTTGAGTTATCATTTGTGGTCAGGTCGATTCTGAAAAAGAGCTATATAGCTCAGTGGGCCTTACCCGGTAATATAGGTTTTTTTTCTTCGTAGCTACATCAGCAGCCATCTAAAACTGTCTCCCACTATACGTACACAGCATCCAAGCACCCTCCAGCTTCAAGCAGTGACTCAAGGCTCACCTCCTCAGGCCAACTTATGAGGAGCTTTTGAGCTTTGGTTCTGCACAAATTCGAGTTCTCGATCGAACAATGCATCGGATTTGTGAAATGTGCACACTCTACATTTTTTATAATTAACACCATTTGCAAAAATCTATTGCAGAACTTTCTGAACTAGATTAAAAGTACCACACTATGAAGGGTGTTAAATGATAAGATTAGTTTTACAAATAACACAAACAGGTAATCTGATCGTTTTGGTTTATAATTCTTCACTTGGACATTGCCTGGAAATATAAATCTTCGGCACCAGTTGCGTCACAACCAACAGAAACTCAGCCACTCAGCAACAGCACCACTGTAACCAGGGCCAACGGCTATAAGACAACGTAAAACACCAATAGTCCATAACTGTTCCAATTGAGCCCAAATTGGGAGAGGGTGAAATTAATTGTGGAGCGGTACATACCACTCCCATGCCACCAATATTGCCTGAGCCTCAATACGATATTACCATCTGTTTTCCTTGGCTTACGTTAAACCCAGATTATGATTTTTCTATATTTATACTGCTAAATCTTGGTATACCTTTAAATGACCTACATTTACTAAAAATAAGGATATGGAATATAGTTTAAGATAATACATGTCAAAAGCTGACCGCTTGCCAGCATGAACATCGTTATCTTTTATTTAATTTCCGGATAAGGTCTGTGATAAATCTAAAAACTTAAACATATTTCACAAGGAAATTATCACGATAAATCGTATAAAGTCACATGTATTAGAATATCAGGGCTTAAATATATACAAACATTGAACTTCCCCCCCTCCCCTATGTATTAATTAAATGAACATTCTGAGAAAAGCTCTATCCCTATCTCCTATGTCGTTTACGTTCTTGCTGGTTATCATTTTAATGCGCACACTTGACATGTAATTGAACACAAGATGTGGAAACTAAAAGAGACAGGACTGTTCACTTTAATTTAAAAGGCTAGACTGTGTAAGTGCGTTTTCTGCATGCTCAGCAAAGCTAAGAGAACATTCTACCGTAAATTCCTAATTCTGGTTCAGCCTATATTAGGTTAAGTTGTACAGTTCCTGGGATTTTTCTACTGCTGCTGTTGCGTTTGTGAAAAAAAATATACGCACCATATAAGTATTGCGTCCTGTGCCAGAATCAGAAGCAAACGTGCCAAAAAAGTTTACACTACAACAGCCATCCGCGGGAGGCTCGCAGCCAACATAAACCTCAGCTGTCCTCTTCCAGCAACGCACCCAATTGCCATCAGTTTAATCCCACAAGAGAGATTTTTTTTTAATTGCAGTTTTTTTTTTATATATTAAGGTTTGTATAACACGCTAGAGCTGATAAGTGTTGGTTTATCACACCAGGTTTTGTAAACAGTTTCTGTTTACAAATTAAGTGCCTTGTTTTTGGCCTCATTACAATTGGAAATATTTTGTGCTCAATGAAAAGTACAACATCTTTACAACAACACCCACATTTTAGTCACACAAACGATCAAATCACATCTGCAATAATAATATGACCTTCATTTTTATCTTTCCCCCCCCCAAAAAAAGCTCAAAACATACTAACCGTGTCATCATTGTAATAACTCTCCCGTTGCTGAGGTTTCTTACCAACCTTAAATGAAGGCAAAAGCAGCATATTAGTAACCACATGCAAGCAGCAAAGAAGCATCGACAGTTATATTAGGAGCACTGCTGTGCCAAAAAAAACATTAATCAAATAGACCAATACAGAATACCTTGAAGCTTTGGACTATGTGCTACATGGATGTGGAATTGTCCAAGTCTTGTTATATCAAGCAATTACTCCGCTGTGTTTCCTAAAAAAAAAATGTATCTTGCAAACTAGCTGGGTAACTTGCTACATGAGACGTTACATGAAACACGGATTGATTCCTTGAAATGAGCGGTTGTTTAAGTGCAAAGTTTCACTGCTTTGTAAAAACTCAAAAGGCTATACACTTGTTGCACCGTATCAAAAACAAATACACCTAGGTGTAAACGATGCTGTACAGTAATCTTGTGTAAATGCGAACACCGCTGTCATTTAAAATGAGGCTACAATACTAAGTGATGACAGCTAGAAAAGGGATGGTTATCTGACAAGACTTGGAGCCAATTAACAAATAATGAATGGGATCAGGTTACACACAGGTTGCTCATGTTAGCAGCTTCTTTATAGTTTAACATTAAGGTTTTCGCGACCAATATCATCCACAATACAGAATTTTTGGGTTAGATCGCGAAATGCGATTGAACTGTGCAATCTACTTTTAAACATTCTGGCCAAATAGATGAAATGCCGTTATTAATAGACTGAATCTTGTTATTTCCAAGTAAACGCAAATATTTCATTTTGCAATAACGGACATATTTGATAACATGTGATCTTACCTTATACACTAACCACTATTTTTTTCATATTATTCCATACAAAGTTACACTAAGGTAGTGCTGGAGCTACAAACAGATGCTGCAAGGATGGTGTACTGATTAAAAGTTGTTTATTATTTCCAAATATGCGTCCTCTAGTATGTTCAAAAATATCACAAATTCTTTTGGCAAAAAACCAAGCCAGCCAATAATGGCTGTTAAAGTTTATCATGCATAAGAAAATAAATCAATGAAAATATCCTTGAGAATGACATTGTCGCCAAAGTGAAATAGCAGCCTGGAATCATGGTAGAACTGTATTTGATACAAGTTAGTGGCTCACATTAAATGTGGCCAATAAAGCTACTCATGGTGGTACCACACCAACGCTATAAACATTGTAATTCATTAACATTCCAATGCATTTGTAGTTACATCCATTCTCTTGGAACGTGAAGGATGGACAACTTGCATATTTGAAACTGCTGTGCAAAAGTATACCTCAGCAGAGCAGTATAGTCAATACAAAGCGCTTTCGCAGTGAACGTATTTAAGAGCAAAGCACATGATGCAGCATTAGAGGTTTAACAAAACAATCTATAAGGTTTGCACAAATGCAAGGATGGATCTAGAAAATAACGTTACACTTGCTCATGGTCGGTTCTTAAGGCGGCGGCATATGTTATGACTGAGCACAATGTTCTCCAACAGTTAATATTGCATGGAACATATTCTTGGTTCTTTCGGTAAAGTCACGTTGAAGGGAAACAATAAAATAATAAAATATATAAAACAATAAAATTCCCACGAACATTTCGACTGCAACACAAGCAGTCATCATCAGGTGTGAAAACCAACGGCCTGATGATGACTGCTTGCGTTGCAGTCGAAACGTCGTGAGAATTCAATTGTTTTATATATTTTATTGTTTCCCTCCAACGTGACTTTACCGAAAGAACCAAGAATATATCTCACGAACATGTTTAAGACTTCAATACGGAATTATACTTCGATTTGTACTGAGTATTCTGCTATCTTCATAATCGTATGTATATTGAACATATTTTTCACTGTACATAGCTAATCATAGGTAAAACGATAGGACAATACCTAAACGCAAAAAGGAGTCCTAAAGAAATGAGTTTTCAATCTAGATTTAAAAGTGAATAAGCTTCAGTGGCGTCAAAATATAAATCGCCACCAGGCTCCACGTTAATGGGCACTCTACAGCAGAAGCGATTAAAGACACCCATAATGTCAGTCGAGTGTTGGGTATCTTTACAAGGCCATGCATGTTAAGTGTCAGGGTGTAAAATATCCACTCACAGTAAACAGCAGTTTGCTTTATTAAGTCTACATTGCTTCAGTGTAATAATTGTTTACTGTTCACAATAAACCAATGCGTGTGTTATTTTAGGCAAGTGAAGTCCGTGGCAGATGCACCCAATATAACTCAAAAGAAACCCAAAAAAATAAGTCTGGAATGGAGAATGAAACCTCAAAGCAAAGTTCTTTACATTAAAATAAAAAGGACGGCAGGTGAAAGTTAAATAAAATAACCATTACTATAATTTAATAATTCAATAGAAGCCATTTTGAAATTTGAATTATGAAATTGTAACATAATGTCCTACTTTTCAAATATTTACACAGGATTTGAATACTTACCTCACTGCACAAGGCACACTTTAATAATGTGCCGCATTATGACCGACCAGCTGTGTGAAATGAACCATCGTCCGTGCATTCACGGCTCTGTGCGTAGGCTGCGATTCACTACACTGTCCAATCATTCACAACTGTTATTCTGACGTTCATACTTTGACAAGGAACTGGCCCAACGAGACAGTGTGCAAATGGCAGCGCGGTGTGTGTGTGTCCTGTCACCACGAGAATCACCTGGTTCAGGTATTGGTACTCCTCTGGCTGCTTCAGTTGGAACTCTTCTCGCTCCTCCTGAGTTGCGCCAGCAAGCAGATAGTAGAAGACATGGTAGTTCCTGCCAATATCACCACCACCACCACCGGCATCATCAGCAGCCATTCAGAACACTTGCTATCACATTCTGCAAAACATTTTTTTCTAAAGACAATCTTTTCACAGATCAGTTGAGATTAATTCATCGCTCGTGGCCATTCAGGAAGAGGTGATAATTTAGAGGTTACCGGGCATTTTTTTTACATTTTGCCATGACACCAGCATAAAAAAGGCAGAATTGTTTTTTACTCGACGTTTTGCATATTCAAAAAAAAGGCATATTATTTATATAAATAATGCTCGGGGGCCGTCCATAAATGACGTCACGCGATTTTTGACGATTTTTGACCCCCCCCCCCTCATCACACGGCGTCACAAAAAGTCAGACCCCCACCTCAAATATGACGTCACAAAGCTCTGCCCCCCCCCCCCCAAAAATATATAAAATATGCTTCAAATCGCTTTAAACTATTGCCATTGTAGTGTGTATTTAATGTGGCGCTGTACTCTGATGTTGTACGAGAAAACATTACAAAGTATATTTAATTAAGTAGAACGTGTTGTCTATATTTATTTAAAGTTGCGCATTTTGATGTGACGTCACATTTCTCAAACCCCCCCCCCCCCTCATCACACATCGTCACAAATGTCTGAACCCCCCCAGGTGCGTAACGTCATTTATGGACGGCCCCTCACGCAGTTCCTGCATCCCATCATGCAAATCCTCCAAGAGGACGAAAGATCACTAACCAGTTACCAATAGCCTAACCTGTTGTTGCATTAAGAAACAGGAGGCAAAAATAGATGCCACCACTAAAAACCACCAATGTTTGACGAGCACTGCCTGCCCATTTGTGTGGGAGACACGGCCAGGGGAGGAGGGTGGGAGGGGGGCGTGACGTCAGCGTCGCGCACGACGCAGCTCGACGCTATGGGGATGCGGGTGATGTCATCACGCAGATGTGCCCGGTGATGTCACCGCCGTGCCCTTTGGGGGACGACGTTACGCGCTATGACGTCATAGCGCCCTGGAGGGAGAAATCGCCACTCCGAAGCCACAGCGTTGTGGGCTTGAGGTACAATGACGTAATGACCTAAACATCGCCTCTCAACATAAACGCGAGGGGGTAAACCATCTTACCAGAAGGGCCCAGCAATAAAACGCGAGACACAACTTCCGAAAGGGTGTTGGCTGCCGTCCGTCTTAATTGGGGCATTTATTTTTCGAATCTTTTGGGGGAGGCGACCAAAATGTTTGAGAAATTGGGAAAGGCCGCGATTTTCTGTGAATGCCCTCGACGAGATGAGCGGTTTTGGTGGCGTTGCATGTTTTCCTCCGACGTACCATTTGGGAGATACACGGAGCCTGACGGACATGGGATGTAATTGGTGCAATATATACAGTGAGGGAAAAAAAGTATTTGATCCCCTGCTGATTTTGCCGTTTGCCCACTGACAAAGAAATGATCAGTCTATAATTTTAATGGTAGGTTTATTTGAACAGTGAGAGACGGAATAACGACAACAAAAATCCAGAAAAACGCATGTCAAAAATGTTATAAATTGATTTACATTTTAATGAGGGAAATAAGTATTTGACCCCCTCTCAATCAGAAAGATTTCTGGCTCCCAAGTGTCTTTTATACAGGTAACGAGCTGAGATTAGGAGCACACTCTTAATCCCATAGAAAATCTGTGGAGGGAGCTGAAGGTTCGAGTTGCCAAACGTCAGCCTCGAAACCTTAATGACTTGGAGAAGATCTGCTAAGAGGAGTGGGACAAAATCCCTCCTGAGATGTGTGCAAACCTGGTGGCCAACTACAAGAAACGTCTGACCTCTGTGATTGTCAACAAGGGTTTTGCCACCAAGTACTAAGTCATGTTTTGCAGAGGGGTCAAATACTTATTTCCCTCATTAAAATGCAAATCAATTTATAAAATTTTTGACATGCGTTTTTCTGGATTTTTGTTGTTGTTATTCTGTCTCTCACTGTTCAAATAAACCTACCATTAAAATTATAGACTGATCATTTCTCGTCAGTGGGCAAACGTACAAAATCAGCAGGGGATCAAATACTTTTTTCCCACACTGTACACGGACGCCCAGTACAAACTGCATGATATGGTGTATTGCTTTTACCAAAAGAGATGTACCGGTAATTTACACATTGAATCAATTCATACTCTAAATGAATTGGGGGGGGGGGGGGCGGTTTTTTCATAAAGAACACGTTAATCATTAATTTGTTGTAAAATACAGATGTGAATCTTGATGACCCGTATCAAATTACACCTGTTAAACAAATTTGATTTTATTACAATGATTTTAAGCTACACTGTTAAAAATTGTAGAAAGCTTTTGTAATGTAATAAATAACATCAGTGTATCTTGCAATTTTTCTATGTTAAACAAAGACAGGATTTTTTTTAATCAAGTTGTGATAGGTTTCAACATGAATAATATACAGAATACACAAATATACATCCTGAAAGTAAATGAACTATTTAGACCAACCAATTTTTAAAAGGCAGACCTCGGATATAAAAAAATAATAACCATCAAAGTGTGATAAATCTGAAAACGACTAAACTTAAGTGCTCTGCTGTAATACTACATCCATATGCTACCCAGTCACCTACAATAAATCAGTGTTATCAAATTTGGAAGGAAGTAGCAATAGTTGATTGTATTACAAATTTCCAAAGCATTTACAATCGGAATTAACAACTGATCCAATGTGTGTAATGCAACTTGACAGAGATGACAAGGATGACAGAAGTGGACGAAATGCCGCCAGGGAGGTTCACGCAGCAGACGCTTCGTTGAAAAATGTCCATTACAAAAACCTAAGCAGTTACTTGTTATTGTTATGAAAAAAAAACGCGTGGAACTTTATTCGATGTAAAAAATAAATGTAAACTGACAACACGCAGTAACGTCCTGAGGATATCAGCACATTGGCACAGAGCAAATTACTACAGGTGACACAATCACAGCCAACGACAATGTTTGTGAACAAACTCCAAGCCGGTGGGGCATCTTCATGCCCACCCCTAGCTGCCACTGCTATTCAATAGGGTAAAATAAAATCAAATGTTTCACTCCGGGTGACGCTGCAAAGTATTATCTGTATTTTGATTTAGCGTGCTGATCTTAAAGGTGCATTGAAAAATTTGATACTCCGACTGATGCTTCTGTTGTTGTGGAGTAACTCATGCAGCCAGCTATGGCTCTAGGATTTGGTGTTACACGTTGTTTATGTAGTTTATTGTTAAAATTCGGTCACAGTCCCTGTGAGCACTGTTACGTTGCAATCATGGCTTTATTTTTTGGTGATTTCGAAAAGTTTTGTGGTTTGGACATGTTTGTTTTGCTGTAGTACAGAGTTAGACTGATGGCCTTAATCTAAGTTTTCTTGTGGTTGTTGTTGTTGTTTGATTTGCATCCCACTGGGATTTTTTTTGCACACAACGTTGGTGTACGGTGCTTTTTTCAGGAATATTTTGCTGTTTTTTTCATTTATTTTCTGTTTGCACAGTCACATAGTCACTTTAAGATGTTTTCTTGTTGGTGTTTTTGTTTGTTGTGGTTGCACCCGATTCAAGAGCCGAATGGCTCACAGGGCTATACCAAAATAAAGAAACTGAAATAAAATAAAACTGAAAAATGCTGTAAACACATGAAGGACGTACCTCTCTTTTGTCTCTTGGGAAACAAGCCTCGATTTTTCCAGCAAGTACTTCTCAACAACAGCGCTGATTGACAAGGGTCGGGTAGGGTTGTGGAAGACAAGATACTGTTTTATATCGTCTTAATTTCATATGCTATCAGACACTTTAACTTACACATGTAACAAAAAAGGCAAAAACAAACCTATCACTAAAAAGCATGTATGAATGCGAGGCCTGCTGAATGTTATTTTTTCAGAAAACTTTATTTTAATTACATCAATGCCACAATTGCATTGTTACCCAAATAACCACAATGCATGCAATACATTGCTCAAATATATTGTTCTTTTCAATTACAGTGAAATTAGAAGCATGCTCAAATATTTTTTGTATCCTTTCACATGAGACCTCGGTAAAAACTTGCCAGACGGTGTCCAGGGAATTAAGTGATTTTTTTACTCACAGGACCTACGATTTATATGGTGATTTACGTGGCCAATTGACTGGGCCTAGTGCCTGCATTTTATTTGTTTTACCTATACATTCTAATTTCATACAATGCCACTGAAACCTTCTGAACAAGTACTGATAGCTAATATATCAATCGAGGTATTTTAGCATTGGCTATCAATTATAAATGTTTAAAAACATGTCATTTGCAAGCATTTTATAACTGTGCTTCACGAATCAGTGGCCAAACAACAACTTAACATGTATTTAAGGTCATGCGCAAACACGTGTAATTAAGCTCATGCGTATATTTCATTTAATGATAAAAAGGGAAGCATTGAATTTAGCTGTAAGGATTAGTAAAATAATCTCGACATCTTCTAGCAAGGGATGCTTTGCACGATTCATTACTACATGACGTGTGCATTGATTCAAGAGGTACCGGCATAGGGTAGGGGTCTGAGAGGTGTACACTTACCCACGCACGATGCCGTTTTCCCAGTAATTCACTTGTATGAACTTGCCAAATCGGCTGGAGTTGTTATTGTGAGCCGTCTTGGCATTTCCAAAAGCCTGCGGCACACAAACCCAACGGGAGGAAGGAAGATTTATTGAACACTGCTACAAGTGTGCAGATCCGTCTAACAGAACAATGTCAATGGCAACTTTAAATTGCTAAGAAATACAACTTTCTAAAGAAAGCAACTTGGTAGTTTGAGCAATAGTACTTGCCCTAGCTTCATATCATCGTACATTTTACATACGATAGTTAATGGCTCATTGATTATATTAATTCGATGCACTTTCAGTGTCATTTTCTTCAACAAAAGTCAGACATAAATTGAAAGAATTGGTGGCCTACTGCTGTAATTTAAAATATGACATGTAAAGAACCGAGTTAGGATTGTATTTCTAAAGCTGCAGAGCTCTGAGAACAAATGGAAACTACAATTTACATCAAATTTGAGTGTTGACAGTTAGAATTTAACGCAAAATAAACCTAATCTTTCCCATTCAGTAAATGCAAAATATCAGTTGTGGACGACAGTATTATGATTATTAGATGAAAAGGACGGCAATAGTCAGATTTTTGATAACCAACTTTTGCTATGTTCACTTCTGAAAGAAAAAATATATTAACTTAGTTATAATGACACGAATAGGTCTAATTTTCATCTTATTCCTTCCAAGTCTCTCTCCAGCGTATCAAACAGAACAGTCGACGATAGGTGTTCATCATTAGCAGTTCCTTCTGCGGTGTTTCTATCTCTAGGTCTGGTCAGGCCAAATGGTCTTTAAAAACAGTCGCATGCAAATTATTGACAGCAGACTAAATATGCCTTACTCAAATTATTCAGGTCTCAGGTATATCAATGAATTCATTCCTATATATTTATTATCCACTGACTATTTACATTATTAGAACACAAGAAGTTGAAGTAATAATAATTCTGATACTTTAAACAATAAAAAATATAGGTGGATCACCCACAAGGTGATAAGCCAGCTCGTTTCTTTTGTTAATTAAATTACAGGATACAATACAATTAAATGAATGTTTCTAGATAGTGTGCTTTGCATTCGTGGCAACTTTTCAATGAATAAAATCACGTCCTCTAAACATGGCAGCTGTACATTCCAAACATAACGAACAAAAACTGTCTTCAGTTGCAGCGACGTAAATAAACGTTTATTCTCAAGTCGAAGGCTAAAAAATGGCTTTGTGTATATGAAGCAACCCCCCCCCCCCCTCCGAATGCCTCTGCTTACTTTAGCTGCCGGTTGAATAGCGAACAAAACACTATTCATGTTCATCTCACTATCATGCCTAGCGGTGGGAGCAGCCTCGGGAGATGCCATTGAGGGCCACGGGACAATCGCAATTCTATCCAAGGCGAAGAACTTTTCAGAACTTGCCAAAATGAGAAAAAAAAGACTTGGCCGATCTTCAATCCCTTCTGCCTACGACGCACACAAACAACCGTCATTGACCCCCCCAACCCAAAGTATTCCAACCTTACAGCTGTGCTCTCCTAACTCACAGGCACAGCTCTTGACTATCGACAGTTAAAAAAAAACCACGCGATTTACAATGCTGATAAAAGTTAAACTGTGTTCAGTGGCTAGGTTGGTTTCGGGTCCTAGGAGCGCATGCAAGAAGAGCACTTTGCACCAGCATGAGTGGAGAGGGCCTTTTGCCTTCACACAGCCAGCCATCCCCGCCCGCCCACCCGCCCTCCCTTGAGAGCAGCAAGAAAACCCATTAATAAGATGCAGTCTGTGGTGGTTGCTGACAAAGATACCCGGCCATTGAAGGATACCAGGGCAAATTCCAGCGTCACCCCTCCTGGGACATATTTCATTCCTACGGTAAGCTGCGTTTACACTGAGTGAAATGTGCTTAAATAATTAATGTTATATGAGATTTAACCGGTAAAATATCAGCATTTATTTGCACCCAAAATAAACAAATGATAAACATTTGATAAAACCATGTAATGTTGCTTTATATATATACATAATTTACATACACTATAAAATAGGAGCAAATACGACAATCATTCAATTATTAGGCTATTCCCCCTCTTTTTTTTTAAAAGAGTTCAATTATCATTTCAGACTATCAACTCACGTCATAATCAAAAGCAGGTAAACTAGAATAAGAAACACTATTTTGGTCGGGGGGGGGGGGGGGGGGGCGGGGGAAAGACCAAATTATCATATTATTTAAACTAGATCAATGGAATTAACACCAGGCGATGCGGGACACACTGTCAACAGAGGCAACACAACCCGCGTCTCACAGGGGTTCCGCTGAAGCAGGCGGAGGAAGCACAGGGCTGGGCTGGAGGGGAGCAGGGGGATTATTTGTGTTCTCCCACAGGTGCTGAAGCCGTGCTCCGGACAAGGCCTACTCCTCCTGTACACCCCCCACCTGTGTGGGGGCATGGCCATGCGTACAACCACGCCAGGTTTCGGCTGAACTTCGGCCTCAACGTTGCAAAAATCTCTCACAGGCCAACGTCAGCAAAGGGGGCAAATATTTCATCAGCATCGTGGGAACAACATGAACTCCCAAGAAATTATCTCGTATGCACGCTCTGACCTCAATATTATGGTGAGATAAAAAACAGTCTCATGTACTGATTTGTAGCCGCTATGCTATAAAAAGCGCGTTAATTTATCCATTAGAGAGACATGGAACGGTTCTGGATGTTACCTGAACGATCATATCCACATGCAAATGTTTACAAGAGAAAAAACATTCACAAAATAACAAAATAAATCTGTGTATGAACATTTGCATACTATGTTGATGACTTGACAACATTTTCACACTATTAGCGAGCGCCCACCATGGCCGGCATGACAAATGAAGGGGTGGGTGGCCAGCACCACCCGTCACCGTCATCATTATCCATCACCTTCTTCACATGTAACCATTGCCATCATCATCGTCTTCATCACCATCCAAAAGAAGGCAATTATGAATCGTAATTCCGCATCATCATTGTCATCATGTCTTTCTTGCCGACACCGGCCATTAATGTGCTATGACTGGCAAAAATTGGCAGCATTCATTTGTTTGTTGAGGAAGGTGGTATGCGGGGTTCAGGGATATGACAGGCCACCGGTACTCATAACCGGTGAAAACCCACTGAGGGAAGGACCCCCCCCCCCCCCCCCGGAGCCTGCTTCGGTGCCCCTCTGAAAGCCCTTGACCAGTTCAGAGCGATTTTTGTCGTTCCACACCCTGGCCTGCGACCCTGCTGCTACCCACTGGGCACATCACATTGAGGATGCGCTTGCTCGTCAGGTTAATGCTCAGTTTGGCATTGTGGGCAGCCACTCTCTTTCCACCCACATTGTGGAACTCCCCTTGCATGTGGGCAGAGTTCTACCCGAGATGCCACCATCCCATGACGTGTTGGCTACCCCAAGAATGAGAAGCAGCTCATGCAGCAGGGCAGGACACTCACATCGCTGGCTGAGAATGAAACATTACAATAGTCTTCTGCCGATGGTGATCCAGCGTGCCAACATCGTGTGCAAAGCAGTGCATTTCACATGCTAAATCACAAATAAGCACGATTCATAATTGGTTTATTTTGGTATAATGCTATTTTTAAAACAATAAAACCTCCACCACCCAACAGAGCCAATCAAATGAAGCTGTCACATGGGCAATTATGCAAATTGATTTGATTTCTTCGCAAAACCAAAATGTGAAAAGGCAACCAAAATTATGACAACATTTGACTGGAGATTATATCCAGCCTTATCAGGTTGTTAACATGAGGTCAGATCTCGTGTTAACATGCTTCCTAATTAGGGTCCTGAGTAGATGCCAAGACGTTATCGGCACATGTGGTCTAATTTATTAATCACAGTTGATTGGTTGTGATTGGAGGTGAGATTAGTGGCTTAAGGTGAATCTATTGATAGGTTTAAAAAAGTAGGCTGTACTTATGTTAAGGTATATTGTGTTTGTGATGAATTTGGAGTTTTAGTGATATTGCGATTCTAGTTCAGCAGTAATTTAGTTAATTAATGTGATTGGGATTAGCACTTTGAGGAATTGGTGATACAGGTTGTTCGAAGAAACTGTTTGTGTTACATTACAAATTAATTATCAAATGATTCCATCTAAATAGCTAGAGTTGTTAAATCATGATGGAGGTGAGTACAATGAGGATTGATTCATGAGGATTGACTAATAGGGTTTTAGTATGTTATCATGAATTTGGTTAGGTGTTATTTAATCGTCAATTAAATTTTTACAAAGATAATTGTTTATCATTCCTTTCCAGGCAGCATGAATGTTACAGCTATCTGCTTGGTTCAAGTTATTTTTATTTTTCCCAATTTCAATTGACTAATTCATCTTTGCCAGTAATAATTAGTTTTACACAGGATTTTAGCCTTATCAAATTCAATTGTGTGCCCTATGTGACATGCGCATTCTGCAACAGCAAATAATGTAGTGAGTATTTTCTATTTCTTTGATATTATTTAAGTCATGCACTAATTTTGCGATCTGTATGGCCAATGTAACATTTGCCGCAAGTACACATAATCTAATCTTAAGTTAACAGATGGTGTATTTTATATCGAGTTTAAAATCTCACCGTAATTTAGTGTTCCTAAGGACCGGGCTATTTTATCAGTAATTCCGGCAAGTTTTATTATTTAACTGTGTGAGTATTTGTATTGTTTATTATATTCATGTATTGTATTCCTATTCCTCCTTGCTCTGTTTAGTTTTTACTGTGTCCATTCCAATAAAACATGTTAAATATTACTTTACAGGTGCTCATCTGACACGGCTTAATCCGATGCATAAGCATTTTGAGGAGAGAAAAAAATTCGTTGTGGGTGGTAATGTGATTGTTCGTTAAAGTTAGCATCTGCATGCATTATCTTGCGTTACATGAGGTGTGTTAGTTTACCCTGTGAGCCATGTCCAAGCAGGACAACCAGGAATGGAAGGGTGTTTGCCCTCCTCCACTTCCATGGTGAACTGAATGGCTGGATGTTGGGAGCTGAAATGTTCGAGAATTTAAACAATGTTTTACTATTATCTATTTTACCAGGTAAGGTCCACTGAGCTATACAGCTCTCTTTCAGATGCAACCTGGCCACAAATTATAGCTCAACAAGTGGCTTATCCTATGGAAATGTATAGCAGCCAAATACCCTAATAGCATGTTTCTAAATATGGAGGGGAAAACTGGAGGACCTGGAGAAAAATTCACGCGAACACAGAAAACTCCAAATACACAGGCGTCATGGTAGGCATCGAACCCATGACCTTTTGTATACCAGGCGAAGTAGTTCACATCTCGCCAGGTGGTCTAGACATTTAGTGTCTCTGCCATGAGGCCAGACAACCAGTGTCATCGACATAACAAAACCAATGGGATGGTCTAAGCACACTCGATGCCAATGCCTGTGCTCAAAAGTGTCGATGTACAGATTAGCGATTACTGGGGATAAAGGGAGTCTATTGCCATCCCTTTCCTTTTTGTTTGTGAATTTCTCCTGCCCATAGAGGATAGGTATTAATTTGACAAATGTGGTTAATTGTGGGATATTTTTTGTTATAAAACCTTTGTCAAAAAGATTGTTCAATATTTTAAATGTTTCACTTATTGGAACTTTAGTCAACAGGGATATTTAGTAAACAGGGACATTTCCTGATTTTGAAATAATCAGTCGTTCACTCTGATTATGTTATATTCTCTCTCTTAGTAAGGATTAGCGAGCCGTAATTAGTATTTAATTAGCGTGAAGTGATGTAATGTGATGAAATACAATGGGTGTTACCTCTGAGACGCTAAAGAAAGACCAGCAAAAACAGCATTTTCACTCTTCTGATGCGGAGCTTTTAAATTTTCTGGTTTTAAGAAAGGTATCCTTCCCATAGAGGTTGGTTAATTTTATACTTAGGCTTTCACGACCAATATTATGATTCATGATTTGTTACTTTTTTGTTAGTTTGTATAATTCACGTAACAAAAAATCAATTTTTCTTTCCAAGTAAGATGGGAGAGCCACATTTTAAATTTAATATGCAAGAGCTCTTGACATGTTTGTCCAACAACCCCCACGAATAAAATAAATAACGACTTATGGGGTGAATCAGAAAAGAGATTGGTATATTATATCTGGGAACACGCTTCCCTACTGAACACCCCTGGGAGCTAGTGCGTCAATTCATTTATTTATGGTACAGGTGGTCAATGGGCAGAGTACTCATGAGAACAGCACCAGAGGGTGTTGATGGCTGTGAGTAAGAACTGTTCACATATCAACTGTCTCCAGCTGTCCTTGTATATTCAAGGCATTACACCATGATACGAGTTCGTCTAGCATAGCTTACTCAATAAGTCAAAGAAACTCCCCGCTTAATCGAGCATGGGATGGTGCTCATAAATGACAGTCCTGAACAAGGGGGTAAACATTCCACATTCCTACGGCAAGGGCCAGCCGTGTTTTATCGATCACACAGCATCACAAGGAAACATTACACATGAGCGCATGCATTTCACTGCAGGCACAATGAAGTTTCTTCAAATGTATTCAGATTATTGGTGTCTGCAATATTGCAAATTCTCTGGACACTGTGGATGCAGGAATCAGAAAAGAGCATGATCCCGAGGGTTCAGATGAACAACAAAATTCGAGGATTAAGGAATGTACAGTTCAAATGAATGCTAATGTCCACACGCACACACGTGTGTAAATGTAACACAAGAGTCCACAACTGAATGGACGTACATATGGACGCATAATTCTGTCAATTGCCTCAGGTTGGAATAATGCTCACGACTGAGCGCATTCTGATGAGCGAGTGGATAGACCATGAAGGTGACTCCCTTTTTTTAAAGAGGGCCCCAGGGAATTCAAGTCAACTCTTCTCTACATGAACCACATTTACTTGTACTGCGAATTACTAAACATAACAATGACCCCCGGTAATGTGTGCTAAAGGAGCAAAAGAGCAGACCGTGGTGAATGAAGATTACATGGCAAATTCAAAAAGCAAATATTGAACTTTATGGCCTCGAACATATTAGTATTGTATTTTACAATGCATATTTTTTTTAATTGTCCAGGTCTGTTGGTTGATAGCTTTAATATTTGTTTATGGCACATAATGCAATTAGATAGTATAGGGCTGTTGACGGGGCTCATCATCCATTCGGGGCTGATAAAATAGCTACCAAGTCAACAGTCCAATGGAGTGAGTGAGCCCCACAATAGGATTGCAACTGCAATAAGCGGTTCAGCAGTGGGGCTTTCACTTGCTTCAGTGCCTGTATATGTCAAATAACTAGGTAGAAAAATATAAATATCATCGGAGTACATGTCATAAGAATATAATAATAGAGTATACTAACAATAATGAGTGGCCTCTGAGTTTTTTTCGGAAGACCCTGCATTGGGGAGGTTTGGTCAGTGCCCTTAATTACATTTTAAAGCCGTGTAAGCCTTTAATGAATGTAAGCATACATATAATATCACATGCCACGTGAGTGTCGTAGAGTATCTCAGATTCTTTAACCTGGATGGCCTTTGCATTATCGATGACACGAAAGAAAAAAGGATGTTTTCAACCGCAACTAACCAAACATGAAAATGGTTAGACATTGTTATGCAAAGAGTTATAAATATCCATTACATGAATAAAAATGTGAACAATACGAGGATAATGAACCTTGAATCACGACTAAGACTAAACTCTTTTTATTTTAGCAGGTAAGGCCCCCTGAGCTATTATCTCTTTTTTAGAAGTGACCTGGCCACAAATGATAGCTCAACGACGTGGCCTATCGTCACTTGGAAATTTATAGCAGCCAAATTCTCTAAACTCACGTTTATAAATGCGGAGGAAAAAAACAATGAACCCGATGAAAAATCCACGTGACCACGGGGAGAACATGTAAACTCCAAATATACAGTAGCAGGCGCCAGGGTTGGGATCGAACCCACTACCTCCCGCATACGAAGCGAGGAAGATAACATCTCGCCACCGTGGTGCCACTTAAGCTGATGATACATTCACTGGATCGCTGAAGGAGCTATTTTTCAATTCCTGTATGTTGTTCGCAAGGGGTTCATGTGACACCTCCAGCCACTAGAGGCCGCTATATTCACCAGTATTCCAAAAGTAATATTTTTGTTGCCATAAATTGTGTCAATTTCAGTTAAACAGGGGCAGACCATTGCACCTCAAACACACGTATCCATTAATGAAATGAGTTGTCCCAATTCAATGATTAATTCTTAATATATTCGCAGGATTGCAGCAAAAAGAAGGAATTAATTAAATTAATCATGCTAACCTCTTGAACATTTGGTCTGTTTCCTCTTTGAGACAATGGCAGGGTTCCTTCCTGAAACGTGCCAAATATGTGTGAGAAAGAAAAATATCGATGCAATTCTAAAAATGTAACTGCAGCCGCGCTTTGCAGCCAGGTTGCTGGAGTGCTCCGTGTATTTTCTGATTCGTTTTAAAAGACGATGCTTTAAAATTGGCCTCTGCAGTCACAGTCCAGCTGCACTAGGGTTTTAAAGGATCGAAATAATTTATTTATTGTCGCAATGCCTGTATACTGTCAACCCCTACACTCTCTGCGATTACATTTACTTGCAAATTCCATCCCTAGTCCCACCCAATTACCCTTGGGTTGTACCCACCACAAACGTACAGTGAGGGAAACAAGTATTTGATCGCCTGCTGATTTTGTACGTTTGCCCACTGACAAAGAAATGATCAGTCTATAATTTTAATGGTAGGTTTATTTGAACAGTGAGAGACAGAATAACAATAACAAAATCCAGAAAAACGCATGTCAAAAATGTTAGAAATTGATTTGCATTTTAATGAGGGAAATAAGTATTTGACCCCTCTGCAAAACATGACTTAGTACTTGGTGGCAAAACCCTTGTTGGCAATCACGGAGGTCAGACGTTTCTTGTAGTTGGCCGCCAGGTTTGCACACATCTCAGGAGGGATTTTGTCCCACTCCTCTTTGCAGATCTTCTCCAAGTCATTAAGGTTTCGAGGGTGACGTTTGGCAACTCGAACCTTAAGCTCCTTCCACAGATTTTCTATGGGATTACGGTCTGGAGACTGGCTAGGCCACTCCAGGACCTTAATGTGCTTCTTCTTGAGCCACTCCTTTGTTGCCTTGGCCGTGTTTTGGGTCATTGTCATGCTGGAATACCCATCCACGACCCATTTTCAATGCCCTGGCAGAGGGAAGGAGGTTCTCACCCAAGATATGATGGTACATGGCCCCGTCCATCATCCCTTTGATGCGGTGAAGTTGTCCTGTCCCCTTAGCAGAAAAACACCCCCAAAGCATGTTTCCACCTCCATGTATGACGGTGGGGATGGTGTTCTTGGGGTCATAGGCAGCATTCCTCCTCCTCCAAACACGGCGAGTTGAGTTGATGCCAAAGAGCTCCATTTTGGTCTCATCTGACCACAACACTTTCACCCAGTTGTCCTCTGAATCATTCAGATGTTTATTGGCAAACTTCAGACGGGCATGTATATGTGCTTTCTTGAGCAGGGGGACCTTGCGGGCGCTGCAGGATTTCAGTCCTTCACGGCGTAGTGTTACCAATTGTTTTCTTGGTGACTATGGTCCCAGCTGCCTTGAGATCATTGACAAGATCCTCCCGTGTAGTTCTGGGCTGATTCCTCACCGTTCTCATGATCATTGCAACTCCACGGGGTGAGATCTTGCATGAAGCCCCAGGCCGAGGGAGATTGACAGTTCTTTTGTGTTTCTTCCATTTGCGAATAATCGCACCAAGTGTTGTCACCTTCTCACCAAGCTGCTTGGCAATGGTCTTGTAGCCCATTCCAGTCTTGTGTAGGTCTACAATCTTGTCCCTGACATCCTTGGAGAGCTCTTTGGTCTTGGCCATGGTGGAGAGTTTGGAATCTGATTGATTGATTGCTTCTGTGGACAGGTGTCTTTTATACAGGTAACAAGCTGAGATTAGGAGCACTCCCTTTAAGAGTGTGCTCCTAATCTCAGCTCATTACCTGTATAAAGACACCTGGGAGCCAGAAATCTTTCCGATTGAGAGGGGGTCAAATACTTATTTCCCTCATTAAAATGCAAATCAATTTATAACATTTTTGACATGCGTTTTTCTGGAATTTTGTTGTTGTTATTCTGTCTCTCACTGTTCAAATAACCCTACCATTAAAATTATAGACTGATCATTCCTTTATCAGTGGGCAAACGTACAAAATCAGCAGGGGATCAAATACTATTTTCCCTCACTGTATATAACCTTTGGTTGCAGTAGCTCTCTCGCAACATTTCATCCTCAGAAGTCCGCCTGCTGTATTGTTTCACCTGAAGACGATGGCTTGTGTTGCTATCGAAACGTCGTGTTTTAATCGTCATTTTTTCTATCTACTGTGACTTTACTGAAAGAACCAAAGAGTAGAAATGGAAGCCAAAGAAAATCTCAGCGTTATTTCGAACAACAATGGAAATGTATTCGTAATTAAGATTTTCAGGAAATGTGAGCACGATTTTAAAATGTTATGAAACTGGAAACAACTTATAAAGTGAAGAGATTAATGAAGTCAATTTAATAATAAAGATAGCTTCCAATCCAAACCACTTCATGCTGTTCCGCCATGCATTACTCATTAGCTGCCTTTAGAGCGTTGTGCGGTTAGTCAAATGCGCCATTACTACATTGGTATCTGTGATGTTCTATAAACATAGCCTATACACTTTGTACAGTGTAAATGAGGCTGTGGGTTTACAGAAAAATCGACCTCTTGGCTATTTTTCTTCACCATCCATTTGATGTACATTTAACTTTTTTGGCACCGTACGTAGCCAACCCTGCTCATCGGAGAAGTGGGGATAATCATCATGATTCAAGGCCCTTACCGATTAATAAGGGTAGTAACCTGGGAGTGGTGGAAAAATGTATCCGAAAACCCACACAAAGGGGTGGACTGTGCGCAAAACCTAGGGGGCGTGAAAAACACCATCTACAGAACACCTGACATCGTTTTTGATTACACTTCCACAGTATAAGCAACAAGAACAACCGCCGTTCGCCACGAAGTGATGGTGACGTCACCAGAGCGCTTGTGACAGGCCAGGTGCACGTTGAGGCTACGTGAAGTGTCGAAGGCCCGCTTGCAGATCACTGGTCAGACTCAGGTGCCATGGGTTGACTGACTGAGATGACTGGCAGATGCCCCAGCTGTGCTCCCCACTGTGCCAACTTTCTGCATTTTAGCCACCCGACGCGACGCTCGTTGTTGTGAGCATCGCTCCTCTGTCCTCCGTTGTTGTTAGAGGGCGACTGCCTCCAACTCCCCAGCAGCATTGTTCACAAACCTCCTCCACAGAGGCAGATCCTGACACTTCTGGTACCAGTCATCGGCAAGTCCAATCAACTCGACATCCTTCGATACCACATCAGTCCATCTCTTCTGCAGCCCGTGCCGCGCCAACAGAAGCTGTTTGGGCATGTGGTGGCTGGGCATGCGGAGCAAGCAGTGATGGTGCCAGCAACAGTGGGATAAGAGTGATGGTGCCATTTGTCACTTTCCAGTGATCACAGTGCATGATACATTCAACCTATAACCGAAGCAGACAACAGGAGTCACCTGGAAGTGACATACAATTTACCCTATTATTCATGCTTATCTGTGCCTTTGTACGAATAAGAGTAAAGTGAGAGGATAAGCAGAGTACATAATCTGCTCCCATATCAATACAGACAAGTGGAGTTTATCGTGTAGTTTGTGCAGCATTGGTAGTGGTTAGAGTCCTGTGTTAAGATCGTGGTGACCAGTGTTCGAATAATGGCCATGCACATCTTTGTAACTTGGAAACTATACCTGGTCTGAGCCTTTACAGGGTTGACTTTGCAAGGAGTTCATAATGTGGTTGTGTTAAGATGAGAACCGGGGAAGCCAAGGCACATACGTGTGCTGCCGCCCACAAAACTATCATGTTTTGCGCTGGTGTGAATAGGTGCTTGCTAAAAGCACTTGCATCACATTTTATTATTACATGCTTTTATTTAACTCACTGTCTGTTGTTGTCATACCCTCAAATCTTGTAACTCAATTTTAACCCACTTCCCAATGTGGTATCGACTGTAAACTTGGTATACTTATGTCATACTGATGACAATACTATATTCTATCATTTTTAAAAAAATGTAACCATCTTTTTTATATGTTATGTTTCGGCTTGGGTCTAATTGTCCACACTCAACTGACGTTGGCTGTAATTGCCCACGGTCCCTTTACGTTATGGCAAGCTTCGGGGCCACTTCCTGGAGTCGTGGAGTTTTACCATTACGAGTATGGTACATTTTTATTAAAGCGTGTTTTAAAAAAAAAGTATTTTTAAATATCACTTACACATATATGAGCACTGCTTTCTTCTGTTTGGTGGGACCTCATTAAAATATAGCAGGAAATACTGGTGATTTCAAATTACTTTTCCCTTAACAGATATGTAAATAAAGTAATGCACTACATTATAAATATATCTTGCTTCAGAATAGTGTCATATATTAGGTACTGAATGTATCAATTTCACACATTTGTTTTACATTCATTTTGTACACAGTATTCGTCATGTATGTTCTCTGTGGTGTCTGCCTAAGAGAACAAAGTAAACATTACAAATTATTATGGTCAAGGTCCCACAAATATTAAACGCGTGTCATATTTTCTTCGTTATTTTGTTACTTCCTACTCCTTGCACACAATAGTCTCATATTACCACAAAAAGAGACGACCCTTTCAAAAATATTACAGGGCACTCAAATGTGTTGGCTTAATATTATAAATCCTGCTAGAACACAATACCCTTACTTAAACCAACCACATCCACCATTGTGCAATGCTTTTTATTATGGTCCATATTGCTTCAAGCCAACATTTCATAGTCTCACTAAAGCAGTTTTTTTTTTCTACAGACGCCAAGCGTGGTTCATCACATATGCCATTTTATATGAGTAGGTGGACTATTTACCCATGTGCTCACGTACACTGTACTGGGATCGCTTAATCTTGTGCAGGCAGTCACGGGATCTTAACAGGCAATTTGCTGGAGGGGCACAAACAGATTAAAGCCCCCATGAAAAGACGGCTTGCTTTATAATGACATTTCCATGACAGAATTTACGAGATCTTTCCGTGTATGTGATGTGTTTGCAGATGTGTACATCGGAATTTGCCTATGTCCCATGTTTTACACAATAGATACATCATGCCCATCTCAGCATTCGCCTTGCTCCGATTACACTGTGTTTAACAACTGTGAAATGCGTGTATAGCTGGATGCATTCAGCTCACGCGTTGTTGCTTTTATTCAAGAACAATACGACTATCTTCTACATTTCCGAAACTGCCACTGTCCACATCTTGAATGTATAAAAATCCAAAATGTTTACAACTTCAATTTAGCCCGAG
This sequence comes from Petromyzon marinus, assembly GCF_048934315.1. Taxonomy (NCBI): domain Eukaryota; kingdom Metazoa; phylum Chordata; class Hyperoartia; order Petromyzontiformes; family Petromyzontidae; genus Petromyzon; species Petromyzon marinus. The sequence goes on along the minus strand of NC_133667.1, from coordinate 19,143,015 downwards.
ATATTTGGTTTCATGGCCAAACTCAGTTCATGAAAACAGTTTTGTGTATTTGTATAAAATCACAGCACGACACCAATGTCCTTTGAAGCATTGTGGACAATAATGAACATCTGCCATAGGCTGTTTGGCTAGACAATGTTTATTGTGCGTGTGGCATCTGAACGTCATTCAACTTAAATACAACAATCGTCAATGCAAAAAGAAAATTGTCAGATCATGCTTTGAGAAAGTTATATATTAACACAACCACGTGAAAAGCTGTGCACCACTTCCTGTGGAGACGGCTTGTTACAGGCGCTGATGGGGTTTTTTGTGCGTGCTTTTTTGCTGGCTCAAAGATCACAAACGCCGTGGCCAAAAACAGCAGACACTAAAGACCCCCCCCCCCCCCCCCATGTAGGCAGACAATGGATCTTGGATCGGACACAAATGTCCAAAATTACATAAACATCTGCTTCTTAAAATCTCCGAATCTCATCTCGACACAAAAAAAACTGCTTACATTTGATTTTGGAATGGGTTTTTTTACGATTAAACATCTATGTCATAATCGTGTACTGTATATACCAAAACTTTAAAAAAATACACCTCTGATGAGCATGGTTGGATACGTAGGGTGCAAAAGAAGTTTAACATACATACATGTTACGTTCATACACACTCGGTTTGTTGAAACATGTCAAAAGTACGGAAACTAGAAGTGCATGCATCACTTTAGTTCAACGTTAGTTGAACAACCTATCCCTGCCACTTACTAATTATGTCAGCTTTGTTAGCGCCCAAAGAGCAATGCATTTTGAATTCCGCAAGGAGCCAAGACGCACGTCTTGGCTCGTTGGGACACCTCAGGCCTCCACTTGGCATAACTCATCCCCACTGTCTTCAACCGTGCACTTGGGTGATTTGCCATTAGTCAATTCGTTGAGTCACGTTCCGTTTCTACGACCACTTCAAATCGTGTCCAACTCATTCCTACCCTGGCCCGTGAACACAACCGAGGGCACACCCCACCCATCCCATCCGCACCAACCCCTCCATCCATATAAACCTGCCACCTCCATCTCCCTCCCTCCCTCTTGCGGCCTGGCGACAGACTCATTTGGGGTGCACCTTCACTGGGCAGGAATCTAGACGCGGCCGATGGGGTTGGTGGTCAGCATGCAATGTTTTGTCAACTTTATTTTAAGCCATGTTGCACGTAAGCATAATTTAACCTAGACTAAGTTAAGTTAAATCTGCACATGCTGAATTTCTCCCCATGTTTTTAAACTTACATTTCTGGACGGCTGAGCGAGGCTTGTGATGTCACAGCGAGCACATGTCTTGGGTGCCATATTGATTCAAATACATGTGCTTGCTGTGTCTGTGTCACATGGACTCTGCAGGCTCTGGAGTTGATCCAGGTGAAGAGATCTGCCACTCAATTACAAAGTGCGCTAACAGCATGGTTCCGACCCAACTCCATTGCCAATTCTAAGCCAGTGTTGGAAATGTTGCATCTCCAACACAGGGGCATGTGTTTCTCTAGAGGATAACCACTGATTATATCACCCCATTTAACGATCCGACAGAGATTAAATGCCAAGTCAACCTCAAAAATGGGATTGGAACCCACAGTCTCCTCATGAGTAAAATAAACTCTAGACACAACAACAAATAGAACAAGCAAGAAAGAGTCCTTGTTCGGAGAATTAGGCCTTCAGCCCAGCTAGGACTTCACACAAGCGACACTCCTTCAATTGGGCTTGATAATGTTAATGACAAATCCATATTATTATTTATATTGTTTGGTCATTGATGCCAAACCTAACAAAATGACTTCCTCAACATGAGAACTTGGCTTCGGCTCAGGTAGGCATCTAGAACTATTGGCATTCGTGTCCTCAACCAGCAAGCCAAATCGGTCAGAAATGTTTAAAAACAACAAATCCATTACATGCACAGTTTGGCATTTACAAACCTTGACATTTCTCCGAGATTAAATTACCCATTACAGTAGCTTTCCTCCACTGTGACAAATAATAACTGATAGATTTGGTCGGTTTGAACATGGGGAAACTTTCCACTAAGCAGAAAAGTATAGGACAATAAAACTAAAGTTATTAAGTTGGAAAGAAACAAATATGTTGTTGTCGACAAGTGCTGCACATCTTCTTGTTTGGGAAATAATAAAATAACAAAAATAAAACATAATTAAATAAAATTCTCACGACGTTTCGGCCACAACACAAGCAGCTGTCTTCAGGTGACGAAACAGAACACAGTGACTTTACCGAAAGAACCAAGAAGATGAATCCATGCAGTCACGAAAGCTTTAAATCAAAATTTAAGTGCTACACAATGCAATTACATGATCCTAATGTAAATTTCCAGTGAAGTACAATATCACAAAATCAATCACTCAAGGTCGTCTGACACTTCCCATGACAGAGAAATGACCACATCGAGTGGTGCTTCAGTAAGGATGAGATCCAACGGGACCTGCCAACTGGACGACTTCCGTGCCAAATGCAACTATTTTTAATGGTGAAGGAGACATTGTCGAGTTGGCCAAACTTATAAAGCAATGTTTTTGGCATTTCTTGAGTAACAATCCAAGACCACATTGACGGCTCAGACTTCAGGGACAATGTCTCATCAGGCTTAACCCCCATTATCAAAGCATTCTACCGTCGTGAGACGGAAGAGAGTATCCTGATGAAAATTATTTCTAAAGCATTGTTGTCTCGCTGAACTTTTCAGCTTTTGATCGAGTTTACTTGTCAAATTACATTTTTGTGACACGCGCTTCATTGGGGGAAATATACACTGAATTAAGATGTTCTTCTTAAGGCACATTGGTGTACTGATTTCTATGATGAAGAACGCAAAGAAGCGTGGACAGGTGCATGCTTGGAAAGACACCGGAGAGGAACATGGATTAGAGAACGTACGCAATTTAGAGACGTAAAGTTTGACTGTTATAAATAGTAAGTGGTCTTAGACTGGACACGTTGATGGAGAGGACTGAGTGGCAGCTACAATGAGAGAACACTCGAAAGGGGGGGTGTTCCATACAGAGATGGAGCGATGAAATCAGCGCGTGTTGAGTGCTAGATGGATTGTTGAACTGCCATACCGGGAGAGATGATGACGGCAATACAAAACAGGAGCATCTCCATCCCCCCCCCCCCCCACCAGGGTATCATGGCTGGTGCCGTGGTGTGGGGGGCAGGCGGGGGACACGAGGCAGTCAGTCGCACCTTTGTCATGCAAGCATCTCGCGGACAAAGATACACTGTATAGACTTTACAGACTGTTGGGGCAAGTGCTGTTAGCGAGCACCTATGAAGGCCGGCACAGCACACAAGGGGGTGAGTGGTCGGCACCATGCTCGGCCGCCTTTGTCTCCCTAGTGGCGACATTTACACATCGTGCCAGGCGCTCATTTGAGGCTGAGTCGACCGAGGGGAGGCCCAGGACTGATTCAGATAATCATCACTGGTGTTGGGCATGACTGGGAATCGAACTCAGGTGGCCGGGTTCGTAGTGCAGCTCGCTAACCGTAGCACTACCGCTCTCCACTCGCGCGCAAACACACACTCGCTCTTGATCATCGTTAAGTACAGTATGTATTTAGTATTTATTGTGCTTTGTATTGTGTAGGAATGTTTTTTTTTGTATAGGGTTTTTACATATTTATTTAAATTATTTAGTTTTTAGTTGATTTGATATACAGTACAGGACTTAGTTAAATTGTGATGTGTCTATTTTAGTGGCCATGTACCCAACCATATTATTTAGTTCAGGCTTAAGTATTGAATATCGTGGATTTGGCTTTCGCGGCACATTCCAAAAAAGTAACCCCCCCGCCCCCCCCCCCTCCGCGCGATATTCAAGGGTCTCCTGTATACACACTTTCAAATTCACATTAATTAATTTTATTTGTGGGGAATGGGAAAGGAATGGAAATGCAGACAATATCACTCACTAGCGTGATCCTATGGCTGGCTTGCACTCTGGGGTATGGTTATGCATAGCATTTGAAAATAAGCACAACTGTATTTTTGCCAGATTTCACAGCTGCTCGAGTCCCACTTCGGAGTTATAAGTTGGCAGCTATTATTGTCTTTGTTTTGTAATTTCATTTAATAACTTGAATATTTCAGAATTTTCCATGGACTATTGTAAATATACACAATTTGCCCCCTTCACTAATGGTGTGCAAGGGTTTTTTTTAAAAGCGCTTAACAGCAGACAGCAGGCTTTAACTATAACCCGCAGAACTTGTCAGGCAATTGTTGGCATTTAACCGACTCCAATAAAATTGGCATGATGACAGGTGTTCTTACCACTACGCTATCCAGCTACCAAGGCATGTGCCTATAACATGGTAATCAAAAGGATACACAACATCCTGCCAAGTTGGCATTCTGCATGCAACGTTAGCTCATTGCAGGATTGTAGCAACCCTAAATATACCTGCAATTATACCGAACAACAAAAAACAAACAGAAAACTAAAGTGGTAAAAATATTTTCAAATGCCTTTGCCAATTGAGCTGTCACATCGGTACAAACACATAAAGTAGCTCTGACGATATCAAGGATTAAAATATTTTTTTTGGATGGGGATGGTCCAAAGTGCACACTGCTCTCTCACACATACACAGGTGTGGGCCCTCCTGTGCCCTGAAGGCTAAACTACCAAATGGAAACATCACAATAAAAACAAAGTTGCTAAGAATCGCCTAGAGGTATGCCATTTCAATGGATACTGAAATATAAATAAGTATTCTGGACGGTTTTTTTTTCTTCTCAACAATTTAACAATTGTCATGTGATCAGAATACAGGCAAAAAGCTAAACATTCTTTTTTGGAAATAGCTAAAACAACATAGCCACATTTCAACCTTAGATTGATATTGCTTCCCTTAATTTGATAACCATGAAATTCCTGGGTTACTACAAACACTAGACTGTGCGCTGCAGAAGAATGTTAGGTCCATACTTATCCAGTGGGAATGCGTGCCAGGCTGAGATTATCAAATGCACTACACAGGATGCCCTGCCTTTATTTCCAAGGGACAGCCAGTGAATATTGGCAGTGCTATCTCAGTACTTGGACAGAGTGGATGCATTACTCCCCTAAACAATTCAATCATTTCAATTAATGACATGACGTGTACCGATAATTACATCTTGCATATCAGATCCTTTGCAATTAATTTTAATCACCATGTCATTTGTGTCCTTCATTAGGCCAAAATAACAATCCCACTAAAGTAGGCTTTTGTATATCAAGTGACTCAATGGTGTTGGAAATTCTCCCTTCCTATGTCCTTTACATGGCATTTGTACGATGCCAGACTATGTGGCCTAAATGCACAGACTTAATGGTCTACACTGAGTCAGAGGGAATCAGCTTAAATAAATTAGACAAGTTAATTCGATTAATGTCTCAATCTGGTGTATTACACTCTCATGTCTATCATCAGTGATGAAATAGTGAGGACTACAGCTTCAAGGAGGTAATTTTGTACTTCAAAATGTGCATCGTGATGAAACCTTGAATTATTAATGGTCATAATTTGTTACCACTTGGTAGCTATACTATTTTTGTGACGTAAGGTAAAGGGGTGGGGGGGGAGTGGTGGCACAATGGTCAACACACTGCAGTTGTAACTTCGCGACCTGAGATCAATTCCCAGCCACGACTCGCATGAGTGGTGATACCTGAACCAATTCTGGGCCCTCCTCTTCACTAATCAGAGTAAAAATCTGTATTTATACTGGAGGAATCCAATGAGCTGTAAAGCTTTTTCACAGATTCCAGTAGGAGCTGGTCAGAAAGTTACAACAACAAGCAATACAAAACACGACTGGAGTGTCAAGTATAGGAAAGACAAGAAAATGACTAAAATATATATAAATTAAAATTACATATCTTTTATTTCACCAGGTAAAGCCCACGTAGATATCAGTTTATTTTTCAGAAGCAACCTAGCCACAAATGATAGCTCAAAGAAATGGCTTATAACGTGGAAATGAATAGCAGCCAAATAATTTTAATAATCACCGGCATGAAGATTTTTTTTTATATATATCCAAATTAGGAATACTAAGTACATAATCTAATTTTCACCAATGTTCACGCTATACTTTACATTTACTCCGTTAAGCTATCATTCAAAAACACCATATGGGAGTTATAAAAATAAATTACTTCAATATGATTATTGCAATGCTCAAGGCAAGTATGTGTTATTACAATGATTGGAAGTGTTTCTTTTATGGTAAATATAATTCAATAGAGAACGTGCTAGTCCCACTGATACAAAGTAACTTTAACATTCCATTGAAACACGCACAATATTGATGTATTTAATTATTCAGATCTTTTTTGTTCAAAACATGCTTTACTTCGTTTTCAAAATACACAACATTAACACGTCAACGAACTTCATATGTCCCGTATGAAACAAAAAGGGAGCCAAAACCATTATTGTACGGGGGATCTGAATGCAATCAACGTGGAATTTTGGAGGTCACGACCAGCTGTTCTCCTCATTAGAGGCTCCCTGGGAAAAAAAATTGCGGCCAATGCAGTAACAAATTCCAGCCAGCCATCTGTGCAGTCTGACTTAGGGCCCTATTTATATCAGGAGGCTTTGTGGCATTCATATGCTATTACTGAGGCCAACAGCTGTCTTATGATGACAGTGTATGTTGGCAAGGAATAAGTCCAACATTTGCTCAGTATAATTGTGTTATTTTTCTGAATGATACATTTGTGAATTCCTCATTGTAAATCTAAAACAGCAAAAACGAATTCATGAGGATCAAACACATATGTCCAATCTGACACGTCTAATGCTTTATTGATGCATTCATAAACCATCTTGAGCAAACATATTAATCATGTGGCAACATCTATCTTTATAACGAATGTGCAGGCTATAGGATTATTACATTCAAATGTAGCTATTGCTTTAAAACAAAAAAAAATCCAGCAAATGACGATGGGGTACTGATAAGATAGAAATATACTTTAACATGGAAAAACACAGCACTGCCAAAGGACCGTGAGGTCATTTATATTCGTCACATCCTCTTTGCTCGATGCTAGGCACGCCCGGAACTCCAGAGGAAATATCCAGGATGCTGAACATTCCTCCTCCCAACTCACTACACGGCCAAATCAAACGTTATAATTTAATCAACCATACATAGAAACTGTAATTTTTAAAGTTATTTCTGTACCTACTTTCAAAAACTGATTCATATAAGTATGTCAATTACCAGTTAAGCATTTCAATAACAATTTTCAATCGTTCCATCCAAGAGCTTTAAACACAAATTATTGTTCCGAATTTATCAACACTTCAAACCAAACCTTTATTGGAATTAACAACAATGCCAATTATTTACCCAGGCAATCCTCCCTGAGTGGCAAGACTATTTTTAAAAAGGACGTGTGAGTTGGGTATGTCAGTCCAATTAATGTAATGGGTTATTTGGCATGTGGGAGGAAAATGTAATACCTGGAGACGACTCACGCAAACGAGGGGCCAACAACTCAGCACTGTCATGTCCTGGCCACACCTCAGCTGCATAACGAACTGCTAAGCGCTGGTGGTATGCAAGGACTTAACCGGGTTCAAACCTGCTCAGCCTCTAAGTTCTAATGAGATTGAGCACATTTAGGGCGATTTATTTAGAGGCATTATTCTTTTAAATATTATTTTGGAGCTTAATTTGATATAATATCAATGTACATGGAATGTTAGCATTTTATTTAAATATTTGTAAAAAAATAACCGTATATCCAGCTAGCATGAAAAAAGAGTTACAACTACAGTAAGCTCCTTTCAAGATCACAAGTGGTGATAAGCTCACCTCTCTTAACCCACCTGACCAGTATGGCCAGAGTTCTCTTGCAAGGGGCAGTTTCTGTCACTGCAATGACACGAGCACTATGCACGTGTCTGACCTTTTTACCTTGAGTGCTATAACTGACTTAATTGCTCTATTTATAGAAGCAACATTAAATGAAGAATCCTCCACATTCCTTGGTACATAAATCATGGCCGAAATCTGTTCAAGCATTTCAAAATGTTTTAATTACATGAGTAATACACTGCAACACAGTTATTCTGGTCAGGGTGAGCCAAATGTTCAGCTGCTGAAGGCCAGAATTAAAAGATCATAAGTTAATATTTTTTACAAGTATTCAAACCAATATTATTTAATGGGGGAAAAACTCAAATGACGACAATTTCCACAAATGTGGCAAACATTTATAAAACTGCCAAATGCCAAGAGATAGAGTAGCTTCTCTGAAACATGGAAATTATCTCTACGTTTTATATTCAGCTGAAAGTAAATATTTAACTAACTCCCCGAAAATTATTATCAGAATGAAACAACTAACTCTAAATTATATTTGTTTGCATGTTTATATGTATGTATGTTGAACTTATTTCGCACCGTACGTAGCCAACCAGGCTAACCGGAAGTGGGGTATAATTATCGGTACAAATGTGGATATTTGTTTTCCTGATTTTTGTTTGGGACGAAATCAACTTGCGTCAACTTTGTGTGAAGGTTGGCGACACAGTGGGGGGCCAAGGATACCTTATCTGCACACCCCCCCCCACCCCCGCGAATGGGAACCGGTGGCTCTGCTCAGAGAGACAGCGAGGTCTCCGAATAGGCCCCTGCCCCCCTGTGCCCGGAGTTGCTCGTGCCCCCCCTTTCTACAGACCGGGGGGGGGGGCGCTATGCATCTCACTGGTCAGCAGATTCCCTCCCCTCACCCCCCACAGATTTTGATTTGATGAATAGTCTAAATTCAATTCAAGAATCGATCAAATGTAGCTGAAGTGGCCATGTGAACATATTACATACAAATTTCGATTTAAAGCTTTCGTGACTGCAAGGATTCATCTTCTTTGGTTCTTTCGGTAAAGTCACGTAGAATGAGAATAAAATAATAAAATAACACAATAAAATTCTCACGACGTTTCGGCCACAACGCAAGCGGCCGTCTTCAGGTGAAAGGTACAGACCTGTTGGGACGACAGAGCTTCAATAAACGCTGAAGGTCTGTAACCTTTCACCTGAAGACGGCCGCTTGCGTTGTGGCCGAAACGTCGTGAGAATTTTATAGTGTTATTTCATTATTTTATTCTCATTCTACGTGACTTTACCGAAAGAACCAAAGAAGATATTACATACAACTTGTACAGACATAAAAACATAGATCAATTCGATGCACATGACATGAGGCTTCAGAATCCACATCGAAGACTCAATGCACCATTACACCCATAATGATAGCAAACTTGTTACAGTGCTTCCTTATTTATTTAAGCTACATGTTGTTGCTAAGTAACCAATAAAATCAAATAGGGGGAGGGAAATAACATAACTTATTTTTAGTACCTATCATATTTAGCACATAACTGTGGTTATCTTAAAAGAATGAACGTATCGTATATGTACAAGGCGTGAGAGGAGGTTAAGCAATCGGAGACAAGGTCTCATTGTTTGAAACTTGAAATTCCAGTATGGGCCTCATCCAGTTGCTTTGTAAAATGTTTGCAGCCAAACTTCAACAATCACTCGGCACACTTGAAACTGTCAATTCCAGGTAATGGATTAACATTTTCGTCATTTATTTTTTGGCATCTTGGCTACACGTATATGCTTCACATGTCTCACATTCCATTCCTTGAATTGTTAAGCGTTCAACAAGAGTGACTTCAACTCCGAGAGCAGCAATGGGCATTTCTCTGATGGTTCTGAAGAATTCCTGAACTTCTGCATTATGAATGCAAAGCTTTAGCCTGAAGGCCACTTTAGAATAGAACAGTCAAATAGCCTTAGCAATCAGCATAAATGAGAGCCAATCGCTGAGTAATGTTTAAAGCTCAAAACCAAATGATCATGAATTCGAAAAGCGACATTAAACACCACGTGATATGAGATGTACATATATGGCGCTGAGATTTTTTTACTTCAATATATTATTTGTACGTGCATATTGGAATTCATAAAAAGACATTCCCAATACATCTTTAAATTCAACTTGAGTTTGTTCATTCATGAAAGTCAAAGTGACCAACTGATCAATAAGAGCATGGCAGTGGTAGAAGGCAAAAGAGCATGAGGCAGTGGTAGAATTTCAACATTCCTATGGCAAGGGCAAAATAATATTTTGGACAACCGCTGTTGACTCTCAACAAAGATCCTCCATATAGCCTTTAGCAGACTGTTTGGGCAAGCGCTGTTAGCGAGCACCTATAAAGGCTGGCAAAGCCGGCACGTCCTTTATAGAGGTGGGTGGCCAACATCACGCCCGGCTTCTTTGTCTCCCCAATGGTGATGTTTACACACTACACGAGGTACTCATGGGAGGCTGAGTCGACCGAGGGGGGCCTCAGGACCACACTCCGTGTGTGTTGAGAGTGAGGAGCTTCACAACCACAGCATAACGTGGCCACTCTGCAGAAATACGGTTACAGTGCCGTAATCAGCCAAACGAAGGGATTGCCTGCGTTTTTCAGCCACAATCTGGTGAGCCAGACACACTCAACTTGAGAGTCTGGATGATTGCATTCACAACACCTGACATGCAATGTGAAACTGCTTTCCTTGTTAGTTGTGCCTAACAAGGAAACGTTCACGTAGAAAATCAACTGAACACTAAAAAAAAACCACACGAATGCGTAATTCATGGAAGGAATTTTTTTCGGGCGCGACAGGTTATCGCTTTCCCGCTTCATAAGATGCTCTTCAACATTGATGTGCGGTCTTGTCACTTGGAATTTAACTAGAATACAATTTCTCTCGTTCCCATTTTAACGGACCCAGTATGACAACAGTATACAGGAAAAACACAACCTCGTTCCGTGCTGGCAGGCAGCCAAACGCACAAGTAAACACGCGAGGCAATGCTGGCCCAGGCCCGCGAATGGATAATGAGACGTCATTCGTCTACATGTCTTTACATTTTGGTAACTCGTTTTAGATTTTCTCACCCATACACATAGGTGGTGTGATAGATTACGTTTCAACTTTTCAACTTAGAAAGTTAAATTGCAATCATTAACACGTGCATGTGCGATATTAATGTAAATATAAGTCGCTATTAATGATTATTTTTCATACACATACATGATATATTATACGTAATAAGGTAAATTATTTACATGTGTTCTTAAGTCTGAGTTCATTGAGAGTTTAACCTTGCGGAGAAATGGTATGAGCAAGCATCTGCTGAAGTTTCACCTTCGGTAATGTCATTTAGCAGCAGACTGTTAAATTATTTTAAAACCAATTACCTTATCTGCATTGCGCAATGGATAAAACATCGAGAAACATTGTGTCATGAGATATTCATCATGCTTGGGGGTATTTGCTTTACATATTTAATCCACTTCACGTTGAATTCTATCACGAAAATTTGCATCGGCATGGAAGTGTCTCAAATACGAAGTGAGGAAGTGTCAAATATAAAGAGTCCATACATCACAAATGTCCATCCCCAGCTAATTAGTGCATTTCCTGCATTCCGATACACTTGGTGTGTAAGTAACGTTCCAGTTAAAAAGACTGTTACAACACAATTGATGCTAGCCTGGTCTATATATTTCCTAAACCTGTTTTCTCAGTGGCCAATAATCAAGGCTATAAATGTCAAGATGTGCTTTTCTCATCGTTTACTGATTTCATCATTGTTGGCATTAGCAGAGCTAATGGACCCCGGAGTGTAGATGTTGGGGACGACTCCACATGTACGGTTTCCAGAGGCAGATATTTCCAGCAGTGAGCTTTGGTAACTTTACTGTACCGATGGGTGTTGATCAGGACAAAACTGGTCCATAGCTGTCTCTGCATCTCTGCTGGCTCTCAGTCCGTCACATTAACTCACGTAAATTTTGATGGTGACCTCCGGTACCAAAGAAGTTATGCATACATCTGCAGAGGCTGTTTGCTGCTATTTACACATCTTTACATGCTGTTTGAAAAAATATTTCTTCGTGGCACAGTTAATTCAAGACACAGACATTGCAGCAAATCCTTTAAGCAATTATTTTTTGCCTGCAAGTTTTGAGCAGCCCCTTTGAGCACTTTGGCTGGTATTCTATCGCATTTCAGACAGACAGAAAAAGTTTATGCATTTAACCTTAGTTGGAAAGCATAATAAAAAAATCCAGAAACGCAATTATACTTTTTCCATGGCTCCAGGCTACGGTATCAAAAGGCATTTGATTAATATAACCTTACATTGTTCATATATGTCCAATGCCTTGTTTGATTAATAGAAAAAAACACTGACTGACTCACATGTGGGAAAAATGCAGTGTATTTTTCCAACCTTGAAAGCTCTTACCACACGTCACTTGCTGACTTTTGGATATTCAGTGAAATATTTTTTGAAAAACCTATACATTGTGACAGACAAGGATGTGATAAAAATGACAGGAAGTTAAATAATGCTCCATATAAGGTTTGGGTGAAGGTGAAGATAATGATCAAGACTAGAGCTCAGCAAGAAACACACCCCTTGATTGATGACAGAGGCAGGCCACTTGACATTTGCTCTTTGCAGAAATAGTTGTTTTATGGCCACATTTTTTTCTCTCACATTTATTAAGACGCAAATCTTGCAGTGCAAAGTTTGTTAAAGGCATCTTTTTTGGCAAATGCGACTTTAAAAGTGTCCATTGTGTTCTGCAACCAAGCTTCAAAGTCACTCATCCTCGAAGAAGAATGAATCAGAAACGTGGACATGACAAACAAAATGGAATAAAAGCTGAAGAGTGTGCAAAGAAGCATGGCGAGGTGGATGATTGAATTACACTAAGATATTGCAATAGGAATTCATTGAGTAGAGATCACAAGTTAAATACATCACATCGACTGTTAAGACAAGTAAGTGGGCTTGAGCAAGAAACGTTTCAGGAAGGGATGATGGAGGGGACGGGATCGTAAAGGACTTCACTCAGGAGGCCTTCATCCAGCGGTGAATGAGTGATGATGATAATGATAAATGAGCCAAGATTGAGTTGTCATTGATAAGTTTTACCGTAAGGCACTAGTGGGAGCTCAAAGCAGGTTTCCGTAGGCGCAGTGGAAGAGCCCGTTCCTCTGATTTACTATCTCAGACCACAGCCTCCAAAACCCCAAGATTAATGGGGGAGGGGGGAGGAAGGGCGGGGCTTAATTACATCAGCAGATTCTGTGGTTACAAATGTTGGGTGGGATTTATTGTCATAATGACAAAAACAGAGCAGCACGTTTCCTAAATTACTGTAAAGTGGTAAGTTTGGATTTAAGTGTGGATGTTTCTGGATAACCTTCGAACAAAGACGACCACTGCATCGCGCGCTTTCAGATGCGCTTCTCCGGCCGTCTGGAATGCTCTTCCGTCCAATATTAGGAAGCCACTATGCACTTTTTAATTCTCGATTGAAAACTAATTTCATAAAAACTGCTATATATGTTCTGTTTGTTGTCCTTCCCGGGCACCTCCATAACCTTTACAGACTGTTGGGGCAAGTGCTGTTAGCGAATAGCACCTATGAAGGCCAGCATGGCACACGAAGGGGGTGGGTGGCCAGCACCACGCCTGGCCGCCTTTGTCTCCCTCGTGGAAATATTTAAAAGACCGCACCAGATACTCATTTGAGCCTGAGCCGACCTACGGGAGGCCCAAGAACAGTTCAGATAATCATCACTGGTGTTGGCCTTGAGCGGGAATCGAACTCGGGAAGCCGGGTTCATAGCGCAGTGCGCTAACCTCCACACTACCGTTCCCCACACATACATATACATGCATACATACAAACCATGCGTGCAATTTGCATAAATTGGTGCTGCATAATCTCCCAAGAGCTTGTGCCTTACCTCGAGCACAGGTCCTGCTCCGAGGATGGTCTGCTCCACACCGCTGGCGTATCCCTTCTGGCTCAGCGCCGTCAGGTGGTGGATGAGGAAGTTGGTGCTCTGCGTTTTTCCGGAGCCGCTCTCGCCCGAGATGACGATGCACTGGTTGGTCTTCTGGCGCAGCATCGCGTGGTAGGTCGTGTCGGCCACGGCGAAGATGTGCGGCTCCTGCTTGCCCAACTCGCGGTTGTCGTAGAGCCGTACGTATTTCGGGTTGTAGATCGGCAGAAACTTGAAGGGGTTCACCGCGATGAGAATGGTGCCGACGTACGTGTAGATTTTCTCCTGCTTGAAGCGCACGCGCAGGTTGTCGAGCAGGGTGCGCTCGTTGAGGTCTGGCAGGCGGCACAGGTCGTCGTAGTCCTGCTGCGGGGGCTGCGGCAGGAACCCGCGCTCCACCATGCGCCGCCGCTCCTCCGTCACCTTCATCCACGAGTCCAGGGGACCCTCGTAACGGATGGAGCCATCCATGTTCTTCTCGCGCAGCAGGAAGCGGTAGTCCTCGCGCGACTTCATCGGCTGACACTGCTCGTCCAGCGCCCTGCGCGGCCACAGCAGCATGCGCTGCGCGGGGCAGTCGGTGGGATTCAGGATCCATTCCTCGCCGCCCGACTCCTTCACCTCAGCCAGGACGTAGCAGGTTCCCCGCTCCAAGTGCAGCTTCTCGATGAGAGTTTGGATCACCTCGGCCGCCGTGGTCCCACGCTGCGCCAGCACGGGGCAGTAGATGGTGTCTTCTGAGATGACGCCAGGGTAGATTCGCAGGGTGCATTCTTCTCGCTCCAGTCTATTAAGCCTGTTTCCTCCAATGCCCCCTCCGGAGTCATACGTAATACTCATGGTCACCCCTTGCTTCGTGCTACCACTGCCTGTCTTCTTTTCTCCAGCACATCAGCTTCTGATTATTGTTTTCCCAAACCTAAAGTAAAGAAACAGAAAAAAAGTTCAGGAATGGTTGAGCACCATTGCCGGTCAAATATTATAGGATGTGTATCTACCAAATGTTTTAAAACGATTTTATTACAATGGCAAACCACGTTACAATATAAACCATTAATTAAGTGCGATACATGTATAACAACATTTTTTTAAAACACAATAAATGCATAAGCTGCAACAAGAAATACACTGACAAATGTGCAAAGCATGCTTTGGTATTCAACGTGATTGGTTTGCCGATAAACAAATATAAATTGACACGTTTGCGAACATAGCAACTTTATTTGTTTGGCTTTGTTGGGTGGTGGATGAGTATAGCTTTAATTGACCTTGTACTTTCACGATCTGACCCAAAATAAACCGACTATGAATCATATCGGTCACGAGAGTTTACATAGTCATTTTAAGAGCTATTTGTCAATGTTGATATTCATCGCCAAATAATACTCACGCAACAAAAGAGAACACTGCTTCACGAGTTAAAGTGGGTTAACACGATGAAAAATAACAGCCAAATTAGCCTCCCTTAAGTGACATCACAGGCGTGTAAGGATTTTTACTGTACTCGCTAGGTTGAACTTTAAAAGTTCACATGAACGTTAAGTTAATTGACAGCCAATAAAGGTTTAGGTGGGAGCAAAGGGGGGGGGGGGGGGAGGCACAGAGCCCAAGGGGTCTGCAGCAATCGTCACGCATCACGTGACCTGAACGTTAAGTTCCACCGCGGCGGTGGTGTGAACATTGTACTTAACGCAGGCCAAAGAAATTCCAGTGTGTGCCCACCCTGAGCCTTGTTGCAATACGACTTCTGCTAATAGAAGGGAATGCACAGCTTGAGCCCCCCGTCTCATCAATATCGGGCACCCCCTCAGCTGCCAACACAGCATTCCAAACAGAACAAAAAAATGAACCAGCTGTGACGAACGCTCTGTAAAACAATCATGAACTTTTCATCTCAGACATTTTAGTTCATGACACATGATCACAATGAATTAAATTTTAGTCCAACAACTGCACAAAAACACTTATTTTGTATGCCCGATATAAACGTTATACGCAAGCGTGAAATACACACGTGTATAAATGGAGGGTTGGTTTTTAATTCACAATATGTGACTCGCCTGCAAAAATACCGCTCGCTTACGGATGATATTTCATATATTTTGTTCAGAAATGGGATTCATGATATTCACATTGGCTGTTTCCTACAACATGCGTAGATATACAGTGGTAATTCAATAGCTGCTACAGCAGTGGTTCTTAACCTTGTTGGAGGTACCGAACCCCACCAGTTTCATATGCGCATTCACCGAACCCCTCTTTAGTGAAAAATAAAATGAGATTTTTTTCAAATTCAAGACGTAGATATGTTTTTTACTGGTACACAAAATGAGCCGTGCATGATCATTACCTTGTTCAAAGAATAAAACCAACACAATGCATAAACTCACAACAAATTACATACCTGGAAATCAACGTGACTTCTGCTGTTGCCTTTGAGAGATCAGTTCAGATATGCGTGGCTTCACCTTGGCAAGTGCCACTCTCATGTCATTTTCACAGCAAAGTCTGTTCCTTTTCTTCGTTTTTATGTCCAGCATCCTCGAAAAGGATTGCTCACAAAGATATGTTGTAACAAATGGTATAAAAAATCCAGGGCTTTCTTAGCAATAACTGGATACTTGTTCATTTGTCGACACCAAAACGTTGAGAGCGTTGTTGTTCTGAAGAGTTGCTGTTGAACCTGGCTCTGCTGAATTTCAATGATTTCGTCGAGGAATTCATCATTGACATCTGCTGTTTCAACAGCAAACGTGAACGGCTGTCTCACCCATGCTGGATATGACTCTCTTGTAGGGAAATATCCGTCGAGAGACTTTGCAAGCTCATCTAAGTGCGTGGCAATTGTTTGCTTCAGTTCCGTGGATACAGAAATATCTCCGATTCCAGACACATCTTCAATCTTACTTGCACAGTCGTCCAGAAGCGGGAAGTTTGCGAAGTTATTGTTCTCTGTTCGTCGTTTCCATAACGGTAGCTTTTTTTGAAAAGCCTTCAGGTGTTCTTCCGCTTCCATGATATTGACTCCACCACCCTGCATCTGCTGATTGAGATGATTGAGAGCTGCGAATATATCAGCCATGTACGCTAAAATGAGAATGAACTCAGGATTTTTGAAGCAATCTGCATGGCAGTGTTGGTGCTCTTGCAAAAACAGGGCTAATTCCACACGCATGGCAAAAACACGATTCAGCACCTGTCCCCGGGATAACCACCGAATATTAGAATGGAGCAGAAGTACCTCAAATTCAGAGCCCATTTCTTTACACAGCTCACTGAAGATGCGGCGCCTCAGAGCACTTTTTCGCACATAGTTCACACATTCCACCACAGTTTTTAATACTTCTGCCATTTTTGGAGGTAAGGTTTTTGTTGCCAACGCATGCCTGTGCAGAATACAATGCGTCACAATGATGTGTGGTGCATCGACCTTTACTAGCGCACCAAAACCAGACTTTCTTCCCAGCATGACTGAAGCTCCGTCCGTACAAACTGCAGAAACCATATTCCATGAAAGATTGTTGTCTCTGAAGAAGTCATCCACAAGCTTCTTCACATCGGCTGCCTTCGTTGTTGTTGTAAGAGGCTTACAAAATAAAAACTCTTCTTTTATCATGTCGTCTTTCACATAGCGTACAAAAACAGCAAGCTGGCTTAGATCAGAAACGTCTGTGGTTTCGTCGAGTTGAAGGCTGAATTTTGCCGGGCTTGAAATCAGATCCGCGACTACTTGAGCCAAGATGTCTTTACTCATGTCTTCTATTCTGTCACTGACGGTGTCATTTGAAAGGGGAATTTGGGATAATTTACCTTCGGCCACTGTTCCGAGTATCAGATTCGCCATCTTTAATGCAGCTGGTTTCACAAGTGTTTCACCAATGGTGTGTGGCTTGCCCTGCTTTGCGATCAGGTAAGCAACTTCGTACGATGCTGTCAGGATCGGTTTGTTAACAGGTACAAATCCAAGAGCAGGCAGAGTGGCCCTTTCATCGAATCTGGCTCTCTTCACCCTGAATTCAGCAAGTGTTGTGTTCTTGTATTCCCCGTCTCCATGCAGCTTCAAGAAGTGTTCCTTTAGTTTTGCCGGTGCAAGACTAGAGTTGCTCAACTTGGCGTTGCAAATCATGCAGATAGGACGCTCACTCCCATCACGTTCCGTGATACATGAGAATCCATGTTGTACATATTCGTCCGACCACTTTCTTCTTTTGCCCGACATAGTTAGTATGGATAAAATATTAAAGAAATCACACGACGTACGACAACAACAGTCACACGTTGACTACTGAGTACGCACTAAATTCCCCGCAGCGCTGATTGGCCAAGCAGTGTAGCATGATCATCTGCAGCCAGTGATGGCCAAGCGGGCCGTGTGTGTCATCACAAATTTACACAATAATTCAAGTGTGTCCGGACCTCCGTGGCGGGGGCTCTGCCGAACCCCTGAGATCGACTCACCGAACCCCTGGGGTTCGATCGAACCCAGGTTAAGAACCACTGTGCTACAGTTTGCTGAATAATATTACTGGAAGCATAAAGCTGATTACGATAAAACAATCACATAAAAGGTATTTTTACGGAAATCCTGTTTTCTGAATAACTGTTATTTTCAGTGAACATGTGTGTTATTTGTACTGTCATATTTCTCATTTTTGGTAGAACTATGTTTTAGCTTTTATTTCAACAGCTAGGGAAATGTTTCCAATTTTTTTATTTCTTCAAAGTAAACATTACGTGGAAAATTAGGAATAAAAAAAAATGTGCGACATGCGGGAGAAATGTGTTTGGCCAAAAGAATGGATGCAATCGGCAAAGCTGCATTAGTAAGCAGGCTGTGTGTGCAGCGGGGAGTGGGACTTGCGCACTATGAAACACGGCCCTGACCGGCAGCACATGCGTGCATTTGTAAAGGACATTAACAATTTATGTTCAGGTTATTACATTTTAATATCCTGTGTTTTATTGGAATTTTTTTTTTATTAAGAAGCGATGCAAGAGTAAATTAAAATAATTTACCGAAATAAAAATGTACGATTGATAATGTCTCTTTTGTTTTGGCCACGTAATGATCTGAATCATAACATTGGCTGCAAAAAAACCTGTGTTAAAAAAAAAATGTTCAAAGTTTATCTGTTATGCGGATGACACCGTTAAGCCAGCTGCTATTGTACAGATCCTCTACAATATGCTTTCACGTTGAAAAGCAAACAATCTGGAAATATTACGTAAATTAAGATACGAGGAATATAACTCTTCACGACTTAATTTCAAAGTAGCCATCTCATTTTTAAATGAAATGCTTCCCATAGCAATGAGTCCCATGGCAACAATGCGCAGTGTGCTATTCTTGCCCAGTGTCGTGGGATCTTAAACTTCTTGGAAGAGAGCAGACAATGCACTGCTTATGCTGTGCTTTGACACTTTTCCAAAAAGGTCAAGTTCAGGCCCAAACTGTGAACTTTGGGGACCCATTGACCACCCAGTCTTGCCACAGTAGCAATAACAAAGCAAAAATTCAATGCACATGTTAAGCACTCGCTGCATTATATTTCATAGACATTTTCATTGGAACTATTTCTTAAACGCTGGTAGAAAAAAAGTGGCGTAAATAAAACAAAACAGTCACATTTCAGCAAAGACAAACATATTGAAATAATGCACTTTAGTTTATTTGCAGAAGCAGACTGGTAACATGTGTGTGTTTTTGTGTCAGCTTAACAGTATCCATGAAAAATAGCTACAAGCACTCGCTATAAACCATTCAGTGAAACACCCAAACTCAGTCGTAGGTTAAAGCTGTCTAAAACAAGGTTTTGATGTAATATAAAAAGAAAATGTATTTTTTTAATGTATGGCAATGTGTTGTTAAAAGACATCACCACAACACTCTGGCCAATTTCGGATTAAAGTTTACCATGAGCAACATTTAGACATTGGCACGGAATAATCGAAAAACCTTTCAATGCTATTTTTGAACAAAAGTAATTGAATTGCTACTTGCAGGCATGTGGATGACAAGCTTGTTTTCATTGTAAGTGGCAAGTCCCAAATTCTTAAGACTCCTGCTATTTAAATGTTTTCTGCACAATGTGCCCCTGTGTCAAGCTGCCACAAAGATGTTTCAAATCGAAACGCCGAGCGAGCTTCAGTGTTTTCCCAATGTTTAACACGTAACTGTTATCGGTGATGCATTTCATGATATCACCGAGTGGCCTGTGGCAGGAAGCCACAGTGCTGCAGAGGCCGACACAGTGCATGCTTTGTCCAGCATAATGGGGTTTGATTCCTCACCGTGAAAGTTTAAACCCTTTAAGTCGCTTCCAACGTTGTCCCTGTCTGACTGCTAGTAAAACGTTACAGGGAAGACTGAGCATTCCCATTCTTCAAATCCACCTGAGCATCACGGTTAAACTATAGACATCCCTTAAGCAAGCACACAGGCATCTGTGAAAAACACTGAGAAATCTGTGAAAAAGAGCTTCATAGCTCATCGGATTTTTCCAAGATAAATCAAGATTCTGATTCAGGCCCTCTACTTGCAGGCACGCATACATTACGGCAACGTGCAAGCTTTCTATAGCTTGTGTGCAAAAAAGTATGGAGCACTATACGACGTTTCACACACGTAATAAGCAAGCATACTTAGTAGGAGATGGCTCCTTGTGTAAGGCTGTGTGGTGGTATTCTCCATAACGTCTTCCTGGGAGGAAATGAAGGGCTGCGCCCAGGGGGGGGTCATGAACGTGGCCAAGCTGTAGCAACAGCCAACCACCTCGGGCTGTATTTGTGTTTAAGAGACATTGTTTACGTAAGCGCAGGCCTTGCAGCCCATTTAGCCTTTGGAGGCTGTGCTGTAACACATTCACTGAATAAACTCTGGCGCGTTTTGCATACACCCATGGCACGTGTGTTTCAAGAACAGTAAAAAAAATCCTCCACAAGCTAAGACACCTCCCAAACATTTCATTCTGCAGTATTTGTACAATAGCATCACTATACATTTTATATCCTGCTCAAGCTGTAGTTCCACTAAGAATGTGACTAATTTAGCGTAAGCATAATTGAAAATAACTCAACGCATTACTATTAATGGATATAAACCTGTATTTAATGGCTCCAAATGTTTCATTCAATTCAATACAGGTTATTAAGGTTATGGTATCGCATTCATGAAATTAATATACTTTGTAGGTTAAATATATGGCTGAAGTACCATGTGTTTAATCGTCATGTTTCTGCCTTGAGCACATGACATTAATACAAACGTATTACATTTTCAGACCTGGGCAAAGTAATGTCCACGCTGCGCTAATCACCCACAGTGTAGATACATGTATCATTTGTAAAAATAGAGTTATATATCAAAATATTCCCAGTACAGCATATAAGTCTATGTTAATTATAACTTTTATATGTAAATAAAAGGTAATTTAAAATGTATGTTAAAAAATAAAAATGTACAGTTATTTTCAATCCCCCTACTGGGTGGAGGCAGGGCCTAATCCAAATGCAAAATCATAGTCGACTTTTATTCTAAACAAAGTGCATATTTTAAAAGTCACATTAATTATAGTACATTTAAGTGCAGTAATTTCGATAAATATTTTTTTAAGAAAATGAAAAATCTCTTGTGACCGACCACGAGCTCCAACGGTTGCCAAGAAAGAAAACCTCAATAGTTGAATCTATGGAATCGATACAGTACAGAGAGCACAGCACACTGAGCACTCGTGGGACCAGCTGTCAACTGTGCACAGTGGTGTTTACACTGGCCTGCTGCACCACATGCTTTTACTCCCAGTGAGCTGTCAACCCCCAGCGGTCCAAGCGGCCACATAACGTTTGCCATTCACTGGGCCCTTTAACTCATGTGCAGAGCTTTGCACTTGTAATTTGTACTTTTTGGTGAAAAGCTACAGTGCCCATCAATTTGTTCGGCCAGCGTATATCGCTGGAATCATTTAAGTAGTTATACGTTTAATGCCAAGATTTGTCTGGTAACGAAATATAGCGTAACTCTTCCTATCCGTCATGATTTAATCCACAAATCCTATTATACATGGGCTGTGGGGTAGCCACAGTTTCTCATTATCTAAAGAGCCAATAATTATATTTTTGATGGATTATAAAAAACATCAACTTTGACGACAAAAGTGGTTGTGATTGTATTTTCCATGCGTATTACAGAGCGTGCTATACATTTAGGGTCTTTAGTAAAGTGCACTCTGTGAGTGATGTTAATCATACAGCATTACCCCAGAGTTGAAAAACAATTGAAAGAGGGGCATGAGATAGCCCAGGTTCATGATATAGCTCAGTTTCAATGGGCTGTCCATATGGAGATGTCAGTAAATGGCAGAACATTTCTGTGCAATTTCCCACGACCCCGTAAGTGTCGCGGTTACTGGGCAGTCCGTTATAAAATCCCAGCGCTTTGAATGGAAAGGGTGCACTTTATTGTGAAATCACACCCATAACACAAATTCGAACGTCTTCTGCATTCATAATAAAAAAACACACAATTACATTGTACGTTAAAACTGTTCAACCAAAACATGCAAATAAAATAGTGTGGTTTTGAATGTAGTATGTGTATTATACCATTGCCACTTAAGCACTAAAAATGTAACTCAAAAACATTATACGAACGCAAGTAACAAATGATGAATTCATTGAAGAGCAACTCGAAGAAATTCAATTCCAAGAGATTTTGCCATTCAATTGCTTTGTCAGTCTTGGTGAATTGCAGATACACTGCCTTGAAACGTATACATGGGCAGTGCGAATTTCTGTGTTCCATGATTTGGTGTTCGTAGCCAGTCACACACAGGAGTCTTATACAGTATTCTCCATTTCTGCATTAGGTATCTGCATCTTCTACGGTTTGTGCAGATTCGGTTAAGTGCTGCCCGTTGCATGGAGGATGGAAGCCTGGCAATGCGGTGGTGGCCGATGTCTCAATCACTGAGGGTGCCAGGTGTAATGCCTGGTTTATCACCACATTGCAGATCAGCCGCAGCATTTGAATACATGGCAGGCTTCTAGGCCAGTTTCAGCATGAGACCTTGCTTCCAAAGCATATCATAATGCCTTGGACTGGTAAATGTGGCACTAGTGTTGACTTTTCCTTTGAATCCAACTTCGATGTTCATTGCAAGGGCCGTGATTTGATCACAGCAGCTGCTTCCCAGGATTGGACACTGAAGAAGTTTGACGTTTGAAAAGTCACTTGGTGTTTTGGGTCAAAGGGGGAGGTGGAGGTGTTCTGCAGATGTCTAGTCCGTCAGTTCTACACCCGCACTGTCACTGACCGCATTATCCAACTGTGTGTGTTGGCTATTGACGTCGCCGGCATATGTGGCGGGATGTTGCATACTGGGCAAGGCAGATTGCGGACACTGTACATTTGAAGGGCTTTTACACAATCACGATGGAAAGCCGACCGATTCGCACCGAGATGGTGACCTTTCTCTCCATGTTCTGTTGGCAGCAAGTTGTAAGATCCTCGCTGGAAACGTGGATTTTTTTTGTTTTAAGCGTGAGAACATCAAAGTAACTTATCTCCATCATCTTTAAAAAGATACTCACTTTCCTTGGGAAAGAACCCCAACGGTCAGTTTATAAATCCTTTCACTCGGGGTGATTTAGTGGAAGGTTTGTCCTTAAGAAGGACCTTTTTAATGGCTTAAGAAGTTGCTCTTTTGACCGGGAGGTCGATAATGGACGTTCAGTCACTGTTCTGATGACAATTTAACAGGTAGGCTTTCACGACCAATACTACCCATAAGAGGTGTTTGGGTTAGATTATGTAAATATGAATGTCTCATTAAACCCACCACCACCACCCGATACAGCCAATTAGTGAAGTTTGTCACAGAAACAAAATATGCCAATTATGTACTAGTTCAGCACACCTTTGTGTTGGCGAGTAAATCCACAACATTCACAATTCGAGTACTGTACATTAAACCCACAACATTTACAATTCGAGTACTGTAAATTGTAAATGTTGTGGGTTTACTCTCCAACACACCGGTGTTTACGTGACAAACCTTACTAATTGGCTGTGTCGGGTGGTGGCGGGTTTAACGACACCTTTATATTTACGCGATCTAACCCAAAAACCGATTATATTATCGTTCCGATGACATTCGTTTTCCACAGGACAGGGTGGGCCCTGAGAAAGCTGTCATCGTCCACCCCTCGTCATGTTCACTGCCCTATTATTGTCCAAGACGGATTCTATTATTGTCCAAGACGAATTTGATCTAAAGAGAATCCAGAAATAAATAGGGAACGTTCTACATTTCACATGTGCGTACTGTTATATATAAAATCGACCGCAGTCAAAGGATGATATTTGCACGTGAAAATTGTTTCAAATAATACACACAGACTCAAATATTAAGTAAAAAAAAAACAATGATCTGTAAGCAATACTACACATTGCAGTATCCTTTACATTTCCACATATGCAATAATTTTGTTTTTATACATTTATTAATGGTCTAGCCTTCTTCCTACGAGTTGACGATAAATTATTACTTTTTTTTAATACTGTTCTCCAACCAAGTTTCCCAAGCACTGAAACTAATTCCATGGGAAATTCGCACAATAAATTCTTTGCGAGTACTCGTGGCTAATCTTAGGAACCGAGCTGGATAAACAAAAACTAATACCAACTGAAGAGTAATGAATGAAAAACATTGCAAATTAAGAGAGCATGTTTTATAATTTCGGGAACGTTTTAATTTCACCAGCGCTGGCATGGAATGGGTAATTTAGGAACAGAATATTAAGGAAGTGGTTCGCATAAATGGAGGCGAGTAACAGATGTATTTTAACAGTAACATTAGGTATGTTTGATTTGTAAAAAAAAAAGACAAGCAAGCAACACTATGCATGTGTTACCGTTGGCTTGGGTCAATAGAATTTCGGCTACCATAAAATAACTCGCGTTTAACGTCATGTGGATATTGCCATCAAGATGCCACGATTATGCTAAATGTAGTGCTTTCACTAAAATCCAACATTTTACACAAACTTATGCATGATGACTCTGACTTAAGTTCAGTGAAAGGTGAACAGATTTGATTACAATAACACGTCCAGTTAAAGTGCATTTCAGTTGAAAGGAACTACTGAACAAATACGTTATAAAACAATTATATATTAAAAAAATTGCTTGAAACTACTAATCATTTTGATGTTACTCAAATGGAAAATATTGCGTAAAAATATAATACTCTGAAAACAAGTTTATAATATTTTTACACTAAGTTTCTGAGCATAAGCATTTAACACCAATGAACAGAACCATTTGATACCAGCTAAGTTACTCTTCCCCATTCCGAAACGTCTGCAAGTTGCAAGGTGGGTCCCGTTCACCATTGAATGTCGGAACGTGCAAACGGTTAGCGTTAATTTTTATTAAAGAGAGGTGGAGCGCCGTTGTGTTTAAAAAAACATTGTGCTCACTACAGAGAACTGTATCGAGAAGATCGCACTTGACGATAACTGGCGTCAAACTGTGCCACACGCCCTCCCGCATGGCCTTGTGGGAACCTGGGTACCGATCAACTTATTCTATTTGAGATTTTCTTCCAATTTCGCCCTGATGACGTACACGTAAACATACGTCATCAGAATAGGAAAGGTTTAGTAGGCTTGCCTAGGAGTCAGAGTGGGGGCCTGAGCAAGGGATCAGCAGCTGGTGGACTGGACTAGCCTTTTCATCCAATCTTGTTCCTGGACTTTTCCCCTGGACTTCAGCGTTCTCTGGGTTTGATATATAGCTGATGATCCCTGTTGTGTGTATTGGGCTTAATGTTGGTCTGATGACCATAATTCGGCCTAAATTCCTTGCTTTTTGTTTGTTATCTCTCTACAAATGTGTATTTTTTCCTCCGTTTGTGTTTTGTATCTTTATTACTATGTAAATATCTTTAATATGCAGTTTCAGTCATTAAGTGCTCGATAAATGTAAATTCGTATTTCTTAACTAGCCTTCTATGTATTTTAAAATGCTGTACACATGCCACTGACATTGCATCCACAGGATCTCAGGATCGGCAAATTCACATTCCTATGCGACTGCTTAAACGTACAGTCAGAGCATCTCGGTCACAGCATGGGGTGCTTGGTATACAGGTCGTGGATTCAATCCCGACCCCTGTATATGTGGAGTTGCATGTTCTCTCCGTGGCCACGTGGATTTTTCTCTGGATCCTCCAGTTTTTCCCTCCACATTTAGAAACATGCGTTTTAAGAGTATTTGGCTGCTATATTTTCCACACTTCGTTGAGCTACCATTTGTGGCCAGCTCGCTTCTGAAAAAAAGAGCTCTATAGCTCAGTGGTGCCCTACCTGGCAAAAATGAACATACTGTAGGTGAGTTTTAGATTAGTCTTGCGGAAGGCGTGCATGTTAAAGGATACTTGACGTTACGCCACAAACTCGACGACCCAAGTTTGAATCCTACTTATGGCCAACATCAGTGACAATTATCTGAACTGGTCCTGGGCCTCTCCTAGGTCGACTCGGCCTCAAATGAGCACCTGGTGCCGTGTGTAAACATCGCCACTGGGGAGACAAAAGCGGTCGGGCGTGGTGCTGGCCACCCACCCCCTGGTGTGCTACGCCAGCCTTCACAGGTGCTCGCGAACAGCACTTGCCCCGAAAAAGTATGTGAAGGCTACATGGGTAATCTTTGTCTCGTGGTGTGCACCGTCAGCGAGCCGATCTCTCAGTCGATCGTGCAGAGCACAGGGCACAGACGTCCCGCCGCAGAGGCTGAGACTGGAGTAAGCCCATTGTAATAAATCTATTGTGATAACTCTATTATAATAAACCTATTGTGATAACTCTATTGTAATAAACCTATTGTGATAACTCTATTGTAATAAACCTATTGTGATAAATCCATTGTGAGAGCAACGGGTTTATTACAGTAAGCCGCTGCGAGCATGTACGTGGCACCCATCACACCACCACGTGAAGGGTAAGACGATCCAAAGAGAATAATGACAGTATAATGAAGATGGTGATTGTTCTTGAAAAATAATACCATTGATACACATTCATGATTTCGACGATGATTATATTTCTTACAACGTAAAATTATATTTATGTTTTGATTATGTAATATAATTACGAGGATTTTAAAAAAGACACTAACAACTACGATTATGTTCATGATGGTTATTTTACAACTGATTACAATACAGCGGTACCTCGGTATACGACCGCTTTGGAATACGTCGAATTTGGTACACGTCGTGTTTTGACGAGAAAAAAAATGTCTTGGGATACGACGTCTTGCTTGGGATACGACGCCTCGCTTGCTAGAACTTGTCTGGGTCGGGATGAGTCGCCGCGTACCCGCGTAGACCCCGTTCACGACTGAGACAAAGCGCCGGCTCCTCAGTCAACAAGCCGTAACAGCGTTGTGTGGAATGACCAGACAATGTCACACTTCGGGAACATTCTTAAAAGAAGGCAAAAACAAACTTCAATGGACAGGTTTTTGGTAAAACTCAAACCTGGTGGGCCTCAACCAGGTCCAAGTCAAGTTAAAAAAGACAGAAAGAGAGAAAAACCCCCAGAATTTCAGCTTCCTGAAGTTTTCATGCAAGGGGACTCTCCTTCCTAAAAATAACATCTCCTCCTTGCCCCCTTCCTCACCACCATCCTCGTAGGCCATCAACTCATCTCAGCAGGTAAAGTGATGTCAAATTTTATTTTTATTTCAATTTATTTATGCATTTATTTTAATGTATGTATCCATTTCAGTAGTAATAAGTAGTGTCTACATTATGTTATACAACCCCATTAATGTATACTATGCCATATAAAATATCATTTCTTATACTCTGGAACAGATTATATCCTTTCCCTTTATTTCTTATGGGCAAAATTCGTCATTTTCGGTGTAAGACCTCCTACCTTCTGGAACGAATTAACGACGTATACCGAGGTCACTGTATAGTCATAATTCTGATGAAGATTGTGACGCTGTTGATGATGGGCAAGATCATGCACTGTGATGATCATGCAAATGACGTTAATGATAACCGTTTTTTTCCCTCCACATTTAGAAACATGCATTGATTATTTTGCTGCAAGAAATTTACACGTAATAAGCCACTTTGTTGAGCTATCATTTGTGGCCAGGTTGCTTCTGAAAAATAAGTGAATGCCTCGGTGGGCATTGCCTGGCAGGATGGGATGGTTTAGTTGTATTTGCATGTTTTTGGGTGATTTGTTTGCCTTTCGTGTACAGTACTTGGCACTCCTGTCAAGTCTTGTACTGTTTGTTGTTGTAACGTTCTTACCTGCCCCGACTGAACATCTGTGAAAAAGAGCTTTATAGCTCATCGGATTTCTCCAGTCTAAATACATATTCTGATTACAATGATTATAACGATCAGGGTACGAGTAGGGACACGTGACCAAACCCTTTATCCCCACCATTAACAACCCCCAGCCAACATTTTTTTATTTTGAACCCACAATAGATTCGACCACCAGCTGCCAATGTCATGTGCGTATTGTTTATAAAGAGAAGACAACCACAGACGTTTTGCTCTGCTCGCCTTGAACAGCCTTAATCTGGCAGGGGAAGAGGAGGATGCATCTGTATGTCGATTGGGGGTGGAGGGGAAAGCAGTGGAAGCGCACCTACAAACACATTATGCATGCTATGTTTTCTCTCTGCAGCCCATGACCCTGTTCGTCCAGAATGCATGTTGAACTTGTTTCGCACCGTACTTAGCCAGCCGTGCTAATCGGAGGTGTGGGGGAAGGACATTCAAGTATTTCATTTTCACACCAACTATAGATTATGACACCAATTGCGAACCGAATAACGAAGCTAGATGCAAAGCATCACTTCACACTTGAGTATGTGGAAGAAATACTGCAGAATTGCTTCTGGTACCTCTTCAATGACCCGTATAAGATGCCATTCCTTTATGTATGTATGTTGAACTTCTTTCGCACCGTACCTAGCCAACTGTGCTAATCGGAGGTGCAAGGGAAGGTTAACAAACTAAACACCAAAAGCAGTTTTAAAGAAATTAGTTTTCAATCTAGATTTTAAAGTGCATAGCTCCAGTGGCTTCCGAATTTCGGAAGGAAGGGCATTCCAGATGACCACAGCACATCTGAAAGCGGGCGAAGTAGTGACCGTCTTTGTTCTACGATTAGCCAAAAGCCGCTGCGAGGATGACCGGAGTTCGCACGATGATTTATCTGTACAGTAGTTCACTGTGTACACTAATGATATACAATGACCATATGAACTGTGAAGAAACTAAATTAAGTGCAAAAACCAGCTTACTTGTTATAATGTGTGTGCAGATATTGGTGGCGGAGCCGAGACATCAAATTTGCTGCAAATTAATCAAGGGGGACATACCAATGGATGTATTGGCGGTACACCGGTGCAGCATAATACACCGGTGCTCATAAAAATCGAAAATACAAATTTGAAACGACGTTCGTCTTCCGACTGCTTCGACATCACGAGAACTGATTTTGTCACATCACCAACCCACAAGAATTTCTGACCGGGGTAGCGAATTGCGGGAAAATAAATCATTATTGCGGAAATGTTGCTTTTTTTTATACCGCGCACCATCGGTGCACCGCCAATACGTTCAAATAAAGATTCCCGACACCAGCCTCCCACCAATAGAGCACTTCCAAGCAAAACTCCAAAAAGTCACTCACTCGCTTATCAATGTGACATATCGCCAAAGCCAAGCCACGGGACTCTGCCAAATCATCTATTCCATCACACCATTCTGTATATTAGTCGTCACCATATATAGCATACGTTAACTGAGTTGTTAAAACCCTTTATTGAACGTTGTATGACCCTATTATTTTATGTATGACTAAAAACAACATAATGAGCACGTTAATATGGAAAAATTACACACGAATAGTGATTTAAAGTGTTTGCAAAACTCCCGGAGACAGTGTATGCATCACGGATCCAATTTATCTGGAGTCAAATATTGGATTATGCCAATTTCAGCTTGGGATTATCAAACCAAACCATCTGCTACAAAGAATAGGTTAACAATTCAGTGGAAACATTTGTAATGTTTTTCTTTTACAGAATTAATACAATGAACAAATATGAATGAATGCATTTATGCACATTGTTTAACAGATGTCTCCTGCAAGAGATATGCTGTATCTCAATTCAAATCATGTAATTTCACCCGGTTACATTTGGAACTTTTGGAAATAAATTAGTGCAGCTGTACACAATCAAATGACTGTGTAATTCACTTTAAAAATTTCATATTAAAAACGAAAATAAAAAACCAAACTAAAATTGCAACACCTATGTATAAGTGACAAACGGTCAATGCAATACATCATGAATCAAATAGACCTCTTTACTTTGTAGTCATTATTTAGATATAATTCAGGTTCATTACTGGCACTGAGGTGCACCAGCGCAAGTTGCTCAGGAATGTGCTCATTCCTGCTCGGCAGGTTTGCCTTTTTCTAAAATAATGAATAGTGAACACAGCAAAGTCTAGTTCCAGCTTGCAGTAGATTTGTCGAGTTGTATAATCTAGCCATGTAAAAGCTATGAAAAAAAAAGTTTTATTTAATAGTTACACAAGCAATATGTGTAAGTCACATGCCATTTTTTAAATTGGAGTTTCTGCTTTAAGACCAACCAGTATGAAAATTACGTCGTGAGATGGTTTTATCGACGTTACATCAGATGGCAACCTGCTTCAGTCGCGTTCCGCCGAATTTACCGAGCAGCTGCCGGAATTGAACGATCAACTTCGTGAAAATGGGCCAGTGAAGCGTAGCTGTGTCCACTTCCCTAGTGTCCGGAAAACACGAAGAGAGCACGCGCCGAGGCACGCAACGGCATGCAGGAAGCACTGCGCTTCTCGCCAAAGTGTACTCTCTTTCCTCAGCCCTGCCAGAGGAAACTCCAACAGGAGGGCAGGCCACGCTGGTGAGTAGTGAGAAATTAACAAAAGAGGTGCGTGCCAAATTAGCTCACAATTGTGATGGGGTCAAAGGGACCACAAGTGAATCACGACACTACAGTCTATGGCGCTGCAGCACTGCCCATGTCATTACGTTTTGTTGTCCTTTTCCTGCACCTCCGACGAGCCCAGTTGGCGACGTACGTGCGGTGCGAAAGAGGTTCAACATGCATCACCATGAACTGCTGTTTATAATGAGGCTGTTTGTCAACAACTTTATGCTTTGCGCTTCTCGCCACGGGGCTATACAACTTCAACATGCGACTCATTTCATAACCTGCATCAAATTTCTGGAACGTAAAAAAAAAGGCGCTCAGATTTTTCTCCAAAACAACACAGCATTATGGGGATCCTCTCCAGTTAGGTTTTAATATTTGTCAGGGCAAAAACAGATCAAGATTTTGCATTGGGGAGAAGAAGAAAAGGAACAAAAGCACGGTGATCAACACTGCAGCCAAATAATCCGAAAGGAGCCTGTGACTGAGCATCAGGAATTCACACTGAACCATTGTAACCGTACACATATTTAGTCGGACCCATGAGCGTACATGAATAACAATGAACCCTAAAAATCCTTACAAGACCGTTTTTGTTTTTGTTTTATAGGATTGCGAATTAACAACCAAAGTGAGATGTTGAGACGTAACAATATTCATAAAAATGTGTTAAAATTACACTAAACAAATATTATATTGATTTATTAAACAGACATGAGAATGAACAAAATGCAAATACAATGAACAATTTGATGATCACCATGAAAGAAATCCAACTCTGCCTCCGAACAAACCTCCTTGTAACAAACATTATAATAATTTCCAAATCATCAAGTTTAACAGCTTCGGGTTTACTGGGTCATCAATTTCACTGAAAAACCTAAAAAGTGGGGTCAAAATGTCTTCCAGAGAGAATACCACTAGAACACTGCTAAATTATAGGAAGAAGAAAAAAACCCAGTAAAAACTACAACTATCAACATATGTGCACACAATAGATTTTCATAAAACTGCAATAACAAGTTTACCCCCCCCCCCCCCCGAGCGTAGCTACGACATGTACGTCATGTACGCTTTCTCGAAAAGGTCCTCCCTCATCCTCAAGAGTTGTATGGCTCCGGGGCAGCAAGCCGTGCTGTGATGTCACACCAGTCGTCAGCACAATAACCCCACGGGGCTCGCGCAGTGATACCGCCTGTGAAGGCGCACGAGACTAGTAAAACTGCGGTCTCTATGAACCTCGGCATTGCTGCCTCCATTGCTTAAACGATGAGGTGAGTCGGCTGCTTTGTCCACGCTCTTTACACTTCGACAAATATTTCAAGATCAAGAGGTCATCTTGGACAATGTCACCGACGCCGTAGCACTTGCCATTGCTCTTATCGTGAGAGATCACATTAACTGTTGCACAACCTGGCGCTCTGACCTCCAATGTCTGCTCTCACATAGTATCCCACCATCTGGCTTAAGATTTTGCTCACAGCCAGACCCCGAGGTGCCAACTCCAATGCCTGTCATGCTAACCTGCCCTCTGCTCTATCGCGCACATGCGCCCCACCGAACATGTCCCCCCGATGCGATCATCTATAATGCTTTCCTTCCACATTCTATCCACATTCAAGCTGCTTACCATATGCTGCCATAAAATGCCGAGCATTCTCTGCGCGCACCCACAATAAAAGCACGAGGTTGAAAAAGCAAAAGCCCCCCTTGTTTATCATGGAGATGGATGTTACACTGTCACAGTATATTATTATTCGATTTCCCCACCAATTTGTCGTTAAAGTGTTTGAGTGCCAGACATACAGACTTAGGTTTGATATGTTTCAGTTTGAGGATAATTCTTCTCCTGGCAGTGACAGCATACCCCCAAGAGGGTTCTTAAGTTGCAAACGTCAGTAGTCAACGAGGGGCGCTCAAGGAGGATGATGCCAGTAGGATAAGTAAAAGTCATCACTTCTCATGTCAAAGCTCTAATCCCCTTGTGACCTCATGGTTCTTCTTGTATAAGAAAACGTTATGTTCAGTGCTTAGAAGCACTTCAGGTGCGAAATAAGTTCAGCATACATACATCTTGGAAGACACATACCAACCCCTTTCGGCTTCTTTAAATGTCTTACATATCACCTAGGTCACTGATGAAGAAACCAGCCCCTTCGAAGGGTTCCATAATCAAAACACACTTGGCACACGACTGCAGACACCAAGTTCCATTGCCAAGTTTTTTAACCTGTCACAGTAATATATTATCAGTGGGCTTGACAGTGAGAAACATATAGGAGAGACTTGGATCACCGAGATATTTCACTGTCCATGTGACACTCTAAAATGTTGTTTCTTCCTGTCATAGGAGTTAATTTCAGTAGTTTAATAAATCTAAGGGCCATTTGCATCAATCATGTACATCTGGTATATGAATGTGAATCTTAGTTCTAAGGGTTGCTGCCTTAAGTCTTTTTGAGCTACCATTCTACACTCTGGTCTTACTGGTTTGTTAGCACCAGCGCTGCAGCCATAAGGCTGCCATGTGGAGGCAAGGCTCAAACAGAATGTCATTAGCATTGCTGAGTCACTCAACAGCATGTTCCTTAATTATCAGTAGAATACAAAGCCTATGCCTGATTCTGCTATTCTGCAGTCAAATTCATACAGGTGGCTGCAAATAGACTCTGGAGTGATTGGTATGTGCTTGATATGGGGTGTGCTGCATCAGCAATGCAATGAGAAATCTCATCGTGTCTTCCTCTGGGAATGTGTAATGGCTCTTGCACTCCTCTTGTGAATCTGAATTAAGACCTTGAGGTTTCATCATATAAGGCTGGTGGAAGAATACCAGGTCTAGTTTTTTTTCAAACATGGGGAGGAGTAGGGGTTGGGAGCCATCTGTGTAGGATTGGAGGGTTGCCCGATCCAAGTTTCTGTTAAAACACCGAAATAAAAAAATGTCCCTGACGGTGGAACTTGACAGATTACCGGTCACACTGCCAAAATCCAGACCTCTTGGGATAGTAGGCACGTAGGACACGAGGTCATGGCCCCATTGCTGGATATGGCCACGTTTGTGTCAGGTATGTGCGATGCAAATGCCTTTCTTCGTTTCAGTCTCACAGGTTATCCTGACTCCCTCTTTACTTTTATACGTTTGGTTGCCGTGGAAAATACTAAGGTGTACTTCAATATACTGTGCTTAAATTCCGTTGGAAATGTTGTATCAAGTGCCTGGGAATAAGAGCTGACCTGGACAGTGAAGCAAGCCCCTGGTCAGGACAGTAAACATTTTTGCAATCACTGACAGTGCATTGTGTGATGCTGAGAGGATAAGCAGTGATAATATAAATTGGGATGAAGCAACAATTGAAAAATCTAGGCTTGCCAACTTATTGGATTTTTGATCTATTGCCTTTCACTGTGCCATGGTGATCCCAAGAATAACAAATGAATAAGTCACTTGTTTTGAGTTTCAACCTAAAATTTCGCCTTTTTTATCCTAATCAAGTTGGAAGCAAAGTGTCAAGTGGGCAGTCCTGCAAGTTGCACACTCTTCAAAGAAAACATCAAGGATGAATGTCCAATGGAGTACATTTTCCGCACAAAATGTATATAGGCGGGCGACTCAGCATTCAGTAGAAATTTTCACAGCACATAATGCAGCGTGAAAACGAGACGGCGATTCATGGAGAATGGTGCAAAATCTCATAAACTGCGTGGTCCTTGGGCCATCTGTACGCACAACACTGCATCCCACTCTACTTTAAAAAAATATTTTCTCGTTTTGATTGCAACATGCCTATGATCAACACTGCCAGCAAGCATTTTTTTACTTCAAACCTTTACCTCTCTGACTCCTGTATTGACTCAATTGCACAGCACTCTTTTCCATAATTATCCTAACATTGGACTTACCTTTATTCAACAGCAGAGATAAGAGCAGTGAACGCTCGGCCCGCCCGTATCACAAATCCAAAAGCTCATGGAGATGGCGCCAGACAGATTATGGCCCGAAGCCAGCACATAACGACTCATCATTTTACCGGACACTTTGGCAACGAAGCTTTATACATTGATTAATGCAGACTGAAAAAATATGCCCACCGTCATCAGTAGAAAGACAAACTGCCTAGTAAGTACAAGATCGAAACGTTAATTTGACTTTGGACAAAATACAGTTATTTAATATTAGTGTAATTTATCAATTTATTCCTGATTTTATTCATTGGTTATCTCTGTACACTACTAAAAAGCAGGGGTTTAGTATACAGTAATTCCTCGTTTAACACGCTAGATGCATTCTTGAAAAGTACCTCGTCCAGCATTAATGCATTAAGTGAGGAATTGCTGTACAGACAGAAGTCGCTTAACGCCACCCCGTAGAACACCGATTTGTTACGGCGCTCTTTGTCCCGGAGATTTTTTTTTATATATATACAAAAAACGGAGAAAATACAAAAATCGAACAAGCGCTAATGAGTGAGAACACGCAGAGCCAAGGAAACGCTTCCACCGCCATGAGAGCGACGAACGCTCCGAGTGAACCAGCGCTCGTCTTTATAAAACACGCTCGATGTGCGTTCACTCCGCCTTGGTCTCTCTCTCTCTGCCTCATTTTCGTGTATTTTTGTGAGCACTTGAGACCCATAATGTCAAGAAACAGGCCTGCGTGTGTTAGTGCTCGAAATGTGACCACAGTATCGAGGAAAAGTATCACTTTTGTCGAGGCGGGTAATTGTCAGGTGGTTTGTGGGTCGTGAGAGTCAGGTGGATGCACTGGTGAGTACAATGCATCATACTTACTGATGGTATTATAATAATAATTGAAAAAAATAATAAAACAATGTTTACCACCTGTATTATCATGAGTGTCCTTAACGATACCCCAATGAAGC
The DNA here is from genome assembly GCF_048934315.1 of Petromyzon marinus. Classification (NCBI taxonomy): domain Eukaryota; kingdom Metazoa; phylum Chordata; class Hyperoartia; order Petromyzontiformes; family Petromyzontidae; genus Petromyzon; species Petromyzon marinus. The sequence goes on along the minus strand of NC_133667.1, from coordinate 19,107,172 downwards.
CCTCAATATATTGCTCATACATAAGGAATAACGCTGTCGGGAACGCATCCCCACAATATACAATAGTATAATGACCCCTTTTAGCACTGATTCGATTAGTGGTGATGTAATAATGGTTACAGGAGAACAAGGTAGGAGTGGTTAAGGAGGGGTTAGGGTAGGCCTGGTCATAGCTGGGGGGGCAGGGAGTAGCAGTAGCAGGATGAGCAAGGGAGAAATGATGGATATTAAGGCAAGCAAGTTGGTGTGAAAATGAATGGTTTTACATGCAGTGGGAGAAAGAAGGGAAAAGGAACGAAAGCGAGACTGGGCGCAGGGTGACGGAGGCACGGACGGACAGTCGAGATTGGACGAGAGCACTGAGAGGGTACGCTGCAGCTTACTGGAGCATTCCTTGTGTATACCCAGAGTTCCCGTACCGCTCAGCCGCGCCGCACAGGAATGTACGTTAGTTCGTCGTCGACTGCTCTGAAAACGCGCTATAACGGGCGCCTTCCGCGCTGTGCAAAAAGTGTTCCCTCGTAGAAGAACCGTATTAGAATAAAATAGAACAATTAAATCACGACGTTTCGGATTTAATTGTTCTATTTTATTTTACTTACGTGACTTTACCGAAAAAAAACAAAAAGTATGAATCCTTGCAGGCACGAAAGCTTCAAATCTAGAACCGTATTAGAGTCAAAATGTGTTGTGTGAACACGCTTTAAGCGAGGCCTTACCGTAATTACGTTAAGCCTGATTTTCATTGGTGGTGATCGACATGCACATCTCCATCTCTGTGCTGGGCGCCCAGAAACATTACGGATAAAGGTGAGGGGTGGGGGCCACCTTGGGGGAGGGGGGGAAGCCCCCACACCACGTGACCCCTCCGCCTCCATTTTAGCTGTGCCATAACTAGCCAAGCGAACCATGGAGACACATGTAAAAATAATATCTGTGAATAACACAAATGTCCAATTTAACCAACATTCACATTAGAAACAAGGGTGAATGCAGCACAATGGACCATTAAAGTGCTCATTAGTTCATTTATTTAAATTCTCATTCTAATTTTAGGAAAAAGCTTTCGAGGGGATGGCAGGAGGGACGCAGAGCGTGTAGGTGAAAAGCTATGAAAACCGGGTTTAATGTAAGTATTAAAGCGCCGTAAAGTGATATGGTGGCCACCGACACGCTGCGGGTCAATATACAATTTAATCCGTACCATTATTTTCTCACCAGAGGCAAGAGGCGAGAAAATAATCTTCCCCCTCCCCTTCTCCCTTGTGCACTTAGTGCGAGACCACCAGTCCACCACCTTCATCAGGGCGGCTCTCCCAAACCTGCCGCCCCCCTGTGACACACCAAGGCATGCAGCCGATAATGGCTGGATGCAGCTCTACTCTGGCCCAGGATACAGCTATGGCTCGTGTTGAATGGGGATTGCACCTCCCCGTCTGAGTCTGACCCTTCTTACATGCCGCCGAGATACACTTCCATTACCGTGAAGGCACCCTTTGCTTTGATGTCAGCTCCCCACTTTTTCACTCATGATGAACCATATCCAACATATGCTGGTCAAGTGGAATCCTTGCTATATTTGTGGTCACTGGCTTATCGAACACTGCTGGCTTCTTGCCTTTGTCTCCCTCCACAACCTACTCCTTAAAGAGCATTGATGCGACCACATCCAGGCCTACCACCATGGCCTTTTCAGGTTTTTTTGGGTCCCATCCAAGGACCTTTCCCTAGAGATAAAGAGTCCTCTGCAGCAGAACATTACCTTTCCCCTCCCTCGACTTAGCTCTCTTGAACAAGGTGGCCTGCTCTTCCAAAGCCCTCCTCTTCTGTGGCCTCCTCATCTCTTTAAGGACCATTCTTCCTCTTCGGAGGTTTTTTCGACAGGCCTGACACCACCTGGTTCTCCGGGGCCACCCGTGGTTGCACCCAATCCAAGGAATAATCGCAACATTTCCTCACCAATATTTGGGGCACATCTTTTCAAATTTCTTAGTGATCTCACTTGGGACTTTGTGGTTCTCCTCTGTCTGAGACCTCTCAAATTCTGAAGTCTCAAACTCATCCAAGGAGGGTTCATCCAAGTTGGCTGGGTCAAAGGGGAGATCGCACATACACCTGTAAGCTAAGACTGCCCTCATAGCCCTGGGCCTTCTAACCGCCATGGCCCACTGTTCAGACATGGCCGGAGCAGGCCCCAGTTATGTATTGTCCAATTGTGGGTGCATGTGAGGCAGGCGAATATCGCCCAACAGTTTCTAACCATCTTTGTCTCTCTCACACCCTCACTAGACATCATGCTGACAGTGAGACGATCTTAGATTGTTGAGGCCCTGCCTTTGGGCTGGGTTTTCGCACAAGCCTCTTGACGCTCCAGACCGCTAATCTGAGAGTGGAGGCAATAGCCTTGTCCTGGACTCCTTCTTCAGAGCTTAAGTACTGAAACTCATTCCCTCGGAGCACAAGACTTCTGCATTGTGCCAAATCCGCCATCTTTGCTCGCAGATGTATTTGCCGTCAAATTAAGAAACTCTGCACCCTGTCCTCTCGATCTCGCAAGCAGGGCTCTGCACCGAACACATTCTTGGAGAATGTATCTGTGCCTAAGGCAATGGAAGCACAAGGAGTATGGATTGCTTAGCCTTAGCTGCGATCCGCATTCCTCGCACATGCTTATGAGCACAGCCACGCTACTTCAGAGAGAGACGCCGCTACTAATTACGCTCACTACTTACAGCCTGATGGCTATGGCACACGCCTACAGTTTGCGGACGGAACTGCTACTGTATCGGGATTCATTTTTACATCCTGTCCTAAAGCTTTAAAACAGCCAAGCTATTGCAAATGCAATGAGCAAAAAAAATTCAAGTGCCCAGCTCAGAAACGTATTAACGCTGCTAAAATGTAGACGGAAGGATCATGTGGTGCTGTGGCTTCACCCACCCCCCCGGAGCCCATGGCCGGATGTAATCATTAAATTAATAATCATTTTATGACATTTCTGAGTGCCCAGCACAGAGATTGGTTCAACTCTATCTGACCACGTCGGTGGCCATAATATGGAATAATTAAACAGTCATTGAAAATAAACATCTAACAATACAAATGAGTCGCAGTGATGCCGACACTCGTGGAGAACTAAAAGGCCACCAAATTTTACCCAATGCTGTCATAACTCACGAATCATGCTAGCTATGACAATGCTGCAGAAAAGAATATGATACTGATTAACACAATGCAGCTGATGATGGTAACATTGCAGAAAATCTGATGCGTAATCAGAGACGGTCACTAAGCTTGCAGTGCAGGCATATTCGTGAGCCATTCATGAACTGTCCCCTACAGTTAATTCACAATGTGAAATACATTTCCACATGTTATTGATTATGTCACTAATGTGCTTTGCGCACTAAGTCAGTGTATTATTGTGCACTATAGAGCGTTAAGCTACAGTGCATTATCAACAAATGCACGTACGAATAATAAAAAAAAACAATTCATTGCTATAAACATCACCACTCCAATATGAAATTATCTTTCGTATAGGACTACAAAAATGGTATGCGACTGAAACATCAGACGTGCTTGACAAATAATGCAATACAGTTCTAGATTGTACAGAATACAATATGGATGACGTAGAATGTAAAAAAAGTGACCATTGTAGCCATTATAAAGATCCGTATAAATGAAGAAATTCTGTGCATTTTTGGCGAATGAATTCGGCAAGATTCAATCTTGAACCCCTGCAGGCACTGGGTGTGGTTTTCTTTATCCCCATTCCTGTCTCCAACTGCGATGAATTGCTCACCTGAACAGGTGGCCATTCACCAGCACTGTAACGCATACAAAAGCACCACTATTAAAGGTCACTATTACACAATAGCATTTAAAAATAACTGTAATACACAGCACACTGATATCCAAATCTCATACACGGGACACACACATGCACACATACCGCCAACAGCGTAATGATCAGTTTTTTTTTCAAGTGCACAATCTCTGACTTAAAACTTTCGTGACTGCAGGAATTTATATCCTTGGTTCTTTCGGAAGAGTCACTAAGATAGAAAACACAATTAAAATAATAAAAGAAAATTTAAATGAATTAAAAATAATAAATAGAAAATAAAAGCAAAAAACCCACGACGTTTCGATCGCAACACAAGCGGTCTTCATCAGGCGGAGAGAAAAGAGGGGGCAAGCCTCCAAATGCAACTCCTTATAAGGGCTTCGAAAGTGAGTGGGCAGGGGACGAGAGCTGGGAGGAGAGCTGTGTGGTGTAAGTCAGCCAGTGACAATGTAGGAGTAGACAATGGGGGAGCTGTGTGGTGTAAGTCAGCCAGTGACAATGTAGGAGTAGACAATGGGGGAGCTGTGTGGTGTAAGTCAGCCAGTGACAATGTAGGAGTGGACAATGGGGGAGCTGGGTAGAGGAGAACTGTGTGGTGTAAGTCAGCCAGTGTCAATGTAGGAGTAGACAATAGGAGAACTGTGTGGTGTAAGTCAGCCAGTGATAATGTAGGAGTAGACAATGGGGGAGCTGTGTGGTGTAAGTCAGCCAGTGACAATGTAGGAGTAGACAATGGGGGAGCTGTGTGGAGGAGATCTGTGTGGTGTAAGTCAGTCAGTGACAATGTAGGACTAGACAATAGGAGAGCTGTGTGGTGTAAGTCAGCCAGTGTCAATGTAGGAGTAGACAATGGGGGAGCTGTGTGGTGTAAGTCAGCCAGTGACAATGTAGGACTAGACAATGGGGGAGCTGTGTGGTGTAAGTCAGCCAGTGACAATGTAGGGGTAGACAATAGGGGAGCTGTGTGGTGTAAGTCAGCCAGTGACAATGTAGGAGTAGACAATGGGGGAGCTGTGTGGAGGAGAGCTGTGTGGTGTAAGTCAGCCAGTGACAATGTAGGAGTAGATAATGGGGGAGCTGTGTGGAGGAGAGCTGTGTGGTGTAAGTCAGCCAGTGACAATGTAGGAGTAGACAATGGGGGAGCTGTGTGGTGTAAGTCAGCCAGTGTCAATGTAGGAGTAGACAATGGGGGAGCTGTGTGGTGTAAGTCAGCCAGTGACAATGTAGGAGTAGACAATGGGGGAGCTGTGTGGTGTAAGTCAGCCAGTGACAATGTAGGAGTAGACAATGGGGGAGCTGGGAGGAGGAGATCTGTGTGGTGTAAGTCAGCCAGTGTCAATGTAGGAGTGGACAATGGGGGATTTATTTTCTATCTACGTGAACCAAGAATATGCACAATCTCTGTGCCAAAACCACGTCTCAGCGGATTTTAAAATAAAGGTTCAACATGTACACAGCAATTAAAGTGCAAAAAATATGCTGATCTACAATTACACGCATATATAAAACACAAATGCGTTTCCTCTCGGACCATTTATGTCAAAAACTGTAGAGGTGAGGTGATATGTAAATCCCGCACTGACTCTCTGCTTATGTTCATGTTGACCTGGCTGACTATATGTGGTCCTTTTAAGGAACGGCAGCTAAAATTCTTTCCCCAGAAATTTTCAGGAAACAAAACAGCATTAAAACACTTTACTGGATAACTGTGCATGCATAAACGCCATGTCCATCTTGCCCAAACGCATGTACAACTCAAAATTCGGAGTGAAAATATGCATGTGCTTTTCCCTCTCTAAGTTATATCTTACAGAAGCAAACACCAAAGAAATACAGAGGCTGCAGAAGACATTTCAGTATAGATAGCCGACTGGACATTACATTTATCAAGGCGACATCCAGTAGGGGGCCAATGGTGCAAGTCTTTCAGATGCACAGTAAATGGGAGATTGTAAAAGCTTGACATCTACTGTAGATGTACACACTCCTGTAAAACCATTCATAAAAGGCATTGTACACCAGTTCAGGTTTAAATCCCACAATTGGGAATTACTCAGAGCTATTGTGGTGACATTGTGTTGCCTGGTGTGCTCGTGACATGGCTGGACTAAGTATTAGGAGTATATAAATAATTATTGATTTAGGGACGACTGCCAATTCACTGCCGGATAAAGGCCTCCCCACGCAGTGGTGGTCGTGGGAGTTGTTTGACCATACTTCTCCACGCTAGTCAATGCAGGTTGGTGAAGGGGGATGAGGTTCCCCCGAACAATCTCAGATACAACGCGCCGCTAATGTTAGCCATGCCCAGGAGTCAAACTTAGGTTTCCCGACTCATTATGCATTGTGCTAACCAATGCGTGCCACCACTCCCTCTGAAGCAAATTACTTGAATTAAAATTGCTTATAGCATTCAGTGAGAAAATAAGGCATAAGGCCATACACGCTTTATGCAGGAAGCCTTCCTACTGCGAGCCACGTGCACTAGCTATGCCACACAACTGCAAGGTTTAATAACATATTTGTGTACATTGATTCGTGAGACAATGGCCATGTCTGCAATGTAGGGCAACATTTCATGCACCATGGCTAAAAGCCACGTAAAAGGCTATATAAACAACAACCGTTTATAAACAACTGTGATGTTCATCACCATCTCTACTGGGTGTTATATTCCCAAGTCAGTAACCAAATCACAGTCACAGATCTGGTATTAAGATTAACTTCGGAATTGGAGATGGTTTTTGCACATGGCCATTATTTGACCCACAATTATTAGGTTGACAAGTGACGTACTGCCAAAAAGGCATTTATTTAAAAATGAAAAAAAATCCAAGCAGGTTCAACTGTCAATGACAATAAGAATCCATATAAGCAATGTATGATGTTGTGATTCATGACCTGCACACATACCGCTCGTTAACACACGGTAATGTTTTGTAGCGGGAACTATCATTTCTTTAAAAATAAATTAATTCTCACAAAAAAATAAGAAAAATCTTTGCTGTTTTTGGCAGTTATTCAGTGGAATAAAGATTGGCCTCATTCCAGAAGAACCAAAAAACCTCTCATCCATCATGCTGGCTCGCACTGTACAATTCTACCAAGTCTTCAGCACTTACCAAAAAAAATACTTTCCAAACCGAGACGTGTTTGTTTCCGGTCCAATGTGTGTGTGAAAGCATTAATGTGCAAGTGTGCATATCCAATACGATGCCAAAATGTAGGTAATTTACAGAGGTGTATGTTGTGGCACACACTAAGGAATGTGCTAAACTGTAAGTTATTTATTTTTATTCCTCAGTAAATGCATTAGCAAATAAAACATTAGATTTGGCTTTCAATGAAGTTTTAACAAGAAGCTCAAAGTGTTTGTTTTTCAAATCGTGGACTGGATTGAGAGAGGTGTGTCATTCATCCATCCAGCCACGAGAAACCGCTACATTCACCACAATGTAAAATAAATGCATTCCTGAATCCAATAATGACCATGAATTATGACAATTAGGGCGAATTGTCACGAGGGGAGAGAATTGTTCCACCTGCATGTATGCATGTTGAACTTCTTTCACACCGTACGTAGCCAACGATGCTCATTGGAGGTGCGGGGGAAGGACAAACTAAACACGAAAAGCAGATCTAAAGAAATTAGTTTTCAATCTAGATTTAAAAGTGCATTGCCCCAGTGGCTTCCTCATATCGAAAGAGCATTCCAGACGGCCGCAGAACCACATCTGAAAGCATCGTGCGCTTTCTGATGCGCTTCTGCAGCTGCCTGGAACACTCTCAACCTTAGGCGCGGAAGTGATGCAGGGCAATGCCAAAGTATTCCATCTGCCATAACACGCAAGTTAATGGGACTGTCATGTACATGGCTAGTTATTCTCTCTGCTGTTGTCCAATCCGAATTCCTTCACTTGAATGTTATGCGTGACACAGTTTGGGAATTGCTTCCCTTGCATGGTAGATATAGAAGGGGTGATCAGGTCTAATTTGCATATGAGACACGGTACCTCGTTGGTCTCTGTTTACACAAAGAGGGCGAAAGAAAACCCGTAGCATCTCCACACTTATTGGCTGAACTAAACTACATTCACAAATGTTGCGTCATATGCCTACATTTCTACAAAAAAAATATAAAACACGCCGAATAAGGTATCGTTATAACGTTTGCTTAAAATAACACGTGACATCAGCAAATTGCCTGACCCAAATAAATATGCGCGTACAATTATAGTACATCCTGTGCGAATGACAACGTTGCTAATGCTATTGTGGACACTTGTAACGTGACGTGCGCAATAGAATTCCTGGCTGCTAGATGTACGCAAGGTACCTCTAATTTGAGTGCAGGGAAAGGCAAGTCGCGTGTTGATTGGGAAAGCTGGTCTTGCATCCCACTGTGTTCCGAGCATGAAAAACACCGGTGTCTGTAGGTATTGGTGTTGGACACCTTCCAACCACAACCCCCAGCCATTTGCACTTCCACCATATCAGTGTCAGCTGGTTCCCCCGGGGCAGCTGCTCTTGGATTGGGTGCACACCTGCCAGGAATTTCAATACGAATGCACCGCTGAGGGGTAAGGAATTTCTTGATTGAGTACTCCCCGACGTCTAAACTGTATATTTACGTTCACGTACATCAATACACCACAGCATGCGAATAATGCATGAACTACCAGCGCCACAGTCTAGCAACGTTAAAGGGCCTAACCATCCGTGAAGAACATGACACGACCATCAGCCACATGCAGAGGGCTCACATAAACTGACATAATTCATGAGACAATTGACTAAACAATCGTGCACTGTTCCTACCTGGAAATTAATGACTTCATATGCTGTGACCTCACACCAGCGTACTTTTATTCGCCTATAAAATGACCCATAATGTATTCGTCGTTTTATTCGGGTTATATTAGACAGATATTGGGTTCCTTAGCAATTGCAAATACACACAGAGGGGACAAGAACATGCAGCAAGACAGCTCATGTCACCGAATGAACAGGAGGAAATACCTTTGGCCATTGTATATTATACCAGTTCTGGGGTATATTTAGCTTCCACTAAAATCACTTTTAACAAAGGAAAACAGTTCAAGACAAATGTAGCATATACAGTAGTGGTGTCAAAATGAACCTATTTATTACTTAGTATCGAATCTTAAACTTATAATTTGTAAAAAATACGTTCTCCTCACCACTCCAGCCAACAGAGACTGCTACGTTCAGCAAAATCGAATACACAAATTAATGTTTAAATCAATCACCACCGTGAATTGCGGTAAATGCATTGAATTGCAAGGGGGCGATTATTACACCCCTAACGCCGAAGTAAGCAGAGTAACCATACACTTTAGGTGCACTCACTACAGTGAAGATACAAAGTTATAATACAATTGTACAATTATGCTTCTGTGTCTTTCGAATAGATATTGGTAACAAACTATACATTTTGCTGCCTATCACAAATACACCATGTGCAACTTTAAGAAACAAAGCCCGCGATGCGCTTGCTACACTCACTCATCACTGGCTACTTACAACTTCGGTTCAATCTGAATTCTGAGCATGCTGCAACGTGGAGGTCATGTGACCTGAGCATGGTAAGTGTGCATTTTTTCTACCAGAACATGCTACCATTTTAAGAAGCCCACTTGAAAAGGAAATACGAAACCGACGGCAGCGCTGCGAAGGTAAATAAATAATATCACCAATGTAGCCCATATCACAAGTTATATTTGTTTAATTTCTCAAAAAATGTTAGATTACCTACTGTGATCCACAGAAATACTGCTTTATCCTTGTTTGGCCCTGTCTCCCACTTCATCATGCATAAACACACAAAAACAGTGCGCACATTTTTTTTTTATTAAACAATATCACTCTTGCAATATGGGCTACATTTTCAATATGCGTATTTGGGGATCACATGAGATGATCAACTCTATTAACCACATCTTTGTCCATGTGCTGAGATAGTATATCTGAGTCATCCCATGCACCACAGCTTCCCTAGGGTGCTTTAAATCATGCCACGACTGATCCCCAAACCCCTCAAAATACATTAGCTGGAATATTCTTAATGCAGAATAGCAGTGATTGGTACGAGTAAATTAAAGCCAGCGCGTTTCATCTCAGTCGCCAGTGATTAGCCATCACCCAATTTATTCACGAGTCCCTGGAGATCCCCCGATAATGTGAACCATCGTGGCTCCCTGGGCCAAGATAATACGCTTTGTTGATCAGAGGACTTGTGCTGTCAGTTCTTTAATAATGATCTCTTTCCAGATTTAATTGACACACTAATTAGCAAGCCAGTATGCTAAAAAGACAACAAAATGACATTTTGTCTTCATGCATACATGTCAGATCTGAATCACCCCAATACAGCCATTCTAAATGGATTTAAATGTCATGAATATAAGCTCCAGGTACATAGAAATTAAGGGTTAAAAACATCACATATCAGACTTGCTGCCAGTCTGTGGAACATAAATTATGTTTATTATTCAATAGTGATATATTTTGGCATTTGAGTTGAGAGAGAAAGGATTCATGATCCTCAACCCTGGAGTGCATCCTATGGACATTGCTCTGCTGTGACACTCCTCCGAGACGGACGTTAACGCTCTGATTGAACGGGGGATGGTGTTGGACGCCGAGAGCCTCACAAAGGGCGGGTGACGTCACAAACCCGCTCAGCCAATGAGCGCGCGAAGGCAGAGTTCGCTGGCAGGTACCGACGCCTCCGATTGGCTGGATTTTGGCATGCCGAATACTCGGCGAGGCGGCGCCTCGGACCTTTCGCTCCCCTCTCGTGCTGCGCTCTGGGTTAACGCGGTGTTCAATTGCAAAGTGCCGTCGAGAACGCTCTGCCCGTTGAACGTACACACCATCATATCCCTGACCTGAGCAGGAGCCACGTGGCAATGCGATTGAATGTCCATTATTGTCAATTATGTCAAATTAACAAGGAACGCTTCAAGTCTCAATGCCTTTTCTAGACGGTCCGGGGTCTTGTTTTGCTTTTTTGACAATTCCTTCTTGAGCGCGTTTACACATTGCGGGAAGAGGAAATCGGAGTAGCAGAAATAAAATTGATAACCCTTAAAAAAAACAACAGACAAATCAGCAACCTAGTTGATGTACTTCTATAAATGGCCACCTCATGCATAGCACTGCAGTTTGGGTGTCTCGCGCAATCGCAAATGTTTTCATTAACACCATGATGATGAACCAACACTACTGTAAAAAAAATTTTCACTTAAAACTTTCGTGACTGCAGGAATTCATATGCTTTGGTTCTTTCGGTAAAGTCACGTAGATAATAAGAATAATAATTAAATAATAAACGACGACATTTATATCCACAAAGAAAACGTGCTCTGTGTGCAGAAGTGTTATCCGCAGGAAATCACAAATAAGAGGCATGACTTGTTGCCCAACGCCCCTTTGTTTACTCCACGTAATTTGCGATCAGATAGGAATGCATTATATGAATGGGAGAATTCGAGCTGAACTTTATCACAGTTTCTGTCAAGGAGTGCACATTGCGTAAGGGGACGTCCATAAATGACGTCACGCGATTTTGGACGATTTTTGACCCCCCCCTCCCCCTGCCCTCGTCACACGGCGTCACAAAAAGTCAGACCCCCCCCTCAAATGACGTCACAAAGCTCTGCCCCCCCCCAAAAAACATGCTTCAATTCGCTTTAAACTATTGTCATTGTAGTGCGTATTTAATGTGGCGCTGCACTCTGATGTTGTAGGAGAAAACATTTATTAAAAAGTCTATTTAATTAAGTAGAACGTGTTGTCTATATTTATTTAAAGTTGCGCATTTTGATGTGACGTCACATTTCTCAACCCCCCCCCCCTCGTCACACATCGTCACAAATGTCTGACCCCCCACCCCCCCCAGGTGCGTGACGTCATTTATGGACGGCCCCTTAGTGCGCAACACCGCGTCCACCGACCGGTCCATGTTGGTGTACCACGAAGGTTCACATTTCCAAATGAAAGCCTAAACGCGAACACTTCAAACTCTTTTATTCGCAGGAATTACCGGTAACATAGCGACATGCGTTGGTTGACGATTCTCATTCATAAAAATATATATATATTTATTTAACACAACATACACGATTACACGTGAGATGTGGCCACACCTCACGCGTTGCAGAATCATCTCACGTAAGTGAATGCACGGGGGTGCAAGGGAGCTACCCCCCCCACCACCCCCCTTGCCTATTTTCCCCCCATTGTGACCGAGCTTTGCACACCCAGTGTGCTCTTGCAAGTGCTAGTCAGAGGTCCTTAAACAAAGCTTACACTTAGAATATCAACCTGCACTTTGCACAATTGCCACACTGCGTACAGTGCACACACGCGGCCTTCCTAGGTATGCACGCATGAGGTGGTTGTTTTCTAGTTCAAAGTTTAAACCATACCTTTTATTATCCACGGGAAATCATGAATAACAGGATGACATTTTTTTGCGCGTGGCTTCTCTGAGGAATTAAGGGCAGTTTCACAAATTGCCCTTCCTGTTATTTTGTACGCCATCCTATCTATGGATCTTAAACAACAGAGATCATAACTTGTGCCATGAGTTACAACAACAATAAGACTGAAAATGTGCTTGGCGTGTAGTTCCTCAGAATAAGTGAGGAATTGCATTGTACTATGCCATCGTGGTAGGGTTGACAGTGGTCTGACCTGCTGCACATCCAGATAATGCCCTGCTTTATTAAGGATCCACAACAAGCGGTAGACATTAGCTGTGCAATGAAATCAAGCGTGTGCTTAATTCCAGCAGTCAAAGCAACGCGACCATTTTTTTTGGGGGGGCAGTAAAAACACCCTCTGCTTAATCACCTCCAGCTTTATAAAGAACACACGGCTCAAGCAGCAGTATGTGCTGGCTTGTGGTCATGCCCTGCGCCATACACCGAGTACACTGGCGAGCAGTTAGTGCTTGCCGACCTGGGCAGGTGTGCTACGGTGAAACACGATGTTCTCACCCAGACACGTGTTACTACATTTGTACACATTGAAGTGGCGACGATGCGTCATACCAAAGCATCGCGTTAATTGTGGACGAACCACACTGCCATTCACGGCAACCTGGGTCCCATTCCTGTGCCAAGTCTCATCTAGGTTGACACATCCTTCAGTAAATACCCTGTGCAGTGCAGTAGGAAGACAGAAGCTGCCAAACATTGCACTGAACACACTACTACCCCTCACGTGCTGTGCTGTATTGCGTGAGGTGTTTCACTGTCAGCATTTGCCCCTATAGCCTGTAAGACGAAACAGGAATCTTTTCCCACGTGTGTTAGCTCTCCCACTAACGATGTAACAATGCATCGATTAAGCATTATTAGGCTCATGATATATGCATTAAATCATGCCTAAAAGAATATATAAATGTTTTTATTTTAAAAAAATGCTGTACGTAATCAATTCATGTGAACCCTGTAGCCACTGTAGGTGCTACAATTACCACGAAGTAATACAAATGTTTTAGAGAGTATCCTCAAAGTGAATTTGCAACCCATCCCTGAGTCGTGATAATTCAGTGAATTGCGATGTGGGGGTGGGGGGCGAGAAAATCATCACAAGCCTTTCTCCACAAAGTTCTCTCATGTTTCAATTCCACCTCAACAGCCACACCAACGCCTTCGGCAACATTCAGCGGGGAAGAGCCATAATCAATACATTTCTCCATAAGCTTTTAGGCAGCCCCATTGTGTCTCAATCAGATGGAGATGTATGCCTCCTCACTGGGCTGGATTCCACATGAGGCTGCCTGGTTGATGAGGGCCACCCCCTGATATCAACGGTGACCCTGATCGTAGTCAATGGGTCCTTTTGGCACCACATCACTCACTGGCCACTCGAAAAAGCACCCACGACTTCAAATTGTGATCAGGGTTCGACTCTTTCTATCATCTCTCCTGGGTCAATAAAATATATACCACTTTGTGGGAAATCACAAGTGCACATCTTACAAAGAGACTGGCCGCGAGGCATCCTGTATGTATGTATGCTGAACTTCTTTCGCGCCGTACGTAGCCAACCGTGCTAATCGGAGGTGCGGGGAAAGGACAATAAAGCATTGGATTTTCTCACCAATGATAGATTATAACATACATCGCAAGCTAAAGAAGAAAGCTAATACTAAGCTGAGCATGTGGAAGAAACACCGCAGAACTTCTTCTGGAACCTCTTCCATGCCTCTTATATGGTGCGAAAGAAGTTCAACATGCATATAAAATATGCCATTCCTTTAGTTGTAAAGACTTGTAGTCCACGGTGTCCAACAAGATACACAAAGACCTAAGAACTGCGAATAAACTAAATTAAGTGTAAAAGCCAGATTACTTGATGGATTGTGTGCAGTCATTGGTAGCTGAGCTGAGACATTACATTTGCTGCAAATGAGAACATGGATTCACCTCAAGTGGCAACAGAATCAAACCAAGGATATCTTTGTCATTGTGCTCTGTCATGGTCAATAGCTCCTAGCTATGAATTGACACGGTGACCACTCCTCATGACTTTGTAACACTGGGTGTGCCATTTGCGAATGTCTCATTTAGGAGCCTTCCCCTGCTGGAGTTATCCCCATGTATTTTTCCACAACTGAACACATGAGCTCATGTCCCTATCAGCATCCTCAGGGGAATGCTGTGTGGGTTCACTCCCTGGAATAAGCCGTCACGCTACAGGGTCGGTCGCCTCCAGGAATGTAACAATCCACAGCCTCCAGCATTCAGTGAATTGTCATGATTCGGCGTCATGGTTTGATCCGAGAATTGTCGAATTTTTACCGTCTCATTCGTATTCATTCTCTTTCATCCGTCTTGTTCGTACAGTTTTGCTTGCTTTATTAGCCTAAGTGAAACATTCCCATCATTTGTTTATAATTTGCATCAAACTATTGTTTTGAAACACATAGTGAGTATAAGAACTTACTCTTAATTCATAAATCGATGAAACATCAAAAAGCCGAGTCACCAGTGCAGAGCCAGACTGACCTTTGATATCGCTCACCTCACTCATTCACGAAGCCATGGTTTTCTTTTACAAATATGAAGACATTCACAATATAGGTTGTATTAAATATACTTGTATATGGAGTAATGTCGGGGACGCATTCCTGAAAGGTGCGACGACGTCAATCCAAGCGATTTACAGGGTAAGTGGAGGCGAAGTAACGAGGCGACAGATACGAGAAATGGCTGATAATGCTGTCAGCGACGTGTGGGTTGAGGCGATGCAAATTAGGTCGTGGTACTAATAGTGACGATGTATTTGCGAAACGATGTAAAAAGTGGAGACGTAAATAGAGGTATTACTGTATTTGTTTCCCTCGTTTAATGCAGGTTTGGTTTGTGCCATTTTGTGTACATGTGGCTAACCTATTTCTACCCAAAATTCACTATATGCGGTTTGAATTCACTCATGCGGCTATGCGGTCAGACATAAGACAACATTATGTGCTACTTGGCAGGCAGCTGTCAAGCGCATGGTTTCATTTTGTGCGCCCTTTTGTTGGAACAAATCTTCCGTATAAAGCGAGGGAAACCTGAATATATACACATCGAACCTAACCCACCCTGATAATGCGTAATGTTTGAAAATTTGAGTTTAGTTGCTCCCCTGCCCCACTTACCTAAAGTCATAGTCAAAAAAAGATGTACCTCCACGAGGTCACCATGCACCAGTAAGGATAGGGATAGAGGAGGATGTAAGGGATAAGATGAACAACATTTACATATCAGGAGTGGACACCATTGGCCCATCTGCAGGAATGGACCGTGCTGGTCTGGGAAGAGGCCAGTGTGGTAAAAGTCCAGCTCAGATAAAGCAAGGGTGCCGCAGTGGTGAGACGTTAACTACCTCACCTGGTATAGAGGTCATGGGTTCAATCCCAAGACTGACGCCTGTATATTTGGTGTTTGCATGTTCTCCGCGTGCATGGGAGAGTGGGGTTTTCTCCGGTTTTCCCCTACACATTTAGAATTATGCGTTTTAGAGTATTTGGCTGTTATAAATTTCCACGTGATAAGCCACTTTGTTCGGCTATCATTTGTGGCCAAGTCACTTCTGAAAAAGAGCTATAACAGCTCAATAGGCCATTCCTGGTAAAATAAAAAAATATTATTGGTTCTTTCGGTAAAGTCACATAGAAGGGAAACAATAAAATAATAAAACTATAAAACAATAAAATTATCACGACGTTTCGACTGCAACACAAGCAATCATCATCAGGTGTGAAAACCACCGCAGGAAAGTTGCCTCTGTGGTAGTAGTTACATTGGAGAAACTAAACAACATGTCTCGGACCGCATTCGTGAACACAAAGCAGACCTAAAACACGGTAGGACCAACACCTCGGCCGTGGCAGATCACTGTTATAATTCAGTAGGCTCACATGACATTGACTTCTCCAAGACAGAGGTTATTTGCAAGCCATCTGGCTACCATGAGAGATTCGTTCATGAGGCTATCCACATATACAAACACAGAGACAATTTCAACCGAGAAGATGGATTCTGGCTTAGCAATCATTGGAAGGATTTGATAAACCATTTCGGGTCTTAATTGATTGCTCACGCTTACGGTGGCTTTCAGACTGCATCCATTATTTTCGTCTCCCCCTCCTCTTTTCCGAACATAGATGGACTTGTCCATCTGAATAACTGCCAAATCGCTCTCCGTGGAGCTAATGTAAAAAAAAACCGCCACTTTTTTCAAATTTTCTTGCTGTGGTTTTCACACCTGATGATGATTTCTTGTGTTGCAGTCGAAACGTCGTGATAATTTTATTGTTTTATATTTTTATTATTTTATTGTTTCCCTTATATGTGACTTTACCAAAAGAATCAAGAATATGAATCCCTGCAGTCACGAAAGCTTTAAATAAAAAAATAAAAATAGTTAATAGTTTTTAAGTCCCGTTTCCACTTTGAGCACCCAGTCAAATAACCGGTTCATGCTGTAGTCTCACGCATGCCATTGCAGGTAAAAGGCTAAGCAGTATTCATATGAAAAAAATATCTGAAACTGTAAAATATATAGCAAATTAAACATTCCGAAACTCAAAATAACCTGTAAATAACGTCAAACTTAAGTAAGGAAGCTTTATTTTTTCTGTTAATAACACTGAAACATTCCCGTATAAATTATTAAATTGCTTGTTTACATGTAATTTAACTCCATCCATAATAAAGGTTTTTTTTGGGTTAGATAGCGTAAATATATAAATGAATCCTTAAACCCACTACCACCCGATATTTAAGGAACGAAACAGGATAATTTCTCCACGCATCTGGCTGTCGCCTGATGAAGCTAGTTGCAATTACTGGCGACACGTAATCATATTGTAAATGTTGTGGCTTTGCTCTCCAACACACTGGTGTGCTGTACTAGTAACAATATGGTATGTTCTGCTTACGTGACAAACCTTACTAATTTGCTGTGTCGGGTGGTGGCGGGTTTAACAGCACATATTTACGCGATTTAACGCAAAATAAACCTGTATTATGGATGCTATTGGTCGCGAAAGCCTTCGTATTATGAGAAAAACACATCTGAATAATAAACATTGGGTCTTCAACATTATCAATAATCTGATCAACTAAACACGAGAGACACAGCACAACTCTACAAGTTGCTACACTCTGGTTAAACACATCTCAAAAGCAATCAACCAGTGCACTTACCGCGAATGCATCATAAAGGACGGCACTGTCATTTGTTCATAAACTACACGGTACAATAAACCTGAGTGCAAGGTTCATCTTTTTACACGTGGAACTGTGAATCAATATTCAGAAAATGTGAAAAAAGAGCTTTAATTGTTTAACATTTTTCCTCACGAATAAATAATTTGTACTCCGTGCTCTTTTTTGCTGTGTTCGCCACTGGCACGTTTTAAAATCATTAGCCATGTGGTCAATCTATGATTATGTAATCCCGTGTCAACAATTAACAGCATGATGATTCCCCGAGAGCCAGGGCTCCGCGCTACTCACAATTATAAGCGCGATAGAAAGAGTGCACGCAAACACTGGAGTATTGTACCATGGTGACTCCAAATGGTGATGCTTCACCACTTCGTTATCACGGGCAGTAAATTGATTCTTGTTTATTAAAGTATTTTTTCTCAGTGGGGCCCTTTTGCAGGTTGGAAAACCACAGAGTCTTTGTTGGCCAAGTTTCATTTCCAAGACATAACTCACAGGATCCATTCCTGCGTCCTGCCAAGTGTGTTAAGAAGCTACGGTCATGTGGGATTTTCGAAATTTAACATTCTTTTCATTTTATAGATTCACAGCTTATACCTGCAGTAAAGTTACAGTACATTCAACTGTTGCTTATCTGCGGTAACGAGGGAAAGACTGCATAGATAAACAGGATATAAATAAGGTTATAGAAACATGTTCATAGTTTACCTGCCTTCAATGGGGGGTGATGACGTAGAATGTGCCAATGTGCCACCTGCTTTTTATTGTTTCTTAAAGTAAGAGGTCACCGAGTCACAAGTTTAGAGCGGACAATAAAAGAAGAAGTGCTGGATAAGGCACATGCTATTTCGGGTGACCTATTGTCTTTCTATGGCATATTTCACAAGCGCTACTAATCCGAAACCCGGATAATCCACCCACAGAGAGCGGAGATTGACTCTCAGTCTGTTGAGTCATTTAGGTCCCGTCTTAAACGTATTTGATTTTCTCTTGCATACCTTATCGGTGTAGGCTTTTATCCATGTTCTATTGTTTCTATCCTTTTGTCTTATTCAGTTTTATTTCTTAAGAATTTGCTGAGGGTTGGGTTATTTTATGTAATGCATTGTGCAGCCTTGTGCGAATGGTACTGTATAGAATCACGTTTAAATTAGTTACCTGTAGAAACACGTGGACACATCTAATATCATTCAATGTCTTATTCAGAGAGGTGAGATTCAAATGAGATACAATATCAATGAGATACATTATTCACGTTACACCACGTGGATAACTAGGATAGTTTTTTTTTATAATAATAATTTGAATTGCCACCAAAGCTTGTTAGTAAATGGAAGGGAGACTCCTTTGGAACAGGTGGTATAGGCTTGTCCTGCAAGGTGGTCAGGACGAATGGATTATTTAATATATCTGTGTGGAACTAGGGAGTGTTGTTCTTTTATGCCCTTGCATGTTTGCGTGGGTGTTAAAGAGTTATTCCAGCTCCCTCCATAGATACCAAACAATTACTTAAAATAATTGGAAAAACATTCCAATGCAGGACCCTCCATAAAGAGTCTTAAGACTCATTGAGGCTTTTAAGGATAAAAAAAAAAAGTGTTATCGTTATTATGAATATAGTCTCAAACCGGCCATTGCAACAGAAGTCGACAAGTGTTTAACGTCCAATTTACAGAATATGGCACACATTGCTACTGTGGCATAAATCAAGGATCGTGCATTTAGTTAGCTAGAAAAGGTACAAAGCACAAATGTCGGATGAGTGCCAATGTCATACACCTCCAAGCAGTTTTCTGCAATTAAAAACTTGCACATTGCTATGCCAGCTCAAGACCAAAATTGTCATTATCTCTTACTCTACCCTGACACAAAGTGCACTGCGTAATTAGGGCAACCGCACATAAACAACATCGTCAAATGCACTCCACAGTGCATTACTTTCACACTAACCTCTTTTCCCAATACGCCATATATGCAAGCAATCGCTGTTGTCTTAATTCAGTTTTTTCTCAAATTTTATAGGCCTGCGGACCACTCAGCCGATGCAAACATTTCCATGGACCACCCAGTCCACAATCCCCGGTGACAAAACATATTCGGTTTTCTCCAAATACCAGAAAATAACGAATTGGCATGTTCTGTTTCCATGACAAACCTTACTAATTGGCTGTGTCGGGTGGTGGTGGGTTTAACGACACATTTATATGCTTACGCGATCTCACCTAAAAAAACCTGCATTATGGATATAATTATTCATGTTACCGGAACATAAAACATTAAGCCATCTATAAGGTCATTTTTAACACACAGACACACAGAGACTCTGTGTGTCTATGTGTTGTCTCTCTCTGCCTGTGTCTGTCTGTGTCTCCGTGTCTGTGTTGTGTCTCTCTCTGTGTGCGTGCCTCTGTGTGTCTCTCTCTGTGTGCCTCTGTGTGTCTCTCTTTATGTGTCTATGTGTTGTCTCTCTCTGCTTGTGTGTCTGTGTGTCTCCGTGTCTGTGTTGTCTCTCTGTGTCTCTGTGTGTGTCTCTCTCTGTGTGTGTCTCTCTTTGTGTGTCTCTCTTTGTGTGTCTATGTGTTGTCTCTCTCTGCCTGTGTGTCTGTCTGTGTGTCTCCGTGTCTGTGTTTTGCCTCTCTCTCAAATTTAGCAATCTTTGGAAGAACATAATCAACCAGTTGGGGTGTTCACTGTTGTGTTAGCCGACTCTTTGTGTTGTATTGCATTGTATTTCTAAGTTTACGAGGTTTGTTTTCTACCTGATGACGATTGCTTGTGTTGCAATCGAAACGTCGTATTGTAGTATTTAATCTAGTTTCTTTCTACGTGACTTTACCGAAAGAACCAAAGAGTAATTCCTGCAGTCACGAAAGCTTCAAATCAAATATTCAACTTAAAATAATTCGTTCCTGAGACCCGTTCGTAAGTCAAACGGTTCATAAGTCCGAACACAATAATGTGCTGTATTTAAATGTCCATAGGTCGGTGTTATGAAATGTGTTGCAATTCAACAAAAAAGGGAAGCACTGTTAAACTCGTACATAAGAAATATTGCACATTTGTATGTCATAATTTAATACTGTATAGTAAATAAAATATTAAACAAAAGAAATAGAAAAACATGTTTTATTTCCCTTACCACGAGTCCTGATATTGGCTTACTTGTCAAAAGGCGGTGCAATGAGTCGCCATAATTGCACACACACACACATGGGGCATGCACGCACATACATAGACATTGGGTATGCACGCACATACATAGACATTGGGTATGCACGCACATACACACACATGGGACATGCACGCACATACACACACACAAGAGACACACTCCGAGGACAACGATCTCCCACATAGCCTTAACATAATGTTGGGGCAAGTGCTGTTAGCAAGCGCCTATGACGGCCGGCACGGCACACGAGGGGATGAGTGAGGAGCACCACCCCCAACCACTTTTGACTCCGCAGTGGCGATATTTACACACCCCACCAGGTACTAATTTGAGGCTGAGTCGACCTAGGGGAGGCCCAGGACCCATTCAGATAATCGTCACTGGTGTTGGTCATGAACTGGAATTGAGCTCGGGTCGCCGGGTTGGTGGCGTAGCGCGCTAACCGTTGCACCACCGCTCCCAACATACACACACGTACGCATGCGCGCACACACACACAAACATTCACTTCCCGCGTGAGGCTGACTCGTTATATCTCGCAAAGGATCGCTCCGCTGAACAAAATAGTTCCGTGGTTTGAGTTTGCAAGTGCGAGGTGGGTGTTCGTACGTTGGGTGTTCGTACGTTGGGTGTTCATACAAAAGTGGTACTGTATTATACTTACTATCAAGTAAATAAAGTTTAATACAATTAGTAAACATAACTTGCCTTACTACAGAAATGTACCATTCCACCAACAACCACTTGCAGGGTAAACACCCACCACTGCAGGTTGGAAGGAAGTGTGTTTAATCTTGATTTGAAGCTTTCGTGACTGCAGGAATCCATACTCTTTGGTTCTTTCGGTAAAGTCACGTAGGTGGGAAATTAATAGATCACGCCTGCTGTTCTCCTGCTGTGTTTGTTTCACTCGATGACGGTTGCTTGTGTTGCGATCGAAACGTCGTGATCTATTAATGTTCTATCTACGTGACTTTACCGAAAGAACCGAAGGAGTATGAAGTGTGTTTAGTTTACCCTTGTGAGGAGTCAAGAAGCGTCACGGAGAATGGGAGTAGGCTCACATTGCGTCACCTGGACAAACACTGCCTTGCCACGGTGAAACAAGTTGAGGACACCAACACAAAGATCCGTCTTTTTGCCTATGTTTGAATAAATGTAAAAATAAAAAAACAACCATACCTTTGCAGTGTAAACTACCAGAACAAGTTTGTTAAATTAGCTCTTTGTTGCACCAAAGAAAGATGAATGTGCGGGACATATGCAGTAAACCTCGGCATAGACATCTGGCTGACCTTATTAATTTGGCTTCGCATAGTATGACTTTGCTTCAAATGAATACAGCTATGACTTTAATACTTTATTATTTAAGGCCATAGTTTGGCCATTCCAACCATCGCAAATAATTGACCGTGTTCAAGTTTGGATGCAGTTGCAGTGAACACACTTAAACACTATTGTTGTTGGCATGATGGTTTAATTTTAATTTACAAATCATGTCAATCATTCATTTCAAGCCTTGGGTTGGTGAATACACAATTTAAATATGAAAGTTATACATTTAAATCTTGAAAACACAATGGATGAGTGCTGGCAACTGGTCACAAGTATAGGAATAGGTTTTATCCTTTTAACTGGCACAAAAACTGACACCTTTATTCAAGGCATCATGTTTGCAATAACCACAACACAAGCAGTCAAAATGCAAACAAAAAAGACAACTCTGCCAGTTAAAAGGGTAAAACCTATTCCTATATCTTGTTACTGGCAAAGGAGGTCTCATAATGGTCACAAGTATTTCATGTGTATATTGACAATGTCAGATATCAAAGCTTTTGTCAGGCACTACGTTTATCATCTGTGGGGATATCAATGACCTCAAACTCATTCCCAAGAGACCAGGTAACTACTTATTGGGACACTTTTGAAAGCATAAACATTTACATTTAAATTACATTCTCATAAGACTTTCCTGGAAAATGTCAAGGATTAATTCACATGTCATTTGAGCAATTCAGCTGTTCAGTCGTACCTAGTGCTTTTTAATACTAGTACTTTAATTTAATAACGTGAAACCAAGGTTACGTGTATTAATTCAACACTGCTCGCCCTTTCTAAACTTTGCATGGCCTGACGCAGCGAAATTAAAACCCCTCTTTCTCAATTGGCCAGGATGTTGTCACAAATATTCCCCACTTGTGCCCATGCTGTGGTTTTAAACTAGGATTTTCTAAACCCCATTCCTCACACCCCATTGCATTCTCCAATCATTCTCATTTGAAAATGTAATTAAATTGTCAAGCATTGGACACACAATTGAAGATTTGTAAAAATATTAACCTGGACCCTAGATAAGGTACGAGGTACAGGCAGTCCCTGGGTTACGGAATGGTTAGGTTCCCGAGAACAATCCATAACCCGGATTTTCCGTATGTCGGAAACGGAACACTTTTTTCCCCAATATCAAGATGAAATCCCATAGCCGGAAATGGTTGTGCCTCCCCTACCGTTTTCTCTCAGTACTGCATTGGGCTGTCCGTTTTCTATCGCTACCCGTATCATATCGCTGGACATACCGCTCTGCACGAGGCGTAAGGCAGGGCTTACACGCCTCGCTCCGCGGTATTCATCCGCAACCTTATCGTGCTCCCCTATTTGCACTTAAGTAACTAACGCAAAAATGTCTGCATACTCTATTGGAATTTTTTGTTAAACATGATTTATGGGGGCATTTCTGTAAAGTCGGATTTCCGTAATTCAGATCGTCCGCACAAGAAATGGCCATTTATTCATGTTGGCAGAGCTCTATAGCTTAATGGACCTATGCCAACATGTGATGCACAACCAGCATCAAAAAAACTAATTTTCAAGAGTAATACAAAGAACTTTCAAAGAGTAAGGTGGCTGGCTACATGCCTTAGTTCTGCATCTGCAAGGGAGCACAGAATCTTATGAGGCGTGTTATCTAGATATAGCCAAATAAGCTACCAATGCACGTGTGCTTTCACAAGAGTTAAAGTGAACACTTCTTCGGTCTTCACCGTGAATTGCCACTGTGAATTAGGAAGCCCTGTGCTACTTAGTGTGACATGCTCATTGTCGCATGCAAAAACAGCACTGGCATCAAGTTATGATCCTCTGTTTGGTCCAGAATGTTGCAAACTCGCCACGATCTCTTTTGCAGAGACATGTGAGAGAAGGCAAGAAAGCAGTTTTTGAACTTTTATTGTAATAATTTTAACATGGGGTGCGCCTGCATTACATCATGCGTGTGACTTGGCAGGAATATCAAACAAGCACGGGAACACAAAACTACTGGTACATATAGGTCGACTTATCATTGTAGATAATCTAAAATAGCTCACTATTGTTATTCTCCATTACCACAAAAAATGTATGTATAAGAAACGAGTTCTTGGCATATTAGATTGTAGAAGCTTAAGTATTATATTTCATGCTTCCTTGCTAGAACAGTTTTTTTTGTTTCCCACAACTGGCGGTGAAGGGCATGCAATCCCCACCCTATGTCTCTTCGCCTTGTCCAAACTTGCACTGTTGTGCTCTTGGATATTCGCTCAATATTCTCTTGCAGATGGCATTCAAGTGTTGATCGACCGAGCTGTTAATTCCTCCATAAAAAAAATTGGCAACTCCCCAGGTCTGATCGCACCCTCTCAAATTAATAACCTGCATGTTGGAAATTTTCGCTGATGAATTTTGGAACATTGCCCATAAATGTTCTAGCTTCAGTGCTCAATGTATAAGTGGAATAATGGACAAGTATATTTTTAAAAAAATCAAGAGTAACATGTTTGTGGTGATTATGAAGTATATTCATCATACTACTTCCCTCTTGGAAACATGTACATAGGTCAAGTTTAAACTCCCTTCCAGCCCACCACCTCTCTCCTTATCAGATTCCTCTCCTCTCTCGGATCAATCCTTAATTAAACTAGAAGCTAAACTACACATTTTTTTTATTTTACCAGGTAAGGCCCACTGAGCTGTACAGCTCTTTTCCAGAAGTGGCCTGGCTAAAAATGATAATTAAACCAAGCAGCTTATCATGTGGAAATTTACAGCAGCCAAATACTCTAAACGCAATGTTTCTAGATTGATAACTCATTTCTTTACAACTGCTTTTTGTGTTTTATTTTGTTGTCCTTCCCACGCACCTACGAGCAGCACTGTTGACTACGTAATGTGCGAAACAAGTTCAACATGCATACATGTGAATGTGAAACGCGCATTTTCATTAATGTGCCAATTAGCACACACGTCTAGTGGTCGAGTCGGTCAGAGATACAAATCAATTAGGCACATGCCGCATTGTGTTGTAAGCACATTCCCTTGCATGGTTGACATGCTTCTGCCAGTGTTCTTCCACAGAGTACAAGGCACATCCTTTCCGAGTGTCCGCGTCAAACGGCCAAAGAGGGCACGCTACACCCATGTGTTGCTGTCAATCCCCCTTTCCATGGAAGCTGCATGGGTGAGATTAGAGGCTTCGCAGGAAACAAATCCCCTCCCCATCGGCCCCATTCAATCATTACACCATGCATTTTGCAGGGCAAGAGAGGAAAGGGAAGCACAACACATCAGAGGGAAAGCAAGCAACAGAGGGCCAACTGTTCCGGAGCTGTGAAGCACATCGGCAGCAGAAATACAGTAAGGGTGCACGATTAGGTGACAATGCGTGGCATTGTCCATGGTTATCTGGAGTTGGGCAGGATTAAGGAAGATGAGCAACAACAGCCGTTTCATGCATCACACAGTGATGTTTGAGCAACATTGTGATGTGGCAGCTGATTTTATTAGATTACTTGATCCCTTTCATCCTTAAAAAAAAAACTTCCAACATTGTTGGACTCAATATATGACTGAGTAAGCCACTCTATATAATTACTTTGGGAATTTTTGTGAAAATGAATCGTTTAGGGCCTGCCAAAGCAAGGCATTGTGTTGAGATATATCATACACCACTGCCAGGCATAGAAATAGTTTGTTAATAAACCTCAACAATGCCACTGTAAAATAATTTCAAATAAAAATTTGTATATCACGAATATACAATTCGATAAAAAGTTATATGTAATACCTGCTTCTTTATCTTGTAGCCTATGTTTTTTTACTATCATTTAAACAATGTAATATAATTAGCAGGTGAATGAAAAGTTGTACTCTCTTGTTATAACACTGCATTTGGAACAATGCCCGAGGAACACTTTTGTCTGTTCCTGTTACTGTACTCAAGATCCTTTGTAACCGTTCGTGATGATTTTTTTATTTTGCTGTGTTTTGCTGAATGGACCTCAGCTTAAGTGGATGGTTCTTTGCAATAACATCTGGAAATGTGACAACATTTGTTTAACAAGACCTGGCCCTGCTGATGAAATACAGAATGTTGAAACCATTCCAGAGTATCAGCTTTAATAAATACTCTTGTTAAACTTTGTTCCAAAAGGCCAATAGGCTAATTAACTTAATTTGTGTTCTACAGAGGAATTTGTGACATCATTTGCTCAGGTTAAATAGAGATGGCAATACATTTAAACGCTAGTCATGAGTCATTCACATGGTGATGGTTAAACTCACCACTGAGCTTTAAATAATTCGATAAATTAAAATAATATTTTCACGACTCTTTTTTCACCAACCAATTCACTGTACAAGCAACAACAAGTGCACATTAATGTGTTATTAACATTGAGTGTTTTCACATTTTTAAATGACAGACTGCATAAATATATATCCACAATTAAAAAAAACTGCCAATGTCAGTGTCTGCTCATAAACAAACCATTAACATAGTTGCAGAAACACACGCAAGTGTTGCTTTCAAACTAAACACTTACCAGGATTGACCAAAATGCGAATGGATAAGCACAACGTAACGAGACAATATCGTGACATGACCTAAAGTGCCAGTTTGACTCAACTGCCACTATTAGGCGTTGTCATAGCTTTGAGAATACTAAGTATACTCAATAACTTTGACCTCTAAAATTAAACAGTGCCACTCCCATTTCAAAATCAATGGACACGCCAACGTTAACCATGTCCTGTATTTGAAGTGTTGCTTCTTACGGACTGCAGCTATTATGATTCAGCAAAACGCGTATTTACTCTTCATTGTGTGAACGTATAGGTGGCGTCGGAAACATTGCATTGTGACTACGTCAGCACCAGCAGACAGAAATATGACATCCATATCATCCTCCTGCTTTTCCGCAATTCACTTTAACAGTTTGGCAAGAGAACATGCCTACAGTGACTATCAACCTTTATCTACTTACTCAATTTGGTACCTTGATTCATCTCAAAACGGTAATGCTATGTCTGGAGTTTACTGAAATCAAAACACTATCAACGAAATATGCATCAATGTAGTTGACGTGCAGTCAGGCAGCGGAAATCACATTGCTATATATTTGCAATCGCCCTAAACTTGCTCTGCTGCTGCACATTTCCAAACCACTTAAACTACGTGACCTTTTATTTTCTAGCATCATCACGTCGAGATGCACACGGAACTTATCTCGCACCAGGGAGGGCAGCGCATGCCAATTTCGTTATCTCAAGTCAATCGTCAGCACCTCGAGCACTTTATGCTCATCGCAACATCCCTGTCGCCCCGCGCCCATCAAAAGCGCCGCGTTTCACTCGCTCGCATTGTTTACAGTCAACGTGTAAGGGGGGGGGGATCTGGACGCAAGCACAGCAGCCTCTCGCTGGCACTGGGCGTGGTGACAGCGGCACACGCCTTGCCTACAAGCCAGGGCCCTACCGACACATCACACATTGTGAGGTCAGCAGATACGCACTGCCCGCCTACCCAATCTCGCTCGGCTCTGCCTACCAGAATTACCCAAGCCACTGTACACAGCCCCACTCTCTGCTTGAACAATTTCTGGCTCCATGGACCCGCGATGTGGTTTTGCGGCAGCACGTTTTGACAGCTCTCCCATATATATTGACGTTGGTGATCTGGGTGTCAACTTGCAGGATGAGTAGATCATCTCCTTGAGCATAACAAGCAAAAGGTATTGTGGTGTACCTTCTGCCAGCAACAAAACGATGTGAATATCATATGGAAAGTTATAGAGTATGTATGAACATGATCAGTATGTATATACTGTAAAGGGGCTGTCCATAAATGACGTCACGCGATTTTAGACGATTTTTGACCCTCCCCTCGTCACACGGCGTCACAAAAAGTCAGAACCCCCCTCAAATATGACGTCACAAAGCTCTGCACCCCCCCCCCAAACCATATTTCCATTCAGAAAATAAAACATGGTTCAAATCGTTTTAAACTATTGTCATTGTAGTGAGTAATGTGGCGCTGCACTCTGATGTTGTAGGAGAAAACATTTATTAAAACGTCTATTTAATTAAGTAGAACGTGTTGTCTATATTTAAAGTTGAACATTTTTACGTGACGTCACATTTCTCAACACCCCCCCCCCTCGTCACACATCGTCACAAATGTCTGACCCTCCCCCCCAGGTGCGTGACGTCATTTATGGACGGCCCCCAAGGCGATAAGGCATGATTACTCGGGGCATAAAGATACAAAATGAATATGTTAGTATCAATTCTCATGGTTCAGTCTACTGAACATACATACATATATAATCACGTGTGTAAGAAACAACACGTGGTGGGTATGTTGTATCTAATGGCTTCACTGCAGCAAACAGAAGCCGCTACATTCACCCCCAACGTAAAAAAAAATGTTTTTACAAGAACCGAGTCGCGATCCGGAGCCACGGAAACTCATTGCATCACGATTTGGTTTGGGGGGTGGGCAAGGGAGAAGCGATTGATCACCCCCGAGGGTTATCGCTCCCCCACGTGGAGTCTTGTTCCGCGGTGGGCCCTGCTGCACACGTGGAGAAAGATCGCCGAGCCAGCGAGACACAAAAGCTGATGATCGTGACACAGCACCGCGCGGGCCACGGGGCAGCTCCGTGGGGCAGCTGTCGTAGGCCATTGTTGACACACTGCAACACTGTACATAACACAAGCCTTCATATTCTTGGTTCTTTCGGGAACGTCACGTAGGTAGAAAAATCAAAAAGTGAATAAAAATATAATACAATTAAATAAAAAAATAAGAAAAGACACTAATGTAGACTGCAGCTTGCTTCCAATCGGAGTGATTGTACTGGCAGTCTATAATGTAGACTGTAGCCTGGTTCTATTTGGAGTGTACTGGCAGTCTATAATGTAGACTGTAGCCTGGTTCTATTTGGAGTGTACTGGCAGTCTATAATGTAGACTGTAGCCTGGTTCTATTTGGAGTGTACTGGCAGTCTATAATGTAGACTGTAGCGTGGTTCTATTTGGAGTGTACTGGCAGTCTATAATGTAGACTGTAGCCTGGTTCTATTTGGAGTGTACTGGCAGTCTATAATGTAGACTGTAGCCTGGTTCTATTTGGAGTGTACTGGCAGTCTATAATGTAGACTGTAGCCTGGTTCTATTTGGAGCGTACTGGCAGTCTATAACGTAGACTGTTGCCTGGCTCTATTTGGAGTGTACTGGCAGTCTATAATGTAGACTGTAGCCTGGTTCTATTTGGAGTGTACTGGCAGTCTATAATGTAGACTGTAGCCTGGTTCTATTTGGAGTCTACTGGCAGTCTATAATGTAGACTGTAGCCTGGTTCTATTTGGAGTGTACTGGCAGTCTATAATGTAGACTGTAGCCTGGTTCTATTTGGAGTGTACTGGCAGTCTATAACGTAGACTGTTGCCTGGTTCTATTTGGAGTGTACTGGCAGTCTATAATGTAGACTGTAGCCTGGTTCTATTTGGAGCGTACTGGCAGTCTATAACGTAGACTGTAGCCTGGTTCTATTTGGAGTAATGGCAGTCTATAACGTAGACTATAGCCTGATTCTATTTGGAGTGTACTGGCAGTCTATAATGTAGACTGTAGCCTGGTTCTATTTGGAGTGTACTGGCAGTCTATAACGTAGACTGTAGCCTGGTTCTATTTGGAGCGTACTGGTAGTCTATAACGTAGACTGTAGCCTGGTTCTATTTGGAGTGTACTGGCAGTCTATAATGTAGACTGTAGCCTGGTTCTATTTGGAGTGTACTGGCAGTCTATAACGTAGACTGTAGCCTGGTTCTATTTGGAGTGTACTGACAGTCTATAACGTAGACTGTAGCCTGGCTCTATAACACAGGCCGTGCGCTCGATTCCACCCACCGCTCCCACGCCGCTCCCACACCGCATCAGCAATGCTGCTGTCAATTGTGGGTCCATTGTGATGAACATTCTGTCCCCTCTGCAGCCTCCACGTCTGCTGGCCCAGCACTGTTTCCCACCACCCCCCTTGTGTTTCGAAATGGTGTACACACGTGAACACTTCTCTCTATCTCTCTCCTACTCATCCTGTATGGGACAATGGATATGATTTTGTCGAACCTCTCTGCACCGATGTGCAGTTTCTCCTTTGTGCATTGTTGCTAGTCAATGCAAAATGCAAAATGCTCGTTTTAAAAGGCGTCCCTGAACGGGAACCACAGTGCCTTGCCTGTGTTTTAAACAACACTCACTTCCTTCCGTGCACGTCGTTACAAAGAGAGTCCTTGCTGTCGCACAACATCACGAATGTACGATGAACATGTCTGATGGTGCACCTTCATGTCCTGTCTGTCAAAGTCTCATTCCAGCCAGCACACGTTCAGCTTGGCTGAAGACATCCACATGGAGCGTGATGTCTAGATATCATCATCGTCATCATGCCCTTGATGATGGTGGTGGTGAAACATTGATGATGACACTGATTAAATATAGCAATAGTGGGGTTATTACAAAACAATATGGTTATGATGAATATGCTCAAATGTGAAATCTGATGACAAATATGGCAGTAAAAGATAACGATTATAAAACGTGAAATAGCTTGCTAAAATTATAAATCTGACGACGAAGACGGCAGTAAAAGACGATAACGATTATAAAACGTTGATTATGGTGAAAACTCAACATGATGACGATGAAGGTAACAATAAAACAGTGACTATGGAACATGGCAATGCAACGATGACGACTCTGACGGGATTGTGATGGTTGTGACAGATCGTGATTTTGCTCCTCACAAAACATGACCGGGATGGTGACACATCAACACGATATCATCACGACGCAGACCACGATCATCAATCCATCATGATAGCCGCCGTTGCTGCTCTGGATGACAATACTGCCGCTGCCAGCTGACGTTCCATGCAGCAAACACAACACACAACACACAAATCATCACGTGAATGATAACAACGCGATGGTAATGATGAGGTTGATACAGCTAATGGTAACAAATGACGAAAGCAATATGCTAAATCACGCTGAACATCCTCAGACTACGCGCTCACCTCTTCCTCCTCCTCCTCCTCGCTCTCTCCCCGTCTTCACCGACAAACTTTCAGCGCCGCCCGCATTGCCCAGCGGACCCCCCTCCCCTCCCCTCCCTGCGTGCTGTTGCACGCACACGCGCTGCTCCGCTGGCTGTGCTACTTGCACCGCGTGGAGTAGTGTGGTGGTTGCTGGTTGTTGTTGTGGTTGTTGTGGTGGTGGTTGTGGTGGTGGTTGTGGTGGTGGTTGCTTTGGGTGCAGCAGCAGCGGACTGAAGACGGACGACGCCGCCGCACGCAACCACAGCCGCTCCGCTCTGGGTGAGAGCCGAGCCTTTCCGGAGCGCACTGCGCATGCGCGCAGGGGGGGGGCGGGGAGGGTGTGGGGGAGGGTGTGGCACCCCCCCCCCCACTCACCACTTCATCTCTACCTAAGGCACGACTCCTGAACAGCTCTCCCATTCCTCCTCTCGATTCCATCCTCTCTCTCTCTCCGTGCCATCACATTCCTCTCTATCCCACCCCGTCCTCTTCTCTCAGCTCCATCCCTCTCTCCCGTTCAATGTGTGTGTGTATGCCACCCAATCTCTCCCTCTCTCTATCTATCTCATCCTCTCATATCCCTCGATCGCATTAACCCATCCCACATGTCTGGGCTCCGTCACATTCCTTTCTCTGTGCCACCACATCGCTCTCTTATCTCATCATTTCACCGCATCCCATTCCTCTCCATCCTATCCCTTCACTCAAACGCAGCACTGAAACGTATATTCTCCTCCTCCTCCTCGTGAGTTTTCTTAACTCAACTACAAACCGAGGGCTGACGTCGCTGGTCTAGTTCAGAGATGTGCAGTGAGATTGAACGGAGAGACGTGGGAATGCGTGAGTGTTGACACGCGAAGTTGTGAGACCAGTGGGATGAGGGGGTTCGTGGGGGAATGTCTGCACCGGCTGTATCAAAAATACTGGTTCTTCACTCACGTGGATTTCACGAGAATCAGTACTTTTGATGCGAGAGCCAGAGACAGGCTGAATGCGTGAGAGATGGGAGGCTTGGGTTTGGAAGTGCGGACAAATTTCGACCCACCCAAATAATTATAACTTCCATGGGCTCTCATAGCTACTTAACCCCCACAGCCACCAACTATAAAGTCATTCGCACGTGCAAGACCAGGATCCTTACTCTTTCACCACACCACAGCCCCACAATTTCTTAACCTCATTACAACATCGTAAATTCCTAATACTCAACCACTACCCTTCGGTAAACCACATCCTTTGACCAAATTAGTAGTACTTGGATGGGCGACCACCAGGGCTTTCCAAGTGTTGTGGCTATGGGGCAATGAGGTGTGGCCAGGAGATGGCAGTGCCGAGTGTCACCCTCTCCTATATGTGGGGCTTCTCTGGGTTTTCTGGTTTTCTTCCACATGCCACAACATTGTTCATGAAATTATTCAAACATCCGAAGATAAAATCCTTTCTAAAAATAATTTTGAGACTCAGTAGGGCTTTCCTGGTTTAATAACTGGTATTATACAACTATAGAGCACTATCCTATTTAATCACAGGTCCACAACTGTTCCCCTTCATTCAACCTTTCTTAACTGGCCCACAACTACTACCCTACACTTCACAACAACCACATCTACTGCACTCAATCTTTACAACACAATTTACCCCTTCACTTTAATGTAACTAAACACAACCTTTTACTCTTCAGTTAATAATTTCCCCTTCATTCAACCACTGCGTTTGACTTTCACCACAAGCCCACATCCCTCTCCTGGTCAACTTCTTACCGCTTGAAAACACCTCAGCACTGTCTTCTTCCACCACACTTGATCGAAGTTCTCAATAGAGAGCCGGCCCGTCCACCTCATTCACCCCAATCCACATTTGTTATCACTCACTCCAACCCCTCGATGATGACCAGCTGCTGTTCCTTCTCCCCATCTTCTTCAATCCTTTCCTGGCTCCATTCGAATCAAGCTCTGGATGAAGACCTACCCCTGCCTTGCTCTTATTCAACATAGTCCCCCTGGGAAGACACACCACCTCCTATTTCCATTAAAACTTTGTTAATGTTTTTCAATGTGCCAGAGCTACACTGTAGTCGCATCAGGAACTAGTCCCTGGTAGCAAGTTGTGGCCATTATATTTTTTTATTGGTCTGAGTCACACTCCACAGGAGGGGAATTACTTTTTTCGCTGATAATATATATCTTTGTTTTACGATTTACGTTTAGAAATGTAGGCTGACTTAACGAGTAAAACATTAACCTCCAGGATGCAATTAATGGGGGGCCAATCTCAATGAATTCGTTTTCGATAATGTTTTATTGTTATAACCTTGGACTTAACTACGCATTTGCCAAATGCCAGCTAAGATGTTGTACACGTATTAGATAACCAGTTACCTATATGCATGACCGAATGCATACTAAAACAACAATCAAATGAAAGTCTGGTGAGATGTATCGACTCGTAAGTTTACAACACAAACACGCATCATCGTCCAGCCGCACGAGACGATGATGCGGGTGAAACGGCTCAGTAGCGCACCAAGCGTTGGCAATGTCCATGTGCAAGGGACACCGCATTCTAAAACAATAATAAAACCCACTTGTTCATCCAGGAAAGTCGCACTGAGTCAGTCTTAGAACACTTTTTCAGGAGGGGTTCCTGCATTGGGCTCTTATTTTAAGATGTGTTCAGCCATTCATTGGGGAAGTTCATGATAAACGGTGCGTATTATCGCGTCCCTTATCGACGATATTAAGGGGAATTGGCAGCGTGACTGACTCTTGTGTGCGATTGGCCTTGGCAGACAAGTAGCTCGCTAGATTTCCACCCCTTCTCTGGCATGTGTGTAAGCGGCTTACCTCTCAGAATCAGGGAAGCGATTGAGGGGGAACAGAGGCGGTGAACGGAGCGTTGTCAAGGTCGAATCTTGACGAGACAATCAGGTTGCAAGCATTGACGGAGTTGCCGATGCTGTTGGCGTCTTCCCAGTGCGCAATTAAAGGCATCTTTGCTTGAAGTTTTCCACCAGCTGTTGGAAGTTCCCCTGTGTGTGCGTGTGGCCCCGAGAGAGTGAGTGCGTGTGCTGCAGATATGGCAAGAGACAGAGGCGAAGTAAAGGTGACAACGCAAGAGCACTACCATAATTACATTTCATTTACTGACCACCTCGATGTGCTTGATGAAGATCAGAGCCAAGAAGGGCGATGCATGCGCGCGAGGGGGAAACACTCTATCCTCGTACAGACGGAAACAGTTGGCGATAAGTCCACTCGCTGTACTGCTCTCTCCTGGCGACCAAGGGTCATGGCACCTCGACGCCCACAGAGGAAGGGAGTTTCACGTCGTTCGTGCATGCAGTGCTGGATTACAAGCCACGTGCATAGCCACCATCGCGCTCAGGTTACTACAAGGCGCTGCAACAAACGTCAATGGGCGTCTTCTGATACGTTGAAGGGGCCGTCCATAAATGACGTCACGCGATTTTGGACGGTTTTTTACCCCCCCCCGCCCACGTTACACGGCGTCACAAAAAGTCAGACCCCCCCCATCCCTCAAATATGACGTCAGAAAGCTCTGCCCCCCCCCCAAAAAAATATATATATAAAACATGCTTCACTTAGCTTTAAACTATTGTCACTGTAGTGCGTATTTAATGTGGCGCTGCACTCTGATGTTGTAGGAGAAAACATTTATCAAAAAGTCCATTTAATTAAGTAGAACGTGCTGTCTATATTTATTTAAAGTTGCGCATTTTGATGTGACGTCACATTTCTCACCCCCCCCCTCCCCTCGTCACACATCGTCACAAATGTCTGACCCCCACCCCCCCCGTGTAGCAGCGGATTGTACGTGTAGACACGGAGGACGGTGTATTTAAGTTCCCAGTGTTGTTCCGCCTCCTACAGGCAGCACGAGAGAGTGTCTCCACTTGCCCCTCTCTCCTGCTTCCGATTGAGCATATGAATCAGCCACAAAAAAATGTGGTATAGATTATATCATTCCCCAATTCATATGACGGCCACCACCACTTGCCTCCCCCAAAGATGATGCCTGTGACGTCACCAAGCCCCAGTCATCACCTCCCGTCCAGCGGCACACGTGGGAAGAGAGGAGACAATAGTTTTTATTTGGTTATTCTATGTCGGCTGATCTACCGATCTTGAAAGACCCAACGCAGAAGATCCATGGGTTTGATCTCTCACGAAGGTCATTAGCTTGGTCCACCCTAGACGGCATCCGTACAAACCATGGCAGATGCGGATAACTTATGCACAAATTGAAACTTAAAAACTCTCCAGTGTGCGACTGTGGTCATCCAGAACAGACTGTACAACATATAACGATGTAATTATGGATCCACAATTAGGAAGGTGACATCACAGCGATACAATCCGTTATTGCTGATGCGGTTATCTGGCTTGACCACCTGAATGTGAAATTGTAGGTTTGGTCTGCATCTACATCAGCCATATGAAAGATTAGCTGAGAGTAACAATTCTAAAACACGTTTAGAAAGAATAGAATCGACTTATAATTGTGGGACTTTTGACTAGAATTGTAACAAATAATTGCCTCTCCATTGGGAATCGCTGCAGTGAAGAGAGCCGTGGTGCTGGCCAGACACTCGTAGTCAGCCTCGTGTCATCATCAAACATGCTTCGTCCATCGCTGGATGAAGACCAACAATGTCCAATTACAACATTGTAACATCATGTATGTGCTCTGAAGGACCATTGCCCGAAACGTCGCCTATTAGATATTTGATTTCCTGTAAGGCCGAAGTGGTATTGAAGAACTAATTCATAAGGCCTGTCTTTGCCAGGCACACTTTTTAAATTAATATAATAATTAAACTGATATTATTTTTTAAAAAAAATATCTACAGACACTAACAACTACTCCAAAAATGTGTATTTTTCCGCAAAAAAAGAACAAAAAAATGTTGATGACTTGATTCAACTTCTATTTAAACATGTACTCATCGAAAACCACTCAATTTAAAGATTCCGTTCTTTTTTTATCAAAGAACAAAATATAATTAACTTAAACTCTATGAGTTGAATCTCCTATCTTTTACTGTTTTCAAATTATTCAGATTTGAACGTAATAAAATGTGTATTTTTTCGTTAAAAACCGCTTGAATCCGAAATATCTTTAAAACAATCAAACATAGAACAATGGTTCTCGATATAATTTACTTTTTGTTTAACGCTCTAAAAAACAACAAAAAACCACATTCCTATATTTTGAACGGTTTCTGAATGACACTAGGCACAGACCCGTTTATGGGGCAATTAAAATCGAGATTTGGGAGTCTTAAAATGAATAATCTCTGATTTCCAGATTTTTACTGTTGTTTGTGTCCTAAAAGCTACCTATGTACCAAATGTCAGCTTTCTACCTTGAGCGTTTTGAGACTTACAGATTAAGGTTTATATTTATCTATCGAAGAAGATATGTCGAGCATTGCCGGGAACCGAATGAGAAGGAAAAACCTGTTCAAAACCGGTTACCGGTTTGCCGCCCAACGAAATTCCTGGCAATAAAAAAATATAAACACAAATACGGAACCCATCCAAGAGTTGCAAAGCAAGAATACTGTAAGATTCGTAAAGTTGAATTCCTTAAATGGGTTTATGTTTCTATTATAATTATTTACAGAACTCTTCCAAAAATGATGTTATTAGCTCCCTCTAGTGGAGGCCCTCCACTTCAGATTTGAGATATCAGATTCCCCCCCCCCCCCCCACAGAATCAAGTCAGAACAATATAGAGTTGCTTCCCAACTAAAAATAACAGCTTTACAATTTTGCCTGAGAAACAACGGGAGCCACTGTTGTGTAGTGTTTGGCACAATGATCCCAACTACCTCGCCTGGTACACAGGAGGTCGTGGATTCAATCACCGACTATGACGCCTGCAGCTGTATATTTGGTGTTTGCATCTCTCTCTCCCCGTGGTCGTGTGGATTTTTCTCCGGATCCTCCGGTCTTTCCCTCCACATTTAGAATAAACATCACTCTTTTATACATTTCCACGTGATAAGCCGCTTCGTTGAGCTATCATTTATAGGCCAAGTCGCTTCTGAGAACTACATAGCTCAGTGGGCCTTGCTTGATAAA
The DNA here is from genome assembly GCF_048934315.1 of Petromyzon marinus. Classification (NCBI taxonomy): domain Eukaryota; kingdom Metazoa; phylum Chordata; class Hyperoartia; order Petromyzontiformes; family Petromyzontidae; genus Petromyzon; species Petromyzon marinus. Next base: position 19,069,868 of record NC_133667.1, on the reverse strand, counting down.
AATACAAATTCGTTCAGTTTTAGTTTATTTCCCGCCACTGCAGTTTATAAATATATCAATTGAAAGAGTAGGCGTAAGCTTCAACCAGTGCGTTCATTATTAAATTGCGTTGGAATCGGTTACCGGTTCCTCCATTTCTGAACCGGTCATCTTAGCAACCCCGAATGTTACTGTTCAGAGTGATCCAGATGTATTGTGATCCCCCCCCCCAAATTTAATTCTGTAAAACGTCATAATGTGTGTTTATCAATGGGTGTGTAATGTAATGTAAGCAATCTGTTATCTTTTTATGTGTATATAAAATGAAAGTCTGTTTGTTCCGATTACAAATCCACACCGTTAAAGCTATCGCCACCAAGCTTGGCAGGGTTACATTTTAAATCCTCATGGAAAACCTTAGCGACATGGCGAGCCGACATAATATATAGGGGGGCTCAGTGCCCCCCAAACGCATAACTGTCAACCCATGCGGTATAGCCGTATTATTATACATGGAAACAGCCGTTTCAATACAGGCAAAAACATGTCTGTGTTTCTCCCTTGTGATGGGACTTTGTAGGATGAATGTTGATATTTATAAGGGGCACGGGGTGACCAATAAGGTGTGTAATAAGGTTGGCACTGATAAGGGATTGACAGGTATGCAAACGGTACCCACACGCTCCCACCATCCCTAAACCAGCACACATTTATCTGGCCTCGCACATCTCACAATCACGTAATTAACACCACCACCACCACCCTCCTCATTAAGTTAATCTAACACTTGCCGTTGATTGGCATCACCCAATAAACCCGTTGCGGTGATTCCAATTAAGGGCCATCCTCGGCGACCTCGCCCGTTGTCTTTCCGTGGCGAGATAAAAAAAAACGGCATAATTAACTTTTAAAGTATTTACATTTAAAAAAAACATTAACTTTTATCACTATTCTCCATGCGACCTACAAAAATACTCAACTCAATCAAGAGATGATTAAACTTTGACTAATTTAAAATTCCACTAATTACAACAAGAACATCATTCCTTCCCCAACTTACACTACCAATTCACGCGGCCTCCCAACTTTGTTTTCCCTACACCAATGAATGTTCTTTGAATAGAATTGTTCCCCTTTTGAGTTGAACATGTGCCCCTAGATTGGTCAATGAGACCTTTTTTTTTCCAGCCACCGCTTGTGCCCGCTGCGTTACTCTGCCACGTGCAGATTAAAAATGCTTCGTGATTACCCGGCACGTTTGCCAACAATCCCGTGCAGTATCATTTCGTTACCACATTGCGGCACCTTCCGCTACATTCGTTACAGCAGGCCCTATGGGCCCTATGTCACAGCAACATCTTAACAGTTGCTGTAACGCTATTGACCCCCCCACCCACTGCCCCCGTCCTTCTGAACACAACGATTGAGCCACTATACATTCACTAAAGATAGCCGCAAGTATCCCTGCTAGTATCAAATCTTAAAACAAATATTTAGGGGTAATTTAATTGGTGGTGGGGGGGGTAGAGGGGGGATCACAAGACATTATTTTTCTGCTGTCAATTTCTACGTGATAAGCCACTTTGTTAAATTATCATTTGTGGCCAGGTCGCTTTAAAAAAAAAAAGATTACGTTCCCACTTGAGTGGACTCTACCTGGTAGCATGGTTTAGTTTTATCTGTATGTTTATTGGGATGTTTTGTTTGCCTTTGTTTGTATTTTTTTATTTAAAGCTTTCGTGACTGCAGGGATTCATATTCTTGGTTCTTTCGGTAAAGTCACGTGCAAGGGAAACAATAAAATAATATTTTTTATTATTATTTTGTTTGTATTGTCTGTTGTTTTAACGGGTTTTTTTTACCCGCCCCTCCTGGACATCCGTGAAAATAAAGAGCTTTACAGCTCATCGGATTCCTCCGGTATCAATAAATATTCTGATTCTGATCAGGACCACCCTGGAAGAACCAATACATTTGCATAATAGAGTCTCCAATTAACGATGAGATGTAAGTAATCGAATTGCGAGAGGGAATCGTATTCAAGGGAGAATCGTGTCACAACCAATACATTTGCAAATAATTATCGATAGGACCTAAGCAATTGAATCGCGAGTTGGAATCGTATTCAAGGGAGAATCGTGGAACAACCACACCATTTGTTTAATCGATTCTCCTATTAACGTTGGGATGTAAGGATTCGAATCGGGAGAGAATCGTATTTAAGGGAGAATCGCAAAACCCCTGGGCGCTGACGTCACCCGGAAACGGCGGGAACAACAACAGCGAGGTACAGTAGCAGGCGGTGGCGCTTCTTCCACGGCCGCCTTTGTCTCTCTCTCGGTTGCTGCTGCTGGACCCGAAGAGCGGCAGGAGTGAGGACAGGGTGCCGAGGAGGGGGCAGAAAGCCCCGTGGCGAGGGGGTGACGGATTCGAGTTTGTGAGAGGGAGTTTAGCGCTGCGGTGGTTTCTGCTTTGGGCTCCTGAGCGAGTCCAAGGACTGCCATCGGTGTCTGGTTGACTCCTAGCTGGGTCACTGGCTAGGGGGCTGGTGTCTGGTTGACTTGTAGCTGGGTGACTGGCTAGTTGACCGGCTAGGGGTGACTGGCTAGTTGACTGGCTAGGGGTTGGTGGCTGGTTGACTAATGCTGGTGGCTGGTTGACTCGTAGCTGGGTGACTGGCTAGTTGACCGGCTAGGGGCTGGTGTCTGGTTGACTAATGCTGGTGGCTGGTTGACTCCTAGCTTGGTGACTGGCTAGTTGACCGGCTAGGGGGTTGGTGGCTGGTTGACTCGTAGCTGGGTGACTGGCTAGTTGACTGGCTAGGGGTGACTGGCTAGTTGACCGGCTACGGGGCTGGTGTCTGGTTGGCTAATGCTAGTGGCTGATTGACTCGTAGCTTGGTGACTGGCTAGTTGGCCGGCTAGGAGTGACTGGCTTGTTGACCGGCTAGGGGGCTGGTGGCTGGTTGACCTGTACCTGGGTGACTGGCTAGTTGACCGGCTAGGGGCTGGTGGCTGGTTGACCTGTACCTGGGTGACTGGCTAGTTGACCGGCTAGGGGGTTGGTGGCTGGTTGACTCGTAGCTGGGTGACTGGCTAGGGGGTTGGTGGCTGGTTGACTAATGCTAGTGGCTGGTTCACTCGTAGCTTGGTGACTGGCTAGTTGACCGGCTATGGGCTGGTGGCTGGTTGACCTGTACCTGGGTGACTGGCTAGTTGACCGGCTAGGGGGTTGGTGGCTGGTTGACTCGTAGCTGGGTGACTGGCTAGGGGGTTGGTGGCTGGTTGACTAATGCTAGTGGCTGGTTCATTCGTAGCTTGGTGACTGGCTAGTTGACCGGCTAGGGGGTTGGTGGCTGGTTGTCGAATTGGTTCGGGATGGAGGCAGTGTCAGGTGTATGAGCTGGTGTGGTGCGCCCCCAAGCGCTCCACTTTCGCATTGCGCGCCAATGTGGAGTGAATGCCCCCACCTGAACGCTTGGTGCTGGCAGCGCTCCGAGCCACGTGCTCTGCAGGGCCATCCCGTTTGCCTGTGAACGGGGACGAGTGATCTTAAATGGGGGTGGGGGGGGCCATTATATCCTAACAAGATTGAGCCACTGCATTACAATTGGCATGGAGGAAATTATTTGTTAATGCTGCATTTGCTTATTTTTCGCGCTCAAGCATAATTGTTCGTCAATAATACTGCCTTTCGAAGGCGGCAATTTTCTAGCTCTGCGGTCCTCTGAATGGTAAGATGTTTTCTGCCAATTTTAATGAGTTTATAAATGTGGGCGGGAACCGGATAACCTAGTGAAACTCCATGCGTGCGATGGATAAATATTCTATCCCATATTGATGGCCATATCACAGATGGCGACTAGTCCGCATTTTGCTGTACAATGCGAGGTGAATGGAGGTGGTGATGGCAGTGTAGGGGAGGTAGAGGGCATTAGAGGGTTTGCATGACTCATTCAAGTCTTCCATCGGGGGTGAATATGTTACCTTTGTTATGATACGGGCTGGTATCTATTGGCCAATTGCGGTGTTAGCTTCCCAAAAATGTTATGCAGAATTGATCAACCTTGGGGGGGGGGGGGGGGGATATCACGGGAATAGTAAATAAATCGCCAACTGGCATTCAAGTCGCAGCCTTGTGAAAGTGATACAGACACGGCGCCCTCGACCGGGTGTCTTGTTTGAATGGCCTCAAGAAAGTCTCGCCCAGTTCTTGGCGCTTAGGAAATAAGTACCCATGTTTGTCAGAAACGTGCTGAAGAAAGCCTTGCTCATTGCACACCGCTCCAGCTTGAGCTCTGAATGTTATGTGCGCACTCGCATTTGTCGCTACTTTTCTGTTGTAAACGGCTGGTTTTCGGGAGATGCGAACAAATTTTGGGTGGGAGGGGGGGGGGAAAACTTGTTCGACTGTCATGATCAGGTGGGCACTTGTAATGACCTCCCGAATGTGAATTAAGCACCAATGTTGGGCCAATTCCATTCGGCAGTAAACATTGGTCCACTCTATGAGTCATTGATGGCTTTTGTTGGGCTAATGTGTGTGCTCAAGTAGCCGGATGGCTCAAGTGGTGGCTTAAAGTGTGTACACATGCACTCGCATGCCACGGAAGAGGAGTTTTTTTAAATAAGGAAATTGTCAGGTAATAGGTACAATGATTTATTGCCACTTCTATGATGGTTGTGAATGCAATTAATAAGCCACAAGCGGAGTTCGTAATTTATTTTCTGGAGAAACATGTTTCGGGCAGACAAATGTGGACTCGCTGGTTCAAGGCTACAACTAATAAAATCCCTGCTGCTCTTTACACGGTTTCAATTTGCGTTTATGTTTTTTAGGTGCCTCGCATGGTTTCTGAGTTTGTTTAATGACTCTAGCTCGGTTTGACATTTTAGCCTTGGTTGCTTATTTTGTGACTTATGCTCGCAAAACAACCATTTAAAGTAATATAATAAATGCCTGTTATCTGTTTTAAGTTGCTTTCTCTAAGCAAAGGTAATTTCATTGAATGGAAGAATGCACAACAGCAAGGTGTAGAAAGCACCTTTATAAGCGACTCGTGGTGGTGTTACCTATCTTGAACCATGGATTTTAACACCTGGCAGCATAAGGCCCGCCTAGCGGTTGCCTATGATTAGGTAACCGAGTACCAGGTACTCCTTTTCGTGCATGTGAACATGTATCTTTAATTATTGCTCCGTTTAATATAAATCCGTCAATTCATTGCTGCGATGTTAGGAATATAACATAGGTTAACTCTCGCACTGTTATTGTTCATTTCCCACCACCTCCAAGTTGAAATATTGCCCCTTACAGAATAAACACTTCTGCTGTACTCTTTTGCTTGTGAAGATTGTCAACATTGGTGGTGCCACATCGATCAGTGCATTTTAGTCCAAGACTTAATTGCGAATCTCCTTGTGTGTTTCTCAGTTACAGTATATTATTTACGTCCTATGGTGTAATCTGCCACATGTAATACCAAGTGCATCGACACTTGGAACTGAAATTATATTTAAACATGTAATGTAGTGGCAATTTGGTTTAACCCAAGTGATCGGTATTAAAGCATGTCGCGTGGAGAAAACAAGGCGGTCATTAAATATTTCAGAGTAACTTCATTCTTAAAGTTTGAACTTGATAGTCTTTATCAATACCCAGCTGTAGTATTAACTGTATCCAATCCAGTGTTAAAAAAACAATGCAACTTGTCAGTCTTTAGCGTCCATTATATAGTCAACGGTAACCACTAGTAAATTCTCCACACAAACCAGAAATCTGAGTCACTTGAGCTTATTCAATAATATTGTTATCGACTGTTAGTTTTTCACCGGGAGAATAATCTACGTTTAGCAAGGGACTCGTCCAACAAATGTATTCAAATGCAATATGAACAAACACATCGATGCTCTTTTTAATATGTGCAATGAGAACATTAAGTGAGCTGTTTGCTTGGCCTTTTTTTCTTTATTTCCTCATAGCTTACGTGGGCACTCGGTGCCACAACTGCCATGAATCCTGTGGTGCTGAGCTACAACAATTGCCTGCTTCGTCGTGCCGATGTGGCACTGCTGGAACCACCGAACTGGTTTAACGATCAGGTGATGGCGTTCGCCTTTGAGTATATGGAGCTGGAGGAGTTTTTGGGGATGCCCAACGCCGAGAAGTTGTGCTTCATCGGGCCCGAGGTGTCGCATTTCATAAAGTTTTCACCAGACGAAGAAATTGGAGTCGTCCTTGGGCCGCTGGACCTGCCGCAGAAAGACTTCGTGTTCCTGGCCATCAACGATCATGCGTCGCCCAATACTAGCGGGGGCACACACTGGAGCCTCTTGCTTTATGACAGGTATGCACAGCTGGCAGGACTGCGTGATACACTCGCATTGCACGAGCCGTCCCCCCCGGGCCTACTATGGTGCCGTTATGCATGAAAACACTGCTTAAATAAATTCAAATATCCCAATGCAGATCTTTCTTAGGAGTTGGGATTTATTTGATTAAAAGCCCTTGTGAGAACTGGTGTATTTTCACCTGTTTGAAACTCGAAATTCTATTAGTGCCTAATACAGCGTAGAAATGTTCATTTTTAGGTTTGGCTCTGGTTACTAATAGTTAAACGTATGCAATGGTAATGTAATTGCTCATCGGGGTTCATGTTTTCTTAATGTTATAATTACTAATCCTACATAAGACAAGTGGTGACAGATGGCGCACTTTGGTAAAATGCTCCATAGAAGTTACTCGGTTGCTTTAGAGATCCAGGCCCCTTGCAACTGGCTTGTGCAGCTCACTGCACCATAAAGCCACATCAGTCTGCATTGCTTATAGAATTGTGACAAATTATAGACTTGACAAATTAAACTTTTCTTCGCATATCCATTTATACTAACAATAAAATGTACATTAAAGATGTGTACTGTACAGCATTACTTAGAGTACTGTATATGATTTTGGAAGTAGCATGCACATTTTTTCATGTCCTGAACTAGTCAAGCATTTTTGTAAGCAATGGTGAACCCCACAAGCACTCGGAAACACTAGATTTAAAGAAATGACGGCACAACTTAAGGAATTTGTTAATGAGTGTCATGTTGAATGTAGCATATTATGAGTAACCCATTTATTAGGTTGGGAAAGTCTTAGTCATGGTGCAGATGTTTAAAAAAGAAAGACCATCCAGTTAACCTTAAATCTTCAGAGCATAACAAACATAATTAAAGTTGTATTTTGGCCTGAGGTTTTTATGAACTTCGTGCTATAATGTGCATTTGGGTGCAATGAAGCAGCATTGTCAATTGTTGCATACTGCCCCATTTTTATTATTAAAATATCTAGAGTATAAAGTTTGGGTGGTTGACATCATTTCACGTGTGTGCTATTAAAACAATGTTGAGCCAAGAATATCCGTTGTTTAAAACTGACTTGTGCTGAAGCAGATTTTTATTCCCCCCCCCCCCAACCCATTTTCCTCCCTATCTGCAACCCTGGCAGGTCGACGGATACATTCCTGCACTACGACTCGAGCCAAGGAAGTTGCAACAGCACGCAGGCACTTCACACTGCACGGAGGCTGAAGTTATTCCTGGGCAGGGATGAGTCTTTAAACCCGATCTTCAGTGAAAAACTTGAGACTCCACAGCAGGAGAATGCATATGACTGTGGAATGTATGTGCTGTGCCATGCAAGAATTCTGGCAAAAGAGTTCATGTTGGGGAGAATGGGCCCTGCCTTGAATGAGATTATTACTCCGACTTATGTGACTCAGCAGAGGAGAGAGTGGCGGCAACTCATTGACAAGCTGGCCAAGCAAAGCCACATAGCAAGCGGCTGAGCAGACACTTGTATAAAACAAAACGGCCTGAATACAACCGATCTGTCAGGTCTCTGAAGCTGAGCGAGGTTGGGCCTGGTTATTGCTTGAATGGGAGGCCGCTTAGGATTATCGGGTGTTGTAGGCTTGAGTTGAGATGGAGTTTGGAAATGGGAGGTACAGGAATGCATTGACTATATGGACTGACCTTTGAGTTACCCCTTCACATTTGTGGGTTTTCTCCAGATACTCTTGTTTTCTCCCACATGGAAAACAAATAGATGAAAACATCTTGATGCTTATTGAGTTTTTTTCCTGGGTAAATTTCATTGCGACAAGTCCAAGTACTTCACAATAGATGATCCACAAATACTGTACTTTGTGGCTTGGCGGTTTTGTGACTGCTGTAACCCTCGGCACACTGACATTGAGAATGCTTCGTGGTCTGTGATCCACAAGTGGGCAGGGCTAACGTGGTGATACATCTCAATGGAGGGAAAGTTTTTTAAAAAATTGCAGTTTCAATATTTTTGCTTTGCATGTCAAGCAAAAAAATAACATTGCAGATTTGAACCATTTTGATTGTTTTGAAGACTTGCAAACTCGTGCGAATTTATTGTGGATTATTTTTTTAGTGAGTCCTATAATCCACACTTTTGCGGCTGGAATAATTGCGTGGCTGATTTCTTGTATAATCTGTTGCCGTTTGCACCCTACGCAAATTATTTTCGTGGCTAAGGAACTAAACTCCAGTGTGCCACGGATTGCAGCATCTGTCATATGGTCCCCTTATCACCATGGATTATTTCATTTAAAAAGCACTGTTATGATTAAACATACTTTTAAAATGGCATATCTAAATTCTTCAAAGATGTAGTCCATATAACCACTTTACATGACTCCCTAGCATTTGGGTCTGCACTTTGGCAGTTGTGTGTTTATGAGGATGACGCTTACAAAGATCTGATGCATATTTGTGACCTTGAAGTTCAATAAAAGCAAGTAATTTATCACCCTTGTGCTTCAATAATTTACCACTTAGGATCCCGATGTGAATCTGCTTTATAGATTCCATTTTGGTCACATTCACGCTGATAGCCTTTGCTTATGTTTAACTGTTGCATGTATGTAGCCAACTGTTGCACGTATGTAGCCATCCGTGCTGATTGGAGGTGCAGGGGAAGGCCACAAACTAAACCAATGCTGTTCTGCCATAAGGCCATTTACCCCTTTTCCATATCCAGGGTCCCAACCCCACGGATTTGCACGGTTGGCTGTTGTACAAAACGTTCTAAATATAATTATCCAGGTATATCTGGTTGTAAGACTTTGCCTAAACTCTTAGCTGTAGTTCTAACTCCAGATAAAAGTTTCTCAATGTGATGTGGCCAGTAGGCGCTTGCCTCTTTGGCACCAGTCCTACACGGTCTCTCCCAACTTGATGGGTATGGGAAGGAGCTTGCTATCATTTTAGGACTGAGTTCTAGTGCCTCCAATTCAGTATAGAAAGCATATCAGCTGTTGCACCCATAGTTCATTTGGCGGCAGGAGGCTGTCCTAAGATTTGTTCACCCACTTTACCTGAATAACCCTGGATATTTGAATAACTGTGACCCTGGCTGGTTGTCGGTATATGCCAAATGACTCCATTTAACCGCGGTCTATAACCCGACTATATGGATGGCCATGCTCCGACAACCAGGATTTATCAACTGGAGAAATTAATTATTGGACAATCGGTTTGCGGATAAATGGTTTAATGTAATGGGTTCATGCTATGCCTGCAACCCTAATTGGTGACAGTTTGTCAACTCACGGGGATGCATAGTTACAACTTTAACTTACCGTTTATCCACGTGTTCATAAGTTGTTATACGCTACATCTGCATGCAGGTGTACGTGTGTGTGTATAGATGACAGGAACACAACTGTGCTCCCTGATCTCTCCAAACCATCTGAAAATTGTGGAGGGTGTTTGTCTGAACACAGCAATTCCGCAGTGCTGCAATTTGTGAAAATGACTTCGTTTCAAATGGTTTCGTCACAGGCTTATGTACACACCTGCGCATGTAGACGTGTGAGACGGTGACCTGGGGGACATTAAATGAGCAGAGGTTTGCCATGGCGCTACAAGGTGGATGTTAACTTCTATTGTACGGTGTTAGTAGTGCCTTGATTAAAATGGCAGAGAACATTGTGCATTGCTAGATGACCTAACCAAAATGGACGTGCTAAAGTAACTAACATGGATGCCAATTGCATTGGTAGTGAATGTCCACCATATCTTGAAACAATCTGATGCAAGGCAGCTGCGCGGACGTTAATCCTGTTTCGATGCACTCTGAGCTAACCGGTTATTCAATAGAAAAGCATTCTCGATTGCACTGCCTGTTGAACGGGGACCCTTGGTTTTTCAACTCTGTCTAGTTAGGGATGATGCCTTTAGGTGAAAACTAGCTTGTAAGATCTGTCTAGTCTCCGAATTAGGATAATCTATCTTCAGAGTAAATGTCGTTTTGACCAAGTCTCCCAACTAATTTGCTGTATTTTTTGCGTGAAGTTTTCGTCACTTCTACTTTTCACATTGGTATATTTTGCTTATACTCTTTGGTTTTATTCGGTTAAGTCACGTAGGTAAAAAAACAAATTAAAATTAAATAAAAGAAAAAAATAAAACAACATTTCGGAGGCAACACAAGCTTCCGTCTTCAGGTGGAAACAGTCACAGCAAAAAATCGCTGTAGTGACTGTTTCCACCTGAAGACGGAAGCTTGTGTTGCCTCCGAAACGTGTTTTAATTTTTTCTTTTATTTAATTTTTATTTGTTTTTTACCTACGTGACTTAACCGAATAAAACCAAAGAGTGTGAATTCTTGCAGTCACGAAAGCTTCAAATCTAGGATATTTTGCTTTTCTCAAATTTAACTCGTGCTTGTTTTTATGCTTGTGTGTATGCAAGTACACTACACGCATTGTAATGTATTGTCACTAGTAAAATGCAGAAAGTAATACAAGTTTGGCGAATACATTGTGTTGACAGTTTATTTTCCAGTAAATTATGGACTGCTTAAAGGAATGTGGAGGAATACATTCATTTGGTGAACACTTTTTAGCTCCGGTTAAAAAATGACGCCGTACAAGTAACTTTTAAAATAACTCGTGCGTCAAATTTACCTGCGATAAATCACGCGTCAAATGTTTAGTTCAGAACAAACTATACAAATGTGCTTCAAATGATTGAAAGTTTAAGCAAAAGTGAGTACATGTCTAACCTCTGCATACCTGTAATTGTAAAGGGAAACTTGCAATTAATAGAAAAACGCATATGTTGACTTTTGACTAAGATATCGATGATGAAATTTGTTCAGGGTGAACTTGGTTTCCTCCTCCAGTACAGCAGCTCTTAACGGCTACAGTCAGCCTTAACCTAAAATTGTCACCAGCCACAAAATAAAACATGGGATTGAGGGCTGAATTCAAGCTGCACAGGTCTTTGGTAATAATGTAGGCTACTCTAATGACCTGATTGTCACACGGATGCGGTGGATAGAGAGTGAAGTACATCTTGACATTTCGCAATATGTGGTACGGCACAAAGCAAGTGGAAAAGAGCACCAGGGCACAGATGATGATCTTGACAGATTTTTCCTTTGATATTTGCCGACCTTGCATGCGTTCCTGCCTGAGCGCTCGCACGCATAGCAGGTAGCACACGAGCATGACCAGGTGAGGTAGCGTAAAACCCAGGATGGTGAGCACGAGGCTGTAGACGAACATTGTCGCGATGTCGGCGGAGTCTGTGAATCCGTGGCACCGCAAGTTGTTGCTGGATGGGTACTGAGACACGGACACGAACGACAAGAGGGGCGACACCTGGGCCAAAATGCACGTCCAGCCAGCGACGCACATCCAGAGGGACACGCGGTGTCGTGGCGAGCGGTGCCACTTCAGAGGGTGGACGATGGCTACGTAGCGATCCAGGCAAATGTAGACCAAGAAGAGGATGCTGATGTACATTTGGGCATAAGTCAAGAAGCGCATCAGCTTGCATGTGATGGAGCCAAACACCCATATGCTGTCATTTGCCTGAAAAGTTAAAGCAATGATGAATAGCACTGCATTAAATTCAAGTCAAAATATCTGCATCTCCCTGCTCAAACAGGCATTTGCAATGCTCATCTCTGCTGGCGAGTTTGAGCAAGAGGTGTAAATTGTGCATTCCTATGGCAGAGGCCAGTCTCTCCACCGGATAACTCGTTAATACATTCCTGCAAAGTGTTACTCATTATATTCTTTGGGTCTTTCGGTAAAGTCACGTAGATTGGTTCAAAGAAAATAACAAGAAACTACGACGTTTCGATCGCAACACAAGCGGTCGTCTTCAGGAAAAGGGGGTTAGCCTCGAACGGCAAACTGTTTATAAAGGTTTTAAATGGGTGTAGCTTAAGTGTCAGCAGTATGGGCGGGGCAGCTAATGTTAATGTAAGTGATGGTCCACCACGGCGCCCGTGATGGGTTTCCACCAATTGGAGGACTGCCAGGTAAAAATAACAATTAGCATGTTAATGTAACATCGGACAGCGGCCTCCATGTCGAGGGCGTTCGACATGGAGGCCACTCTTTGATGATGGTGCAATTCTATACAGCGATCATTGAATCCATCCTCACCTCCTCCATAACCGTCTGGTACGCTGCTGCCACTGCCAAGGACAAGAGCAGACTGCAGCGTATCATCCACACTGCTGAGAAGGTAATTGCCTGCAATCTACCAACCCTCGAGGACCTGTACACGACAAGGTCCATGAGGCGAGCAAGGAAGATTATGGCCGATTTCTCCCACCCTGGACACTCTCTGTTTCAGCTACTCCCCTCCGGCAGAAGGCTTCGGTCCATCTGGACCAAAACCTCACGCCATAAAAACAGTTTCTTCCCATCTGCTGCTGGCCTGTTAAACAAGGCCAAGGGCTAACACTGTTTTTAACATTTGATCTACATAACGACACCTTGCCGATATTAACTATGTTACCCTATTTGTATTTTTTATTTTTAAATTATATCTTAAAGCTATTTTATATTCGATATTTATTTAATTTTATATACTTCAGCTCCTTGGTGTTAGACTTTTAACCCTTATTATAGTAAGACTTGTTTAAAACTTATTTAAGATTTTAGATTCCTATATGTTGAATGTATGCACCATCCTGCCAAAGTAAATTCCGTGTCGGTGTGAACTTACATGGCGAATAAAACCCTTTCTGATTCCCTTTCTGATTACATTAACATGCAAATTTTTACCTGGCAGCCCTCCAATTGGTGGAAACCCATCACGAGCGCCGTGGTGGACCATCACATTAACATTAGCTGCTCCGCCCATACTGCTGACACTTAAGCTACGCCCATTTAAAACCTTTATAAACAGTTTGCCGTTCGAGGCTAACCCCCTTTTCCTGATGACGACCGCTTGTGTTGCGATCAAAACGTCGTAGTTTTTTGTTATTTTCTTTGAACCAATCTACGTGCCTTCACCGAAAGACCCAAATAATGAGTACCAATGATTACCAAGTCATGATTTGGTACTCATTAGCTACCCTGAAAAACTGATTGGCAGATTTGAACTTGCAACCGTTTGAAATTGCTCGAACAATAAGACCTTCCAGCCAGATTTTCTTCATATAATATCAAGTGAAATATATGTAAGTGGATCAATATCCAAATAAAAATAAATTATTTGTTGGGTTAGCCAAAATCAACTTCACAATGTAAAATTTCGAACTATAAAAAAACCCATCTTGGATTTTTTACCTTAAGGGAATAATATGGCCTGCAAGACCAGTACCACATGTTCACGATCGTCCAAGTATTGCTAATAAGCCATTTCTATTTCTGGCAGCAGTAATGCATTGGTAACATGCAGGAAGGTACTCGATAAGACAAACTAGTTTTCATATGGGTCATTGAAATTTTACACACGTGGTAGGCACAATTAGCAAACGATACACTTACTAAAATTAGACCTTTCAACACAGAATTATAATACAAAAAATGTTATATAAAACAAATGCCCACAGTTGCCCCAAAATGTACGGTACTGCTAGGGAGAGTGCCTCTTGGTTAAACTTGTGCAGAGAAAGCGTGTGCAAACTTCAGTGCATCGGGACGTCTCTTACCCGCGCCACGTGGGTGCAGCATGATGTCCAACGTTTTGCTGCATGTGCTAGATAGCTTCTTCAGGGACTCAATTTAGTTCACCACACTTGGTAATTCAGTTTCCGAACAAGTTGCCAGCAGGTAGAGCGAAACGCTGGACATCATGCTGAACAACACACAAGTGCAACCCAGAAACCTACCAGGGAGCAGGTGCAGGGGTGGAGGTGTTGCTTGCGACTCCGATTACACTGTGTAACACATTTTTTCTTTTCTTGTTCCTGGGTAGTAAGTGTTATTTCATAATTGCTTATGTCTCAAAAGTACAGAAAATGGCTATTATTCCCCACAAACTTTGCTTTTGTGACCAGGACAGTGATATTTTGAAATTTACCTATTTCCCAGAACATTCCAGATAGATTCAGTGCTAAGTAAACTTGGAGTAACTTCTAGAACATTCTACAACTTTCCAGTGATATAAATAGTAGTAGAAGTATAGGGGCCTTAAGACCACCAGTTCATATTCTTAGCTCTTTCGGTAAAGTCACGTGACTTTACCGAAAGAGCTAAGAATATGAATTACTGCAGTCACGAAAGCTTTAAATCAAAATTTAACCACCAGTTCAGTTCAGTTCCAGCTGCCTAAGTGGATACATATCTGCATTTTTCTGAGATGGCATCAAGAGGCTGCAAGCATCCGTCGGACACATTTTGCTATGTCTGCAGCCAATTTATCAAGACAAGAGCGAAAAAGTACTCTGTGGAAGCATCTGCTAAGATGTGTGAGGCCTACAAGGCATATTTTGGCATGCCTGTCGGGGATCAAGACAAACCCTGGGCACCTCATTTCACCTGCGAGCAATGCAAAAAAACTCTGTAAGGTAAGATGGACAATTGTTGCTTGGAATTTTGTGTTGTAAAATTTGTTACAATTCTTAACATCGTGAAAGTTTTAATTTTAAAATGTTTTACAATTTTCAATGTTATTGAAATATATAATATATGAAAAATGTTGCGAGAATCTTTTACACATTAGTCATGAGTGAAATAAATGTATTTTTGAAGGATGGTACAGAGGGGAAAAGAGACCCATGAAGTTAGCTATCCTAAGAATTTGGCAGGAACCCACTGACCACTCAAGCAACTGCTACTTCTTTCAATCTTCGCTCCCTGTACCCGCTCCTCCGGAGAGAAGGCAGCCGTCTTTAGAAGAGAGCAGCAAATCAGAGAGCGAGGAAGACATTGTAGATCCAGATGACAATTTCGGACGTGTAGCTGAGGAGAGAAAACCATACTACCCCAACCAAAAAGACCTCAACGACTTGATCAGAGATATTGGTCTCACCAAGTCAAATGCCGAGCTTTTGACGTCAAGGCTCAAGCAGTGGAACTTGTTGGATGAAAGTGTGCAAGTCACAGATCAGAGGAAGCGTCACGAACCTTTTTGCAGCTTCTTCACTCGTCAATATGGGCTCTGCTTCTGCCACAATGTGCCTAGTGTGTTCGAGGCAATCGGAATCGCTTGTAACCAGAATGAGTGGTGCCTCTTCATTGACAGCTCATCCAGGAGCCTCAAAGCTGTACTCCTCCATAATGGTAACAAATACCCGTCTCTTCCCCTGGCTCACTCGGTACACCTCAAAGAGGATTACAACAGCATCAAGACCTTGCTGGACGCCTTGAAGTATGACGAGTACGGCTGGGAGGTCATTGGAGACTTCAAAATGGTGGCATTCCTGATGGGTCTCCAAGGCGGTTTTACCAAGTTTCCCTGCTATCTTTGCCTTTGGGACAGCAGGGACACCAAAGCGCACTACCACAGGCGGGACTGGCCACAGCGGACCAAGTTCTCTATGGGGAGGAACAACGTCAAGTGGGAGCCGCTGGTAGACCCCCGGAAGGTGCTGATGCCACCACTGCACATCAAATTGGGCCTTATGAAACAATTTGTCAGAGCTGTCGGCAGCCTTCAAGTACCTTCAAGACTTATTCCCTACGCTGTCTGAGGCGAAGGTCAAAGCCGGTGTCTTCGTTGGACCACAGATAAAGAAGATCCTGGAGCACAATGACTTCCCCAAGAAGCTCACTAGTACGGAGAAAGTGGCTTGGAACAACTTTGTCGCAGTGGTTCGTGGCTTCCTGGGCAATCACCAGGTCGAAAACTATATGGAGCTGGTTGAGACTCTGGTGAAGAACTAAGACACAATGGGCTGCAGGATGTCCCTCAAAGTCCATATCCTTGATGCTTGTCTTGATAAATTCAAGGAGAACATGGGAGCGTACTCGAAGGAGCAAGGCGAGCGCTTCCACCAGGATATACTGGACTTTGAACGCCGCTACCAAGGATAGTATAACGACAACATGATGGAAAACTACATTTGGGGGCTGATTCGTGAAAAGTGATTTGCAGTATAATCGTAAATCTTGAAAAACAACTCACTTATAAATCTTTTGCAGTCATTTTTGTATTACTTTAGTATAAATACACGTTCATTTTGATTCGTATGTTGTTGTTTTGTGACTTTATGTGAGCGAAAATACAGAAATTCGCCCATTTCCTCATTGAAAATAGGTGAATTTCAAAATATCACTGTCCTGGTCACAAAAGCAAAGCATGTGGGGAACAATAGCCATTTTCTATTATTTTTAGGCATAAGCAATTAGGAAATAACACTTACAACCCTGGAACAAAAACTTGTGCCACATAGTGTTATGAGTGGCCACTGGATTAACCATTGTGAGAGGCTGGCTGCGAACCGTGCTGTGTGGCACTCTGTCTGGTATGACGTTCATGTAGTAGCGGTAAGCACGCTGCGCTATGAACCCGGCGCCCCGAGATTATCCGAACCGGTCTTGGGCCTCCCCTAGGTCGACTCGGCCTCAATTGAGTACCTGGTGCGGTGTGTAGTAAACGTCGCCACTGGGGAGACAAAGGCGGTCGGGCGTGGTGCTGGCCACCCACCCTTCCCCCTGGTGTACCATGCCGGCCTTCGCAGGTGCTACTAGACAACAGCACTTACAGCCTGCTAAGGCTATATAACAGGGTGTCTTTCTTTTGTATTACCTGGTACACGATCTGCATGGGCAGGGTGAGGAGGTAGAGGAGGTCGGCCACAGCCAGGTTGAAGAGGAACACCGCGCTGGAGCTCCAGGTCCTCACGCTGCGCGCGTACAGCCAAATCGCGGTCACGTTGCCGGGCAGCCCCACCAGTAGCACGAGGCAATACATTGCTGTGTGAACATACTTGTCAAAGAGCGTGACCGTCTTCCCGCAGATGTCACTCCCGGCAGAATCGTTGATCTGGGCGTCGATCAAACCGGTGCTGTTGGAACTCGCCATGGCTTGCCCTGCCTTGACTGCCAAGCCCACTGGTTTGCTGGTCACGAGTAGAACTTGTGTTATCGAGTCGGTTGCTGATAAGGGGGCTATGTGTAAATGCTTCGTTAGTGTGTGATGTCAAACATGTGGCCGAGGTTGTTAAGCCTTTCAGAAAATCGTTTCAAGGTCTGTGACCACTTAAATATAGTGCGCTTTGTGAGTAGCACAGATCAAGGAGCAGCGCAATTGAGTCATTTTTCCAGGTTTAATTTTCACTCAGTCAATGTACACCTCGAGATTTTAGCTACATATACGTTGTTTTCAAAGCAATGTAAACGAAGCGCAAGGTGAAGATGAAATAAAAAAAAGGTTTGACCCTTTCTAGCAACAAAACAGGTATTAAGATTTTGATTTAAAGCTTTCGTGACTGCAGGGATTCATATTCTTGGTTCTTTCGGTGAAGTCACGTAGAAGGGAAACAATAAAATAATAAAAATATAAAACAATAAAATTCTCACGACGTTTCGACTGCAACACCAAGCTGTGGTTTTTCACACCTGATGATGATTGCTTGTGTTGCAGTCAAAACGTCGTGAGAATTTTATTGTTTTATATTTTTATTATTTTATCGTTTCCCTTCTACGTGACTTTACCGAAAGAATCAAGAATAGGTATTAAGTTGTTCAAACACCACATAGCAAAAGGTATAGAATGCCGACTCATAACTCGCGGAGGATCGCTCCTCTTAACAAAATAGTTGCGCGGTTTACTTTGCAATTGCGAGTTCGCGTTCAAGTGAATGTTAATTTATTTAGATTTCAGGTAATTCGGTTCGTAAGTACGGATGTTCGTAAGTCGGGTGTTCGTAAGTACGGGTGTTCGTAAGTCGGGTGTACTGTATATCGTGTTATCCTTTTAAATTTGATAAAAGAAACAGTTTTTTTTATTTTAAACACAAGCAATCATCATCATGTGTGATGATGATTGCTTGTGTTGCAGTCGAAACGTCGTGAGAATTTTATTGTTTTATATTTTTATTATTTTATTGTTTCCCTTCTACGTGACTTTACCGAAAGAACCAAGAATATGAATCCCTGCAGTCACGAAAGCTTTAAATCAAAATTTTACATCTGATGTAGTGTACTGTAATGATTTGTTAATAATTCACAACTATTTTCTGTATCTTTCCATTCGTGTATTTCTTCTCAGGAAACTCTTGGTAAACATATTTCGTTAATAGGTGATAAGCTTGCACTGGGATCTGTACATGTAATATAATTTATTAAATTATTGACAAATAATCTAAACAGGTATTTTACTGTGCAGTATTTTGGAAAAATAATAAAATATATTTTTCATCTAATCTTTGAAAAAATGACAAAATTACTTTAAAGTATTTGGCTACTATAAATGTCCTTATGGTAAGCAACTTTGTTGAGCTATAATTTGTGGCCAGATCGCTGCTGAAAAAAAAGGTTTTGTTTTAGCATCATGTACAAGATGATTGCCTTCGCGGCAATGAGATGCCTTAGGAGGCAAGATGACACATTTGTTTGTAACAAGTCGTGTACGAGTTTGAGTATACAGGACTCCCATTTTACATGTGGGGGTTTCTCCAGACACTCCGGTTTCCTCCCCCATACAAAAAAAAAACATGTTAAACAAAGACGGCCTACCCTTCAGCCGTATTTTCAGGCGGCACTGTGCGATGTAACGAAACATAGATTATAATGCTGAGAAACGTGCAGTGGAATAAAAAAAACCCATCAGAGAGCTATAGAGCACCACGGCGAAGACCTGCAATCACGAGGCCTTTCATTCTGAAGCAGGAGCAAATGAGTTGGACTTTTCTGTGTGTACAAAGTGGTATACCCATTGCTATGTATATTGCCACCACTGGCAGTTTATTACTGGTAGGCACCTCCTGGTTACACCAGCCCACAGGGGATTATTGTGTCCGTCCGTCCGTCGTGCATCCAAACATGGGAGGGGTGGGGCTGGGTGGAGAGGGGAGGGTGGGGAGGGGCTGGGTGGGGAGGGGAGGGTGGGGAGGGGCTGGGTGGGGAGGGGAGGGTGGGGAGGGGCTGGGTGGGGCTGGGTAGGGAGGGGCTGGGTGGGGAGGGAGGGGTTGGGTGGGGAGGGGAGGGTGCGGAGGGGCTGGGTGGGGAGGGGCTGGGTGGGGCTGGGTGGAGAGGGGAGGGTGGGGAGGGGATGGGTGGAGAGGGAGGGGTTGGGTGGGGAGGGGCTGGGTGGGGAGGGTGGGGCTGGGTGGGGAGGGGAGGGTGGGGGGTGGGAGGGGAGGGGCTGGGTGGGGAGGGGCTGGTCACCCCGTGGTGCCCTTATAAAACTCAACGTTTAACCTACTCACGCCGGCTTGTGCCCGCCCTCACAGTAGGGCATATTTGCGGAATACACCACGTGGTGCCGCTGTTGACCCTGGCCACTGACCGAGCAACCCAACGTTCCTACCAGCCCCCTCCGCAGGAATGTATTTTAATTGTAGCAGCATATGCCCGACCAGTTGGTGGATTCAATGTTGCTGTCGAGTTGTAAATTTGTTTGCATTGATTCACTGTCCCAGCGATTCAGTGAATTGTGAGGGATTGTCAATGGTTTCAGTGTCACAATTCTATTGAATAATTATTCATATTAGTCTTGCTTTTTCTGTTTCATTATTTGTATTTGGTGTTATCTCATTTGTACAATTTTCATTAGCTTAATTGTAACAATAGTAACGCTCATTATCTACTATTAAATCAGACTGTTCTGTATCTCTACGTAATAATACACTGTATCTATAATTTTCTCAGCATATTGTAGACATGTTAACCAACAGCATTGGTTTAAGTAAGCAAATTGTGGAGCGGTTTTGACCTTCTGGGTCTCATCAGGACAGCCAGTCTGACTCAGCTGATATTCAAATCTAGATTTTATGTGAGGTAAAGACCATATGTGAATCTATTTTGTTACAATGGATATCCGCCTATAATTTCCATAAATTATTACGCATACAATTTGATAGACGGACCATGAGTGTGAATTGACAAAAGGCTGTACATTACTTATTTTTATACTTGAGTGTAAAAATGAGATGTTAATTGATGAATGGATGCACCATCACAATGCCTAGCTGTTTACCTTCCAGTGACTGCACACTAAACAAGACTTCGGTCACTGGTCACATCAAAATGCATTATTGACACCATTACACACCAATGCACTTTGTAGACATTTACAACATTACATAGCTCTCACCAGCGTAGACTACGATTGAAAACTCATTTTTTTTAGAACGGCTTTTTTGTGTTTAGTTTGTTGTCCTACCTCCGCACTTCCGATTCGTGTGGTTGACTATGTAAGGTGCGAAAGAAGTTCAACGCACATACATACTTACGAGAAGGGACAGAAAGGCAGAGTGAGTCGTATGCGAGACGTCCTCTACCTTTAAACAGGGATACCAAGCTCGCCCCAACTGCGGCATGTAGAACTTGGGCACTGCTTGATTTCACATCTTTATTGGGCTGAACCTCGGTTCCTCAAAGTCGTAATTTAACATCCGACTTTGGATGTCGACTGTTGACTTTGCGACGGCTATGATAATCTACTACAGCAAGGGGTGTGTGTGTGTGTGGTATAGCATCAGTGGCTATGATGACTTCTTGACCTCAACCTAGAATGTTTAGGGCAGTCGGCTGTCACACATGTTCCCGTCTCCCCCATGAGCCTCCCCTTGCCAATACCTCCCCCTACCGTCCTTCCCACAATCACACAGGTTTATCCAAGCTCTGGTAACATGTTACGAGTCCCACAAATACCAAAATTCTCCAGATTACAAGATGCACTTTTCTGCATGTAATTTAGAGAAAAAGTTGGGAGGAATGTATCTGCTAGGTGTGTGTGTGACAATATTTATATACATCTATAAACAACGAGCACAAGTTTGGGGTTGCGTATTCGTTTCCAGAGTGTTTGATAATGGTTAACTGATTATACAGCATAGTCCTTGCAAAGCCCAAACAACTAGCACCTAAAAGTGCACGGCTAACACCGATAATATAATACGTGACGCCACTGAGGATTCCTGATCAAATGTCAGAGCATTTGAGAGAGCATATATATTTATCTATCCAAGAGGGTTCTCACTGAGTCTAAACACAATGGTTTAGGTCAGTTCATATTCGGATGTTTTCGACAATTTCTCAATGAAATGCATACAGATAGCTCAACAACCTATTTGTTGTACTGTACTGCCAACTCTTGGCCACCTTATAGCTCGATAGTTTGGGAGTCTGATATGTATACAGCAACAGATCTGGTTGCACAAGCTGGTAATGAAATATAGCTCAAACAAGTATATGCCCTCACACAACATAACAACACAATTTCTCAAAATGCAGAGCAGCCTGGAGCAAACACACTGCTCTCAGAATCTCGCTCTAGAGCCGCAGGCAGTTTTATAAACGTTTAATATCATATGGAATTCATTTTTTTTGTTTATGGGAGGGGTGAGTGGATTCATGTCAAATGAAAAAGAGTGGGGTAGTGGACATCTTTGCCTGGTGCCTCTGTTAAGGTTAAACATATCTCCCCCAGGTTACTAAGTCATTATCTTATAGAAAATGGCCATTCAAGCCCTCGCAGCCTTCTTCACCTTCAGGGCGATTACTTTCAGAAATGCACCATTGTTCTGATGCTGCTGTACCTCCTTCCTTTTGTAAACACAGCGTGGTTATTATGGACTTTGGCAGGATGCACTCAGGGCACTGTGATGCTTTCTTGAAGGTTCTGTAATAATAATGGTTTCAAAGGGAGATAACCATGTACGATAGTCGGCAAGATTGGATGGGTCCAAGTCGTACGTTTTTCATGGGGTGCCACGGTGGTGAGATGTTAACTCCCTCTCCTGGTATACAGGATGGTTGTGCGTTCGATCCCGACTCGGACACCTGTATATTGGAATGTTCTCCCGTGGTTGCTGTGGTCCTGCCTGACTCTCTTGAATATGGAGCTCCCTCCTTTATATACAGTAAAATAACTATCAACTTTTGGTAATTGTTTTAGCTGCCCTACAATAAGCCGCTGTTTTGTTCCTCTTCTGACATCCACTTTCAAAAGTCCTCTTCATGTTTAACAAGCCTCTGAAAGTAGAATAAATAAACGTTAGACAAACTCTTTTGAACTCAATCCTATATGTTTACAAGTAAAGTTGAAGTACACATTTCAATATAAATAAATAAAAACATAAAATATGACTTTACAAGAAGAATTCACGGGAAGATTCTGTCTGGCTTCATTATTTTTAAACAGATGTTTTTGAAATGTAAGTGCACGGTTATTTATCCACCGCTTTATAAACTCAATATGACAAATAATTGTGTAGCCATACAACTACAGGCATTCCTCGATTTACGAATACAATGCGTTCCTGAACAATGCTGCGTAAATCAAACATTCGTAAATCAAAACAATAATTACCGTTATTTTAAAGGAAAAATTGAAGGCAAAGTTCTCATAACGCAAGAAAATATGGATTTTTTTCATTTTCCCTTTACAATAATGAAACCATAACCATAAATTACGATGATAATAATACTTTACTGTAATAATGAAACTCACCTGATTCCTATGGTCACCTCAGTGTGTTGAGATGAGTGACTGGGGAGGAGGAGATAATGGCAGGTTGTTGGCTATCTTCTACTGGGGCTGCCCAGCATTCTTGGCTGGCTGATGGAGTTTGTGGCGTAGATGATGATGGTTCAGGTTCGGAGGCAGGGTTCTCAGGAGCTACTGGTGCATGAGGCCTGACGAATCAATAGTCATTCAATGCCTACCAAAGCGTTTTCCTTTCTCACGCCTTTTTATGATATCCGGATTCGTTAGCAGGCTTGCCTAGACTTATTTGCTGGAGTAATAGCTGGTAATGTTGATTCATGCTTGCCACTCATATTGAAGGGTGCTTGAAATACATGGCAAATAACGCAATAAATGCAGACCCATGGGGCACACGCTAACAACCGTTACACGAACTGGGAAGAAGAGAAGTGGTGATGTGGGCACGCTGAGGTGAACAGTGCAGAGTACACCGATGCAGTACGTCGACTAAGGGGCTGTCCATAAATGACGTCATGCACCTGGGAGGGGGGGGGGTCAGACATTTGTGACGATGTGTGACGAGCGGTAGGGGGAGGGGTTTAGAAATGTGACGTCAGATAAAAATGAGCAACTTTAAATAAATATAGACAACACGTTCTACTTAATTAAATAGACTTTATAATAAATGTTTCCTCCTACTACATCAGATTGCAGCGCCACATTAAATAGGCACTACAGTGACAATAGTTTAAAGTGATTTGAAGCATGTTTTATTTTGTGTGTGGGGGGGGGGCGGAGTTTTGTGACGTCATATTTGAGGGGGGGGTCTGACTTTTTGTGACGCCGTGTGACGAGGGGGGGGGGTCAAAAATCGTCAAAAACCGCGTGACGTCATTTATGGAAGGGCCCTAAGACACTTCTTGTCTACGGCTCGCAATAAAACTTTCGTTAAAGTTTCGTTAAAGCGAAACTTGGTAAATCGGGAGTTTGTAAATCGATAAATGCCTGCAAATGTTTCTCATCGGAATGAAAAATCACCGTTTCAGAGTATTTGTTCCCTATCTCCTTTATTCTTCAACTGATTATGTA
The DNA here is from genome assembly GCF_048934315.1 of Petromyzon marinus. Taxonomy (NCBI): domain Eukaryota; kingdom Metazoa; phylum Chordata; class Hyperoartia; order Petromyzontiformes; family Petromyzontidae; genus Petromyzon; species Petromyzon marinus. The sequence continues at coordinate 19,045,935 of NC_133667.1, read as the reverse complement.
AAATATATTGGGACCTCCCTTGCCAGCATCAAAATATAAGAATAGCGTTTCCCCTTTCCGGTAATAAAAACAGTTGTGTTATGATGTTAAAACACCAAACTGGAACCTTTTACAGGGAATCATGTCCGCATTAACCACACATACACCATGCTCTGACAATAGATGGATTGTCTTTAAAACTGATTGGTCCACACCAGAGACAGCTTTCTTTAGAGCCGAGCCTCAAACAGTGTGAGACCAGAGGACGCCAAAAGGCGAACAGCACCAAGACAATGCCACTATGAGGACACTGAGAGCTCGGGGTGAGCAGCAGCGACATCATGAGGTCCCATGTATCAAATTAGACCATAGGACAGTGGTCTAACACTGCTTGAGACTAGGCTCTAAAGAAAGCTGCCTCTGGTGGTGTGGACCAATCAGTTTCAAAGACAATGCATCACATTCTATCAGAGCATGTTTTTTTTGCATGTTCACCGCAAGTGTCTGCGGTTAATGCAGACATGATTCCTTGCAAAAGGCTTCAGTTTGGTGGTTTAACATCTTAACACCTGCTTTATTGCCAAGAAGGGTAAAACCTATTATTAAATATGATTATGTAAAACTTTAAATTTCATATGATTATTCTTTCCTATTTAGAGGCCCCTCATGTGAGGCCCTAAGCTATAGCTTACTTAGCTATAGCTTACTTAGCTTATGCAAAATCCAGCACTGTTTGATGCCTTGCAATAGGTACCGGCAAAAAATAGTCTCAAAGCTATGATAACTGTTTAACGCGAGCTACTAACGCTTTAATATTTTCATTGGCGTTGTGCTGTTCGCCATTTGGTGTTCTCTGGTCTAACGCTGGTGACACAAGGCGATAAAGGAGGCTGCCTCTGTTGTAGGATGATGCATACATCATCAAAGTACTTTTGTATATTCTACCACAAGCACATGAAGCTCATGCAGACTTAATGCCTTACAATCGGTGTCTATTTGGTGTTTGAACATCTTAACTTATGTATTATTGCCGGAAAGCGTAAAGCGTATTCTTTTTTTTCATCATTATAAACTTGCTTTCTTTTTAAGGCAGTGGCATTGATGATTTGTTTTTGTGATTGTGCACAACTGTCAACGCAAGAAAAAAATGTTTAGTTCGCTATAACACTGACTGACCATTCAGAAAGCAAAAGTATTTTACGGGCGTTGTGTCGGTCAGTTGAAATGCCACAGTGGAAAGAGGACACAACTGCAGGGGGCAATATATGAACGCTGAAAGTATCGCACAATAGTTGGCTAGTGCTGCATCGGTTTTCAAGTGCTATGTTGGTCTGCCAATGTGTCATTTTCATTCAACAAATTTGTGTTTTGTCACGTGAAAGAGGACCAACTTGACTTATTAATTTGTTCGCCATTGTTTATTTTTGCAATTCTTTTGGGTGTGTTCAATGTTCATACTGTACTTGTCAAATAGCATTTCGTTTTAGTGCCATTAACTTAACAATTATGGATCATAAAAAAAATATTTGTTAATGTCACACTTATTGCAGTTTTCGGTGTCGGCTGCTGTAACCGGTTTCTTCTGATTTAGTCAGAGCGGCTCGCAGTGCATTCAACCAATATTATGCGCACCTAAAACGGCACCAAGCCACATCTACCCATACACGGCAAGCCATCGAACAAAGACGGTCAACGCATCGCGCGCTTTCAGACGCCCTTCTTCAAATGCCCTTCTGCATCCGTCTGAAAGGCTCATTGGGGAAGCCACTTAGAGGCTTTGCACTTTTACATTTAGATCCAAAACGAATTTATTGAGAACCGCTTTTGTGTGTTTAGTTTGTGCACTTCTCCCGCACCTCCGATTTGCACGGCTGACTACGTACGGTGCAAAAGAAGTTCAACATACATACATGGAAAGTCATCCTGCATGCACAATTATTATTATTCTGTCCCTACAATGTTTAATGGATGACACATTGCAAAGACAGTCCTCTACTGTAAGTAGGCCAACATCTACATTATGAAATATTGTGTGTGAGAATAAAGGGAGTTGGAATTGGGTAAATGGCCATGTCAAGCTGTAGACAAGGCTTCTGAAGGTTTTTTCATTGTTAAGGGTGATAAATGTATTGCTAGCTTTGTGGAAAAATGTAACACTTACCCCCCCAGTTCCTTACATAATAATGATCATCAAGCTCAAGCCAGACACCCACAAACATCCGGAGTAGATTCAATAGGGAAAAAGGTCGATGAACCTACAGCTATCCCATGAACATTATACACAGCAATAGTGGAGGAAATGCTTTTTTTTTAAAGCCTGCAGTGCGTGTGCCAACACTTACGCAGCACTCACATTTAACAAATGGATGGTGACGAGGCATTTGTTACTGCGGTGCATCGTCGCTGCCCATACCGTTCTGTAACCATTTGGCATGCATATGACCTTGCCTAAACATGACACAATTATAGATATCGATGTTGTTGGCCAGGAACATGTTTTTGTTACGACACGTGTACTTACTACTTCTTCATAGCAATATATATGTGTATTGTGAAATCGTATATCCAAGCCCATTCCTATTCACAACCCAATTCGCGCGAGGCTGAGGCTCAGCTATTCGGTGACACCTCCTCCCCAATGGGAGACATGGTCACCAAAAAAAAGACCTGGCCACGACATCATCATCAGCAGCAGCAGAGGGGGGTGGGGGATGATGACGACGACGGGCGCGTGAGTGACGCGATGCACGAGGGATCGCCCGTGAGCTCGGGCGGGCATCAGGACGCGGAGCGAGCCGGCAAAAAAGAGGGGGGCAGGGGTGGGGGGGTGGAAAAGCAAAACTCTATCCGTCCGCATCTACCCCCGAACCCACACCGACACAACCCCGTCCAGCAGTGAGTAACGTGAGGACGTCTCTCGACTGCGTCGTACGACTGGGTTAGCGCACGCTGCGCTGAACTGTTGTCGTTACTTGGGGCTCATTTAGGATGCAACTTTAACTAACCTTTGACGTGCCCGCCATGCGTTTGTTCGGTGACCTTTATTAGTCTGAAGGATGTGTTGTTGTGCGTGCGATTAGTTTGTTGTCACCCCCACCCCGACCCCGTAACCTCCGATTAGCGCGGTTGGTTACGTACGGTACGAAAGAAGTTAAACATGCCTGCATACAGACTGTTTAATATATGTGTAGCAAGACAAAGATCCCCCTGCATATAGCCTCGACAGACTGTTGGGGCAAGTGCTGTTCGCGAGTAGCAGCGTCTGTCTATGCAGGCCGGCACTGTGGCACACGTGGGGGTGGGTGGCCAGGCACCTCGCGGGGCCGCCTTTGTCTCCCCAGTGTCGATGTTTACGCATAGAACGAGATACTCATTTGAAGCTGAGTCGACCTGGGGGAAGCCCGGGATCGGTTCAGATAATCGTCACCGCTGTTGTAGCAAGCCTCGAAGTGCGTGGTGCTCAATATCCGTTGGTAGCCCTGGACCAGTGGTGGACATTCCACATTCCCGTGGTCTTTGAAATCGGGGCAGGCAGCATTTGGTTGCTTGTTTATGCTTGCATATCGAGGACTCTACTACACACATACACAGACGTGTGTACCAGTGCCGGATTATCCTCGTAGCAACAGTAGCTACATGTGTATAAGCTACATGTGTATTAGCTACATGTGTAGTAGTTACATGTGTAGTAGCTACATGTGTAGTAGCTACGGGCCCCGCACTTTCAAGGGCCCCGCGCTAAATGCTTTCAAGCTATCAATTCCGGTTCAGTGATTCTGCACTTGCTCTATTACTACAGTACTATACTGCCTTCAACTTTTATGAACGACTGGGTGTTTAAGGTTAGCGATTTGTCTTATTATCTGGCTGTATAGCAAATTTGAAAAATGCAATTTCTTTACTGTGCAAGTAAGAAAAATTGTTTCAATATATATATTTATTTAGGGCCCCTTTATAACACGTGCTACAGACGCCGCATTAGCTTAATGCGGCACTGGTGTCTACAAGTCAAATGAAGTGCCTCCCGTGCCACCATGAGCACTTTGGCGGGGCTCATCTCTGCTGGTCGCAATGAGCCAGTGGTTGGGAATAATCCCACCTTCTATTCCTGCAGCTTCTCTCTCTCTCAAAGACAACCGCAATTGCTTTCTTGCCCCAGAAATGCAGCCTCTGTCCTGCACGGGGGTGTTCATCTCACACACAGGACGGTACTGTGCTCACGACGGAAGGTGGACCAGAGGGCAAATCGACCCCGTTCAGTGCAGTATTTGACCTCACGTTATCATAGTTTGAGGACCATGTACCAAATGAGATGTCAAGTCATCGGACCCTGTGGCGATTACATAAAAAAAACACTGCTGCTACAACTCTCCCGATTCCATTATTAGTATACTCTATATGAAAATTAGTTCGCGTGTGTATATAGAGTATTCTTAAAAAGGTGAATGTGTGTATGTAGAGTACTCTTATGAAGGTGCATGTATGTGTGTAGAGTACACTTATAAAGATGCATGTGTGTGTGTATAGAGTACATTGATAAAGGTGCATGTGTGTATGTAGAGTACACTTATGAAGGTGCATGTGTGTACGTAGAGTACACTTATGAAGGTGCATGTGTGTATAGTACACTTATGAAGGTGCATGTGTGTATGTAGAGTACACTTATGAAGGTGCATGTGTATGTCGAGTACACTTATGAAGGTGCATGTGTGTGTACATAGAGTACTCTTATAAAGGTGCATGTGTGTGTATATAGTACACTTATGAACGTGCATGTGTGTGTGTAGAGTACACTTATGAAGGTGCATGTGTGTATAGTACACTTATGAAGGTGCATTGTGTATGTAGAGTACACTGATACAGGTGCATGTTTGTGTATGTAGAGTACACTTATGAAGGTGCATGTGTGTATATCGAGTACACTTATGAAGGTGCATGTGTGTGTATAGAGTACACTTATGAAGGTGCATGTGTATATAGATTACACTTATGAAGGTGCATGTGTGTGTGTATATCGAGTACACTTATGAAGGTGCATGTGTGGGTGTATATACTCTAAATCAACCTCGCATTTCCCCTGCAGGATCCTGTAATGTTATAACAATAGTTTTTTACCATTTTTTCTGGCAACAAAACTGACACCTTTTTACAAGGAATCATGTTTGCATTACCCACAATACCTGCGGTCAGACTGCGGTCAGAAAAAAAAGGGTAAATAACCTATTATTATATTTTGCTACTGTAATGCTCAAATGACGTAGCCTAACATTCAAACGACATTACAGTACCACAGTGTTTGGATTGCAAGTGAGTTAGATGAGTAACTTCAGAAGTTGAGCTGTAGAGAAGCCCGGTTGACAATGTACAGTGTTGGAACATTGTCAGGGGTGTTATCTGAACAACGACTACCCTCCACGTTTGTGTCAGACACGCACTTTTACTGCACTTGCCGTGTTGTCTGTTTATTAAAGCTGACTGTGCATCTCTGCATGGAGCTGCACATTAGGTTGTTCGGGCGCCTCAGTGGCGAGATGTTAACTACTTCGCAAGGTATGCAGGATATCATGGGTTCGATCCCGACCCTGACGCCTGCTGCTGCATATTTGGAGTTTGCGTCTCTCTCCCCGTGGTCGTGTGGCTTTTTCTCCCGGTCTTCCGGTTTTCCCCTCCACATTTAGAAACATGCGTGTAGAGTATTTGGCTGCTATACATTTCCACATGATGGGCTATGTTCGTTGAGCTATCATTTATGGCCAGATCGCTTCTAAAAAGGAGCTATATAGCTCAGTCGGCCTTACCTGGTAAACTAAATCATTTTTCGTTGTTTTTAGTTTAAGTAACATCCAAGTATATTGACACATGTAAAGTAATTTTCATTGTAAGAGGCAGTTGAGGAAGACCATCTCTAAAATGTTTTATATATATAAAGTGTTATTTTTCTGTTGATATTGTTGAGGGTATATTATGTAGCATTGTGAGTGGAACATGGTGGAAAATTATGGATGGTGAGACATGGATGAGGCCAAGAGGTGAAGTCAACAACATCGGTGTGACCCTCATCCCAAGTATATTTGACCTTGGAAGAAACCTAAGGCTACGCTATTACAGCAAGTGGCAAGTTGACAATTTCAATGCCATGAGTGCCACTGGCTGAGGAAATGGGGTACGCGTTATGAGATTTGAAGCCACTGCAGGAAATCAATGATTCCACCGGTACCGAGGAATGGGGAATAATCTCTCACTAAACCCGCCTTTCGTAACACCACCAGGACCCACCGTGGACTCCGTACAGAACCAACGAACACTGGCTCAGCACATTTTCAGAATCAACTGATCATAGCAACCTTCTGAAAATAAGTAATCAGTGACGGGATGCAGTTCCACTTGGACTCATGTTGTTTGTGCATCATTCAACAGGTTTTATTTGCTCTGGAGTTAGGTTCAATTTAGGCTGAACTGTGGTATGCATATACAGTACTGTGTCAGCAAGTGTTATTCAACCGGGAGTCTTTGTCAGTCTTTACACAGCTTGAATGGCTTGTTTCTGCAGGCTGTATAGGTCAGCACATTTTTAAAGAGATATGTAAGTTATTTTAACGAAATTGACCATTATAATGTGCTGCGTGGCTGAGTACCATGGACATATGGTGGGAAACTGTCAAAGTATGAGTAGGAGAAAGATATACTGCAGTGTATGAGAAGGTAACAACGGCATGTGTGCCAAGCAGACTCTTCACCTCTTACAAAGTTAAACAGTACGATACCTAGAAGTATGCAAATTCAATCATATATATAAAACACATTTTAAGAGAAGAAACCAACGTTTCTAAAAATTTATGTAAACGTGTATATACATTCTTGTGTCGGTGTAGGGAGTATTTTGGAGACGTCTTTTTCAAGAACAAAAACGTGTGTTTGGGCAGTCGGTACCGTTTGCACAACTTGCACAAGGACAGACTTTTCTAGTGGTTTCTTATTTGGATATGCGAAATATGCTGAGTGGCCATCCATTGAGTAGGCAGCAGAAAATCTGTCAAAACTGGACCCCTCCCCCCCTCCCTGTACGCACGTGGACTTTTTACCCCCCCCTACCCCACCTGAGTACGCACGCCTGACAGCACCCCCCCCCCCGAATCCTATAGAACGGCCGATATGTAATACACGCAGAAACGATGAAGGATTAATAATAATATTAACGTGTTTAAGCAAACAGATAGTCCACCGCCGGACTATCTAACTCATTTGAAGGCCAATGTAGACAAATTATTATCGAGGCTTCACCCCCCACCCCTATCCTATGCGTACGTAAATTGTAGTAGACCCCCCATACGCAAGCGTACGCATTTGGGTTAACCACCACTCTCCCCCCTCCATGCGTACGTACTAAATGGATGGCCCCTAAGTTGGATTTAGAATGTTATACAGTACTGGTATGGTCCTGTAACTCTCTTCTGTAAATTCTGTCATGAGCTTCTTTGTTCATATTGTAGGGGATTGTCCACTTCGGTTATAGAGGTGGGATGATTCAACCCACCAGCAATTTGGTTATTTTCTGTGATTAATTGTAACATTGTGGTGGATGGTAGCACCTACATTGGCTGCTGGGGTAATATTTTACCCGTTACAATATGCGAACGGGAAAAAAAAACGTGTATCCTGACACACGTTATTCAACGCACGTATCTGGATCTCAAGAGTCAATATGAATTGATTGATCTCTACTGCTCTGTTGAAATCCTGTTGTGCTGAAAATACTAAGCAGTTGTGTGTGTGTGGGTGAGGATGGAAACTGCAGCACGATAGGTGTTAGTTCAACACGTAGGCTTTCACGACCGATATTAAACCCGTTGATTACAATTACAACCAGCCACAATTCTGGCTTATGCTTGATGAGGCTGGTTGTAATTACCAGCAAAACGTTGTACTCGAATTGTAAATGTTGCGGGTTTACTCTCCAACATGCCGGTGTGCTGAACTAGAGTCTAATTTACACGTTATGTTTACTTGACAAACCTTACTAATTGGCTGTGTCGGGTGGTGGCGGGTTTAACGACACCTTTATATTTTTTAAACGATCTAACGCAAAACAAACTCTTCAGCAGCACGAGAGGCGTTATCTTGATTTGAAGCTTTCGTGACTGCAGGAATCCATACTCTTTGGTTCTTTCGGTAAAGTCACGTGGTAGGTAGAAATAAAATAATAGATCACGACGTTTCGATCGCAGGTGAGACAACCCTGCTGTGATTGTCTCACCTGATGACGGTCGCTTGTGTTGCGATCGCAACGTCGTGATCTATTATTTTGTCTACCTACGTGACTTTACCCGAAATAACCAAAGAGTATTGGTGTTATCTTTTTTAACGATGATCTCGGATGTACCAATTTTTTTATGTAAAATACAATTCGTTTTTTTTTATAAATCATCTAAAAAACAGTATTTTTTTTCTTGCAACACGGTGTACAATGGACGAGGAGCTGAGCACAAGAGCCAATATGGTGAGGGACAATCAGGTTCAGAACAGGCATGGTTGAGAGTTGGTGAATCACATAAAGGTCAGGGGTATAGGTGGCACAGCAGAGTGGTCAGGTGGGGGACACCAGCCGCCACTGCCACCTGGCAGACTAAGCGAGCGAACAAGAGACTATCAGCCCCAGTGGAAGTCCCTGTGGACGGGATGTAGGAGAAATTTACTTAATTCTAACACATAATTATAATAGATAAAATAACTTATAACAACCAGAAAAAATGCTAGATACAGGAGTATAAAATAAATGAGTTATAAACAGAATTGCTCAGTGGGGAGACACTGTTGCCAAGGGGGTGGGTTATAAAAGTGCTGTATAATCAGAGGCTGGGATTCAAAACAGCCTACTGAGTGTGTTCAACATATTTTAGTCCCAGACTGCTCCAGACAGCAGCGCTATGCAGACTTCCTAAAACCCCAGGGGATGGTTGTTGGGCTTCTCCACTCTACGGAGGCAATCACGGTGATTGTACATCACAGATATCAGTTCGGCACAGAGAAGGTACCGTAATCCCAAGCAACAGCTGACTCGTTTTGGGTTGAAACGACCAAAGTTTGAGGCTGGCAAGTTCTACTTCTTTCGTTCCCAGAAGTCTGTAACGCATGTATGTGTGGCCACGGTTATCATCAGCCATGATCAGTCATCTGCGGAATTAAGCCATCCCTCACAATCCCGTGATGCAACAGTCTCGTTCCTGCAAATGATCTCATGTCATCACTCCATCTCCTTGGTGGACGTACTCTCAGGTACCACTTCGCCGTCAGGTACCACTTCGAGCGATGTGTCCAAGCTCATTGAATTTCTCTAACTTGTGAGTGTTCTCTTACATGCATTTGTTCTCGAAGCCATCTTTGTCTCTCGATGTCGTTCCACTATGCTCCTCTCCATGATATGTAAACTTTAAAATGTTTTGTTATCCATGTTCTTTGTCAATGTGTTCATGTCTTTTGTCTATGTCATAGCAGGTCATATACAGTACACCGATTGCAGACTTTATTCTTGAGGTCCATTGGTATGGTGCTTTGCATGACTGGCTTCAGTTTTCTACAACAAACTCAAACCCGTTCTTTATTGTATAACTTTAATCCCAGTTCATCTTCAATGTCTGGCCTAGGGATGCATTTTATACTTGTGTCCTTCCAACACACTTCTATATTATTATCTGTTTTGCTGATAAAAAATATTGAGCACCACTATTCAGCATTCGTTATACCTTTTTAAAATAATTTCCATCACTTATGGGATTTGGTTTAACGCGTAGGCTTTCGCGACCAATATCATCCATAATACAGGTTTTTTTGGGTTTGATCGTGTAAATATATAATTATGTCGTTAAACCTGCCACTACCCGACACAGCCAATTAGTAAGGTTTGTCACGTAAACAGAACATGCCAATTCGTTTCTAATACAGCACACCAGTGTGTTGGAGAGCTAAGCTACAACATTTATAATCTGAGTACGACGTTTCGCCAGTAATTACAGCTAGTTTCATCAGATGACAGCCAGATTTGTGGAGAAGTCCACCTGTTTCATTCCTTAAATAGAGGCGTAGATGTGATGACAACACTTGTGCACTCTTCTTGCGCGAGATTGGATTTGCATGTCAAATCAACTATGAAAATAATCTCACTTGTCCGTTGACACTCCAGTGCTACTGTCCGTGGTATATCACAGTAGAACTTAATCCTGTCGTGTTTAACATTGTGTTAGGAACTGCTCTCAAATCTAAACCCTATGAAAAATATTTATATTACTTTAATAATTTAATAAATGACAGGTGTTTGTACTTTCAACATTACAAAGCTTGAGAATTTTATTAAGCTGTGTAGTAAATCATCATCTTATAGTAAACAAACACAATTATATCTCGCATATTGTAGGTATTTATTAGTTTGGTACTATTGGTAAATTGTATGCGGGAAAATATATATTTATGATGAAGGACAGGTGGGTGAAATGTGAGAAGCCCTGTGTCACAGCTAAGCGGTTACTGAGCTAAACCATGAAATATAATCACGACAACACATACAATTATCCCGACTCAATATTCTATTTTGTGTTGACTAACGTAGCAGTCTTTTTACATCACTGCTGTAAATAAGTTAGTACGACATTGCTTTTATATGTGTGCTGTTCACAGAATATGCTGTGTGATTCTGATTTTTGAAATTTGTGTTTGAGCAACACTGCTAATGAAGTTCAGTAAATGTTTGTTCCATTCAATGCAGTATAACAATTTAGAACTTAATATTTTAAAGATTGGTGCACTCCTGCCCTTAGCTCCACCTCCAGTGACCCCAGCCCCAGTGACCCCAGCCCCAGTGACCCCAGCTCCAGTGACCCCAGCTCCAGTGACCCCAGCTCCAGTGACCCCAGCTCCAGTTGACCCCAGCTCCAGTGACCCCAGCTCCAGTGACCCCAGCTTCAGTGACCCCAGCTCCAGTTGACCCTAGCTCCAGTTGACCCCAGCTCCGGTGACCCCAGCTCCGGTGACCCCAGCTCCAGTGACCCCAGCTCCAGTGACCCCAGCCCCAGCGACCCCAGCCCCAGTGACCTCAGCTCCAGTGACCCCAGCTTCAGTGACCCCAGCTCTAGTGACCCCAGCTCCAGTAACCCCAGCTCCAGTGACCCCAGCCCCAGCGACCCCAGCCCCAGTGACCTCAGCTCCAGTGACCCCAGCTCCAGTGACCCCAGCTCCAGTGACCCCAGCTCCAGTGACCCCAGCTCCAGTGACCCCAGCTCCAGTGTCCCCGGCTGTAGCTCCGCTTCGGCTCAGGAGCACAACGTATAAAATTGTGAAACTGTGCTCCAGTTCCTGGGACTCCGTGCCGGAGCTTGGCCAACCTGAGTCTGTTGTGATGTAAACCACATGAACGCAAAGACATGAAGAGCACTTCCTTGAGGCTAGTGTTTCTAAAACTGTTTTGGTCCGCTGACCACTCAGCCGATGCAAACATTTCTGTGGACCACCCAGCCCCCCCACCCCTGGTGACAAAGCGCATTCACTTCTCTCTACATTGCATGAATACAAAATTATTTATATTATGGGAACATTCTTATTTTTATGAAGCTATAAGGTTTTTTTTAGGGGTGACATTTAGATGTTAGGGTAGTTTAATCAGGGTAGTTACCTCACTTCATTTTTTGTTATTAAAAACATTAAGTATAATATGAATTCATGTCCGAAACAAAACGTATAAACAGTGTCATTATTGTCCGGATCAACCTGCGTTTGCATCACAGCCCCGTGGACCACCTGGAGGACCGTCCCGGGCCACCGGTGGTGTGGGGACCGCACTCTGAGATCCACTGCTTTCGGATATATATACTGTCGTACATTCATGAATGGCATTGCATTTTCTAACGTGCGTATGTATGTTGAGTAACGCTTGCCATACATGTTCTGCGTTAATAGCTGTCCAGGTGACACACATGTTGCTGCTAGGCTTTGTGGGATCTGGCAGTCTATCAGGAGTATACTAAATTATTAAATGCCTTGCTTCAGTTTCAGAGTAATCGCTGATGTGGCCCACTGTTGTTAAATATTTAACGTCACATAATGAGGCCACTACATTGAAATTACTAAAATGTAATTTATAAAATAAATACGTTACTGTATATATTTCAGTCATATACTCTGCAGGATTTATTACAGTGCTTTAATGCCATTCTCAAAGTCAATGTTATTGTCTGCCCAAATGAGCATTGAGGCGATGCTCATCTGTTACAGTCCTGAGCCAATGGTGGAAATTCCACATTTATATAGCAGGGGTGAGTCTACCAATAGAGGCAACCACTGTTGACTTCCCCGCAATGTGGAACTGTATTCATTTTCAATGACTCAAGAGTACCACATTTCTAAACACAATGCTGTGAAAAAAACATCTTTGGTATTCCATTTGGTGTTTACAACTGCTTTTATCCACATCATCAAAGGAATTGATATTTTTTTCTCTGCACAGGTCTATATCATTTTGGTGGTAGAACTTTGTATTTTTTTGGTAAATAGGAATGGTATTCCAACTCAAATTTGGCTGTGACTACACATTTTATTTAAAAAATGCAAACAAATCACACGGTTACAATAACATGTGATGATCATTGTAGCAGAATTTAAAATAATAGCATTTTTCCCAATTATATTCCAATCATCGTCTTTGCTTCATATGATGGGGAGAATATCGAATCAATAATTTTAGAACAGTGCCTTCCCCGTGTATTAGAGAATAGCCATGGAAGGAGATATCACATAACTACTCCTTAAAACTCTTAATACTAGACTTTGTACATGCCCTGCTTCACTCCAATGTTCATCACATTACAGTCAAACCAATATTTTACATTCTAAGAGGTGAATTTTTTTGTGCCAAATGTGATAAATCAGATGTATCATGACAGTTTTGTTGTATGCACTCATCAACTTGCTCAACTAGAGAACCAAGTTTAATCACGGGCCGCTGTCAGATTCAAACCCAGGTGTTTAAGTGCTGCTCACTCAGTGTTCTTCCTTCTGCCACCAGTTGCACGATATTTTTTGTTAGATAAGTACTGTACAATCTAGATTTGAAGTTTTTCGTGACTGCAGGGATCCATACTCCTTTTGTTCTTTCGGTAAAGTCACGTAGGTAGAAAATAAAATAAATGCAATCACGACGTTTCTGGTGCCTGTCATCAGGTGGAACAACCACATCAAGAAACAATTGCTATCTGTTTCAATTGCTATTTGTTTCTTGCTGTGGTTGTTCCACCTGATGACAGGCACTTGTGTTGCGCCTGAAACGTCGTGATTGAATTCATTTTATTTTATACCTACGTGACTTTACCGAAAGAACCAAAGAGTAAGCACTGTACATTGCAATGCTTATGAGAGCATCAGACACATATAGTGTAATCTTCACATGAAAATCACATTGTGAGCATTATTTTAAGTCAAACTAGTGATGTCAACATGGGCCGGCAGGGTGATATGGTGGTAATACTTTGTGCCTCACAGAAAGAAAGTCTGGGTTCGATTCCTGACATAGTCGCCTTTGTGTGGAGTTTGCAAGTTCTCCCCCTGGGGATTTCGCCAGGTTCTCTGGTTCCCACGCATAGCTAAAACTATTTTACTTGTAACGCTACCGGTATTGGCCAAACATCCAAAACGCTGACACATTACCTGCAAAATTACTCAATTGTAATGAAACAGCCACAGCATCGCTCCCTGTTGCAAAAACGTGGCAGAAACCTGCTGAAGATGATGAGTCCTGAGACTCAGTGAGGCTTTTCTGACCTAAACAAGCGTCATAACAATCATACGTAAAATAATACTCATGTTAAATCTCTAAAACTGAGCAGGGTAATTGATGATAAAAAATGTTTTTAATATGTAGGTTGCACGACCAAACAGTGATGATGTGCATTGTAAATACAAGGCAACTTTCAAACTGCTTTTTGTGTTTAGTTTGTTGTCCTATCCCCACGAAACCTCTGATTAGTATGGTGCGAAAGAAGTTCAACATACATGCATACAAAAGGGTAATATAATTGAAAATTACTTTAAAAAAATAGTAAGGCTCTATCACTGTGCGAACGTTTTGCATGCAGAATGTTAACGTAGCAAAATGTGGGACAAAGAATAGAATTATCTGCATAGTCAAACAATTACATGCATGCATGCTTGTGGATATGTAAACATTATACAAAGTATAAACTGGATCATCACGCACCATAATTTCACCATTCATATTTTTTATAAATATATATGTACTTTATTATTTTGTGAAAGTGACTCTTTGTCTTGGAAAATGGACATTTTGCTTTTGTTCCCTAAACAGATTTTGCACAAATCAAACATGTTGTAATATTCGTCGTGGCGAGAATGACTAAACTCTTCCCGCAGCCCCGTGTTCGATCTGCCAATGTGTCAACAAAGAGGCCAGTCTCGATCCAGCACGTTAGAGGCTTCTTTTGTGAAATGGGATTAGAGAAGGATAAAGGGTGAATGTGCAAAAACATTTGCTCGTGAAAGTCACATCTGTCTGCCTATTAATTAAAGTACATTACAAGTGTGCCGTATATATTTTTTGATTTAAAGCTTTCGTGACTGCAGGGATTCATATTCTTGGTTCTTTCGGTAAAGTCACGTAGAAGGGAAACAATAAAATAATAAAAATATAAAACAATAAAATTCTCACGACGTTTCGACTACAACACAAGCAATCATCATCAGGTGTGAGAACCACAGCAAGAAAATTTGAAAAAAGTGGCATTTTTTTTAACGTTAGCACCACGGAGAGCGATTTGGCAGTTATTCAGATGGACGAGTCCATCTATGTTCGGAAAAGAGGAGGGGGCAGACGAAAATAATGGATGCGGTCTGCAAGCCACCGTAAGCGTGAACAATCAATTAAGACCCGAAATGGTTTATCAAATCTTTCCAATGATTGCTAAGCCAGAATCCATCTTCTCGGTTGAAATTGTCTCTGTGTTTGTATATGTGGATAGTCTCATGAACGAATCTTTCATGGTAGCCAGATGGCTTGCAAAGAACCTCTGTCTTGGAGAAGTCAATGTCATGTGAACCTACTGAATTATAACAGTGGTCTGCCACGGCCTCGGTGTTGGTCCTACTGTGTTTAGGTCTGCTTTGTGTTCACGAATGCGGTCCGAGACATGTCGTTTGGTTTCTCCAATGTAACTACTACCACAGATGCAGCTTAGTTTGTAGATGCCAGGGTACTGTATGTCCGGAATCACATCTTTTACAGACGGAACCAGATCACGGATTTTATGTAATGTGTTGAATCAGACCTGGATCTTGTGTTTATTCAAGATTTTGGAGATCTTTTTTGTGATCCCCGCAATGTAGGGTAAAGTGATGGTTTTGAAAGGCTCCTCAAGAGGGTCCTTCTTCATGGTTGGAGTGATAGCTTTGCGGATTGTGTAGTCGGAGTAACCATTAGCCTTAAGAGCTTGGTGTACGTACTTGAGTTCACTGGCTATGTGTTCCTGGTCGGATATGCATTGGGCTCTATGGTGCAGAGTCTTGATGAGGGAATTCTTCTGGGATGGATGCTGGTGGGAATCCGGTTTCAGGTAAGCATCCGTATGGGTAGCTTTCCTGTAGACAGATTGGCTCATTGAACCATCAGGTCTCTTTTTTATTAGGACATCTAAAAAAGGTAGCTTGCCATCTTTTTCGACTTCAATGGTAAATCTGATGGCTGGGTGTATGGAATTGATGTGGTCGAGGAATTGGTCTAGAGCAGGCCGGCCATGTAGCCAGATGACAAAAGTGTCATCCACGTACCTCTTCCATAAGGTTGGGCGCAGAGTGGCAGTCTGGATGGCCTCAGTCTCAACTTTACCGAAAGAACCAAGAATATGTGCCGTATATGTTTTGGAAAGCGTGTCCATATTTGTTCAACATACAGTGTCTTATCGACAAATACATACAGTACTGTACTGCAATTACAGTAGATACATATTCCTTCTTGTAAAAATAAGTATATTGCAGTTAAGTGTTACATGCCAGCTTGTGGTTAAATTAAATCTGCAGTACAGTATGACATATGGCTACTCAGAATCTGTTTATTCTGGTATATCGTATGAGTTGGTTGATTTTTAAGAGATAAAAATACGCACAAATGAGTGTTGGGTGGTGCTCATCTTCCTTGGCAGTCCTGAGCTCTTGGTTAAATGTCACATTCCCATGCCAGGGACCAGTCTCTCCACCTTATATGCATGATTGACTTTTCCACAAACCGGGAACTCATTGTTTCTACCATGGAGGGATGATAGGTTGAGTGAGCGTCTGACCGGATTTTCAATTTTAAAATAATTCAGTTTTGGGTTAGGCGGTCTGTCAGATTGAGTGCATAATGTCTCTTCTATTTGAAACATCATTACCCATCTGCAGCAGTTTGTCTGCTGCGGATGGGTAATGTACCCCGATGTTCCATTTGGAAGGACAGAGGACATCTGTCATTAAAAACATTTCCTTACAAGCACTCAACAGACTCTGATTGTGTTCTAAATAGAGTTCATTGTCTGATGTTGGCTTCATGAGGTTATTTTGGAAGATATCTGCCAACTTGCTATGGCTGTGTTAAACAATGGGACTCATTTGAAATGTAATATAGATGGCCATTACAGACTTATGTCTGCAGTCTGTCAGCTGCTTTAACGGCGCAATTTGTGGCCTAAAAATATGCTTTACAACATCTCTATATTTTTGTGATTGTAATTTGTCATCAATATCATCGTCGTCATCATCAAATAACTACTACCAAATACCGTAATCCTGAATGCCAGCAATCACATCAGCTCTAGAAAGTTCTTCAGGAAGTAATCACGTGAGTGAAAGACTGCCTGGGAATGCCAGGTGTTTTGCAGGCTTGGGCCGTGTGGAATTTCATGCCAACAATTTTCTGTAAATGATGAGATACCTATCACGACAATGCCTCCAGCCTTGTCTAAGCCATAGCATTGTACATGCAATGCGGTATTCACATGACATGCGTGCAACTCATGACGGGAGTCACGTGATCTACTGTTTGTGTCTTGTTAAATCTCGAGGTATCCAGGAGATGGCAGGACAGCAATGGATTGAATCTAACTGTGTGCATGAATTTTCTCCAGTTACTTCAATTTCCTCTCACAAGTGAGACACTTGTTAATGGGATTGGCCAAACATTTAAATGCAGAACCCTCTTGAAAAATAATCATGAGACTCAGTCAGGCTTCTGCTGGCTACAAGGTCATTATCATAGTCATCATCAGTCGTTTTTGGAGAGTAATGTATGTATGTATGTTGAACTTCTTTCGCACCACACTTAACCAACCGTGCTAATCGGAGGTAATGTGTAACTGTAGTTACATTACCAGAGGCAGGTTCCTGCAATGCTCTTTTTCAATGTGTAATCACATCACAGTTATGCATGTATAATGTCCTAGCTGTATGCTTATGATAAAAAATTTAAATCCAAGAATGATGCCAAAACAAAAGGGGAAATTACCATACCATTAGCCTTTATATATTAAATTACCCTCATGTATGTTAACATATAATATATGTTACTTTGGGAGATAGCTAACAGATTAAGCTGCTTTAAACATACTCAATCATAACGCCCAGCCAGCAAAGGACCGTTGCGACAATCGTGTGACCTCTTCCGACGGCATTCACAACAAAATACTTCTTATGGGAAAGCGTTACTTGACTTTAATACCTCAAACAAATTGAAATCGGAGACTGATTAACATCCCCAGTATCCTTCAGGAAGCTGCGCGTGGGGAGAGAGCTGATTAGAGGAACGGTGCTTAGAGTGAGTGTGGGTCTCCTCGGACGTGAGGCACGTGGACGTGAGGCACGTGGCAGTGAGGCACGTGGACGTGAGGCACGTGGCAGTGAGGCACGTGGACGTGAGGCACGTGGCAGTGAGGCACGTGGCAGTGAGGCACGTGGACGTGAGGCACGTGGCAGTGAGGCACGTGGACGTGAGGCACGTGGCAGTGAGGCACGTGGACGTGAGGCACGTGGACGTGAGGCACGTGGACTTGAGGCACGTGGACGTGAGGCACGTGGACGTGAGGCACGTGGAAGTGAGGCACGTGGACGTGAGGCACGTGGCAGTGAGGTACGTGGACTTGAGGCACGTGGCAGTGAGGCACGTGGACGTGAGGCACGTGGAAGTGAGGCACGTGGCAGTGAGGAACGTGGCAGTGAGGCACGTGGCAGTGAGGCACGTGGACTTGAGGCACGTGGACGTGAGGCACGTGGACGTGAGGCACGTGGCAGTGAGGCACGTGGCAGTGAGGCACGTGGACGTGAGGCACGTGGACGTGAGGCACGTGGACGTGAGGCACGTGGCAGTGAGGCACGTGGCAGTGAGGCACGTGGACGTGAGGCACGTGGACGTGAGGCACGTGGACGTCAGGCACGTGGCCTTGAGGCACGTGGACGTGAGGCACGTGGACGTGAGGCACGTGGACTTGAGGCACGTGGCAGTGAGGCACGTGGACGTGAGGCACGTGGACGTGAGGCACGTGGACTTGAGGCACGTGGACGTGAGGCACGTGGACGTGAGGCACGTGGACTTGAGGCACGTGGACTTGAGGCACGTGGACGTGAGGCACGTGGACGTGAGGCACGTGGACTTGAGGCACGTGGAAGTGAGGCACGTGGACGTGAGGCACGTGGACTTGAAGCACGTGGACGTGAGGCATGTTGGCTTGAAGCACGTGGACTTGAGGCACGTGGACTTGAGGCACGTGGACGTGAGGCACGTGGACTTGAGGCAGGTGGACTTGAAGCACGTGGAAGTTTTACTGCGAGGTTTGACGCCGATTACGATCGATGCTGTGACTAAATGTAAAACGGGCTCGAGGTGGTCCAAGGGAGATAGATGGTGGATCGATGGCAATGCATTAGTTGGACTGCTGTGACTTGTTTGTGTGAGGCGATGGGCGCAGTTTAGAAATAAATAAATAGTGCACCTAACGAGTGCACCTTGCCTGGCACAAGTGCCGTGGAGACGTCACCGCCACTTCGTGGCGAATGGCGGCTGCTGTTGTTGTTGTTGCAGGGTAGAAGTGACTGGAAAAAGTGAGACTCTACCAGAGTAGCTAACTACCAAATCATCCATTCCTCCTGATAGCGAAGAGGAGGAATAATTAAAAGTGAAAGCGTCTCGTGAAAGAAAATCACTTTGTTGTATTTTGACAGTCAAGATTGGACTTCTTCATTCGTTTACATTCAAGCATAAACAAAAAGTTATTGTTTAATTTACATTCATACACCTCATGTGATTTCTTTTTTTTTAAACAAAGCGAGAGAATTTTCTCCGTAAACTTGGTTACAATAAAGGCCAGTCATACATTACCTCTGGACTGCGCAGGATTGTTAACTTGACATGCACGTTATACAGGCTCACATTTGACTGTCGTCGTAGTGTACCTTGCATTTGCGTTACCCGTGATGATTTTGAGGTCATTTGGAATGGAGACGAGGATTTCGTTATTCATACAATGAAAAGTTTACGTGCATTGCGTTCAAAACGACACACCTCACCAAATGTAGTTTTTTTAATTAAATATTTTCCTTGTTCTTCATAATACAATCTGTTGAATCGATGAGTGGTGAGGAACAACTGAGGTCAGAGAGGCAGTGCATAAAAATAAGCACTTCAAACTATCATCTAAAACTATAAAAACTTTTATTTTATTTTACCAGGTAAGGCCCACTTAGCTATATAGCTCTTTCCCAGAAGCGACCTGGCCACAAATGATAGCTCAACAAAGTGGCTTATCACGTGGAAATTTATATCAGCCAAATGCTCCAAACGAATGCTTCTAAATCCACGTGACTACGGGAAGAGAGAGACGCGCAAACTTCAAATATACAGCAGCAGGCGTCGGGGTCAGGATCGAACCCACAATCTCCTGTATACCAGGCGAGGTAGTCAACATCTCGCCACCGTTGCACCTATTTTTCACCTATATGGCTTTAATTCAGGCAAGAAAATCATAATGAATGTGTTTCAATACTAACAGGATATATAGTTAAAACTCGACCCACATTTATACCAAGTGTGGTAATACATGTTATGAGCAGCACGTACAAACGGTGTGTTACTGGACTGTTGAATAAACTACAAGGTTAAGCTTCTCAAATATATTTGAGAATATAATGGGATAACATGAAACCAATAACTTGGACAGTAATGTGGGTACACTTGTACATACCCACATTAGTTTGACTCAGTTAATTAGGGTGGAGAATTAGGGGGCATCCTTGTCCTGGATCACAACCAGCACGGCTGAATTGATGGAAGTGCAGACACGACTTATAAATACGTAATGTGGCACTGTCTGCTCGATAATTGAAACGCTACAGGTCGTTGAATTGCCATTGTTGCCTCTGAGCCGCTTTATATGGAACACACTTAAGGAGAGTGGTATGGCGGGCCCCTGTTTCTAATGCAGCGTAATGTGCGTGTATTTTTTTTATTGATTATTCAGCTTTGATAACAATGAAACCTAATATCTCCTACTCAGAAAATAGGTTTAAATTGCGTTGTATGCAAGCAAGCAAGGTTCGGGCTCGTAACCCACTGGAAAAGGCCAAAGAAAAATATGTAATGAAGTAACTTCTGTGAGTCAACAGCTGGGCCTTATTGTCACATGTCGAACATATCCCCGGATATTCTTGGCATGGACTGGGAAATGTGCTCAGTGAGCTCAGAGGATAGCAGACAATTCATAAGCAAGGCCAGCTCATGTGAAGACCCATTACTGTAGGTGTGGTGATATGAGAGGTATATTCAATGATGGGGTATATTATGCAGATACTATTTTTGATAACTTTAGAATCACTTCTCTGCAATATAATGGGTAACAGCATTAATTTAGCATGCAACTCCTCTGCTTAAAACATAGGCATTAGGAAGATCACTGGTTATCATTGATGTGATCGATAATTAATTGGCCATAATGCTGATAATTGACTAACATATCTGCTTGTAACACATTTTCCCAGTGTTCATGGACCTTCTAAAAACATTGCAATTTACAAATAAAATTTAGAAAATGTTGTGGAACATCAGATTTGACTATAACCTAATACTTCATCGGCGCTTTTTGCCCAGCGCATGCACTGCTGATATATTCCGCACCCATACTCATCTTGCTCATGTACATCAGGTTTATGGCTCATGTACATAATCTAACCTAATATGGCTACTGTTAAAACTCTCACCCACCCCAATACTCCAAAATATCCATTGCTTTGAAGCCAGTTCCAGATCAATGTCCAGATGGTCTTTCTGATCAAGATCTTCAAAGACTCGCTCCTGCCTTACATGTCTCTCTTATCTCACTGTACTCCCACAGGCAACCTCTGCTTAGTGGTTGTTTGCATTTTCCCTTTTGCTGCCCATCTTGTCTGGATGTCCCTCCCCATGACCACCTGTGCTTGTTCAAGTCCATGCTCAAGGCCTTTCTCTTCCCATATGTCCAAAACTTACTTTTCTCCAAACGACTTTTCTCCCCAAAAAAATACTGTATATATGTATAGACTTACTTCTCCACTATAATGCACATGCCTCACTGTTTGTCGTAGTATCATGATACGTGGTTGCCTTTAGCCACTCTACATTTCCATATTAAAATTGTATTGTGTGTAGTGTATGTGGATCAGGAACACATGGTTCAAGGAACAAACACAAATCAGACATTTGCCAAATTCTAAAATTTATCCACAAGCTACTCAATTGGAATTACACGTAGAAATCATCACCCCCTACTGGCAAACTAATGCCTGTTTGCAGGTCAGGTGCTGTGTCAACTTATGCCCACAGGGACAGCTGCTGCTGGGGGTGCCCTTTCAAATATTTGAGATGAGATGTGATGTAAAGTGTTTTTAGGGAAACCCCGGGATATAGGGCTCTATATATTTAAAAAAACCCATAAAGAATTATTAAATAGACAATTAGGAAAAGTAAATTGGCTGGGGCAGACAGAATGACGGCGAATGGATGGGAATGGTCATGGATGAATTGTAGCCAAAGGTGGGAATGTGTCCATGAGGACAGCCACCGTAGAGATAGCGATGAGACGAGATCACGTGCAGGAGTGAGCTGGATGGTTATCAGCACTGGACCAACAGTGAAGAGACGATGGCTTCTGGCGAGAGTGTTTATCGGGCGTGCTTTTCAAGTTTCAAGTTTCATTTATTAGGTATAGCCCTGTGAGCCATGCGGCTCTTGAGTCGGGTGCAACCTCAACAAACAAAATATGAACAGAGAAACATCTTAAAGCGACGACGCGCAACAGAAACATCCTGGATAAACCAGCAAATCTCCCAGAAAAAAAAACACCGTATTACAACGCTGTGTGCAAAATTCCCAGTGTGATGCAAGATAAACAATGACAACCATAAGACAATTTAGATTCAAGTTATCAGGCCAACTCCGCACTTCCGCAAGAAACATGGCTTAACCATATGTTTTAGAAATCACCAAAATAAAGCTATAAAATACAATGTAACAACAGTAATCATAGAAACTTTGATTCAAATTTAACAATAAACGATATACATAACATGTATGAACAAACTTGCAGCCATATCTGTCAGCATGACACTCCCCGTGTATGATGTGTGAGTGAGTCAATGGTGGTGAGTGTATGATGTGTGAGTCAGCGTATGATAAGTGAGTCAGTGTATGATGTGTGAGTCAGTGGTAGTGTGAGTGAGTGTAGAATGTGTGAGTGAGTCAGCGTAGTGTGGCCCGCTATTGACTCTGCGTGACTTGTCTTTGGTAGTAAATTTGCGAGTGAGATAAACATTGGATACAGTATTTCTAGATCGTACTCCTGTGGGTAAAAATGGAGCACTGCACTTGGTAATGTTTACACAGAGCTTGACTGAGAGGCCGGAAGTTTCATGCAACGTTTTTGGAAAGATTTTGCGGATTAAAAAAAAAGTGGAATATGAATGATTTAGCTATTTTCATACTTTTAGAATGTTTTATTTCAAAATGACTTGTATTTTTGTGTTTGTAGATAGCACAGCACTGTTAAGTGGTATTATTCTGTATAATAAGTATGACTGCATGTTTTCTTTTTACTCCCACCCATAACTCATTATTTCACTCCCCACCTCTGTCCTATTTCAGTCAGTCTGCTGTTCAATCTCTTATTCATTCCTTAACTTGATGGCAAGGTTTCCCAGGAGGCTAACGTATCATCCTCGGTTCTCTCATTAATATTGGACAAAAGAGGCACTTGAGATAATTTCCTTCCTGTGGTGGTTCTGCACCAGAATCTTTGTTTAGACTGGAGGAATTTGATGAGCTATAAGGCTCTTTTTCACAGATGTCCATTAGAAGTGGATCAACAAGTTAAAACGAATGAACAATACAAAAACAACGATAGTGCACAATAAATAAAAAAGGTAAGCAAGACGCTAAATGTTTTTAAATTATCTTCTTTGGTTCTTTCGGTAAAGTCACGTAGAATGAGAATAAAATAATAAATTAATAAAATAAAATAACACAATAATATTCTCACGACGTTTCGGCCACAACACAAGCGACCTTCATCAGGTGAAGGGACGAGACTGTCTGGTAGGACAGCGCTGGAGTGAAAGAGCCACGTTCAGATCACGGCCTTTAAGCTGTGTGAGAGGAACAAAGCGCCTTGACAAAGGAATTAGCATATAATTTAGCATTGAAATGGCTGAATGATTAGCTTGTGACTGGTCACAGAAATAGTTATGTTAAAAGTTAAAGCATACACATCCGCAGAGGCACCCCTTGACAATGGAATTAGCATAGAATTTAGCATTGAAATAGCTAAGTTAAAGCATACACATCCGCAGAGGCACCCCTTGACAATGGAATTAGCATAGAATTTAGCATTGAAATAGCTGAGTGATTACCTTGTAACTGCTCACAGAAATAGCTGCGTTAAAGTCAGACCATACACATTCACCGAGGCACTTAGTACAAATCAAACAGGAGAATTTAGCATTGAAATAACTAGGCGAATTTAGCATTGAAATAACTGAGTGATTAGCTAGTGACTGGTCACAGAAATGACTATGTTGAAGTCAAGGCCTACACATCTGAGCTATTCACAGTACTATATACTGAACCAATAAAAACTAAAATATGAATTACCTTAATGTTATCAATAAACTCTATATTCTCCAATCAGCTAAGCTACCAACAATAAGTCGTTATATATCACAATGCTATATGGCGAAAAAATGGGTGGATTCTTACCCTCAACTTTAGCACCACGGATAGCTACGGGCCCCGTTCAGACGGACGAGTTCGTCCATGGTCGGAACAGAGGAGGGGGAGAGAGACAGCTGCGAGGCCCTAGTATACTCCATGTTGTAAAACCATACCATTAACCGTGGTGTGAGAGGTATTAAGAGGCAATGCTGGCGAAAGAGCTGCGGTCTGAAGGTCATCGTAAAAATACAATTAATTAAGAACAGAAATGATTTAAAACATCTTTCCAGTGGTTACTAAGCCAGAATCCATCTTTTCGGTTGAAATTGTCTCTGTGCTTGTATATGTGAATGGCCTCATGAACGACTCTCTCATGATAGCCTGTTGGTTTGCAAAGAACCTCCGTCTTGGAGAAGTCAATGTCATGTGAGCCCACTGAATTATAACAGTGATCTGCCACGGCAGAGGAGTTCGTCCTACCGTGTTTCAAGTCTGCTTTATGTTCGCGGATGCGGTCCGAGATATGTCTTTTGGTTTCTCCAATGTAGCTACTACCACAGAGGCACTTTAGTTTGTAAACGCCCGGGTACTGTATGTCTGGAACAGCATCTTTTACAGATGGAACTAAATCACGGATTTTATGTACTGTGTTGAATCGGACCTGGATCTTGTGTTTATTCAGGATTTTGGAGATCTTTTTAGTGACCCCTGCAATGTAGGGTAAGGTGATGGTTTTGAGTGGCTCCACAAGAGGATCCTTCTTCATGACTGGAGTGATGGCTTTGCGGATTGTGTAGTCGGAGTAGCCATTAGCCCTGAGAGCCTGGTGTACGTGCTTGAGTTCACTGGTAATGTGTTCCTGGTCGGAAATGCATTGGGCTCTATGGTATAGAGTCTTGATGAGGGAGTTCTTCTACCCTTTTTGGATGTCTTAATTAAAAGGAGACATGATGGTTCAATGAGCCACTCTGTCTACAGGAAAGCTACCCATACAGATGCTTACTTGAAACCGGATTCCCACCACCATCCATCCCAGAAGAACTCGGTGAATGTGTATGGTCTGACTTTAACGTAGCTATTTCTGTGAGCAGTTACAAGCTAATCACTCAGCTATTTCAATGCTAAATTCTATGCTAATTCCATTGTCAAGGGGTGCCTCTGCGGATGTGTATGCTTTAACTTAGCTATTTCAATGCTAAATTCTATGCTAATTCCATTGTCAAGGGGTGCCTCTGCGGATGTGTATGCTTTAACTTTTAACATAACTATTTCTGTGACCAGTCACAAGCTAATCATTCAGCCATTTCAATGCTAAATTATATGCTAATTCCTTTGTCAAGGCGCTTTGTTCCTCTCACACAGCTTAAAGGCCGTGATCTGAACGTGGCTCTTTCACTCCAGCGCTGTCCTACCAGACAGTCTCGTCCCTTCACCTGATGAAGGCCGCTTGTGTTGTGGCCGAAACGTCGTGAGAATATTATTGTGTTATTTTATTTTATCAATTTATTATTTTATTCTCATTCTACGTGACTTTACCGAAAGAACCAAAGAAGATGAATCATTGCAGTCACGAAAGCTTTAAATCGAAGTTTTTAAATTAATTATATAAATCCGATTGATCAAGTTTGGGCAAGGCAGCAAAACAACAACAAGATAACACAGTCCCTCAATAAAATGGCACATTAACATTGAACTATCGATACACAGGTAAGGATCAAAGTTACAGATCACATTTGAAATATGATTTACATCACTGCCAAGAAGACCGCGGTTCATGGCTGCACCAATTTCTTGAGCAGGGTTCAACTTTAAACGGATGTACGTGAGATGAGGAGCACCATTCACTTCAATAAATCGATTTCTGTTCCACGTATATGTACTCTTATCAGCCTGTTGATCTTCCAGACATTCATTCTTAGCATTATTTACATAAAAACACACATCTGGACCAGTTTTGACCCACTGAGTTTCATCAGCAGTTAGGCAGGATAAACACATACTGCATCAAGATGTTATTGGTGAAAGGACTCACAAAAAATGAGGACTTTGCTACTTATTTCGATTGTAATACAAAACAAACTTGGGATTTTTGTGAAAAATGTGGTCCTTGAAAGTGAACTGGTCCATCCGAAGCTTCGCCTGTCCATAGAAATGGATGGAAGTTAAGGCTGCGCTCTGAAATGTTCTTGAAACACGTGGCTTTTTGTTACTTTGTAGTGAACATGTGAGGCGTCAGTTAATTTCACAATGGTAGTTCACTCTTTGCTATTTTTGCACCTGGAATGGAACATTCCACAAACAAGTTGAAGGTAACCCAATGGGTTCTTCTTATCTCCAGCTGTAGCCAATGTTTTCATGGAAATATTTGAGACAGATGCTATCCAGGCATCCACTCTACATCCGTCCTTGTGGAAGAGGTACGTAGATGACACGTTCGTCATCTGGCCACATGGCCGACCAGCTCTGAACCAATTCCTCAACCACATCAATTCCATACACCCAGCCATCAAATTCATCATGGAGGTGGAAAAGGATGGCAAGTTACCATTCTTGGATGTTTTAATTGAAAAGAGACCAGATGGCTCAATGGGACACTGTCTACAGGAAAGCCACCCACACGGATGCATATCTAAAATCTGACTCCCACCACCATCCATCCCAGAAGAATTCCCTCAACAAAACTCTACACCATAGAGCTCTATGTATTTCTGACCATCATCACCTAGCCAGTGAACTGGAACACGTACACCAAGCTCTCAAGATCAATGGATATTCAGACCACGCAATCCGTAAAGCTATCACCCCAACCATTGGGAAAGAACCATCTGAGGACCCAATCAAATCCATCACCTTGCCATACATAGCAGGGGTCACTAAAAAGGTTTCCAAAATCATGAGCAAACACAAAATCTCGGTTTAATTTAACACAGTATACAAAATTTGTGATCTGATCCCATCTGTGAAGGATGTGATCCCTGACATGCAGTACCCCGGCGTCTACAAACTAAGCTGTGTCTGCGGCAGTAGTTACATTGCGAAAACTAAGCGACATGTCTCGGACCGTGTTAGTGAACATAAGGCAGATATGAAACACAGTAGGACCAATACCTCGGCCGTGGCTGATAATCGTTTTAATGTGGTGGGCTCACACGAAATGTACTTCTCTAAGACGAAGGTACTCTGCAAGCCCACTGGCTATCAACAAAGTTTCATTCATGAAGCCAGGCATATATATAGACACAGACACAATTTCAACTGAGAAGATGGGTACAAACTGAGCAATTGTTGGAAGGACGTTATTAAACAGTTTAAGTCATAACTGGCTGTGATGTTTCCATCCTACCTTCCGATGTTAGTTATTTTTGACTCTCTGGTTTTACATTAACCGGTTAAATGTCTCACTAACACAGCCACCGTTGCTCGTTTGCTTCGATGTAGCGGTGGCTCTGCGATCTTACATTGACATGCTAATCTCTCACAATACAATGGCCACCTCCATGGACTCGTCGTGGAGGTAGGTCGCCGATCTTACAGCTACATGCTAATTTCTACTTTAACATCAATAGCCCCGCCCACTTCGCTTATGACCCTTGGGCTACACCAATTTCAAACCTTTAAAACATCCTGCCTCAGCAGCTTTCCTGCTATTTTTTTTTCTCCTGATGACGATTGCTTGTGTTGTAATCGAAACGTCGTTTTTTGTTATTTTTTTGTTATTTTCTTTGGACCTATCTACGTGACTTTACCGAAAGACCCAAGAAAAATGAGTAACTAATTTACAAGAATGGTATTAATTAAGACATTACAAAAAATAAGGCTCACAGTTAACTATTTAAACAAATAGAGAAAGCTGTGCGTTTCTAATCCATAGTTGTCAGTTTACAAGCAGCTTATAACAGCCACAGTATCGTTTTTACCCTTCAATTAATAATGTAGGTTAAGCCATGAATAACCCTGTTAAATAACGCTTTCTCTAGACTGCTTATACAGCATGCCCTCCTTAGCCACACAAATATAACCGGGCCGTGGTGCACGTACAGTGGAGTGTCTTCTGTTCCTCAGCAACGAAGCCTCATCATCCGCGCCAGCGGTAAGACAAATTGTGGTATAACCACTCCAAGTGAGCAAACGTGAGCATCAGAGTTGGGGAAACAACTTAGCTGCCTGTTATTATTCATTGTTGAATTTGCAATGCGCTTGGAGAAAGGCAGAATAGTGTTTTTCTGTTTCTCCTCTCCATGTCTCTCACCGCATATTTAATCAGAAAACTACTAAACACCTCTGCAGTAGAATACATTTTAATTGATTATCATAATTTTTCTAATCTGTGCATGTGTGGACAATATAAGCATGTAGCGAAGAGTGAAATGATTGCAAATGTGTGTTTCAAATCATGCCTTTCGCTATAACTTGCAATTTTTTTTTGTGTGCAACGTTACCGCAACAGCAGTGTCACGTAAGAATATGCTAACATTGCCAACTTTTTATGTATATATTTTTTTTCCTGCGCTGGAATTTTGGGTCTTTATGCGAAAAACGGGCCATGCATTTACGATTTTACCCACAAGGTCTTTATATATATAAAAAAAATGGCAATGAAATTTCCTTGCTGCCCAAGCACTGGCTGGGAAAAGTAAACAAGACATGTGCAGCAGCAGCAGCAATGGCATTTCAAGCGATTACATAGGTTATGCTCTGTTTACAGTTGCACTGCGGTGTTAACATTCAGACAACACACAGAACATTAGCCCACGCCATTTAACAACGGAGCAGTAGCAAATTATTTGCCAAATCTAAAACTCAATGCATGTCAACATTCTCGTCGCGGATTCAGTGCAGTGAACGCCATGAATGTATTTAAGCGTAAATAGTAGCATGCAGACTCTTGCTCACTTGGCTATGTTCATAAACTTTACCAACCTGCAAGAACAGAACGTTCCATGCAGTGCAGTATAGAGCGTTCATTTAATTAATGCAGACTTACATTGTATAATTGGCAAGTTCCACAAGAGATAAAAGTTAATTAATAGTGTCTCACATGCATCAGATTGTCTTGTCAACTTTGCTGTGGCATTAATACATTCTCAGTCAACATGTTACTTTCCCTAAGGTGTGCAAACCATCATCGAGTCAATTTGGTGGGAGCTTAATTGAGCTTGCGAATGGACTTTGCAAAGATGCTGGTTTTCAAATGGTGAGGAAAATGCTCCCAAATACCCAAAATATGCAAACATACAGGTATTAATATTGCAACAAAAAACTGAAACAACAATATTCACATCCATCAGCCTACGGGGGCTCCTGGGCCAATATTTTTCAGTAACTTTTTCTTAAGTAGCCAAACTTTGGCTCCGTTTCAAATTTCAATATCTCATCGAGAATGTGGCCTCTTAAATAAATGCTACTCGTTTGGCGAAACACAGTGAGGCCCTTTCAGTGCATTATAGAAAATCTGTACAACATGTACTTTGGTGGAGGGAGTGTAATTCAACGAATAAGTAATAAAACACGTGTGTGTCTGCTTCAGCACATACATGTAAAGTAACATCCATCATCCCATGGGGCTTTTGGACCAATTTTCTGCAACAAGTGTGAGCCCGTGTGGCTGATGACACTAGGTCATAACTGGTTCAGAGTTTGCCTGCTTATACAAAGACTTCTGGAAGGAAAAAAAAACAGTCCACAAGGCCTGCTAGCCGATGGACTGAAATCTTATTTTATATTTACATGGTGAAACAGACTCCTGTTCATCATTATTATATTTTTTACGCACGATCCACCACTAAGTGCATATGTCTTTCATTATTTGTGTTTCAAAACAAAACAAAATATCATCCTTGTAATATGGAATTTGTTTAAAGGAGAAATTGAGTGATTTATAAATCTAAATTGTCTTGCTGTATTTTACATGCGTTGTGTTTAGCATCATGCTGTCCCCAAAACACTCATCGTTGTATAAACACAGACGCCTGCTATAAAGTTGGTCGAGCGATGAGCATGGCAGAGCCAACATGCCTCCAGGGCTCACTGTAAACTGTGACATGGATCCTGATCCATTGCTGTGCACGGGAATGAAGGTCAGTATCTTTGTCCACAGCACAGTTTTCAGCATTCTATAGGGGTACCATATGAGGTATAGTGGCCACCTAATGTAAGGTATGTCAAGTAATACTATCAATATCTCCATATATATAAAAGGCAAAGTTGTGATTATGTGTCTGTTCAAAATGTTTAGCGTACTTTCAGACATGCAACAAACTTGAAATTTGCCATGTGGGTACTTTCCAGACTGTATACCATGCAAAAATTATAAAAATACACGTTTCTTTTAGGGGGAGGGGAGCTCAATAATGCATCTATTTTTTGCACGGCAAGTGAGCTGTGACGTCAAATCTGTCACGTGGCCCTCGCATGCGGTGACGATTATTTTAACCGGTCCTGGGCCTCCCCTAGGTCGACTCAGCCTCAAACGAGTAACTGCTGTGGTGTGTCAACATCGCCACTGGGGAGACAAAGGCGGCCGGGCGTGGTGAATCCAAGTATAATATATAAAATAAAAATACATTTGAGCAATTCTCTATCCACTTCTGGAGGAAGGTCTCTCCATGCCACGTCAGTCATGGGTTTCTTTGTTTGTTATACTTCACGCTGGCCTGTGTGGGTTGGAAATGGGAGAGCGTGACATCCCTTGCAAATTATTTTACCTCTCACCTGGAATTGAACTCAGGTGGCCGGGTTCATGGCAAGATAAAAAAAAATAGATTATAATGCAAAGTACGAAAATGTCAACAATGCATTTTAATATAGAGAAACTCCTCTTATTAGGGGTGATGTGGTGTGCCCTATTGGTGGATTCTGTCATCTACATTTTTGGATAAAAGCAGAGGATTAATTTTCCACCACTTCTGGATCTTTCCTCTTATCTCTCAAAAGACTCTGGTAATATGATGTAGCGCTTCTAGAAGTCCACTAAAGTGTGGATCTTATTTGCAGATGAACCTGGATAATAGGATGAGTTTAACACGCAGGCTTTCGCGACCAACATCATCCATAGTCGAGGTTTTTGGATGAGATCGTGATCTAACCCAAAAACCTCTATTATGGATAATAGGGTGAATTTGCCACACTCCCAGGTGACTCGTCGTATCCATGGATGGATGTAGATGAAGTTTTTGCTGCTTGCAGGTGATTCCTCTTTTCTGTCCAAGACTTGGATTAAAATGATGAATGCAGCACTTCTGGGTGAGTCATTCATAGATAAATGCAGTTAATAGGATGACTCTGCTGCCACTTCTGGGTGACTAATATTATGCAAGGTTCAATGTAGATAACAGGAAGAATTAATCCACGAATAAAAGTTCATTCAACATATTGATTTTATCGAAAATAATGAGTAGCAGGTAGGTGCTATTATCTTATAAGCCAAAGTTGGTCCTGCTTATCTCCAATGGTCGTTCTGAACCACTAATGAACTTTTCATTTCAAAGTATTTGCCACAAATCTCTTAGTGGGATGACCATTGCTGACTTCCCACCAGCGATACAACCCGGGAGGGATGACGTGCCGATTTCAACCCACGTTGGATTTTAAATCAATTTCTTAAGATTAATATGCTTTTGTCAACTGAGCTGAATTAAAATGTTCCTTATTGGCAGCGAGTGGTTAAGAGCAAGGCTATGTGGCCTGGCAAGAGCTTGTTGGCAGGAGACAGGGGCAAACTGATATGGTTTGTGTAGGCAAAAGAGAATGACTAGAATTTCAGTCAACTGTGACCCACATACTGTGCATGACCCTTTGCCTATTTTGAGCATTGTTCCTCAGAATCAAGTTGACACTTGAGAGGATGGTGTGGCTACCACAAACTACTAATATAATCCGAAAAAAACATCCAAGGGTTAATGTTGATGTGGGTGGCTCAGAGCACTGTGTTAAAAAAAAAAACAAATCTACTTGCTGAATGAACGGTTGCCTGATGTGCCTAATATGGGGAATGAATGGAACATTCTGAGGCACACACAAAGTTGTGCAAAAAATCTGTTTCTTACATCTCATAGATTTTGCTCAAGAGTTCAAGAGTTCAAGAGTGCTCGTTTTCTCTGTGGCGAGATGTGAACTACCTTGCCCGGTATACAGTAGGTCAGTGGGTTCAGTCCCGGCCCTGACGCCTGTATATTTGGAGTTTGCAGTTTTCCCCATGGTCGCCTGGATTTTTTCTCCAAAGTCCTCTGGGTTACTCCACATTTAGAAAAATGTGATTAGAGTATTTGGCTGCTATACATTTACACGTGATAAGCCACTTCTCGTTGAGCTATCATTTGTGAGCCAGGTCACTTCTGAAAAAGAGCTACATTACTCAGTGGGCTTTAGCTGGTAAAATAAAAATAAAAATTATAGTTTACCTATATCTCTCCTAATTTTTGTAAAGTAGAAAATGCCTTCTGCTATTTAACTTTTGACTAAATTAGGGGGGTACGGTTTAGATCGTTCCCTAGCCTGAATGCGTATGGCTTGGAGTGTTCCAAATGAAGAACAATTTGTTGATGTAATTTGATGTCTAGAATCGCTATCTCAAGTCTAGCAGCAGCCTGTCGAAGGCCAAATAAAACAGCTTACCTTCCGAGGAGCGATAAATTGTATTGCTTATCACTAAATGTTACATGGTGCCTCTATCTCTGGCTTCTCAGAGCCTCGGGAACAAGAAGCTCGAGAGCTTCCACACAGCATTACGTAACTACTGATGATGTTGATGCCCGCACAACACACAGTGGGTCACCAAAACAGTTGTCAGTGTTGATTTCATGTTCAAGTAAGCAAAAACCCCTGTACCCATGAAAGTCTCACTGAGCTTCAATACTCTTTCTCAGGAGGATTCTACAATCGGTATGTTCAATTCATGAGTGGCATGTGGGAGGAAAGCTGAGTCATCATCATCAGCCATGTTCAATCCACGACTGGATGAAGGGCTCCACAAACCGCCGCCACCTCTCACGGTCCCGCAATGTAACAATCCACTTAGCACCAGCACACGAGCTGATTTCATAGCTCCATCTCCTTGGTGCATGTCCTCTCTGACATGTCCATTCCTAGGCTGCCACTCCACTATTATTCTTGAGTATCGGCCATCATCACTTTTAGCGCAGTGTCCTCTCCAAGCCCGCTTGCTTTTAATAATTTGATTTATATTATTAACCCGAGTACAGTATGTTCTCTAATCCACGTGTTCCTCTGTCTCTCAATGCAATTTAAAGCATGCATTTCCCCATGCTTTTTTGCACTTTTCAATTCATGTCATATATTTGTTTTCTCGTAAATAATCACGTTTCTGAACCAATTGTCACAGTAGGCACGCATTGCCATTTATCCAGAGAGCCCCCCCCCCCAAGTATACAAGAAGATAAAGCTCAGGTTGTTGCACAGATATAATCAAGCCACAGATGTGCTCCAACCCACGAAATCCAAGCGTGGAATAAAACACGTACAGTATATGAAAGGTAGTGAGTGTTTTGATGGATTCCTCAATGACTTTATGGTGTGTTTGTTGGAACAGAGACATTCCACAGTGAGTGCTAACTGCCTCACTGCACTTAGCATTGTCCATCATTTCTATTTATTCCCCCACACCCACCTTTCCCGCTGGGCGCTGGTGTTTACAGCCACTGGGCCAGATTTCATATCCGTGAAATTGATGATGTTGGCTGCTTTTTTGTGACACAGAAGGCATGCTCGCTTTGCGGTTTTTATTTGTGTTCCCATCCCATGCCTACTCATGCTTACGTTGATTATTTTCGTTGAGCATTTTAAATCCAGTAGCGCTGCATTTGAACAGCATTATGTTTGATGTGTTTTTTTAAATAGCGTAAATCGAAATTGCAATCGTCCTGCATTTAAAACGGACAGTTATTCAACAAGGTTGAGGTTATCAGTGATGGTGCGTTATATATGTGTCAATGTTAAACTTTTTTCGCACCTTACGTAGACAGCCGCACTAATTGAAGGTGTAATTTTGTTAGCATGGTGCAGGTTCCAGAGACTCAAAAAATAATGAATATTAATTCCCATTTATTTGGGCATTTATGTGTAGTGTACATTGGGCTTTATGGAAGACTGTAGATAGTATGAGTGGACACGATTCATGCCTGTAGCAATTTCATGATTCGTCACAATTCAAGGTCCTGTGATTCGAATGAGGAAACGATATATATTTAAATGCTGTACTGAATGGTAGCGCCTCTAGTGGCTGTATTAGTTATGAGCTTAATGTCGATTAATCGATTCCTACTCTTTGGTTTTATTCGGTAAAGTCACGTAGATAAAATAAAACTAAATAAAACAAAATAATTTAATCACGACGTTTCGGAGGCAACACAAGCCTTCGTCTTCAGGTGGAAAAGTCAACGCAGAATATCTGTGTGAGGAGCACAGTTCAGAGACGACCTTGGATTATATACAAGATAAGGGAGGGGGAGGAGTCAGTAAAGGGGGCGTGGGTGGGTGGGAGGGCTGGGCTAAGCAGCCTTTTGATAGAATGCTGCGGGTAACACCCACTTCTCAAAGCTCACATCATAGGGCCCCTCGATGTGAGCCCACACCAAAGTGTCCCCTGGTGTGAGCTCACATCAAAGAGCTCACATCAAAGGGCCCCTCGATGTGAGCTCTCATCAAAGGGCTCCCCGATGCGAGCTCTCTGTGAACGCGATCAAAGGGCACTATGATATACAACCACTGAGGAATGGCTGTACAAAAAATTGAAAGGCAGCTAACGTTTGACTTGATTTAAAACATCTTTCCAGTGATTACTCAATTTGAAACCATCCTCTCGGTTGAAGTTGTGTCTATGTTTGTAAATCTGGATGGCCTCGTGGACAAATCTCTGATAATAGCCTATAGGTTTGCAGAGCACCTTGGTGTCGGAGAAGACAATGTCATGATCACCCACAGCGTTGTAACAATGATCAGCTACGGTAGAAGAATTCGTTCTTCCGTGTTTCAAATCTGATTTGTGCTCGCGGATTCGGTCAGAGATATGTCGTTTCATCTCCCTGATATAACAGTCCCTGCAGGTACAACTCAATTTGTAAACACCGGGGTACTATAGGTCAGGAATCACATCCTTTACTGACGGGATCAGATCGCGGATTTTGTGCACTGTGTTGAACCGGACCTGGATCTTGTGTTTGTTTAGAATTTTGGAAATCTTTTTAGTAACGCCTGATATGTATGGTAACGTGATGATTTTGATCGGAGTGTCAAGTGGTTGTCTCTGTGTGGTGGGAGAAACAGCTTGGCGGATGGTACGGTCAGAGTAGCCGTTCATCTTGAGGGCCATATGTACATGTTGTAATTCACTAGTCAGGTGGTGTCTGTCAGAAATGCAATGAGCCCTATGGATTAACGTTTTGATGAGAGAATTCTTCTGAGTCGGGTGGTGGTGGGAATCCGGTTTCAAGTAGGAGTCTGTGTGGGTGGGCTTCCTGTAACAGAATGTCCCAAAGAGCCATCAGGCCTTCTCTCAAACGGGACATCCAAGAATGGTAGCTTGCCATCTTTCTCCACTTCCAAGTTATATCGGGGAGACGAAACGACAAATCTCTGACCGAATCCGCGAGCACAAATCAGATTTGAAACACGGCAGAACGAATTCTTCTGCCGTAGCTGATCATTGTTACAACGCTGTGGGTGATCATGATATTGTCTTCTCCGACACCAAGGTGCTCTGCAAACCTACAGGCTATTATCAGAGATTTGTCCACGAGGCCATCCATATTTACAAACATAGACACAACTTCAACCGAGAGGATGGTTTCAAATTGAGTAATCATTGGAAAGATGTTTTAAATCAAGTCAAACGTTAGCTGCCTTTCAATTTTTTGTACAGCCATTCCTCAGTGGTTGTATATCATAGTGCCTTTGATCGCGCTCACAGAGAGCCCACATCGGGGGGCCCTTTCATGTGAGCTTTGAGAAGTGGTTGTTACCCGCAGCATTCTATCAAAAGGCTGCTTAGCCCAGCCCTCCCACCCACCCACGCCCCCTTACTGACTCCTCCCCCCTCCCTTAACCTGTATATAATCCAAGGTCGTCTCTGAACTGTGCTCCTAACACAGATATTCTGCGTTGACTTTTCCACCTGAAGACGGAGGCTTGTGTTGCCTCCAAAACATCGTGATTTAATTATTTTCTTTTATTTTGTTTTATTTTATCTACGTGACTTTACCGAATAAAACCAAAGAGTAGGAATCCTTGCAGTCACGAAAGCTTCAAATCTAGAATCGATTCCTAATTGCACATCAAATTGACGTAAGTACGACTGTGATGTAGTTCTGCTGTTAACGTTACTTCACGCTCATGTGTGTTTTTAATACTTGCCAACACAACAGGCACTGTTACCAGGAATACATATGATCATATTATGTTACTTTTCTAAGTTTGACATTACGAGCATTCATAACATGTCGTGTATGCCATATAAATCGTGAATTTGTTATAATGTAATGTAAATGTTTACATATGTAAGCACCACCATATATTTTGTCACATTTTGTAATTTCATGGCATAAGTCCACTTGCATTATTTTTCAAACTTGTGCAATTCAATTCAGAAGCAAACAGCCACGCGTTGTTTAGGGGAGTGCAGTATTTAAATTATAATTAATGAGTGTAACTCAGAACTTATAACATTTTTCAAAATATATATTAATTGAAACGTAACTTCTTTGGTTCTTTCGGTAAAGTCACGTAGAATCAGAATAAAATAATAAAATAAAACAATAAAATTCTCACGACGTTTCGGCCACAACGCAAGTGGCCTTCTTCAGGTGAAAGGAACAAACCTATTGGGACGACAGAGCTACAATGCACACTCTTTTATCAACCCAGATTCCTGGGTTCGAATCTTGGCCATGGCTAACATCAGTGGCGAGTGTTATCTGAACTGGGCCTGGCCCGCCTTCTCCAGCCCTCATCGACCAGTGTGGTGCAGTTTGGTTCATCATTGTAGC
The DNA here is from genome assembly GCF_048934315.1 of Petromyzon marinus. NCBI lineage: Eukaryota > Metazoa > Chordata > Hyperoartia > Petromyzontiformes > Petromyzontidae > Petromyzon > Petromyzon marinus. The sequence goes on along the minus strand of NC_133667.1, from coordinate 19,008,708 downwards.
TCTGTCATCCCGACAGGTTTGTTCCTTTCACCTGAAGAAGGCCACTTGTGTTGTGGCCAAAACGGCGTGAGAATTTTATTGTTTCATTTTATTATTTTATTCTCATTCTACGTGACTTTACCGAAAGAACCAAAGAAGATGAATCCTTGCAGTCACGAAAGCTTTAAATCGAAATGAAACGTAACTGTTTATGTTTTTCTCGTAGAGTGCATAAGTATGTGTTTACAGGAGAATTTCTCTTGTTCATTACCCTCTTACAACTCCTATCATTTGCGTCATTGAAAATCCCTATTCCATTATATTATCCGCTGTCATCCACGAATGTACCTAAAACTCATAGTGGAACGGCACCCAATTATCCGCGATTTCCCTCCACGGATAAGTGGAGTAAACTTGCGGATAAGCCCGTGGATAATAGGATCGGCGCTATTGGTCCCCCATATCAAAATGTTAAAGAGGGGTCTCGTATATATACAGACAGTATGTGGAATATACCACTTGGACAGGTGGAATGGTAATGCAGTGGTTAGCGCACTCTTTTATAAACCCAGATTCCTGGGTTCGAATCCTGGCCATGGCTAACATCAGTGGCGAGTGTTATCTGAACTGGTCCTGGCCCGTCTTCTCCAGCCCTAATCGACCAGTGTGGTGCAGTTTGGTTCATCAACCCCAATGACAGGCATTATGGGGAGGCCTTTTCAGAGCGGGTCTACTTTTGGCGATAAGACATCAACGTGAAGGCCGCCACACATTTGAAACCAATGAGTTTGACAGCATGATGGGATGTTTTCACATTTGCGTTTGTAGGGGAGCCGCACTAAAAACCACCACCAGAGGCCACCAATGGCCTGCGGGCCTTGCAATGAAGAACATTGACAAAGGGCTGTCAACTGCACATTAATATTGTTGCATTGTTTAATATAAGGCAGCAATGGCGAGGTGTGATATAATTACGAGCATTGCCTGGAATATCATGAAAATATAAAACAAATTACTCATTGTTTTTTTCGGTAAAGTCACGTATATAGAAATACAATAAAATTATATGAAAACAAAAAACAATCACGACGTTTCGATCACAACTCAAGCGATCTTCATCAGGTATCAAGAACAAATCACGGAGGTAAATACAACAAAAAGATGAGAGACGAGAATTCAACAAACCTGAAAAAACATTATGTGAAGCACATCCAGTCAGGCCAACAACACAGTTAGACACTTCCTGGCGGACCACGAATTTCAGAAGAGTGTCAACTTTCGTGTTCAACCTTTGGATTGCACATACCAGCATAGATAGAATGAAAAACATATACAAGTCCACCAAGAGGTAAGGAGGGAGGAAAGACGGACAGGGAGGCAGAGAGGGGGGGGGGGGGATGAACAGAAGCTTAAATAGGAAATACGGTTGGAGGGGGGGAGGGGCCAGAGCGAGAGCGGCAGCTCAAACACGCACATCTTACACATACAAAACGGCAGCTCAAAAAAGGACCACCTCTTGTAAATACAAAACGGCAGCTCAAAAAGGCACATCTTACACATAATTACAACGGTAACTTCTCCGTAGAAGTGTGATAATAAAGTAGTAAAGCTTTCGTGACTGCATAAAATTACTCATTGGTTTTTTCGGTAAAGTCACGTATGTAGAAATACAATAAAATTATATCGAAACGTCGTGATTGTTTTTTGTTTTAATATAATTTTATTGTATTTCTACATACGTGACTTTACCGGAAAAAACCAATGAGTCATTTTATGCAGTCACGAAAGCTTTAATACTTTATTATAAAACAAATATCCAATACATGTCAATTATAATGCCTTAAAAGGAAAAGATCAAAGGCGATGTTTCGGGTATTGGCCCTTCTTCATAACATGTAACTATGGAGGCTAAAGAGAAAGAGTGGAAAAATAAAGGTTTAGAATGCACTTTACAAAAAAATAAGATTTCCAGTTTTTAAATTGGCATATGAATAGCTACCTAATAGTAGCTAAAAAAAATCAAAACGTACTATATTTGTAAAGTTTATACAGCAATGTATACCTCATCACGTTTGAATTTTTACAATAATTTCAAGTGCAGATGTATCGTCACAATTCTTAGCACATCTGTGATTACTGTGCGTAGTTTTTTTTGCATGTATACACACATGACACACAGATTTAACATATATGCAATACATGGTGGGCATTTCTTAAAGGAAAATAAGGATCAATATTTTGACTGTCGATCCATATTAAGACTTTAGAAATAATGATTGTGGAAATTACATTTTAGATTTTCATATGTACTTATACCCAGTACCAGGCATGTAATGATTCATTCCAACCTCAGCGATTCAGTGAATTATTCAATAACGGATTCCTATTCTCGTCTTCTTTGTACTGCCACTTTTGTATTTGTTGTCATTTTCTGTCTCATTTATACAGTTTTGATTGCTCCGTTGGCCTAACCATTTGATATATTTTACATATGTCCTAAATCCTCACACGCATGATTCGATGCATGTATCAATAACAGTTCGTTATATTTTTTACTTTGTTAAATCAATGCGTCACTGAATCGCTGCTACGTACATACGGCTCAAATAGATAAGTAGAGGGAGGCACCGTTTCGTGGGTGCAGGAGCATCCTACGTGCACTTCTTTAACGGATTTACGAATATCGATGTACTGTGCGGGCCTCCTCCATCATCAAGCCTTGAACCTTGCACTGCTGATTGCTGCCAGGCAACAGGGTTAAGTGGGTGAGTTGGGGGGAGTGGAGATGGGATAACGGGGAGCAGTTCACAGGGGGTCATGGAAATATCGATCTGCCAGCCCAGAACACTAAATAACATGTCAGTGTTTCTGTCACATGTCATCATATGTGTATATATAAAAATATTACCATCATCCATTTTCAATGCGTCACATATTTGATCTCATAAAAATATGGCCCACAAACAATGGACATGATGGGTTCGCAAATGGTTGGACAAGATACAATCATTGCACGAACATTTCATTGGATTATGTGGTTGGACAAGTTTTGCATATGATCAGAAATTAGGTTGCATCTAATTATGAAATCAGTGAAGCGATCATAAGAAAGATAAACAGTAAAATGTAATTTTTTTTATTTAAAGCTTTCGTGACTGCAGGAATTCATATTCTTGGTTCTTTCGGTAAAGTCACGTAGAAGGGAATCAATAAAATAATAAAAATATAAAACAATAAAATTCTCACGACGTTTCGACTGCAGCACAAGCAATCATCATCAGGTGTGAAAATCACAGCAAGAAAAATTTGAAAAAAGTGGCGTTTTTTTAACGTTAGCACCACGGAGAGCGATTTGGCAGTTATTCAGATGGACGAGTCCATCTATGTTCGGAAAAGAGGAGGGGGGAGACGAAAATAATGGATGTTGTCTGAAAGCCACCGTAAGCGTGAACAATCAATTAAGAACCGAAATGGTTTATAAAATCCTACCAATAATTGCTAAGCCAGAATCAATCTTCTCGGTTGAAGTTATCTCTGTGTTTGAAAATGTGGATAGCCTCATGAACGGATCTCTCATGCTAGCCGGATGGCTTGCAGAGAACCTCTGTCTTGAAGAAGTCAATGTCATGTGAGCCTACTGAATTATAACAGTAATCTGCCACGGCCGAGGTGTTGGTCCTACCGTGTTTTAGGTCTGTTTTGCTGAATATGCATGACGATACTCACTTAACAAATTGGGAATTGTCACCACAAGATCATCACGAGCGAATTGTTGTATTGCACGTGGCTGTTTGGACAATAGGGATGCCACCTCTCAACAGAAAGTAATGTATTGGCTGCAGGCATTAGCAAAGGCACAATCTCATCACTTATTATTGACCCAACAGTAAAGGTCAGCCTCACATAGCATGTTTATGCTACAGGCAGGGAAAGCAGATATGTAATTCTATAATTATGAATAATTTTCGATTTGTGGCCCATGACATTGACTTGCAGTAGCGTTCTCCGACATGCAACATGATGAGAACATGGTCCTCCTCAAAAGTTATGAAGTTATGCACGTGTTTCTTACTCAGATCCATTAACTCTCACGCAGTGCTGTCAAATAGTGAAGCTTTTATTACTCGATAGTCGCAACCAAAGTTTGTCAGGCAATACTAGTCACGATGCAAAAGCGCATTATGTTGACGAACCGCATTAAAGGGAAGACAACCTTTGAACATTATTTGGGGTTGAGTCTCCCTGACTGGGAAAACAACCACTGTGCCGAGAGCACAGCCCACCGACGGCTCTGTGTGAACTTTACATTGAGCACCGACAAAGGCACGTGTGTGCCTTAGCTGTTTATCAGAGCTACGTGTGAAAGAGCGCAGCACACTGCCCGGCAGAAAAAGGGTCCTTTGACAGTGGGAATTGTGACCATCGTCACCAGCACGTTCTAAATGTCAGCCCTTTCCACACCCACCCAAGTCCCGCTATGCAAGGGGGATGTCTTTTTTTTTCAAGTTATGCAGCCTGTTGACTGTTTGGGAATGTGAATAGTGAACAGCTGATGTTAAGCCGGACCACGCTTATTCAACTGTAAATGCATAAAAAATCAGATGTATTTTACTTTCAAACAAAAGTAAAAAAAAACTGGACTTTCATAAAGTACTGTTTACTGTGCATTTTTCTTTAAACAAAAACCTTTCCCTGTTAAGTAGGGGTGTTGAATTACATGACTGCAGAATAAAAAAAGTTTGTAACCTGAGGATAAGAGAACAGATTTTATTGCCCAGAGGCCTCCACATAATGGCTTGATATCTTGTTCTTAATTTACTTTCACACTTTATAATGACGTAAGGGTATATAGTCCATACCATTGAAGGTTGCACAATGTAGTTTCATAGGTAAGATATGTGCAGACAATCACCTGCTGCTTTTTGTAGGTCACACCAATTTAAGTTTGAAATCGTGATGCATACCATTGTAAACGTTGTACTTAATCTTCATCTAGTTAATCTACTGCTGGATGAAAGCGTGGACGATATTGTACTGTGTATAAAATGTCAGTGCTGTAGACTGCCGCGGGGCTGTTGTCCGCAGAAGAAAGTGCGGCAATATCATTTATTGTATTTACGATGCTCCAATTGCTGTGCTCCGTACTCCATGAACTCGAACTGACCAGGCAAACTGGTCAAATAACCCTCACGACCTGCAAAATGGGTGTACATGTTGCTGTACAACATGTAGATTCCGTCTGAAGAATCAAACCTTGTCGAACTGGAGACACAATTTAGACAAACAAATTGGGACTCGCTGAGCTGAGAAGAAAAGGAGAGAATTCTAACAGTTTAAATAGTGGTAACCTTTAAACTATGGAGGAGTGGAAATATTAGTCTCCAGGAATCAAATAGAATTTAAGGCAGTGTTCTTCATTGTACGGCCCGTGGGCCACTGTCAGCCCCTGGTGGCCTTTAGTGCGGCCCCTGACAATACACAACATTTGATTTAAAGCTTTCTTGACTGCAGGGATTCATATTATTGGTTCTTTCGGTAAAGTCACGTAGAAGGGAAACAATAAAATAATAAAAATATAAAACAATAAAAATCTCACGACGTTTCCACTGCAACACAAGCAATCATCATCAGGTGTGAAAACCACACCAAGAAAATTTGAAAAAAGTGGCGTTTTTTTAACGTTAGCACCACGGAGAGCGATTTGACAGTTTGTTCAGATGGACGAGTCCATCTATGTTCGGAAAAGAGGAGGGGGGAGACGAAAATAATGGATGGGGTCTGAAAGCCACCTTAAGCGTGATCAATCAATACACAACATGTGAAAACAGCCCCCATCGTGCTGCCAAACCCAATGGTTTCAAATATGTGGCGACCCTCGCACTGATGTATTATTGGCAAAAGTGGTCCCCCGCTGAAAATTAGTGAAGAACACTGACTTAAGGGAACGAGCGTAATGCAGATAGAGTCGCGCAGTGAACATTAAGGTTTAACAGTCACAACAGTTTAAAAGATAATTACAATAATGCTGCAATAACATAAAGGTGGATACGTTTATCAAATGTACAAATATATTAACCAACATTTAAATGAGAGAAAACACCGTCCCATCATAAGCTAATTGGCGACTTTAATGCGACCGTATGAGTAATTCTTATTATTAGGTAGGATTGAGGAAATAGAGATCAAACCGTCTTTTGGAGTTAGCAGCAGGCAAGAACATGAAGATAATGAACATGTAATTGCTATTTGATTCCCATGGGTAACTCCAAGATTGTCTAAGTTATATTTGTCCTCCTCAGCAAATTCAACACGTAAAGTGATCACAGGCTGGTGCGATGCCATTTAGACTTTAACATTACTGAAGAGGTGATAAAGCTCATTATGGATAAAAAACCAATTCAATACAAATTATAGTTCAGCAGGAGGAGAATGTAGACTGATTCCAAACAACAGATTCAAATTCTTAGAGAAGCAAAAATTATAAAATGTATGTTCACCATTTTAAATAATGAAATAAATAACATTTCTTTTTGTCATTGCTCTGAAAGTGGGAGACAGAGTAAAAACGCAGAGATCAAGTTATCGGAAACCACAACAAGCTTATTTGAAAAATATTAACAGACACGAAAATTAATATAAATGTCATGTATGTATGTTGAACTTCTTTCACACTCTACGTTGCCAACCATGCTATTCGGAGGTCCGGGGAAAGGAGAATCAGAGGTGCTGGAGAAAGAGTTGACTTCACAGAAATTTGTTGCAATAGAAACAGCATCAACATTTGTCATCGGCAAAAAAGCATCAACAGAAATGAAAATCACGTTGCTCATTATCAACATCATAATCTTCTGAATAATCATTTTGAGGATTGGTTCGGGCTATTGCACTTAAAATGGTAATATTTAGAACCTCTGCAAGAACCAAACCTAAACTTGCACTGAAAGGGGTACACAAGTACAGACAGACCAAACAGCCACCAATGCATACAAATAAATCACGGAAAGAGTCTTTGTTGACTTTATCTCAGGCCACAGACCTGTCAAGATAACCAGATTCCAGGACAACAGTCAGGGGAAAGATAAATCAAGTAAATGAAGTTCACTAATATATGCATTGTGTTTGAAACTGATTGGCCTAAACCAGAGACAACCTTTTTTAACTGCTCAACGCAAGCTATTAGTGTTGGATATTTGCATTGCCTTTCTACTGTTCACGTTTTGGTGTTCTCTGGTCCAACACTGCTGAGACAAGGCCATAAAGAAGGCCACCTCTGGTGTTGGCCAATCAGTTTAAAAAACTATGCATATATTAATAATTATCAGAGAATGTTTGTTTCACCACAAGCATGTGTGGTTAATTCAGACTTGATGCCTTGCAATGGGTGTCTATTTGCTGGCTTAAAGTTTTCGTGACTGCAGGAATTCATATTCTTTGGGTCTTTCGGTAAAGTCACGTAGATAGGTTCAAAGAAAATAACAAAAAACTACGACGTTTCGATTGCAACACAAACGGTCGTCATCAGGAAAATGGGGGTTAGCTTATAAACACAACCGTTTATAAAGGTTTGAAATGGGCGTAGCCCAAATGTCAGCAGCCAATGCTAATGTAAGTGGTGGGGAGCGACTGCGGCGGTGGTGGGCTTTCCACCAATCAAAGGGCTGCCAGGTAAAAATTAGCATGTTAATGTAAGATCGCCGAGCATCCTTCACGGCGAATGCGCCAAGGTGGCTATGTTAATGTGAGAGATTAGCATGTTAATGTGTATGGGCAGTGGCGAGGCGTGATGTGATGATTTTTACGTTACAGGCTTGGTCAGACATGGGGGCAAATGACGATACACAATGTTATACGTAGGCTTTCACGACCAATGCTATTATTCATAATTGATTTATTTTGGGTTAGGTCTCTAGACGACATTGATCCATGCATTTATTTGTATGTTAAACACAAACTAATATCTAGGCGAAATGGATGCCATTAATTTGAATACAGATATGATCATTTGCATTTAATGTTAAAGCAAGGCCCTACTGGGGGTGGGAGACCAATCACGACCGAGATGTGATCATGTTACACTGGCATATAGCTCCTGGTCACACAGTAAGTCCTCACTTAACGCGTGTTCTCGCAATGCGCTTTCGCTATGACGCGGTTCTCCTATTAGGGAACACTTTTCACAAAATCCGGAACGTGCCGGTTAAAACGCGGAACACTCCTGTTAAAATGCAATTTCTGAGCAGTCGAGGGCAAACTACTTGCTTGAGCTGAGTGGCTGAGCGGTGTGATACAGTACGTGGAATGATACAGTATGTGTAATGTATGGTGTGTGCGTATATCGTATCTTGCCAAACCTTATCGTTGCATTATTTATGGGGAAATTGTTTTCGCTTCACATATTTTTCGCTTAACGCAGCACTTTTCAGGAAAGCATCTACCGCGTTAAACGAGGACTTACTATATGACCATATGCAAGAAGAGGGTACAATAAACACCCTACACGTGCAGTGTACAGTACGCACTGGCAGAGTGACAGGCAGTGACTGGCAAAGTGTCAGGGATTGTGGAATGCGGCATTCAAACAAGGCTTCAACAGGCGTAGGAACGCTGTGGAGGGTTGCGTACGGGATGGGAGCTTCCTTGGCAACATGACAGAAGAGACTCAAAGGACTACCGCAAACGGTCGGCGCTGCGGTGGCATATACTACAGCCTGTTCTCCTATAACGCGGTGGTTATGTTCCTCCTGAAGAAGAGCGCGTTATGGAAAAATCGCGTTGTAATAAATAATATAGGTTAAAGCACAGTCTGCGATAACACGCGAGGTGCATATGCAGGCTGAACAAAACTGAGGGGCCCGCGGGTAGCATCTAGAAGCATCCAGCAGTATCCTAGTGCCTTGTGTGATGCTACGCTGAGGCAGCCGTAACAACCGTGTTAAGCCTACTCGCGTGACATAGTTCGTAATATCCAATTCGCATCCGCGTTATATATATACAAAAAATGTGTTCCCTAATACATGAATCGCGTTATATCCAATTCGCGTTATGAAAACACACGTTATAGGAGAACCAACTATACTCCCATGTCTGACTTAGTGGCAAGAGGTGGTCTAGGGGAATACTTACCCACTTTCCCAGGATAACCCCAGTTATTTAGATTAATTTGCCAAGTAACTTTGTTTATCTATGGTCTCGACCCTGTATCTTTGGAAGAATTTGCCGAATAACTCCAATAACCATGGTGTAGACCCGGGCTATATGGATGGCCACGCACACCCGGATATTTGGAAGAGAAAACTGGTTTTGCTGACTCCGGATAAATTAATTATTGGATAATAGGTTGACTGAAAATAATACCTTTGACTGCACATTTAAGCCTGTCATTAAGGCTGTGTTTTGGCCTTCTTGCTGGTAAATAAAAGTTTGCATTTAATGCCCAATGCAACCGTTTCCGGGTAATTCCGGAGACATTTGTACAGTAGCATTTATTAAAGCTGCCAGTCTTTAGACCAATTCTGACCATTGAATCTCATCAGTAGTCACGTCCATAGAAATACTGATGTGTTTTCAGATCTTGCTGAAAATAGCACTCCATATTGTAGGGCCAATTCAGCGCAAAATATCTAAATTGTCAAAATACGTATTGTATTGTTTGACATTGTGTTAATGTTTATCCGTTTGACAGTGCAGAATGATAATTGTTACAAACACCGGATGGCCCGCTAGTAGTCAATTAGAAGTGTTGCGAAATCATCTTGTTCGCATGTCTAATTAGGTAGAACAGTACATGTAATTGGAATCCCTAACCTGGCTTTCTCCATGGAGTGATGAGATCAGTTCAGATGTAGGGGTGAAATGGGTAGGAGCGGCACTGGACCGTCGATTGATGGCGACGGTGTAGGGATGCCTTCATCCAACAGTAGATAGACAATGGTAGATGGTGATGGACCTTGACTTCTACATTGAGGCTGTGACAATCGATGGAAACGTGTAATTCTGTTCAGCGCATTTCAATCAGTCACATATAGAGCATTTGTTTTTAGTCTATTTCGAATACAGCATTGCAACGTCCAATACAGGTAGAGTATGCTGTGGACTTATAGCTAATGTAATAGATAACTTAAAGTCCTTTGTCAATCCACTGCTGGATGAAATCCTACCCCCCGCCATGCTGATCACGGGAGTTGTTTGGTGAAACTTCGCCAGGCCGATCAGTGTGGGTTGGCGACACACATTGTGTCCTTTAAATATTCCTTTCCCGAGGTTACGAATACTTTGAAGATACGGTACTGTACACCGTACTGTATTTACTCTGAAGGGAGTTTGTTGTGGAGTTATTTGTGTTTTGTATTCTTGTGTTTTTTTATTGGAAATGATCAGGGGAGCCAAGGAAGGAGCCTCGTTCAGTTCCACTGCCCCTTGTCAGATTCTCTGAATTTGTGAACGCTGCTGAAAACCTCCCCAACCAATGTTTAGATGTACTAGCAGTGATTTTTGAAGTAAAGCGTGGGAGGAGGGAAGAACCTTTCGGAGTGGCGATGCCAGCCGTGCGCCAAACTCAGCCGACTCACACGATCGGTATGCTTGGCATATCCTACGTTATTTTAATTACCATGCTTTAATATAGCGGAATGTGTGATAAGCACAAGAACACGTGGGTTTTTTGTACCGTATAGTACATTACAAATAGTTTATATTCTTAGCTCTTTCGGTAAAGTCACGTTGAAGGGAAACAATAAATTATATATAAAACAAAAAAATTTTCTCACGACGTTTCGACCATAACACAAACGGTCATCATCAGGTGTTTTATTGTTTCCCTTCAACGTGACTTTACCGAAAGAGCTAAGAATATGAATTACTGCAGTCACGAAAGCTTTAAATACAAATAGTTTGTATTCCAAAAGACTACACAGTATGTTCAAATTCATGTACAGTGGGCATACCTGTCAACCCATACGGTTTAGCCGTATTCTTGTACAGGGGGGTTGAGTTTTCAGGTCCATAAAGCGTACAGCCGTTTCAATACGGGCAAAAACATTTTTTTGTCTTTTTGTGTTTCTCCCTTGTGGTGGGACTTTGTAGGATGAACGTTAAGATTTGTAAGGGGCACGGGGTGACCAATAAGGTCTGAATTGGTCTGTAGTAAGGTAGGGCACTGATAGGTATGAGTGGGATACTTTTTGAGACTTCACGTAAAACTGCTTTTGAGGTTTTTTTTAATGAGATTTAAACCGACTCGGTGAATCATGATGACTATCCTGGTTGTAGTCTTTTTTTTCTTTCGTTTGGCCACTGATGTAGACGCAGAGCCACAGCTGAAATTTCACATTCAGGTGGTCAAGCCAGATAACCACGTCAGGAGCAGTGGGAGTGTAGTATCGCTGCGATGTCTCCTTCGTATTTGTGGATCGGGAATTGTCCTCGTTAACTGTTGTACGGTCCTGTTCTGGGTGACCATGTGTGCATCAGGTATCCGCATCTGCCATGGTTTGTGCAGTGGATGCGGTTTAGGGTGGACCATGAGCTTCGTGGAAGATCAAACCCAGGGACAATCTGCGTTGGGTGTTTGTGAGTTATTTGGGAACTGTACATGACCCTATACAGCAGATACGCAAAATAGGTATTTACTTACAGCCGTTAGAGCATTTACAACGATTAACCGGGTCATTAATAACTGATAAAGATGGCAAGTACGGTAATGCAGTTGTGAAGGTTAACCTGTTGAGGAAAATGTTAAATGTAGCCTTTCACTATGCCTATCGTGTCATCCAACTTCGTAGAAATGCCATTCTCGTGTTGCTACGGTAGCCGGAGTCAGGTGCTGTACCCTATTTATTCATTGTAATTAGATTACAGTAGTTAAGTGCTGTAATCGCCCATCTAGCTTGCACCAATGTTGTCTTCGTTACGGTATTTGAATTCATATTGGCTTGATGGGAAGGTTGCCTGCCGCCCATTTCATATGTAATCACTTTCCGCTGATGGAAATTTTATATTTTACGTAACGTTTATGACTGCACATTATTTATTCGTACAGACTTACTGAATAAGGGATCTCATTGTGAAAATTAATTAAAGAAATACAGTACATGAAACACCTTGTAATAGTTAAGGGGTCCAGCCTTGCAATGCTTGCTCACACCTCTGCTGGTGGAAGCGCCTCTAATAAACATTTCTAGAGTTTGTCATATCTCGAGATATCAATAAAAAAATACTCAAAGCAAAAAATGTGTATTTGCTGCCAAAAAAACCTGCTATACACTAAGAGTTGGGTGTTGTGAATCAAATGCCAATGTTGGGTGGATGTTGGGGCGAAATGAGGGTTTGCCAGGACAATGTGCTGTGGGACTGTGCAGTAGTGTGAGAACGTGGTGCTTTAAAGCCACGGAAGTGACATTTTAAAGTCACTCAAAATAGCGCTGTAACATGGTATGTGTGGTAGCATAACCCAGAAAACAACACTGTTGACATAGTGTTGAGACTGTATCAACAGTGAACGAGAGGGAGGTGGTACTATGGGGGGTTCTGTAAGCAGGGAAGACAAAGGACCTCTGGAGCAGTGAACTGTGAACATAGCAGACAGATAACATGCATGCAGCCAGAGTAACTCATCACACGAATATTGACTGTGTGCATGTATATACACAGTATATGTCATGTGAATGGTAGTGTGTGTGAGGGTGGAGGGGAACTTTATACCGGTAACCACGATGGAAACACCCATTTACGCTTGTGCTGGAGGCCTCGGAGAGGAGAGGCGTCTATGATGCCTCCTGGCAAAACCCCATTTGGTGGAGCCAGACTCTACCCCTCCCCTCGGGGTTTATAAAGAAACACCAGGAAAACGCTGAGGTTGGCCACGTGAATGTTCGAATGCTCACTGCGAGGAGAGGCTTCCATTCTTCTGTGGGGAGCTGGACCAGTACCGCTGGGACTTCTGTGGTGTACAGGATATCTGGTGGACTCGTTCTGGCTCCAGTCACCATGAGGGGTGGGCAGTTCTCCACTCGGGGTAGGAATCTGCCAAACAACAGGGAGTGGCACTTTTGAACAAAAGAAAGTGGTATAGGAGCGTGGAGGCGAGGGGTGGTAAGCTGAGTCCCAGGCTATTGTTGGCTCACCTTCCCATCAATGGGAGGAGAGGGATGGTGGTGGTGGCTTACGCCCCCACAGAAGATGAGCATCAGTGGAGGGATGCAGGCAAGGCGAACTAGTCAGAAGCCTTCTATGACCTCTTGTCTCAGGTGCTGGCTAAAGTGTCCCCAGGATAGAGTCATCCTCTTGGGGGACTTTAATGCCTGAGTGGGTCATGATGCAGACACCTGGTCTGGAGTTATTGGAAGGCACAGGCCAGATCAGCTCAATAACAACGGTTGGAGGCTGCTAGACTTCTGTGCAGCCCATGATTTGTAATCACCAATATGCTGTTCCTGCATTGGTGCATTCACACATTGCGGATGCATGCTGGGTCCAAGCAAGGACGTCTGCTGGACTACATAGTTACGGAACAGCGAATGCCGACCACGTCTTTGACACCAGGGCCTACCGTGGAGCTGATCTTCCGACCGACCATCGGCTTGTCATCTGTAAGATGCGCCTATCATACTTTCACTGTGGTGGCAATTATCCATCAAGGACCCCACTCAAACCCAGAATAGCCTAGTCTTATCTAGCTGATTAAGGTTGCAAGTGTGAATGTCATCATCGCTAACAACTGGGGTTGGTATTGTCCTTTCCTCCTGACGTCGAGGGGAAATGGGTGAGTTTCAAGACAGCAACTCATTCATCTGTTATGGCTGCATTGGGTAACTAGTCCAGACCTACCCAGAATCCCTGGCTAATGGAGGTGTTCCGGCTAGTTGAAAGTAGGCGGCAGGCCCACTCCCACCATCTACAACATCGCACATCCAAGAACGAGGCTTACCACAGCCTCTGCTGGGAGGTTCAGAGAGCTGTGCGGTGCTGCTAAGATGAGTGGTGATCACGGGTTGCTGAGGTCATGGAAACTGCCTCAGTAGCACGCAATGATAAATCACTTTTAACAACATAAAAAAGTAATTTACATCGCCACACCTACCACCATCCTTAAGGGAAAGAATGGTGATCTGATCTCAAAGAACAGGTTCGCAGGTTTGCTGAGCATTACTCTAAGGTCTTGGGGGAGGGGAAATACCTCAGCTCAAACAAAATCACAGGGTAAAGTGGGGTTGACCCTGCTGGTGCCGCTTGTGCCTCAAACATTGGAGGAAGTAGCTACTCCTTGTGAGTGGTGCCATACATTGTGGAAGTGCGAAGGATGATCCGGAGCTTGAAACCACGTAAAGCGCCAAGGATAATTGACCTCGCAAGCGAACTACCGAGGAAGGGTGGCATTTGTGTGCAGATCGCCCCATTTGACATTAGGGACAGCACTGATTGCAATGGCACCCGGGGTTTCTCCATCCTCAGTGTGCCAGAAAATGTCCTGGCAAGAATTGTTCAACATTGCCTTGCCCCTCGTCCTGGGTCACTAATTGATTCCAAATTGATACCGTTGGCTTCAGAAACTTCAACACATGTGGGAACAATGTCTTTGGGATGTCCGCTCTCACTTTAGCCGCTTGGGGTAGGTCAAGGAACCTTGCTCCTCCCGTCTACAGATGCTGCACATGCGAGGTTTGCATAGCAATGGACACAGCCTCCGCTGTGTGACCCAACTGACTGCATTTAAAGCATCCTTCATAAATGGTGAATTAACGACAAGCCACAGTGCGACTGTGGCCATGCAACCTAAACTATGGACCATATGGTAGTCTGAACTACTTCAACGTAGGAACACCAAAACTACACGAACTCTCTCTGTAGCTAGGAGGCCTCAACATTGGCAATGAGCTGCTGAACATATTGCCATACACAAGGATATATAATTCAATGATTGGATACTTTTCGATTTAAAGCTTTTGTGACTGCAAGGATTAATCTTCTTTGGTTCTTTCGGTAAAGTCACGTAGAATGAGATAAAATAATAAATTGATTATTGTGTTATTTTATTTTATCAATTTATTATATTATTCGCATTCTACGTGACTTTACCGAAAGAACCAAAGAAGATTGGATACTTATTTCGTGTTACAAGGAGAATGTCGCATTGGTTCAAATTTGCTTTTAAAGCATTCAGTATTTGTTCACCACTATAGCTGACTAATTTGCGAGCTCCAAAGGCAAATTGTTGCAACTTTAGACGTCCCTCACAATTGTTATACTATGTTCCAAGAGCGACTACAGTACTGTACTCAAATTAAGGCATCATCATATGGTGCCCTCCCATCGTGGAGTGGAATGGCAAGTGTTACATTACTGCACAGTCAGCACTCAATTAGCGTTTAGATTCCTTATTTATGGACAGCTTGAATGTCACTGTTTTTTTTTAATATGGTGTGAATAACTATACTGGACCAGGATTTAAATTTGTTTTATCTAATGTATTATGAGAATCGTGAGGACACTTAATCTACACTTCAGCCTATGGATTACGTTTACTCTGATTTTGTGTTGTACATTGATCCTTGTTGACATGCTTTTTTTAGTTTGATCTATTTGCTATATTGTAGCTGTTCTTGTTTGTTTTTTAACTGGAATCTCTCCTGAAAGATGCTATTGTCACTAGGCTCTCACGTGACTATGAATACTGTATGATCTCTTAATGGTTATCAATGGATATTAGCAAATAGCCCAGCAGGTGGCACTTTAGTGTTAAGCGTGCACTCTTGCCTGACACGAAACGCGTATCAACTTGCATGCAGAGACTTGAAACAAACATTCGCTTTTGCTCTCCGTGTTTCGCTCAGGTGCCCTCTGGCCTACTTGAGCAGCGGAAAGGATTCTTCTGCGTGAAAGCCGTACTTGTAATACTGCCGAATACAAACAAATAATTTACGGAAGACCGCTGAAGTTGTTTTGACCAACAAGGTGGAACAGAAGATTACGCAGCGCTGCTGTCATTAAAACAAACCCCCATTCTCCCTATCCTTCACAAAGGTTTGTCTGGCTTCATCTTACCGCTATTTCAGTGGGGTCAATATCTTCCAACGCAGGTTACCCACACCCAGCCCAGGGCCTGTGCTGTGGTTGCCATGTGCGACATGTTACCACTGATCCCACGTCAAGTCAAACTTGGAGGTGTACCAAAGTTCATAGACATTATTATGAAGGCGGTGTTGCTGTGCACAGACGTGGCGTTAATCTATACGGTCTTAATTATATAAGGGTGTATTGCAGTGAACATATGTTGCCATTATTACATTTGTGTGCCTCGTGAGAGTTTTGCATTGTGGTGTGTGCATTGCATATTTCACCATCATTTATTGTCTACTGATAGTTACTTTATATGTGATACAATTTAGTTGACTTGAGTTTTTAAAAGTGGTCTACTTATATCTGAGACATTTCCTTCATTTACAATCTGAGTGTTGGATTTGCTCTCCAACACACCGGTGTGCCATACTAGTAACGAATTGACATGTTCTGTTTACGTGACAAACCTAACTAATTAGCTGTGTCGGGTGGTGGCGGGTTTAACGACACATTTACGCGATCTAACCCAAAAAAATACCAGTCTTATGGATGATATCGGTCGTGAAAGACTACGTGTTAAACAAACATTGGGGCGACGTATACCGGGGACCCCCTTGTACTCCCCTTTTCACCTTTGTACAAGAACATCTCATCCGTTAATATTCTTCATATTGTGCAATGTATATCCTAGATTGTGTCATTTTCCCACCTCATCTCGGTGCATATCCCACCTGAGATGAAGCCATCAGCTCGATTTTACGTTTTGACTTCCTTTTTTGATTGCTACACAAATTTAATTCAAATTCAAGAACGTTACTGGGCCCTTCCTACCACCCGCCGTGCCTGAGCTGAACTGAACGAGCCGATTGGTTGAGTGATCAGTGGGAAGTTTGAATTGGCCAATCGGGGGATACATAGTGCCGAGGGACCAAAACAGGGAGCATTTGATTGGTTGGTGGTGACTGATGGACAATTTGAAGGAGATGTCTCGGATGTAAGTAGATCCACTTTTAAAAATTCAGCAAATTAAATTGGATCACATATACAGTAACTATAATTGGACACTAAATGATGGTGAAATATGTATAAATGCATATAGCACAATGCAAAACTATGATCTACAATCCTGTAATGGTTCGTGGATCAGGTGATTCGTGTAGATGGAATATAATGAATTCAAAGCTATGCGATGCTTTGATCAACGTTGTAGATATCCTTCCCCCATCTATTGTTAACTATGGGAGTGGCTTTGCTCAAGTATTCAGTGCCACTATTGAGCGGTCTTTTTCACTGAGGTTGAACTTGATGCCACTATGCAGCATCAGCCATTGCTTCTCGAATCTGCACTCTGCCCATTATTTGACCTTTAATTCTAGTGGCTGCTTGAACGCAGAGTAGTTGGATGAGTGGAATCTATGGCTCAACCACCTATTGCAAAATGTATAACTCCACCTCTGAGTCATAATACTGGCATTACAGTACAGTATAATCAAATCATTGATGTAATACAAATATTTGATCTTTCAAGAATTCAATGGTGAATACATATTTCTCTCACCCACTGTTGAGTATATTGTATGTACAACGCCAAATTTTAAAGGCTCGTTAACTATTACTGTGAGTAGTTATTTCCACGATGTATAGTTTTGAGAATTAATATGAAAATTACATTCAGACTCATACTTATGTGCATTAATCTTTTCATATAGCAATCAGTAATCTTAGAGTCCAATTTGTACTGTTTTATATCAGTGTCACTGTGCTCAAATAAGTTTTGTGGCCACGCTCAACTCCCAAGGTGTCCCTCAGCCAGCGGTAGAAATTCTATATATCTATAACGAGGACCAAAGGATGTCTACTCTCCACATAGTAAAATTTATGTTATTGTCCCTTGAGGGATGATGGGCAGAATTTCCCCTAGACCAGAGATTTACCGCATACGCTTCCAATGATTATTTGATTACTCGAGTCTAACCACATCGTCAACTAGCTAAAGTTTATACAACCACAATAGAGCATTTAAAAAGCCTGGCAAGTTAAATGTGACGACGATATATCAATGCAATTTTTGGTTTCTTCAGGGAAACTAATTTCAGGCACAAACTCTTCACAGTAGCCAGTTTGCATTGAGAGTTTCACAGTTAACGAATGGGCGACAAGTTAAAATGTATGGTGTCCGCTAACCAGCAGTGTGCACATCAGCTTACTCAATAATATTTTCGAATTAGAAAGACACTCAATTTTGACTGAAAAGGTTTAACTAGCATAAATAAATCGTTATAATATATTTAAATTTTTAGTAAATATTGATTAGCTGATTTATTCAAAATACTCTGTGTGTACATGCTCAATGCAATGTAACACGCAATAGCCAATGACGTGTCATTGACCAGAATGTGTCATTGTCTATAATGTGTCAACGTAAGTTCATAAATGATAAATCGGTGCAGTCTTGTTTTTACCAATCTCCAATCATCTTGCATGCCATATAATTATCATTTTTAATTACCTTTCAAGTTCCAATAACAAAATAAAGATATGCGTATGCATTGAGTATTCTTATCTGAATATAAAACATGTCTAGAGAAAGTGTTATTGGAGATGCATATTGCCAGCACAAGTTGTCTCTTTTAGGCATTTGTCAAAGCGCTCCATTTATTGAGACACGAGCAAGGTCCTGTGGAATTAAATTTGAGTGCTGGTCGCAGCCAAGATGCATCATTTTTCTGTCAGTAGGGTTTCTGACAATGGAATAGATCGTATTTATTTGAGGTTGATAGAACATGTTAACATTGTATTGTAAATGACACGTATATATGAATAACATTGATAAAATAATAAGCTGGAACATCGAGAGGGTAGTACAGCTAAATAACTAAAATACATATATTTTTTTACTTTATTTTTTACCAGGTAAGGCGCCACTGATCTATATAGCTCTTTTTTGGAAGAGACCTGGCCACAAATGATAGCTCAACGCAGTGGCTTATCATGTGGAAATTTATAGCAGTCAAATACTCAAAATGCATGTTTCTAATTGTGGAGGGATAAACCAGAGGACCTGGAGAAAAATATATGCAACCACGGGGAGAACATGCAAACTCCAAATATACAGGTGTCAGGGTTGGGATCGAATCCACGACCTCCTGTATACCAGGCGAGGTAGTGTAACATCTTGCCACCATGGCGACATGTGAAATGAGTATGCTGTGTTGATTTATTCACCGAAATATAGTAACAGTGACGATTACACAGCTCTTGTGAGAGCCAAACACTAGTGTATTACTAATTGTCACGATATTCCAATTGTGTTTCCTTTGCATATGTGGTGCATGAAGCAGCAAAATATGATATTGTGTCCAAAAAGACACTCTGCACTACTCCAGTACTTGGTAATATGATGTAACATGATGTTCACTTCCTTCATGCATTTTTTAGTCAATAAATATTCAGAACCCATTTTAACGACGTTTGCATAATATTGATAACATGGAAAGGATAAAGGGAAGTTGGAAGAGCTGGCATCTTGGAGGAATCATCTGGTCAATCTTTTGAGGAGGCAGTATGTAGAGCACAGTATATGTCAATCAGTACAGCAATTCCTCGCCAACCGCGGGGGTTAGGTTCCAGGAAACGGCCGTGGGAGGCAAATCCGCGGTTGTTAAAGTACAGGGCCTATGGGATATATGGGGTTAGGGGAACCATGGTTCTGGTCAGACTCATCATAGCTTAAGTTGCCTGTTTCTTCACTTAACACAAATAAAATTGAGTACAAAACACACTAATGTAATAAAACGGAAATAAGCATTGCTGTAATTTTACATACCTTTCATATTGAGGGTAGAAGTCCATGAATGTGACGACGACGATGCTGATGACAATGACGATGAGATGATGGGGGAAGGGGTGGTCAGAAGGACCAGGGGCTCGCCCCATCCTCTTCCTCCGGGTCATCAATGACGATGAGATGATGGGGGAAGGGGTGGTCAGAAGGACCAGGGGCTCGCCCCATCCTCTTCCTCCGGGTCATCAATGACGATGAGATGATGGGGGAAGGGGTGGTCAGAAGGACCAGGGGCTCGGCCCATCCTCTTCCTCCGGGTCATCAATGACGATGAGATGATGGGGGAAGGGGTGGTCAGAAGGACCAGGGGCTCGCCCCATCCTCTTCCTCCGGGTCATCAATGACAGATGAGTGGGGCAGGCGAGGAGGCAGGCACAGAGGCACCACAAAACAACGCAACAGCCGATGAGCTACGCAGTGCGATGGAGGGTGCGGTGGTGCGGAGTAGAACCGTGGCCCCGCCAAATGTGTCAACATTAACAGGTCACGTTTGGTAAATTGGTATTTACAGATAATGAACCGTGTGTACATGAATTACGCGGTTTAAAAGGTCCACGGTTGGCGAGGGATTTGCTTGTATTCAAAATGATAAAGCACAAAAAACTGCCACGTACAATCATTGGTTCTTATGTCCATTACAGTAATTGGTTAGTTGTTTATTAAGATCCAGCCTTTTGCGTTCTACTAAAGTTTATCCTTAAAAAGTGTGCTAAGCACTTTAACTTACAATGCAGATCACTGGTTGATGTGAAAGTTCAGTGTCAAAGAAATACTAGGACAAAAAACTCTTGTTCTTGCCACTGTGGTGTAGCTTTCAGTGCTGTAAGTCATCCACAAATACCTCTTCACTTTAAGTATGAACACATCCATGTGGTTTCTTTGCTGCCCATTGCTTTACACTGACACCCACGTTGATAGGCATCGGAAATAAATAAATAAACTAAAACAAAATACTCCATTTAAACCCAAGCATGTCCATAACCAGTACCGTATATAAATCAAGTCACGTTTCAAAACACAAAGGATTACAGTTTTAACACGTAGGCTTTATTATGATTACAGTCTAGTCATTTGTTCAACTGTCCTTTGGTCTGTTATTACAATGTTACAGTTTTATGTGTTTTACTTGGGCTATTTTTTTTTAGTAAGACGTGTTTGCTTTCCTCCCTCTGCACGATGTGTTCCTTAAACAGCAAGAAGCTGATGCCATGGACTCGCGTTCGGCAGAAACAACCCCGAGCCAAGACTCAGGTGGGTGCGGTGCCGTGCGCGTGTTTGTGTCTCCACGCCTGCCGTGGTTCTTTCTGCCTGCCTGCACTTTTGTTCCATTGAGAACTGTTGGAGGGAGGCTCAATTTCCAGTCCAGACCTGCAATGCTGGGTGGCTGTAAAAAGCTGGTCATTACCCCGCTAGCCACTGAACCAGTTTGAACTGGGTGTAATGATTCCTCCAACGGCAAAGGGACAACGGCACAGGAATATCTGTGCAAGGAGAAATAATAAATAACCTGAGATTCGCGGATGACATAGGTCTGATGGAAGAAAACTGCACAGTACTGCAGGAAAGAGTGTTTGTATGCTGAATAAGTCAGGAAAGGATGAAGGACTGAGGATTAACGTGGGAAAGACTAAAGGCGATGGTGTTCGGAAGGGAGGACATTGAGAAATACGTAATGATAGAAAGCAATATTGTGCATGTAAAGGAATTTGTATAAATGAGAAGTCTACTGACATGGGACAACGACTGCACGGAAGACATAAGAGCGAGGATCGCAAAGGCAAAAGGTGTAATGGTAGCATTCAATAACATCTGGATAAGCAAGCAAATCAACTACAAGACCAAACTGAACATCTTAAGAACGTGTGTTCAGTACAACTTTGTATGCCTCCGAGACTTAGACATTAAAAAAGACTGACGGAGATAAGAGATTTGCACTAGAAATGTATTGCTACAGAAGGATACTGCATCTAAGCTGGAACCAGAGTGACCAAGGTAGCAGTAAGAAAAAGGTTGCACATAGAAGAAGACCTGACGCAGGCAGTGATGAGAAGGAAACTGGCACTGTTTGAACACACGTAGGATGGACAACAGGAAAATTAAAATTGTGTTGTTTGGTAAAATGGAAGGAACCAAGAAGAGAATTGCTTGACGACATAAGAGATTGGTGCCAGAACGATGTGCACCACTTGAGCATATTGGCACAAGACAGAGGGAAGTGGAGACAAATGACGAAATGTGCAGTGGACACCTACGGGCTGGCTGCCCATGGATCGTGATGATGATGTAATGATTCCTCAAACTAACCCTTTCCCATTCTGAGACATCTGTAAGCTGCAAGGTGGGTCCCGTTCGTTCACCTCTGATTCTCGGAACGTGCAAGTGGCTCAGCGTTAACAATATTTAGAGAGGCATAGCGCCGTTGTTTTAAAAGACATTGTACTCACCGCAGAGAACTGTAGCGACAAGACTGCATGGCCTTATGGGAGCCTCGGTACCGATAACGTTATTTGATTTTTGCTTCCAGCTTCGTTTCGATGACGTATGCGTAATCGGAACTGGAAAGGGTTAAACATTGTTTTAGGGTTTCATTTTTAGGATTTAAGCATACCATCTTTGCAAATTGTATATTAAAGTGCATTTAAGATTATTTGCAAGTGGCCACTGTTTTCTGTACGATGGTCATATTTTCCAATGGCTCTAAAATTAATTAATGAAAACTGTTGGCGTACAACTACATACGTTTTTGTAAAAATCGAATATGTTACTGGCTTCATCGAGCATGGGATACAATTTGAAATGTACACCATTCAAATGTAGAACATTATTTAGTGTAATGTTCCTTTAATAATTACATTTTAATACATAATATTTCCAAATGGTGTTAGACCAGAGGACGCCGAAAGCTGTCTCTGGTGTGGACCAATCAGTTTCAAGGACAATGTATATATTATCAGAGTATGTTTTTTGTTTGCATTCTGACCACAAATATTGTGGTTAATGCAGACATGATTCCTAGTAAAAAAAGGTTTCAGTTTTGTTGCCAGAAAAAAAGGGGGAAAACTATTATTTTACTACATCTGGATTTAGAAAATGCATTAGCTGCATTATTTATTCTGTTGTAACTAAAAAACCAGGCAAGAATAAGCAAACACGTCATCCTGTTGTAAGTATGACGAAACAAAATGTAAGCGTTCCATAAAACTCCCTGTCCCAAGTCCAAGGGTTCCTGATTTGTAACTTTATATAGTGTGTGTTCAGATGTAACTGTTCATAATAAATCAATTTCATGCTTGCTTCATTCACAAGAGTATGATGATGTGTACTACACTTATATCATGGCTTACACCGAATATTTATTTTAAACAATAAAACAAATGTTTGCCAGAAACAGCTCTTATATTCATAATGTAACACACCTTTATAAGCATGAATATTCATTTGCATCTCTTTGTCTATCCACTGCTGGATGACGGTCTCCCCATACCGTGTCGGTCATGGGAGTTGTTTGACCATACTTCACTACGCTGGTCGGGATGGGTTGGTGAAAGTCGGGCGGACCCAGGACTTGTTCAGATATCACTATTGCCATGAGTCCATCCCACACTTGTATCAAAATGCAGAACACATGTTTGGAAATGCAGTCCTGTACGTAAATATGCAAACACCTTCAGAAAAAATGCATCCAGTCAATACTATTGTCATTCATATTTCTGCACACTCCATGACATTCAATTTGTACCGGAGTGTGCCAGACACATGCAAAGATAACAGTCTGCCAGCAGTATATGTAAGCCTGTGTATTACAGTGTGTGCGTGAGCATGTGCGTGATAATCTTATGAGCCTCACCCTGTAATTACGCACGCCCGGCAGATGACATGGGGACCCTTCCAAAAATCTTTGTAGATTATCATCACATTAATGTCTATGTAAAAACGGTAGACTAATTTTAATTGCAAATGCAATCATAAGCGATACGTTTTGCTGTTGCAGATGTTGGCAACGTTATTACCATATTCTCCTGGTTATGAGTCGCTCTGGAAAGTTAGCGCACATGTAACGTGTGCCCCATGCCAATAAAGTGATCCAAATATGGTCACACACACGCCTACTGCATTAGGAGAAACCATCCCAGCATTTGCTATTAAATACAGAGAAATTCGTGTGGATTAAAATCCATAGCATATGGTCATTTACCGCATTTCCATTGTATATGTTTCCACATTCACATGCCAGTATGGTTAGTAATAGTAAGATGCTGTAACGGTAAAAAAATCGTTTCTTTAAAACCTTATTTTGTAATTGCTAAAGTGAAGGCCAACTACCATCTAAATGATTACATGAGCACACAACGACAGTATGTTCTCATGAATACTGCAAGCGACATGAAGAGGTGTGTCGTTAAATACTACCATGGGCACACGTGGTGTTAAAATGATACGTTTTTGAACTCGAGGCCAATAGTAGTCCCATACATTCAATTTACCTGTAATGGTTATAATCTTAATGGTTACTGGTTACCTAATATATTTTGTTAGCGTATTTATGGTTTGATATACAGTATAGTGTGTATAGAAGTGGTGGTCTAAATGTAATTTAATGGTTATAATCTTAATGGTTACTGGTTACCTAATATATTTTGTTAGCGTATTTATGGTTTGATGTGCAGTATAGTGTGTATAGAAGTGGTGGTCTAAATGAAGAAGGGACATTCCCAGAAACATAATCTATTATATATTGTTTCATTTAAGGTAGTGTTGTTGACAAGTGTGTTGAGTTTTTTTTTATTTGACGTTTAGGCAATCAATGTACTCTTAGTGTCGTGGTATTGTATATATATTTTATCAGGGATAGCAAGGTCTCAAGATGTGTTGCACTCTAAAGATCTCCCACTCTCAGCTCAGTTCTTCACTTGGTGTTGATGAAAATGTTAAATATATTTTGTTCGATTTTTTTTGTAAAAAAAAATTAAAGCAGACATGTTTTTAAATTGTACTATTGCAAACATGCTATGAAAAAAACCAGTAGATTTATATTTGGAACTTAGGGTGAATAGGGCTTCACCTTGAGTCAGAGAGATTGTCACATAATTACTTTGAAGTCACTCCAGTAGGCCTCATTATCCACATTGGCCTCATGCGTTTATGTTCTGCAAAGCGTATCACACGTCACATCATTTTCAAAATTCTCAGAGATGGATTAAGCTAAATTAAGTGAAAAGCCGGGTGGAATATAAAATGCTTTGCACATTCATTCATTACTAGGCCGGAGAACATGGTTTCATTACAGATGGCTGTCCAAATTCCAATACAGGATTTCAGCTGTGCTGGCTCAGTACTCTGATGAAGCATGATGGGCCACTACTTCAAGCTTATTTTAAAATAAAAAATAGGAAGTGTCACAAAGTTCTACAAAGTGTTGCTAAGAAGTGTGCATGTCCATAATGCTGTCACACCAACCTTAAAATTACTAAATTTTCAATTAATTGAAAAAGGCAAAAGTGCATTGATCTCAGTGAATACTATAATTGAAAACATACACGTATATCTGTGGATTGTGTTTTAATGTTTTTATGTGCCCACTACAACTACACATAATTGCTTTTGAAATTAGTACCAAGGAAACAATATCTGTGAAATGTCATCTTGTTTGCTAATGACATTAATGCAACCAAGCACTCACATGTGTTTGGCTTGCTTTGTATAAAAATATGCATTATTTTTAAACGTGAAACGTTTTGGTGTTTCAATATGTCATGCTAAGTTTTTGGACAGCAGTGTAATCTTTGCATGATGGGAGAAACTACCTCGGTGCTCCATGCAACTGACTCACTAAATTACTGAGTCTGTTTGATATTGGGTCAGTGAATGCTCATATTGGCATACCTTTTTAGAACTCATTTCACGTAATTAATTTCTGATATCAGATCTTACTAAAAGGCAAAGTTGTGATAAAGAAATGAAATGGGTAAACCATTTATTAAAAATGTAATTAGATGCAAAATAATGAGCCATTTTAAACAGATACCAAATAGACATGAATCTTTAATTCTAACTAATAAACCTGAGCCAAAACACTGTAAACAATATTCTGTTATAACCGCATATAGAGTAAAAGTGAACGTTTAAAACATTACTTCTCCATAGAAGAATCATCTAAATAATACTATTTTGGTGTTTTATTTGTTTTGCTTCTTGACCTGCTTCAGTTTTGACTGGGTGGATCAGAGAGCTTAGCTAAGCAGCGATATGTTGGATGACTTATTGCCTATGTCAAAGAGTAAAGCCACAAGTGAAAAGATTGTGGATTTAATCCAGATAGCAACACGGGATTAAATATAGGCCAGGAATGATAAGAAAGAATATAATATGTTGATAATCTTGTCATTATTTTGTTATGTCATATATTAATTGGTTTGTTCCACTTAATTCATTGCAAACCAGAACTGAGGCTAGCTTTTTAAAATATAGTCTGGGTATCCAAAATGTATGTGTACCTCTGAGGCAAGGCAGAAAAATGTGAATTGCATCAATTCTCCTGTAAACTATATTGAGCCTAATTGGTGCAGCTTTTTTTGCGTGTAACTTTGAAGCACATTCCAAATGTTGGGAAACTTTAGTAGCTTACATTTGGCAACATGTCTTACCTGGGTGGCTGGCACAAGAAGTCCAGCATGAGGATCTAGGCCAGGGGTCGGCAACCAAAATAACAAGAAGAGACATTTTTTTCTCGAATTTGGTACAACTCAATAGTTTAAGAGCCGCAATGCATGTTTAGAGGAGATGGTCCTTAACAAATAACTCCATGAAGCAGTCCTTACAGAGCCACATGCGGCTCCGGATCCGTAGCCTGCTGACCCCTGATCTCGGCAAAGAAAGACACTTGATCCGCCTAGGAAGACAAATCTGAACGTAGGGAAACACGAGGAATATTAATTAAGGGTTTATTTCAGCAGGGAGGGCCCAATGAGCTTCTCGGCAATATTTCATGGACGTCCTGCTACGGTACAGATGCTGCACAGTGGAGATGTCAATTACAATCCCGGTGTAATATGTCGTGATAAAAACAGCGGGTATTAGTACATCCTTTACATGTTACACAAATAGGTCGGACACTTAAAAAATAAAATACAAAGCATGACAGCATTATTTTACGAGCGTAAATAAATAAACTAATAATGCAATTTAACAAAGCAAACAATCGGTAAGTGTGATACATACAGGCTTACCACTCCAAAAGACAGGTTAATACTGCATATCTTTTTGTTTTTTTTTTAATATATCCACACCATCATATTCACTCAAAAAAACTCATCCATGTTGGAATTAGCATTGGCATGATGGCTATGTAATCCAATGCAGCTAATCAGAGTTGAAGGAAACTAATTTCAATTGGAGTTTTAACAAAGTTGCTGTATGTTGCGCAACTACATGCCACTTTATTTACTCTGGTAACATGTAAAACAAGGCAACATAGATATAAACATTATTTAGCATTGTTATTGCATCTGAATTGCACCGTTCAAGTAATACGTAACAACTAAGTTAACTGCAAAGACATATATTTAGTTACGTGACTAACCAAATCAAGTACAGGCGATATGGTTGTGTGTTATTGGTCGCTTGGGCTATTGTAGCTGCCGACCTTTAAAGGATCCTGGCTAGATCTGGCTCTGTGAGTTTAACATGCATGACTTGTAACGCTTTGACAGTTGAATTTATTTGGCAAGTTCATTCCATCCAGCTGCCTCTCCCGACAAATGTGTAAACCACACTGAGTCGATTGGAAGGTCGGGTACTGTGCGGGTATTGCTGCCTCTTTCAAGAAGTTGAGCGAGCATGGAAGAGTAGACCAAATACCTATTAAGAGGGGCTCCTTAGAGCTCCCTGCATTTTAAGCCCTTCTGTCAGCAGTGGCGTGGGCAAGACATTGTGGGGATGAACCTTTACCACCTCTTCATTTGTTATGTTTCGCTGAAATTGTGTTGTGGCTTTTCATAATAATATCACCAAGTTTAATGTATATGTTTTACTTTAAGAAAGTCAAAGTGTCCCTATGGTCATTGAGCTTAGAGTTGTCAAATCTCTACTGGATGTTATCAATCTGTGCTCTAAAATCCACACTCCTATGACAGGGAGCTGTCCATTTATAGAAGAACTGTGGAAATGCCATTAAGTGCTACTCAACTGGTGGTACTCATTGCATCATTCCTGGAGTAATGAAGGGTTTTATTTGCTTCTTGCCACAATTAGAAAAACAAACTGATAATTGAGGCAGTCACTCTACCAGCTGAGCTGCATACATGTTGAAATTGATTTTGTATCAAATGTTTCTGAGAAGATATTGATTGGACTTTAGTCACTTGTCTAAAAACAGCACGTGATAAGTTCCAATGGAAATGCATTTAAAATCACGCAAATCCTCAGAATGTTCGTTACCTGTGCAATGCATACAAACACACAAAGTCACGCAGTGGTCACGTATGTTGCTTGGCACTTTGAGGAGTTAATTCTGTACTTGTGATCACAGCAACACTATGCCTATTCCACATATGGTTCAAGAGGCTGCGAAAAGGCAATATAGTTAAATGATGAATAATACGGTGTAACTCTTTTTCTATGATGATGGGTAGAAGGATTTGCAGTTTAGATAATTTTTTGATATGTGATGTTTTGAGGAAAGTGTTGCAGATCAATAATTTTGTGGATGTTTATGGGAAATATCTAATTAAAATAAAGCCATTTTCAAGCATCGTTTGAGTTAATTTCATATCTCTGAAGCAATGGGGCTCATTTGCTTTATCTGTTTCATGTATCACCATGGGATATATAAAGCAAGCATGACAGTCTTCCTTTGGTCCGTGAAAGCATGGAATTGCGCAGAGTTCCATTGCTTTCTGGACCGGCGTCTATATCACACCATGTATATGTATGTATGTTGAACTTATTTTGCACCGTACGTAGCCACCTGTGCTGATCGGAGGCGCAGGGGAACGACAACAAACTAAACCCAAAAAGCAGTTCTAAAGGAAGGAGTTTTCAATCTAGATTTAAAAGTGCATAACTCCAGTGGCTTCCTAATATCGGAAGGAAGAGCGTTCCAGACGGCCCCAGAAGCACATCTGAATGCATGCGATGTGGTGACCGCTGTCTTTGTTCAATAGCTAGCCAAAAGCTGCCGCGAGGATGACTGAACTTCGCGTGATGATGGTTTATGCTCCTTGATGAGATCAGCAGGGTATTGTGGTTCATTCGTGGCAAGCACTTTGTGTGTAATGAGTGGGACCATGTGTTGCACTTGGCGTGATATCCTTCAGTCTGAAATGTTGCTCACTGGACGGGATGTTTTGTGGGTTCATCTTTATGCCAGAGGCATGTGGGAGTGATGAGGAGAGAGAGCCACTTCTTGTGCTCCCTTGTGGATGTGTGGGAGAAACCTATATTTTATTATATCACCATGGATATTGTAACAAAAAAGTAATGTTTAAGCTCCGCCAAGTATCATTTGACATGGTACAGACGTCACGGGAAAGCAAGAATTTCACTAGTCTGCAATGTAGTGGTCCATAATGACTTTTCATTGCTATTTCTGTTTTCTCGGTGCTCATGTGATTTTTCTGGATGGTTATGCAGTATTTACAACATTGTTACTATTGTTATTGCATGGTTTTCCTGTGTCGTGTTGTGTATACTGCAATGCGTCACGTGCTGTGGAGATCATTGCCAGGAAGCACAGGGGCGAGGGTGATATCCGAAAACTTAAAACAATCTCCCAATTGTTTTATTTTTTAATATCTGGCTCTGAGGATAAAATAATCACATATGCAATGACCAGTGTGGATTATAGTATTTGTGAGTCAGAAAATAAACTATAATAGATAATACGCAATGTGTAAGGCAAGTTTGGGTACAAAATAGAATATATCTTGAGATTCTGAAATATTATGCACACGTGTACTTGACTAACAAAACGCAAAAAATAAGCAATATTGTAGATAACTGTTTTAAACATGATGATTCTATACTCTTTGGTTCTTTCGGTAAAGTCACGTAGGTAAAAAAAATAAAGTTAATCAAATAACGACGTTTCGGAGGCAACACAAGCTTCCGTCATCAGGTGTAACTAGCACAGCAAAAATTACTTTCTACAGTAGCACAGCAAAAATTACTTTTTACAGTAATTTTGCTGTGCTAGTTACACCTGATGACGGAAGCTTGTGTTGCCTCTGAAACGTCGTGATTTGATTAACTTTATTTTTACCTACGTGACTTTACCGAAAGAACCAAAGAGTATGGATCATTGCAGTCACGAAAACTTCAAATCTAGAATGATGCGTCTAACAAGAATGCAGAGATTCCATGAAGTGAGGTAGTTTATAGAGCATGGCATGCTACCTCCGTCATGACTGGAGAATTCGAGAAATGAACATCCTTAAAGCTATAATGATAGAGCATGGGTGATAAAAGATTATGAGAAGACTTGGAACATTTTTCATGGAGAATTTGCATCTGAGAGAGCTGTCTTTATGTTCAACCGCGGTTGGAATTGCCATTATATAACCTAAGATAGGCGAGAATGCTATAATCCTTTTTTTTTAGCATTGTCATACTTACGGTACGAAAGAAGTTAAACATAGTATATACAAACATCATCATCATCATCACCACCCACTTGGGGATAAAGGACTCCCCACACCTTTGCCACCTCTCACTGCCCTGCGATGCCACAATCCATCTCACTGCTGCACATGAGCTGATCTCGTCGAGGTCGTCTTCTCCCGTGGGGGCCATCCCATTAGCGGTCTCATCCATCGGCCATCATCCCGTCCAGCGATGCGCACTGTGTTGGCCGACTAACTCTCCTTAAGTGTAACATGATGTCTACTTATCAGTGGAATAGGATGAATCGGTCTCATTGTTGGTCGTAGAATTGTGGGAATAATGAATGGGAACGGGGTGAAAGGTTGATAAGCAGTGAGGGTTTGTGAGCGGCGATCGATATGCACCATTGACTTTAGTCTGTGCCAGATGTGTTAAAAAGTGGACGTTAAATTATAAATGCATGTACATACATATCTGCATTGATGATTATGATCATACTAGTATATTTTAAAGTATATCTTTGTAACTTTTAACGTGAATATTTAACAAAAAAGTAATGTTTAAGCTCCGCCAAGTATCATTTGACATGGTACAGACTGAGCCAGTCTCTTTTACAAGGGATTGCTTTCCATTGGTTTGTTGCATTGAAGAGTTAATGCCTGTGGCAGTGCGTGTTATCCTGTGGGGAGTGGTAGTGCAGCAGCTAGTGTGTTGCGCTACGAACCCGGCGATCTGAGTTCCGTTCCTGCTCACGGCCAACACCAGTGACGATTATTTGAACCAGTCCTGGGCCTCCCCTAGGTCGACTCAGCCTCAAATGAAAAGCTGGTGTGGTCTACAAACATCATCACTGGGGAGACAAATGCGGCCGGTCGTGGTCCTGGCCACCCACCCCCTTCGTGTGCCTGCATTCATAGGTGCTCGTGAACATCACTTCCCCCACACGTCTGTTAAGGCTATACGGGGGATCTTTGTCTTTGTATCCTGCACAGATGACTTCATAGTTCAAGCCTATGATGTCACCTCTCATGTGAGATTATGGGAGAGCTTTATGATCTCACGTTCTCATGTATAGCAAATGTAATAGTTTCACCTTTGAACCCCCCCCCCCACCGAGCTTAGACATAAATTCCATTTACTGCATATCTGTAGCGACATCGTTGGAAGCACTGCAGAATATGCAAAGGGTAGGGTTGGGGGTAAGATACCTACGTGGGGTAAAAGCCGTTTTTTTTGTCCCGGTTGCTTACAGGAAATTATGTCATCTGCCGCAATCCAGTTGAGTGGCGCCTCCTTCAGGGGTACCTGCTACTCCTGGTTTGTGCAGCTCAACACATAATAATAACGCCTGAGCAGCAGTGCAGGGCAAATCGACCTTTTACGCCCCCCCCCCCCCGCCATAGGTTTCTTACACCACCCTACCCCGCCTAAGACAGCTATCGAAAGCAGACTGGAATCAAAATGACATGTATTTATGTTGAACTTCTCCCGCATCCATCATACGTGGCCAACCACGCTAATCGGACGTGCGGCAGGCAAGAGTGGGTTGAAGTGCTTTTGAAATTATGACCGGATAATGTAAAGTAACGTACCGACACGACTGCAAGAATACTTGTATAATGAATGCATACTACCTGCTTTGACGTATGGATCAGCCATATGGACACCAATGAAGAAAATGTAACAAAACTGAAAATTTCACAAAAGAAGCCTGGGGAGAAACCTTGCTTGGAATTAAACTGAGAGCAGGAAAATCAATGCATGGTGGAGGGAATATAATACAGGTTAAGTATATAATTTGATCGATTGATAAAAGTACGTGAGCTTGGGCAGTATACGTCGACACAAGGGATGGTGAGCCGATGGTCAGTAGCAATGGAGTGGCAGCCAAGCGAGGGAATGCATCTGAGAAGATGTCTACGAAGGGAATGGTAGTGATGACATTGCTCCTGTGTAGGTGCTTGGTGTATTGTTACATTGTTGGACCGTGAGAATCAGAATCCTTATTTAGACAGAAGGAATCCGATGAGCTATGAAGCTCTTTTTTTTTTACAGATGTCCGGTATGGGCGGGTTAGCAAGTTACAACAGCAAACGATGCAAAAAACGATAGGAGTGCAAAATAGAGAAAACGGTAAGTCACTAAATACAAATAAATAATACATTTATATGCTTAGTTCTTTCGGTAAAGTCACGTTGAAGGGAAACAACAAAATAATAAAATATGTATAAAACAATTAAAATTCTCACGACGTTTCGACCATAACACAAACGGTCGTCTTCAGGTGTGTTGGTTTGCATAAATTTATGCATAAATTTATGCATATTTTGTTGTTTCCCTTCAACGTGACTTTACCGAAAGAACTAAGAATATGAATTACTGCAGTCACGAAAGCTTTAAATAAAAAAATAATACATTATTTATGTAAGTCCAATTCATCAAGATTGGGCAAGGCAGCAAAAACAACAACAAAACAGTCCCAGACCATACTCTTTGGTTCTATTCGGTAAAGTCACGTAGGTAAAAAAACAAAAACAAAAATCACGACGTTTCGGCCACAACACAAGTGGCCTTCATCAGTGTTGTGGCCGAAAACGTCGTGATTTTTTTTTTACCTACGTGGCTTTACCGAATCGAACCAAAGAGTATGGATCCTTGCAGTCACGAAAGCTTCACAATCTAGAATTGATAGTCCCAGACCACACCAATAAAATGGCACATTAACATTGAACAATGGAGAGATGGCAGTGGCATGGGGAGGCCTTCATTCAGCAATGGAGTGATGGTGTCTAATGATGAAGTCAGTCATATAGCTTGTGAGGTTGAAGGAGACATACTTTGCAGTGCTTGGCCCTACAGGAGACTGAACACTGCAGTTATGGGGTATTTGTGTGCCTTTCTGGAACGTGATGATACGGTGATCACTTGCCTGCAGGACACTGGGATTGTATGTATGTTGAACTTCTTTCGCACCATACATAGCTAACCGTGCCAATCGGAGGTGCGGGTGAAGGACAACAAACGAAACACAAAAAAAGGAGTTCTAAAGAAATGAGTTTGCAATCTAGATTTAAGAGTGCATAGCTCCAGTGGCTCCCTAATATCGGAAGGAAGAGTATTCCAGACGGCCGAAGAAGCACATCTGAAATCGCGTATTGCAGTGCACATCTTCGTTCGGTGGCTCGCCAGACGCCAAGCAACAGCCAAGGATTGACTATTACTTGGCTCTGTGGATGAACACTAATGGCACAATCTGGTGTCATTATTTTCTTTGGCTTACTCGATTATATTTTATATACTCTATTATATTTTGGTATGCTTTTATTTTAGCTTCCGTAAAATTTCCCTTGTGTTTTGCCGTCCAAGGTGAAGGAGGCAGTCGCCTTGTGCATGTGAACGTGCCTCTGATATGAACCCGTTTCGTGCAGGAGCGCGTACACAACAATAATGAGAGTGGAGCGGCGGCATCATCCGCTGTTGACTTGTGATCGTTGTAGCCTGCGGTTGTGCTGTGTCACCAAGCTGCGCCTTGGGACATGGCCACACCTGCGTGGTGCAGCATGTTGAGGCTTGCTGGATGATGGCCTTTCCCATGGAAAGGCCACGTGGGCAAGACGTACTCTGACTGCGCAGTCTCCTCTATGGTGTTTGTCGTGAGCAGCCTCGCCACTAAAGGCATGCGCATTTACGGTTCTCAAATTACACAGCTGATATTTTAATTAAAAACCTGAGACTACTGTGGGGTTCGGTGGAACAATTATTTATCTTGGCAACAAGGGCCTCACCCACCCAAACTGTGCACACAATGCAGGTATGTTGTAGACTGCAGTCAATTATTTTGTACATTTTATGTGTATTTGGATATTGTATTTCATGTACAGTTGCGATATTTCATAAATAGATACACACAGGAGAACGAATATTTCTTCATCAACCTCTGTACAAATCCTGTTATCTGTGCAACCAGTGGTTGTGCAGTCATCCCTGTTATATGAAGAGCACTGCAAAATCCTAGGTGAGTGTGACGAGTGAGAGCAAGTGGAGAGTCCATGGTGTAGCGTGGAGTCGCCGTTGTTTCTCGCGATGTGGCAGTGATCATGCGCATGAATGCCAAGAAAGGCATATTCTCAAGGAAAGATGATTAGGTTTGACGTCAGCCACGACTGAGGTGATATGATGCCTACTATTTTTTTCTCAGGCACAGGAGCTTATTCGCTTCTCTTGCTTTATCTCTTAGACATACTATTTTGGGAGTTAAAATCTGAATATTAAAATGCTTTTAATTTTACCTGTTCCAACTGAGATTCTTCAAAGCAGTGATGTTTTGTTTGCCCCAGAGTGGACGACTGCTCTCGCATTTACAGCGGTGACTCAAAGCTGTATAAACTCCTTCACTGAGTCTACTCAGAAACCGTATTGATGTAGACCTGTCAACATCACTTGCCTCTCCATGTCATCTTTACTCGCCACGGTGGCAAGATGGTAACTACCTCACATGGTATACAGGTGATCATGGGTTCGATCCCGACCCTGACACCTGTATAGTTTGAGTTTGCATGTTCTCCCCGTGGTCGGGTGGATGTTGCTCTGGTCCCCCAGTTTTTCCTTTCACATTTAGAAACATGCGTTTTGAGTATTTGGCTGCTATAAAAATCCACATGTGAAGCCACTTGGGCTAGAATTTGTGGCCAGGTCACTTCTGAAAAAGAGCTATGTAGCTCAGTGGGCCTTACCTGGTAAAATAAAAAAAATAGTATAGTATACTCTGTTTGCCGTTTCTACCATTACATATATGGTCACTGATCTTCTTTGACTCCGATTCCATCATGCATACTGTTACGAAAAGAATAAACTTTACAACTCCTTACCCTCTAGTTTTCTCACCGTGCTTACAACTTAAACAAAGTCAGTTTAACACGTAGGCTTTCGCGACGAATATTATTCATAATAAAGGTTTTTTTGGTTAGATCACGTAAGTATAAATGTGTGGATGTAATTACCAGAGAAACGTCGTGCTCAAATTGTAAATGTTGTGGATTTACCCTCCAACACGATGGTGGGCTGAAGTAGTAACTAAATGGCACGTATTGTTTACGAGACAAACCTTACTGGCTGTCGGGTGGTGGAGGGTTACGACACATTTATACTTACGCGATCTAACCCAAAAACCTTTATTAAAGAAAGTCCTTCCGTTAACCACTACTTCTCAATCAGCTTTGCTGAAAGTGATAAAAAAAAATCATTTGTTTGACAGTTCCAAAAAACTTTGCACAAGTGTAATCTTCAGATGGTAGGTGGAAAAGCAGATTTGTTAAACCGCGTAGATAACAGAGGTATGGGCAAGACACCCACAAATAAGAGGCTTCCTTTTATATGGGTCATGTGATAAGGATAGTGAGCAGTTTTGAACCAACTCCAATTACCGTTAATTTTAAGAAGATTTGAAGATTTTATGAAGTCAATTTGAAACAGCAACAAAAGTGTAACCTTTAATGTTTTACAAGATGTGTACAGATTTCCCAATCTTGCCATCTCAATGTGCCACACATTTTATTACGTTGGCAGAGTATAAAAGTGCAAACATTACCAGTTAAATGGTGTTCCCAATGGGTCCTTGAAGTTGTAATTTCATAAAATGTTTAGTTTTTATTAAGTTACGTGGGGTTTAAAGACCGCATTGTTTTCGTAAATCCCAGTATATTTATGAAAAGGAAAACATGCAGTCTGAAGGGAGTAAGTGAGACTTGACTTTAAAAGACTGTAACGTTTCCATTTATCACGCGTTATAAAACTGCTTGTAAAGTTGTAGAAATGGAGCTGTCTTATTCTCGGTTCTTTCGGTAAAGTCACGTAGAAGGGAAACAATAAAATAATAAAAATGTAAAACAATAAAATGTATTGTTTCCCTTCTACGTGACTTTACCGAAAGAACCAAGAATATGAATCCCTGCAGTCACGAAAGCTTTAAATCATAATGGAACTGTCTTGTTTGTATTTCAGCAACGTTAAACACTGACAAGTTTAGCACCTAGCTGTATCATTCTATGAGTAGTTAGTATACGTGCAGAATGTATAATGTGACTTAATAATGTTTTACAATTCAGTAGCACAACCACCTGATTTATAAACTAGGCAATCTGTGATGGTGTGAATTGGCGATCCACTCTGTATTGTGCTTCCTGACGAATTTTAATTTTTCACAGTGTATCATGTGCAACACGAGATAAAGTGTACATGCAATAAGATAAAAAGCACAGGGTCCATTTACGTGATGTCATTGTTTGAAGACAGTTTTCCAGGTTGCTTACTTTATATCTCATAAACAGATGCACGGGATCGATAAATTGAACCCGTTTCTGCACACTGTAGACATTTACAAAGTGCAAGCGAACCCACGTCACTTTGTGTTACGTTGTTGTTAATGCACTCTGCCAAATGCTGTCATTTCCATTGGATGTATGACACAGTTGAACTATTGACTATGATTACTATCTTGAAATAGGTTGACATTTTTATACTAAACTGCATTTTTATTATCCACAATATCTTCTATCTCGATCCCATTTTTGTGTTTTAGAGATATGAGTTTCTATGTACGTATTAGTTCTTTACAATGCTTTCGGGGCCGTCCATAAATGACGTCACGCACCTAGGGGGGGGGGGGGTCAGACATTTGTGACGATGTGTGACGAGGGGGGGGGGGGTTGAGAAATGTGACGTCACATCAAAATGCGCAACTTTGAATAAATATAGAAAACAGGTTCTACTTGATTCAATATAATTTTTAATAAATGTTTTCTCCTACAACATCAGAGTGCAGCGCCACATTAAATACGCACTACAATAGTTTAAAGCGATTTGAAGCATGTTTTATATATTTTTTTTGGGGGGGGGGGGCAGAGCGTTGTGACGTCATATTTGAGGGGGGGGGAGTCTGACTTTTTGTGACGCCGTGTGTCGAGGGGGGGGGTCAAAATTCGTCCACAATCGCGTGACGTCATTTATGGATGGCCCCTTACGCATCTTTTTGGTATTTATTTCAACAATGTATTCCAACTGTGCCATTGGCCTTTCGTGAGTTTAAGGATTCATTCAGATGCCTCGCGGTGATGTTGTGCCCCGTGTGTCAGGAAATGACTGACAGAAGAACATTTTAAGGGACTTATGAAAAATTCAAGTGTCCTTTTCTCTGAATCCTTTTATGATTTTTTTTATCCTTTCACGCAAGTTTTTGCTGTGCGATTGTTACGTGAGAGTCAAACTATATATACGAGGGTTTTTACCAGAATGTAATGCCCCACTTTTAATCTCTCGCCCAAAATGTACTAGAATTTGCAGATTTACTGGTTACTTGCGCAACTTCCTGGTCGTGATGCGTCGGTCCCGACTAATAATAGTGTTATCCTGCGAGGTGCACGATGTCGGCCGTGACAGGGGGCATCGAGAAGATCAGCTTTTACTGATCCTTTTGATGCCTTTAACTCGTTTTACTCCGCAGCAACCAATAGTGCTTCTGTCCACAGTATCGTCTCCATAGACGGTTTTCAGCCTATTGTGAATGTCGCCCACTGATTTGCTCTACGCGGTCAAAAACTCAATTCCAGCTCTTTGTTTGCGACGCACGTCACTATTCACTATGTCATAAACTAGGAAAGTTAAATCTTACATCACCAAAAGTTTTATCGATTTCCAGTGGGATTTTTTAAATGTGGGCCATAACTTTCTGTGTAACCCTCGCGTGTGTATATAGATACATTCTTATAGATGGAATTTATCCAAATCAATTGTAAAAATATATCTTACGTGGTGGGGTTTTATTGTGTTCATTGCTGGCCAAGCTGAGACCATCAGCTGAATACACTTGAAAAACTGGTTTCATCACAGGTGGCTGTCCTTGTTTAAACACAGAACCTGAGTGGTGCCAGCCCAGCCTGGGAGCTACATGACCACCTCATGCTTTTCGAGCATTTAAAGAGTGGGAGTGACATTGTTATCGGCAGCAACTGCTGACCCCAACCCACGTGTTCTGTTTTTATGCACAACTTCCTTGATCTAATCCACAAGGGTACCACCTTAAATCTGCAGCTCTCTCACATTTTCAGGTATCTTAATACAGATCAAGTGCACGTATAACTAGTGGGGCATGTACTTTGCAAGTTAACAATCCATATGTGCTCAACAACTAATCACCTTTGGGTATCAGTACCGGAAAACTGATCTTATCCGTTGTCATGTGGGGGACACATTTTTCAGATCATATTTGCCGTGGGGTAAACCGCAAATGTATTCCACTTATTCGTGGGTAAAACTTGCGAATAATGGTGGGTAATTGGAGAAATATGTAACTCATCTGAAAAAATCCAGAGATGGGAAAAGCGTGGATAATTGAACTGATAAATTCTCCCACAATGCATTCTGGGGAAAAAGCAAAGTTAATACCCGTGGATAACCTGAGGCTAATTGGAAGAATTTAGCACGCGACTTCACTTTTGTGGCAAAAGGTGCGCATAATTATAAGTTGACATGCGTTGTGGTGTTGGAGGTTTCTCTCTGCGTGTCTTTGTGGTTTGATTGAATTTCCAGACGCCTCTGTTTTTCTCCTTGCGACTGATGAAGAGAGATAAACACATGCAGGGATTAGCTCTATGGCGTATTGTAAGTTTGAGTCAGACATGTTTAAAGTTCCCACGTAACGCTAAAGGTGTTTATAAACTGCAAGGCTCCAGTCGGAAAATAGGCCTTTGACTACACCTTGCTCATAGTCATCGTTAGTCTGGGAAGATTCAAAGAACACAGACATTCGTACTTGATTTGTTACGGGTCATATAACGGATTGCGTAGAAATTGACACGATGCAAGTAGATTATAGACTGTGAGAGG
The DNA here is from genome assembly GCF_048934315.1 of Petromyzon marinus. NCBI lineage: Eukaryota > Metazoa > Chordata > Hyperoartia > Petromyzontiformes > Petromyzontidae > Petromyzon > Petromyzon marinus. The sequence goes on along the minus strand of NC_133667.1, from coordinate 18,969,353 downwards.
TGGGCAAGGACATTGCAGCAGAGGGCTAGGGGAAGTTTGATGGTGGCTAATCTTTAGGCCATGTTTACCATTTCAAGTGAGTTTGTATTCTTCCATTATTATTATGACACTGTTAGAAAACCATTGTTCTATATCACAAGGAAAAATGTAAATCTATACAATCTCCAAAACCGTGCCAGTGAAACATTTTGGCAGTCAAGAACAACATAAACCAATTACTCGCACTAACACAGCTACTTCGCATGCCATCTTCGTGGTTGCTGATCGGCGATCTGCCATTAGCATGCTAATCTCTCACATTAACATGCTAATCTCTCACATTAACATGCTAATCTCTCCCATTAACATGCTAATCTCTCACATTAACATGCTAATCTCTCACATTAGCATGCTAATCTCTCACATTAACATGCTAATCTCTCACATTAGCATGCTAATCTCTCACATTAACATGCTAATCTCTCACATTAACATGCTAATCTCGCATATTAACATGCTAATCTCTCACATTAACATAGCCACCTCAGTGCACTCGCTGTGGAGGCTGCTCACCGATCTTACATTAATATGCTAATCTCTCACATTAACATGCTAATCTCTCACATTAACATAGCCACCTCAGTGCACTCGCTGTGGAGGCTGCTCACCGATCTTACATTAATATGCTAATCTCTCCCATTAACATGCTAATCTCTCACATTAACATAGCCACCTCAGCGCGCACACCGTGGAGGCCGCTCACCGATCTTACATTAATATGCTAATTTTTACCTGGCAGCCCTTTTATTGGTGGAAAACCCACCACCGCCACATTCGCTCACCACCACTTACATTAGCATTGGCCGCTGACATTTGGGCTACGCCCATTTGAAACCTTTATAAACAGTTTGTCTTTAGAAGCTAACCCCCCCCCCCCCATTTCCTGATGACGACCGCTTGTGTTGCGATCGAAACGTCGTAGTTTTTTGTTATTTTGTTATTCTCTTTGAACCTATCTACGTGACTTAACCGAAAGACCCAAATAAAATTGTAGCGTATTGCACTATTGCTGTAGAGCACTGTGACCATCTTCATAAATACTGTTATTGACGCTTGCACCAGAACATATAATATACTGTACGGACCTCCGGTACGTCTTCATTGTACACTTCTTGCCGCGCTTAACCGGATTCACACAGTCCACGGAATATGTGGATACCTAATGCACAAGTGGAGAAGATAAGACTCTTGTGTACGACTGCAGCTACGAACACCAAAACCATGGAACAGAGAACTTTGCACTGCCCCAAATATACATTTGAAGGCAGGGGGTGTATCTAAAAATGTCACGATTTATCAGACAAAGCAATTGAATGGCTAAATAAATAAAAAAATCAACATGTTCATCAGTAACACTGCCTTGAATGACTAAATCACTTATAACTGAATTTCTAATAGTTTCTCTTCGTTGTCCATATGAAAGCATCACCAGAAGTGTAATGCAATCGAAGAATTTCACTTGAGAAAAAAACCCAATATCTTTGGTGGAAATAAATCATTTGGCAGGAACTCTGTTTTGCCTTGGAGAAACTCATACACATGGGTAGAAAAGGTTGGGTACGTTTTAGCTGCAAGGAAATATGTTCGGTGCTGCAGATATCTGGAAAGTGTAGGTGGAAATCATACTGCTCATCTCTTAAAGCTTATCTCGTTTCTCTTGCCGATTCTCTTCCCCCTACCCTTGCCCCTCCACTTCTTCCTGTCCCTCCCCGTACCCTTTCGTGATCCCTAAGTACCCTCAATTGCGGTCACTCATTCCTCAATCCTATTCACCGTTTTTCAATCTGTCAATTGCCTATAAATATAAAAAAATAAATGAGATGGCACGTTTCCACTTTCCCATATGCCTTCGAGGGTAATGCTGTACTCCTCTCAGTTCAGTATAAACTGTTCTCATTGACTTTTTGTTATGATTGTCTTAAGGGCCGTCCATAAATGACGTCACGCACCTTGGGGGGGGGGTCAGACATTTGTGACGATGTGTGACGAGGGGAGGGGTTTCAGAAATGTGACGTCACATCAAAATGCGCAACTTTAAATAAATATAGGCAACACGGTCTGCTTAATTTGACTTTTTAATAAATGTTTTCTCCTACAACATCAGAGTGCAGCACCACATTAAATACTCACTACAATGACAATAGTTTAAAGCGATTTGAAGCATGTGTTTTGGGGGGGGGGGGGCGAGCTTTGTGACGTCATATTTGAGGGGGGTTCTGACTTTTTGTGACGCCGTGTGACGAGGGGGGGGGGTCAAAAATCGTCCACAATTGTGTGACGTAATTTATGGACGCCTGCTTAAATAGCTTTAAATGAAATATTTGAAGGAAAGTGCCCAACCAAATTATAATGACCAGAATACATTATCACATAGAGCAATACGTTCCTTTTTTACTTCAACAATGTATGAAGTACACAGATGACACAATAAAATATATAGTCGCAGGTATTTAAAACAATTATTTCATCAGTAAAATGGATGTTAACTTTTCCTATAATATGTGTAGTTGTAAGTTATAGCATGTATATATTTTAGCAAAAATTTAGTTAATTAATAATAGTACATATTAAACATGTAATAGGTAGCTGTGTACACAGTACTTTATTTACACCTAAAGGCGAAGAGAAAATGTGAAAAATATAACACAATAGCGTATTCATCCATAATTGGATATAGGCAAAAATGTGGTAATAAAATAAACAATGCATTGGTTAAAATTATGAGCAGGGCTCCATTTATCGCCTAATTATTTCTGGGTCGTTGGTAGACTGGAGTAGGTTCATTACGAGAAGCCATAGCAGAGTTATACTGGATGTGGTGGCCTGGGTGTAGTAATATTTTTGGGGTTGCCAACACGGACAGACCTGGCTGAAATGAAGCCCTGAATATAAGGGGATGAATTTCTGAGGATGAATGGCAGTGTTTGTAAATGTATCTTATTCTATCATTCAAAAAGTTATGTAATGTTAATATATGTTGTCTGAAGTAATGTGTCAATACAGTACGTGTGTTTATTTCAGTTTCATATACATATCTCTGAAGCGTTCTTCTCCCATCTCTCTTAAATCTGCTCGCAGCACTGTTATATTGCATTTCTTAAGTGCATCAAAGCAACTTGCGAAGCGCAAGCTTTTGTAAAAGCTCCAGCAGTGTCACGCTGCATATTATTTTCCATTGTCGAGCGATACAGCGCGTTTTTGTTCTCGTCTTTTGATATTTAAAAGTTCACTTTTGGTCACAGAGGGTTCGTTTTTTTTCTCTCTCTCTCTCTGTTCTGTATACAGTTCTTTTCTTGTGTTCTGAAAATGTCATAATGAGACATTATGCAGGCCTGCATCATCAGGCTTCTGTCGCTGTGCACTCCACTCCTTGGATCTCTGCCAATACCGTAATCTTTAACTTGAAATACAAGAGCACTAGACCACAATAATGGCACACAGCTCTGTCTGAATGTGAATGCAATCATCCCTTAGCCCATAGTACATAAGCTCTGAAATGTGAGCCAATGTATTTCTATGTCAGCTTTCCAGCACACTATTGAACGACTTTACATTTCTGGCCAGTCTATGTGCTGTGAAGAAGGGGCATTTGTAGAAATGCTGCCTATTATATACTTTTCCTTTTAGGCAGTGTTTTTGACGGATGCATTGAGCTTGTTTGTTACTTCATGTTAATGTCTGGGTATGCTGGCACACTTTTAACCTGGCCACAGAAAACTTAGGTCCATATCAAGTGGAAACATTGAATTTGTATTAATGTTTCCAGCAGCTGAACGGTCTTGGAAAGCCATTCACAGTCTTTCGAGTGTTCATAAAATAGTCTGCTATTCAAAACCAAAACATATCAAATACACAGGGCCTGATTCATATTCCTCCCCATGTTCAATCACAGGCTTAAGGCCTTCATTTGTTATGTTTATAGCTGCGTTTCGCCAAAAAACCCCTACAGAAGTAAGTCTGTACCCCTATAACGTGGTAGTTGCGTTCCTGAAGAATACCGCGTTATGGAAAAATCGCGTTATAATAAATAACGTATTATATAGATTAAAGCACCCCCCGCAGTAACATGTGAGATGCGTATGCAGGCTGAACAAAGACTGAGGCGTGCGTGGGTATTATCTAGAAGCATCCAGCAGCATCCCACCTTGTATGATGATGCAACGCTGAGGCAGCCGTACAACTGCCTATACCTACTCGCGCCACGTAGTTCTGTTCGCTCAATATCCAATTCGCATCCACGTTGTAAAAATGTGTTGCCTAATACATTAATCGCATCACATCCAATTTGCTTTATGAAAACATGCGTTATAGGAGAACAGACTTTACAAAAACTACATATATATTCGCCTCCTTTCCCCCTGTGCTGCACATCCAACTCTCCTGTTCAGCGACTTGGGATGCAGTTGCATTTTAAAGCGATGCAACTCCAAACTTGTAATTGTTTTGTATTTTGGCAACAGCTGTTTTTCTATAGAGGTTCTGCAATAAAAGTGCAGTGGGAGCATATCCGATGTTTCTCTGCGTGCCATCCAAAACAGTGTCCTCGACGCGAAACCTGGTTTCTGTTGGGATTGTTATTTGCTTCAAAACGGGACATGACTGGGACAAGACCAATCTGGAATTACATTAGGGAGGTGGTGTACTTTCACAGCATTCCTCAAGCATAGTTTCCACCGATAAGCAGAGAAAACCAGGCAAGGATGTCTATTTAGCACGTAGAAATGTCTCGCCTGTTACGGAGGTGTACACGGATCTCAAAATAGGCCCTTTGCAATCGTTACATGAGTGAAAATCACACACGGCCATTTGGCATTCCATGGCGTACTGCATGTATATCACATGGCGTATTGCTTGCGCATATATACCCCTCGAAATATGTTTGGATCGAAATATGTTCGCTGCATATATGCGAGATCACACAATTTGAATCCGAAAAAGGTGAGGGAAAACTTATATGTGCATATGTTTGGAGCGATTGACATTCAGATAAAATATGCACACGGTGTGGACTTATATGCAGAGCACGTATACGTTGAACGTACTGTATGTATCTATTACATTTTTATTTTAAATTTCCCTGAATTCTCTCCAGCATTTTATTAGCGTCCACCTCGAGCAGCACCGTTTGTTTACGATTCATCGCCCACTATATGGCTATTTATGTTTGGTTACTCAGTCAACTTGCCATGGCAGAATGCGATTAGTTACCTCCCCTCCCACCCATAGCCTTCGCTTGAGGGGCCTGAAGCTGAGTGGATTTGTTGATGGTTGTTGCCAGTGGTGTAAAAATCATCCACTGGAGTAGATTGGTGAAAGCTGCTATTGGTCAGTTGGTGGCTTACGTCTTCCAGAAACGAAGGAATTTAAAGTTACGCTCATAATCAGAGTGTGTAGCTTAAACACATTGGCACAGTGTGGGACATCTTTTGATGACAGCTGCTTAACTCTTAAAATGTAGGTCTACGAGCTCCTGCCAATTGACCTTGCATGACCTCAAAGTGAACTTAGCTTGGCACAAAAAGCACGGTGATGTTACCGGAACCGTGTGGTGAATGATGTTTTTTTTACTGCACATGCATACAAATTTGTAGTTATTGCACTCATTTACGTACCGAATACATCTAATTTTCATATTAATGTCATTCTTCATTTGATGTGCTGTGAAAAAGGGCAATTGCCCAGAACGTTTCCAATTTATGTACTCTTTCTTTTAAAGGCATTATAATTGAGGAACGTGTGGAGTAGAAAAATAAACTAAAATATTGTATTTTGATTTAAAGCTTTCGTGACTGCAGTAATTCATATTCTTAGTTTTTTCGGTAAAGTCACGTTGAAGACTTACATTAGGGGCCGTCCATAAATGACGTCACTCGATTTTTAACTCAAACGGTCATCATCAGGTGTGATGATGACCGTTTGAGTTATGGTCGAAACGTCGTGAGAATTTTTTATTGTTTTATATATATTTTGTTATTTTGTTGTTTCTCTGCAACGTGACTTTACCGAAAAAACTAAGAATATAAACTATTGTATTTACCAAGTAAACCCACTGAGCTATTAATACATTTTCAGAGTTGACCTGGCCACACATGTTAACTAATCGAAGTTGCTTAAAATGTGAGAATGTATGGTAGCCAAATAATCTAAACGCGTGTTTCTAAACGTGGAGTGCAAAACTGGAGGGCCTGGAGAACAATCCACGCATGCCACGGGCTGAAAATGAAAACTTACAAATTTTCTGTACAGGCATCAGGGTTGAACTCCAGGCAAGGGAGACAACATCTCGCCACCATTATGCTCATGGATCAGAGCCTAATTCGTAGAACCTGTGAAGTCCCGGGCCTACGAGGGGTCATCTTAATCACTGTTACTGTATTTGTGGCCAAATCATTGGCCTCATCCATTTGGTTGGCAGGTCATGTAAAGTGCCGGATCCATGTAGCATGACACACTTTTTTACATTAGGGGCCGTCCATAAATGACGTCACTCGATTTTTGACGCCCCCCCCCCTCGTCCCACGGCGTCACAAAAAGTCAGAACCCCCCCTTAAATATGACGTCACAAAGCTCTGCCCCCCCCCCAAAAAAAAAAATAAAACATGGTTCAAATCGCTTTAAACTATTGTCATTGTAGTGCATATTTAATGTGGCGCTGCACTCTGATGTTGTAGGAGAAAACATTTATTAAAAAGTATATTTAATTAAGTAGAACGTGTTGTATATATTTATTTAAAGCTGCGCATTTTGATGTGACGTCACATTTCTCACCCCCCCCCCCTCGTCACACATCGTCACAAATGTCTGACCCCCCCCAGGTGCGTGAAGTCATTTATGGACGGCCCCTTAGTGCTACGCAATATATAAATTAAGCAAAGATACTTTGTGGATATTTTTGGCCTTTTTAGATTTGCAGCTGCAAAAGGATAGCACTGTTAATAAAGTGTACTGGTGTGTTTTACTTGGTTTGTGTATGAAAACGAAGAGATAGATGAATAAGAGTCATTCACTGTGGCCCATGTTTACTCTCAGAAGTGGTTTTAAAATGCAATGAAAACATGAACCAAGAAAAGACACTTGCGCATAACAATTGTTTATAATGTTTGGCCCTACAACATAAAATAAAATGGGTGATATTCAGATAAAAGCCTACAGTGTTAATAATTGTATGTATCAGATGTTATAGAGCGGTATGCAGTGTTCACCTTCAAAGGAGAGTGATTTGCCCCGATTAATTTATATTGTAGGTTTAAACCAAACATTGGCCATTGTGTGTCTGGTGGGATTTTAGAGACTCATTTAAATTACTTTGCATGTTTACTGTTAGAAAACAAAAAGAGCAAACATATAGTGGTTCACTAAACTCATTGATGCAGCCTAAATATCCAATGGTTATCTAGTCGGAAATACTGCTTCAATAATAATAATATATATTTCTTGCTAAATTGAACGTGGGGGCAGTACTTGTTTCCTGGTTACCGCACGGTGCTTGGATGGAAATTCGTCATTCCTCTGGCGGGGGAAAGTTTATCTCCAGGACGACCGCTGTGGACTTCCCCAATAAGTGGTACTCACGGTAAAAAAATATCCTGAAGCAGAAGATTAGTGCTGGATGCAACTGCATTTTTAACTTTCATCCTTACCCATGTATCCATAGTGACATTTTTATGTGCAATTTTATTGAGGGACTGTGTATTGTCTTAGTGTGGTCTGGGACTGTTTTGCTTTTGTTCTGCTGCCTTGCGCAAGCTTGGGAATGTACTTATGCAATTTTAACTTCTATACTTTTTATATTTTACTTATTTATTTTTAGTGATTTGATTACCTTTCTGACCCGCCCCTATTGAACATCTGTGAAAAAAGAGCTTCATCGCTCGTCGGATTTCTCCAGGATAAATACAGATTCTGATTCTTATATCAGCCCTCCGAGTGAAGAAAGGCTGAGTTGACCCCTGACTAGGATTTTAACTCATAGGCTGATTGCAAATAATGTACTATACCATTTGTGCCACTTGGCCAATTGAAAGAAATCGTACTCTTCTTGAGTGGGATACTTTTAGCAAATAAGTATTTTTCACGTCTCAAATTGAAAAATATTATTGGATACCCAGTGATTGCGTTGTGCTTATGTCCCATTTTGTACGTGGAGTTTATTTTTCTTCAGCAAACTGCTGCTACAGTACTCCAGCACCAATGGGACTCTAATGGGGAAATAAATGTACCGTGAAATAACAGCGCACATGTTTGTTTTACTTACAACTATTTTGTTTCCTGAAACCATAATGGTGTTTTTAGTGTTATGATCCTGGATATGACTTTTTAAAAAATGTTCTGATACTCTGCTCACTAGCGTGTATTCTTTTTCTTACCGTTTGGCTCGGCAGAGCATAACATTGCAGCATTATGTGATGTCGGTGGTTTCACAGCCTCAATTTTATTCCTACTATTCTGTAAATAACTCGGGACAAATTGATTTTGGATTACCGCTCCAAGCCATTGGGAGTGTTCAGAAAAAGAGACCGACATATTTCTGGTGGCTGATGCTCGTGCTTGTGTACGCGAGCCCGGCATTTGTCAAATTAAGTGGAGTTTTAACACCGACGTGCAATGCTGCGCACAGTTTGCCTCATCATGGTAGTGTACACGAAACAAATGGTTGTTTTTCAGCAGTCCTTAGAAAGCCCAGCTGCAGAATTTGCGGCAAGTGTGCTGCATCTACTGTATTCAATGTTCGACAGAAGTAGTACCACCATGCTTTGAAGCAATTACAAAGTCAATTATATAGTACAGCGTAGGCATTTTGTACCAAAACAGTTTTCATTTACTTTAGAAATGCATTGAAGTGTTTTTTTTTCTTGTTTCGCAACACGTAGGTGAATCTGAAAGGGAGTTCATGAAAGTTCACTTCATGTTGTTTCGGGCATCTTGCAAAAAACAGCCAATTGATGGCTTCCTCGCAGCTCTACCAAGAGAGCTGAGCAAGAAAGGTGATTTGAAAGGCGTTGAGAGTTTTGCGTAGCAGTAGCGACGTTATACGATCTTGGGTAGTCGGATACGACTTGCAATTTGCACCAACACGCCACTCAACTGCGATTGTGTGCCCTCCTCCGAGCGCACGTGTTCCGATGTCACGTGGGCAACAATGGGGGGACGTGGGTCAGTTTCCACGGTTGACGACATTCTATCGGCGTTGCATCGAACAGCAGGAGGAGGTGGAGGGGGGGTGCTTGCTATTTGTTTTGAGCTCGCCCCTCTGTGAATGAGAGAGATGTACGCCCGAAGGTATCGCGTGCACAAGCAGTGCGGGCGTGCACTGCACTTTTGATGGATCCACGCCCTGCCCTGGGCGCTTGTTTTGATGGTGCTCGTGGGAGGGTCTTCAGTGGCCCCCCACCCTCCTCCCACTCCCAGTGTGACATCAGCAGTTGGTAGGCGGTATGGGCGAGGCCCCCCCCCCCGAACACCTGCGCAGTCGTCCACTGGGGCCAGCCCAACGCGGCACGCTGGCCTGGCCGTCGAGCGATCAGCGCGCGGTGTCGTCACAGACGCGGGGTTGATTTCAGGTAGAGATCACGCGATCATGATGGAGCGCTCATTGACTAAGGTTATCGGGCGGCATGCGGTGGGGTGTTGTTTGTGTGTTCATTCTGCGGTGGTGCTGGTGATGTTCGAGGCATTCTAACGGCACGTGGGGTTGATCTCTTTGCTGCAGGGCTCAGCTGCTGCCCGCGTGATCTAAGTTCGCACGCAAGTGGAACAACAACAACAACAAGAAGAAGAAGAATAAGGAGTCACACAAACAGCCCGACGGGTTCCAGGGTCCTGTGCGAAGGTGATGGAGGTCTGAGTCCACGTCAGGTCAGAACACATTCTTTTGATGGAATGCGTGGTTTGTTTTTGAGTTGTAGTTTCTACGTTTCAAACCCCGTTTTTTCTCACCAACTTTGCGTGGATTGTTTGTTGTTTGTCTTCTTGCTCGCTTACAGCACTTGCCCCAACAGTGTGTAAAGAGTGCTACACGTGGGGAGGGGGGGGGGTTGTATTGTTATTTTCGTTCATATTGTAAAATGTATTGTATACCGTTTCGTTTCATATACAGATATGATGCGAAACAAATTAAGTTGTGCGTATTGACTGCAATAAGAGTGGTAGATTTAAAGTTTCAAAACCTGCACTTGCAACGTCTAAACGAGTAAATTATATAATTTAAATGTCACGGAAAGAGTTGAACGTTTAAGGATAAATGTTGCGCTTTTACAGATGTAATGTTTGTTGTTAAACATCGTTGTTTTTCACTACAATGCATTGTTGTACTTTGCGTTCAGTGGGCCCCGGGCGAGTTTAAGCGCCATAAAACTAAATTACTGTACAGTTGAAAAACTCAGCAAGTTCGTCGATAACAACACGGCTTTAAACATAATACTGTACATATATAGCGCTAGACTTTTGTCACTGGCTAATTTGGCCTTTCTCTGCGAGTTGTGAAGAAGGCCATTGGCCCGGAACGTCGCATGCAGCACACACTTTTACTTGTTAAGGGCAGTTATTGACGAATGTTTAAAAAAAATATATATCTGTGGTTGTGCACGACTGCCAACAACATCACCACCACCAAATAGACGGTGTAGTTTGATCATGGATTCCCGCTAACTTATAAAACCAAAACAATAATACAAAGGTCTTAAGTGTAAAGTGTAGATATCTCAGATTGCACCCTTGAAACACTGGATGGAGGGAGGAGGCGTGGATGTCGGCAGATTAGTGGCCAGTGTGCCAAAGAGATTAGACTTGTGTGCTGTGTGCGGGACAGTTTGCATCAGTTTTAGCAATCACAGCGGGCGACTCTTGTGCCACTAACAAATGGGGCCAGCAAAATGCTTCCTACGCTGAACAGATGCGCTCCTGCATTTGCCGCATTTGAGCGCTCCATGTGTAAAACCATTTGACACGCGAAGTGTCCCTCTGCAGCGGTGTTTCTCAAAGTTTGTGTTGGCTTTTTTCGGACCACTCAGCCCATGCAAACATTTCCACGGACCACCCCCTCCCCCCCTCCACAAACCCACTTCTCTCAAACTACCACGCATACAAAATGGTTCGTGTTATCAGACGATAAATAAGTAATATATATATTTTTTAAAAACCACGCTTTTATGAAATGTACTAGTAATGGCAGGTCTCCAGGAAGTGTGCCCCGAAGCTTGCCACAACGTTAGGGGCCGTGCTGATTTACAGCCAACGTTAGTTGAGCGTGAACAATTAGACCCGAGACGAAACATAACATAGAAAAAAGATAGTTTAAAAATATACATTTTATTTTTTATGATAGAATATAGTATTGTCAGTCGATAGCACATTGGGGAGTGGATTAAAATTGAGTTACAAGATTAGAGGATACGACAACAACAACAGTGTGAGTTAAATAAAAGCGTGTAATAATGGTTCATGTTATCAGACGATGAAAAACAAACGCAACCTGAAATTGCCCCACACATTCATACTGCTAAGCATACAGTATTTCACAAGTGCGGTGCTCTATTCGTATTCATCGTACACCAAGTGTGGTGCAAATACAGTACTATTTATTCCGTGGTGATACTCTTGATTATTTTTCTGTACGTATTTATAGTTTTGATTCTTCGACAAAGTTTTCACGCAAAGTTTAACTGTGTGTTGGTAAGAATATATCTGTCCAGTTGGGTAGGCACAGCAGTTAGAGCAGTTGAAAGTTGTCAGGGTAAAATCCAAGCCAGGGTCAACTCAGCCCTTCATCCTTAAAGGATTAATGGCATGAGTACCACTTTGTGGGAAAGTTTGTAATGGTGATTCTTTGGATATACTTTCCCTGGTCATGGGAATGTGGAAATGTCGCTGTAAATGGTAGATAAGCACCTCGTCATGCTTTTATAGGTGGGCAAACACTTTGACTCTAGGTAAGAAATGAAAGTTTTTAAAGGGAATGTGTAATACTATTGGTCAATTACAATGTAATGTTGCAATATGTTTGATTATATTGAGGGCTTGATATCCATGTTTGGTAAAAAATATTATTTTATTTCGCATAAAAAAAATCTTGTTGTCCAAGACAAGAATTATATCCTTATTTTTGTTTCATAATATATGGAAATGTGTGTTCAGTCATACTCCATGTGTATCATCCAAACATGAAAGCATGGGTCACTGACAAAAGATGTAATTCTAACAACATTTGGTTTCAATCAAGTAGACCTATGGTTACTGAGTTAAAGTAGAATGGAAGTTAAAATACGTTTTAAGTGCAAAAATAAACTTCTTTGATTAGAACATGTTTTGCTAAGTTTAAATTGAGTGACACCAATTTTATTAGAACCTGGTAAGATACCCATTCAGATGTCATAATATACCCTGATACTCGTGTAACACTGGTAAAGATGGTATGGATTTAAACAATATATAATACTAGCTTGTTTGCCCATCCTAGGACGGAAGCTGTAATATTTACGAAAAAAATTAGCAGAGTATTGTGTAAATTTAATGGAAGTGAATCTTGCACAAAAGTATGTCATCAAACACTTCACTGCATGTCACTGTAGCACTGTACATAACTGACCTTCAATTTGTTAAAATTCACTTCTCTGATACTTTATTCTCTTCTGCTTTCGGTCGCTGGAGTTGAAATAAATTGGAAATCGATACAATATCCGGAAAATAACCGAGAAATGTCTATTTTACCATAATGTAAAAGCATAAATTAGACTTACCTTTTGTCTCAAGTGCTGCGTATAATTATTTATTAGATTCACTTTCAGTTAAGAAACGTCAAACTTAAAGCGAATTTGCGAAAAATAATTTCTTTCCGCTCGACCTTCTTCTGGTGAGTGTAAAAATCCACCCACTCATGAATATTCATGATGGGGGGGGGTGGCATGTGGAGTGACGTCACGCGCGTTACACACTGACATTCTTGGCTCATATTAGTAATTGCTAGAAACTGCAGCAGGAGCAACACAAGCTTAACTTACGGATTTAAGAAATAAAAACAGAAACCGTACAGTTAAACACACTTGGCACTAAAGGACTGTACTAATTGGAGGGACCCCTGTGACCAAGCTGATTTTTTTCAGTTCATTGAACGTAATTAAAAACAAATCAGATTAGCCATGGGGGGAGGCAGTGGCAGGGGCCAGTAGGAGAGAGGCCCAAAATGAGGGCGCAAAGGGGAATGCTAGTGTCCTAGGCCTCGTCTCTGTGTGGACACAGGGCGTGGGTTTTCCAGGCCTCTGGTTTGTTTGTCGTCCACCACAACAGGCAATGATCAGCGCCGAGCACCCACGCTGAACCCCAGTAATCGTCCCAATGTTACTTCTTACATCACCCACCGCGCCTTGTTCTTCAATCACTGCATAATGTTAGTTTATTGAGTAAACAAAAAAGTAAAGGTGCAGCCCAGAACTTGCTTCCTCATGCCACTAGAGGGACCTCTAGAGGGCCCCTCCAGAGGATATTCGGTCTATTCAACGCTGGCCTCAAATTTTGCAAGACTACAAACTATTTTTACTCTTTTTTTTCTTTTACCAGGTAAAGCGACCTGGCTACAAATGATAGCACAACAATTTGGCTTATCATGTGGACATTTATAACATCCAAATACTCTGAATGCGCATGTTCTAAATGTGGAGGGGAAAAACGGAGGACTCGGAGAAAAATCCACATGTCCACGAGGAGAACATTGAAAACTCCAAATATACCAGGGGTCAGGGTCGGGATCGAATCCATGACCTCATGTATACCAAGCAAGATAGTTAAGAGCTCGCCACCGTGGTGCGAGAGGTGGGAGTTCCCACACTTGACCACACCACACACAACTTTATCGATTGACTCATTCTGGTGAACCCATTTATCCTGCTGGGTGGACATGAGTGCGTTTTTAAAAAAAACAAAGCCTGCCCTTTGTTTACAACTGCTGCACTGCGTTATCTAAACATGTGTGCCTCTGAATCGCAATTCCCGCGAGCGAACTATTCACTCCATTGCAGTTGATAGAGTGCGCAGTGAAAGATCACAACGGATATCTTATTACAATAAAGCTGAATTTAGCTATTCACACACACACATACAGAGGGAATCAATATATATTTACAGTATGCAGTAGCGTAGTGTAATGTTGGAGGGTACACATGGATATTTCACGATGAACCATGTCATGCAAATGTCCGGGCAAATGAGCTGATGGCCAGACCAGTGCACTTGTTTAGACACATTCTGCATTAACGTGTGTCTAACACAAGATCTCTCTAGTTTGCTCTATAATTGCCAATCCAGAGCCTTACCTTGAATACTCTCCAGTGAGGGAATCGCAGATTGGACACTTCTAAGTCGTAGGTGTTTAGGATGAAGAAGGCTGGAGTGTGGAGAGCGTGGGGTGGGAATGATGGGACAAGGGCAGTTTGTGAGGTCTTTGTAGGTGTTAACACATTGGCATTTAAACAAACCATATAGAAATTTCAGACACGAGAATGCGAAACTGTTATCTCCCAGTCATGCAGCCAGTTGTGTTTTTGCCACTATCACGAGAGTGTTTTTTAACAGCACTGTACATGCTGCACAAGCAGGTCTGGGTTAACAGGACGAACATAACCAAAGCGTACGATGCCTTGCAACGTACATGTGCTTCATGTACTCTGCAGTTACGAATGGGCGTGCATAAATATGCAAGTGTCGATGGCGCATCTATAGACACATGTTTGGGAATTAAAATAAATGTGGAAGGACAATGGAATAAAAATCAACATCGAACGTGCTCATGTTGAAATCGACCAGTAGGGGTCAGGATTTAGCAATTTATGCACAAACTCGACTGTTTTAGTCTGTTTTAGTCCTCACGGTTTCTGTGGGGCACTGCCAAAGTTTAAAATGCTGCAGCATCAATTTAAAAATAATTGTTTTATTATCACTTTCATAATATGCAAGTGTGGACCACTATGTGACAGTGCCTTTTGAAAATTTCCCAAAGCTGCATTTAAGAATATATAGTCAGTGGCCTCTTTGGCAGTTTTATACAGGTCACACCTTTCACCAGGGGCAGAGCCAGGATTTTGACTTTGGGGGGGCTGACTTCAATATTCTGAGATATCTCAGTGTGTTTATGTTTTCCAATGGGCGCCACAAATGTATAAAACAAATTTTATTGGATTTGAACGCGGAGTTTATGAATAGGTCGGAGCCGCTGATGTGGCTAATAAGTTCGATAAGTTCTAAAGGCTGCCGCTCGAGCAACCTGCAGGGCAGCACGAGGTGGCAGCCTGCAGCATTTTGCAGCAGCCGGATATCCGGTTATCCCGATTACCGACTTTCCCAAAATTTCAGGGGGGGCCGAGCCCCCCCCAGTTCCCCTGTAACTTCACCCCTGCCTATCACCAATGCTTCGCAAATATTGTTTTTAGACATACATAGGAATACAGCACACTGTAGTAATCTGACATTTGCCCTTATTTAGAGCAGAGAGAGGGAAGGTAAAAAATGTTAAACATTTTCTAAGGACACTTGCAAACCTTTTACAATATGTATGCATTAAATGTGCTGATGGCGATGATGCTGCAGTGGTTTGTACCTTACATTACAAAAAGTAGTCACTGCTCTTATATAACGACATATAAGTGTGTCTCACATATAAATAACACGAACACATATCTCAGCGACCTCTCCGCACAGCAATATATATATGGGTGCACCACAGTGCAGTCATTGGGTAGTTCACGTGTGTGGTGGAGTAAATTGTGTGTGCTTTACTCGACGCCCTTCCACAGCAGTATCTTGAACGAGCAATGAATGGCACGGCTGCACATTTGCATTGTTGATAACCTCTCAGCTTTGTCATGAACGGAAAATGAATTGACAAGTGAACAATGAGTATGGCCCTACAGTCTACTGTCTGTTTGGCGATTCCAAATGGTCGGTGGTAACGCGAGCTGTTTTATATTTTTTTCGGTGGAGGAGTTTATAAAAGTTGACACGTCCTTTTAAAAATACTTCATTGGTGGTTTTCACAGTTCACGTGATCTATGTGGTTTCATGAATGTCTGTGTTACTGCATGGGTCAGTCACCTCCATTTTAATAACACGGCTATGAAAGGAGAAACAGGTGCATGCAGAATTTCATGACGTTGAAGTGTAAACATGCCAGGATCGGCTAAACAATTTGGACGTTCAAACAGAACGTGGAAATAAAGTCTTGTAGATGTAATGAGGCAGAGGAGGAGGTTGTGATGGATAGGGCTTGTTGTATATGGCATGGAGGGGAGGCAGGTTACCGGGAGAGGCGTTCAAGTGGGATCCAGAGGTGGTTGTCCTGGGTGAAGATCTGAAGCACGATTGTGCAATTATGTAAGAACAGACATTTGGAGGACTGCTGTCTGCTTTGTTTGGACCCGCTGTTGGATCTAGCAGAATAATTTATGTAGGTGGTGATGTGCGGTGGCATCAGTGTCATTGCACACAATGAACTCTTGAACTGGAGCTCATTTTTTATGGTGAATCCTAATTGCATTATATAAATATTGAAATGTTTGATTGTCAATATGGAAAGGTTTTACAGTAACGAGCAGGGCAGCTGAGCAGGACAGTGCAGAACATTTCTTCTGCAAATGTTTTCTTATTTTGGCTTCTGGAATTTTGAATGCTGCTAATGAAACTCGAGGAACTGTTTGTAAAAATAAATAACTGACTAAATAAAAGATGCTATCACAGTCCCATGTGTGATGCGGCTGCCTCGTGCTCCCAGCTCCAGCAACTGTTGTGACTGTCAGGCGCACAGCCTCTTGTCGACTTGAAATTCATTATTTACGTGACCTCTCAATGCTCTCCTCTTTGCGGCCAAACAACGTGGATAGGCATCTACCAATTAGGTTTTAAAAAGACTGCGAAAGATATACATTTAGTGTTTTGGTAGCTCCCATAAGGAGCACCCCAGCTTTTATTGAGACTTACCGTTTGGAGGCCTTGCAGAGCCCATCTGACTACCTGAAAAAAAAACATACAGAACCCTATACACTGTATGTTGGCATGAGTGCAATATTTCCCAAATTATTTTCTTCCCACAACTAGAGTGTGTTTCCATTTATATCATTCACCTTGTAGTTGTTTGTGTGACCACAGGGAAGACGACTGCAAATGGATCCTGCCACATGGGGGCTTGGGATTGAATAGAGATTGGGAAATCCTGCTTGAAAGGAAGCACCTGTATTCAACATTTATGTAACTATTCCTCACGTATGCCCACGGTTCATGTCTCCACTTTTACAAATATTCTACACTCAAAAAGTAATCAATATTTCCTGATGATTGATCAAAATTCAAAAACTGTACACATATAATTTGAGCAACCATGTTTTAATACTTTACGCTCGGCTAAGTCGTATTCTGTGTGCTGTTGTTATGACCAAATCATCCTGAATACCCCCAATGGAATCGGATTAAGGAAGCTACTTAGAATTGAGCCGGTTAATAGTTGGATGGGGTGGACTTCCTGGGAATTCCAGGCAACGGCAGAACATTAATAATCTATCTGTGTGGAGCTTTGAGTGTCACCGAATGTATTGGGTTTCTCTGGTTTCCTCCCACGCGTTGACCCTCCTAAAATAGTCTCGAGACTTTGTGTGGCTTCCCTGCTGAGTAAATTAAGATAATTGTAACTTAAAGACATAGTTAAAATAGATTCGAAGCAAATTTCTGCAAGGATGAAGCGCCATCGTGGCAAGATGTTAACACCTCACCTGGTATACAGGAGGTCGTGGGTTCGATCCCGACCCTGACGCCCGTACATTTGGAGTTTGCATGTTCTTCCCTTGTTCGCGTGGATTTTTCTCCGGGTCCTCCGGTTTTTCCCTCCACATTTGAAAACGTGCGTCGAGAGTATTTGTCTGCCATAAGTTTCCACGCAATAAGCCACTTCGTTGGGCCAGCATTTGTGGCCATGATCAATGGGCCTTACCTGGTAAACAAAAACACGTGTTTCTTAAGAATAGTTACATAAAGTAGTGTTTAAGGACTGCTGTTCTGCAGTTTACTTTTATGAGAATCCAGTTTGTAATCTCTTTAAGTCTCCTGCTACTATGATGACTTATTAAAAGAGTACTGTGCCCAAACATCACAGTGCTGTTGTTTCCATGACATCAGCATGCTGTCAGGAAGAAAGGGTGTGGTGAAGTAAGTTTTCGGTGTGTATTGAAAACAAATAGCCCACTGAAAAAAGGAAATTAAGAGCATTTTGTGGCTAAAACATCTTCTGGAGGCATTTTTTTTTATCTCATCTTGTGCATTGTTAGGAATATTAATCATTAAGTTAGATTTTTTTTTGGCTGTGCAAAGGATACAAAACTTTGTCATCAACCATTATCTATCCACTGCTGGATGAAGGCCTTCCCAAGCTGTAATCATCACTCACATTAGTTGGTGCCTTCACATTCGTTGAATTAATCGCTCAATCTCCACGGTGAGCACCCTTTTGGGCCTGTCCCCCGCGTTAGATGGCATTCCATCGTTACTCTCAACCACCGGCCAATTAGCCCTTCTTGTGACAAGGTCCTGCCCTAGACCACTGAGTTTTCTCAACAGACAATATCATTTTGATTTAAAGCTTTCGTGACTGCAGTTTATTCATATTCTTAGCTCTTTCGGTAAAGTGACGTTGAAGGGAAACAATAAAATAATAAAATATATATAAAAACAAGAATAGTCAATATCATATCATTAAATTGCATATGTTCTTTAAAGCATATTTTTCATCCTGTCTTTGAGGGTAATTCTAAGTATGTGCCTCTTCATGCTGCTTTCTGCTTTGTTTTGCTTTCGTGAAATTTTCTTGCACAATGTTCATATTTCTTATTCGTTTGTCACAGCATTGGTATGTTGCTAACTCACTATAAGTATCAAACATAATTGATCTTTGGGTTAGGCCACGTAAGTTATCTGGGAAAAATGGTGTCGTTGAGACTCTCCACTACCCAATATGGCAAAACAAATTCGTCACTTATATAAGCCTGCACCAAATTTGGCTTCAGCTCAGTTTTCTTTTTCCCGCCATAGTTTATACCAATTATAATCCAGTTGTGATATCGGAATCGTATTGTGAGAGGACGTCATTTCCGTTCAGAACTTTCACAGCTCGCAATGCATCACTGTTGATGAGAAAAACAACCGGAGATGATGATGGCATGCAGCTACGTCTCCCTTCAAGACACCTCTATCCACACTAGGGGCACACCTATTACACGCCCTGCAAAGAATGTTCGTGACATGTCAGTCCAACTGAAATATTCAAGTGCTGGATAGGAATAAACTATAATTAAGTTAAAACTGAGTATGATGATGATGACGACAATATATGCATGCGCAGTTATTGGTGACCAGCTTGAGGCCATTGATTTTCTACGTTTGAAAGCCCAGTGTGACAGGGGGCAGCTGTCCAGATTCACAGCCAGTGCTCTGATCCCTGAGCCAAGCGGCCATCTCACAGGCCCCGTAATCTTCAGTGCTGTGTCGATGCGAGCGACCTAGAGCTGTGCTAGGGGACAGCCTTCCACGAAGTCCCAGCGCACTTGGTTTAGACCAGCCTGGGGAGCTGGCCCTCGCGCTGCACAGTCACCGTGGCGATGGACTTTTGAGATATGTTGATGCGTGACATCACTCCCTTAGCTCGATCACTCTCCGAGGTTAATTTGGAAATAACATACAAAATATTACAATGCATTACATTTTAACTTGGTAAGCCGAACTTAAGTGTTAGTTCACAGCACGTATTTTTTCGCTAATTTGGCTGAAATTCCTGCTTCGAGAATTACAAATATCTGATTAACTTTTATTCGACAAGCATTTTGTCGCATTACTTGGCGTGTAGAATAGTGTGCCCCCCTTTAGTGTGTTTTAAAAATGTCACTTGAAGAGATATCAGTTCCTGAAAAAAAATATCCCTTTAAATATCTGCATCTGCACAAAAGTGTGATCATGACCACGCTGCATTTGCACGGCCGCTGTGAAGTCCGCTGGCTCGGGTTAGTGAAGAGCGGTTGTTGGCACGGCCCATGTTCCTACCGCAGGCCGGCCAGGCCGCTTCACCACGTGGGCGCAGGTGCTGACGACACCAGGCGAGCACGGGAGCTCGCGTTCACGAGAGACCCTTGCACTTTTACATGGGCTCACCCTGGAATCCGTTGTGATTGCACAAGTCAGTGAGGAAATGAGATGTGCACCAAGGTCCACTTGAAGGCCATGTGAATGCAAAAAAATACATGAACATAGATTTAACTTTAAACAGTCTAGCCTAACTTGTGCTAGGAGTGCAGTGGATAATGCAATGTGCTATGAACTTGGCGGTCTGAGTTCAATTGTTGGCCGCGGTTAGCATCAGCGGCGAGTTATATCTTAACAGATCCTGGACCTCCCAATCTCACCAACTCGTACTTACCAGCATGTGTGTTAAAACAACTCACATGGCTGACATGGCATGGAGAGGTCTTCATGGAGCAGTGGATTTACAAATGACTAAGGTTAAACAAAAACCCATGCCGATGTGAGTTATTGTTAAAAACAAGTGTAAAAATATATTGCATCTTGATCTCCAATGCTGGACACATTGGGTAGAAAGGGGGCAGGAGCCTTGTGACCCTTGAAGTGTTTGGATGCAAATCGAGGCCATGCTTCTGATCCTAGAACCCAAATTGGCACTTCCCAGGTAGATTAACCTGCTTTCTAGTGGTTGTTGAAACAGCATTATTGTGCATAATTGATCAAATACAGGCGTTCAACAAGGATTTTGGAAAAACCCATGTGTTAGGGCTGGATTAAACAATAGCCAAGGTTCAGGTGTTTAACGGTCTAACCCGGAGTAGAGGGAGTGGTTTGCGTTGGTATTTGAGTGGTCTAGAATACTGTGTTGCCTTGGATTAGGGCACAGTGTGCCCTCAGTTAATTCCTGGAACGTTGCATGGTTGATGTATTAAAGAATGGTTACTATTTCTTGTTGAAATTGGTACTTTCCAGATTTCTCAATTCCATTAATTCGTATGTAACACAGCGGGCCAACAGCTGGTGATAATTTGCATTCTATAGGAATGCTGAGTTGATAAGTAAGATGATTTAATTACGAATTATGGTCATTGTGCAGAGCCATTATTTTTGCTGTAAACACATACAGTATACAGTAATACCCCGATTTGCGTCTTCACTACCTGATTTTCGTCGTGTCAATCGATGCTTACGTCACTGACAGCATCCATCCTTGTATCCGTCGCCTCAGCCTTCGCCTCCACCTACCCTCTAAATTTCGATATTCGTCGTCGCAAACAGAACGCATCCCTGACGTTAAACGGGGCATTGCTATCGTGACATACTGTACTCAACAAAACCTCAACACTTTTTGTAAAGAAAAGTCCATGTAGGCCAGAAATAAAGAGCAGTAACTGATGCAATTCGTCACGTTGAGAAAGTAAGAAATGGTGCGATTGTGACCATAGGCTCAGTCCTCCCATCATGCCTTGCATGTCACGTGATGTGCAGCATTCATGACGCGGCTTTGTTTGAACCACCAATACAAAAGAGTAAAAATTGTGCCCATATTATTTAGACTGCAGAAGGACAATGAGGCAATGGTACATCTTTGTTAGGCATCATCAGTGTAGTACAGTATAGCCATCATTATTGCTGCCTTGTGCCTCATTGGCTTTGTATGGTCATGCCCTCTCTGCGTACTGTTTTCAACTGACACATTACAGCACTTGTCGGTTAGCAAAGTTGAAAATGCAGTGAAATTTGGTTTAAAGGTCTGAGTTGAGATCCCGATTTATGTTTATAGTTTTCATTAGATGTAAATTTTACACTCTCATTTTCTCTTTGTGTAGGAGAACTGTTTTACGTTGATGTTTTATCTCCCAAAGAGATACGTGAGAAACATTAACGTTGAAAACCCCTTTGTGTTTTGGTGACATTGCATGAGCACAGCTGCAAACGCTCATGTTTCGTTTTATTATTTTTATTTGTGCGTCACACACATCACAAATGACGCAAACTCTCATTATTGCCCACAAGCACAAGGTCTGCTTATGAAGAGTTGGACTGTAAACAGATGTAGTCTGCTTGGTCATGTGTACTGAGCTGGCATATGCTAATGGGTGTTCACAGGAAGGCATTACATGGCTCTGTCCCTTAACTCCGTGTTATGGGGCCAGATGCACCCATCATTTGCTTTGTGGAGAAGATGACAATGAATGAGATGTATTCCTCTGTATAGACCTTGTCAATCAATATGTGTAGATGTATTAAAGCGCTCATGTTACATGTAACGTAAATAATGGCTTATTTCAATAAGTCACTTGAACAATGCAAGGCCAAAATGTCAAGTATATTTTTGTCATTTCCTACAATTTTCTTAAGGTTTATACAACCTGAAGCAAAATACACTGACACCAATTCCAACTTTGTAAGGTAATTGACTAAACATATTTATACCAAAATAGGGCTGCCAAACATACATGTATTGTGTGGCTCGTGGTGATGTTCTGTGATGTTCTGTGAAGCTCGTCGATATACACAGACTTTTGTAGGGCCTGGGCGAACGTCATTTGTGTCTGGCGTTGGGTACGACTGTCATGGGGTCTGTAGTAAGTAGAGGCGTGTTGTGATGTTGCCAACAGACACGGTTTGTCCCATCAATGCCTCTGCACCCCTGATTAGCACGGTTGGCTACGTTGGGTGCAAAAGAAGTTCAACATAGGTCCGTACATTTCGACTAGGTCAGGGGTCGGAAACCAAAATTACAAGAAGAGCCATTATTTTTTTCTAATTCGGTAAAGAAATAAACTCAATATTTCAAGAGTTGCAATGCCGTTTGAATAACATTACAAAGCAGTCCTTAAAGATTCCGCATGCAGCTCCATAGCCGCAGGTTGCCGACCCCTGGTCTTCTAGGTAGCAGGTTGCTCAATTCTACGAACAATCCTGAATGCTATGAAAAACAAGGAGAATTTTAGAGCAATCGTTACCGGCAACGCATCTCCTACCCAGTGACTGGCAACTTTGCATGGCAGTAAATGTTTAGAAGGGTTGTGTCATGTCCAGGTAATAAAAAACTGGAGAGAGCAGCTGCCAATCAGACCATATTGATTGTCTGCCAACATGATCCCTTGTAAAAAGGCGTCAGTTTTGTTGCCAGATAAAAGGGTGAAAACCTATGATGAAACTGATCATGTTCCAAGTCGCGTCGCCTGCTCTTCAAATATATACGAAGACTGGAAGTTCCGACACCAAAATCACTCATCGCAGATTGTGCTTTCAGCATTGCACCACCGGTCATCTGGAACTCGCTCGGTTGTGGCCTTCCTTCACTTCCGAGCAGTCAACATCTGTTCTGGCCAGCTTCAAAAACACACTCAAAACAAGTATGTTCACTGTTGCCTTTGGAAAATGACTAATGGTCATGGCGAGTGCCTCTGACAGCTATATGGCGCTACTTAAATTGTGATAGCTGGAGGATGGACTTTGCCAGTGACTTGGAGTCATACTGTTCCTCCTAGCCCGCGAAGATTGTGAATTCCACCCAAGGCAGCCGAGATGCTCTCAACTTCCAATGGCAATTTGGGCGTCACAGCACTTGCACTAAGGGGTGCAGGTCTCCCCAGTGTAATGGCTACTCACTTTCAGTATATCATGCCACCTTGTATTGTGATACACTTCATTGTTGCCATTTACGATGGACTATCAAGAGAAGAGAAATGTGGATTATGATGAAGCTGAAAACAAAATTTCACATAGTTTTTGTGTAGTCATTGGTGAGTGGGCTGAGTCCATCAACTCGCTATACTTCGGAACCTGTTTTAATCGCTAGTGGCTGCTCAGTTTGAACCCATGGTCTGAGCGATTCTGGCTCAGTGCTGTGAACTCTGAGCCATTCAACCACCTCAGGTTTCACGTTTTAATACACAATATAAAATATCATAACGTTCCCCCCTCTATTTTACACAATAGCACTACTCTTATTTTCTTATTCATACGTTTTGACAGTACATTGGAAGGACTATTATACAACTATTTTTCAGTCAATGAAGTGAATTCACATATAAGTTGTCTGACTTGAAAAAAAATCATTGTGACGACAGCACTGTGATTTGAGTAACGTTTATGTGCTACAGCATTGAATGCTTATGCTTTTTGGAGACAAGAGCTGCATCATGTGTAAAGCATGTGATCTCCTGTCAGATGTTCCCGTGCTGGTTTTCTGTTGTTGCAAGCAGTTAAACAATAATTTATTAATGTACTACTGATGCAGTGGGGTGAGGCAGTTCGGTGGTTGTAAGTAGAAAATCCCGCCGAGGTCAACTCGTCAATTCGTGGTTGATAAAATTAGCATCTCGTTGTGGGAAGTCAACAGTACAGTAGTTATGGAATGGAAAGACTTGCCCTGCCATAGGAATGTATAATTTTAAAAATTGTCTCAAGTCTGTTAGCAGTGATGAGATATGCCCCATGCTCTTTTAATGTATTACTAGAATCATAAAGGTGACTGGCAGTCTTTTAAATGTTATTTTTTATGTTAGCAACTGCTGTGGTAAGGCACTGATGGGTAAACGGTGATACATGCTCTCCTATTTGCAGTGATTACGTGCTAAGCATATTGTGCATTAGTCCGTTGAGATACCCAGCCACCATGAACATTGCTCGAGCTAATGGAAACAATCATTGCCAGTCACAATGGAACATGCATACAACAGGACGTACGCACATGCATTGTGCTGCATCCTTATCTGTTCAGACAGATTCCAAGAAAGTATGGGAAAAATCTGGAACTGAATCCAATGTGTTTATAGCCACTTACACAAGATTGTACTTCCTAAAATACGAATGAAACAATGGAAATTGTTACAATTAAAATAAATATTAGCATACTGAAATGCAAGTGCAATGACGTGTTAAACTAGGCGACCTTTTTTGGAAGGTAATGTCACAAATGATTCAAGAGTGTTAGTCTAATTGTTTTTTCCTTCTGAGTAATTGTGTTTTGGATGGATATGAGTGCCTTTGGAGACATCAAGAGGAACACATAGATGAGAGGACGTACACAGGTTAAAGACAACATAACTTTAGAAAAGTAAGAGGGCTTGAGCAGGACACCTCGCTAGAAGGGGATGATGCCGGGTGTCGAGAATAACGATGGAGTGGCAGCCAAGGGGAGAAAACGAAACCCGCGGATCCGCCCACCGCCTCCGAGATGGAGCAGAGATAACAGCTCATGTGCAGGTGTTAGGTGGATTGCTGCATCGCGGGACTTTGAAAGGAGCTGATGCCTTGGGGACACCTTCATGAAGCAGGGCATTGACCATAGCTGATCCTGATTATGTGCATTGAGTCAACAGCAATAGGATGTTGACTCAATGCTGCACGTGTTGCCTTTTGTGACTGTAGTGACCGCGTAGTGGTTGCCTCCCAGGGACTCCTGGTTTCTACCCACCCATCCTGTTCAATGTGATGCCTTCCGCTTTGAACTTATGACATTTGCAGTGCGGAAACAGCAAATGTTACTTTTCCCCCCAAAGCATAACTGCACCAGCTTTCCCATGAAACAGATACAAACGTGTTTACTCAAACATATTCCGTATTGAATTAATGAATACAAGCTCTCTGCTTGAATATTGACGTATTGTATCCGGTAATCATTATTTACAAGTTATTGAAGAAGTAATATGTTACAATAGTAAAACACATTGCGGGTTCTCTTTTTTATGTTTTTTCCCCACCAGATACTTTGGTTTCCTCCCACATGCAAGCAACTGCTTTGGAACTGGCCAAATTATCCGAATGCAGTGCAATGCTAAAATCGTGTGACTCACTGAGGCATTCCTAAAAGAATATTGCCAATATTTAGATATTGGCATATTGTATCAAAAAATATATGAATAAGAAATACAACATTTTTTCTTATACACAATGATTGATATATGGCATATCACTGGTTTAAATAATTCATATGTTTAGATAAAGTATTATTCGCAGGCATAATTAAAACAGCAAAAATAATGGACCATATTTCTAAATGATAACGGCACTACTTTAGTGGACATCAAATGGCTTAAGAGTGGCCTTAAGACAGGCGTCGCTGTGGCTAAATATGACGTGTGAACTATTAACAGCGCACTAAGTACACCCTGGGTAACTGTCAGACTTCCCTTAGATGGTATCTTTTGTATAGGTATTCACATGTAGCAAGTATGGTGGTTTTTAAAGAAAAAAAACCATGGCAACACTACATGGAGAAGACAATCACCTATTTATGTACACGAGTATTGTTTATACAGTGTAAGGATTCTGCAGTCGTGAGAAGAGTAAATATAGAAAGATATATAATCCCCCCTTCTGTTGGCCCCCTTCAATCAGTGGGGGCTGATGTAAGGGCACCCGCCACTCCACTGTGAAAAAGAGGGCCTTAACCAGCCCACACCCACTGGCAGGAAACCCGACGGCCTGCACCGTCTGACATCACCTCACCATCCCAACACAGCTATGCTGCAGCACAAACGGATGGTTGGGGGAGAACGGCAACGTAGCGCTGTGAGAAGAGGAGGGTGGGGGGGGGGATGAGAGGACAGGGGAGAAGGAGGGCGATAATAGCCCCCCCCACACGTGCACGTGTGCTGTGCTAAGATTAGATTGGACATGATGTAATTTTGTCTGTTAGCCAGTAGAACTTATCTTACTCGTGGAAGGGTCCAATAAAAGGCACATGACTTCAACAGTGTTGCATTTAGTTATGAGAAATGGTACCTACAGTGAGGGAAAAAACGTATTTGATCCCCTGCTGATTTTGTACGTTTGCCCACTGACAAAGAAATGATCAGTCTATAATTTTAATGGTAGGTTTATTTGAACAGTGAGAGACAGAATAACAACAAAATCCAGAAAAACGCATGTCAAAAATGTTATAAATTGATTTGCATTTTAATGAGGGAAATAAGTATTTGACCCCTCTGCAAAACATGACTTAGTACTTGGTGGCAAAACCCTTGTTAGCAGTCACAGAGGTCAGACGTTTCTTGTAGTTGGCCACCAGGTTTGCACACATCTCAGGAGGGATTTTGTCCCACTCCTCTTTGCAGATCTTCTCCAAGTCGTTAAGGTTTCGAGGCTGACGTTTGGCAACTCGAACCTTCAGCTCCCTCCACAGATTTTCTATGGGATTAAGGTCTGGAGACTGGCTAGGCCACTCCAGGACCTTAATGTGCTTCTTCTTGAGCCACTCCTTTGTTGCCTTGGCCGTGTGTTTTGGGTCATTGTCAAGCTGGAATACCCATCCACGACCCATTTCCAATGCCCTGGCTGAGGGAAGGAGGTTCTCACCCAAGATTTGACGATACATGGCCCTGTCCATCGTCCCTTTGATGCGGTGAAGTTGTCCTGTCCCCTTAGCAGAAAAACACCCCCAAAGCATAATGTTTCCACCTCCATGTTTGACGGTGGGGATGGTGTTCTTGGGATCATAGGCAGCATTCCTCCTCCTCCAAACACGGCGAGTTGAGTTGATGCCAGAGAGCTCCATTTTGGTCCCATCTGACCACAACACTTTCACCCAGTTGTCCTCTGAATCATTCAGATGTTCATTGGCAAACTTCAGACGGGCATGTATATGTGCTTTCTTGAGCAGGAGGACCTTGCGGGCGCTGCAGGATTTCAGTCCTTCACGGCATAGTGTGTTACCAATTGTTTTCTTAGTGACTATGGTCCCAGCTGCCTTGAGATCATTGACAAGATCCTCCCGTGTAGGTCTGGGCTGATTCCTCACCGTTCTCATGATCATTGCAACTCCACGAGGTGAGATCTTGCATGGAGCCCCAGGCCGAGGGAGATTGACAGTTCTTTTGTGTTTCTTCCATTTGTGAATAATCACACCAGCTGTTGTCACCTTCTCACCAAGCTGCTTGGCAATGGTCTTGTAGTCCATTCCAGCCTTATGTAGGTCTACAATCGTGTCCCTGACATCCTTGGAGAGCTCTTTGGTCTTGGCCATGGTGGAGAGTTTGGAATCTGATTTATTGATTGCTTCTATGGACAGGTGTCTTTTATACAGGTAACAAGCTGAGATTAGGAGCAATCCCTTTAAGAGTGTGCTCCTAATCTCAGCTCGTTACCTGTATAAAAGACACCTGGGAGCCAGAAATCTTTCTGATTGAGAGGGGGTCAAATACTTATTTCCCTCATTAAAATGCAAATCAATTTATAACATTTTTGACATGCGTTTTTCTGGATTTTTGTGTTGTTATTCTGTCTCTCACTGTTCAAATAAACCTACCATTAAAATTATAGACTCATCATTTCTTTGTCAGTGGACAAACGTACAAAATCAGCAGGGGATCAAATACTTTTTTTCCCTCACTGTACGTATTTGACAAGGGTATACACTGACCTGCACTGTAATGTGTCCATTAGCTGCGCATGATGGGACACGCCTGTCATCCAGCACATCATAGGAAAAGTGTTGGTGGATCACACAGATGTATGCAGAGATATGAGTGTCATCCCTTCATGTGCATGCCTTTTCTCTAGGCTTTTTGTTGTCCTCCCACATACTAATCTCTGAAATGGAATTCGACTAACATCCTTAAGAAGGACCGTCCTCAAAAAAAATGTCTGAACTCTCAATGAGGCCGAGGTGGCTATGTAGCTCAGAGGTCAAAACCCTAGCACAGTTGTAGAATACTTTACCAGGAATTGTATTTAAGATTTTAAGAATTTGAGGACACCACTTGTTACTTGTGTAGTGTCAATGATTCGGAGACGAAGGTTTCCAGGAGGCACCTTTTTTATTAACACCTTCACACTTCACAGGTTCGCCCTCGCACTCTCCCTAGTCTAACCTAAACACAACCCTGACCGTGTAACACTGATGGCGCTGACCGAGACAGCCAACAACTATCCGGTCGCGCAATATCTAGCGAGGACGGCAGCGACGAAGGCGGCGAAGACGACAGCCACGACGAGACAAGTTCACTCCTAGAACCAGCAGCCCTGAGCTCCCGCTCTCAGCTCCTTTTATGCTACCTAGCACGGCCTGGATCCGCCCTGGTCACGCCTCCCTTCTAGAACCCACTAGCAGGTTCCAGGGGCTTCCAGATGGGGTCTTCCATGACCCTTGCCCCAGTTCCTCCGCCCTGCCGACAAACCGGCGTGTGTACTGTTTGTCCACGGCAGTTGCCGCTGCTGGATAGTAGCCGGCACTATTACACTACACTTGTATATGAGCATTGTTGTTCAGGAGTCAGAGCAATGGGCCAGCACTCTAGAGATTCTGGGTGAAAATCCAGGCAGCTGCCTATGATTAAACTTAATTGTCACAAGTGGATGGTCTCAGCCCGGTCACCTATTGACTGTGCAAAAAGCATCACATTAATTTTTTTTTATCAGATCTAACCAGGACATG
This sequence comes from Petromyzon marinus, assembly GCF_048934315.1. Lineage (NCBI taxonomy): Eukaryota > Metazoa > Chordata > Hyperoartia > Petromyzontiformes > Petromyzontidae > Petromyzon > Petromyzon marinus. The sequence continues at coordinate 18,939,886 of NC_133667.1, read as the reverse complement.
TTTTTTCATCAGCCTAACTTCATGAAAACTGTGCAGTGACTAAACTACCAGATCACAATACAAGTCGATTCCTGCCACATGAACACAGATACCAATTCCCGGATTGTCTGGGTCAAACCCTGAAAGGTGGCAACCTTAATCATTCCCTTGAATTTTGGTGCAAAAAGACAATCAGAGAAGCAATAAAAAAACGTACTCTTTACTGAAAGTCGGCCTGCACTATTTCTGTTGTCTCCTTCCCACCATCTAGTCTGGATTGAAAGCGGTGTCGAGCCTCAATGTGCACCGATCGTTTCTGTCATGACTTGTTTGTACCTTGTGTTTTTTATTATTGGTTTTATTTGTACTCTCTTTTGTATTGCCTTGCTTGTGTTCTTTCTTTTGTACTGGCTTTTTGAATTGCCTTATCTGTACTTAATCGATAATATGAATATCAGAATCAGAAGTCAGAAGTCAAAAGTTTGTTATCTCAGTAAATGTATCCTTTATCAGTGATTTCCCACAAATAATAAGGGTTTAAGGTTTTCATAAAAAAAATACTTAAAATAACAGGTTCCAGGTTATGGCGAAATAGGACAACTCTCTGCATTTAAAATAAAGCAGAACAATTGACTTGCCTTTAATTTTTCATGAGAGAAATTCGTCTTGAGTATTTGCTCTTCTGAAAACAACAAAATACATATTTAAAGGCAGTTTTAACATTGACTTTTTTGCAAGTGACTTTCATTAACTTTGAAGCTATAACACTAATAGTGAACAACACTTAAATTATGTGAAAAGGAATTTAACAGCGCTAAAACGATGTATAATTTAGTATTGTTATACTCACGATAAACGTATTGAATGTTGTATGTCGGAATCAATGTTTTTTTTATTTACTTTACATATGTTGTATGTAATAGGTTCTTATGACACACGCAGGCACTAGTGACTACAGCGTTAATCGCAATGTAAAAAAAAGCAATTGATTATTTAATGGAATAGTGAATGAATTGCAACAATTCATCAGACCTCTAGGATGTGAACCATTCCACCCCCTAGCTATTAACATCATGTTGGAGTAGACAGTGTGCTTTCCCACATTATTTACTGCACAATGGAGAGAATGAAATCGATGAGTGCACAACCTGGCCAAGGGGCAGTTGCATGAACAGTGCTGTGTGTGTGGCTGCTCCATAAGGTTAGATTTGGTGTATGCCTTTCACATCCCATACTTGTACTGGAGTTCAAAAGAACTCACAAACAAGCACCTTGGGAAAGACCCAACGCAGAAGATCCCTGGGTTTAATCTTCTAAGAAGCTCACGGTCCAACCTAAATTGAATCCGCACAAACCATGGCAGATGCGGATACCTGATGCACAAATTGAAAATTAAAAACTCTCCAGTGTGTGACTGTGGTCACCCAGACCAGACCATACATCAGTTAACAGCGCAATGCCCCGATCCGCAAATACGAAGGGGACATCGCAGCGATACACTCCTGATGCAGTTGTCTGGCTTGACCACCTGAATGTGACATTTTAGCTGTTGCTCTGCATCTGCATCAGCTATACGAAAGAAGGCTGAAATATACATCGAAATACATCGTCTGTACCCTTCTTTTTTCTGTAGCTGATGTTCATGTAGAGCAACGAATATATTTTACATTCACGTGGTTGAGCCATCAGTAATATATACCCTGAAATGTGGATTATAAATGGCAACACTTATAGTCATCTTTACATAAACTATATGACATACGGTTTAAATGTCACCAATTCATACCCATTTGACGGAAGAAAGAGCTCGAACAGTATTTAATTAACAGTTGTAAATGGTGAGGTTTTGTGTTTAATCTCGTATAATACGCTTGTATTTGTCTTATAAATGCCACTGCATGAACCTTTGGTGTGTCAGTGCTTGGCCAGGATGCAAACGTACAATATATGTCCTCGCATCAAGAAAATTACACCACTGCGGGGTATGTTTTGGCAATTAACAACAGGCGATGGATTTTTGTATTTCTTTGTTGTCTATTTCGCACTGTTTTGTCTATTTTCCGACTCGTGTTCGGTCTTCACTCTCTGCCAGGTTCATTCCACGAACCTAAATGTCACATTTGCATACACTGTACTCCAATTTGCATAAATCATAAATCCTCTATTCTCACAGGTACATTTTTCATGACTGTATCCTGAGAATTAGAATCCCTTACCATATGTATTTACATGAAACATGACGTGCCTATTTATTTATTTATTTCATAAATAAACATGTAATGGCTTGCACTGCTGGATGAAGGCCTCCCCATGCCTTTCAGTTATGGGGGCGTTTAAGCATATCTTTACCACGGTGGTCAGTGGGGGTTAGTGAAAGGAAAGCCCAAAACCGGTTAATGTATCACTCGCCAACACTATTAGCAATGGCCAGGAATCAAACTCGGGTCGAACTCAGGTCACCAGGTTCATGGGGCATGGCGTTAACCATTGAGCCATTTATGAAAATGACAAAATCTGTTACAGATTCAATTTTTTTTGCACATTGTTAACTAATTCGTGATGTTATTTCTCAGTTGTAATTTTCACCTGAATTTGACACATCAGGAGATACAAGAACAATTAAGGGACTAGTCAAAGCATTGTTTCTGCCCTCCATTCCCCATGGAGGCAGTTGTTAAGGCTTGCATGAATGCTAAGTTTGACATGAAAAACTGGCCATGTGGTTTCTCACTGGGAATGGGCTATGGACATTTCCCAAAGTGTAGAAGCCATAACTTCTCCTGCTTCCAAAAGGCAGTGTTTAATCCCTTGGCAGCAGCATCACACTGTGGCTCCTTTGTTTGACTGAGATCTGCTAATGAGCCGGGAACAGCAGCGATCAGAGGGGAGGGGGCAGCTTGTAAACTATCCAGCCTTTCCCCTGGGGTATGGGCTGCTTTCTTCACTTGTGTATGCGCGTCTTCTCCACTGGCACAGTGTAGGGTGAGTGGGTAAAGTGTGTGGGGGTGGGGTCGTAGTGGGGTAGATGGGGTCGTTTGGAGAAAGAGGACACTGAGGAAAGAAGTTGTTGAAGGGATGTTGGGTGGTGGTAATTGGGGACAGTGGTTGTGTCTGTGAAGGATACGTAAGAAGGAATTTTCAAGTTGAAAATCTGCATCTTAAGTGGCTAAGGCAGGAATATTGCAACTAATAGTCGTTCTTTTGGAATTAGGTGGACCAAAGCGTAGTCATGCCTGGGTTAAAATTGTGAGAGCAAATTAGTAATGTAAAGGTACTGTATGTTGATGCTTATTTAAGGCAATGGTTCAAAGAAGAAGCCATGGCCAAAGGTTAGCATGGCAAGCCAAGCTTCAGGTTTTTTATATCTGCTATGTGATTTAAACTTTGGTTGAGGGAGGCCAGGGGTTAGATAGAAGGATGTGCTGTAATGAAATATAAGGGCCACGAATATGTGACGGGAAAACAGACAGTGGTTCGTGCACTGCACGACAAACCCAGCGACCCGAGTTAGATATTAGCCTTGCTGTACATTAATTAATTTTGTGATGGGCATTCACAACGGCGATTATGGCTGCTGGTTCTGCCTATTTTGCAAACTTATGAGAATGTGAAAAGAGTAAAATAAAATAGAAATGATCCTGTGGAGATTTAAAACAATAAAAACCACAATGTGAATGAGCAACATTAATAAGCATATAATTTCTCCTTCACATATTTATCTCCACATGAAAACATTATATTTCTTTAACCCATCAGCCGCCCGGTTTTCTGGGAGAGCATCACGCATCATTTCAGCAGCATTATTTTAGCGGTCTGGCTTGCTTGAGTCAATGCTGGTTCATTTTCAATAAGGCAGGAAAGGACTCTCTCTTTAGACTATGGAGTCCTAATTTTACGCAAAATTACATAGTATATAGGTATGTATTATGTACATGCCAGTATATGATATCATACACATCTCGCCGCAGTGGCAGTATGTTAACTCCCTCGCCTGGTATGCAGGATGTCGTGGGTTTCGATGCTGACCCTGACACCTATATATTTGGAGTTTGCATGTTCTCCCCGTATGTCGCATGGATTTTTCTCCCGGTCTTCCGGTTTTTCCCTCCACATTTAGAAACATGCGTTTATTAGAGTATTTGGCTGCTATACATTTCCACATGGTAAGCCACTTAATTGGACGATCAATTTGTGGCCACATCGCTTCTGAAAAAGAGCTACATATAGCATAGTGGGCCTTACCTGGTAAAATAAAAAAGAGTGTAGTTTTAATACGTAATTATGTGCATATATGCATAATTAAATATATAATTTAGCAAGAGGGATGACAGACCCCTGAATGGTATTTTAATGCTAAACAAGTGAGCCATGTGCACGAACCACAGCATCACCCAGCAGGGTACCTTGTCTCTGGGTTACCCAAATGCCAGTGCTCAAGGCCCAACCTCTTTGACCAAAAATCTATCTTCTGCATTCATATACAAATTAAGCCCTTACATATTTCATACACCTGTAGATTAGCAAACGCTATCTTAATGTAAATCGACAGTCTCTTTGTCAAGTATGGTACACATGTACAGACACAGGTATCTATCATAATTTGAATCGGCGTTCTGTTTCACATGGGACGTGTCTACGAACATCAGGAGTGTGCATCAGCTAACAGCAATTTGTATTTGAATCAAGAGGATTGATAAATGTGGAAAGGTGGACTGTGGTGGCAATGAATATTGGACTTTTGGAAACCCTACTAACTCATGAGAGACCTACCCTAAGGGAGACGGGTGGTAAAGCTTTTACCAAATGTTGTAGGTGGTATTGTGTCGATCTGCCTGACTGGAGGGGGGTCATGGGGAGGGGGGAACGATTGCAATTATTTTGGTTCTTGACTTTTGTGACATTCCCTCAAGTGCAAGCCTTGCAGATATCCGCAGTCATCCGAGGCTTTTCCTTACATAAATATTGATGTTCTGAGGCCCCCTGAATCGCTGCGGTGCCCTCGCGTGTCCATTGACACGTTGTAGAGAACTCCTGCCTTGCCTCTTCAGCACACAAGGAAAACCTCCGATGGGTTTTATGCCATGACGTGTGATTGTGTTCACGTATTGCATGTAAATGTATTTCATCATGTCAATTTGAGTTGTTAGCATCTTTAAATAATTCAAATAGATTCCTATTGAAACGTGTGCTTACACGTTGGCTGCATTCTATGGACATTAAATTTGGGGGTGTTACCCACAGCATTCTTTCAACAGGATGCGTAGCCCGGCCCTACCACCCACTCACGCCCCCTTACTGACTCCTCCCCCCTCCCTTAACCTGTATATAATCCCGGTCTCTGAATTGTGCTCCTGACACAGATATTCTGCGTTGACTTTTCCACCTGAAGACGGAAGCTTGTGTTGCCTCCGAAACGTCGTGATTTTATTTTATTTTGTTTTAATTTACCTACGTGACTTTACCGAATGAAACCAAAGAGCATTAAATTGTTGTTGTGGTTTTACATTTAACAGGGGAAAAGTTATTTCCCTACGATAGTTCCAGGTTGGTGGAACCTGCTTCTGTTGTTGGCTTTACCTGAAAGAGCGTCCTCATTTCCCGTGGATATTGTCTGAGTTATTATTACATATGGACATTGAACGTATGACCAACTCCACTATTGATTTAGTAATAATTTCTATCTGTAACTTAATCATTCTATACACTTCAATTAGTTTCTGCAATAAAATACTGTGAATGCAGAATGTATAAATATATATGATGAGCATGATAATTAATTTTAATAAATGACTTTAGACATTGAATAGCTATTATATGTCCACTGTACTTTAAGGTACTGTATTAATAATAATTAAAAATGGTTTATTACATCTGAAACCTTAATTGTGCACACATTCAAATTTACCATGATCTGAATGTGATTGTATCTGACTTGTACAAAACTTGTCACACACTGGCTTCACTTGGGTCCAGAGATTGTGATAAGTCCGCCCAGTTGACCTTCTGGGCGTGAATAATTTCATCAGCATTGATTCAGTACAAGCACAAACTGAGCCAGTTTCAACAGTGTCTCTGCAGCAATGTAAACTACCAGGTGTTAAACTCAAATACCTCTCCTTAAGATATGGGTCCTAGTTTGACGCAAAATGATACACTGCATAACTCAAAATAATCATTTGCGTCTCTTGTTGAGAAACCCCTAAAAGTAGTAATTTAAATTGTTTATCGACCAATGGTCACAGCTTTAGTCATAAAATGTATTGATGTCTTTATAGCAGGTCGGTCCTGTGAATTCTCTGCAGATGGGGTCCGGTTTTAACAGCAGATGAATAATTTATTTTTAAACTGGAGTTCCATACAGCACTGTTTGGCTGCAGGTATCATTAATTGGGGGTCTGGGAGAGGCTGAAGGGGATCCACAAAGTGGGGGTAGAGCGAGGGGGTCCACAAAGTGCCAAGGTTTCTGTGATCCGTGAAGATGATTGTGATCTCAAGAGCTCCACATTTCAATCCACTCCCCCTCTCCCTCCTCCTGCAGGACGAGTGTGACTTCCGCATTTATATTCAGAATCTGAATATTTATACTGGGGGAATCTGATGAGCTTTAAAGCTCTTTTTATTTGAATGCCAGCTTAGGGCTATGGTCGAGTCATGCATAGTATAAAGCAGGCCACACATTGTTCTTTACTGATGTGGTTTATTGGTACAAAAATGCATACTGTTGTATTTCTTAGAAAACATGAGCATATTTTTCAGTCTCATTTCACATTGTCATTAATTGCCACTTTCCTAACTGCTGAACGCTTTGTGGAAGGCTTTTTTGTTACTAAACGTTGATAATTCCCTTAACGTGGCAAGTAATTTACATGGCCTATGGGATGAAACATTATATTCCATGATTACCATTAGTGGCCTGAAAAAGAATGATAAAAGTATGCAATACTTTGTTTTATGAAGCTGAAGTGGTATGTTTTCTGAAAAATATTATTTCAATAGCAAAAGTAGTTCAAAGCATGAGGGAAAACAGTGGAAAATAGACCAATACTTTTGAAAACGATGCAGTGATTATCAAATTTGGTGCAGTGGTTCAGCTGTTGGCCATTAGAAATCAAACCCAAGTCGTGGTGGGTCGTTCTGGGAATGTATAAGCATGGCTCGATTCTTGATCCATTGCTCTATGGACATTTGGATCCACATGTATAGGTCAGCCATCGTACATAAAAACACGTTTAACGTATTCTTCGGTTGTATTACACGATATCAAAACTATTGACAATGCGTCTCTCTTTACCTGTGATCCCATGACATCATGACTGTTTACAAGGGTGGCCCATCTAAACGTGTCTTGTTCCCTTTGGCAAATGAGCTACTCTGCCACTTAGAAGTGAACTCTACGTGGGTGGAGCTGGCATGACCCAGTAAGGTTGATGTGGGAATCCGGGCAGAACCCACTTTCCTAGTTCATAAACTTGGCCCGACTCACTTTTAAGGGATTGTGTAAATGCAGCATTAGTGAAAATTCAGGACAACAATGAGGATATAGGGGTAGGTTAGCAGTTAATTTTCGATTTGCAATATAATTCACGCATGACATAGGTTGTATACAGTGAGGGAAAAAAGTATTTGATCCCCTGCTGATTTTGTACGTTTGCCCACTGACAAAGAAATGATCAGTCTATAATTTTAATAGTAGGTTTATTTGAACAGTGAGAGACAGAATAACAACAAAAAAATCCAGAAAAACGCATGTCAAAAATGTTATAAATTGATTTGCATTTTAATGAGGGAAATAAGTATTTGACCCCCTCTCAATCAGAGAGATTTCTGGCTCCCAGGTGTCTTTTATACAGGTAACGAGCTGAGATTAGGAGCACACTCTTACAGGGAGTGCTCCTAATCTCAGCTTGTTACCTGTATAAAAGACACCTGTCCACAGAAGTAATCAATCAGATTCCAAACTCTCCACCATGGCCAAGACCAAAGAGCTCTCCAAGGATGTCAGGGACAAGATTGTAGACCTACACAAGGCTGGAATGGGCTACAAGACCATTGCCAAGCAGCTTGGTGAGAAGGTGACAGCAGTTGGTGCGATTATTCGCAAATGGGAGAAACACAAAAGGACTGTCAATCTCCCTTGGCATGGGGCTCCATGCAAGATCTCACCTCGTGGAGTTGCAATGATCATGAGAACGGTGAGGAATCAGCCCAGAACTACACGGGAGGATCTTGACAATGATCTCAAGGCAGCTGGGACCATAGTCACCAAGAAAACAATTGGTAACACACTATGCCGTGAAAGACTGAAATCCTGCAGCGCCCACAAGGTCCCCCTGCTCAAGAAAGCGCATATACATGCCCGTCTGAAGTTTGCCAATAAACATCTGAATGATTCAGAGGACAACTGGGTGAAAGTGTTGTGGTCAGATGAGACCAAAATGGAGCTCTTTGGCATCAACTCAACTTGCCGTGTTTGGAGGAGGAGGAATGCTGCCTATGATCCCAAGAACACCATCCCCACCGTCAAACATGGAGGTGGAAACATGCTTTGGGGGTGTTTTTCTGCTAAGGGGACAAGACAACTTCACATCAAAGGAACGATGGACGAGGCCATGTACCGTCAAATCTTGGGTGAGAACCTCCTTTCCTCAGCCAGGGCATTGAAAATGGGTCGTGGATGGGTATTCCAGCATGACAATGACCCAAAACACACGGCCAAGGCAACAAAGGAGTGGCTCAAGAAGAAGCACATTAAGGTCCTGGAGTGGCCTAGCCAGTCTCCAGACCTTAATCCCATAGAAAATCTGTGGAGGGAGCTGAAGGTTCGAGTTGCCAAACGTCAGCCTCGAAACCTTAATGACTTGGAGAAGATCTGCAAAGAGGAGTGGGACAAAATCCCTCCTGAGATGTGTGCAAACCTGGTGGCCAACTACAAGAAACGTCTGACCTCTGTGATTGCCAACAAGGGTTTTGCCACCAAGTACTACGTCATGTTTTGTAGAGGGGTCAAATACTTATTTCCCTCATTAAAATGCTAATCAATTTATAACATTTTTGACATGCGTTTTCCTGGATTTTTTGTTGTTATTCTGTCTCTCAATGTTCAAATAAACCTACCATTAAAATTATAGACTGATCATTTCTTTGTCAGTGGACAAACGTACAAAATCAGCAGGGGATCAAATACTTTTTTCCCTCACTGTATATAACAAGTACAGTAACACTCTTCTTTCTCATCTGTGAATTTTATTATGGAGACCAAATACTCTCCTGTTATTCTTTGTGTCCATACATTTCTGAGAAATTGACACATAATAAATATATTTTTTTAACTTAAAAAAAGACACTTTTATGAAATGCCATCTTGTTTCTTGGCGTAGTATGGCTCGCAGATCGATCGTCACATCGTAAACATGAATGTACTGTAATAATGGAAGAACTCCACGACTCCAGAAAGTGGCCCCGAAGCTTGCCAATTACAGCCAACGTGAGTTGAGCGTGGACAATTAGACCCAAGCCGAAACATAACATATTTTTATTTTATTTTTTATGATAGAATATAGTATTGTCATCAGTATGACATAAGTATACCAAGTTTGCAGTCGATACCACATTTGGAAGTGGGTTAAAATTGAGTTACAAGATTTGAGGATACAACCACGACAACAACAACAGAGTGAGTTAAATAAAAGCGCGTAATGAAAAGAAAAGGTAATTTCGGTGAATCAAGCTACTTCTAACAGTCCATTGTGCCATATCAGCTCTATATTGTGAATACTATAGAGTTTGTTGTGAATTGTCCTTTGCCATGGACCCAAACAAAAACAAATACCCTTGAAGTTAAAAAACGTTAACATTGATATTGGGTTACATCACAGCTCTTTTTGGTCTCCAACAAGACAAATAGTGTAGAGCAGTTATGGCTCTACTCAGAGGAGCTTTGATCCGCAATTCCTGGTGTGGAGTCACTCTGTGATGTGGACGTTACAGGACAAAGGGAGTTTCATTGCTTATATTTTAAGTTCCCATCGAGTTATTGCAGATAAAAATGGCAAGTAAGTGCTTGACCTCTGATGAGATTTTATTAGTTTAGCTGATTGTTGCCCCTGTTTATTGTTGTTTCTTGGTGGATGCCCCCTGTGCCTTGTCACGTGTGTGACGTGGCAGCAGTGCCACCGTCCGCAAGTTAAAGAGGTGTTGTGCAGAATATTGTAGCAGTCTGCTATCTGAGTGGAACCTTTTTTTATCAGCAAACTTTCTTTTTTGGAACAGCCCACATCGTCATGGTAATGAGGTTTCATACTGTACTGTAATTTGAACAAAACGACTAAGCTAGGTTATTCTGGATGCAGAGCAGTGTATCATCACCAAACATTGTAAGCAAGCACACACATTATTCTATTGCTGGAGAAAGGAAAAAATGTATAATTCGGTATCTCCACTGTAAATGCGTGTAAAGAAAATAATGAATCTGAATACTGTATCCAGATGACAAGCTGCATTTTGTGGTTTGTGATATGTTGCCATTCAAATTTTTAAAATAATTTCCATTTGTAACGTGCACAGTCTTCACTCACTCTCAAGAAGAGTGATTCAGAGGAGTGCGGAACCACAGACGAGTGGTGAAAGAAGCTACGTAGTGAACTAAATTCCCCCTCCCCCCAAGCTCTGCAATCTTCTATATATTAAGGTGTTATTGGCCAATTAAATGATTGTTTACATGTGGGAGGAAATCGGAGCACCTGGGGAAAACTCATACGTGTGAGGTGGCAAGACTTTATCCCATGCAGATAGAACAGGTGGGGTCCACATTTGCTATACCATCTTCTTCTTCTTCTGGTGAGCCAGGGTATGCCACCTTGATGCGCGTGGGAAGGGAGTTTCACAACATTTGTATGATCCGACAAACCTCGCTTCCACAGTGCCACGTGCATAGTCACCACTCCCGAGCTAAACTTACCATTGAACATTCTGTGTTATGAGCAGTCTTACACAAAGCCTTTTTTTCATTTCTGTTCTGATCTACGGAACATTGTGTGGCTCTTGTAAGATAAAAGTAAGTCACTTTTATTGAATAGAGACTGTCTGAACAATTTTGATTGCCGATATTTGTTTCTACTTTTCTTTGGTTAGTGGCAATTTTCATCGAACCTGGGAATCACGTGACAGCCTCTATTGTGTCATAATGTTCAATGGTACCACACTTAAAGTTTTCTCCTGGGAATTGCAAAAAAAAACAACACAAACTCACTGCTTTATACCATTCCACTATGATAAACTACATATCACACTCTGATTATCCTCACTGCATTGTCTATCAATAAATGTACCTGTAATATGTTTTACAATTAGTATATTTGTGGAGAATATAAATAGCCAATAGATATGCATACAATGTTTCCTTCATATGTCTCCATGTAAAAAAAAATACTTACAATTTTGACATGCCAATAAATTACACCACCATAGGTTCACAGTAAGATTGACCCTTTTCCCCGCGTGACAGAACGGCTCATTATTGATCAACTTTACATTCTCATCAGCTGAGCTGGAGGGTTAACCATTAACTCTTCGCAGTTCCAAAGATGATACACATTTCATATTCGCAAACTTAAGGGTTGTGTAATTTGCGGAAGAGGTGGCAATAATATGGCACAAGTCCCCTAAAGTTCAGGTGCTTATGCTCATAAACAAAAACGCCTCGACCCATGTCACTCGCTTGCTATGTCTAAATTACTGAAAATTGTTACTACTGGTGTCACTCTTGCGCTGTCTACCCCCCCCCCTCCCGTGACAACAGTCTAATAAACATCACAATAAACATCGCAATAAACATCACAATAAACGTCACAATAAACGTCACAATAAACATAGCACTGAACGTCACGCGGACACAAGCGTTTCGTGTTGTTATTCGACGCACTCGTCATTGTGAAATGTGGATTCACAAGCATTGGTGTTCTTCTTAAAAGTGTCTGTACATCTTCAGGTCTTTCTGTGAATGTTGGTTTCCATCGTGTTTAGGTGACGGTGAATTGTTAATGTCTACAAGTACTTCGTTCACCACGAGCTGTTTGTTTGGTTGAATGTTTGTGAAGGCACACTTTTTTTATGGGGATTAGTAAGCTTGAATGCGCATACTTTTATAGTACGCAGTTGGGTATACATAGGTCATGTTTTCATTGTTCTTTATCATTGCTTTTACTTGATGGTGTTATCACTACACGTACTTGTATATATTTATTGATATTCTTGGTTCTTTCGGTAAAGTCACGTTGAAGGGAAACAATAAAATAATAAAATATATATAAAAAAATAAAATTCTCACGACGTTTCGACTGCAACACAAGCAGTCATCATCAGGTGTGAAAATTTCAAATGTTCTTGCCGTTGGTTTTCACACCTGATGATGACTGCTTGTGTTGCAGTCGAAACGTCGTGAGAATTTTATTGTTTTATATGTATGTTATTATTTTTTTGTTTCCCTTCAACGTGACTTTACCGAATGAACCAAGAATGTGAATCACTGCAGTCACGAAAGCTTTAAATCAAAATTTATATTTATTGAGTTTGAAGCTCTGTCCTTTTTGCTTATAAAATATTTGTTCAACTGGATATAAAAATGTCAGTTCCATAGCATAACTTTTTTTTTTAAAGACAGTGCTACTACTAAAGTGCCTGTCTGCTAAAGCCACAGTATTGCGTTTTCTCGCTAAACATCTATGTGCACACACCACAGGGCTCTGCTCTGGGTTGTCTATGTTTAAAGCCGGTTAAACAAATGTGTTTGGATCACTCCCATTTTTCAATTAGTTTGGTGCATCTGTTAAGATACACATTACACTTTGTAAATTTTTTTGTAAAATAATTTTGTTTCCTTTTTTTTTTTAAAAAAAAGGGCTGCTATTTAAGTCTTGGGCATTTTTATTTTAGAATCTCACTGGCACCGTGTCCTCGGAAGCATTCGTCTCACGAGTGCACAACGCTCAATGCTCGTTGCTTGGCTTTTACTCGCAAACAAAGCAGCTGGCGGCACTGAAGTTCTCGAAAAGAGTGAGAGCCTCACTGGCAAATCATGCAGGGATCAAGACTCGGGAAGTTTGCATTAGCAAGCCCTCCTCCTCCTCCTCCCACCGCCACACGTCACCCTCTCACCCTCCCTTTGCACGATGTGCAGCCTTCCTCCACGTAAACAGTAACAGGACTTACGGCTTAGCGGACGCGAGGCTCCACCGGACTATACTTGTGTGTACACGCAGGCTTTCTACGTGACAGGCTATTACTGTACCTCTGCGCGTATCACACATCCTTCTCTCAGTCCACTTTGACAACGTGGCCAGCCGCGTGCTTGCCAAGGGTGACATCTTCAACAGTTCTTGGGCTCAGTTCGCACGGTGATTTCTGTAGATGTTGGGAACGTTTGCTGACCTGAGGGTTTTTTTTATTTGATCTCGTGGTTATTCATTCGGAGAGCTGATAGCACAGCAAAGGCAACGTCATCGGAGTCGACCTTGTCGCTATGGATATCTTTACAAACACGCCGGTCTGCCCGGAGAGAAGCACAGTGAGATATTGCTGTGCGTCCGATGGAAGCATGTCTGTTATCTCGGAAAAGTAAAACATTCTCCTTCAGATAAGCAACAGATGTTAACAGCATAGACCTGCAGTTCAGGGATGTGATTGTGTTATAAAAATACATCGAAAAAAAGCGAAGACCGTTTCATGTTTTGGAACTTGACAATTATAGTTTACCAAACAATACTTAGTATCTGAAAATAATTCGAATGTTTTTGGCTAAAAACCCCAAAAAAAACTTTTTGTGGCAACGAAACTTGGGGGGGGGGGGGGTGGAAAAACTTTCATTTCATTCTTTAATTCCTCTTCGGGGCATGGCAGTTGTTGGGTCGATTTAGTGGAGAGTGTACAGACTTTTTGTGCCTTGATTTGGCTCTGTGAGCATGGCCAAAGCTATGCTGTGGCAAGATAAACGGCGCCGGAGGCAGTACATGCTGGGGAGGTCTGCTTCAGAACGGTCTCCAAGCGGCGTGGTGCTGGTCAAGGTGAGCTGTGGCAGGGACACGGACCCCAGGAAGCACCGACACCTGTCCTGTTCACCACTCATCAATCGGTGGTCCTGTCAGCATGTTCACACTTGAATGTGCAGGCTTTGGTGCGCGCTTACAGTTCATGTTTGAACATGAATTGAATCGGATTCTTGCGGGGTTTTTCACTCTTAGTATATCTTGGGTATTGCAATGATCAGAAATGTGGCCACTCGACCAGTTTAAAATTCAACTAAGAATGCAATGCATTTCCACTTAGCCTGGGTGATGTGGAGGCCCTATTTATTGGTGAATCCTATTTTTTATATTCTTTCACAAAATGGACTTCTTTCAGCACTAATATGGCTAAATGCGGATAACGGAATGGATATGCTGCCATTTTTAGGATAATGGAGGATTGCAGGAAATGTAGATGTGCCATGGATAAGATGTTACTCTACATGTTTGTAATGAAGATATTACAACTCCACAGTCACTCACCTACAAATTAAAATGTGTGTAACTTGTATGACAACTTCCCTTTTAGGAGTTAGAGGGTCTGACAGAGACCAGATAATCATATCAAACTACAAAACTACAATTTTCTTTATATATTTTTATCGCAGCTTTTATTAATTAGAGACCGCACTGTTGCTGTTAGGACACACATACATTATCATAATAGCCTTTACTATTGTGAGAGACTGGACATTTTTTTTGTTATAGCAATCGTCATCATCAGCCATGGTCAATACATTGGTGGATGAAAGCTTCCCCAGGCTGCCGCTTTACCTCTTGATTCTGCTATGTTATAATCCACCTGGGACCTTCACATTAGCTGATTTCATCGCTCCTTGTCATGGGTGAATGTACTGTCAGACAAATTCCATTTCTTGGCTTTCACTGTTATTCATCTTGACCATCGCCCATCATTCCTTCCAGTGACACATGTCCTGTCCAAGCCCACTTTCTTTTACTGACAGTTTAAATTGTCATTAAGCTGCTTATGTTCTCCAATCCACGTTTTCCTATATCCACCTGTCAATGTAATTCCATAATTGCATCTCTCCATGCTTTTGCCATTTTCATACTTTCTATACTTTTAATTACCGCCATGTTTCTGAACAATATGTCATGGCAGGTAGTATACGCTGGTTAAACACTTATTTAGAAAATGCTATGTTAATTTTCACAGCTTTTCAAAAGCACTCCAGCCTGTTCCCATCCACCTCTCTATGGCATCATTTCGATGTTGGTCTCCCTTCAACAGCTGTTTCATGCACACAAATTGAAATTTACAGGTCTGTCTGTCTGACAGATATTTACAATTGTTTAGTATTTTTGTGCATGACCTTTGTTTTGCTCATTTATCCCGAGCCCAACTTTTTTACCTTTATTCTTCTTACATTTCCTGTGGTTCATTACAATTTTACATTATAATTACCATTTTAGCAGCAAATCGGATGTGTTCATGTTTTCTCCATGCATATTTTTGCCTTTTTTGTCTTGAAAATATTTTTTGGAAAATATCTTTTAACGTCACTGAATAACTTGTCGAAAGCGTTTCACTTTTCTGAATGTTGGTGCTTCGTTTAATCTTACTCTGGTTATGCTGCTGGATATTACTTTTAGGCCTGGACAAACCGTTGGGGCGACGACTGTTTGTCACCACCTATTTGGAATGGCATGGTGCATTAGCGGTTGTTGTGCCAGGTTCAAGCTAATTTAATGTAAGGTTTAACACAGATCTGTGTCGTATATCAATTGTTACCAATGTGCGTGGCCAGGAGTTGAACTTGTGTTACTGGGAGTTGATCTTTTTGTGATTTCATGACATCGTTCACTTTGTTTGTCACTACAATACTGAATATTATATTGTTGAATTCCGCAATTTGCGTTGCAGTACATTACTCAGCGGATATGTTTACATTTCTGGATATCACACTAGAATTCCCCAAAAACACATGAATGATCACAATTGCTTTATTTGGCCAAATATTAATTAAAAAAATACTTACCCAGTAACACTGTATTGATGACCACGATAAAAAAAAGTATTGCACATACGCAAGTGAATACATTGGAATGTGGTTACAATAAGATTTTGAAAATGGCCCAACCCTGCTGGTGAGACATGAGTAATTAATTAACATTGACAGTAGGTCTTTTTATATATATAAAGTCTAGTTGTTTTTGTTGATCAGTTACTATGGTGCGTCTGTACTTGGGGCCGAGTTACTGTGGCTGATGTGTTCGACATTTACACTTGTTTACTCAGCAAACATCACTGAGTTCCATGCCACTTATTCAGGAGGGTCCTGTCAAGTTTTCACAGTCGGGCCAATGATTGCTATAATTCCAATTGAGTCATTTATCGGTAATTTTTCAAATTTGGACCATGCTAATGTCACACACAGTTCCCTACTCTTGCAAATAAAGTCACCGAATCTTTAACATCCACCGTAATAACAATACACCGGCAGTAACAAGCATGGCGGCCATTGTATTTGAAACTGTGAAACTTTACAAGCAGTGAATTGGCTGTCACTGGGCCATGTCACCTCCACAACTATTTGTTAATGAATTGTAGCTGTTGCAGTGCTCTACTGTACTTGACTATGGTGTCATGTGCATGAACCTTTGTTCAGGTGGACAATACCGTATACTGTGTACAGTATTTAATCCACCTCTGTATTTTTTTTAGCAGTGTAAATATGTAAAATGTCAAAGTCAATAATACTCTGCAGTACGTATACAATGTAACCCAGGATTTAGCATTAAAATAAACATGCGCAATCTGAAAATTGTTGAATGTTTAAAAAAAAAACACATGTCAGATGGTCTTAAAGGTGAAACTCTACCAATAGAATTGGATAAATATGTAATGACGACTTGACACACTTCTCTTGAGATGGCACTTTATTGAAGACACCTTCACTCGACATCAGGTGGAGATCTCACTGCAACAGCCCCCCGAGTCTCCCACGCATCTCCCTTTTATATCAACCGAGGCCAACGTCCCCCTTCTCGATAATTTTCGCTGACTCTAGACGCTCACTCTACCGGCAGGAAGGCGTTCGTGACGTTAGCACGATGCACGAACCTGGCTTAACGCTGTGGGATGCATATGAGGGTTATCACGCAGATGCGCTTGGTGAAGTCACCAGCGCGCACAAGCCAGCCAAACTCTTTTTTGTAATCATAGCGTTATATAAAGTGACATTCTTATGAGGCCCCAAAATCCACTACGAATTTATCGTGTGTCCAGGGTTGAGCCGTATACAGTCATATTGTCTGTGGATTCATTCTTTCTATTTACATTTTCCCATGGATAATGAGTCACATAGAAGTGGTGGAAAAGTCATCATCTTATATAAGCATGCCTAGTACGGAGGTCAACACTGGTCATTTGCTCCGTAAGTGCCAGAGATGGTTACAGTATAGTGCAAATACGTGAAAGTGCCAGTTGAAGTTTTCATAATACCAAATACTGGCAAAGAGGCAAATGATAATAATTTGTAAGAATATTTAAATATTAAGCACAGAATGTCAATTATAGAGGGGAATATTATCATTGAGTGTTTTGCCAGTTATAGTACGATGAAAATGTAGCCATCTAAGTCAATCACAAAGTAGATTTCCGTTTTTCCACTCTTGCAGACAGTCAGTGATAAATGGTGGCTATTGTTTTGCACATGTGATTTACCGCGAGAGAGAAAATGAATGTAGTCTGTGAAGCCGACAAGTTAAAAAGTAATTGTGCGCAGTTACTTATTAATTTATTTTTTTTGATACCAGGAAGTCTCTTAGAGCGGAACAAACAAATTACATTAGTCGTTAAGGTGTTGGTGAAATTAACACTTACTTGGGATTACATTGCACGCAACAATGTTTGATAATTTAATAATCACAGCAAAAAAAAATCATGGCCATTCACGTCTTTGTTGGCATGCGCTTGTGATCCAGCCCTGTGGGAGGCAAGCGTGAGTGAATCTCACAAATATTGCAAAAAACAAAACTTCCCCGTGGGAATTGAAGGTGCCGACGCGGTGGCTTCCTGGGGGAGAGTTCTGGCGCATCAAGTGTCGATTCATCCTCCTGTCCCGTCTCTACGGGATAGAGTGTTGTCCCTTCGCACGTTTGGGTTTTCTTTCGGCAAAGTCACGTAAGGTAGAAAAACAAGACAGCAAAAATCTCGACGTTTCGGCCGCAACGCGAGTGGCCGAAACGCGAGAGAGACAACACAAGTGGCCGAAACGTCGTGACTTTTTGTTGTTTTATTTTGTTTTACCTACGTGACTTTACCGAATAGAACCAAAGAGTAAGAGTATGGATTCCAGAAGTCACGAAGATTTTCTCCAGGTGTTCTGGTTTCCTCCCATATATGTAAACAGTCAACAATTGACTGAAAACATCTAATATGTAAATAAAAAAAACGATGCAGGACTCTCCTGAAAGAGTGTTTGGACGCGGTATGGCTTTAATGGGTAAATAAGTAAAACAATGTTGGATATGATACATCCTATTTTACACAAATGTTCTGCATATTGAGGTGTTTCGATGAATTGTCACGATGTAGGACCATCATTTGATTCGGGAATCCATTCTTTTTTGTTATATTTGTACACTTTTGTAGCCCAAATGTAACATGAACAAATCCTGTGCGTATAAATTGCATGCATAAAAAAGTGACAAAAATAAGATATGCTGCATATATCATTAGTCTAAATAATTTGTATTAATTGGTACATGTATGCATTCTTGTACCTGCTGCATACAAATTAGATATTGCCTTTGAAGGCGTAATTACTCAGGTGGATTTGTAAAATATTAGTACATGAAGGTTTTATATAAATCGTTTGATACAAAGTTATATTAGCTTATATTTATATATATTTTAAATTTTGCTGTTTAATTGGTGTTATAAGGATCTACGGAAATTACATTTGGCATTCGAATTAAGTTTTTAATAGAATACAGAATTTGTATTGCCTTCGCATTTGCAACGGGGGGGAGGGGCGGGGGGGGCGTGACGTCAGCGCGATTTCCATAAGTAGTAAAAAACTACAATTTATCTTAAAAATAATATCGTTTTCATGTGATGCCATTCCAAAGTACTACTGTATTCCGCAAATATGTGGTGCCTACCATCTTTCGATTTACCACCTATATTCTATCAAGACGAGCCTACTCTACCTTTGTCTCTGTGTGCGTGTATGTGTGTGTGTGAAGTCAAGGTCTAGCTTAATGCACGGTAAACGAACATTAGGAAGTGATGGATTTCTGTTAACAATTAATATTACAATGTTATGTGGGATTCAGAAACAATTTGATATTAGTATATGCTCTATTAGTTTAATAATGGGTAGTGTTAGGGGCGATACTCGAAATGAAAGACTCATAGGCAGTGCAGAGCGTATGTACAGCGATACGATACAGGTAACGATATAAATCGTACGACAGCGTGATACTGTCCTGAGATTAAACGGAAGGGGAGGCACAACTTTCCGGCTATGGGGATTTTATCGTTGATGTGGGGGGAAAATTGTTCAGTTTCCGACGTACGGAAAATTCTGGTTACGGATCGTTCTCGAGAACCTAACCCTTCCGTAACCCGGGGACTGCCTGTATATGTAACAATTCCCACATTCTCCCTCCACCCACAAGTAATACATTTGTCACCATTGAGGGTCACGATTTGATTGAAGAAGACATTTTTTGTCTCATTTGTATTGTCTGCCTTATTTGTGTTGTCTGTCTTCTTTGTTCTGGCTTGGTTATAGTGTCTCATTGATGACATTTTATGGACAGTAGCATTTGCATAGCATTTGCATATATATAGGTAATCATCACTTGTTGCATTCAGAATGCGATGCATATGTCGTGATCTCTATTATCAATTTTATTAGATGAATCATTACATGCCTACAGCAGATGTAATATACTGTAATGAAGTTGGGTATAGCTTGAGCTATGGTGCCTATGTTTTAGTATTATGTTGAACTTCTTTCGCACCGTAAGCAGCCAACCGTGTGAATTGGAGGTGCGGTGGAAGGACAACAAACTAAACACAAAAAGCAGTTCTAAAGAAATTAGTTTTCAATCTAGATTTAAAAGTGCATCGGGCTGGAGGGTGGGTTGGAGGGCTGAGGTGTGACGTCATATACCTTAAATGCAATTAGCACGGTTGGCTACATACGGTGTGAAATAAGTTTTACATTACTCCTTGTGCATGACTGCCAATCTCAATTCTAAACTAAACTTTTTTTAATCTTACCAGGTAAGGCCCACTGAGCTTATATAGTTATTTTTTCAGGAGTAACCTGTTTCGATGAAGTGGCTTATCATGTGGAAATGTATAGCAATCAAATACTCTAAAAGCATATTTCTAAATGTAGAGGGAAAAACTGGAGGACCTGGAGAAAAATGCACGCGAGCACAGGGAGAGACAACATGCACATCCAAATATACAGCGGGCGTCAGGGTCGGGATCGAACCGATTACCTCCTGTATACCTGGCAAGGTAGTTAACATCTCGCCACTGCGAGATAATTTGATATATAATTTGAGGAGAACGTGGTTTCATATGTTCTACCATGGCAGGAAAAATCTAATGGAAATGTCCAGGTACAGAATCATGTGTGCATACATGTGTTGCGGCGCAATCCACGACTCCCAAGCAGGTTGCGGTTAGGCGCTCACGCCACGTTTATTAAGGGCTTACGCCAAAGTGTCTTAGGGGCTTAAGCCAACCAACCCACCCCCCTAGCCGATAACTCCCCAGGGGACAGGGGTACCAGGATCCCTACAACCCCGGCTAACTCGGCTCTCCTCCCTGCCCCGGGCCGGGACTACCCCAACCTCGGCCGGTCGGGCGGAGTGGCCTCCCCTAGCCTCGGGTGAGGATCAGCTCCCCTGAGTCCCCACTCCTACCCCCCCCGTTACATCCCGGGTCCCCCTTTAAATACCCCCCCTGGGGCATGACGTCACCGTCCCCCCCCAGGGTCCGCCTGACGTCACGTTCTGTGACGCCACTCTCTCTGAGGGCGAGCGTGACGTGACGTCACCCACTACTCCCCTACACATGTGCAGTGGCAAAATGTTCTGCATTGTATCATAGCATTGTGTCTAGTAGCCATCTTTTGCATCTCCTAGCCAAGTGTAGGAAATGTTTTGTTCTTTTTTGCATGTATGAGCATGAAGTCCGCATTGGCATAAATAAAAAGTACATGAAGTAACATGAAACCAAATGTATGCAAATATTCCCTGCCCATGAAAAAAATATAATGGATTATATTGAATCAGAATTAGAATATTTAGACTGGAGGAATCCGATGAGTCATAAAGCTCTTTTTTGGGGCGGGTCAGAACGTTAGAACAACAAACAATACTAGAACATTATAGGAGTGCAAAGTATAGGAAAGGGTTTATAAATAAAAATTTACATTATACAGTGTCAAAATAACACGATTGGATGTTCGGAAATGAAGAGAAGCAATCTGTTTCATTTACCTTTGCGAATGCCCTGTCTCCCACCCTGTTTCATTTACCTTTGCGAATGCCCTGTCTCCGACCCTGTTTCATTTACCTTTGCGAATGCCCTGTCTCCCACCCTCACTCCGCAGGTTCACAGAGAATGTCCACTTGTTGACCCATCCTGTTACACTGCAGACGTTGAGACAGACCCGCGAGTGCACTCTACAGCACCCCCAGGTTAGTGGAATCACCACCTCTCATTGCCTACTTCGTGGACACATTCAGTCATTGCGGACAACAGAAAGGTGTTTTATGTTGCTATTTTGAATTATTTTATAATTGATATGCATTACTGACAATGTAAAATCCACTTTATTTACATAACTCAATGACATTTTAAAACCTGCAATACACGTGAGAGTGCTGTACACGGACCCACAGTTAACCAACCACTTTTCAATTATGTATTCCAATTGTGGTATATAAAGGCCCTTTTATATGTAATTGGAAATTAACATTCAGAATAATTGCAAACAAGAGTATAATGTTAGTGGAATTAACTAAGACCGCTGGAATCAGCTACAAACCCTTTAAAACTTCTAATTGGTGCAACTCTAATTAGAATTATGCCACAAAATGTACTTTCCTACCCCTACACTTACATTCTTACACCCACACGTGTGCCCCAGTTTCTAAGTCTCCATCAGACGAGAAGTCAGAAAATAATTTACAAGGGCTAAAAAGCACAGAGAACCGGCATGGGTAATGATCGATCAGGTGATAGCTTGAGCAATGGGAAACAGGTCTTGGCACATTTGAGAGAACGTTGACTGCATCAGCATTTTGTCTAGAAGTGGATATAGAATGCATTGCAACGAATATCACTATGACGGTAACAATGATTATGTATTGTGTGTAGTGGTGTGAGCCTGTGGAAAAAGACTGGCTACTCATACTATAATGTGAAAGGTAAACAATGTTCTTTGGTTCTTTCGGCGTAAATAATAATAAAAATAAAGTGAATAAAAATAATACTGTAGCCTGGTTCTTAATCGGAGTGTCCTGGCAGTCTTTCATGTAGACTGTAGCCTGGTTATTAAGTTTCGTGAGTGTACTGGCAGTCTATAATGTAGACTGTAGCAATGGTTATTAAGCTGGGTGAGTCTACATTAAAGACTGCCAGTACACTTACCAAACTTAATAACTAGGCTACAGTCTACATTATAGACTGCCAGTACACTCACTCCGATTAAGAACCAGGCTACAGTATTTTTTATTATTTTTATTTACTTTATTTTTATTTTTCTATCTATGTGACTTTACCGAAAGAACCAAAGACTATGAATTCCTGCAGTCATTCAGGTCTTAAGTCAAAAGATAAACATTGGTTGACGTTTTTTTTTTAATACTTAAATAAATTAGATGAACCGTTTCCTGAACAATGTGCTTGTTAGGGACATATCTGTGGAAAATGGAAATGCTAGCCTTCAAGTTACTACGAAAGAATGTTCGCTGGTAACATGAGGGGATAAAATAATAAAGTGAGGACCCTCAATAAAGTGACCATTGACGTCACGCTAGAAAATCTCTTGAAGGCACTTGACAGTACAGTCAAGTACCTCCAAGATAGGTGTGCAGACTGGTAGGTGTATTGTAAATAACGAAACAATAAATATGGAATACATAAATAAGAAAAAAAATCGACTTCTTCAAAACAAAGTGGTAGAGAATAAAACAATAAAATAACAAACTGCCAAATCGCTGAAAAAACCGCCACTTTTTTCAAATTTTCTTGCTGTGGTCTTCACACCTGACGATGATTGCTTGTGTTGCAGTCGAAACGTCGTGAGAACTGTATTGTTTTACACTTTTATTATTTTATTGTTTCCCTTCTACGTGACTTTACCGAAAGAACCAAGAATATAATAATAATAACAACCTATGTTTCAAATGGTGTTCTATTTTTCAACATCACTGAGTGAGTGTTGTACTGCTCACAAAAAAGGCCATTGTTATATAACACAGTGATCGGCTTTATCTTGTATACTTTGGATAAAACATGTGGCTTTCCAAATGGAAGTGATTATGGTGGGAGAAGCCGTGGGCGACCTTTGGCAAGGTGGGGAAGTTAGACGTTGCCTCAGTACTCCCATGGGGGTAGTGATTAAATCCCAAAAATCAAAGCTGCCAGGCTATGGACGGTGCACTGAATGCCCCTTTAGGCTGTTCTGGCAGACTTCCAAAATCCCATTCGCTGAGTATACTTACCTTGTTTTAATGGTTTAAAAGTTTTTATTTTTATTTTTCAGTTTGGTTGGAGTGTAATAATTTGTTGCCATCATTGACAAACACTCGCTTTAATATATCGGGCCAATGATAAGACAATCTGTGGTTGACAGCTCATTTGGAAGGCTTAATTCTTCAAAGAAACCAAGCCTGGATTAACCTAAAATGTAAAATTAAGTTACATCCTCATGAATATGAAATTAAACATTACATTGATAATTATTTACAACTCATATGAAGCAAAACGATTAACCAACGTATTTTAAACGGTGTAAATGGACAATTTTACTTCTCTTATCGACAGTTTAAACCATAAATGGAGTTGCGCTTGATAAAAAAAAATCTATTCTTTAAATTGTTACTTTGCAGAGGAAATATAACAAAATTATCACAAAGACTGAAACCATTTCAAGCTCCTTTATTTGCTTTTAATTCAGTATTATTTAATGGCCCGCTTGTGTCTGCGTTTGTGTATTTGTGTCCATATTGATGTACTTATGCAATTTTTATTTATATTTAGTGACTTGCTTAGCTTTCATATACTTTGCACTCCTATCGGCTTTGTATTGTCTGTTGTAACTTTCTGACCTGCCCCTACTGGACATCTTTTAAAAAAGAGCTTTATAGCTCTTCGGATTCCTCCAGTCAAAATAAAGATTCTGCTATGCATTTATTTTGATGTATATTTGTGTATATGCGTGTTAACACACAAACATGACTTGATTGGTGTGTGCTGTTGTGTATGTTAATGTCTTTTCGGGATGGAATGGTGGCACAGCGGTTAGCACATCGCGCTATGAACCATGTTGTCTTGAGTTTAATTCCCCGTCTTGGTTGACATCAATTGCACTTGATATCTGAACTGGTCCTGGCACTCCTTCACAAACCTACATAAGGGAGGCCTTCATGCCTTCATCCAACAGTGGATTTACAAAGTTTTCTAAATTATTATCATGAATAATAATAACTATTCCAATCAAACCATAACATGCCAAGCCATTACAAGGGCCCTGAAATAATTTTCCTGTGTATTTCCATTTGTGTCTGTTTATGCTTGCATCATGTTGATCTGTGCTTGTGTATTTATCCATACAATGAAAAGTGAACATGTAGTTATTTACATAGTTTAAGCATACTGTAATAATCATCATTTATATATAATTATATATATGGTTCTGTGTATATTAGTGCAGTGTCAAAGGTGCAGGTTATATTGTGATAACTCAACAGGTGCATAACAAAAGAGCAGCCTGCCTCTCCGAGGGAAAATTGCCACCTCTTGCACTTTCGCCTGGCATTGCGGTTTAATTCCAGATCGCAGTGGAGCAGTGTGCAAAGAACTCATTGAAAAACACAATGCAAATATGTACAGCTGCCATCCCTGTGTGTATAGATTTTATGAGCCTGGCTATACAAGGCAAGTCCACGTGTTAAAATAGTTGCTTGCTCCCACACACTGTAAGGGTGTGTGAGTGGTATTGGCATTCCATTGGCAGGCTTGTGCCAAAACAAGGCACATTATGTTTGTGGATAACTGCCTGTTAAAGCCTTTACAATCTCTCATGACCTTGCAATGTAACAATCCATCTCACTTCTGTACACGAGCTGATTTCATCACTCCATCTCTGTGTCGGCCATCATTGCATGTACTTTGCTTTGGCTGCCGCTCCGTTAACCACTGCCCATCATCCCTTCCAGCAAAAGTACTCTGCCCATGCCCACTAAGGCTTCTTACATGTGCTATGAAGAAGGATCATCGCCCAAAACGTCACATATTGTATATTTTTACTGTTAAGGCCACAGTGTTATTAACGAATGTGTTCAGGTTTTTTTTATTGTTAATTGTGCTTGTCCACCACTTTTCCAAAGTTGATTTGGTATCTGTAACGTACATATGTTTGCTCTCCAATACATGTGTTCCTCTTAATGTTACTCAGTGTAATTATTTCCATGCATCACTGTGTAGTTTTTTTCCTTTGTCATTGTCCATGTTTCTGATACAGGTCATGGTAGGCAACATGCAATACTTAAAATGTTCTACTTTAGGCACATTGGTATTCTGATTTTCATATCGAGTTCAGTTTTCAAACAGCAATCCAATCTTCTCTGTTCCACTTATATATTTTATCATATAGATTTGTGTTTGCCTTTAATACCTGTCCTAGGTACTGTTCTATGTAAACATATTCTGATGTGTTTTCCAGTTGTGTTCCTCTAATGGATGTTTTACATTGTTTTGTGAACCTCATGTACGTGACCCATGTTTTGCTCATATTTATCATGATTCCAACGTTGCAGCATTCTGCATTTAGTTAATAAATTATTTCCTTTAGTCCATTTCCCTTGGTTGTTACAATGACTGTGTCATGAGCTTATCTGAGATTGTTAATAATTGTGCCATATACGTTTATACGTCTGATAGTTTGTTATTTTTTAAATGAAATTTGAATAGAGCTGTTATGCTTTCAATGTTTAAAAAAATGTAATTTCCACATATTTTATGTAGATCTTTGTGAGAGCTTGGATCACGACATAAATGTTTACTGCTTGAAATGTATTTTCACAGTTGATAAAAGCTAGGCATAATGGTATTTGATATTTATTACTCTTTACCATAATATCATGAACAGTATGTATTTAGTGGACAATACAGATGGCCTCTAAACTTATTTTGTTCCTAATTATTTTCGTGAACAATTTATATACAGTAATGCTACGTTTTCACGCAGTAGGTGGGTTCCTGAAAAGTGCTGTGTCAATTGAAAATGCGTGCAGCGAAAACACTTTTCCCGTGAGAATTAATGTAGCAAAGTTTGGCAAGATACGACGTACACACACACAGCAAGATGGCGGGACAAAGAACTGAGATGATGGAATGCCACGTATTGTATAATTCCGTGCGTATGCCCCAAATTCCCAAACCACTCAGCTGCACAGCTCGAGAAAGTAGTTCGTCGTCGACCGCTCAAAAACGGCGTAACAATGGGCACGTTCTGTGTTGTGTGAAAAGTGTTCCCTCATGGAAGAACCTCGTTATAGCAAAAACGTGTTGTGTGAAAACGCGTTAACTGAGGACTTTTGGTAACAGTCGGATGGGTCTATAATTTTATAAATATATTTTCACCCACTTTTTGAATCGAAGAGTTATTGAGGCATCTTTCCATAAGGCATTTCAGTTATGTGTGCATGTTGTGTAAATAGGACCACGAAATAAGGTTCCAGCAACTTTTCTTGCTTATTTCCTGATGGTCCACCATCTTGTCCAGGAGCTTCCCTTTTTTCATACAGTGAAGGGTACACTCATTGATTGTTGTTGTTAACAAAGTGACATTTTGATAGAGTTTAATAAAAATTTAATACAAGGTAAATGTTTTTCAACTGTTGTCAGTTTTTAATACCAATTGGATTATTGCAAGTTTGTATATTGTAATGTATATTCTGGCAAAGACAATTAGGTTTAGTACTTTGGTCAGACTGGTCCTATTAGACATTGTCACCATCCATATGAGGTATTCTTTAATCTTAAACTTGCAATTCCGAGAGAGAAGGCAGGTTTTCACTGAGTGCCCACCACTTTCACTTTATTTCCTGTATTCTCATACCCATAGTGCCTTGCTGACTTACGAGCAGAGCCCATTTACGAAGGGTAGAAGGGTAGTGGACACCCGACTATAACACTCACTCCACGAATACACAACTTGTTAGAGAGAGCAAAGGAAGAGGGGTGAACTGACACTCAACAACGAGAAGTTAATTCTAGATTTGAAGCGAGAAGTTAGTGCAGATGCTCTCAGAGTGTAGCAATAACACTGAACCAGGCATGAACACGAAACCAAACCCATGTCATGCCAGCTGCCCCACATTGCAAGAATAACCTGCTGACAACTCCCATACAGATTATAAGGAGAAAACTGTTGTTGGGATAAGAAGGGTGGGAGTCCTGTGCATGCTGATAATGGTCTACAACAACCAGTTTTTACCAAGATACAAAACTTAGTTTCTTGTACTCCATTGTTTGTTGTCTACAGGAGTTTTTAAAAATGTATTTCACATGGGCAAAAGCACCAAAGTTGGTAACCCGGTGGAGGTAAAGGCCTCTCATTATATCAGTGCTAAAAGAACTGCTCTACCAAAGGAGGTGTCCTGTGACAGTCTGTTGTCCAGCCGATAGTGTATTGCAAATGCATATGACAACTTTCATGTCGTCGCTTTGCAAATTTTTTCAATGCTATGTTGAGAGCCTTGGCCCAGGAAGCTGCTGCTTCTGTGATAGAATGGAACAAGTTTTACAGCCACCTCGTAGCAATGCATAATACATCCCAAGAGAAAAACTGATATTCTTACCTTAGAGGCTGTGTGGCCTCTGAAGGCCTTGCTGTACCAAACAAATAACTTCATGGGCTTTCACCAATCCATAATTCTTGAAGGTATAATTTGAGTGCCTGAGCTTCATCAGGTGATTGCAGCATCATTTGCCTGTTGGAGACATGGCAGCAGACGAATTCGGAAGGTGTAGTTCCACTACCATATTGACCTTAAAGTCCATGAATGGGAGATGTGCAAACAGTGCCTGGGGTTCCCCGATTCTCCAGGCCGACATGATGGCCACCAGAAAAATAAGCTATCGCATCAAAAGACGCTCTGAGGTCTTGGGCATAGTTCAAATGGTGATCGTGTTTGAATGTCTAAAATGCAAACCGCAGGTTCCACGGGTCTCTCTATTGCCATTTCCCTCAACAATCATGTTAGCATTGGAGTCGACCCCACTCTTATGTTGTTGATCTGGCCATGCAACGCAGAAATAGCTGATAAGCAGACCTTGATTGATACCGTCAATCGTCCCTGCTTGAAGTCCTCCTGGAGGTGACTCACGATGGCTGGGTATCGTGCGACATCCCAGCCATCTGACACACCAGTGCGAGAAGGCGCCCTGCTCGTGGGTGTCAATTTTAATTAACTCCACGCCGCATTTACAACGCTTCAGAGAGCGTTTAGACACCAGTAACAGCTAATTTATTTATTTATTGATGCGCGGTGCAGAAATTATTAATATGCTGCGTTGCAAAGTCAGAAATTTTCATTTAAAACAGAGGAAAGAAGGGAATGTAGTAGTCTTTTTATATCTCTGAAGAGAAACAATATGAAAGTGACAGTATAAGGACCCGCCCATGATTAAAGTGGGTTTCTTATGTGTGTGAATGTCGGTGGAATCAATAATACTGTAGAATGATGCGTGTTAAATTTGGTTTTCCACATTATTTGGATTATTCCAGCTTTGATAACTGGAAAAAACACCGGTTTAATTGACATAGGATGAGAACATATTTGCTTAGCATTATAAAGATGTTACCCGTGGGTGGTAAAAGTGGTTCACCGAAGTAACCCTTAAAGTTATTCTGCGGTGTCACCTTCTGGGGTTGTTTTATAACACAAGATGATGCACTGCTAGCTACAGATATCCGAATGGTATTTATTCATCTAATGCCATAATTCCGAATTCTTTTTTTTAAAGCGAGTTCAATGATTTCGAAAGAGAAAAAAAAATACATGAATTCTTGATTCTAATTGTGAGCCTGAATTGTGACAATGAAGTTGATTTGCAGGGGAGAAATCTTTACATGGCTATTTAATATAATTATTTATCACTTACTGAGTAAGCTTTAATTTTATGAGGGGTATTTGTTGACGGCTGTGATTTAATCGAAAATAGTATGTGAAGCACTGACTTGTGATATTTGCTTTTGTTTGCAATGGAAGGAGCACGGTACGTGGGTTCAACAGAGGTGACGCAAGGACACATCTTGGCAGAAACCTCATTTTCACACTATCAGGTAAGCAGTTAATGTATTTTTCTGAACTTAGACAAAATAACCCTTCTGCAGAAATAAAGGTCAAAATATAAAGTATATCTTCCATGAACATATAATTTGTGTTAATTATTAATTACATTCATAGACACATGGTCGATGAATCTTAAAATTCCTTTTTGGTTTTGGATGGGGGTTATTGCATCTTTATCACAAGTGGAGATTTTAGAGTATTTAATTACTTATCTGTGTAGTCAAATGTGACGGTGACTTTAGACAGAGAGAACCACATTGCACTTCTTAAGGAACTGCTGGTGGCACAGAGGCTGTGTGCTTTTTCATATTGTGTTATTTGAAACTCCAGTATGTAGGTAGTACCGGTTATGATGGACTACATAAACTAACTTTGGAAAAGTTGAGAGGTCCAATTTTATTGCTAAGAGATGGCTTTTTGAGTAGTAATATCTGTGCTACTTATGTCTCAGATAGCTAACAAAACAACAAGAGAAGTTGCTCTTCGCCTTTGAATCAAGGCATGTGTGATAGATGCAAATAATTTAATGGAATAACAAAATACAATAAAACCTTGGATTGCGAGCATAATTCGTTCCGGAAACGTGTTTGTAATCCAAAGCACTTGTATATCAGTTGTGATCACGTGACGCTCGGCAGACAAAGCGTATACGTACTACTCGTATTGCAAGACCCTCGCTCGTTTATCAAATTAATATTTATTAAAAAATGTTGCTCGTCTTGCAAAACACTTGCAGACCAAGTTACTCGCAATCCAAGGTTTTACAGTAAGCAACTTGGATATTCAGAATATAATTTGGCAATAAATCATTATAATCCTATAAATTCGGATGGGTTGATAAATTGTGTCGGATGCAAAAGGTCAGGTTATTAAGACAGGCAGAGGAATGATGCCCATATAACCTGAAGGAAGATGGGCCTGTGGTGGCATCAGCTATTGCGTTTTATCATTTTCAAAGAGTGCAGCTGTTTACCTGCATAATCCTGATTAGCAATTCGTAGCATATCGCAATGTTAGTATTTGTTTACAGCCATAGTGTCTAAATAAGTGGCTTTATACTTGAAAACCGATATATAACAATCATTTTGTCAGATATAACAAGATTGTGCATAATGTGTGAACTACTTATGCGTGTCTGGTAATCTGTAGCATCCAGCGTTCCTTTGTATCATAACATTTTCAGATCGGAGTAAATTATGATACATTAACAGGAAACCATGTGTGGTCCGTTTTATAATGTATACAAGTTCTTTCTATCTAAATGTTGTCATCTGCCATTGTGTACAGATGGCATGCATTACTGTATATATTATGGCAAAAAGCTTTACAAATACCTTGCTCGCTCTTTTTATTTGTTCAAGTGTGATGCATATTGTAACTATTCTTTGGGTCTTTCGGTAAAGCCACGTAGAACATTTATTATTATTATTTTTCTATCTACGTGGCTTTACCGAAAGACCCAAAGACTATGAATTCCTGCAGACACCAAAGCTTTAAGTCAACGTATTGTTATTTTTTAGCTATAACCAATTCATCCTAAATGTGCTTCATTATCATCAGATCTGAGAAGCTAAGCAGGTTAAAGTCTGTTTGGTACTTCGATATGTGTGGCCACCAGGGCTTGACAGGTGTTGTAGACGTGGCGATGCTGAGGCGTGGTCCAAAGATGGCAGTATTGAGTGCTATTCTCGAATGGGCATGGGATTTCTCCAGCTCGCAAATCGCCGCCCATGGGGGTAACGAGGCGATCATTGCCGCGTAAACAAATTGGTTTAAATAACACGGAAAATAGCAAGGTAGTCTTTTCATAAACAATAAGGGGGGTCATGTGAGAGATTAATATATTTTCTGAAAATGTCAGCAGATGAGTGGAGGAGTCACAGTGGAGGCCAGCAATGTGACAAATTATTCACCAAGGTGTGGAAAGGCAGCATCGTGCACCCTGCACTCTTCATTCACCTGTCTTAATGGCCTTGGGTTACAGCCAAAATGTTGTGTTTAATGCTCAAAAACACTATCGAAATTTATAGCATGGCCTTTTTGTATGCTGACATTTTCTGCTTCGTAACCAACATATTTCATGATACATTTTTCATAATACATTTTTCATGGAGCAGTTGGATGTTATACTGACTTTCTTATTCATCCAGGAAAGCCACACTCGGTTGCAGGACCCATTTTTGGGAGGGTCCTGCATTGGGTTTTTATTTCAAGATGTTATCAGCCACTTAATGAGTGGTTATATCATCATGATTTTTATATAATTCGTAAGCAGTCGCAAATTATGTTTTTTTTGCTTTGATAGAATGAGGACTACCTCTCTTCCAATTACATTATCCATGCCAGCATCCCTGTACCTCCCAAGGATGTGAACTGTAATGTGCAGTCGTTTGGCAGTGGTGCCTCCTGTTGGGTGTCTGTAGAACATCAGGTTACACGCTCCGTTTACAGTACTGTATTGACATTTGCACACTTATAACAGTAAGAAGAACTCATGCAACTTCTTTTCCCGACGAACTCTAACAAGAGTTAACTAATAAAGGGCTCTATTGGCTTCTCACAATAGACTGTGCCAGAGCGCTCTGCCATTCGCTGCACACCCCAATTGATGTACATTTATGTTATTGATACATATACTGTGACAGGCTTTAATACACAGCATTAACATTCCTTTGCATTTTTTTCCCGATAAAAACTGTTTGGTAAGTTTTGAAATTAATGTACTTATGTGCTTTTTTTAAGTAAAGTTGCATCACAAGTGTTTACAGCAAAAGCAATGTGCTTTTGTAGCACATTTACTCCCAAGCAATATATTGGTGAGCATGAGGGGCTCTCCAAGAGTGGAAAATGTTCACAGCTGTGTTTATAGGGGGCAGCTGTGGGTGGGTTTTGGTACATTTATCCATGGCAATAACACAGGAATAGCTCACTTAGAGTCTGTACTCACACTATGCACGGCAGAAGCACGTGCATAAACTTTGAGGCATTGTCAGTCAAAACCATTTACCATTTAATATGATTTTCCACACACCCGCATCTGCTGTGTGTGCTTAATGTCTGGGACTCATGCCAGACAAGGTTCAGGTATACTCACCTTTGATGCCATTTATTACATCGCCATTTCCTTAGAAGAGAACCTTGATAATTGACGTACAATGTGTTGTAACTATAATACAAAGCATAACATGTCAATGTATGGATTAGTCAAAAGAGTCAGCGATTTCCTGTGAAGATGAGCATTGAAGTGCTTATCTCATATTTACAGCCCTGAGCCAGTGGTGAAAATTCTACATTCCTATGGCTGGAGTGAGTCTATCCATAGGTCAACGAAATGTTAAATACTGTATGGCAATATTAGTTTATGGGATTCGTTGTTTGCAAAAGTCTTACACCCGAATCTAAATAAGCATTAGGCAATCATCTACATTGGAGGTCCTTCTTTTCTTGTGCTGGAAAGTCCACATTGACTGAAGCTGGTCTCTTCCCACAAAGTGGTATACATTTTATTGACCCAGGAAGGGTTCATTTATTGAGTCGACCTGTGACCAGGATTTGAGCTCGCAACTTTACCATTGCAAAATAATGTAATTCTACCACAGAGGTTTTGGTTTGGTCAAAACATTTCCGCAGACCCTTTTATAATGAAAAGAGGATTGTTTTCCATATGTTATATAACATGTATACAAATTCTGAAAAATTTGATGCTAAGGTGAAATGTATTAAACATACTTTTACAGTTAGGGGGACATGTTCACTGGGGACGTACGTTTGAAGTTTTGAACGTTGATACGATCTGTAACTTATGAATACAATACACTTGTTACCTAATTTCATTTGTTTTAAATTATATATGCAAGTGTTAAAATGTGTCTCCTTGCTAAGTTAGTGTGGCTCATCCTGATTGATGCTGAGGCCAGTGGTGGAAAATCCCATTTGATTTTTAATAGGGACAAACTCTTGATAGGACCTCCACCCCACAGGACAACCACTTACGCATTTGACAAATTATTTAAAAGATGATAATAAGACAGATTGTTATCATACTCAACAGGCATGATCAATATGCTGCTCGACGAAGGCTTCCCCAAGCCATCAGCACGTCTCATGATCCTGCAATGTAACAATACATCAAGTAATTGCACATGAACTGATTTCATAGATTTGTCTCCTACGTGGAAGGCCTCTCGGACACATTCCGTTTCTTGGCTGCAGCTCTGTTATCATTCTTGTCCATCTTCCATTATCCCTTCTGGCTATGTGTCCTGCCCAAGCCCACTTTTCTCACGTTTTTATTATGTAATGTTTTCACCATATATGTCATAATAGGCAATACACACGGATTATACATTTCTTCTTCAGGTACATCGGCATGTTGCTTTTCATGATCAAGTTCAGCTTTCCAAAAACACTCCAACCTACTCGTCTGCCTCATCACCATTTTGATCCCAGTCCGCCATCAGCAGCTGTCCGATGTAGACATACTCTGCTGTGATTTACAGTTGTCCCTCGAACAGATATCACCAATTGCTTACAGTGAGGGAAACAAGTATTTGATCCCCTGCTGATTTTGTACGTTTGCCCACTGACAAAGAAATGATCAGTCTATAATTTTAATGGTAGGTATATTTGAACAGTGAGAGACAGAATAACAACAAAAAATTCCAGAAAAACGCATGTCAAAAATGTTATAAATTGATTTGCATTTTAATGAGGGAAATAAGTATTTGACCCCCTCTCAATCAGAAAGATTTCTGGCTCCCAGGTGTCTTTTATATAGGTAACGAGATGAGATTAGGAGCACACTCTTAAAGGGAGTGCTCCTAATCTCAGCTTGTTACCTGTATAAAAGACACCTGCCCACAGAAGCAATCAATCAAACAGATTCCAAACTCTCCACCATGGCCAAGACCAAAAAGCTCTCCAAGGATGTCAGGGACAAGATTGTAGACCTACACAATGCTGGAATGGGCTACAAGACCATTGCCAAGCAGCTTGGTGAGAAGGTGACAACAGTTGGTGCGATTATTCGCAAATGAAAGAAACACAAAAGAACTGTCAATCTCCCTCGGCCTGGGGCTCCATGCAAGATCTCACCTCGTGGAGTTGCAATGATCATGAGAACGGTGAGGAATAAGCCCAGAACTACACGGGAGGATCTTATCAATGATCTCAAGGCAGCCCGGACCATAGTCACCAAGAAAACAATTGGTAACACACTACGCCGTGAAGGACTGAAATCCTGCAGCGCCCGCAAGGTCCCCCTGCTCAAGAAAGCACATATACATGCCCGTCTGAAGTTTGCCAATGGACATCTGAATGATTCAGAGGACAACTGGGTGAAAGTGTTGTGGTCAGATGAGACCAAAATGGAGCTCTTTGGCATCAACTCAACTCGCCGTGTTTGGAGGAGGAGGAATGCTGCTTATGACCCCAAGAACACCATCCCCACCGTCAAACATGGTGGTGGAAACATTATACTTTGGGGGTGTTTTTCTGCTAAGGGGACAGGACAACTTCACCGCATCAAAGGGATGATGGACGGGGCCATGTACCGTCAAATCTTGGGCGAGAACCTCCTTCCCTCAGCCAGGGCATTTAAAATGGGTCGTGGATGGGTATTCCAACATGACAATGACCCAAAACACACGGCCAAGGCAACAAAGGAATGGCTCAAGAAGAAGCACATTAAGGTCCTGGAGTGGCCTAGCCAGTCTCCAGACCTTAATCCCATAGAAAATCTGTGGAGGGAGCTGAAGGTTCGAGTTGCCAAACGTCAGCCTCGAAACCTTAATGACTTGGAGAAGATCTGCAAAGAGGAGTGGGCAAAATCCCTCATGAGATGTGTGCAAACCTGGTGGCCAACTACAAGAAACGTCTGACCTCTGATTTCCAACAAGGGTTTTGCCACCGAGTACTAAGTCATGTTTTGCAGAGGGGTCAAATACTTATTTCCCTCATTAAAATGCAAAGCAATTTATAACATTTTTGACATGCGTTTTTCTGGATTTTGTTGTTGTTATTCTGTCTCTCACTGTTCAAATAAACCTACCATTAAAATTATAGACTGATACTTTCTTTGTCAGTGGGCAAACGTACAAAATCAGCAGGGGATCAAATACTTTTTTTCCCTCACTGTAGCAAACCTTTGTACGTGACCTTTGTTTGGTCTTATGATATTGCATCCTTTGCCATTAAG
Source organism: Petromyzon marinus (assembly GCF_048934315.1). NCBI lineage: Eukaryota > Metazoa > Chordata > Hyperoartia > Petromyzontiformes > Petromyzontidae > Petromyzon > Petromyzon marinus. The sequence goes on along the minus strand of NC_133667.1, from coordinate 18,904,069 downwards.
TTATTCTAACATTTACTGCAGTTCATTCCCTTTATAATGACTATGTTATCAGAAATCTAAGATGGTTGTTTCCTCCAAACTCTCTATATATGTATACGTTACGTTATGTGCGTCAAAGGCTAATGTTGATATGTGGAGGGTGGAGATCATGGGTTGGTCACCTTATCAATACTGATAAAGAACAATAGCTCACTTTTCACGCCATAAATATTTACACTGGACATACGGCTGACACTGTAATCCACGTTACCAAATTCGTTGTCTATCAACGGGCCTCCTGCCGTCCTTGCCGCCCCACTACCACCCACCAAATACCCCTAACATCATCCACCCATCCCCTCCAACGGGCATCTTAGCACCCCCACTGCCCGCCTCACCACCTTACTAATCTCCAGAACCCTGTAAAGTCTCAAAACTAGCCCCCCACCCCCCACGGTTACTATATATTCACAGGAAGTCTTGTTATCTTTTTTTTATTAAGCCTCATAGCACCCCATTGAGCCTGCATTCTCGATCCCACCCTCCACCTCGCTTGCCCTTATCCTCAAGTATTAATGCCACCCATCCCCCCACCCACAACCAAATTTCTAGTTTCCTTTTGAGTAGCTATGAAGCCCTTGCACTGAGTCTAAAGAGCATCCTCTCCCCCGTGGAGTTGCCCGACCCCATTTACTGTATTAGTGATTCACCACTCCATCCGCTCGCACACTAACTTTCATTAAGAGCATGAGCCATATTCTCAGGTTGACAGATTCATCTTTTCACCAAATTTTTTGGCAAAAAAACGTTTGAACGTCTCTAGCTGTCACCAACAAATTGCCGAGGCGTTTGATGTGTTGCAGACGTTTTGACAAAATGCCAATCTAGCACTATATGGTGAATACTATAGCAACAAATTAGCAACAAACCTTGACTTAAAGCTTTCGTGACTGCAGGAATTCATATTCTTTGGGTCTTTCGGTAAAGTCACATAGATAGGTTAAAAGATAATAAAAAAATATTATTGACTTTACCGAAAGACCCAAAGAATACTATAGCAACAGTTAGAAATGACAGCACCTAATAATCACAAGATTTTAGGTTTTTATAGTTCCCATTGGTGCGATTCGTGAGCCCATTTCAGTGTGATGTCACGTAGTTCCGATATTGTGGAATTTTCCATATATTAAATGTCAATTGAGTACCAATTATTTACCCAGGAGAGCGTCACCGAGTCTTAAGACATTTTCAAGAGATGTTTGGTCAATACAGTACCATGAATATTTGGCATGTTGGGGTAAACTAGTGTCGGGAGAAAACACACGCATATATAGAGGCCGTGACACTTGGCACCAATCACAATCATCGTCTTGACACTTATACCAGTCTACTTCTCAAGGTAAAGACCATGGGCTAAAAACCAAACTTCACATACAAACCCATTCAGTGCTATTGCATACAGCTGCTACAATGGCTAAACCCCCGTGGGGTTCAACTTTGAAACCGTATTTCTTTTTTTACAAAATCCTTGCCACATGCGTGCGATCCCAAATGTCACAAGAGCCGTTGATAGTGCAGGAAGCAATTGCGTGTGTGCGTTGGTGGTATACGGCAAGCAAGTGCGTGTGTGTCTAAGATGCGTGAGTCAATTCACACACACGCACACAAAGCACAATCACGCCGCACATCTCAGTTGAGCAGCAGCGACTCACGGCTGCCACGTGAACGCGCGCGCGTGTCACCGCAGGGAGCCGTGGGTGGGAACGGCTTCCTGCTTCCACGGCTCAGCCACGGCTCCCTACCCACCCCCCCACCCCCCGTGTCGTCACTGCGGACCAATGGAGATGCCCTCCCGGCCGGTGTGTGTGGGGGGGGATGGGAGTGGGGGAGCGGGTAAAGGTAGCGAGTGGGGGGGGGGGCACGAGTGTGCCTCTGTGGGGCGGGGGGGGGGTAGATTTGTGAGGGCGTGGCTGTGTAATCGTCGGTTATTACCACAGCGGGGGGTGGGGTGGTTTGGGGGGGTAGGGGCGGGAGAGGAGGAGTTTGGGGGGCGGGGGAAGGGGGAGGGGGGGAAGAGGGAGGGGGGGAAGAGGGAGGGGGGGAAGAGGGAGGGGGGGAAGAGGGAGGGGGGGAAGAGGGAGGGGGGGAAGAGGGAGGGGGGGAAGAGGGAGGGGGGGAAGAGGGAGGGGTAGAGGGGGGTAGAGGGAGGGGGGGGAGAGGGAGGGGGGGGAAGAGGGAGAGGGAGGGGGGGGAAGAGGGAGGGGGGGAAGAGGGAGGGGGGAGAGGGAGGAGGGAAGGGGGAGAAGGGGGAGAGGGGAAGGGGGAGGGGGGGAAGAGCGGGGTGGAGGCAGAGCCGTCCGGGGCCGCTCCTGGCTGTGTGCACAGCGAGTGGTCAGGCAGCAGTGCGAGGTTATTGCTGCTGCTGTTGTAGCTGTTGCTGCTGTTGTTACTGCTGCTGCTGTTACTGCTGCTGCTGGATAACTCCCACGACTTCCACAACTGCTGCTGCTGCTGCAGGAGTTAAACGTTTGGGAGGGGGGGGAGTGAAAGTCTTTCGCAGCGAGCGGGTGGTGAGTCTTTACCGTCCACAGCCTTAAACATGCGCACCTATTTACACATTTACCTCGCTAATGAGACGTAGCAGCAGCAGCTGAGCTGAAGGCATGGCCTTGTGTTGAGTTGGGTGGTGGTGGTGGTAACGTGACGCGCTGTAGTGTTGTGATGTCTCGCTACATTTGCCTGCTTCCAGCAGCGACGGAACACGAGGCAATCTCATATTCTTGGTTCTTTTCGGTAGAGTCACGTAGAAGGGTGACAATAAAATAATAACAATATAAAACGAGGCAATCTCGTCGCTTCGTGTGTTGTGATGCTTGCCAAGGCTTCAGTCTTAAACGTCCGCGTGGTTACATAACCCTCGGTACAATTGAACGTGAAACTTTTTTTTTTTAAAAGCGGCGCGTTGTTGCTGGCAAGTTAACCCGAACAGCCAAGTTTGTAAATAGTCACGTGTTTTTGTTGTTGTTGTTCATGTCTACATATATATTGGATATACACCACCGTATATAGTGTCTCTTACGGGGTTCTAACGCATTACAAGCACAGTACTTCCTTAAATGATTTTCAGAACCTTATCCGCATCTGCCTCACTTCCTAAAGAATGTTTAAATGTGGCAATTTCCAAGCTTTCCTTTCGATGTTCGATGTCAGAATGAACACTTCATTGTTGCGGTTGTACCCAGGCCGATGCAACGAGACGCGTGTGTGACTGCACTGTATATGGGATGATCCAGCTCGTGGACCCGCAGACCTATCCGCTGCGAAACTTTAAAAAAACACAACCTTGAAGGAGATCTGTGAGATATTGTTTGATGCATTTCAGTAAGACCGTGAGGATATTGTGCATGCTATGTGCCCCCTCAGTCGGTGTTGTCCGGGTTCTTTATGTTCACGGGCCATCTCCAAGCACCTGAATTTCCCTGCTCAAATGAGCACTGAACCGGATGAATTCCCCCCTCCGTGTCTTGTGTGGGATTAGTAAACATGCAATGAAGTGGCCACTTTCGTGAAACAATCTTCAATTGTGTGTATATATATCCTTGGTTCTTTCGGTAAAGTCACGTAGAAGGGAAACAATAAGATAATACAAATATAAAACAATAAAATTCGCACGACGTTTCGACTGCAACACAAGCAATCATCATCAGGTGGGAAAACCACAGCAAGGAAATTTGAAAAAAAGTGATTTAAATCAAAATGTAATCTTCAAGTGATGTTGTTCTTTGTTTTAGCTGTAAACCCATGGTGTTTGGGGGCGTGGGGGGAATTTCCTCGTACGGTGCCTTATGCAGCGTTTTCACTGTCGTGGGCTCGTTTTAATGCGTGTTTTATTCAGTACTGTAAAGCGTAAGTATAACGTTTTCCTTTTGGGTACGGTCAAGGGATTTGAGTCCAACATCATCCCACTGGTACTGCGTTGCTGAAGCGTTATCGAATAAATAGAAACTGCCTGTACACAAAGTGCCCCCCAAAGACTCCCCCTGCGGCCCCTGTTATTCGGGGAGTATTTTAGTGCTTCAAAACGTCAACCCTCGTGCATTGGAATGCATTGAGTCAGCAAGAGACGTAACCCACTCGAATAATTTCCCCAAAAAGTCTTGTCTACATGTTTAGCCAGCCCAAGAATTCACCAAAAATGTATGATGATAATTAAGGATGAAAAAAAAATCTAATTTATGTTGTGGATGTGGTATTACTTGTAGTCTGTACCTCTGACTTAGTAGATGTAGTGAAGTGTTACTGTAATTGCTTCAAATAAAACATACTCATAAGCGATAAATATAAATTATTAACTCATGCTCTTCCAGTGCCCAAGCCTTATTCAGCTTGTATGAAGGAAATTAGATAGTTGTGACAAAAAAGTCCCGTTCTGATGTATTTTCCCACAGCAATAGAGGAAGTCCATGCCTTCTGGTGTGACATCAGGAGTTTATAAGTTCCGAGTCTGAATTACTATTATGCTTTACCCAGGAAAGCTTAACTTGAGTCTCACAATTTTTTCATGAGGATCCTGCCAGGTTTTCACAGAGGGGGTGATGTTGAGATGTGTAATCCCAGTTGAGTAAAATGCAGGAAATTTTTTAGCGTTGGAATGTTTTCTATTCGGTAAAGTCACGTAGGTAAAAAATAAATCAACATGGAATGTTTGGCCAAAACCAATTGCATTCTCTATTAGCTACGTGAGGAAACCAAACCCACACAGGACAGACAGGAGGCGAACATACAAAATACACAGAAAATGCATCTGAGTAGTGAATCCAACCCAGGCACATCTTGTTGATGTGAGGCACAAGTCTGTGCTACTCTGCCACCCTGTAGTAATACTTGTGCTGCAGGACTTGTGAAATCAGCCTCATTCGTCTCACTGCTGGCAACAGAGACGAGGCGAGTCATTATTATCACTTTAAATAATTGGTATTTTATCATGGGACCTCCTTTGCCAGTACCAGAATATGAGAAGAGGTTTTCCCCTTTTTTCTGGCAATAAAATAGGTGTTGAGATGTTAAAACACCAAACTGAAACCTTTTACAAGGAATCATGTCTGCATTAACCACAATACTTGTGGTCAGAATGCAAACAAAAAACCTACTCTGATGATATGCATTGTCTGTGAAACTGATTGGCCCACACCAGAGAGAGCTTTCTTTTGAGCCTAGTCCCAAACGGTGTTAGACCAGAGGGCTGCTTTTACACAAAGTGCCCCCCAAAGACTCCTCCTGCACCCCTATTAATCGGGGAGTATTTTAGTGCTTCAAAACGTCAACCCTCGTGCATTGGAATGCATTTAGTCAGCAAGTGACATAACCCACTCGCATGATTTCCCCAAGACGTCTTGTCTACATGCTCAGCCCAGAGAGCTTGCACCAAGACATGACGTCCTCTGGTCTAATACCGTTTGGGACTAGGCTCAATAGAAAGCTGTCTCTGGTGTGGACCATTCAGTTTCAAATGCAATGCATATATCATCAGAGTATGTTTTTTTGCATTCTGACCACAAGTATTGTGGTTAATGCGGACATGATTCCTTGTAAAATGTTTCAGTTTGGTGTTTTAACATCTCAACACCTGTTTTGTTGCCAGAAAAAAGGGAAAAAACCTATTCTCAATTGGTATTACATTTTAAGTTAATTTGTAATTGTTGGGTCTTCCTGTAAGAGAATAACTTTTTTTTACCTGTTCATAATATTCTGGAAATAATTGGAGTTAGTTGACCTTGTTATAACGAAACATTACTTTCAGAGTTGCATAAGTGACAAACCTCGTGGTAAATTCTCAAATAGGAATTTCAAAGTGGACAATTTTGCAAGGCCCAACACTTCCAGTTAATTTTTTCCTAATGTTCTTGTGCGTTATGGGGTATAGTATTTAATAATTCCTGGCAGCGGATAATTCAAACCTTTACTAAGATCTAGTTCTTGACCCCCTTTTTAAAATGGGTAATAGTGATTTTGTGAGAAAGTACTGTAATCTTGTTGTCCATGATAGTACAGGCAATAAACTATGATAAAATAAATTATGGTCCCAGATAATGGTGTAATAACCACAGCCTGCTCTAATATTTGTGAATGAGGAGTTTTAATTACAAGTGCAATGTAAATTATTTACTATAATTTGAGATAGCCCTAGTAGAGGATGCCTTCCAGCGGTGCATCACTGTGTGGGAGCACACTCGTGTGGATGTTTAGTGTTTGTTGTAATCAGAATTAATATAAGCATTCTATCCACATGTAAACAGCTTAATTTGTCTTTCAATATGTCACGAGTGTACATTATTTACTTAAGTAACTTTATGCGTACAGTGTCTATTTATGCTTCCTTCAGGGCGTAAGAATACAATGCCCGATATGATTTCACATGACCTATATATGACCTACGACCTTTTAAACCTAAAAAAACCATGGGCACATCCTTCTCACATTGAGCGGTGCACCTCCTGATGGACGTAATATGCTATTGCACGACACAGCCTAAATTGTACTCGTTGGCAACACCCGCTGCGGAATGCGATCGACGCATAATAAGTGTATATGAGTGAAAAATGCTTGTGAGTCGTGAATTTGTGGCTGAGTTAGTCTTGTCTCTGGTTGGTGAGTGTCACGTGAGTGTGTGTATGGTGAATGCATTGTGAGTATTGAGTATCATTGAGTGGTGTTGGTGAGTGGGTTAGTGGCTTGTAATTGGTGAGTAGTTTTGTGTGAGCGCCTGAAGCACATGTCTTGAGTCTCTGCTTGGGTGGTAAGGGGTGAGTGTCTGGAATGTGTCTGCTGAGTGGTGAGTGTGTTTCGTGAATGTGAATGTCTGGTGGGTGGTGAGTATCTGCTGAGTGGTAAGTGTATGCTGACTCGTGGTGGTTAGTGTCTAGTAAGGTCAGTCTCAGTTATTTTTTTACATCGCCTCACTCATAGGATGGGCTGCCCTTTGGTAAACAATCATGTTTAATTGCACAGGACTGGAGTTGGCAAAATATGCGTGCTTCTCCAGATGACACATCAGCCTGTCTGAGTTTCTTCAACTCTTGTGTTTGGTGTGTGTGTGAATGTTTCTGTCTCCATTTCTTTAAGTCTATCTTTGTAGGCATCTCTTTTCCACCTTCTATATTTGTGTAAAACCACAACACACCGTGAACAAGTCAAGTCACAGTGATTTAATGCTCAAATGAGCATTGAAGTGGTGTTCATCTCCTGTTTACAGCCCTGAGCCAGTGGTGCAAATTTTGCATTCCTATGGTGGGGGTGAGTCTCTCCATGAGTACCCACAAAGTTTTAATCATGTCAACAATCCTAGAGGCATGATTGGCTCAGTCAACCCCCAATCTGGGTTTGAACCTGCAACCTTCCAATTACGAGCTGTAGTGCTGAGCCACGAGGCCAGATCACTTTATGCGATATAGTTTGTGCTCGTTGCACAATTTTGATCTACGTTCTTCTGCCTGCCTCTGGGTGACGATAGGATCTCTTTAGTACCTTTTTTCTGCTTATGACTGTAGCCACTTCTATCTCAACATCTCTTTTTATGTATGCCTCTCTTGTCCCATTTCTCCATGGCTGCCACCAGGTCTATCTGCGATGTGTGCTGTTTCTATCTCTTACTCTCTCATTGTCTATACGTGTCTCTATGTCTCAGCCCCCGTTGTTTATGTTTTAGTTCCCGCATTTTCCTGACCGGTTTCATGAGGGCGAGCACTTTTATTTTTTTACACTTGCTAAGCACAGCCCCAAAGGCCCAAATGCCAAGCGGCTATCAACAAACAGCACCATCACAATTGTATTAGATGAGAGTTAATACGTTTCTTAAATTGAGCAACGATATAAGAGCTTGGCAAAATAAATGATGAGAGAGACTTCCAGAGTTCAGCAGCGCGAGAGTAGAAGCAGCACGAGAAGTGTTTTGACTTGCTGCATTTTGGATGATACAAAGTCAGTCTGGTAGACTGAATCCTCAACTTGGTTGGAGGAATTTTGATATAAAGCTTTCGTGACTGCAGGGATTCATATTCTTGGTTCTTTGGGTAAAGTCACGTAGAAGGGAAACAATAAAATAATAAAAATCTAAAACAAAATTATCACGACGTTTCGACTGCAACACAAGAAATCATCATCAGGTGTGAAACCCACAGCAAGAAAATTTGAGGAATCATATCTGTGAAGTCCCAGGAAGAGTAACCATGGTCGTAGTGATATAAGTGTGGTGAGGAGGCAACTGACTGCCCTTGAGCGAGTGACGAGTGAATTATTGTGTGCTGAATCATCAATCAACCCGACTGCTTGACACTGAATTATATCAAGTACAGTGAGGTAGCAACTGCTCCACCCCAGCTCTGACAACGTTATCCCAACTTTGGCCGAATCGTGCTTCATGTAGTAGTAATAATTGTCAGGAGTTAAAGAAGGATTTGGAAAAGGAGAAAAAAACTAAGCTTTTTTAATGCCTTCTTAGCCAGATTAGTAATAGAGCCATTCCATGACAGGTCAGGTGAGATTGTTGTGCCAAGCAGATTAACAGTTTTACTATGATGGAAGGAAATATTTTATTTTCAGTCCTATGTGATATCATTGATTGGGTGAGAGGGGTGGAACTGAGCAATTGTCGAGGTTTGACGAATCAGAGGGAGTGCAATGGACATGCATGTCATAAGCAACTACAATCATATTTTGTCATTTAATTATAATCAAGGCCTAAGAAGAGACCCTTTAAATGTAGCTTTTATGTGCCTCTCGCTTCGTGTCCCCTCCGACAGGGATCACAACACACAGTGTTCTGAACCACCGGTATTGACTGGTATTGATTTTGAAATCGTAATGGCAAGTGTTGCCATTGTTTTTAAGTGTGTTGTTTTTTCAAATGACTGTAAACTTAGAATGACCAATGCCCATTATGGGATCACTTAGACTGCCTCTATCACCTACCCATGCCGATACTTGAAATATTTATTTCCCCCAGTGACAGCTTATGTCTCTCAAGTTAACTCGGTTTCAGTGGAACCAATTTTGTATCGTTAATCCCCTGATAAGTCTTGTTGTTAGTAATAATTACAAAAATAGAGATGTTACTGTCAAACATATAAACAAAGCAGTTATAGTTAGGACTTCATAACAGTTTAACACGTAGGCTTTCGCGACCAATATTATTCATAATAAAGGTTTTTGGGTTAGATCGCGTTTATTTATAAATGTGTCGTAACCCTCCACCACCCGACACGGCCAATCAGCAAAGAAAAGTGTCACGTGGGCTGAAGTAGTGAATTATTTGTCTTTTGTCAACGTGACACTTTTCTTTGCTGATTGGCCGTGTCGGGTGGTGGAGGGTTACGACACATTTATAAATAAACGCGATCTAACCCAAAAACCTTTATTATGAACTTCATAACAGTTTCAGTCATGAGTTCGGTTTCCTTTTAGTTAAATGTTTTTCTTAATTTGCCATTTTCATTATTGTTAAAGAGTATAGGTAAAAACAATGCAAATTATTTAAATTCCGATTGTAAGCATATAGTCGGTTTATCTATAATATGTACATTTTCAAATATTCATATATGTTGCCATTTGAATAATAGCTGCCTGTTTTCTGTCTGGCTGTGTCTGTATAGCCAGCCGGGAATGATGTCAAGGTGAATAAATAAAGTTGTTTTAATAAGCATATTGTGTTGAGCAGCGTGGGCCACTGTAGAGATCATATGATCACCAAGTACTTCACGCTGTTCGATCCTATGTTTACGCCAGACTAGTGGTTCCTGGTGGTGCTGCTTGTCTTTTTTTTGTTATTTTATCTCTTGCACGCTCTTGTCTCCCTGCATCTCCCGCATGAACCCTGCGTCTTCCTTTGCCTCAAGCATGTTCCCTCGAAATCCACCAGCATTTGTGTTTCTCCTAGTTTGCCTACATATTTTGCCATGCATCTCCATGTCTACTTGTGCCTCCTTGCAGAGTTCTCCATTGCCCTGTTCGTCTTTCCTCTAAGCTCCACTGTAATGCCCCAGGGCTCATGGAAACAGGATATGACATCTGGCATTTGCAGATAATAGAAGGAACAATTGAGAGAAACACAGATAAGAAACGTTTTTACTTTAACTTATTCACAACTATTTTTTATACTGTATACAAGTTTGTACCTAGTTGTGGTTGGGTAGCAGAGGCTAGAATAATTCAAGATGGATAATAGATAAGGGGCTTACACAATAGGTCACTAGTACTGGTAGGAACGAAGTTGTAAACTGAGTGTACCAGCCTGCAATAGATTAATGTGTCCGTCCGTCCCCTTTCAATACTTTAACGAAGTGTAATCTCGTGCTGTTGGGTGTAAAATCAGCAATAGACAGCGCAGAGACTTGTCCTGCCAGCCCACCCTGCAGGGACCTGTTTTTATGTGAAACAAAACAACACACGCTTCAATAAGCAATTGTGTTTACATCATGTAGCTGTGTAGGAGTCGCATCACATGATACCATCTCCTTGTCTTTCCTTTCTCTCCCTGCCTCTTGTTAAACTTGCCTTTCTTCTCCTCTCTTTTGTTTTAATTGTCCTTTTTTTCCCCCATCTTTGGTAATTTTTTTCAGGCCTGTAATACAGAACTTTGGAAACAGGTTTAGTGGCTTGGTCAGGTTTCATATGTGATCGTCCAAATCACAAAAGGCAACGAGCAGCCCAAATAATTATTGATATCTGTTTTGCAGATTTTTAGAATGTCATTGCCATGTATAGGTGGGTTTTCTCTTGCTACTTGGTTTCCGCCCGCAAGCAAAATACTTGTATAGCAGCAGGAAAAGATTAAACTAAATGAGGTTTTTCTTGATACATTTTAGTCTCATCTTCGAATATATTATACAGTAAAACACTGGCTAGGTGGATTTAGCATTTACCTGGACCAGGTCAGCTCATTAAAAACACACACTTTAAAATGTAAATTGAATTCAAAGAAGTGTAAAAATAGAATAATAATTTCCATACTAGACATTTTGTTCAGCGCACATGTTGTAAGTGCTGTACTTTTTGGTCCATACACAAAGGCATACACTACACACTAATGAATGGAAACATTACATGTACGCATATGTGTAACACATACACATATGCATCTTTATTACACATGTTAATTGCAATTGCAGCTAGCAGGTGGTGAGAATGGCCCCGGGAAATTGCACCACACAAGTCAATTAGGGTTTCTCTTTGAATAGGTATCTCATGTAATACTATACACTTTTCAGTCATGCTTTATAAAGAGGTGTTCATCATATTTCAGTTTTCCATTATATTTACGTATTGCAGCCCTCATCTGAACCAGGATTAATTAAGTAAAACACGATATATTAATTGTTTATTGCACAATCATTGATATTCGAGTCAAAATCATTGAATCACTGCACGTGATAAACTGGTTCAATGGTGGCTGAAATCCTGATTTCACACTCAGCTTCACAGTGGTGCTATCTCAGTGCTCGACCTAGCCATTATGAGACTTTTCAGCAATCCAGAAAGCTTTCTGTGTCTCCATGTTCTTTTTTCCTCTGTATGTTAGTATATATTCTACCTGGCATATATATGCTGCCAAAATATGTACGGTAAAAAAAAACAAATCATTTTGTTGTATATACGACTTCAATTCTACATTCTCAAGTGAACGTAACCATTTAATGACATTTATGGTACTTAAAATTCAATATTTCAAATTTTCATGTGATATGAATTATCAGTGTGTGATAAATGGACCGTAGATGAATTTCTACGTCAACCCGAAATGAACGCCCTATCACAAGATGGAATATGCAAACAGCTGTACCTCACAAACTTGATGATTATTAACCCTTGTGACCAGATTTTGTGAGTGCTGGAATTTATTTCTATTACTTGGTTTGTATAGCTGCATTTTTATGTTTTAATTATTTGAATGGAAGCATAATTAATTGAATGGCCATTTTACATTTTATTGACTTTAATATGACTGCATTACTCTACTGATGCACAATTGGACTACTTGGCAGACTTGAGTTGAGCCCCATCTGAAAATATGAACTCGTAACCTTTTGATTGTAAGCCAATTTAGATCATCTGCACTCGATTTGGCCGTTCATCCCTCTGGTCAATGATTATCGCTTTGTGGGGAAGCCAACAGTGAGGATATGGAAAGATTCAACTCCATAAAGTCATTTTGTCATGAGCACCACCCCACGATCAGCTGAGAGTGAATCCACTTAGAATTTTCTTTTTTACTTGGCAGATAGTGGACGGCGTCACCACCTCCCATTCTACGACTGACGACGCCCTTGGCATGAGCATGGTGTCCCGGAGTGGCAGTCCGGGATGTGAAGTGCATGGGGCGGCCGCCAAAGGAGACTTGAGGGGCAGCTGCCTATCGTCATGCGAGGACTCTGCTCAAGGTGGCCGTCTACCCAGCAATGAAGTGGTGACTGAAGAGGCAGCAGAGACGCTGGAAAGTGAGGGTGAGGGTGAGGATCGAGTTGGGGAGGTTCTTCTTCGCGATCCACGATTCCGCACAGCCTTGCGCTCACACTCGCCCACACGTCGGCATACCTGGGAACCGGGAAAGCGAGTGTCTTGGGAAGACACGGTTGGCCACCAAAGGTGAGTTACCACGCCTGCAATTTCATTATGCATTTTTTTGTCATGTGCGAATGCGTCATATTTGTCTTTACATATTAGATACTTGTGTACCTTATTAAAATGTATATACAATTATGTCATTAAGTGTGTTTAAGTTTCATCATCATCAGCCATAAAATGTTTTGAAGCTGGACTAGACGAAGCTAGAATTTAGAATAATCCAGAAAACATACTGTAAATTTCATTGATCAAACATTAAAAATAAATCTACAAATTCTGACTGTTTGGGTGCAAGTTAATTTGTGCACAGTAGGATGCGACATCATGCAGTCAATCTGCACGCATCAGTCTCATCATTGCTTTGGCTTGTGACTTCATCATTCCATATGCGTTATATCGGGTGCGTTCCCTCCTAGTGGTGTCTGCACTAAGCCCACTTTTCAAAAGGCAAAACGAATTATGTGAAGATGTGCTTGTCAACACCAAGTTTAAATAGTGTGCACTTGCAATTATAAAGTTTTATACTTACCAGTTGTGTAGAATTTAGATAACCCATAACTTTGGGCGCCATGCTATGTTAGTGCTTTCTCTGTCATTTGTCACATTTTTTTTTTTACAAATAAAACTTTTAAACCTATCAGAAAATCACTTCATCATTCCATATCCAGTGAACCTCAATCTTGCACCTCCACGTCATCGTGATGCTGAGTGACGTGGATTATTAAATGAAAAATATTCAATTGTAAATGTTAGTAAATTATTATGATTTAATTAAATGTATTTGTTAATTACAATGAAATGCAATTTATTTTATCTTTAATTATTTGCTTAATGCCAGACATTGCTCAACAGAAAAGGCTCTTGCAATTCATTTGACTTCGAGAGGTTTAACTTTACGTTAAATATAGTAACAAGTATATTTAACATAGCACTGGAAAGGTGTTTAATTGATTAGAAATTAGGTTTTACTTCCACTCCATTTTTCATCCACCATCTCCATGAATTTTAACTTAGATTTAATCGCTAAATTCCGAGGACAAATCTACATGTTTCATTTATAAACTAATGATGCAAACTATATATATTTTTTTACAATTATAGATATACTTTTGTTTTGTGGGTGTTACATTTGTTTTTAAATTAAAAAAATGCATGCAGACGTTTGAGCCAATACTAAATTATGGATTTAAAGATAATTTCCCCAATTGAAATATTCATCCAGCTTTTTAAGACGTATGTCACTGGATGTTTGTATCAAACTATAGTAACCTGAGAGGTACCATAATGATGACATCAAAGGAAGGCCCATACGTTGACCCACGCATATGATCAATGCACTTTCACCAGCTGTGAAGGGGAGGGGTAGCAATCCCGACAGTGAAACTCCCGCGGCCTATCATGAATGCTTGTGGGGCACTGGGATCAAAAATGATTCACCTGCCAACGGATATTGCTCGGTTCACAATGTCACCATCATACATGTTGACCTGGCGTTCATGGATTTCTTGCAAGATTCATCCTCCTTGAGCAGAAATTGTATTGCTACACCATGTTTGACCTTCACCTCACTTTTGAGCCATTTTGCTCAGTGACATTTCATTTGTATAACCCTTCATATTTGGAACTTTGTTTAACAAGCTCTGCATGCTCCATTCCTTGACGTTATCCCTAAATGAATCATGTTGTGTCATTCTGCTTACAGTCCATTATCTTTTTGGTTGATCCATTCTTCTGAGTATTTGTCCTTTCTGTTTCTCCCATCTCAGAGGCTTTTTAAGAAGACCACTGTCTCACAAGCGGAGGTATAAAAGTGTGACCTTTTGTACTTGAGGCATAAGTTTTTCAAATTAGCACCTCGGAAAGTACATGTATATATTGTTTAAGATGCAGTGATCATACTGCCTTTTAAGGGAGTAAAAATTACTTATTAGCACCAATGCTGTTGTGTTCCAAACCACCAAGAGATACATTCACATTTTTATACTTGAAATTACAAATTATGTAAACATATTCTTCCGTAAGCAATTGGACAATTTTTATTGCTTTATATTAAATTTCAAACCTCCACATTGCCTCAAGGATGTTCAATTTAATCACTTCTTGTTGGTAAGCCTTTGAAATATCAGCTGGTGGCTCTTGAGCGACACATTGTTTGGTGTTGGTTGGAGCTCCAAGATCTATTCCTATCCCTGCATGCCTCTGATTAATTTTCCTTCTGACAACTAATTCTGGTGCCTGTCATGTGACGTGCCTTGTAAAAATAGTGTCTAATAGTATCGTCAATGCAAATGATTCCTATCCACATTTCCGCACATTCATTGAAATCCAGTGTGAGACAATCCATCTTTGCATACTTGTAATGCTGTACAAATCTTGACTTCAAAAGTTTCCTATTTTGAACAGGTTTCACCTTTATTACAGGAAGCAATAGGGATGTGAGAATGGGGAGGTAGTTAAAGACTGTTTAAATTATGTGAACAATGTAAGCAGCACAAGTGTTTAACTAAACTTCACTGAAATAGTAGTAAAGTCAACATGTGTGTTATGGAGAAGTAATGTTCGTCTCAATATATGTTTTATAGAATTCTACTAGAACAAGCTAGAAAATAATCTATGGCACTTGGAATACACTGTATTGAAGGATGTTTAGAATTGTATGCAGGATAAGACAATTGACTTGGACGTTTATAATAGATCATGACGTGATGGGTTGGCCAAGTTTTCTGGATGGAGGAAGGCACGTCACCGAGACGGCATTGCAGTTGAACCCAAAGGCCATAGACAAAGGGGAAGACATACAGCCACTTGGTAGACACTGTAAGAAGGGACCTTTGAGGCCAACTTTTGACTGTGCGAAAGTTTGCAGGAGCTAGC
Source organism: Petromyzon marinus (assembly GCF_048934315.1). NCBI lineage: Eukaryota > Metazoa > Chordata > Hyperoartia > Petromyzontiformes > Petromyzontidae > Petromyzon > Petromyzon marinus. The sequence continues at coordinate 18,888,601 of NC_133667.1, read as the reverse complement.
AGATGGAGGATAGCTGTCGGTTAGTCGGGTAGCATCACGGCCGAGAGTCTTCGGCAATGACCATGAACTTGGAATAAAGTTATTGCTGTTCACGCAACACTTGGCACCTATGAAATGCATATGTACCAAATGTAATCGCCGATGAAAATGCATTGAATGCCCATACTAGTTTCAATTAAATGCACATGTTTATGTTTGTAACAGTCTATCAACAAGTTAAACAAAAACAAAAATATCCGCATGTTCTGAAATCGCAAACAATACCTCTATGACTCTGCTTGTTCTTGTCACCGTTGTCTCCTGACAAAGCAGTATTTGGTTTTGTGTTCCTGAAGGGACATTTTCCAACTTTAATAGTTTCCTTGAAAAATCATCAAGAGAAGTGCCTTGTCAGGACTGGGTCACTGGTGTTACTATTCTTTTCTTGTTGAAAATCACGGCCTCGCTTTGATTGGGTGTTTCTTGGTGCTTTCTTTATCTCTGTCCTCCTGGTGGTGTCTTCTAAGCTTCAGTTGGTGTCCTGTTATCTTGGAACCGCAGGAGAACACTCACCATTTACACAGGTACCAGCATTGCTAGCAACACTGTCCACTGGCCATTCTGTATTTATGTCTGGTTGTATTTCAATTGCATACTTCTTGAGGTGAACTCAATGTTTTTAATTCCACCTTTTTCAGGTTTCAACAGATTAATTTGAGCCATACTTGTGGGGCATTTGCTTTGAATTGCATTTTAAGAAAGGCATGTATTAAAACGTGTATTTTGTACAAAATAAACGTGTAATTATTGCATTACTAAATCGCTTAGTATGAATTATACAACGTGACTTTATCATTTTTAATTAAATATTATACTTTATTTGAGTGAATTCTAGATATATTACAATCTACAGTACATCAATCATGTGTCTGCGTGTATGTTACTCTGTCTCTGTGAGTGTATTCATGTCTCTGTGTCTCTGAGAGTGTCTCAGTATCAGTGTGTGTCTCTATATCTGTGTCTCCTTATCTCTGTCTCAATATCTGTGCGGGTCTCCATGTATGTGTTTGTGTATTCATGTCTCCGTGTGTGTGTTTCTTTCCCTGTGTTTGTCTATGTATGTGTGTCTCCATGGAAGCCCAACTGTGCATGTACAAAGCGAGTGGGTTGAGAAGGCTGGGGGTGGGGGCTGACGGCTGTCTGTCATACTGTGCCACGACCAATGGAGACGGGTGGGCAGGCGGTGGGGATTGGTAGCTTTAGGTTTTTTCCTTTCCTATAATTTAGAAAAGTATGCTATACATTTGGGACTTTGCTGAGGCATGCTGGTGTGCCACAGCATGCCAGTTGTGGCGCACTTTTATAGAGTAAGCAATAATCATTAGCATAAGAAATAATTAATATGTGTGGGCCCTTAGATATGATTACGTTGATTAATGATGTTACCTCACAAACTGCTCCATATGTTTCTATATAAGGACTGGATATTGTATGCCCCAATATTCCATCCTTGCCTTGTTACTCTTTCCAGTATATCTCTTCCTGCTTGATAAAATTATCTCCAGTTTTAATGTTGATCCTCAGTAGTATTCTAACCCAGCTCTACATTGCCGTTACCTCGATGAACCCAAACTCAGTGTACTCTCTCGCATCCTGCCTTGACGCAGTGTCATCTTTGATTGGTTCTAACTTCCACCACTTAAATGTTGCCAAAACTCATTGGCAGATTTCACACCCAGTAGAGGCTCCAGTTTGAGCATGTTCCTCCTAAACTTAGACTGTGAAATCTTGAAGTTGTAATTGATTTCAGGCTATCATTCTCTAACCACACATCTCAACTTTGCAGGACCTCATTGCTCCATCTGTGCAGCTTCTTCCATGGCCACCATTTCCTTATCACAGCTGCCACTGTGACCCTCTTCCATGCCTTCAGCATATCCCAACTCAAATACTTCAATTACAGCCTCATATCCCTTATTATTTATTCAAAATTATGCAAAAATGCTGCTATCAGATTTCTGACAGTGGCAATTTCAAAGCCAGCAAAAAGGTGTTGGACGAGTTGTGATTTGTAAACAATATTCATTGACAAATCACTTGTAGACTTGCTATATAAGCAGATATACTGTATAGCGAATGGTAATTTCCACATGTTAATCTTGATAATCTTAGAACACTCTACAATGCCTGAATAGTTTCACGAGGACTTTTTATAGTTGCGTATTGATGGAGTGTTTTATTTGAGGACTTTATTGTCTTGCAGTGACACATGACTGAGGCATTTGTATTGCGTCAAGTGTAATAAATTAGTTTTTTCAACACATGGATACATTTTCTGTAAAAAAACACTGATTTAAAAACGATTGTTGGTGTGGGATAAACAGAAATATAAACCTTCTTTGGCTGGTAAATTTGGGGACTAACCACAAATTTAGTTTGATGTAACTTGATGTTTTTGAAGTTTTACAACTATCAGTACAAAGTGTGTTCTGCACTGATTCTTGTGTTTAGTTTGTTCGATTAGCATTGTTAGCTTTGTATGGTGTGAATAAGTTCAACATATATAGAGTACACTCTACCGATTCTTGCAATGTTAATGCTTTATATAGGATATTATTAACGATCAGCCTTTGCTCGAATTAAGGCTTTAATGGAACTCTAATGTTGACTTAATCCCTGTGACTCTTGTGATTCCATACATGTGCCTACATTGTGTTACATTTTTTGTGATTTTTTTTAAAAATAAATGTTTTAAGGATTTGGTTACAGTTGTGTATAACAATTCAAGTACATTTTTAGATCACACCATTGTGTAGGTCATTTGACATGTCCCATGTCTCACAGTCATTGTCCTTTGACACTTAAAAGGACAATAACATTGAGAAACTCTTGATAAACTCTTGATAAACTGTTCATTGATGATAGGGAGCCGTTTGAAAATATCACATGACTCATATAAATCTCAAAGCTATGAGCACCTTCCATTGTTATAAACTAACAATTAAGGGAAGGACATTTCTACATAAAGACATAGCACATCAAATGGATGGAATATTAGGCAGTCTTTAACACAGTTTAAATGTTTTTATCTTTCTCATGATTAGCGCTGCATTTTAATTTGTATGTTTCTAAATATTTGCTTTGTGGTATACTCGAACTGAACTGTTGGGTAAACATTTTTAATACTGACTTTCTTGCAATCATATTTATTAAATCCCAATTTATCCAGCAAAGACTGACTGAGTCTCAATACTTTGTTACAGGAGGATCCTGCTAAGTTTTGGCAGTCATGGGTGATAATTATTGCTTCCCAATGAAGTAATTTGGCCCAATCGAATGCTACTAACTGGAATGTGGCACTAAAGCTTTGCTGCTCACTGTACATATTTTATGTCTATGCTTTTATTACCTTAAATCAACACACAAAGATAACCTCTCTAGGCTCTGGCCATTTCTATTTAGGCCCTGGCTCTTCCGCTTTAAGCCCCACCTCCTTCCCCTTTATGCCCCACCCTATTATGCCTTAGGCCTCACCCCTTTCTGATTAGCCCTGTCACTGAGGTACCATTGCCTTGTAGGGCTCTCCCTTTCTTCTTTACGCCCCACCCCTTTCTGTTTAGGTCCATCCCCTTTAGACAGGTTTGGGCATTCATGCTCACATGTCTTTTGATTTGCACTCTCATACTCAGGCCCTTCAGATGACACCCGTTGGGTTGCACTCCCTCGTCGAGGAGGCCGCTCTTCTTCTTTTCCACAGTTACATGCTAATTTCTCACATTAACATCATGCTAATCTCTCACATAAACATAGCCATTTCCATGCCCTCGTCAAGGAGGCCGCTCTCCTATCTTACAGTCACACGCTAATTTCTCACATTAACATCACTAGCCCCGGCCACTTCTTTATAACCCTTGGGCCACACCCATTGCAAACCTTTTAAAACAGTCTGCCTCAGCAGCAGACCATCGCTTTCCCACCAGATGATGGACGCTTGTGTTGTGCCCGAAACGTCGTGATTTATTTTATTTTATACCTACGTGACTTTACCGACAGAACCAAAGAGTTAGGGTTGGGCTTGTTTGGGTTAAGGGTGGGGGTTGGTTGTGGAAGGGGGAGTGGTTGAGGGCGTGAACGTGAGAAGCAGTCGTAGGTAGTGGTTTGTGGGGTCTGTAGGTAGGGTTGACTAGGGATAGTCGGTTATGGTGGGTGGGTATAGTCCGGGTGGGGTGGCGTTACGACTACAACCAACATCGCTCGGAGAGAAATATCATAGTTCTGTTGAAAAATAAAGTAGGTTTATTTGGGAAAAAAGTAGTGTCATATCTTCTAAGCACAAATATTTAATTTGTCTCAGAAGCAGAATACATTGTTAATCTCTGTTTCGTACAGCAGTTAAGTAGCAGCATATTGATATCACTTTCAGATGTATTCGAAGTGCATTGAGTTACCTGAAGCAAGGTACTTTTCCCAAAGTCACACTCATGAATACTAAAGTGAAAATTATATATTTACCTATGTTTAAACAAACCATGCAATTGGAAACATATCGGCATGTAACAATGTACCATTCTAGTTATATGATGAATTACGATTCAATTCACAGTTATACTTTGTTTAAAAAAATATATTTAAAAATATTGTGTCACAGATCTATTGGTTACAGGGTCATATAAACATTTACAAATACAATTAATTTCAAATATTTGACTCTTACGCACACAGTCATCTATCAAGAATTTAAGAATTGTTAAATTAATGGATTGTTACAGGCACAGAGATATAATATCTTAATTGCATAGTGTCTGAGTTAATGTTTGAGTTCAGATATTATCTTTACATACCCATATTTACGTTGATATTTAATTAACATTACTTGAACAAAATATGCCTTAAGCTACAGCAGGTGCAGTAGTACACACAAACAACATCGTAGTATGTCAATGTGTTCGCGTTCCTGCAGATCGAATGTAATCTCCTTTCTCCCGAATGATCAGCATGAGCCTGGACCAGCTCGATGCAATGAGCCAGGTCAAAGAGGAGGCAGGACAGTGCGTCCCAGACGGGTCCACCCCAACTCTTCTCGATTTACGGAGGACCCTGATGATGGGAGGAACTCGTGACAATCGAGATATGCAGACTCGACAGATGGAGAACTTCAGGCACAGCATGAGCTGTATTGCAGAGGTAATTACTCAAGCACACACTTATATCTTCTGATGCATGTCAAAGGAGTAAAACTTTTCGATTTAAAGCTTTCGTGACTGCAAGGATTCATCTTCTTTGGTTCTTTCGGTAAAGTCACCACGTAGAATGAGAATAAAATAATAAATTGATCAAATAAAATAACACAATAATATTCTCACGACGTTTCGGCCACAACACAAGCGGCCTTCATCAGGTGAAGGGGACGAGACTGTCTGGAGGACAGCGCTGAAGGGACGAGACTGTCTGGAGGACAGCGCTGTCCTCCAGACAGTTTCGTCCCTTCACCTGATGAAGGCCGCTTGTGTTGTGGCCGAAACGTCGTGAGAATATTATTGTGTTATTTTATTTTATCAATTTATTATTTTATTCTCATTCTACGTGACTTTACCGAAAGAACCAAAGAAGAGTAAAACTTTTACATATAAATAGCAGAGATACTATTCAAACACATAGGTTACCTTATTTTTATTTTCATATGTCTCAACTACTGGGCTGGTTTATGAGTAACAGTTTATTTAAAAGGTATTTGTCTGAGTATGAGAATGTTCTACCACTTCTAATCTTTTCAGGACTGGTACAACAACAGAAATCACTTGCTTAATTTTTTACAGGAATATCATACATTTCCTGTTTTGTCCGTGAATTGATTTTTTTGTTTTGGCATTCATGAATTGTTTTTAGTTTATGGGGATTATATCTGAGTTAGGTCATATTTTCTTCAGTACAAATGTCATAAACTTTTGACGTCACATTTATTTAGATACTAAATGGATGAGACTTTATTTTAACAAATGGTCATGCGTTGTCTTTAGGTGCTGTTGTAGAGTTTAGATGTACATGTATAGGTAATCTATTGTAAAAGAATAATGAAAGATGTGAAAACCTCTCTTCTGCTCGATTAAGGAAATTAGTTTATAATTTAAAGGAAATAAGTTTTAATCTCAAGGTAGTTTTCTGGCTGGAGGAGATATGTTTAAAATGTGCCCAAAGAGTTGTGGTCTGATGGAATGAAGTTATACAAGCCATAGGGGTACATATACTAAAATAAATTAATACATGCCTATGAGCATACTATTAAAATATTTGGGTTTTCAGATCGTTGTACTTATCCTGAACTTCAATGTATTTGTGCTATGTTTCAGCTTTAACGCTCCTCTGATCATGAAGTCAGGTTGCTTTGATTCAGGGTTTAGTTGCTTCATAATGCCAATTTTTTCATGAGTTCACATGAATTCAGACCCATAAAGTTGATTTGGGGTTATTTCTCGGTTGTGGCTAGATACATGTGATGCAATGTCTGCAGGCACTTATGTGCTATCTGATTATTGCCACAGGCTAAAGAGTCTCACACACATCTCAAGAATGTGTGGATGCCCAACGCCTCGCTCCGACACCTGAACCAGACCACACCCATCTCCCCCCTCTGCCGTTCCACGAAACCAGCTGCTGACAGTGAGAAACTAATTATGTGTTATGTACCGCTATAATAATGGGTTAAGTGTAAGTAATATATTTTTTTTGTGAAAATAAGGCATCAGTGTGAGTGTCACTTTTGAAATCATGTTGTAACTGGTGTGTTGTCTCTTGGGAAACTTTAGAAACATTCTATTAACTTTATGGCCAACACCTGATATGCAGTCTGTAAATCAACTAATCTGTCTTTGTATTTCACTGAAAGTAACACCTCTCAAATTCAAACATAATACATGTATTTAATTTGCATTCGATGATTCCATGAGTTGTTACGATTGAGGGTCGCAGTCCAATTCAAGATTTGATTATTTTTGGTCTCAATTGCATGCACAATCTTATTTCCCTTAGCCAAAATATTACATTTGCATTCATTTCATGAATTGTAAATTATACATTCTTACAATATAGCTGTGATCAGCATGTGACCAAAATGGCACGACATCCATGTCACAAAATGTAATATATTGAATTTTGAATAGTTTGTGTCATCACTAATTCAATGGAACAGTTGTGCTCTTAGGAGTAAAGACACTAAACACACATGCGCAAATATAAGGTGAGCATCAGCATGAAAAGTTAAATGAACAAATACTGTATTTGCCATGTGATATGAAAGTACACAGGTGTGTGTGCAGTGAGACGGTTGTGGTCTGCCAACAGACTAGTTAGATGTTTGTCACTTTATGCGTGGATGTATTCCAAGAAAAGGCAAACAAAGTGAAACATCACAAGGCAGCAGCTGCCTGCCGAGTAGTGCATACAGTACACGTACAATGTTGTCCAACCGCATAGCCGCATATGAGTAAAATCAAACCGCATATTGTAAATTTTGGGTAGAAATAGGTTTGCCGTACGTATGTGAAATTGCACAAGCCAAAGCTGTACATTAATGCATGCTGTTGTGGAGACTTGTCCTAAAATGAGAACTTCCCTCCTCAAGATTAATTGTCATTGCTTACTATTGGATGTTAGTCGTTCAAATTAAAACAATATTCGCCGAGTGATATGACCATTTAATTAAAGCTAAAATAAAATCTGCAAATGTTAAAATACTCACCTATTTTATATAGTGCTATAAGTGAATACAAGTATAATGTGTCCTATGCTGCCGTGGTGTAGTGGCTTGCATACTGGACTTGCAATCCAGAGGTCACCGGTTCAATCTCCCGGCATGACAGATAATTTACTTGTTTTACTTATCCAGGAAAGCCATTGCGACGTAGACTTTTCTTTTAAGAGTGTCCTACATTTGTTTTTTTAATTGAGATATTTTCAGCCAATTCATGAGTGTTCATACAAGCGGGAGGAAACCAAAGCATCTCTAGAAAACATATGCGCGTTAGGCGGCAACACTCTTTCCACGTACGGATGGAAACAGATTGTGATTAGTCCACTGGCTGGTACTGCCCTCTATTGGTAAGAAAGCAGAACAGCAAATCCCATTGGAGGGAGTGTCCAGTCCAACACCAGTACCGTAAGTAAACAATTCTAGGGCTGCACCTTTTCCAGCTTACATATGTTACCTGCAAGCTTATTACCCCAAATGTACTTTGATGTCTTTCCATCTTGGAGGCAAAGCAGGAATGAGCTGGGTTAGGAATTGAATCGGTGACTGCCAGGGCTTGCCAGGTGTTCTGATATTGAGCTGTGAGATTAGCTTACAGATTGTTCTGATTGTTACTCCCTCTATGCGTGGGCTTCCTCGAGCTACTGTGGTTTCCTCCCACATGCCAAACACTCATTAATGGAATTGGCCAAACAATCCAATGAAGGCCTTCCTGAAAAAAATATCCTGAGTAAATTATTATCGTTTATTATTTTACTCCAAAAATACATCTGAAATGTATATTTATTTTCAAAGCACACTCAGTACAATTTACACAAATAGCATACAGTTATAAATCCTCCAAAGGGTATTACAGTACATAGCATCACCTATCTGTGGAAAACACGTTTTAAAAATAAACCCATTGTTTCCATGTTATTCCTGACCGTTTCCATGGTTCTGGGGCCAACACAAAGCAGGCGTTCCCTGCAACTGCCAGGGAGATCTCCGGCTGTCACTCATGCTGCTTTTCTTTTGCATTTTGTGTTTGTTCAGGGATGCGGATATCACTGCAGCCAAATGGTGTCACGGAGAACAGGTAAACCGAGCCACAGCCGGGGGCACGCTTGCTTTACAAGAACGTACTTCTCACTTGAAAATGGGGCCTCATGGGCGTTTACTCTGTTCACTTACCCTTCAAACTGTCGGCAGGGCCTCTTCTTCATGCTGGTCTAAAAACGTGTTTGTTCTGCTTAATTTCACGCTTGTGAACATACAAACAGTTAGTAATGAAAGTCTATTTGAATGAAATTGTTTAGTATCATTGTCGTGTTTATGCATCTTGATAGATCTTTTTGGTGCCAGTTAACAGGTGTTAAAAGCAGTGTGTATATATATTTTTATATATGCATGCTTCATCATCGTAAACATGATTTACAATTGGGAATGGTAGCATTTTCCGTCCCGGCACAGTTGGTTCAGCAGGCAGTCAATGAGGCGAACGGCAAGGATGTGGTATATGCACCTCGTATGTTGCTGAACTGGCATTGATAACTCCAGGACATGGCGGTGAGGGATGTATTAGTCCTGTCACATCTGTGTTTATAAAATGCTGATTCTAGTCTTACTGCTTTTACAATTCTGTATTGAATTGTATGTAGTCAAATTAGTTACTGCAGGTGTATCGTGACAGAGTAATTAAATACCACCTTGCCATGATGAAATGAAAATAAATCATAAAATGCATTCGAAATTCTAAGTCGTGCACAAACACTTTCATTTGAAGAGGACAATCATGAGCCCAACTTAATTCCTTTAAATGTACACCCCATGTATCAATCTGCTGTTGGATGAGGGCCTCCACATGTAATGCAGATCATGGGTGTAACTTGACCATAGTGTACCATGCTGGTTATTGCAGGTTAGTGAAGATGGGTAATGGACATTGTGTGCTTTCCTCTGCTACACCTGTTGTATGCACCGTGGTCACTCGTTCAAGCAATATCCAGGCCAAAAGCTTGCTTAGCTTCCTGTACAAGGAAGTCTGTCTTTGTTGATAAAGTACATGCTCCCCATTGAATGTTAAATGGGAGGAAATTAAAGCCATTCCAGTGAACCTTATCCATGACTCCTGTTATCCACAGGTCATCTCTTCAAGATTAACACATTCACAGATGTTCACCCATCTGTAAATTTGTGGATAACAGGAAGACCTCAAATGCATTGAAAGATTTGGTTAATAAATTAAACTTGTCATCCATAAATAAACGATGTGAATTATGTTTTTTTTTACTGAAAGATCCATTTCCTTGTGTGCATACCCAGTGTGATTATATGCACTGTTTAATGCAAATCGCCCTGGATGTGCCCAGTCCTGTTATCGGAATTTTTTCCACAGATAAGATGAGTTAACTGTTTTAACAATTTATAGCCTGGTAAGAGCTCAGACTAAAGCTTCATTATCAAAGCGTTTTGGGTGTTTATATGTGAAGGAACCCCCCCCCAGAGTATGCATACATAGAGAAATGTGTGTAATTTGTGGATTGTCATAGCTGCAATTGTATTTCTGTCAAGTCTGGGTCAGAGCTAATGATACACTGCATTTTATTGTAAGCATTTCAAAACTCAATGTCTTGCATTGCTTATAAATGCTTTGGAAATGCGCTGTGGGAACTCAATTACAATCGACAATTTAATCAGCAATGGCTAAAGCAAATTATTATCTTCCTGCTGTTTTAATGAGTAGAAGGAAATACAGAATGCATTTATCCTGTTAATCATGTTATGTATCTGCAATTGCAGATTAGGTGTTTTTTTGTGGATTACAGGATATGTTTACTTATTTGTGACCATAATGCACACTTCAGCGTGGATAACAGGCATTTTGTTGTGTTGTTAAATCACGTGGAATATAAATGGGCTTCCAAGTGCTACGCATGAGTGCAGGAGAGTCGCGCTTGAATATTGGAGCTCTTGTTGCTCACTATTCTATAATAGTGTCGCTGTTTTTTTCTAACACACTTTAAGAGTAATCCTTGCACTGTGACATGCACTTATTCTATTACCAGTAGTAATGATACTAACACAAACTTTGACATTCATTTCATACTTCTAAAACATTTCTCACTAACAACCAAACTTTAGCCTACACACATGTAAAACATTTATTTTCACTTAAATATTGAATTTCAAGTAATTAGTGCATTCAGCAGTATTGAGAGTACTGCCCTTGTGCTCTAAGGAGGAAGGGTGCGGTTAGAAGCAGCTAAGTGGGGGACCTCCTGCAGGGATTTCCCTCTTAACCCCGGCTCATCCTGTCTCTGGAGAATACATTTGTGGCTTATTTAGATACGTTCTTTTATAACTTTCTCACTGCAGCCAGAGTAACTCAAATTATTGATCGCAAATTAATTGTTGTAGTTTGCCATCATTTTATGACATTGACAGATTTTTATTTTATAAGTTATAATTATGGTCGTTGTATTCATGCAAGGCTTTAGTTGTAGTCTGCTACTCCACCAAAAGGTAGAACTGTATTTTAACTGATCAGTGTGTGGCATTTTGTATAGTGCTCATGCGACTAGCTGGCTTGGTTCCAAGGAAGACGGAATGCAAGCCGTGTACGGTTCCAATATCTCACTCTCCGAGGACAGGTAAATAGGTTATTTACTGATACTGCAATATTCTACATGCACCGTGTATTGAATATAGAGGCAACCCCTGTTGTATATTTTTTAGAGTCCGTTTTTTAACAGTGTCCCAGCTTCAAGCACAGGATGTTGGGATGGAGTCTCGCTAAGATGTCTGCTGTGTGTTTTGAACCGTATGTGGTAGCAAGTGCAGAGTGACTAATCCTGCTGCAGTATCGCTGACTATCAAATTGTATTAATATTCTATTGTTAAAGACATAGATATGAAAATAATTACTTGGTCTAATTTTTGTATAGTATAGTCTGCATATGAACATTGGTTGTGGTCACACATATATTTAAATTTCCGTGATGGCTAAAATAGTTTTAAGACCTTTTACAAACCATGATTATGATCATAGACCTGGATTTTTAAAAAATATCCTTCTTGGTAAGGAATAAACTCTATTGTAGAACAATGCAAGTTAATTTGATCTAAACGTTATCAATATGCATGGTCTTATCACTGTGAGATGAAAGGTTTCCCACACCATCAGCACACCTTACTGTCCTGTGTTACTGAATTCAGTCTTGCACATGATTTGATCTCTTTACTCAGTCTTTGTGGTGTTTTTATTCTCCTTCGACTGCCATTGCATCACTAGTCTTATCCATTTCTCTTCATCTTTTATAGAAATGTGTATATTTTAATATAGTAAGAAAATGTTATCGCCTTTAAAAAACACTCAGTATTGCTCCAATATATTAAATCAACTCTTATATGGGAGCGTCTCACCCATTTGAACCCAACTTGGTTTTATTTTAAATCAGATTGATAATACAAGTATATTCATTTGCATATACATTGTTTAACGTGAGGATTCTGTAAAATTAATACAAATGTGCATAAACGTATTCATAATTTACCTCTTATGTGATTTTTAAAATTATATTTTCAGGCAGAAGTTAAGTTGAATTTTAGATTTTAAACCATAATGTTACTTTACAATTGTATAGCTTCCATTAATTTAATCGCATGTAACAGAAGAGTATAGCGGCTTCAAACCAGGCCTCTCAACAGGGATGAAGCGGAAACTGGAAGGAAAGGCTCTAAGAAGTCCGAAGAGAAGGGGGGAATTGGTCGGACCTTCAGTTTTCTGAAGAATCGCATGTCCAGCATCCGTGAGAAGAATAAGGTGAGCACCTCCCTCAATACAGAACGTAATTCCTTGCCAAGTGCAAAATAACATGACGAGGGCCCTCGTATAAATGCACTGGTTTTAGAAATCCATTAACATCTCCAGTCCGATATTTAATTAAATGAAGCAAAGGGGAGGATAACTAATGTAAATGTTCACTCTTTGTTATACTGTTGTGCGTTATTAAATGAAACACAATTGATAATAACGAGAAATAAAAATATACCAACATGTCTTATACTGTCATGCTGCCACTTAATTTTGTTAACAAGCCAAAGTAGTTGCCTACCTTGGACACAATTATTTTGTGTAGGCTATGGCTGAATACCAAAATGTTTACTATTAGGCCAGATTTCATGGGTTCTTTTTAATTTGCTTCATGGTTTTGAAGAGATTTATTTGATTCGTGGATTTGCTTCATAGTTTCAAACAGACGTTAAAAATTATGAATATTATTTCAAAGTGTAACTGAACACCATTACTTTTATCCCAAATTTGTCTAAACTTTGTCGGGACACACTCGCAAATTAAAATATTGAATGTACTTACCAGGCTGCCATTCCCAGTTGTGCACGGTATGTGGTTCAATATACATTTGGTTAACTGAACATTAAGGAGCCTATATCATAACATTTTAATGAAAGTTCAGCTGGAATTTATTCCAAGGTGAGGTTCTGCAGTATAGTCATTCGAATCATGACAAGGTGGCCCTGAGGGAGGTCTACCTATCTTTTAATATGCCACCTCTGTCTGCTGTGAAGCACCATGGCTTGTCACATTAGCCTATTATAGTGTTAATTTTTCTGTTGTAAGATGGCAATATTGAGGTACATGGTAAGTTTTTGTTTGAATTTGTCTACCACTGACAAAGCAGTCCGTCTACTGTTTTTTTTCTGAGATAGATTGTTGATAATATCTCTTATTTTTTTATCCCAGAAAGTCAAACGGACTCACAATTTTCAGAAGAATTCTCCATTCTAAGAATAAGAATGACAGTACCTCTTGCAATATTTTCTATATTCTTAGCTCTTTCGGTAAAGTCACGTTGAAGGGAAACAATAAAATAATAAAATATATATAAAACAATAAAAATTCTCACGACGTTTCGACCATAACACAAACGGTCGTCATCACCTGATGACGACCGTTTGTTTTATATATAATATATTTTCTTATTTTATTGTTTCCCTTCAACGTGACTTTACCGAAAGAGCTAAGAATATGAATTACTGCAGTCACGAAAGCTTTAAATCAAAAAATATTTTCTATGTTAGAGGTAAAAACTAAAACATCCATGTGGATAGATCAGAGGGTTTATTGTGATATGCTTACATTGTACTATCCTGTGATTTATTCTCAAACCTTGGAAATTTAGTTGCAGTGTTGAAAGGAATAGGTTACATCGATTCCTTTCGTGTTACAGAATGTATCAGGTTACTGGTGGCTGAGTGTGATTCACGCTTATGCTGTTCAGTATGGCCTCTTCAGTTCCAAGACATTAATTTCGTTGACATTTATATTTCGTTGACATTTATGTAAGATTCTGTAGGACATCAGATATAATGCATGCATTATCTTTTGAATATTTTTGGAGTCTTATATAAAAGCTGGTCATCACATTTTCCACGAAGAAATTTACAGTTTATTTAAGTATCCATTGTGCTAGTAGAGACATGTTAAAATAAACAAAAAATATTGTTGTGATTGAAGATGTATGGGTTCTCGCTTGCAGCTATTATAATCCTATATATCATCTGCTGACATTCATAAGCCAAGTTGTATTTTATTGACAGCATATTTAAACAATAAACTAAGAGCAGTCGAGTGTCGTATAACACTCCAGTAAATTCCACGAGGCTATTATTTTCCTGCTTGCACATTACTGATTGGCCGTGTCGGGTGGTGGAGGGTTGCGACACATTTATACTTACGCGATCTAACCCAAAAGCCTTTATTATGAATAATACTGGTCGCGAAAGCCTACGTGTTAAACATTGTGTCTGAATATGGACAGATACACTCCAGTGAGCACCTATGACTAAATCACCCGGAATGTGTTCGATCTCTTCAGATCCCATAAACTAAGAATAGAGTGAGGGAAAAAAGTATTTGATCCCCTGCTGATTTTGTAGGTTTGCCCACTGACAAAGAAATGATCAGTCTATAATTTTAATGGTACATTTGAACAGTGAGAGACAAAATAACAACAAAATTCTAAAAAACGCATGTCAAAAATGTTATGAGTTGATTTGCATTTTAATGAGGGAGATAAGTATTTGACCCCCTCTCAATCAGAAAGATTTCTAGCTCCCAGGTGTTTTTTATACAGGTAACGAGCTGAGATTAGGAGCACACTCTTAAAGGGAGTACTCCTAATCTCAGCTTGTTACCTGTATGAAAGACACCTGTCCACAGAAGCAATCAATCAATCAGATTCCAAACTCTCCACCATGGCCAAGACCAAAGAGCTCTTCAAGGATCTCAGGGACAAGATTGTAGACCTACACAAGGCTGGAATGGGCTACACGACCATTGGCAAGCAGCTTGGTGAGAAGGTGACAACAGTTGGTGCGATTATTCGCAAATGGATGAAACGCAAAATAACTGTCAATCTCCCTCGGCCTGGAGCTCCATGCAAGATCTCACCTCGTGGAGTTGCAATGATCATGAGAACGGTGAGGAATCAGCACAGAACTACACGGGAGGATCTTGTCAATGATCTCAAGGCAGCTGGGACCATAGTCACCAAGAAAACAATTGGTAACACACTACGCCGTGAAGGACTGAAATCCTGCAGCGCCCGCAAGGTCCCCCTGCTCAAGAAAGCACATATACATGCCCGTCTGAAGTTTGCCAATGAACATCTGAATGATTCAGAGGACAACTGGGTGAAAGTGTTGTGGTCAGATGAGACCAAAATGGAGCTCTTTGGCATCAACTCGCCGTGTTTGGAGGAGGAGGAATGCTGCCTATGACCCCAAGAACACCATCCCCACCTTCAAACATGGAGGTGGAAACATTATGCTTTGGGGGTGTTTTTCTGCTAAGGGGACAGGACAACTTCACCGCATCAAAGGGACGATGGACGGGGCCATGTACCGTCAAATCTTGGGTGAGAACCTCCTTCCCTCAGCCAGGGCATTGAAAATGGGTCGTGGATGGGTATTCCAGCATGACAATGACACAACACACGGCCAAGGCAACAAAGGAGTGGCTCAAGAAGAAGCACATTAAGGTCCTGGAGTGGCTTAGCCGGTCTCCAGACCTTAATCCCATAGAAAATCTGTGGAGGGAGCTGAAGGTTCGAGTTGCCAAACGTCAGCCTCGAAACCTTAATGACTTGGAGAAGATCTGCAAAGAGGAGTGGGACAAAATCCCTCCTGAGATGTGTGCAAACCTGGTGGCCAACTACAAGAAACGTCTGACCTCTGTGATTGCCAACAAGGGTTTTGCCACCAAGTACTAAGTCATGTTTTGCAGAGGGGTCAAATACTTATTTCCCTCATTCAAATGCAAATCAATTTATAACATTTTTGACATGCGTTTTTCTGGATTTTTTTGTTGTCATTCTGTCTCTCACTGTTCAAATAAACCTACCATTAAAATTATAGACTGATCATTTCTTTGTCAGTGGGCAAACGTACAAAATCAGCAGGGGATTAAATACTTTTTTTCCCTCGCTGTAGATTAACCTGGATAGTGCTTCCCGATAGGTGACCACCTTACAATAAATACTGTAGGTTGTCACAGTGCTTGTGGGGCTATGTTATGGGCAGCAGGGGGCAGTGCAGTAAAATGTTTTGCTGTTCTGTGTTTCTAGAGTCTAGACGGTACTTGCATGTCTGTGGCTTTCAACCTTCACCACCCCACACTGACCAACACAGTAAAGTACCGGTAAAATTACACCCACATACCTGCACAGCGTGTGGAGGGCCCTCATTCAGCAGTGGTCTGTCAAAAGGACTACCAGTCCTTAAAAAAATACAAATACAATTTTACCCAACCATGCGTGGAAAAGAATGACAGTCTATGGAACTTCTGTATCAGCATGAGACATCTTTGGTAAGGAAATTAATATTTACACGGACAGTGCCTTTAACTCTTTTTAACTACTCAGCTTTGTGTATTAAAAATAGTTGTATTTAAAACCAAAAATAATTATGCACAGCATCCACTGCCAACTAGAATGCTTGGCTTAGTTCACGCACACACCGAGTGGGTGCTGCCCTCTTCGTAGCAGCATGGTAGCTCTCTGTAGACCTGCCTCACTCTGTAGCCCTGTCTCTTGCTTTGTGCTACTCTGTGGTGGTCATTTTCACAATTTTTGTCCTTGCTTTCGTGTCCTTGACTCTCTTCCATTTTTTTTGTCTTTGTTCCTATTTTTTATCCTTCGCTCTATTTTGTCTTTCCTACTTGTTCATACGGCAGCCATCGACACCCTCCAAAGCAGAACGTATGAATACCATGCTATGCTGGGAACCCAGAAAACTCGTACAAAAATATATGAATCTGGAGGAGGAGACATGAAGGAGACATCACAGCGACACACTCCGCTGCTCCTGACGCGGTTGTCTGGCTTGACCACCGGAATGTGAAATTGTATTTGTTGCTCTGCGTCTACATCAGCCCTAGGAAAGAAGAGGAATAAATAAAAATGTATTATTAAGGTGGACCCGGCGCTGCCTTTATTTGGGAGTTGCCTGACATTGGCAGTGGAAGACAAAGTGGTGGCACAACTTTCCATAACTAGTCAGGGGGAACCAAGTGGGATTGTTCAGGGAATAGGTGGTGTTGGGAGCAGACGCAAACTTGTTATGTTGGGGAGCCTGCTGTGAGAGACGAGCTCTTCAAGGCCAATGGTCAAGCCAGAGCATCAACTTTCATATGCTTTAGCCCTGCTACAGCTTAAGGGGGTCGTGGCAGGAAGTGATGTATTCACCAGGTGCCACGATGTAATAGCGGTGTGAATGGTGAACAAACAACGGTCCCCCACATTCGACGTGCTAATGCAAGAATCGTTTGTACTGGGTGGAGGAGAACCAGGTCCACCAGCTCGTGAGGTATTTAGCTGGCATAAACAAAACAACAGACTATCAAGAGTTGTTTTCGAGGAGATGGTGGCTAGATTTCGGCAACCAAAGATACATTGGATTGTGTCTAAGGAATACTCCAAACTGGATAGGTTCACATGCAGGTTTTGGCGAGAGGCAATGGCCATGGACACTTGGTCCTGCTGTTTGGATAGACTTCTGGGTCATGTATTTCCTTCATTCCCTTTAATTCCGAAGGTGTTGGAGATAATATAGAGGGAAGGGCTGTAGATGATCATGGTTGTGCCAAATTGGCCCAGGAAGTCATGGTTCTCAGATTTCCTGGCCATGATGACAGGGCAGCCTTGGCAGCTCCTACAGAGATCAACCTTAGCCAAGGAGGGGGCTTGTGTCAGGGATATCTGGCACTGAATGTGACGGGCTTGGAGATTTTGAAGACCAGGTGCAGACGCTGGGGTGGAGGTGCTAAATCTAGGATAATTTAAACTTAGAACGTAGCACAGTAGCCACTTGCTCTTTGTAGAGAGAGAACGACTTGGAGGCATGAAGAACTGCAGACAAGCAGGAAGGCAGCCACGCGATGAACCGGTGCCAACAATTGTCCAAGCTCTGCGATTCTCTATATATTAAGTTACCAGCCAATTAATGAATTTACATGTGGGAGGACACCAGAGAACTTGAGAACCCACACATGCAAGGGGGAAACACTATCCCATAGAGATGCAACAGGTGGAGTTCATTTTTTGCTGTATGGAACACCCTTGAATATCGCGGGTTTATCGTTTGCGGTTTCGACCTATAGCGGGCAACCTCTTTGAATACCAATTTAGCTATTATGGGCGTTAGTTTTGACCTATCGCGGGTATACTGTACATGGTGTTGTGTGGCTGATGCCGTGGTGCGGGGTGGGTGAGGGATGCGAGGCAGTAAGTGGCACCTTTGCCGTGCAAGCATCTTACAGACAAAGACCACCCCCCCCCCCCCCATAGCCTTAACAGACTGTTGGGGAAAGTGCTCTCAGCGGGCACCTATGAAAGCCGGTGCGGCACACGAGAGGGTGAGTGGCTATCACCACGCCCGGCCGCCTGTCTCCCTTAGTGTCAACATTGCCTCAGGTACTCATTTATGGCTCAGTCGAACTAGGGGAGGCCCATGACCGGTTCAGATAATCATCACTGGTGTTGGCCATGGGAAGGAATTGAACTCGGGTTGCTGGGTGCGTAGCACGAAGTGCTGACTGCTGCCCAGCCCTCCCTCCAAGCATCTCGCAGACAAAGACAAAGATCCCCTGCATAGCCTTAACAGACTGTTGGGAAGTGCTGTTAGCGAGCACCTATGAAGGCCGGCATGGCACACGAGGGGGTGGGTGGCCAGCACCACATCTGGCCACCTTTGGCTCCCCAGTGGTGATGTTTACACATCACATCAGGTACTCATTTGAGGCTGAGTCGACCTAGGGGAGACCCAGGACCGATTCAGATAATTGTCACTGGTGTTGGACGTGAGTGGGTATAGAACTCAGGTCGCCGGGTTCGTTGCGCAGTCCGCTAACCGCTACACTACCGCTCCCCACTCAGGACAAACAACAACAACCGCCATTCATCACTAAGTGGCGGTGACGTCACCGCGACGCTTGTGTCAGGCTATGTGCACGTTGAGGCCACGTGAAGTGTCGAACGCCCGCTGGCAGGAGGTCACGGGGCAGACCCAGGTGCCACGGGTCGACTGACTAAGATGACTGAGATGACTGGCTGATGCACCACCTGTGCCCCCTACTGTGCCAACCTGCTGTGCTTTAGCCACCCGGCGCTACGCTCGTTGTTGTGAGCGTCGCTCATCCGCCCTCCGTTGTTGTTGGAGGGCGACTGCCTCCAACTGCCCAGTAGCGTCCTTCACGAGCCTTCTCGACAGAGGCCAATCTTGACACCGCTGGTACCAGTCATCGGCAAGTCCACTCAGCTCCACATCCTCCTGTACCACATCACTCCATCTCTTCTCTAGCCTGTGCCGCGCCCGTTTAGCCCCCTATATCTGGCCAAACAAACGCTGTTTAGGCATGCGGTGACTGGGCATGCGGGCTACATGACCCAACCAACGCAGCCTTGCCTGCCGGAGGAGCTCACCAATGGTACTTTGTCCAGATTTTTCCAGGATTTGTGAGCTCACACAATCCAGCCTGGTTAAACCCAGGATGGATCGTACGCAGGCCAGCCTGAATATGAATCCCTGCAGTCACGAAAGCTTTAGATCAAGACCTGAAGCTTTGTGCGGAGCGACAGACCAGGTAGCTTCCACACAGCGTTACGCAACCGATGAAAAGATAATGCCGCTCGACTGATTCGGAGTGAGACCTCTGCTGTCAAACCGAAGCCGGTCATGAGCACACTGCCCAGGTATGGGTCTCTCCACAACTGCCCCATCACCAATTGGGAGCTGTGGGGGTGGAGTGTCTGATGGTACAAAATGCCCAGGCAGATGCTTAGTTTTGGTGGGGCAAGGCCCCACCTCTTAGTTGCATGCTCCAGGTTCAGCAGCACCGCCTCCAACTCCTCCTCTGAGTGGCAATTACCAGATCATCGGCATACATAACATGGTTGAGCAATAGGGAGCCATCCCTTGACCGCACCCGGGCATCGATCAGCCTCCCATTGTATCTGTACCAGATGGAAATTCCTCCGGTACAGCCATCAAAGGCTTCACAAACTACGTGGTCGAAATAATGTGGGAACCAGAGGACACCCCTGTCGCACCCCAAGGTGTACAGGGAATGTCTCCGACTCCCGGACACGTAGTTTTACCCGGGCCCGCTTACCATGATGAATGTCCTTAATGATCGTGAGCAGCGGGTCAGGGACTCCGAAAGCATGAAGAACAACCCGGAGCCCAGGCCTACTGATGGTATCATAGACCTTGGCCAGTTCAATAAAGCAGAGATGTAGGTATTGTTGGAATTCCCTACACCTCTGCTGTAGCAGACGGACAGAAAATATGGCATCTGTGCAGGACTGCCCTTTCCTGAAACCACATTGGAGCTCCGCTAATCTCTCCTCAGCGTGCCTGGCAATGCGATGTTGAATAATCCTTGCCAAGGCTTTCCCGGCACACTGAGGAGTGAGATGCCCCTGTAGTTGTTACAGTCTGTGCGGTCCCCCTTCTTAAAGAGGGGGACCACCAGGGCATCCTTCCAATCCTGTGGAACCCTTCCAGTGGTCCAGACTGTTGTTATGATGTCATGTAGGGCAGTCTGTGCACAAACGCCACCCTCCCTCAGCATTTCGTTTGGGAGATCATTTCTGCCCGATGCCTTTCCTGGTCTCAGGCTCCTGATTGCTTTCAGTACTTCTTCAACAGATGGCACCTCAGCCAGCCACTCACAGGAGGTGACTTATTCCAATATTTGAGGTACTGCAGCCTCAGCAGTTTCATCCCCACTTTGTCCCACGTTTTCCAGGCTGAGGGATTTCCCCTCCCCTAGGACCTCACAAGTGCTCAGCAAATCTGCAAACTTGTGCCTGGGGGTTGGAGATTGGATCACCATTCTTTCCCCTAATGATTGTAATAGGTGTGGCGCTACAGGTTACTTTTTTGATGGAGTTAAAGAGCGATTTGTGACCGCGGGCCATTGAGACAGACTCCATCTCCTCAGCAACCCGCGACCACCAACCATCCTTGCAGCGCCTCACAGCTCTCCGAACTTCCAAGCGAAGGCTGCGGTAAGCCACCTCATTCTCTGACGTGGGATGCTGTAGACGACGAGAGTGGGCCTCTCGCTTTTTCTCAGCCAGCCTGAACACCTCCTCTGTCAGCCAGGGTCTCTGAGGAGATCTGGACCGTGTACCCGAAGCAGCCATTGCAGCTGCATGAGCCACAGTCCTAAACCTCGCCCATTTCCCCTCGACATCAGGAGGAGTGGGGGACGATGCCATCCCCAGCCGAAAGCGATGATGAAATTCTCGCAACTTTCATCAGCTCGCTGAGACCATGCCACTATGGGTTTGAATTGGGTCCTGGGTGTACACCCACCACCGGTGTGAAAGAATGGCAGGCGTATCTTACAGATGACAAGTCGATGGTCAGTGGGCAGATCCGCTCCACGGTAGGTCCTGGTGTCAAGGACATAGGCCCGCATCCGCTGTTCCGTCACTATGTAGTCCAGCAGATGTTCTTGCTTGGACCCGGCATGCATCCATGACGTGTGGATGCGCCGATGCCAGAACAGCATGTTGGTAATTACAAGCCCATGGGCTGCACAAAAATCTAGCAGCCTCCTACCGTTTTTATTGAGCTGATCTGGCCCATGTCTTTAAATAACTCCAGACCAGGTGCTAGAATCATGACCAACTCGGGCATTGAAGTCACCCAACAAGATGACTCTGTCCTGAAGGGCCACTTTAGCCAGCAACTGTGACAGGAGGTCTACTGAGTGAGGGAATGCATCCAGGTGGCTTGCATAGTTAAGGGGCTGGGTCACGCTCAGAGATGTAATCACCATTCAACTCGGGCCATGGCAACCTCGTGGGCCAGTAGGGCTGGTGTCTCCCTGGCTGAGGTTTGTAAGCCAGCATTGTGGAGTTCGCCCCAAAAACGTTCACACACCCCTATAGGCCGGACACGATGGCCTGTGAGGGCAGTCATCTCAACAGCAGTGCCTCAGTCGAAGTGTTATGGAAAATGAAAAAAAATACCACCAGCAGTGGGGCTCTAAAAGGCTCGTATGTTCTTGTGTGGAGCGTGTCGGCAACCTCTGTAACTTACATTGATCCCGATTTTCATCGGCGGTCGCTAACACATTCCGTTCCCACCCGCCGTTCCCTGCTAAAGGTTTTGTGTTGGGGGCTGTTTTCATCGTCGTTTTTGTGTGTGTGTGTATAAAATGAACTTAGAAAAAAGACCATTAATTGCCAGCTGGTATTGTCAATGTTGGTAAAAAAAAATTGCACCTTTTAGATTGCTTGTAAGATGCGGGAGTCATTGTCCCTCCGTATGAAGCGTTGACGTAAATTTCACTTGCTAACCATAGACAGGCCTCATTGGTAATTGAGTGGGGGAGGGGATGCTGGGCTCCGCCATAGCATGGTGTTCATACATTCTCGTTTGGTGTGTGTGTCGGCGGCCACCTATACAAATTGGCAGTAATGTTGGGGTACTCAATCCCTGTTTTATTTTCATCCGTTATTATCTTCGCATGTTTTTTTTTACTTCTCGGAGGGCCTTGAATAGCGTCATTGGTGAATAAAGGTGCAGAACACACCGTAAATACAGTACAGCACAGTGGTGTTTTTTTATTGTGTGCATATTTCATCGTCTTTCATAGCCATAGCCTTTCGAGACTCTATGGACAACAATGGCTTGCAGAACCTCTTCGCCGTCATAAATAGGACAGGCAAAATTCCAATAGAATGGAAGCCAGCCAGAGTCATCGTCATTCTGACACCCGGAAAGCCACATGACTCGCCCTCCAGCTACAGGCTGATATTCCTCTTGTCCTCCACCTCCAAGCTGATGGAACGTGCCATGCTTGCCAGACTTTCCCCCATTATTGACCACCTGCCTTACCAACACATCGGATTCCAAACTGGTCGTCGCTCCTGCGAAACATATCATTGGCTTCACCACCCTCATTGAAACCGGTTTCCAGCATCTTCAGAAAACTGGCACAGCAATGATTGACCCCTCTGTTGCTTATGACATTGTTTGGCATCATCGCCTCTGATTAGCATGGTTGGCTACTTACGGTGTTGAAAGAGGTTCAACATACATACATACATGGCCTGCTGCTGAAGTTGGCCAAGATCATCCGATGCCATTCTACTGTACGCCTAATGGACGCGATGCTCAGCAACCGTACTTTAGGGTACACCTCGCTGGTAACACAGCCACAAGAAAATGATGAATAATGGCCTCGCTAAAGACCTTGACATTGGCATTCAGCACCTGCACATATTGCCATACTCAAATATAGAATAGTCTAGGAACATTTTATTTTCTTAAACATTCATTTTAATGCAATTAACTAACTAGAGTTTACAGGGTTGTTTACATTATAAGATTTATTTTGTTATATTTGCGACTAGCCAGACTTTTCAGCTAGCTGGACCGGTGATCCCCCTATAAATCCAACTAGCCAATGTTTTGCTGTAATCATGAAAATGTGTGTAGGATATGATTCTCGCATTGAGATTTTTTCAAATATAAAAGGCATTCTGGTTTATTGTGTTGGTGTAACTAAATACCATCTGAGAGAACAAGATTGTTGTAAGAAAGACTGATTAAAGCTTCACCCTACATGTTGACAGTGTTCTTGGTAGAATTCCAGGTTGCAGTTGATTAAATTTTACTTCAGATGTTTATGTTAGAAAAAAACACTATCATTCCTACATTCACGTAAGTTAATGGGGGCTTCTTGAGGAATTTGAATCTATGTATCCCATGGGAGGTTGGTGAATTCATGCTTAAGTTTAGTGAGAATATGAAGGAATCGGAAAGCAAAATAAATGTGATTTCAGCCTTGTAGCATTAGACATAGTGTTTGTTTTTTCAACAAAACTCTTTCACCAGGGAAACCAGTACATTTTGTTTCTTTATATGTGAATGTTTTGGTAGACGCAAGGAAACAATGGACAGTTTATTTTCTACATAGCTAATAGTATATGGTGGCATGTATGCGTATTGATTTTTTTTTAAAGCTAGCTTGTGTAGATAATAAAGATTCCCACCCTTGTGAAGAGAATGTTGTGATTTAGCAGTCCATGTCTTAGTCACCCCTGTTGAGTGAACATTGCTCAGCTTGAAAATAGAGACCTGCTCTCTTTTGAGACTCATTTTGCATCAAATCACTCAGCACAGTTGAACAAACGTCTTTTGGTAGAAATACAAGCTGAAAAACTATTGATTATCAAAAAGTCAAGTGTGAATGTTTGGTGTGCAGCTTCAGAAAAAAGACAATAGATTGAGAAAATCTGTTTAAATAGTTCTGGCTTACAGGGTGTAAAATTGTGCATATTTTATTAAAATCCCTAGAAATTCACTTATAATTGGTCATTCTAAAAATGTTCAAACCACTCGGCAAACATCTCTTGCTCCAATTTAGCTTTTTTAAAATTGTAAATATCTTAAATATTTTTACAAATATAGTTCTACTATAGAATGGTATTTTGCCATCCAATATTTGTTAATACTAATTTTTTATTTCAATGGTCGCCAAATTTCAATTTCCCAGTGTTTCTACAACTGCGTTGGCCATAATGTCCTGCTTGCTCACATCTGCTCTGATGAATCCCATTACCTGAAACATACGGTCACATAATAATAAAAAAAACAATAACAATTCCTGTTTAAAAGTATTATGAGCAATTCCTTCATTGTTACTTAAGTGAGGTTTTAGTTTCAGTCGGTTAACATTTTTTAGGAGTGATATTTCTCTAGTTTACCATTGTAATGTAAAATGACAAGATTATAAGATGGCATCTTGTAATTTTTGCATTACCAGGGCATGTTCTATTTTCCATGTACAACTTTTTGTTGTATGATGTGAAACATTTATTCTACATGCTGTCGTTCATGTAAATCTATATATTACATAACTTACATTTCCCTTTGCACCTTTCCTTCCTGTCAACTCTTGCAGTTTATGTTTGACGAAAAAGTTGATTCAGAAGACACTGAGAGAGTGGTGTAGCTCAACTCGCTCAAGGCAAACCTTGTTAGATTCTGTTCAACGTCTCTTATGATGTCTGAGCAATAGTAGCCAGGAAGATATCTTGTAATGTTCTGAGTGCATAGTGTACGAGTGTAAGAGAGAAGTAAAAACTAACCATACCTTAATGCCGTCGTTTCTAAAACCTTTGGTGCAAGGTACCTTTGTGAAACCTCTCGGGGGATATGTGATATATTTAACGTAATAGTGTGGTGGAATGCTTGTACATGCTTACTTTGTAGTGCAACTTGGCTTGTGTGTGCTAACAAGTCCATAGGTATATTTATCTGTTGTGTTGAATTCACTATGCATTTGTACACTAAACATTCCAAAGCTACATTCTTATCTGTTGTATTGAATTTAGTGATCCCGTGAGCTTGGATGCCACGGTCAACCACGTACTCTGCTTGTGCCCTCTTTAATCTGTTTATCACTTTTATTTGACAAATACACCAAATTGGGTCCATTATAAAATATCTTCATCCTTTCCCCCTCTGATTCGTGGTGATGGCAAGTGATTCATTTGGCTTAAGGGTATTTTTAAGTGTATTTATAAAATTGTAAATATCGAGTTAATGTGCATATGCTGGCAGGGCTATGCGTATCATTTATACGTCTGGTAGAAGTATAGGATACGCAACATGTTTGGAACAACTCCCTTTGCAAATCCGTGTACCAGACGCAGCTGCATTGTTAAGCAGCGTCATTGCAACTACTAACTCCCAAGTAATGTGTGGTCTTGCATTGCTTCATTATTGGTTATTGTATCCACAGTGTTGCATTTAGCAAGTGTTAATATTTACACACTGGGCAAAATACCTTTAAATCATGCAGTGGGTGGTCCTTATAGGTGTGTCTCAATTACTGTGGCAGCATGTTTGGGCTGAAATTCGAAATGGAGTAAGTTCTTCCAAATAAGAGAGTATTCGTAATTTTGGTTAAAGATTGCTTAATATGACTAACCTGGTCTCACATATCTAATAATAGTTTCAAGAAATGATAGTAATCTAATTTCATCAGAATGTAAGCATTGTAGGATACATCAATTCTTGTCAATAGCATTCCAATCGGTGTGCATGTTAAATAAGTAAATACATTTTTTTCTACGACAAAATTAAGGGTCGATGTTTTTTTTTATCAGACTGGCCTTGATATTATTTTCATAAGCAGCAAAAAAACCCGTTTTGATTATTAATTGCACTGTATACAAAATCAAAGCAGCAACAATGATTCTCGCTTTTTAGATGTATATGCGTGGTTTTTATATTAATAAAACATACTGTCGTCTATTTTATAAACATCCTCATATAGAACATCTAAATAAAAAACAACTGCTATACAACATTTTGTCAACAAGCCTCGGCACAAATCACCTCAACCTTTTACGTTTTGACTGCCTTGACAGATTTTAAGGCAGGGTCAAAGTCGCACATAGGTTTTATTGGTACTAAACTAGTTTTGGAAGGTTCACTAATATACTTTTATTGGTAATTCTTAGCCCAGGAACTGACTTTGGACTGAATAACACCAAGTAAGTTAAGCGCGTGAGTGTGAACGAATGCAAGTTCTTGTGCGTGCTGAAACATTTATCATCCCTTTTAAAAGGAAGACCCAGGAAATGTTATTTTAAATATAAAAAGCATGTATTCAATATTAAATATGCTGTCATCAGACTTATCACCTTGCCACATGAAATGTAACCATTAATTAGCAGTATTGGGTGCAATTCTCATATAACCAGTAGGGGCCTTTACTGCATAAAACAAATGGTAATTGACAGCTAAGTTATTCTTTGTACAGTTCCACCAAAATCCAGTGATTCTAATAAACATGTGACTAGAAATTACCTGGTTCTGTAAGCGTCGCTGCTGCTAAAGTGGCCATGGCTAGTTGTGATTCATAATTGTTTTTATGAGTGTAAGTATGAAGGCAATTCGAACTATCACCCTCAAACACCTTACACGCCAAACAAATCAATTTGTCAGGAGGGCAAACGTGCCAATTGATTATGTTTTTTAGCAAATATGTATCGTATGTTTTGTTGCCAGAAAAAAGTGGAAAACCTATTCTCATATTTTGGTCCTGGCAAAGGAGGTCCCATGATGTAGATGCTCACCCCGCACTCTCATTACTCTGATAGTGCATTGTCTTTGGGCTGTACGCCTTTTGGCGTCCTCTGGTCTAACACCGTTTTGAGACTAGGCTCAAAAGAAAGCTGTCTCTGGTGTGGACCAATCAGTTTCAAAGGCAATGTATATATTATCAGAGTGTTTTTGTTTGCATTCTGACCACAAGTATTGTGGTTAATGCAGACATGATTCCTTGTAAAAGGTTTCAGTTTGGTGTTTTAACATCTTAACACAACTGTTTTGTTGCCAGAAAAGGGAAAACCTATTCTCATGTATCTTAAAAAGCAAGCAAAATTTGGAACATATTACGCATTGTTCGCCGACTATTACAACCAGCATCATCATTATCATCAAGTGTGAGTAAAAGCTCAGATGAACATGAGATCTGAGCTCTTGCTAACACCTGATGGTACTGGGTGTAATCGCCAGTGAATAGATTACCTCCACAATCTCACCCAAAATAAACCAAGTATGAATTGTAATATTGATCGTGGAAGCTTACATATGAAATGGCTCGTCATCTTGGGTGTGCCAATGAGCATTTTTAAATGCCTGTTGCCACTCCCTCCGTGCATGTGCAAGCTTTACCAGTAATTGAAGGGTATGGAAGAGGGTTGTACACACAGTGGGTGGTGTCGATATGACCCAAGACTTAACCACACTCAGGAAGAAATATAAAACAATATTCTGTAAAATAAATATTCTGTGTAGGAATAAGGAACACAAATTGCAGAAAATGTGATGCAGACAAGAGGGTAATTGAGACAGTGACATGAACACTGAGCAGAATTGAATTATAGTGGTGTCATCGGGGAGACTTGGGTTACTGTTACAGATCATTGGGAGAAGAACAGAACTAAATGTGAAAGACAAGGGTCAAGGCCATGCAGTCAGTTTGTGAAATACAGTTCAACATCTATTCTCTTGCTGAAATAATGTACTGTCTGACTAAAGCACACATTTACAGGCAAATGCTTTGGGAAAACGGTTTGCAAAAGCGTTGGTGAAAAGATAATGCTACGTTCATGGGCCCCTGTGTTGGCTGCATTACTTGTGGCCTTTACATTGTGTGCATGGGACAGTGTGATTTTAATGGCAGCCATTCACACTATTGTAAATAACTAAAACGGGCTGCTTAAGGTCTAAGAGGGCTTTGTAATAGTGCGGGTGTTTTTTTTTCTTCAAAAAAACAAAATGGGACTTTAGAAAAAAGTTTGCTAACTGGAAGCGTTGTGCTTATGTCTTATTTCAGAGTAACAAGTATGTCGTTATATTAAGTAAAATATAAATATTATTTTTTACTTGGATTTCTTCATTGCTTATACAGTGTTGTTAAGTTTTATGCCATGTGGTTTTGTGATTTTATACCACGTTTATTACACATTATAAAGGTGATTAAAGCCTTTGTCAATATGCTGCTGGATTAAGGTCTCTCCAAGCATTAGTGGACATGGGAGTTTGTTTGATTATACTTCACCATGCTGGTCACTGCAGATTAGTGAAAGGAACACTCGGGGCAAGTTCTGTTGCCACTGATGTTAACCATGGCCAGGAATATAACTCAGTTCGCCAGGTTCATAGCACAGTGTGCAAACCATTTGCTGGTCCTATATTATCACTACAATAATGGTCGTCTTGTGATTACAAATTGAAAATTAAACTACGGGATGTTTTAATTGAAAGCTGCAGCATCAAAATTGAAAACTACAGTCTCTGTAATAATACCTTCCACTGGTATATTATTATTATTAATATATATAAACTCCGTATTGTATTCATCAACAACCTAAACATATCTAGTGAAATTAAAACAATTTGGTTGAGTTTGTATGGTGTAATACTGAGTCTTGCTGTTAATATTGCGAGTGCTGTAATTGAGCATTGAAAAATATATGCATATGTAGCCTTATATGTGCTTTCTAGAACTCAGTCACACTATAGGTTAGTATTAAATTCGAATTTGAGGCATATCCATGATATCCAGTTTTTTGTAGAAAGTGAGAATGTTATAGTGCACAATGAAAACATCCTAAATACAAGTTTGCATTCATGTAAATACCCTATTAGAAACAATTACCAAATAATTTGTGTTTATATGAAATGCAATTTTTTCAATTGTATTTTGCCATTGTATAGTCAAACAACAACAAAGTATAATTTTGGATGACCAATTGGTGTCAGTTTATGTAATGTAAATATCAAAACTGGTGTGGTATGGCAGATATAGATATTGGTCCTAATTTTGGTGCTATGTTTCAAGCTTGTATGCAATATTTACACAATCTACTTTGGTCGTGTGTTACAAAGCATCATTTAGTTGTCTTTAACTACAAATCTAAAATCCTTGACGTGATGTTCTTATAGGAAGTTTAAGGATCAGTCGGCTCGTTGACATGTTCAACGTCATTATTGAGTACAGTGTCGGAAGGGTGGGGTTTTAGTGGCATGTAGTAACGTGATTCACTGTAGAAAGTTCAGGTCTTATCTGCAGGGGTTAAAGTACAAACGAGGAGACTTTAAGTGCGCAGTTCCTTCAGTGTACGTTTAGCTGAAGCAGTACAAAATTTTAGTCTTTCCGAAAGTATGTAAAACATAGTTTTTTTTCAAAAATTGTAAATTCTTGATTACCGCCAGAAGCATATGGTGGTTTTCAGTCATCTAAGTGAAACTCTGAATTGTGTAGCGTCGCTTTTGAGCAACGTTTTGTGATGAGTGTTAGCAGCAGCAAGGAAGTATAGACCGTTTTGCGTGGCATTACTTCGTCATCGTCTTGAACTGCTACAATGTCTTTTACGTTTAATTTGCCGAAGGTAATGCCTTACGTGGTATTCAAGGCTTACGTGTTTCTTTTCCATATATCTATCGACCGGCATTAATATATCTAATGTTATTAAATTAACACCTGTTAATATTAATAAACTGCAGAAGCAAAAAGTATTTGAACAATTACTCTTTGGTTCTATTCGGTAAAGTCACCAGTCACAGCCAAAATCACTGGCTGTGACTGGTCCCACCTGATGAAGGAAGCTTGCGTTGCCTCCGAAACGTCGTGTTTTAATTGTTTCTTTTATTTTATTTTTAATTTGTTTTTTACCTACGTGACTTTACCGAATAGAACCAAAGAGTATGAATTCTTGCAGTCACGAAAGCTTCAAATCTTGAATTATTTGAACAATTGTTTATATTTATGTGTATCATATTATGTACTTAATGGTTTTTTGTCTTTTCATATAATTTGTATCTGTGCGGAAAGAGTGCTGTTATGGAGATTACATTGTGTGCTGTGTAAAATTTAAAGTACGGTGAGTTTAGATTTCTGAAGATGTACATTATTTGCCTTAGTTTAACTCCACCAGATCGTGAATACCTTGTGTGGTGTGTAGACGCCAGAAATGCAAATAGAAAGCCATTTGTTGTTTTGCTAGACTTTCTACGACACATATATAGTATTGCCATGGCGGCCATCCATGTGATTGGTAACAGCATTTACTTGACCAATGTTAGTTAAAAGGGAGATGTTTGTGTGTGTCAATTCAACCACTTGCAGGGGAAACAAAAAGAGAAGGATCGACTGAAAGAGCGTGACAAGGAAAAAGGGCCACAAATGGGCACTGGCCACCAATTTGAGGTGGTAAGCCCTCCACCTATGTCGGCGCATTGTCGTTACTGTTCCGCCATTCTGAAGCACAAGGAAGCCATGCGCTGCCAGAGTAAGTATTCTATAAATTAGCCATTCCTGTTACTGCATCATGTCTTGCTCAACATTAACAGTTGCAACATTTTGGAGTGAGAGCGTAAAACCTTGTCTGTTCCACTACCCCTTGTCTGTTCACTACTTGATGAAAGGTCCCCCCCCCCCCATATTCCTCAATGTCCTATGATGCCACAATCAATTTTACATCTGAACTTGTACTAATCACCTTTCTGGCAGTTCTCTTGGTCACATTCTTTCATTTGGGTACCATTTCATCATCTGATTTGTCCAGTCTGCCATCATCCCTGCTATTGACGCGTCCTGCCCAAGCCTGACGAACTTTGCTTCAGAATTAATATGAATACTCGAGATTTGTATTTATTATCTGATCCATTCATTCCTGTTGATTTTTTTCAGTGTAATTGCAAGCATACATATCTCCTGTATGCACTTTAGAGATTCGTAAAATTTTAATTGTCTGTTTTTGATCCATGCCATATTGGTAATGTGCATTGATTTTCCTGCTTTTCTTCATTTGAAGATGAACTTTTTGGAGTGAAATTATATATAATTTAATGTTTATGCTTAAACCTGAACTTGTTTTTCATACATGGTATTGCATTCATTTATAAAGTAATCCTTTACCTGATATGTCCATCCGTGATGGGGACACATTAACCTATGAAGAACCTATGACGCTTATGATAGAGGATGTTAGTTTCTGCCACTACTATTGCATGGTGCTTCATGTATGCAGGTCTTGTCATAGCAAATGCCTTGTTGTGTGCACAAGTACATTATGGAGTTCACTGACCATATATGTGTTGTATAGTTTCTGAATGAACTCCCCAGCTTGAATTTCCTTGACATTCTGTTCGTGTTCCCACCAGGGACTTGATAAATTAATATTTTGGCCAAAAAATTTAATATTTTCTTACGACTGATAACTTTATTTGAAAATGTTATTTTGAGACGCTTTGTTTAACCACGTATTAATATTTGTGTTAGTTTTTAATTCGATTTAATGTACCAACACTTCAAATGAAAATTCTCACTGTATTTGCATGCATGAAACAAGCAACCCATAAAAACGTACAGCTGTTGTATTGCTTGCTCAGATTGCAGCGTGATGGCCCATAAAGCATGCAAAGACAAAGTACCACCCTGTCCTATGAACAAGCTCAGGGTAAGGATATATTTGCTTTTTAAGTTAACCTGAATTGTTATCAGTATAGCGTAACATGCTTGTTTTCTTTCTAGAATCACGTAAATAGTTGAAGTATAAAATTTAAGTTGTGTAGTATTGTTAATATGTTTACAAATATTAATGTGTGTTAGCATCAGTGTTTGTAATGTTGTGATTTGTTCAATTGAAATATTTAATTTATAGTGGAGAATGAATGAGTACATATATGGGGAATATTTTTGAACCTACGTGTTCTTCATATACTCCTTAACAAGCCTGCATAATTTTTTGCTGCTATTGTTGGGCTATTAAAATATATCATGAGAAGTAAAGGGGATGTTCAGGGTGCAGTATCTTAATTTACCATGTTTTACTATATTTTTGCTACGCATGATTTGGCTTATATTCCAGATTTGAAAATTATTAACAAATCCAAAAATATAGTATTATTAATGATTATTTCCTTGTACTGATGTCCATGTATCCTTTGCAATACTAAATATAGTATTTCAAGTAAAAACCTTACCCTAACTAAAGGTTTCAGTCAAACATTGCCTTGGTTGTACAACATTATGCTGCTACTGCAGAAAAGCACCTTGAAGGGGGCATGTCATGTCACAATGGAGTATGAACAGTGTATGTTCTAATGTTTGCATTAGAATTGAGAAAGAAATCTTCTGTGCCACACCCCTTTAAGGAAGATCATAGTTCGGGGAGACATCCCTAGCAACGGACTTGCTATCACGACACTTGTTTCCAAACATACATTCTGTTCACCTTTAACAGCCAGGCCACCTACAGGTCATCTGATAACTGTGGCATCAACATTGAGTTTGTGTTTCACTTGTGACCTGTTCATTCTACCCCTACTTA
Organism: Petromyzon marinus; assembly: GCF_048934315.1. Classification (NCBI taxonomy): domain Eukaryota; kingdom Metazoa; phylum Chordata; class Hyperoartia; order Petromyzontiformes; family Petromyzontidae; genus Petromyzon; species Petromyzon marinus. Next base: position 18,855,442 of record NC_133667.1, on the reverse strand, counting down.
AAACGGTCATTGTGTACATTTGATGAAACATGTATAGGGCTCACAGCTACAATAGCAGCTTGTATTGCATCATGTTACGCGAATGGGAGTTAAATTTGCCTTCAATTAATATATGTTGTTTTTGCAGGAAATTCCAAGCCCGATGCAACTTCCAGATACAGGGAAGCCTACTTTTGCAACTATCTCAAGTTTGTACCTTTTATTGGCTACAAAGCTTTTCTATGAGCATTTATAAAATTGTCATAATTTTATTGTTAATATCAGTAAGATTAACATTTGTGTAAGTGATACATAAGCGTAATATGGCTCTAACATGCATAACATTTCATGACAAATGCAGTGACGACCAACATTGTGGAATACATTTTCTGTTTAAACTCTGTCCACCGTTTATGAAGTGGGCAGATGACGCTTGACACGTCATACAAAGTTTAATGTGAAAGCGTTGAGAAACTTTTTTATGATGCATTGTCACTTTCTATCAATAAAATCTGAAATAGCATTACCAGTTATCCATTTATGAAAATATTTTGGCATGATTGTAAAAATAAATAAATTTATTACATTTGTTGCTGATAAGACGATATGCTACATTCTTTCAACACAATTGGAATAACATGGGTAAATAGAACACAAATACACAAACTACTAATAGCTCCATATCATTGTTTTACTATACATGCCACTTAGTGTTTGGTATTCTTTATAACATTTATACCAATTTTTATTATTTTAAGTGAGTGTTAATTGTGCTATGCGGGTGAAGCTTTGCCTTGATACTCAGTCTGATTGTAACATTGTAACATTCTCAAACCACTAAAAATAAAAACAAATAAAAAATGTGCACAAAAAGTTATGTCCCACAAAAATGTTGTATTTAATATTGTTACTGTATTTTTGCAAATCAGTGTACTTAACCAGAAAAAGCATGGATCATTTCAGCACGTTTTTGTGCGCAAAACAAAATATTATGATCCTTATTCATGTGTTGATGGATTAAAAAAAAATGCTGCTTTTGTCAAAAAAACAGGAAAAATCCATTGCTCAAGTTTCTCCCCCCCCCCCTCCATTACAAAAACAGCCCAATGCCTTGTGTCAGACATTTTAGTCGGGTTCATATGCCATTGTCGCCACACTTTTTACTCCCTCTTGACAACCAGTGCATCGCACTCGTGTGGACTGTGAAATGCAGTGTTCCTTACCTATTCGCGTACAGTTTTGGAAAGTTTGGATAAGGACCAAATATTATGCTTTAATGTGTGTGTCAGGTTGGGTCAATTAATCCTGCAAAAAAAACTTAAGACTGAGTGTATGTAGAGTCAGGTAAAGTATATTTGGGGAAAGCCAAAATGCAAACAGTACAAAGACAATGCAAGTATTTGGTGTTTGAACATCTTAACACTTGTTTTATTGCCAGAAACGCTAAAGCCGATTCTTTTTTCCATCATTTTGATGCTGGCAAAAATGTCCCATATATATAAAACTGCTCAACTCGAGCTATTAATACTTTGATACTTGCATTGCCTTTGTACTGTTCACCTTTTGCCATTCTCTGGTCTTGCATCGCATGAGACAAGGCCGCAAAGAAGGTTGTTTCTGGTGTAGGCCAATTAGTTTCAAAGACGATGCATATATTATTAGAGCATGGTTGTTTGCATGTTTTTCCACAAGTATGTGTGGTTAATGCAGACTTGATGCCTTGCAATAGATATATATTTGGTGATTGAACATCTTTACATAGAGGTCGAATCATTCCCTTAACCACACCAACTAAACACTGACTATCTCATTATGGACCATGTGCTTAGTACATTGTAATACTACATAAGGATCTACATCACTATGTCATGATATAAGTAATTCCAATAAAAAATTCTACCCAACCTAATCACCAAATCACTGGCGTGAACAAAATGGAAATGGATTTTAGTTTTTGATGGGTGGTGTAAAATCACGTTTTCTTCTCGGCAATGTTGTGGGCAGCAGAGGGCAGTGCAGAAAATCCATCTTTGTATTGTACTCGCATGCTGCTGTATCTGTGTTCCCTGCCTCCACCAACCTGCACTGACAAGCAGAGTGAAGTATTATTAGATAACCGGCTTAGTCTGTACAACATGGGGGGAGGCCCTTTTCTAACATTGGAATGACAAAAGGGCTGTATATGTGCTGATAACTCATTTGAACTATGGCTGCACGAAGGGTTGTTGTTTTTTACCACATGTTCAGCATAATGTCTCATGTTCCTGAATTCAATTCATGAATAAGCTGCGTTACAGCTAAGAACACATCTGAGAACAAATGTTGTATGTAATGTTTAACTTCTGATGGCACAGGCTAAAATGACACCTGTTTTAACACTCCGATTTGTCCTTTCTGCGTACTTTTTGCAGCAACACCACAAAGGCGTGAGCGGCCACGCTCAGTCGTGCTACCAAATGAGGCAGCCGACTTAATGTTCTCGGACCGAAGTCATACCTTTCGTACCCCCATCAGCAGCTCCACACTCTCCAAGAGTGTGTCGACTATCAACATGGCAGGGTATGTTGACATCGCATTACACATCACTACATACCACTGATATCAACCACATCGGTTATTGTATAGGCCACCAATGCACTGCAAGAAACATCTCACTGTGTACTACACCATACCCTCACTAAATACCCGACTGTAAAACTCAATGCTTGCCCCAATACACAGTGGGTGAAATATGTAAAGGTAAAGTCATGCATAAACCTATGTACGGCCTACTGTGCCACTTGATGACCCATTGTGCAGCCTGAATAACCCACTCCATGGCTCACTACACATCCTTACTGAGAACCTTGTACCACAAACATATAATACATACATATGGAGGTGAGTGATAGGAGAGAGATTCATGAAAGAAAGCCACAAGAGATAGAGATCTGAATTTATATGAGAATAAGATGCATGAAAGATATTCATAAGAGAGACATGAGGTTTATCTTCAGCCTTGGGCTATATAAAAGATTAGCGATATATTCAGACAAGAAATATAACATATTTTTCGTCTGACATAAATATAATAGGGAGATATAAGCAATTCAGAAGAGAAATGAGAGAGATTCATAAGAGATTAAAGATAAATTAGATACATTCAGAAGAGAGATATGAGAAAGATATATGTACAGAGATAAAATCATGCGTGTGCTGTTCCTATGGTCGTCTCATTGAGGGTCACTTACTATGCCTGTACCCCCTGCATGTACAATTACCACAAATGTAATGTGGACCAAGATTATTAACTTGATACAATTTTAAATCTGCAGCAGGCCATATTTAAGCCCCTATCTGGATTTGGCCTTTGGCCATAGTTTGGTAGTTTGGACAACTCTGACATATTAGGAATTCCAATGTATGTTCTGCTGCATGCACCACACACAAAAGAAACGTTCTCCAAGCAGCATTTGTTCTGCATGCATGTGTTGTGCACAATGTCACTTATGAAGGGTATTGTGAAATGCACGTCATGGGTGCATATTGCAGGTGAATGTTCATCTGATCATTTTTTAAGCAGGCAGATTAAAAAAGCACTGCAAAAAGCTGTTAATAGTTTTTTTGTTAATATTTGTTTTTGTAAATTAGCTGAAGTTTAGTCCATATGTAAACAACATAATCCTAGCAATGAAAAGTATATAGTGTTATCGATATTTGTTGTTGTAAACATTATATTGGTATTCATTTTCTTAGGAGAACACAACTATTACTCAGTGCCGTAATGTATATGATTAATGCTTGTTTACCCAATAAAGCCTTACTGAGTTTCACGACTCTTTTTCCAGAAGGGTCCTGCTAGTGTTTGCAGTAGGGGGTGAAGAATCCCATGTATTTTCCAACTGCATATACACATACAATTATAACTCTATTGGCTCACACATTTAAGTCGGAATAATACAGGTCGGTTAGAGCATATACAAATCCTTATGTACAATACACACACGATTTTTAACAAGTAATGAAGTAATCCATGAACATGTCCATCTGAACTGTAATTTTGTAATTTGTTTATGATACTGTTTTTACCTGATTACAGCGGGTATATGGATATGGATAAAGGTGTTCACACGCTTCTTGGGAGCATGTCCCAGTCCATTGACTCCCTCGTCCTGGCACACCAAAACATTGGTGTCTCCATGGAGTCTTTGACGGATGAAGGTGAGATATTTTAGCTCTTTCATTTGTTTCTTTTACATGTATATTTAAGATTATCTAACCGGCAAATAGACAGATATCCACATGTAAATATGCTATCTTTTGAATTTGCATAATGTAGAATAATGTTTTTGAAATTGTAAAACGGCTAAAGAGGTTCTACAGAATCCATGTCAGTTTAAGGACTAATAATCAGAGCCACAATAAAGCCATCCTTCAACTGTGCAGATTACCAATCTCTCAATCTATAGTATATGTGCATATATTAATTCACAATTATCCTTGACTGAATTAGGTCCAGACTATTTTCTTACTTGCTTTGCTAAATTACTAGTAATGGAGCAAAGGGAATGAAAGTTGATGACAAACATTCTCCTAAGCCTCCCGAAGAAAATAAACATGTCTTCACAATGGGCCCTAACCTAGCTTAACAGAATTTTAATAAGTTATTCACCGAGTCTCAAAACTCATTCTCTAACAGTCATTATTTGGGATATTTGGTTGTTGCATTGAGACTTGTAAAACTTAAGAGCCTGTTTTAACTTGCATTTCTTACGGCCAAAACGCAGGATCTCGGCAGTGCTATAATTCAGTTGTGTGATGGGCATTAGACTTGTTTGACATGAACAATTAAATAATAAAAATATAACTGTGAAATAGAACTATAAAATTTTACAAAATATCAGAACATAAAAGTCTGCAAACAAAGAATAAGGTAAAAAAAGTTAAATGAGTGTAAAATAGTTCATGACGAAGAAATGTGTAATAATTCAGATTAGTATACATGTAATTTTGCTTGGCAGAATAATCATTGCTTTCTGAAGACTTGTTGGCTCATTGAGGAGTTTGAGCATCCAATTTTTTTTAAACCATTTTACACATTGCTAAAGACACAATAATGTTTATTACTGTTCAGGTATTACAATTTTCCCAAAAAGGTTAGGATATCACCAACTGACTTGTATAGTCAGCCACTGGTCTAGTATTTAATCACTTGTCTCTTATATGAGCACTTGTAAAAGGAGTGAGTGCAGACCTATACGGTCTGAACATTTTAATGTAGCACAGGGCCAGGCAGTACACATTTTCAGTATTTGTTGTAACACGTGTTGAATCATCCAGGATAGATTGTTAGTTTGAGGGTATATGAAGACATTTATAGCTCCTCAAATATTGTTTCAATAAAATCAGGTAGCAGACGACTATATGGGTACTTGAGATGAGGGTTTTGGCACAATTTAAGCTGTAATTTAAAAGTTTGATCTACTTTGTGTAAATGTTATAGTGTTATGAATGAGATTTTCCACGATTGCAGCAACATTTCTGAGAATTTGAAGTGTTTGCCAGGGTGATATTTGTTAACCTATGAAATTATAATATAATAATGGGGTTTTTCCCCTTTTTTCTGGCAACAAAACTGAAACCTTTTTACAAGGATTCATGTCTGCATTAACCACAATACCTTCAGTCAAAATGCAAACAAAAACATACTATGATAATATATGCATTGTCCTTGAAACTGATTGGTCCACACCAAGGGACGGCTTTCTTTTGAGCCTCGACCCAATTGGTGCTCGACCAGATGACGCCAAAAGGCGTACAGCTCAAAGACAATGCACTATCAAAGTAATGAGGGCTCGGGGTGAGCATCTACATCATTAGACCTCCTTTGATCTATGAAATTATATTTTAAGTATTTTAGCCTGTGCACATAAACATGCAATTTCACTCATCATTCCAAATGCATTTAGATGCTTGAGCTGCTTTACATTTCCACATTTTAAGCCACTTTGTTGAGCGATCCTATGTGGCCAGGTCGCTTCTGAAAATAAGTTAATAGCTTAGTAACCTTTACCTGGTAAGATAAGAATTTTTTATTTTTGGTATATATATTTTAAGTGATTTGCTTACTTTTCCTATCATTTGCAACATTCTGAGCCGCTCCTACTGAGCATCTGTGAAAAAGAGCTTGATTGCTAATCGGATTCCTCCGGTGTAAATAAATATTCTGATTCTTTGCATTATATATGTTTGAAAATCTTTTGATGACATCTGTTCAAGGAAGTGGTTTCAAAAGCAGGCTTTTATGTTTATGAATGTGAAAGTGAACTGTGGATCTCTAACTCCTACTATATGAGCCTATGGAAAATGCTGAGAGGTTTCTAATTCTTCACGCTATTTTTTCTCCCTGGACTGGTGCAGGAGATATGTCCTTGACAAATTTAATGTACGACTTTGAGATGGAACAGAAGCTATTTGAAGCTGAGTCATGGAGTGTGGCCATGGATGAGAAGTTTGTCAAGAAGCAGAAGAAGGATATTGTCAGAAGGCAAGAAGTTATTTATGGTAAGGCAAAAGGAGTGCATAATACACACGTGGATAATGATCTAACACAATGGGGTTTAGTGCTAATAAAAATAAAGTACATCCTTTTGTCAATACACTGCTTGATAAAGGCCCCTCCCTACATCTTTTAAATTGTATGGTTGTTTGTTTAACTTATTTTGTCCCTTTTGTAGCCAATATCTACACAGTTTGACTATACTTCACCTCATTAGGGGCAGTGTGCCCAGGATTTGAACCCATATCACCAGGTTCATAGCACAATCTGTTAACCAATGTACCAGCAGTCCCCCCCGTGTGACATCTGCAACATCATCCTCTTTGTCTAAGAAAGCCTGATTGCTGGGCTATATGCCTTTTGGCTGTAGATATATGTTAAATCTTTTAAAACGGCTTTAAACAAATGTTCATGCCATATAAATACAATTTCCAATTTATTATGAATAACATTTCACTCATTTAGCAATTGTAACAATACTATAATATAGTTAGGAAGAACACCTGTAGATGGCAGCATTGATTCGAGGAACACATTTTTACCAAGGTACAATGCTTAATATATGAGAAGTACTGACATATTCTTGGTTCTTTCGGTAAAGTCACGTAGAAGGGAAACAATAAAATAGAAAAATATATAAAGCGATAAAAATTCTCACGACGTTTCGACTGCAACACAAGCAATCATCATCACTTTACCGAAGGAACCAAGAATATGAATCCCTGCAGTCATGAAAGCTTTAAATAAAAATTTAAGTGCTAACATGTATGCTTAAGATGGTAACATGACAATCCTGTTGACATACTCGGCCACCATGCAGTGACCCTCAGCCATCAGGTCACAAGTCGTTCTTAGAGGGTCAAGGGCAAAATATAATAAAATTTATTTCTAGATCACTCTTCCATATGAGCTCATGGACGCTTTCCTCCCTCTTCTGCAAATCATTGATAGTTTTAATGTATTTCACGCCAATGTGGCTTATTGGTTTAAAAAAATGTCTGTCATGATTGATTTTCATAAAATGACTTTGCAAAGTTGCTACTTTTACTGCTGCAATATATAATTGAAAGGTAAATAAATAGTTAACGCGTGTGTAAGAGAGTTGAATCAAACAGGACGTAACCTTTGCTCCTCGGCTAAGAGCCTTCAAAGACAATCTTTCATAGTAGTATTTGATTAAATACAAAAATTGTATCTCATTGGCACATTGAGGCTTTATAATCCAATGCTACTGGTACACTAATTGTATGAGCAGGAGCCATTCGTGATTATTTTCAATGTTATATATAATTTAACATTATATTCTGCATTGTTACGTTTTGCTCCATTGTAAGTAGAAAGGAGCCAACAAGAATAGGGTTGGAAGATGTTGAGTTCTGTGAAAGGGAATGCATGAAACCTTGCCTCGTCTTATTGTCTTAGCCATCTTATTGTCTTTCCCGGAGCAGGGGGTGGCACTGAAGGGTAATGGCTATGATGTGGAAGTAAATGTGTCATGTGTCTGAGAGTAACAGCTTGAGTAAGGGTTATGTTTGCATGTGAGCCCAGTGTAGAGTAATGGCCCGGGATGAGGGAGAGTCATGTGACATGTTTACGAGTGTATAAGGTGGGGGGGGGGGAGTTAATTTCACATCACATGCACAATACTTGTGACTCAGACGGACCCTACCTTGTAATCACATTTCTCTTGAAAATGTGATACGACTTAAATACATTGTACTTGTTCTGTTTGTATTATTTATTTGTGGTAAATTTGATTGTGTAAATGTTGATATGGCTAATAAGTGTTACACAATATAACTTCTCTTATCTTGTTCCTTACAAATACTATTATTTGCCAAGGCTGGGGAGATCTATATTCAGTGAGTGATCAATGATTTCCAGAGAAGTTTAATGGTGGATTAAAACAAGCGGAAGTATCATCGCCTAAGTTCAAATAATGTTGCGTGGACAAGGGAGTTCACTCGCTTTATATGATAAAATACTCTCATTATTACCACCAAATGCAACGTCATGAACTAAAGCAGATTCTGGGGCTTCTTGATGTCCCTCATCATCGAATGTGTAATAAATGACATGTTGTGGCTTGGGTGTCAAATGTTTTGGCAGACATCTCAATATTAAGCATTAAATTGCCACGTGGAATGAACACAAATATCCCACGACTTAATTATGGCATTCGATGACTCTCTGCTCCTTGTATGAGCTTCAATTCACCTTTGACACAGCTTGAGAGCATCATCACCAGGAAGTGCAGGACCTCCAGTGTTCACGATCGTGAATCATGGGAGTGGAGTGGTCAAGCAGTGGCTAGCACACTGCGCTATCAATCCAGTGACCCGAGTTTAATTCTGGACGGTGGCTAACATCTCTGTGAGAGATATCTGATCTGGTTCCTAGATTTCCCCCCTCACCATCGAACATGGTATGGGGAGACCTTGATCTAGCAGTGGATTGATAAAGGGCCATAAAAACATCACCTTTTTCTCGTGAAAACAAAAGATATGGCTTGTAAGCACTCTATAACCAGTTGACATTGACCATTTTTACTTGTATATATATTGTATACGCAAGCATTGTTTAGCAGTCCGCACACTAGACTTTGGGTCATTTTATTAGTAAATAAGTCTTTCAGTCAATCATGCCTCTAGCACATAATTCCAGTGCCTTCTGCAATGGAATATTTACCCATTTCCTTAGTTGGCATGTGGGAGGAAACATTCCATCGAGTAAGCTCAATATAATATAATTCAGCCACCAATGTTCTGCAATGTCATCTACTGGCCACCTCATTGCTCTGAGGGCAAGTGTTTTACATGCATGATCTTTTCAGTGCAACATACCAATTTCACCTCCAAAATGCTGAATTATGGGTTTGTGCCACCAATTTAAAATTGTATTCCCAATTCACAGAGTTGTCTATAAAATAAGTTGGTACATCATGGACAACTTGAGTCATTTAATTATAGTTATGGCTCATAGATGTGTTTTTGTCGTGTATTTAATTTTGTATGTAACTAATGAAATAGGATATATTCCTTAAATTTGGATATACTTTTATTAAGTCCCTCACACCTATATACCTAAACAGATGTTGCCTATTTTCACAATTGAATACTACAATGGAATATTACTCGTCCCAGAGAGACAATTTCTCAAGATATGACCCATTTTCTTAATGCTCCAGACAAAAGAGTTCATTCCATCTGGCCAGGGTGAGAAATTATGACTTTTTAAAAGTATCACATGACATTAGTAACTGCGATGCCCTCTCTATCTTCATATTGCTCGATCGGTTTTCATTATTAAATCATGAGTGGTCACAGAAAGAACTATTGACCTCCATTCTCTGCTCCATAATGATAGAATTAACACATACTGTTGTTGCCAAATTGCATGCTACTGTATATATTTGAATTACATTCATGGCTTTGTTTGCGAACAGAGCTGATACAGACGGAGATGAACTATGTGAGGACACTGCGTATCCTGTCCGAGGTGTACCGGAAAGGCCTTCAGAACGATGTGCAGCTAGATCAAGTTGTGGTGGATCGTATCTTCCCCCGGCTTGATGAGCTCAATTCATTTCACACGCAATTCCTAGACACCCTGTTGACCCGTCAGAAGGACAGCCTGCAGCCAGACAGCCAGCAAAACTTTGTCATTCATCACATCGGAGACCTTCTGCTCGAACAGGTTTGTCATTTATCGCATCAGAATTATTATCAGTTGAACTTTAAGTATCATTTGAAAGTATATTCAATGTATGCAATCAGATGTTCAAGAATATAGCATGTTGTACAGACATACATAGATAATATATGACTACTACAGTTTACCAATGACCTGGAAAATTTGCAATAAATACTCAGTGAATATATGGGCCATAGTAAGTGAGTTTTTGTTGAAGATTAACTTTGTTTGGTGGCACCGGTTGTACAGAAAACAGGATGATTTCCTTAAAAATCCATCGCTTGCGAAATGAAATATCAAAAGTGTATTTGTAGCTCTAATTTGACTTAAGCTGTAATTTGTTATGCTCTGCTGTTCATAATGATGCATTCACATTTAATGCCGAGGAATCGATAGCATTAAGGGACATCAGAAATTGGAAGGTAATCTCAAAACAATGGTTTATGAGGACTTATATAGTGTATTGTGTTTTATTAATTGCAGTTTAGTAATCAGAGGAGTCAATTTTTGTGTTTTTGCACAGTTTACAGGTGATCTGGGTGTGAAGATGAAGGATTTGTATGGGGCCTTCTGCAGTAAACAGAGTGAGTCTGTCAGTAATTTCAAAGAACTTCTGACCAAAGATAAGAAGATGCAGATTTTCGTGCGGGTACGTGCTGTCTTTGTGAAATTGAAATTCCACACGATATACACGAGTCACATGTATTGCATTTGAATAAACGTTGCTCATCTTACGTTTTGTAATTTAGTTTCAATTTAACATGGTTGATTATTGACCTAGGACATGACAAAACTACTGTGAGCTGACATGTTTGGCTGGCGACTGTGCCCCATGCAGAAGCAGAGTAAGAATCCACAAGTGCGGCGGAAGGGCTTCCTGGAGTGCGTGCTTCTCGTTACGCAGCGAATCACCAAGTACCCTCCACTCCTCGATCGTATTCTCAAGTACACAAAAGGTGCATGACTGTCACGTGATGACATCGAGGCTTGCCGACTTTTCCCATTTCCAAAATAATATACAAGTTGGGAACAGGTTGGTGGGGAGTAAGGCATGGAGAAATCTGTCGTAGTGCAAACATTTCACGGGGCAAACGTGCCAATAAACAGACTTTTGACATCTGGGTTGGAAGCATTGAGTGGACACTGTACGGCAAGGTTGAAAACCAGTAAATCTTATCATATGACCGGATGCTTGGCAACCCTGTATGAAAGAAGAAAATACAGAGATGCTAATATGTTACATTATAACCAGAACATCGCACAGGATACACTTTATTATTTAGAGGTGATGGTATACATGGTTGAAGCCATAATCTAGTTGTTGCAGAAGAGCAAAGCCGGGGAAGTAAATAACAAAGATGTGCATGTTAACATTTTGCCCCAGTGAAGTTTTAAGATTCCCATAATGTGACATTATTGCATTTTACAAAAGAGATTAATCGTATCGCAACTACTTTGGGAAGAATTGAAAGCAGCTGTAGTGGAGTGAGTGGCAGATGTTCTAGATCCTACAGTCAAAAATCCATCTGCATGGATAATTTTTTTTTTAGTCCTTTGTGCCTTACACAGAGCACGTGTGCCCTGCTCTATTCATTGCCCCATGTCCTGCTGTCATAGTTCATATTTGTTATGTAGCAAATTTGCAAACAAAGCTTACCTTTGTCATTTGGTGAAGATATCATGTGTGGTCATATGAAGAGGCCATATAGAAGCGGTACATGAAACCGCAATTGCGTTGGGAAATGTTGTACAGTCTCATCAGTTACGTGACTTGGTATGGACATGACACCCAGAGGCTTTGGAACGCCTTCCAGTTCAGAACGTTGCAGACTAAAATAAGTTTTCATCTTCCCTGTCGCGATATGTGGGAGAGAGTTGTCTGTGGATGGGGATGGAGGAAAGCATAGCAAGAAGAGAAATGTGTGGGGCGTTAGAGCAGTGTGGAGGAGATTACTTAGTTCAAGTGGATACAAGAATTTAAATTATGGACAACTGAAGTACTATTATTCCAGCATTTTCTTAACACTTGTAAAGCTCTGCTGGCTATGGTGATCCACAATATTAAAGGAGTGGTGGGTAGATTTGGGCGACACAGCCACTTAGAGGGCAATTAAGTGCCTGGAGGGACAGCATGGCCGTTAAGTGCCTGTCTAATTTGAGTGCTATCCCATTGCTCAAAATGAAATCGACCGAACAGGCATATACGTATTTAGGTAGCCTGTCCGGTTTACCCCACATTTTTTGTGAGGTTTTACTTATATAAAATTTACGAATTGAAGTTGTCATGCATAAAAATTTTTTTTTTTATCTACTTCATATGTAATTATTTTTCTCCATGCCCTGTTTTGTCTCACAGAGGGCATCTCGGAGCATATGCACCTGACACGTGCGGTGTCCTCGCTTCGTGCCATCCTGAGCAATGTGGATGAGCAGGTCAGCCAATACCGCAAGCAGCAGCGTCTAGAGGAGCTGGTTGGGCGCATCGAGGCCAAGGCGCACACAACCTTCAAGAGTGGCCTTCCCTTCAATCGCGATGACATGCTCACCAATGAGCTGATCCATGACGGACCACTGGTGGGAAAGATGGCTCCAGGCCGCACAAAAGGTACACTGACACTTCCTAACTTTAGGCTTGTATCTGTGTCGATTCACCGATTAAAAATATATTTACTCTTAGGATAAATGCCTAGATTAAATTATTTGCATTCGTTTATTTAATTGGGTCATGCAAACCCTGCAACCACTATCGGCAGCTCACTCACTCCGAGTAAAAATGATGTGTATTTCACTCGGATTCACACCACATCACGAATTAATTGGGTTGCAAAGGGAGAGTTATTACAGACGATTCCTGCTTTGTTACCAATCTGTGGTTGATTATTGTACGTTCTGTCCATTATAATACACCAGTTGTGGATAAAACAGATCTCGTATAATTTAAGGTGGTGCACAAAAAGTCATAAAACAGTGGTTTGTAGTACATGAACAGCATGAAACTTTGAAAATGTTATAATGTATTATTTTAGGCATTTTTACTTTGATGGTTACAATACTTTTGCAAATAATTTTCATGTAAAAAATAATTCACGGTTCAACTTTTGTCACCGAAGAAGCGGTTCATCCTTTCCCAGAGGGGGTGATCAGACCAATTGTGGACAGGATTAATCACATAATTATTAGCTCGTTGGATTGTGTCTCTGTAATGTGTAGGTTGCTTAAAATCATACTATATCTTAGTTTAATTTTCCTTTGGAATTACTCTTTTTTTTCTCTAATTGAATTGATTTCAAATATTGTTTTGTTTTTAGGTTTTATGTCTAGGCAGTTACATTTGCTGTATTTACTGTTGAACTGAGTTAACTGTAATCATTCTATTTCCATTGTTAAATTTGTATGATTTACAGTTTACATAAACTTAATTACATATTGGCTTGTATATATTTAAATGATTTGCATATTTATAGTGACTTTGAGCGTTTGTTTTTTTGTTTTGAATATTATTTAATGCTTTTCATCAGTTTATTAAAAGCTATTCTGGAAAGGGTGCTATATAAATCCTAAATAGAATTCTTCTCAAATCTCCACAGCAAAGGAGTTGGGTTTTCAATGGTCGCTTGCCTAATTAAAGTTCTTATGTCTCTTACAGATATCCATGCTGTGCTGCTGAAGGATTGCTTGATCTTCTTGCAAGAGAAAGACCAGAAATACGTCTTTGCGTCACTGGTACATACTGTTATAATGATGTTATTGTTGTGTATGTGCGTACCAGTGGCCGATTTAGCTCAATTTAGTACCTGGTTCAGTATGTAAAGATCACCACTCGGAAAACAAAGCCAACCTGTCGTGGTGCTGGCCACCCACCCACTTTTGCGCCATGCCGGCCTTCATAGGTGCTCACTAACAGCACTTGCCCCAAAAGTCTTGTTAAGGCTATATAGGGGATCTTGATCTCTGACTTTAAATGTGTTAATTGGGAGCAGTGGTTCTTTAACACCAACATTCAGTGTTACATTCTTGGTCATGCTTATTTGCAGTCAAACCTAATTCATAAAACTGGCTTAGGTCTTCTTCTTGAGTTATCTGCCTAAATAGAGGTTCTTGGCTGCAAGCCTTCTCCATCCAGTGTCAACTTGTGATTTTTTTTATTTCCCAAAACTTCTCACTTTGATCTCATCTCATGGACCTCCACGAGGTACTCAACCTATATTGAGTGCTCAGCATTAGCACCTGGGAATAAAACTTCTGAAATGGTGCTGGACCCACCATGCTCTCGTGTATAACCGTGCCATCCTTATATAAATATCACATCCATATGTTTGCTTCAGAATATATATTAATTTTAACACCATAAATCTTGCTTTGTATAAAGAGATGCAACTTTGACATACGATATATATTATAGCTCAGCATAGTTAATTGCACCGTTCGCGTTTGATTGATTCTTATGAGCCACAAATTCGTAGAAGTTGGCCAAGTGAGCTGTGCTGCATGACATAAAAATGTGCTTTGCACGTGCTTATACAATTTTCCAGTACATGTGTGTCTACAACACTGGTGTTGGGGGGATATCCTTGTGAACTCGCCAAGATATTTTGCCGTTAACTGCACAGGATCAAATGCCAGCGGCCATCTCTCTCCAAAAGCTGCTCGTGCGGCCAATGGCAAACCAAAGCTGTGGGCTCTTCCTCATCAACACAACACCTCCAGAACCTCGGATGTTTGAGGTTTTTGCCAACAAGCGGGATGTGAGAAACAAGTGGTACACTCTGCTACGGCAGGCTGTTGACAGGTGAGAACGACTGAAAAGGCATGACACACGTTAGTCAAGGGCCACGTCTTTGACAAAAAGAATACTGGCACAACACCAGTGTTGGGTGTCTGGGCGGAAAGGGTAGTGGTTAAAAATACCTTTGTGCAGCATGATGCATTCTTAATACAGGTTTTTTTGGGTTGTATCACATTAAAAAGGATGCATTCTCATGTATTTCAATGGACTGAAAGAAATATGTATTAGAACTTGCAATTGATGCTATGATACTGCCATCGTGTAATGGTTTATACACAGGACTTGCAATCTATAAGTCCCCATTCGATCTCCTGCTGTGGCAGCTGAAACAACGGACACGTTTCTTATATCCATCTTTCTGTCCACCGGCAGTATAAATGGGTACATCACAGTTAGTTGATCAGCAGGTCAATTAACCGATCAAATATCTGATCAGCATGGAAGAGAAGGCCAAATACCCTATAGTGAAGGACCTTAAACCAACAATGGCATGAGCATTTGCAGGGCTGCATATTTACCCTTTTAACTAAAAAAAACCCATTACAATTAATGCTTTTTTTCAGGTGCACTTTGAAGAGTAAAGATTATAACGCAGAAATGCCACCAAAAGACTTTCAAGGTAACATTTGACGTAGTCAACTTTTAATGCACACTATACATGTTTTATTTAAGCTTTAATGGTTAAACAACAAAATTATTTCTTACTCTTGACTGAAAATACATTTCCTTATCCACATAAACGAACATTACAGAGTTACTTAAAAATATGCGATCTAACATTTCAGATAGTGGTCATTGCCTTAAGTGAATTTATTAAGTTAATACACATCACCCCATTTCCCGTTGAGGTTATTAGTATTTGAATAAATCCTTGGTCATCCTATTAACCATATTTACAACTCTCAATTGAAACTACAGGGTGATCTAAAGGTTATCAACCATTTTAAAGAATTATAATTGGACTTAATTTTAAGCTGTATAAATGAAATGTTGGGCACATTCCTTATATATTTGAGTTTATTTAAACCGTCAAGATTTTAGTAATCCTTGGCAGCACATAACTGAAGGATTTAAAAATATCACACTTAATATGTTTATGAACACTTGAGACGCTCTCAAATCTCAGCATGATCAGTGTGAACATGTAGAAGAATGGCACTCAAGACAATATCATCATGTTACTAAGTATATGTGTGTGCATGAACAGTTATATTGACCTAACTCAAAATACTGACAATTCAATCTTGATGCTTGATATCTTTATGAACACCCTGTGTAAGATCTCTGCAAGAAGTCCAATTGACCAACAAGTAAAATATATCGTCGGTACAGAAAACTAAATAAAAAATGAAATTGTCTCAGGCTGCTGTGTATTACGTGTATGTCTGTATTTATTGCAGAGAGCATGGAACGCTTGGTGATGCAAGAGCGTGTGCCAGGTGAGAGGCCACGGTCCTGGGCGAAGGTGTCATCGCCAACTGAGGTCATGGGGGACAGCCGTGTGAGGCTGTCCTCTGACAACGAGGCGTTGAGGGGTAGAAATCCAGGTATTGGGCCTCTGCTGCTCTACATGCCACAAGCATCTTTTTCAGACGATACTTTTATTATGTATTGGCAGATCTATGCTGCTGTTGCAAGTTAAAAGTGACATGTGCGTGCATATAACCGTAACATGAAATTGCTTCTGTACCACGTACTGTATACACAATACAAAACATTAGAAGTGGAAGTGCATTAATTGAAAAGAAAACCACCTATCCATCTGTATATTGTATGCTGAACTTCTATCGCAACCATGTTTATTGGAGATCGTTATAGCTTGTTCTATTAGAAACTATGCGGCACAGAAGACACTGGTCTCATGCTCATCGGACTCATTATAAAACCACAGCAGAGACTGCATTTACAACAAAGCAACAATTAATAGTGTGTTGCTTGTGTGTATACAAATGATATAACTTTTTTAAACATACCACCCTAACCTTGCCAATTGTTTGACCATTTGAGACTCGGTGATAAGTGCTTGTATAATGATGCCAGCCCTGGTCTGTTATGTTGTAAAAGCTGGGAATGGCAAATGTTGACCTTTAATGTTGGCAAGAAATATTTTTCTTACAAAAAACGTTTTGTTTTTCTTTTATACTGCATATATCGCTACATAATACCTCTGATCTGATTCCACTAGTGCAGTTGCAACATGCTGAATGTAATTTGACATCGTGTTCAAAACCACTGGTCTTCCTCTGGTTCTGTAGTGTTACTGACCTGAAAGCATTTAATATTCACCTAATGTCAGCAAGCAAAGTCAATGAGCCACTGTGGTTTTGTGTTGTCATCCATTTATATTTATCGCAGAGGTGGTATACACCATCACGTTCTGTATGGCATGATGTAGAGTGCGTCATATCTCGATGTGCCAATAATTTCTCTGTCACCAATTTACCATGGACTGAATACATTTCATACTTGAAAGTGGCATTTTTACTGTCACAGAGGAAAATCTCCACCATAGCTGCAACAGCATGGGGAAAACAAAGTGTTTGTGTGCTGACAACCTTGTCTTTTAATTTTTACTATTAAAAGAATGTAATATATCTCTGAGTTGATTGATGAGGGAGTTGTGGATGAGCGACGTAATGTATATACAATATATGCACTTAAATGCAGAACAAATTTTCTTTGGCCACATTGCCAAGATATGAGAAACTCAATTTGATGTGATCGTTTATATTATATTTAGAATGTCTGTGTTCTATAAAAAAAAGTGTCTTAAAGTGTTTTATTCTCATTCTAGATCCAGTACCAACTGATACCAACACAAACCTATCTAAGGCCATGGAAAATCTTGAATATGAAGAGGTAACGTTCCTGATTTATTCATGAAGTAATCCTTTCTTTGTAATTAAATTTCTTCAGAACAGTTATAGATAATTCCAGTGTGTAAAAAAAGTACCCATTGGTCTTTTATCAGCTTCAGTCAAAAACGATTAAGCAATATCATCCTGTCAAATGATGTGTTCCATGCTTTGAACCTGACCTTGATCATCGATACTGTCTGTCGGTATCGTCTTTAGGATGTGGAGCTGATCGATTCGTACGTTCGTGGACCAAGTGATGGTTCAAATGATTTTCTGGCGGAGTCAATGGAGGAGCTTTCAAACAAAACCAAGAAGGAGCTTCTCCTTGGAGCCAGTAAGGATGCAACTTGGCAACAACTAGCCCAGGAAGACCAAGAAACAGTTGCAGGTTCAGCAGTTGAGGCAAAATTTAGAGAGGTGCCAAGTGACCCTGTATCTGATTACACTATACCATTACGCCCAACAGTAGATCAGAGCTCCCAAACGACTGATTCGGAAGAGACAAAGCAAGAAAATAGCTTCGATGTGTCTGAAGCATTCTTAAAAGAAAACTGGACTAAACTACAAAAAGAACAAAAAATACTTGATGAAGAAAAAGCAAAGGTTGAAGAAGAGAAAGTAAAACTGGCAAATAAATTAGAAAGATTGAGGCTGGAAGAGGCCAAAGTTGATCAGTTTGCTGTGGAACTGCAGGAGCAAAGGACATTGCTTGCTATTGAGAGGGAATGTATTCGGAATGAACGCACTGTGCTGGAGAAAAAAATAGCCAAGTTGAAAGAGGACCCTTCCTGTAAGGTGATACACTTTCTGGAAAAGAAGGCACTTGAGAGTGACAATACTGGTTGGCAACAAGATCTGATGAAACTTATTCATCGCCAATACAATCTTAAGGTGGTTACAAAAGATGAAGGTACAGAAAGTGACATGGATAATGGCAAAGGTGCCGAAAAAGAGGATAACAGTTCTATTATGATTTTTAATGTTGAAGAAAGTGAAGAAAAGCGTGAGGATGTCGATGTTGAAGAGAATACAGTGGAGACATGTCAGAATGAGAATCAGACAGAAGTAAGTAAAGATCCCGGTAAAGTAGAACAAGTAAGTGAACTAAAATTGGAAGTGGATGAAGATGCAATAGACATGTTTGAGATGGAATTGGCAGTAAATGAAGGAAAGAGTTTGGAATCAACTGACACACACACAGTAGAAATAGCCATATTAAAAGAGGATGCTATTGAAAATGACATGAAAGAAATTATTTTGGAAGGTGAAAGAGGCACCGAGTCTCAGCAACTCGAGTCAGAAGTAGAAAATGAAATAAAAAAGAACACGATTGCAGATCTTTTGATATTAGAACAGGAAACAGAGCCAGTGTCAAATTTATTGCGGCACGTAAGTGAGAAGGTGGCTGCAGAAAATGGATGTGGAGATTCTGCTGGAATGTGTGCAGAATATGCAGCAGAAACTGAATGTGATCAGATGTTGTGTGCACAAGTAACAGAAGACACTACGAGTGAGGTTTTGTCAGCAGAGGTATTTGAGCTTGAAATTGAGTCTTCAGTAAAAAAACAGGAAGTGACCAGAAGCACATTCCGCCCAGATGGCTTTTTAAAAAAGAGAAATTCAGAAATACGTGGTAAAGGGTCACAGTCAAGTGATCAGACCTGTGATCAGCTAAATGAGGAGGAAGGGCAAATAAACAGAGATGCAGAAGAGCTGGAGACACACACGGAAGATCATAGTTTGTTCAATCCTGAGGAAGAATTGCTTCAGGACTTTGAGTCTTGTCAACCTACTATGCCAGAAGCGCATTGTCAGCCTACAATAAAAGCTGAACTTGATATATTCGGCGACTCAACCTCTGACGCCATGCATGAAACTGTCACAGAAGACATCAGTGTGAACACTAAAGAGACGAAGGAAAATCTGTCTGACTTTGACACCATTGAGACAGACCAGGATGACAGGAATAATCAGTCGTCAGAAGCTTCAGAAAGTCTGGTAGTTGAAGAAAAAGGGTCTGATGTCGACAATTGTACGATTGCGAGTAAAAACAAAGACGCCACGGAATCAGCAGGAGTACGGCCAACAGACCAAGGTGATGAATCGAACATATCTGTGACTCTGAACCAAAGTGAACAAACAGAGCTTGAGCCTCGTGCTGCGGATATATCACCAGTTGATGGTGATTTTGTAAAAGGGTTGGTGGATCAGGATGGAATGTACTGTACAGGTAAGCACACTGCTAGACATTTGTATTATTATGTAAAAAAACAAATTTTTAATTGATATATAATCTTGTTGAGACAATGATGTTCCTCTCTTGCACGTCTTTTTTCACGCGTAAATATTGCTGGGAACCACTTAGAATGTTCAATGTTTGCGACAAGTGCTGTTGCCAATGTCATCATTGATATTGCTTACATTTAACCAGGTAGCCTTTTGTGACCAATATGATTCATAGTTGATTTGTTGGGTCTGATTTGTACGAATAAAATGCAGGCATTAACGTTGCCTTCTAACTTCTAACAAAAATCGTTAGGCTCCATTCCATTGCCTGTGATATTGGTCATTGCATTTGTGTAATTAAATGAATATATTTAAAATAATCATGTCATACATGAAACAATGGGTGTATTATATATTGAGAGTGATGTTGAAAAGCATGCTGTTAATTGCCCTTGTTGTCACCTGTTTTCAGATGCAGAAAGTCCAAGTGCAGATTCAGTCGTTGCTGAACTGGCACAGAGTTTGGATCACCTTTCCCTCCTAGATTGTAGCCAACAGACATACCTTTAGAAACATTGCCTGCTTGACAATGATATTGGGTTTCACAAGTTATATGCATATAGTTTCCAGCCTTATCCTATACCCATCTGTGCATTTTTATATTAACTTGCCATGTTTATTCTACATCACATGCAACATATGTTATGGGGTGACTTATGTCAAGTCTGTTGACTGCATTTGTTCTTTTGATGAACACGTTTGTATTTTTTAGAAATATTAATGATATATGTAAAAACTTAAAATGTTGTTTTTAAATGCTGTACTATACACTTCCCATCATATAACACTGTGGTAAGATGTTTTGAGTCCTAAAAAAATAATCAAATAATTTTGGTTACTCTATGGAATCAATTACAACTAGCGGTGATAGACTTGTTGGTTTGCACTCGTAAGATGCACTTGTTTGTAAGAAATATGTATGAAAGAAATATGAATGGTTGAAGCATGATATGTAAATCCACAGAAAAGTAATTACTTGAGGGGCTTTAGAAGTAATGGATAACTTGTACAAACACTAGATCAAATGTTTTGTTACATAATACAGATTAGTGTGGAGTTGATTTATGGAAATGTTTGGGGTTTTTTTTTGCTTTTGAGGGTAATTGCAGACAGCATCTCTATATTAAAACGATTACTGGTGTTGCACACCATTATCTCCCATTTAAAATTAAGATTTTGTACAAACAGTATGAAATAGTAATGTGGACAAAACAGCAATAATTAATGTATTATTGTTGATGGGACATAAGAGCCAGCGGTCTGTTCTGGTACTGAAAATCACTTCAGTACCATTGCATTCTGTGTAATTGGATACTGTAATTGCTTGTGGTTTTGTATGTACATTGATAATGTCTGAGGTCTTGGACATATTGTCTTGTACAAAACATGTATAAACGCCTTTTCATCCCATGTTTTATATTTTGTAAAAATGAAAAATTCTTTATATGACAAACCACTTTATTGTCTTTTTTAAGTATTTTTGTTGAGTATTTATATAATTTTTGCTTAATTTTTCTCACATACCAAGTAATTTTTCTGGGTAAAGTTTGAAACTATCAATCTGAAGTGTCTTGCAATTCTACACGTTCCTTTCGAGTTATAATTTCACAACATGAAACCATAACATTCTTAAGGATACACAGTGAATTAGCATAGGGTAAGTAATATATAAACGGATAATACAAAGCAATACAGCTTATCCATTTTTCTTAAATCTTAAAGCTCAAAACAGATTTTCAGAGGATATTCTTTAAACCAATATTTCAAGGCTATGCAGAGATCATTCAGTTACAATTCATTAATGACAACAGCTCTGTTAATTTTGATTTAAAGCTTTCGTGACTGCAGGGATTCATATTCTTGGTTCTTTCGCTAAAGTAACACAGAAGGGAAATGTGACTTTACCGAAAGAACCAAGAATATGAAGCTCTGTTAATGTAGGTCTTTCTGTACAAATATATGAGCTGTTGCACGGCTACTGGTTTGTTGGATTCTATTATATTTTATACGGAATGTACACTGATGCCGTGTTAATGTACACCAACAGTATACCATCTTCCATTGAAACGTAACACTGAATTATATTCTATGCATTTCCAGAAATGGCGAGTTGGGATCATTGGCTCCAACGGGTAACTAAAAATTACACATGGAACTTAAATCCAATTATCCAATACATAACGACCATACATATGTTGCTTGCTGAGAAGTAACTCATTTGGTGGAGCAGCAATTCTCCATGTATCATGAACTTAAATCTGGCCAGGTCAATATCTTATCAATCTGAGCTCATTACAAATTATTACCATTTGGAGGGAAACTCATACGTTGCAGTTCAACATACATAATGTGCCCTGACATGGAAACAGTTTCCCCGCATATGGCTTGGAGCCATAGTTAAGATGAGCATCACCAACATTTCTCCAGAACTTGGGGGTAATGTTGACTTCTAATACAGTGTCACTTAGCTATAGTTGCCAACTTAGTTTGATGGAAACTGCAAAACCTTGCAGTAACAGTTATCAGGGATTATGCATAAACATCACACCAATGGAAAGTGTATCGAATCATTGCTGAGTTTTAGGATATAATTAGTTTTTACTCATTGATGGTGCTGTGCAATTGCCTCTGTGCTTTTTGGACTTTTCTCCGTGTGACTCCTTTTTTAAAGTTCAAGGACACTTCATCTCATATCTTCAGCCGATCAACATTTATTTAAATTAATCTACATTGGAGACTCAAAACTCTCAGGCAAAAAGAAAAATACCAAATGAAAACATGTTTTTGCACACATCACTATCTTAATAAAAAATTTTTTAAAAAGCTTGTCCAATATTTTCAACAGACCTAAAATTGTTTACATATGAAAACTGTATTTAGTTAAAGCTAAACTTAAATTAGTGTTTATATTACATTAAAGTCTAACAGATTTCATAATATTGTACAGTAAACATGTATGATAATGTAACTCCCCTTTTCTAGTGACTGCATGGTTTTCCTCATGATGCCTATTGACTTGATTTGAAGCTTTCGTGACTGCAGGAATCCATACTCTCTGGTTCTTTCGGTAAAGTCACGTAGATAGAAAAAATAATACAATAAAAGAAAACACGACGTTTCGGGTCGCAACACAAGCGTCCCCACAAACCCTCCCCCCCTCTCCCCTGCGAACTCCCACAGCCAAACTCCTTCCCCCCCTTACCTCCCGTGCCTATATAAAGCCACAACAGCAGATCATTTTTCCACACCTGAAGACGGACGCTTGTGTTGTGACCGAAGCCTATTTTTTTCTTATCTACGTGACTTTTTACCGAAAGATCCAGAGAGTATCCCTATTGACTGTTGATGCTGTTTAGACTTGTGGCAGAAGGGGCATCAGCACTTTCCATACATAAAGTACTGTAACAGAGTAATTCCCTGCTGGCCAGGTAATACACGTTCTGTCATTGAACTCCCACTCAAGTCGTTGAAGCTGTGTGGGTACATGTGTAAGGTCATGCAAATCCTAGTGTCCAATCATGGGCGTTTCTGACGTTGATCTTGAGCAGTGCAAGTGGTTAATCAACCACGAGTTGATTTTTGGATTATTCCAAATCATTAAACAACTAAAAACTTGCCACTAATGTGTCATGCACTGTATGTAGATGTAGTTATCAGCAATGTACGTATTCTGTTAAATAACTGATCACTCGTGAAATATCCTCTGTTAAGTGCCTCTGTGCTCTTTGTCACAGACTCTTTGCTGTGTAACAAGTGAACATGGGTGTTCAAATAAAGTACATTTTGGAACGAAAAATAATCCTACTTTTACATGTACTTTGCACAGTATGTTCTGGTAATTGCAGCACTCATGAATGGCATAGTTGCAAGGTGGCTTAATTACGTAGACGTTACATTTTGTACTCTATTAAAGTGTTTACATATGTTACAACACACATTAAATATATTCCTTGACATCGTTTTAAGAACGAAATATCTGTTTTAAAATTGACTTTATCGACATGTCCTCGTGAAGCACGTACACCATCCTAAAACAATATCTGCCAATAGCCATTTTATCACGAGATAATAGTGAATAGTCAAAGAGCAAAAGTTCAAACTATTCCAATGAGGCAGGTTTCATGAATGTGAAATGAAAAATAGATTACTTAATCTTGGTTTTGCATTAAAACGTCAGTCAAGTCTGTTGCAGTAGTTTATATTTCTTCACGTATAAATGGCTACGACTGTGCGATATAAAGGATAGACACTCACGGCAGCCTCACAGACGTGAAACTCACGTGTGGGATATTGTTCAATAAAATGTAAATTGATCCAATCATGCAGGAAAATATTCACTACTTACGTGGTCAAAGCTAATTAGAGTTCTAAAAAAAAAACTCATCCAAACGTGTTGCAGTCACCCACGAGCACCCATTAGATCACATACCCAAATGCAATGTGGGTAATGGATGAGGACGCACAGTATATTTGGTAGAGACGAGCCTTCTGTCCCATCCAAAGGCATCCAATTGATTCCTAATTACACCCACATCTAGACGGTGAGTTTGCGGCATCTGTTATGGGTAGAACTGCTGAGATGTCACTGCTAATACCCAGGGTTTAAATCCCAGAAACTTCCATAACTAAACTGGGTACTCAAATGTAATTAACTGATCGTCTCAGCCCAATCACCATTCCTTAAAAACACATTAAAACGGGTTGGCACTTAATTTTGGTCAGGTGGAGCTCTGAGAATTAAAAATATAACTTTGACTTCCATACGAGGATAATTTCTGTAGCAGGGAAAGTGCTGTACCTATTTATTTTATTTTACCAGGTAAGGCCCACCGAGCAATAGGGCAGTCGATTTACGAAAACAATTAGTTCCTGAGACCCGTTTGTAAGTTGGAACAGTAATGTACCGTATTTAAATGCCCATACAGTGTTATGAAATGTGTTAGTTCAACAAAACAGGGAAACGCAAATATTAAGAAATATTGTACATTTGCATGTGACACTAAAAATATAGTAAAACAAAAAGTAAAGAGATTTTTTTTTTACTTTCGCTTACCTGATGCTGGCTTGTCAGAAGGGGCGCAATAAGTAACCACAATTGCACACACGGGACACGTGCGGACGGACGCAAAGACACGGACGCAAAGACAAGGCACACAGGGCACACAGACACTAACAACGATCCACCTTGCAGCATTCACAGACTTATGGGGCAAGTGTTGTTAGCGAGCAGCGCCTATGAAGGCCGGCAGGGAACACGAGGGGATGAGTGGCCAGCACCACGCCCGGCTGCCTTTGTCCCCCCAGTGGCGATATTTACACACCCCACCAGGTACTCATTTGAGACCGAGTCAACCTAGGGGAAGCGCAGGACCCATTCAGATAATCGTCTGTTGGTCGTGAGCGCGCTAACCGACACACTACTACTACTCACACTTTCACACAAATACTCATTACACTTCAAGGATATCTTAACAAAAGTTCAGCGGTTCAGTTTGCAAGTGTGAGTTTGCGTTTTAAGTCAATAAAAAAATATATTTCATGGAAGCTGGTTCGTAAGTGCGAGTGTTTGTAAGTCAGGTGTTCGATGACCTGTATAGCTCTTTTTCAGAGGCGACCAAGCCACAAATGAAAGCTCAACGAAGTGGCTTATGTGGAAATTTATAGCAACCAAATACTTTAAAAGCATATTTCTAAATGTAAAGGGAAAAAAAACGGAGGACTCGCAGAAAAATGACACCAGGGAGAGACACGCAAAGTCTAAATTTACGGGCAGGGGTCGGGATCGAAGCCACGACCTGTATACCAGGCGAGGTAGTTAATATATCACCACCGTAGCTTCTGTTAACATTTGTGGACCAGCCATATCAGAGGTAGTTCGTGATATCCACTTCTGTGGCTCAATCTTTAACAACGGGTGAAGTTTTGCTCTGCAAGAGGTCCAAACGCATACTTTGGTGGCATGACACCGATAGCACAAGATACAATTGGGGGGGGGGGGATAAATATAATGTAAATCGTATACTCTGCTTATGAAAAAAACATGAGCAACTATGTGGATTATTCCCTATGGCCAATGAATAATAAATGTTAATTTCTAATTGATTTAGCCATTCAGTTGCTTTGTCTGAGAGTTGGTGATTTGCAGACACCTGGGGCAATTTTATGGAAGGGTTGACCCTGAGAAGGACGTTTTTGATGGCCTCAACAGTTGCTCCTCTTACAGGAAGGTCGATGATTGACGTTCGGTCACCGTTTTGATGACATGCGATGAGGTTTTTGCACTTAACAGGGAGGGGCTGTGAATAGTCAG
This sequence comes from Petromyzon marinus, assembly GCF_048934315.1. Taxonomy (NCBI): domain Eukaryota; kingdom Metazoa; phylum Chordata; class Hyperoartia; order Petromyzontiformes; family Petromyzontidae; genus Petromyzon; species Petromyzon marinus. Next base: position 18,828,992 of record NC_133667.1, on the reverse strand, counting down.
TGCCATCTTCCACCCCTATAAGTAATGATTAACCTTGCCACAGGCTCTCCGACAGGCTGGTTCTCCTCTCCGTCGTGTCAACATGTGGGTCGGTCACCAGCGCGGTTGGTTTTAGGGGAAGGGCCCTGAAGTGCCTCTTGAACGACTTTGCATTCCATGCTTCTGGGGTCACAAAGTCCCACCGTCTTCCTCCGGTGTGGACCCCTCACCGGGGTATTGCATTGAGACCGGACCCCTTGTTCACTAGCTCCTATTGTGGAGGCAGGAGCAGGTTTCTTCTTTTGGAGCCGGACAGCGTGAGATGCTGTGATATAAAGATTCAGTTGCCCTGGATGAGGGTACCCGTTCCCTTGGGATAGTCTCGCCAGCTTCAACGCGTTATTGTCCTCTTGTCTGGTACAGAAATGGATCAACATCAGACAACGTCTCGGCTTCTTGTTGGTCTCCTTGGTTGCACGGTCCTCCTTCCTGCCTATTCTGTATGCTTGCACTTTTGAGTCCGGTCAGATGGAAGGGGAGTCTGGAGCCTCAGCTGGGTTTTTTTTCTCTCTTATTTTAGCCTCGCGTTTGTTTTCTGCTTCTTTCATATTTTCTTCGTGCTTTCGGCCTGAGTCGCCCAGCACTTCTGCCGCGTTTTTGAGATTTATGGTGGTTGCCTCCTGCTTATCCAAGCGGTCGTTGATGGATGGTGTCCATCTTGCTATTAAAAAGGGGGGGGGGCATTTTCTTTTGCTCTAATGCCGAATTGGTCAATCTTAGGGTGAATTTCCTGGAGGAGCTGGAAAGCCTCTTCGGTGACCTCGTCAGCTCTGACCTTGTGTGGCCAGGCGAGCGAGCGAGCGGGGAGGTCGCTTTCACCCTCTAACGTGGTGGTCTGTCCGCCGTGAGGCACGAGGGGACGGACTGGGTCTCAGTTTGCGTGGGGAGTCGTCATTCCTGGGATCAGCGACATTGATGTGTGTGGGGAGGAGGGGGCGGGGAGGAGGGGGCGGGGAGGTTGGTTCCAAATTTGCCCAAGAGGTTCTCTTTGGGGGAATCAATAGGCCGGGTGAAACTACAAACACGTTTAGCACGGGTAATAGTGTTCGGTAAGTGGGAAAGTTTGTGGAAGTCCTTGAGAGAGCCGTTCACTTGCGCATGACGTGACGGCTCGCCCCGGAATTGTTAAATAATTATAACTCTTTAACAACGTCACATTCACTATTACAGCAGTATATTATTTTATTACAATAATTTCATTAGTACTTTAATTGTATAATGTTATATAACGATATATTTATCACCAAGACATAACATTGAGAATAACCTTAGTTAATGCAGAAGCACACTGTGGATACTCGGTTCGAAAGGTAAGAACTATCCCAAGTAAAATACGAAATAAAATAAAACCCACAATCCGCTTCCCAGATAACGTGATTGTCTTTCTGTTAATGTGTCACAATTTGGACCTTCTGCTATGATCAGACAGTGGCCATAATTGCCAATAATTAGATGTTAGTTCAGTCTGTGATTGAGTTACGTATTCATGTTGCGTGGTTGACAACCATTTCGTTACATTTAGCCTCTTTACCATATGTATGGATACACAGCGGCTCGCCGCTCCTTTATGAATAACAACGCTACTGTGCACTCATTAATTTGTGTTCCATTGATCTTAGGAGGCAGTGCCCAGGGAAAAAAAACAAAGCGAACAGATAAAGCGTAAAGTAACTGGCTGTCACCAGAGGCGATTGCAGCGAAGCAAACCCGGAGGAAGCTGGAGTGCCTTTGGAAGAAACTGTCGGACTTGCTTACATTATTAAGGCTGGCAGATCGTTCTATGCTTTGCGCGTCAATGAGTCGCCTCACGATCCCCGTTCTCTGTGGCGCATCCTAAAGGGTCTGCTGCACTCCAACCTCCCATCAACTCACCAACCCGCTCTGTGCACAGTGCTTCGAGCGTTTTTTTTTCCAATAAAATAGTGACGAACAAGACGGCACTTTATAACTTTAAGGCAACGCATTCTCCCAGTCTGCCATCTGAGTTTCATCAACCAGGAAGCAATGCAGAATTCGAGGCCCTGGCACCAGTGGCAGAGGTGGCGATGTTCATGGCACGGCCGCCAAATAAGACGTCGCTTTCTCGACTACATCCACACGTCGATTCTCAAATCATGCTCAAATGTGCTTGTGCCGCTGATTGTCCACCTGTCAATTTTTTCATTAAGCGAGGGCTGTTCCCTAGACTTGTTCAAAATGGTGCAAGGTTACTCCACTCCTGAAAACAATTGGCTGGAGCCTTCGTGACCCCGCAAACTATCGCCCAATCTCAAATCGTGAGTACGATTTCAAAGGTCATTGAGCGTGTTTGTCCGAAGTGCTTATTTAGCCATGCCACCGCCACGGGTAGATTCAACCCGTTGCAGTCGGCGTACCGGAAGTTACATAGCACTGCTAAAGATCACTGATGACTTCTACAAAAGCATGGATGACTGGTGCACCGCAGCGTTGGATGGCCTCAATCTCTTAGCCACCTTCGACACGATCGACCATGAGATACTCATCGGGTCGCTAAGGTTAAGGTTCGGTGTATCGGGTACGGCACTGGGGTGGTTTGAGACATATCTACATGGCCGATCACAGTTCGTCAAGCTGGGTAACAAAAAAATAATCGCCTATGCCGTGCCTAGTTGGTGTACTTCAAGGGTCCATTCTCAATCCGTTTCTATCTTCAAGATATGTCTCTCCAACATCAAGTTCCATCAATATACTGACGAAATACAAATGTACACCGCAGCGAAGTCAAAGTTAGATACTGTATGGAGATCCTCAGTAACCTTGAAGTTTGCGCGCGAGCAGTGTACATGTGGTTTGCATGAAACGAAATGCTGCTTAAACAAGGAAAATCGGAGGTTCTGCTGGTTGGTGCTCTGGCTCAGGCAAAAACAATTGTGGGATGTTTCGATTTGAAGCTTTCGTGACTGCAAGGATTCATCAACGCACGTGTTGTGGCCGAAACGTCGTGATAATTTTATTGTGTTATTTTATTATTTTATTCTCATTCTACGTGACTTTACCGAAAGAACCAAGGAAAATTGTGGGATGATCAGGTGTGGCGGTTGCAGACTCCAGGATTCAGTTTCCTACTCGAATAGAGAGCCTCGGGCACCATACTCGACCAGCATATATCGTTCGATAATTACCACATGCAAAATATAGTCAGGTCGTGCAAATTTAATGAGGGCTCTACGATACATTCGGCCATGATTGAGTCATGACATACCCAACGCGGTGGCGTGTAGCATAGCATCGACAACGCTCGATTATTGCAATTCACTACTCTACGCAACGTTTGGCAAAACCATTCATTGGCACGTGTCGTGATGGGTACTGCAAGATCTGACCATGTGCGTCCGGTGCTCGCTTAGCTGTATTGGCTTCCAGTTCTTGGTTCTTTCGGTAAAGTCACGTAGAAGGGAAATAATAAAATTAAAACATAATATATTATATTATAAAATAATAAAAATAAAACAATATATAATATTGTTTTTTATTATTTAAAAAAAATATTTTAAAAAATAAAACAATATAATATTTTAAACTTTTATTATTTTATTATTTCCCTCCTACGTGACTTTACCGAATGGACCAAAAATATGAATCCCTGCAGTCACGAAAGCTGTAAATCGAAATTTGGCTTCCAGTTGTTGAACGGATACATTAGGTCACACTCATTACACATAAAGTGCTTGCCACAAAAGATCCACAATACTTTGCTGGTCTCGTCAAGGAGCATAAACCATCATGCAAACTCCAGTCATCCTCACAGCAGTTTTTGGCTAAGCATCAAACAAAGATGGTCACTGCATTGCGTGCTTTCAGATGCGCGTCTGCGGCCATTTGGAACAATCTTCCTTTTGATATTAGGTAGCCAATGGATTTATGCACTTTTAAATCACGATTAAAAACTACTTTGAGAACTTATTTTGTGTTTAGTTTGTTGTCCTTCCCCCGCACCTCCAATTAGCATGGTTGGCTATGTACGGTGAGAAAGAAGTTCAACATGCATAGATACATGCATGTTATACTCTTTCTCATGGTTCCAGAAATTATCTGGAGTTCCCTGTGGTCATGAACTGGTAGATCAAACAAGAATACACACCTACTATGGAGGCTGCTTTCAAAGCTGTTATTAGTTGATCCACGCTCTTCTGTTTTGGAAAAGTGCTACAAAAAATATTCTTTACATACAAGCTGTGGCACGCTAATGATAAACAATATGTGGACCACCTAGATTAGCCCTCTGATGTTTTTGAGTTATACTACAGCCAACATGCAGGGCAAACCAAGAGTATAACGAAGGTATACAGCACAACCGCGAAAATCTACATAGTAAACAATTTAGATTTCAGTACGGGCAGTCCTCAATTTACGAATGGATTCCGTTTCTGATTCCCGTTCGTAAGTCGAACGGTTCCGTAAGTCGGACTGCAATAATGTACTGTATTTAAATGCCCATACGGCCAGTGTTATGAAATGTGCTACGATTCAACAAAATGGGAAGCATGGTTAACCTCATAAATGAAAAATATATACTATACATTTGCATGTAATACTGTAATAAATACTGTATAGTAAATAAAACAAGATAAAGTTACATAATTAGAAAACATTTCGGTTTTGTTTTCACTTGCCTTGAGTCCTGATTGCTGGCTTATCTATCAGAAGGGGCGTAATGCGTCACCTCAATCACACACACGGGGCGGGGGGGGGGCACGCACACAACGAGGACAAAGATCCCCCGTGTAGCCTTAACAGACTGTGGGGGCAAGTGCTGTTAGCGAGCACCTATGAAGGTCGGCACGGCACACGAGGGGGGTGGGGTGGCCAACACCACGCCCGGCCGCCTTTGTCTCCCCATTGGCAATGTTGACAAATCGCACCAGGTATTTATTTGAAGCTGAGTGGACCTAGGGGAAGCCCATGACCAGTTCAGATATAATCGTAACTGGTGCTGGCCGTGAGCGGGAATCGAACTCGGGTCGGCGGGTTCGTAGCGCAGTGCGCTAACCGCTCTCCGCTATCCTACAGCTCCCACTTACACCCCTGGGCACACGCACGCGTGCGCACACACTGACATTCTCTCACACACGCACGCACACAGCGTTGGTGTACGGTGCTTTTTCTGGAAGATTTTGCTGTTTTTTTTCCTGGATTTTTCTGTTTGCGCGTAGTCACTTCAAGATGTTTTCTTGTTCGTGTTTTTGTTTTTTGTTTGTTGCGGTTGCACCCGATTCAAGAGCCGAATGGCTCACAGGGGCTATACCAAATAAATGAAACTGAAAACCGAAATATGTGCGCGCGCACAAAGACAAGACAAAGATCCCCCGTATAGCCTTTACAGACTGTGCGCACAGGCACACACAAATAGCCACTCCCAGCAGGATTCTGTGACTCGCTACGTCTCGCAGAAGAGGATTTCTCCGCTGAACGGAATAGTTTGACGGTTCGGATCACAAGTGCGGGTTCACATTCTCAAGTCGATGTTAAACAAATTCCTATCGTCTTTGGTTCTTTCGGTAAAGTCACGTAAAATGAGAATAAAATAATAAAATAAAACAATAACATTCTCACGACGTTTTATTCTCATTCTACGTGACTTTACCGAAGGAACCAAAGAAGATGAATCCTTGCAGTCACGAAAGCTTTAAATCGAAATTCCTATCTTATGGGAAGCTGGTTTTGTAAGTGCGCGGGTTCGTAAGTCGAGGACTGTCTATTTACATCCAATCTTAACCATCTTTATACAAAAAAATACCACAGCATGACGTGATTTGGTCGCACCGCTGGGAGCACCACGCATGTACTTACAATGCAACAGGGTCAATATTGACAAGTCAAGTGCCATGCAATCTCAATACTTGTCATTACTATTCATGCTCAGAGGCAATTAAAATTAAATAAGTAAAAAAAAATACATGCTTCACCAATAAAAAAAATATTGTTTTATGTACAGATATAATATGCATTCCTTGCAATCGTTGACAAGAAGTAAGCAGATAAAGGTTTTCCCACATTATTTTGTCCAGTGAAATGTTGGTATACCACGAGAACGTTACTATTGTTCATTTAATCTCTCAGACTCTTCCGTTCTGTTGCTTTGGTATAATCATACCCCAATGATAAAATTGCTTCAGGCCCTTGGAGAGTATTACTTTATATCAGTGGCGTGCGGTGAGGTCAATGGCTGGGGAGGCACTGGCTAGTGTCAGAGCCAGATTCACACACTGAGGGGGGCGTGACCTCACTGAGGGGGGCGTGGCCTCACGGAGGGGGCGTGGCCTCAGATGTGATAGCTGCCTCCCTTGGTGCTTTTTCATTGCAGTTTCATGACGAGACCAGCGAGCCTAAATAGCTTCATACACATACGTGACATACGTTACCTGGAGTATGGAAGGCGAGGACATGAAATGAAGGGGTCTACAAACATTACATTGGTGACATACTGAGATAGTAACAGGCATGCGCTTTTTGCCCGCGCTCCATCCCGTTACTGAGGGGTTGCGCAATCAGAGGGGAGGCTGAGCGCGTCTTTGCCTCACCTCTCGTCTCTTCCTGCAGTATTTGCAGCGAAGCTCCGCAAATTTGGCGATTTTGACTATAAAAATGATTGGAATCGTACAGAAATTACATTTATAACACAGTGGAAAAAATCTTAATATTGATTTTATTTGATTATTTTTTATTCGTAACAGCTATTTGCATTGGAGTATGACAGGTGAGGCTCTGCCGCTGTATATTGCATGGAGTGAATTGCTCATCCTAATTCAGACTTTCTTTGATATGCTCCACAGTTATAATAATGATAAATTACAGCCATCTGTCGATCCACTTCTGGCTGAAGGTCTCCCCACGCCTGTCGCTGTGGTTGGTGAAAGGGAGGGCACTAGGACCTGTTCACTGTAAGTTTCCAATGATGTTATTCGTGGCTGGGAACCAACCCTGGGTCACCTCGTTCTTCACGCAGTCAGTTCAGCACTGCGCCACGGCTCTCCCCTCCCATGATGTTTTAGTATTCTACGTATTAAGTATGATTAAATCCAACTATATGTCAAAAAATACCCGTAACAGAGAAGAAAACCAGGCTTTTGCCATGTAAACTATGTATAGTCATGTACGTGAAAATGTATCTGGCATCATACCAGTTCTCGGGTCCTTGTGGTACCTGCGAATGTATTGTAGAATCCACAGAGAGAAACAACAAAGTTAACCATGCGCAAGCAAACTCTGCAGGACACTCACCCTCAGGTGGTAAGTGATTTTGTGCCAGGAAAAAAGAGACATGGGCCATGCATTACAGGAACATTTGATGCTTTCGTTGACTTGCCATTGCCCTTCTCCATTTATGTGCATAATAAGGCCAACATAAATGTTATTTTACGTGAATTATAAATAAACCTTATGTGATACTGAGTCATTTGTTTTATTTAATGCCTTAGAAGTTCCATTAAACTATGTTATGAGACAGAAAATAGCAAAACGGCCTTTATGATGACACAAAAATTGCATCCTAAATCTTGTTTAAGAGTTCCCATTACGGTGAAATAGAATAATATTAAAACCCTGCACACAAGATGGTGTCTGCAGCTCCCATTCTTGATATTATCATTTACATATTATGCGCAAAAAATGTTCACACACATGACTGTATTACATTATTTAAAAAAAATGAATGCCACTAGCTATTTATAAAACTGTACCGTCTGTACTCATTGTTAATAACAAAAAGCACACGCACACCGTAAATAATGAATATCAGAGGGATAGAGTACAAATTAAAATAGTGGCAGTAAATAAATCATAGGTGATTATATACACACGGACACATTTGTATTCACAACCGTGCAATGCTATTGTAGAGCTCCTGTGTTCAAGGAATGTCGTAAAGTGAGGCTAAAAGTGTGTTGGTGTGCAGGTCATGGAGGGGGAACATGCTGTCACTTGATACCATTACAAAACCCGAGCACTTAGCAGTAATTCTCCATTGTCCGGCCCGAGCGCAGACACGCTGCTGTTGACAAAACATGCCTCGTGTAAAGAAAGCTCACGTTGATATGATTTTGTCCGCCAGGATAAGATGCATTGTATTTTAAGAGCTATTGTCAGGAGTGGCTGGATGCCTTGAGAGTAATGGCTTTGGCAGAGTACCGAGCCAGCCCGTCTGAACGGCTGCGTTCAAATTCTGAACTCCTGCTGAAACACGGTAGAAGGCATTGAGCGAGGTGTGGTGGCATCAACGGCTTTGGCCACGATGACATCTTGATCCTGCTGAAAATAAGCCAGTTGATGGTCTCAGCCTGGGTCAACAATGGAAAGAAGTAGGCATTGAACAATTCACCCTGCAATTGTTACAATTTGTAGTTGTCATTTGGTTAAATATTCTATTATTCGCTTGCCATTGTGTTGCACTTGGCCTGCAGTGTGCACATGAACAAATGACATACAACTTACATAAAATAATTAAATTGTACACAGATTATTTTCTGCATGTATTTGTGACAGCAAAACATGTTTTTTTTTTAAATCTATACGTCATTGCAAGAGTGATAAAAACGCGTGTCATGGTTTACATGCTCAGCTGCGACAGGATATGTTTTAAAATATGGACTAAACTATGAACCCCTCTGCACAAACTGTAAAGGACATTTAAGGAGAGAAGCACCGTGAGCAGCTCTGTAGTGTCATCCCCAGGGATAGTTCCTTGCAAAAGTTGCCACTCTGTTCTCCGTAGGGAAGTCCCAAAATAGGCATTTCTCTGCCAGGTCACATCCTTCTTGTTAGAGAGCACAATTAGGATCTAATTGATTTCAACAAGTGACTAAATGGATAACAGAGAAAGGAATATGAGAGCTATCTTTAAATATGAAACGCAGCGCTATCAAGATAGTGTACCTTCATATTGCCAAGTGTCAATCAGCTGCTAGACGAGGGCCTTTCTGCGCTGTGTGAGTCACGGAAGTAATTTAGTCATACGTCACCACGCTTGTTAGTGTGGCCAAGTGAAGTTGGAGAGTAATCGTGACAGAGTACATTACATTCTGCTGCAGTGTCGTTAGCTTCCCTCCTCATATTTCAAGATTAGACGAGATTGTGCATGTTCTGGGGGATTTGTTCATATGTCACGGTTATTGTAATCTATGTTATGTATATGAAATGTAAGAACATTTTTTGTTATTTGTGATTTTGCACCACTGCCAACACAGTACAGTGTCACCAAATAATGTCATTTACAATTTATTTAATTTGTATATAAGATGTAGAGGAGTCCAACACACGCAAGTGACAGTTTAACACGTTGGCTTTTGCAACCAATATCATCCATAATACAGGTTTTTTTCGGGTTAGATCGCGTAAATATCTGTGGTTAAACCCGCCACCATCCGACACAGCCAATTAGTAAGGTTTGTCACGTATGTTCTGCTGAGTGGAATTTGAAGGTATGTAAAAAGATGAGGCGTGAAGATGGAGGCTTGAGGCGTGAGTGGGTTGTACGTGCCGTGCCGCCCGCAATCATCTCAACGAGCACTGACGCGGCCGCCACCACGTGCTTGTGCCGCTGTATCATCGAGTCGGGTTACTAAATAGGCGCTGTGCTCGGTGAGCAGCGATGCTAATGGTGATGAGACATGATAGGGCTAGTGGGGTTAACTTTCGGTAATGGTGTGGGCGGTTAACAAACACTGCCTGGGTGTGTGGGAAGCAGGTCAGTACACGGCTTGTTCTCCGTGACATTCCCGCACTATGTGACCCTCCTGGCCACAGCGGTGACAGACTACAGTCTTACAAGGACGAGGTGCACCTGCTGTGTGTGCCTCACACAGGCGTCGTCGCCAGACCTTGGATGACCGCCACCAGTTCTGCTGCATCTTCCGCCTGACTCTGCCACCCATGCCACGACATGGGTTGGGCCAATCACCTCCTTGTGGGCCTAGATGTTCCAGGCAACCCACAAGGAGGTGCGCGATTCCTCATCTACTGCCGGCAGCACAATCCTCACCCGGCGGGCAAAATTAATAAGCTGATTAGCTCACCAATAGCACGCCACGGTCTGCCAACTCATGGTTCCAGGAGCTGGCGGCCCTGGAAGTGCTGGGCCATGGTGGATAGGGGGTGATAGACTTCTGCCTGTAATTGCCCCAATATACTGCTTGGAGGGTGTCTGAGTTCTCAGGAATGGCAAAGAATGTCACCAGCACCTAATCTCCTGGCACCATCAGGCAGGGCCTTCAGAACCTCCTCTTCTGTCCAGTTGAGCACCCTGTATGTGGCCTCGAAGCGGCAGACAAACGCTGCCAATGACCACCCATGGTCATGAAATTTTCCACTTGCCCAAGGTGACCAGGGCTGCCTCATTTTCGCTTGCCCGTCATTCCTTGCATTGCAGCGGAAGGCGGCGGTTGGGCAAGTCGCCCCTGGGTTTCCACCGAGCTTGGTGGCTGAACGGTTGACTCTGTCGGTGGGGCCACCTCGCCGCGCAACGGCCGCTGAATCCCCTTGTCGCCGCTGCTTACCTGCTGCTAGCCCATTGCCTCTGGCAATTGGCCGAGTCTCTCCTCCGGCAATTGGCCGAGTCTCTCCTCCAACCAGGACGTCGGCCACGGTTGCGGCGCCAGACGTGGCTGGTCCTGACAGTTGTTGGGTTCCTGCCACCGGCGGGCACTGGCTTTGGCATTTTGGATATATCCTGCTGCTTCCATCAAATGTAGAGTGCAGAGAGGAGTCCAGTACATGGGAGTGGCTTGTTTAAGCCGGTATTCATGTCGACGTGCGTAACACATCGGGAGACAGAACAAAAATGCCTCAAACTTCCATTCCCTGTCCCTTAAAATTTTGTCTCGCTTCATACAGAGGCTGTAAGCTGTGCCACATGCAGAGGCTTTAATTAATTGGGGATCACCTCTCGGCATCCCTTACATATATATATTTTTTACAGAAAAGCTGCCTGTGCATGCACATATCCATACAGCCACGATGTGGTACACAAATTGTGGACTATATTGTAATAATTTATTTGATTTGTTGATTCATGTACAGTAATTTATTGAACCAGGGAAGAACCTGGTTTCTGTATCCAGCCAGATAATACTAAGTGTAAAGCATCCTGGGATACCGTTGTATAAATACAAAATATATTACAACCTAAACTAAATTTTCAGTCAGATAGCACTGAACTTTAAATCACCTGGCATATTGCCTCTGCTGCTTTAATATGGATGTCCCCAATGAACTATCAACAGTACATGGAAAAGCAGGCTAAATAGTCCTGCGCTCAGAACAGAAGTTTAAAACATTATCAGACGAATGTAGACTTATTCCGAAGTTGTTTCTCATTCTGATAACGCATCCTTCGCCCATACTCCATCCATTGCAAGAATCCAGAAGCTTCTTTCAGAGTTGTTTGTTTTATGTTCAGTAGTGACATGCGCTGCTTTGCTTCAACTATCCATTAATTATATAATCCATAAAAAGTCGACCATTCAAATATATCTCTCTTTACCTCAAAATTGCGCATTTAAATTAACAGTCTGCTACTGCTGTCACATTCTCACTTTCTACTGCCACATGTGCCAACACGCTGAATCCCAATGACATAAATGCATAAAGCATGTCTCTCAGGTGCAAATGACTTGTAATTAATTGTGATCCCTGGGTTTCATGGGTATTATTTGATTCCCGATATTCCAATTGTACTATCATGGTGTAAGATATTTCCATTTCGGACTCTCGCAGCTCACAGTGCACCGATATGTGTCAAAGAACAGCACCTGAAAATTAAGTCGCAAATCTACTTTTGAATTCACTTCAATGGGCTTCTTTTATTCCAACTAGAGGCATAAATGATGCTGTATATGGCCTGCATATTGTTTACCGTATTCCAATTAAACAAAATTATATAATTTCAAGAGTTGAAAAAAAAATATGTATCAAGTGAAAAATAAAATGTCATGATGGAAATTATATTTCAGGAATTGGTAACCGAGCAGAGACCAAGATGAAAACACAATTTCCCTCTGTTGAACTACTCTCCTAACCTCGTCTCCCTTGATGAGGACAGGATGTTGTACTTATGGGAATAATATGGGATAATTATACAGAAAAACAGGAAACATAAAGTCAAATAGGTTTAATAAAACGTAATGGTGCTAAATAATGTAAACCTCAAAATGGAATGCTCTTTTGGGGTCATAAGGTTTCAGTCTGAGCTGTTATCACTTCTTTCCTCACAAATCAGAGGTGTGCATACACTGGGGGGAATTGTCTGCAGAAGGACCATTTTCACTGCAGAGGGCAGCCAACCAAAGCATATAATGCAGGAAAACTTGACGCATCATTTGGCAGCATATTCTTGGTTCTTTCGGTAAAGGCACGTAGAAGGGAAACAATAAAATAATAAAAATATAAAACAATACAATTCTCACGACGTTTCGACTGCAACACAAGCAATAACCTGTAGATGAAAACTACACCTGATGATGATTGCTTGTGTTGCAGTCGAAACGTCGTGAGAATTTTGTTGTTTGATATTTTTATTATTTTATTGTTTCCCTTCTACGTGACTTTACCGAAAGAACCAAGAATATGAATCCCTGCAGTCACGAAAGCTTTCAATCAAAATTTGGCAGCATTTAAATATTACTTCCCCTTGTTACTCTTCGGTTCTTTCGGTAAAGTCACGTAGGTAGAAAAATAATAGATCACGACGTTTCGATCGCAACACAAGCAATCGTCATCAGGTGGGACAAACCACAGCAAGTACAAACTGCTGAAGTAGGCGAGAGATCTGCCGTGGCACAAGGTTATATAGTAGGCCTCGGCAGTGGGGGGGGAGAGGAGGTGGGGGGAGAGAGGGGGCGTGGCACGAGGTTATAGAGTAGGCCTCGGTAGTAGTAATAATAATAAAATTTATAACGCGCGCAAAGTTGCGGGTCATTGGAGTAAAATGGTCCACCGCGGCAGCCCGGGTGTTGTTGTGGAGTTCACTTTCTGCCCTGCCTCTCCCCCTTCTCTCTCCCCCCCTACTGCCGAGGCCTACTATATAACCTCGTGCCACGCCCCCTCTCTCCCCCCACCTCCTCTCCCCCCCACTGCCGAGGCCTACTATAAAACCTCGTGCCACGCCCCCTCTCCCCCCCCACCTCCTCTCCCCCCCCACTGCCGAGGCCTACTATATAACCTCGTGCCACGCCCCCTCTCTCCCCCCCACCTCCTCTCCCCCCCCCCACTGCCAAGGCCTACTATATAACCTCGTGCCACGCCCCCTTCTCTCCCCCCACCTCCTCTCCCCCCTACTGCCGAGGCTTACTATATAACCTCGTGCCACGCCCCCTCTCCCCCCCACTGCCGAGGCCTACTATATAACCTCGTGCCACGCCCCCTCTCTCCCCCCACCTCCTCTCCCCCCCTACTGCCGAGGCCTACTATATAACCTCGTGCCACGCCCCCTTCTCTCCCCCCACCTCCTCTCCCCCCCACTGCCGAGGCCTACTATATAACCTCGTGCCACGCCCCCTTCTCTCCCCCCACCTCCTCTCCCCCCTACTGCCGAGGCCTACTATATAACCTCGTGCCACGCCCCCTCTCTCCCCCCACCTCCTCTCCCCCCCACTGCCGAGGCTTACTATATAACCTCGTGCCACGCCCCCTCTCCCCCCCACTGCCGAGGCCTACTATATAACCTCGTGCCACGCCCCCTCTCTCCCCCACTGCCGAGGCCTACTATATAACCTCGTGCCACGCCCCCTCTCTCCCCCCACCTCCTCTCCCCCCCACTGCCGAGGCTTACTATATAACCTCGTGCCACGCCCCCTCTCCCCCCCACTGCCGAGGCCTACTATATAACCTCGTGCCACGCCCCCTCTCTCCCCCCACCTCCTCTCCCCCCCTACTGCCGAGGCCTACTATATAACCTCGTGCCACGGCAGATCTCTCGCCTACTTCAGCAGTTTGTTATTGCTGTGGTTGTCCCACCTGATGACGATTGCTTTTGTTGCGATCGATAAGTCGTGACATATTATGTTTCTACCTACGTGACTTTACCGAAAGAACCAAAGAGTATGGATTCCTGCAGTCACGAAAGCTTCAAAATCAAGATTTCCCTTGTTAGTTTAAGATCGAATAGGTGAACGCGTGCAATTTCATATTTAATGTTTAGTTGTTATTAGTGAGCAAGAGCACCTTTTGATACCATCTTCGCCATCAAAAAACAGCTTTAAGACTACATTTAATACAAACTAACAGACCTCTGTGATATTGTATAATACCTACACATTGACGACTGTAATACATCCTCTGGGATTGTGTAGAGACTTCAACAGGCATCTGTGGAGGTGTTAAAATACAGCTTTACTCTTATTTCAATTTTTTAACACAAGATACGTAGTCAATACAATACACACATGGCCTATTATTAGGATCCTATGTTACCCTATGAATAAAATGTAAATACAGTGCTCACATATTGTAAAATATTTACTGCATCGGATGCAAACACAGTGGCATTCTTGCCACCAGGAAGTCTGGCAGACACCGTGGGGAAAATGTTGAAAACGTCTACGATCAGCTGACCTCCAGGACATTTCTAAACCTATGATTGTATCACCTGATCATTGAGAGCCATATCTGGAAAGATGTACGTGGTCTCTGGTGAGACTAAGGCGTAGAGCATCACTTAATATTCAAGCCAAGATGCTGTTAACCTCCTGTACCAAGACGCAATTAATACGTCACTGTTTATTAAACAACATCTGCACTGTTAAATATTAAGCAGTCTTTTTCACACACACACATTATAGCTGCGTATATAAATACTGCACAGGTGTATATGCTGTTAACACGTGGCTATGACAGTGAACTCACAACGAGTGATTGACAGGTGGGATGCATGTAAACATGTCAAACTTTTATTTTATTTTAAATCCTTTATAGTATCGTGTAAAGTGTGTGTGTGTGGTATACAGTACTCGGAGTCGCACTGTATGCATACTGCAGACTTGTTTGTGTTCAGTTTGTTGTCCTCCCGCGCCTCCGATTAGCTGTGTACGGTGCGAAAAAAGTTAAACATACATACAGATGTTTGGAATCAGGAAACCATTGTGTTGACCGGGCCTCGGGTTTCCAGCCTATTGACTTACACATAGACCCTGGACAACACACAGGACATGCTGTACTGTATCCCAAAGGTAATTTGATCTCAAGGTCTTTTTTCTTGACATACGAACGCCATTCACACCATTCTCTAGAAATTGCAAACGCAGCTGCGCTTGTTCAGTTATACCCTTGCACAATTGTCTCAGCTTAATATCTCTATCAGTGGAAGTCGGAACCCATTAAGGTACTCGTTTTATGAAGCCCTGAGATATTTACTTGGAACCTACATGGCAACGAGAATGAAAACCCATCCTGGAATAGGAACATTCATAAATAATAGAAACCAAGTCGTTGATGACTAAGAAATGTTATTTACGAATGGACTTCAATTAAGGAGAAATGGAACCCTAACCGAACATTGATTATTTAGAGACCTTTCACAGCTTAGCCCAATTAAACAGTCAGCCACTGCTTTATCAATCTAGAGTTTGCAGCCAAATACACTGTATTTTTTATATTTTAAGATTGACTTAACATTGTGGTGCTAAGGGTGCGAGGGGATTTGTAATGACATTTGAAGTTTGTGAACTACTATATACATTGTAGAGGTATCCCTCGCATAACGCACCCACACCCCCATAGCTAAAATTCACTGTTACGCAGACAAAAATAAGAAAACTGTACACATTACAAAAAAAATACTGTGACAAAAATTAAAGGGAAAAAAAAATGATATCGCAGGCTAACCGACCAAAATCTCAATCCGATGGCATCACTGCGTCATAGCAGTTTGCATCACTCATTCTGCTACCAGCAGCCCATGGAAGCATTCAAGAAGCCCTGACGTTACAACGCCACGTTAAGTAATCTTTGTAAGTGCTAATCTTTTTTTAATCTTAGTTATTATTTGTTTGCATAAATGTTTAACTTCTTTCGCACCGTATTTAGTTTATTTATTTATTATTAAACTCCTTATTAAGTATTTGCTTTAATGTTCATAATGTTGTTATTATTAATGCACATTTTGTTAAACCAGAGCTAAAATAAGGGGCCGTCTATAAATGACGTCACGCGCCGAGGGTGAGGGGGGGGTCAGACATTTGTGACGATGTGTGACGAGAGGGGGGGGGGGGGGTTGAGAAATGTGACGTCACATCAAAATGCGCAACATTAAATAAATATAGACAACACGTTCTACTCAATTAAATAGACTTTTTAATAAATGTTTTCTCCTACAACATCAGAGTGCAGCGCCACATTAAAATACGCACTACAATGACAATCGTTTAAAGCGATTTGAAGCATGTTTTATATTTTTTGGGGGGGGGGCAGGGCTTTGTGACGTCATATTTGAGGGGGGGGGTCTGACTTTTTGTGACCCCGTGTGACGAGGGGGGGAGGTCAAAATCGTCTAAAATCGCGTGACGTCATTTACGGACGGCCCCTAATTGGATTATACTTAATTTTTCTTCGATAACGCACCCCCCCCCCCCTTTCAACATGTATATCTATGGAAAAATAGGCTTCATAAAGCGCGATTCAACTTACGTGCTGTTTTTCAGGAAAGCATGTTGCGCGTTATGCGAGGGACGCCTGCAATACGAAAGATCAACAAATTAATTTCAATGTCTAAAAAAACTTTCATAAGTCAGTGATTCTATTGATGCCAAATATTTAGTTATTTCTGTAGCAGTATAACATTTAAAACACACTCGCATACACATTTCATGAACCTTAGTATAATTATCTAATATAATAGATGGTCATGAATGATTGATGTAATGTAGTTGCAGGAAGAGTAGAGAGTTTAAACTTATCACAAATATATACCCGACTAATCCTAACTAGAGACTATCATTATAACAAGAGACATCCAAATACCAAACCTTTGCATTTTGGACCGAAAAAAAATTCTGGTGAAAAAACGTACAACTCTGTCTTGTTTTGTAGCTATGCCTATGAAGTATCCATTTAGTCTGTGCCGCCATGGTTGAGCACGCCTGTAATCCAGCACCGTGGAGGCGAAAGGTTGGTGGTAAAACGCACTTACCGTGGGCATCAAGGAGGTGCCGTACTCTGGCTCGCCAGGAGAATGAAGCACATTAAGTAGACTAATCGCCATCGGTTTACATCTGTACGGGGATAGAGTGTTGCCCTCTGGAATGTGGGTTTTCTCTGGGTGCTCCGGTTTCGTCCCACTTGCATAAACTCACGAATTGGCTGAAAACATATTAAGAGACCCTCCTGAAAAGGAGTCCTACAACTCAGTGTGGCTCTCCTGGATAAATAAGTAATATATTATCTGGGAGTTTAAAAGATTGATAAAAACATGATGTAAAATTTCACAACCCAAGAATCAAACATGTCAATGTAGCTGCTGCCTTTCACCCCCCTCCCCCCGAAAAGAAAAACTGATTTGAGGAAAGATTCTGGCAATGGGTATAAATTACTGGGGGATCTCATGACATTCTCCCTCCCCCCCCCCCCCCCCCCCAGATCGGGACCGTACCGACTGAAAATTAGCACAAGCAGAATGGCAGACATTAGCATTGACAAATACATTACATTTATTGCCCGTTTTTAGCACGTTCAATTAAAAATAATAAATCAATGTTTATTATATATGTATATACACATGTTACGTATATTCATACATCTTTTATACAATTATATGTATGTTTTCCTCCCATGTACCGTTTGGATTTCCGGAGCATAATATATGTGGAGGTATGCATAGACGACCCACTGCTTTACATTGTCCCTGGTTTCTTCCAAAACGCAGTCTGGTTACAGTTTTCACTCCCACCACCACGGCGGTCCAGCTCGCTTTGGCCTATTTCCAACCGTGTTTGGGGGGGCAATTCTTTGATTTTAAACCCATGTCTGTTTAGAGGTTTTCAAGCATGCATATTGCAACGAAAACTCAATTTAATCCTGACCTAAATTCAATGGAAGGACAATATCGTGAACGTTTCTTTTTTCAACCCAGGTCTATGACAACAAAATATATCTGGATAAATTGACGGGTGTTGAGTGCAAAGACATCAAAACATCAAATCCATAGTGGGCGAACTACGCCCAAATAGACCGACTAGAATTAAAGGGAAGACTGGGAGAAAGTGATTAAGAATAAGGTCAACTAGATCACACCACCCCCCCCGCACCTCGCAGCCGGTCCTGGAACCTCTTTTTTCCCTCTCCCAATCCCCCTCCCCACACCAAATCAGAAAACCTCCCCCCCCCTTATGTGGACACTCAACACCCCACAGGGAGAGTCGATGCCCAGAGGACACAACCCGCACATCGCCCCCCCCCCCCCCCCCCGCTGTTGATTGTTCTCTCGCCTGTAACAATCGAATATGCAATGGATTTAATAACAAAAAATTCAATCCAAAATTGGAAATTTCTTTCAGGCTTAGCAAGTCTTTTTTTAATTGTTTAACCTAGCCATTCAACATTTAGTTTTTTAGAGATATTTGAGTGGCACTGGATACAATGTGACGATGTTTTCAATAGCATTCAGTCTTCAGGTACATTTTAGAATAGGTTGAAGCTCAGGCTGACAGTGAAGACTGCAAGCAGTCCCTGGCAATGATAGATAATTATAATCTACCCAGCCAGGTGGCATTATGGCAGAGTGATTGACTCACAGCGGGAACGTCGTGAGTTTAAATATTGGTGGACGGGAGACTCACCCCATCAACTCTCTCGGGTCAGTAAAATAATTACCACCAACTGTGCTTGCCCTATGAATAAACTACTCCTGCCATGGGATTGTGGAATTTCCATGACTGGTCACCATAAGGGATGAGCATTGCTGTAATGTTGTGTATCTTGTGAGGCTGGTCACTGATAGATTTATTAATCGTGGTTCAGTTACCAGTGGACATAACTGTACAGTAGCCTAAAAAAGAGCATAGATTAGGTAGCTTAAATATAAAACACCTCATGTGTTTCATTAGACCTCCTTTGCCAGTACCAAAATGTAATAATAGGGTTTTTCCCCCTTTTTTTTCTCGCAACAAAACTGAAACCTTTTAACGAGGATTCATGCCTGCATTGACCACAATACCTGCAGTCAAAATGCAAACAAAAAACATACTATGATAATATATGCATGCAAAGCCGTCCCTTGGTATGGACCAATCAGTTTCAAGGACAATGCATATATTATCATAGTATGTTTTTTGTTTGCATTTTGACTGCAGGTATTGTGGTTAATGCAGACATGTCTCCTTGTAAAAAGGTTTCAGTTTTGTTGCCAGAAAAAAGGGTAAAAAACCCTATTACTACCTCATGTGTTGTTAATTATTTCATGTTTCCTATCAGCATAACCTCTGTGCATTGCAAATGCATTTTATAATACACCACATTAAGCACTCCAAGGATGAAGATCCCTCTTTAGCCTCATGTAGAGTCTTGGGATATACGTGCTGTTACCAAGCACCTGGTAAAGGATATCAGCGCACAAGGATGGCCACCTTTGTCTCACTCGTGCCAATCGTCACATTGGCACGAGTGAGGAGGGGGTTTTAGGTACACACTTGAGGCTGGGTTGATATAGAGAAGGTCAGCCTCATATATCTGCATGACACGATGTGTATTTCTAAAGTACTTACATCGCAGCTTCTGGAGAAGCCATTGTACTGTAGAGGACACGCCAGGCCTACAGTCTGAGCCATACTGTAAAAAAAAACCCAACAACAACCTATGATTGTGGTGCATTTGACAATATTTCAAGTCATATTTACGATAGTTTTATTTTACCAGGTAAGGCCTAGTGAGCTACATAGCTCTTTTTCAGAAGCGACCTGGCCACAAATGATAGCGCAACGCAGTGGCTTATCATGTGGGAATTTATTGCAGTCAAATACTCAAAATGCATGTTTCGAAATGTGGAGGGAAAAACTGGAAGACCCGGAGAAAAATCAACGCAACTACAGGGAGTACATGCAAACTCTAAATATACAAGCGCCAGGGTCGGGATCGAACCCACGACCTCCTCCCCCAAGCAAGGTAGTTAACATCTTGCCACTGTTGCGCCCACATCCAAACTAAAGGATGACCAGATAAAGGTTGCCCTGAAGCCTGCAACCACAACGACCCTTGTGGTAACAAATCATTTTCTAGCAGAATGTGACCTATGTGCAAAGATTATTGTTTCAAGTACTATTACAAGGAAACAAAAAACATGACAGATTTGCACTTAGGTAAAACACTTGCAGTCGTTTTTCAGTCCACTGAAGGATAATGGCCTCCCCATTCTTTGTCGGTCATCAGCTTTGTTTGGCCATATTTTACCATGCTGGTCATTGCTGCTTGGCAAAGGGATGGCCAAGACTTTGTTCTGATATTACTCGCCACTGATGCTCTCCAGGGCCGGGGATTGAACTCAGGTTTTCGGGTTTGTGCTAACCACAGCACCACCTATCCCCCCTTTACGTGTTATTAAAATGCATTATTGTAAATGTGGGGAATCTCAAACAATGGGGAGAGGCTAGATATGTATTTAAAATGTGGCATTAACATCAATCAAACACTCCATGGAAATTATGATATATATATTTCAGGATTATACTATACATTTTCCCCTTGTTTTATAATGATCAAGGTTATATTTTGTATGTTCATCTGATATATTGAAGCTGTTTCATATTTGTTTGAAGAGAAGGACCTTAAAGAGGAGGTAACATGTGGTCTGTACCTTTTGCAAATAGTGATCGGCTAACTGTATACATGAACTATTGACCCAGATGGCATTTTAACTTCACAAGCAATCCCCATTGTGATAACAGGACCTAAGTCGAGAAGTAATTCTCATTACTATAAATATATGTTTACAGCCTTTAAAAGAAACTGGAGCTAGAAGGAGAGGCCGGTTCTTTTATTAAAAGATCAAATATTTTTTTAAAAAATTCAAACTCTATTAACCCTTGTCATTTAAGTTCCAGATTATTGCTTTTAGCTGAAAAGGTCGCAAGTTCTTTTGTCTCGCTTTTATCTGATAGGTTTACATCACAACTTGTGAAATGTATCCCAGTGGCTACATTAGCACCACAGGTACATGTACTAGGTATATATGTCTACATATAATAATAATAATAATTTAAGGCTCTTTGTCAATCCAATGCTGGATGAAGGCGTCCCGTATTGGTCGTGGTGAGGTTATTTCACCATTCATTGTCACTATGGTCAATGCAGTTTGTTGAAGGAGGAAACCAGGACCAGGTGAGATATCGGGAATGAAACTCAGGTCTGCCAGAATTAGTGTGCAAAGTGCTATTCACTACACCATCACTTCAATCTCGTGTATACATATATTCACGCTAAAAAACAATGAACATACATTTTAAGATATGCACACTCATGAATGCACATGCTGAAGCATAACTTTATGGTCAATTTTGCATACATACATTCATGTGGAGATATTAAATCAAGCACAGCAGGCATACAGTATTTGTATGACTATCCATTGTTTGTTCTTTGCACAGACCAAATTCATGCATTTATCACACTCTCAATTATCTGGTAATGTCCGTGCACAATAAATTGTGCCAAGGTCACATGCAGAATTGCAAGTGTGCAAACACATTGCATGCAGGAACCTATATTTCATGAAAAAAAATATCCATAATTGTCCCCTCTATGGGCATTTATGGCCTGTTTCAACATTAGCTGGAAAGGTAGTTTATGCCAATGATTGGTGTGAAAACATGCAAAATCGTGGGAAATCATGGAGAATTGGCTCTTTTTCAGCCTAAAACTAACAGTAGTATCAACTTTGACAACGTATATAAATCAAACCCTTAATCTAAATTCCAATAAGAGGTGTAGTGGAATTAATTTGGTATTCAGCATGGATGGTCTTAGTTTTTTTTAGTTCTCAC
This sequence comes from Petromyzon marinus, assembly GCF_048934315.1. Classification (NCBI taxonomy): domain Eukaryota; kingdom Metazoa; phylum Chordata; class Hyperoartia; order Petromyzontiformes; family Petromyzontidae; genus Petromyzon; species Petromyzon marinus. Next base: position 18,806,976 of record NC_133667.1, on the reverse strand, counting down.
CGCAGGAACCACTTAAAGGGATGGGGCAATTATAAATACAGTATCCACATACACACAAGAGTTAACACAGCGGTGACTCCTTTGAAACTGGCTCTTTGAGCTTGGCACAATGATGATCTGTAAGAATCATAAACACACTCTGAACCTCAGGCATTAACACGAAACTCGATGTATTTCAAAGGCGCCCTCCAAACTGGAGTAATTAAGGGCTAACTCACATAATTAAATTACAGTAAAGGCATAACATTCATATTACTAATATCAGAACATTTTGTTGTCGCAATACGGATTAAAACCACAATTATAATTATTTTATACATCGCTAAGTACAATGAATAATGATGTAACTGTATTGTTCAGATATGGTGCCCTTAACACAGGCCGTCATAAAAATAATAATCACCAGGAATGTAATGATATTCTGGAAAATAAGGCATGCTGAGGTATCTTGCTAACATCTTAAATGGAATTGTAGCAAAATACTGTTGTTAGATTGCTGTGCTGAATAATGGAGTAAATCACGTACATAATTGCATGATGGGAAAACGAGTATATATTTTTTATTTCGTATCCTTCTATTTAATTTTGAAATAATGTTTTACAGCTAATTGTCAATCAATTTCCGGATGAAGGCATTCTAAAACCCTGTCAAGGTTGCTTGACCATACTTCACCACTGATTTTTAGCCATATCTGGGAATCACATAGCCTACAAAAATGACATAGCCCATGAACATGCTGTTAAGTGAAAACATTTTTCTAGCCTATTTATGCTGACATTCCCAATTTTTTCTTGGTGGATGGAGCAGTCATGCAGTGGCTAGTACACTCCATTATGAGCACAGTAATTTGAGTTTGATTTCCAGTCATGAATAACATTAGTAGTGAGTATTATATAAACTGGTCTTGGGCCCTCCCTGCACTAACCCCCACTGACTAGCATGGCAAAGTGTGGGCAAACAACCCCCATGATTGGCATGTTGTAGGAAGGTCTTCATCCGGAAGTGGATTGACAAAGGTCTGTGAAAATATATTAAAAAACATTGGATAATTTTTTTACTTTACAAATTATTGCAAAATAGTTTTTAATTTGGCAAACGTTTTGCGGATAATAGTCCCCATTATCTATCTGACAATAGTGAACATTGTGCCAATGTCTCTGGAATTCTAATATCCGTTTTGCAGCAGATGGCAAGCTTTGGTAATTGTGTTTGTAAATTAATAGGCAGAAGAGGGAAATGGACTGTTAATGTCACGGGAACTCATTGCAGAAAGCGCTCCAAACCATGAGACTATTTTCTAACCAGAGTTGGCACCAGAACAGGCTCTAGGGGTACCACATTTCAAACTTTTACCCCACAGATTTTTGTTGGCTATGCCCCCGACTCCACAGCACTTTAATTGTACACCGCCAACCTTGTCGAACGCTCCACCCCCCACTTCTCCCTCCTCCCACTGGCCAAGCTGCTGAGTACTCCGTGTGCTTTCCTCGGTGTATTCTTTGGAGCCAGCCTGATATTAGCTTTGCTTACACGTATGCACACCGCTGCTAAGACCTTTGTTTTCTTTAGCCACAACTAAAACTGAACCCCAGCCTGCAAATGCACATTCCTCCTTTTCACATGAAGGCAGAAACCAATGCCTTAATGAGGGGTTAAGATGTGCACTGCACCATGATTATTTTGGAGTTGAGCTGATGTTGTCAGCTGGCAATAAACTTCCAAAGCAATCGAGTGTCTTTGTTAGTTACTGGGAACATTTTTAAAATGGCATTTTATGGGTCACCAGAGGTCACACCTGTTGGACAACTTCAAAAGCATTCGAAGAGAAAAACAACTTTTAGTCCTTTAAGGTGAAATACACGTTACAAAAGTCTATGCGAAAGAATGCAGTCCAAGTAGGCGTAGGTGTGTCTTGTTTCTGGGTGTGGCATTTCTTTTGAGCTCCTAATTTTCTTTGTGCTCATTGGAAATAAAATTATATACAAATCGTGTTTAGATGTGCCAAAAGTTTATTTTGTTGTGTTTATGGATTCATAAAAAATGCATGCAATTGCCTGTCCATGTAGGTAACTACTATCTTTGAGGAAATATGTAGTGTTAAAAACACATATTCTGGCTGACATTCCCAAATCACGATGTTTAGGATTTACAGCGATGAAGTGAAATGTTAAACGTATTTGAAATGTGAGGGCTGTGGGCACTGCTTTCCTTTCTACTTGGAAAACAATAGAAAGGTTCATACTCTTGGTTCTTTCGGTAAAGTCACGTAGAAGGGAAACAATAAAATAATAAAAATATAAAACATTACCGAAAGAACCAAGAATATGAATTCGTGCAGTCACGAAAGCTTTAAATCGAAATAGAAAGGTTGTGAGCTCTAATACCAGTCTAGGGCTAACTCAGCCAATTTTGCTTCCAGAGGTGATAAAATACGTACTACTTTGTGGGAAGACTCAATTGGTCATTGAATGGAGAGATTTGCCATCGAATGTAAATGTGGAATTTTCACTACTGACACATTTGAGCCGACATTTTGACTTATGACTTTGATTTGGTACACTATGTGAGCACACAAAAAAGTATTTAAGTATTTAAGTATGTATCGGAATATATAGGAAAAATAAGAAAATAGAAAAAAACTACATCCTTTCATTTCCAAAGAGAGCCAAACTGAGCCTCAAGATTTTGTCAGTAAGGTTCTGCTTGGGACATTGGGCCAATTCGTATTTGAGTATTTTTTTTATGCGGGAGGAAATTGGAGTACCCAGAGAAACCCATGAAAAAATTAAATAATTTGTGCCTTTCAGATATAGCATTAATTAGGATCTCAATGCAGGATGTTTGCTAGAGCTCTAAACGATACAGTACATTTAAGAACCCACATTTCTAATATGTAAAAAAAATGAGAGTACTTCAGACTTACTGGCACCATGGAGGTCAAATGTTGTGATTCTCCGGCATGGCCAGATCAACCAATCAATCGTCAGCGAATCAAGGTGATTCCTGAATAGTATTGTAGATGCCAACCTGTGAAATTCTAGTCACGTTTTAGTCTGTAGACTCCATGTAATCATTCTATTAGTCTAGTCGACTAATGCAGTAATGATTTTAGTCCACTCTGAGTTATTAAATGTTGGTAAGTAGGGCAACACTATTCCACCCTCCCCATCCCACCATTATAAGGACAGCCAATCAGTATGCTCAGTAAATCTCAATTATTTTATCGACTCTAATGACGTTATGTAATTATCTTGATCTGCGTCTTCATTCAGACGAGTTAACTGTATCTCACCATCGTCACGCTCAGGATTCTGGTGAAAGATATAGTCATTGTCGTGCTCGATCATTTTCATCCACTTCATAGTCGTTTTTTTTTACAACAAAAATATAAATGTTGAAGTCACCAAGTTGATTTAGTTGACAAAATGAACACTCAAACAAGGGAAGATTTTATGAACCGTCTCTGAGGATTGTCCATGGAGGACATTTGAATTGTTCCGAGAAAACATCAAATAGGATGGAAATAGAAATTCAAAAAACGGCAGCCTAAAGTAATTGGCTTATACCCAACAGAGATGTCAGGCAATAATACACACACACAGAATTCGGGAAAGTGCACAGTGTGGAATAAATAAGGAATGGAATAAAAGAGTGATGGCAGAAAACACTAAGGTATTGGTGGCAGAAAGCAATGAAGCTATAAAGCAAGACGAGGTGAAATAACCTTTCCGTATGAGAATATCATCAAATGCGAGCACTGAAAATAAGAAGAATAAATCAAATCACATTTTTACAAGCTAGCATGTGAGCTGAGATACCTGCAGAAGAATGAAGAAAGTAGAAGGGTTACATTACCAAACGGATTCTGACATGCTTTAATAAGTAAGGCACTGGCTATTATATTAGCCGTATTGGTCCACCAAATTGCTGCTGGTTACAGAGATGAGACTGTGACGCTTGCTACACGCTGCTTCCGAGCCGATTCTCCATCGCTGCCGATGTTACTGCTACTTGTGTTTCACCCATCGTTATTGCTTATACCGATGCGTGCTCTCTGCACAAGCTACGTTGCCGCTTCATCATCACTATTAGCCGTGTTCTATTCACAGCTAGATAAAGGCCTCCCCTACATCAGCACCATCGCTAATGGCCTCGTGATGCAATCAATTCAGCTCCTATGTACAGGTTAATCTCAATCGTTTCATCTCTGAGTGGTAGTATTTTCAGGTGCGCTTTCTATTTTATTTGCCAAAGTACAATAACATCAACTCCGTACAGTACTTGTGGTATGCATGTATTAAATATAGATGTATACAAGCCGACTCGGGATATAAACTAATTAATGAATATTATTGGAATTCGTGAAGGTTAAACTTGACCGTGCCTCTATTCATAACATCAGTGACGAACAAAACAAACTTAGTGTTAGAACCAAAATTCACTTCTGCACAAAGGCCGTGTACTTTTTACACAGTGCTGTGTGTTGGTTGTAGGTTATATGTAAGTGGGAAAAGACAAGCTGTCAGTGCAAGATTAACCACATTTAAAGGAGCTCCTGACCCCGTGAAATATCATTAATGAGTGTCACAGGTCTTTAAAATAGTAAAAAAAATCAATATCAGTCAGTGTTTTGGGGTGAGAAGTATCATTCATCATTGCTCATTGTATTTCATTCACATTTTTCACTTGCTATGTGCATGGCATTGCATTTCTAGTCACAAAAGGCTCTCACAATGTGTGGGTGTTGTATGATGGGTGTTACAAAATATCTGTAGGCAACTCTGATATACGAGTAGTAAATAAAGGAATGGCTTTGAATACAATATGAAACGATGCAAATAGGCATTTACCACACAGACGTTCTCAAATAACCATTTATTTTGACATCTGGATAGTCCATAACGTAGTGTACCTGCTTGTGCACCAGTTTTCATGACGTGACCATTCCTTACTGCCGCCCAACGATTTCTGCGGGAAATTGCCTTAGTGCAGTGCTGTAAAACTTAAGGGTGTAAGGATTCATAGCTTAATATCGATTAAAATCGATTCTTAAAGCTCACAATACATCGAATTACGTGTGTACGAATCCACACTTTTGAATGCATGCTTATCATATTCAAATCATATGCTAATATCACATTTAAGCTAATGCTGTGAACGAAACTGTACAAACAATACAGAAAAAAATATTAACATTACTCACAAAGTGCTTGCCACAAATGTATCACAATACACCTCGCTGATCTCGTCTAGGAGCATAAACCATCACGCAAACTCTGGTCATCCTTGCGGCGACTTTTGGCTAACCATCGAACAAAGATGATCACTGCATCGCGCACTTTCGGATGCGCTTCTGCAGCCATCTGGAACACTCTTCCTTCCGATACTAGGAAGTCACTGGAGCTATACACATTTAAATGTAGATTGAAAACTAATTTCCCGAGAACTGCGTTTTGTGTTTAGTTTGTTGTCATCTCCCCGCACCTCCGATTAACACGGTTGGCTACGTTCAGTGCTTAAGAAGTTAAACATACAGGTATTACAATACAACAAATAAACTGTTCTTGAATGAACCCGTTGCCTGATTCACAACAATTGAATGGCCAGGGGGTGAGCCATTACACCCATGTTAAAGTGGTTGTTAATTACCACGTCATCAAATATTCAGAGCAAGCTGCTGTGCAGTTTTGTCCTGAGCCATATAGTACATTTGATTTACAGTACTTGAATATAAATTGTAAAAATATATGTTTCATCGTAACTAATGTACAGAAAGCATATTAGTTACAATGTATAGAAAGTACATTAGTCGTACATTAGTCAAACATTTTTAATCTAAATTAAACTCTATTTGTTTGTTATTATACCAGCTAAGTCCCCACTGAGCTCTAGCTCTCTGTTTCCTAAGCAATCTGGCCACAAGGTGATAGCTCAACGAAGTGGATTATCACGTGGAGGGAGAACTGGAAGACCCGGAGAAAATTTCACGTGACCACGGGGAGAACACGTAAACTCCATATATACAGGCGTCAGGGTCGGGATCGAAGCCACGATCTCCTGTGTACCAGGCGAGGTAGTTAACATCCCGCCATCGCAACGTCCCATGCACTCTCACCGAGCGAAATGAGATATTGAATATCGCCAAGTGAGATATTTAACATCCAGATTGAGACTCTATACAAGTCATTGCACAAATGTTTTGAACTGGCAGGTGTGAGAATAAATAGAGGTAATTGACTTGTAAGGGTAGACCACATGTGCTCTGTTTATTTTTGTGTGACCAATGTACTTGATGCATTCACTGGATTAAGCAAGGCATAAAAACATAATTCATGTAGCTGCCATGTACATCATCTCGCAAGTTCATAGGTGTAGATGACAAAGCCCTTACTGCTCAGGGCACAACATTTAAGAGCATTGCCAACACTCTAAAACTGCTGAGCTAACTTTATTGGAGGCATATTGCCATCGTTGGTGACTCCAACCAAATCTTTACAAAATCACCACAAGCACTTTCCACTTGAACAATCATGTAGCAAATGGTAGTCACCCTTCATGTGCACTTTTGTGGTAGTCCAGTGTGCTATGACCCTACTCCAAGTTATCTAGGGGTCATCATGGACAGAAGCCAGACCTTTCACCCCCACATTAAAAAGATCTGTGACAAGACCAATTAAAAAAAGTTGTGCTGCTACAGAAACTTGCAAGAATGACCTGGGATACCTGAGCTGATGTTCTGCGAACTGCCACCCTTTCATTGATCTACTCGATTGCACAATATTGTGCTCCAGGCTCGTCGAGGAGCTTGAGTACAAAAACTGCGAGATGCAAATTTAAATAACGTAATGCTCATCATAACCGGAAACCGGAACACTGAAATCGACACCATAGCCCCTGGCTCCCTATTCTGGCAAATATTCTGCCACGAATTATCCGCAAAGACATGAAAATTACAAAGGAGTTTACACGTTTTCTTGGCTACCCATTAACCATGCCCTCAACAATGTTCCTCGCTGTCAACTGAAGTCACGATCCCCTATTTTGGATCACCATCCTAGAATCTTACCCAGATCCAGAAGAGTGGAATATCGTGGGCGTGTAGAATAAACACCTCATTCGAGACCCAAACATTGCATCTACTGGCTTTGACATTCCTCGAAGATACTGGTGTACCATCAACCGCATCAGAACATCAATGGGCCGATGCGCAACCCAAACTATGGACCATAAAGTTAAACCACTTTGTAGTCTGTACTCCTTCAGAGGAGGAAGAGAAAAGATACACGAACTCTCTCCTGAAACCCTCTCATGGATAGTCGACGTTTAACATAATGCCATACGCTAGAATAGAATATTAATGCACACATACTTTAAAACAAATGCAGTAAATACCAGTACAGCAGTGCAGTTCGATGCGTTTGTAAATTGATCTCACCATACAAAATGAGCAATGTTTTTTCAACAGTTTTTCAGCAGTATGTAAATTATAGTGGGGGATTGTATAAATTGGATATATCAATTAAAAAATAAATGTATGTCTTTGCATCTGCATATGTCTATGCTCAAGAGTGTATTAGTTGAGATACGTTAATTTAACCATTTGACAATTTACAGAAATGTATTTGATTTAAATACATATCTAATGAGTTCCTAATAAAAAATACTTCTGTTTCTTAACATTGAAATGTGTATCATGCTCAGAGCAACAAACACTGAACAGCCTTTGATCTATGTTGCAGACATTTTCATATTGAATGTGTATTTTACAGTTTTATATATATAAAAAGCAATATGCAGCAACAACAAGGTTCCTTGATTTAAATAAAATCTAACTGTCACTGATATTTCGTAGTGTCAGTAGCATTATATGTATTGGACAATAAACATCCTCTCTGAAAGGTGAAATGGGTGGAGGGGTGTCTTGGCAATCGAGATAAAGGTCATGTCTTATGCCAGTTCGTGCCTTGGGACAACCTCCGAATAAGATGAAACGCAGTGACACTACATGCAATCAAAAAGCCATTGTCAGACATTAACAATACCAATACATTAGCTTTAAGCACTGAAATTATCTGCGGAATGCATGGCATGAGGTTAATATAAAGCACTGCCGTAATGGGCCAGCATACTCTTCACATTTGATGTTTGTTCGCCAAACCCTTCTACGGTAGTAGGAAATTGGAAAAACCTTTGAATCTTGTACAAGAATTTTCCCATGTTTATATAAAAACAAATTATACTAAATATATTCTTTCAAGTTTGTGTAAGCATTCCTTCAAGGCATTTGCAGAGAGTCATAAGTAACCCAAAACATATCCAAGTCAGAAAATGGTTAAAAAACTTGATTGTTGTTCAATACAAATTCCTGGCAAGTGCGCATGCCGACATTTGAGTATAGAAGTTGAATATGCATTAATTTGAAGAATAAGGTCATATTTCATTATACACTCAATGTCAATGCACATAATTAATTATTGCACATAGTTGGTGCAAAATGTATGTATGTATGCTGAACTTCTTTCGCATCGTAAGTAGCCAACCGTGCTAATAGGAGGTGCTGGGAAGGACAACAAACTGAACACCACACTTTAAAAACCTTTTGACTGTGTGTAATGGTGGGGTTAACACGAGCACAGCATAACCAGGAGCAGAGTGTTTGTTTAGAACTATGGATACAACATTTTTGGAGATTTATCATCAAAAACAGACACGATAAATTCAAAACAATAGAAAATAAACTAGTAAAAATCTTAAATAGTATCAAAAAGACATCTTTAAATAGTCACCCATAATGCAGGTTTTTTGGGTTAGATTCCGTAAATATATAAATGTGTCGTTATACCCGCCACCACCCGCCACAATCAATTAGTAAGAGTTGTCACGTCGACAGAATATGCCAATTCGTTCCTAGTACAGCACACTGGTGTGTTGGAGGGCAAATCCACAACATTTACAATCTGAGTATGACGTTCCGCCAGTAATTCCAACTAGCTTCATCAGGCGATAGCCAGATGTTTTTTGGTGGTGGCGGGTGGTGGCGGGTTTAACGACACATTTATATTTACGCGATCTAACCCAAACAAACTATATTATGGATGACATTGGTTTCGAAAGCCTACGTGTTAAACTTAAAGTCACGCTACAATAAATTAGTACCAACTTCCCATTTCTTGATATAAACACATACACTGTGAACGGCGACTTGGCTAGTGGTGCAATAAAATGCCTTACACAGTAAACACATTCTGTTCGTGGGTATTACAATAAACACTGAAATGCAATACAAAATCTGAATATTTCTTTGTACTGGAGGAATCCGATGAGCTTTTAAGCTCTTTTTTCCACAGATGTCCAGTAGGGGCGGGTAAGAACGTTACAACAACAAACAGTACAAAAAAAACATGATCGTCGTGCAAAGTACAAGAATGATAAACAAATCACCAAAACACAAACAAATAAAACTAACCCATCCCCATATCCTACCAGGTAAAGCCCACCGATGATTTTTCAGAAGCGACCTGGCCACAAGATAGAAAGAAGTGGCAGCTGTTTGCCCGGATAGATGATTGTACATTTTTATTCACTACAGATACGATCTTATCATTGTTCTGTCAGACTTCTTGTTTCTCTTATCCCAGCTATCAGGAGGTTTGTTCACAGTAACTGCGACGCCTTGTTTTCACACGCTTTCTATGGCACTGCAATCTTTAATCTGTACAGAGGTGCAGCAACCTCACTGCAGGGCAACATTATTCTTCTAATTCTTCCCTTGCAATGTTCTTAAGTGGAACTCCATTTCTTCTACATGTTGAACCTCAAGAAACCCGTTTTAATTTAAAGAAGCTTACTACCTCACACTTTCCGAACCTATTTGGCTTTGTGGATGGGCTCTTTGTGTTTGAAAACCTCAGGGCCTCTGTCTAGCAAGTCTATTAAACGATGTCTCCCTGCTCAAACAAGTGTGGGACAGTGTTGATCTTCATTACTGGCCCATAGCCAGTAGTGGACATTCAACATTCCTATACAGGAGCTATTCACTTAATAGAATAACCGCTGTTGAGTTGCTACAGAGTGGTATGGATGTTATTGACTCAGGAGGGATGATGGGTTGATTCCATTCCCAAACAGATTTTTTTTCTCTCTCACAATGTTCGACATGTGCATTAGTTTCTCCATGACAGTGCCAGGTTGCTGAATGAAATGGGTTTAAAGCCCAGCCATTACACCAGCATTGTGTACATCTATGCAGTTGGAGTGGGCATTGTGCAGCAGAAACTGGAAATTACACGCCGTTGAAATGACTGCCATGACATTTACAACGAAAAGTTGAGAAGAACCAATGTATTTCAGTACATTTGTGAGTACGTGTACATGGCCAGACTGCTGAATAGCCTGATGCAGGAGTAAAGCCAAGCTAAACCCACGTTTAAACATGGATTAGGAATTATAAGAATATTCGTTCCTTCTTTAACCGAAGCATTTTTCTTGGGGTTGCCACCTGTCCAGGTTGACAAGTGCAGAATGAGAATTGGTGCTTGTGTTTGGGTTACAGGACAAAAGCAACCCAGACAATGTGCAGTTTTGGGACCCATTCAATGGCATTGTCCAGAATCCTTCCATGGGAAATTCATCCCCCCCTCCTCCTGCCCCTCACTAAAACATTTTCCCACTCCTACCCCCTACTGGGCAGCCCGTCCTCCCATCTCTTCACCACTCGACCTGGTCCGGCAAAAATCAAAACATGGTAACCACATCGAGCCCTCTACACATAAATGGCTTAAAGAACCCCACCGTGCGTGAAATGGCAAAACTGTTTGGACACATAGCATAAACACATTAAACATTAATTCGTCTTTCAGACTTTAAATAACAGGAAATATGTACTAAGTATCGTTGAGAAGAGGCCTGTATGGGTCTGAATGTCCCACGTAAACAAGCCCAGGCTTGCCTTGCCACCAGAAGCCTCGGCTACTTTATCAATGTTTCTACCCCATTGTGGTGAGCTTTCCCGCATTGGCAGTGCTAATAGGTGGTAGTGGGAATGGAAGTGCAACATGCTCAGCAACAAACAGCATGGTAGACTATTCATTAAGGCCTTTCATTAGACTATTCCTCAACTCAAGAAACCCCGAGGAGGCTTCCAGAGATTCGCTCAATCACCGAACATGAATGTTGTGCTGACGACTGTTCATTGCGATTAAAATGTTGTGCTGCACTGTAATTGGCACAAGTATCATTGACCAAGAGTCAAAAGTAAACAAAAACTGGCAGTTAAGAAATTACAATGTAATCGAACAAAACCAACATAATCACCCACCCCGATGATTGCTAGGGGCCCTTTAACAATTATTCCTATATGTTGTTGGTGTGTGAAAAAAAACACATTCGTCAAAAATTAATTTGGAATGTAAAAGCTTGTTTTTTTCAATTGGATTTCTGCATAATTTTCAGTGATTACGTAAACACGTTTTAGAGATAGAATTACGTCTCTCCACAAAAAAAATACTGCAATAAGTATTTTAGTCCATAAACCTACAAGTCTTCCACACCAATATTGTCCAATAAATGGTGTTTAATCAGGAAAACCCTGAACTGGTTTTGATCTCGGTGGTCTCAATTAGCAGCCAGGCCTGTTAAACAAATACTGCTGAGTTGCCATTTGTTATCGGCAAGAGCAATGCATAAAAAAGAACCTTGGGACATATTGAGTGCAAAACGCGAACTATTGTAAAAAAACTAATTATATTCTGTCATGGGAGGATTAACGACATGTACAATTTTAACAGACTGAGTGATGTGTGCTTCGCTCTTAATGTTTATTAATGGTTCTTGTTTTGTCTCTGGTCACTGCGCTATGAGCGTAGTGACCTGGGTTCGATTACTGGGCATGGCTAACATCAGGGGCGAGTGATATCTGAACCAGTTCTGCCCTGTCCCCTGCCTGGCGCCGTGCAGTATGGTAAAATAAACCTGATCCAGCAGTAGATTAGTAAAAAAGGATTTAAAATTATTATTGTTATTTGGACGTTCATTTCATGAATATATTTATTTATACAAATTGATTTTCCATGAACAAAAGTGATTTCTTGCATTCAAGCAGTATTCATCTTTTGTTTACAGCCTTGAGTAAGTGGTGGAAATTCTACAACCCTATGGCAGGGGCGAGGCTATCCATAGGACAACCACTGTTGACTTCCCCACGAAGAAGTAGTCACTGTATCGATCCTGGAAGGATGATAAACTGAGTCAACCCCCAACCAGGAATTTAACTTGCAAACTTCAGATTACAAACTGACTATTGTACTATTGAGCCACCTAACAGGTATTCCAATGATCCCATGGTGAAATTAACATGAACTATAGATACAATGTGCATCAGGTCATACTCCAGTAAAGAGTTTGACAAGCTGTGTGCACACATGTGAACTATAATACACAGAAGACACAACACAAGCTGTGTGCACACATGTGAACTATAATACACAGAAGACACAACACAAGCTGGCGAACATTGCACTCAGTAAGAGGTCAAGCGCCTTAGGGTACTGGAAACAATAGTCACCTGTCAGACAACACTGTAGTTACAATTGAAGTATGTTATTCATGGGTTCGTGAGCTCATTTCTTTAACAGCAACCTAGCATAGGCAAGTGTGATGAGCCAATTCACAAGAGATTGAGCCAATACATCATCCACGTTTTGTCTATATGGTTTGGTTGAACCCGAAGGCTGATTGAGAATATATCTGCATATCATGCAGATGGGCCTTTTTGTTTAAATAGAAACAACAAAAACCGGGACAGCTGGAGTGACTTTATACTTCACTGAACATCACCAAACACTTTGGGTAATGGCCACGATTCGGAGCTTTACATAACTGTATTGCATTTCATAAAAGGATGGGTATATATTTCAAGGCGCACACATCCTCCGATTAAGATAAACAATAATTGTGATAGAAATTAGAATTAAAAAACTATTGACTGCACAAGGTTACAAGACGAAAATACATATATATGATAGTAAATGTAACCTAAGATTTGGAAAAAAAGAATAACACGTGCCGGATTATCTAAACACACGTCACAGTTGTGAGAGTGTTGCATTTGCCTGACACGTGTGCAGGGGCAATGATACATAGCCTACAATCTAAACTTTTTGTTGATTTTAAATGACATTGTTAGAGGGAGGATTCTCGGTTTGCGACTGACATTGGTGGTGTGTGGTGTCTGGGTTTGCTCTGCGCCAGGCCTTACTCCCCAAGTTCCCCAACCTGCACCGACCAGCGTCGTGAATTATGGTCAAACAGCCCCCATGACCGACACGGCTTGGGGGAGACCCTCATCCAGCAGTGAATTGACACAGGGCTGTACAGTGTATAGTATAATACTGTGTGTACTTTCTTTTATAGACATCTGTTTATACGTAAAATAAAAAAATCTGCATATCATATACTGACAGTAAGTTCGCCTTAAAGTCCTGATATGTGAAGTAACGGAACGCCTTATGCAATGTTCACATACGGATTAGGATTTGAATGTATTTGGTACTTAAATGCCATGACCTTACAAATCTTATTGCAACATAAACCAGAACATAGAGATTCCGAATGGCAGGAAAAGTGGAAAATAGGGGAAAATACAAAAACGGCAACGAAGTTTGCGCATTATAGGAAAACAAACAGCGACAAGCTGAATCACAAGGGTACAACAACAGCCACTGGACATGTAAGACTTAAAACAATTATCTTGGTGCTCTTAAAACAATAATATTGATTACCATGTTTGATTTGCCTTTAGAAACCTCTACTTGCAGTACTATTCAAATGGATATTAAGTAAAGTACATTCAATCGTGTGATTTTTTTTAACGAATTGGCTGTTTCTGAGTCCATTATGAAATGAAACAAGATCAGCAAAATGTGTACACAGATCCTCCAGATTCAATTCGACAAACGTGCAGATGATCATCAGGAATAAATAACTATACTTTTTTGTTAAGTGTGAGTTGAAACCTTTCAAACTTGTTCACACATTGTCTTAAATATGTTAACACACAAAATTTGCACCAAACGTTGGTGCACATAAATCAAATGACAAAAAAAAATCACAGTTCACTTTAAATGTTTTTAAAAGAGAAAAAAACGTTTAGTTAATGGGTCCTTTAAAAACATCACCTGAAAACCAGCACACAAAGCTTTCAGCTGAAAATAAACAGACGGAACAATGCTGCCCTGTGGAGGCCTGCTGTGAGGCTTGTTTTTTTTTACTATGGTTTAGAATCGTTTTTGTAGCCTCACTCTTTTCCATGGTGGGGTTTCAAGATTATGGGCGTGGGGCTCAACCATCATTTTGGAAATGATCCATAACCATTGCAGGCCAAGGTCACTCCAATAATAAATAGAATGCATTTTCACATTGACATTTTCATTCAATGTGTTTTTTTAATGATACCTGCCAGAGTAAAACCGTTACTTCGGTGAGAAAAAGCCAATGATAAGAATCTTAGCTCGGATACAGTTTGTATAAATTACAAACACATATACTCCACACAGTTACGGAATAGAGGTATATGAATATATAACTGAACATGTGAGAATGATTTTACCATATGCACGACACGTTGGTGGTGGTGTGCCAATTTTGACATCCCATATTTTAATCTGTATGTTACGAATACAAACATAAATGGAAATAATAACAGGCTAATAAATGAATCTTGCAATACACCTTATTTAAACAGCAGTGAAGTCTGACATGAGACTGTAAATTCACAATATAAACACAGATCTCTGTTAACACTGCTTGGGAAGAAAAAAACAGTGGGTTGTGGCCATGAATAAATAACTCCTCATTTTCTGAGCTATATCATCAGCCTAAACAAAAACAAGTCCATTTCTGCATTCACCTATTGAATATTATTGTACAAGATGCATATTTGTAAAAAAAAAAAACGAATCACAAAAATTAAATCTTACTGATGTCACATATTTGTATTTTATGCCACATGAGAAAGTCAAGAAGATACAGATATACTTACCCTGCCATTAAATATAACAAAAATGTCCTGTTATTGACAAAAACACGTGGCCAGGACGTATCACGTAACATTAACGTTACCATGTGTTTTGAGTTCCTGCCTCATCAGTCCTGTGGAAATAAACCTTTAAGTGCACATTGTGTGGCTTTAAATGTGACCGGCTAATTCTCCTGGGGTCACGTAGGTCGGAGCTGTCACTCTTCCTGGAAAACCAAACGAGCAGCTAATTATCAAGCGGCATTTGCTTCACTTGCTATTATTTGGTTCCCACCAGAGGAGTAAGAAAGAGTGCTCTGTGGTTGAGTGTGTATAAGGGATAGGTGACTGAAAGCTTGTGAGCTAAACAAGCAGTGCTGTGTTTTACATCTTAAGGTGCACAATGAGAACTTTGTCTTACCAGTCACAATATAAAGAGTGTCTATGAGCTAACTAAAACGAAGATAATATTTACATCTTGTGGTGATCGCAATGCCATGCATGTAATGTATTACATGTACAACATATAAATGACTTCACTATAATCACGACTACAAAAATAAACGTTCAATATTCTATGAGTGTTTCTGTAGAAGCCATTCAGAAGAATTAGGTCATTGCAATTCAGTATGTTCACACTGAAATCTCACCATTGTTAATCCATTACATGCAGCTAATCACCAGTCTTCTATGTCTCCCACTTTGGCAAAAACTTTGGAATTTACACAATAAATGTAAGTTTCTTACTTGAATAAATATCGTATTACGAATTTTCAATCATGTTTAACAAATATGGCAAACTATGCAGGCGTCAAAGTTACTCAAAACTAGCACCAGGGTGACGCTCGTGTTTGTTGGCAGCTCTGGACCAGAGGTGCAAATTCCACATTCCGTTATGTCAACAAGGTTTTAAATAATGACATTAATGCAAACCTAAAGCACTGTAATTTAGAGCTGCAACTATCGACTAATGAAATAAACAAGTAATCTATCTATCAATCAATTATCATTTCAATCTATCAATTTGACAATATCTTTGAATTGTATATATACACAATCTTCACCCACTGTTCGACTGTAATTACTATAGGGGACCAACAGTGCAATAATGATCTGTTACTAAAAAACACTGAAAGACAATTACAACTGAATCGTAACTTATATTTTTGGTTAGGCCTAACCAAAAAATTATTATGAATCATATTGGCGATGGAAACCTATTGCTGAGTTATACTTACATGATAAAACGAACACATCAATAATGTTAATGTTAACAATGACTCAAGCAATGAGACAACATTTGACTAGAGGGTAACAAACCTGTAGCACTAACAGTAATTATAACAATATCATCTTAAACCTTATGATAATCGGGTGCCACGATTGTACGTTGTTAATTCCATCACCTGGTATGCAGGAGGTCGTGGTTCGATCCCGATGTTTCGCCTGTATATTTGGAGTTTACATATTCTCCCCGTGATTGGGTGGATTTTTCTCCGTGTCCTCCACATTCAAAAACGTGTCTTTCGAGTATTTGGCTGATATACATTTCCACGTGATAAGCCACTTCGTTGAGCTGTCAGTTGTGGCCAGGTTGCTTCCGAAAAAGAGTAATATAGCTCAGTGGGCCTTATCTGGTAAATAAAAACTAGTTAAATAGTTGAACTATAATGACAATTACTATTACACTGCAATAAATAAGATTAAAACTGAAAAAAATCACGAACCAAAAAAATATAATCATTAAATTCATCCAGGGTTACTAACTTGAGTACCATTTTGTGGAAAGTCAAAATGTTTTAATCTATGTTGTACGTCCCCTTTGGTAGTGAAAACTAGAGTCGTGAATTATTTATTTACGTCTAAATTTATACACTGGCCCTGAGACACATGAATTGCCACTAGCCATATAACTAGGCCACTGATCAGACTACAGGTTGGTTTCAAATTATGTTACTGCCTAATACAATAGAGTATTAATATTACCATCAACCATAATAAATCCATTGCTGGATGAAGGCCTCATCACCATCCTTCACAATCCTGCAGTTGATCTCATCACTCCATCTCTGTGGCAGGTGGCCTGGTGAACACGTTCAGTCATCTTGAGAGCAGGTTGCAGCACTTTTGAAAAGCTGACCTTGATCATTAAAAGCAACATACCAATGTCTAAAGAAGAAAAATAACCCCACAAGCTTTAATAAAATGTCCCAGATAGATCACGTTGAGAACATTGTGTCTGTTTTCACATTGAAAATTATATGAATTAGAAGTGAATGCAGGTCTCGTGGAATGGGCAGATGTATGATTGAGATAAAGTGATCTTAAATAAAACTGCTCCTGCCCTAGGATTAGTATGGACACAAACGTATAAAAAAACTAAGCAATCAATCCACGAAAAAATGACAACCACACTCTTCACACATTACCGGTGAGTTAGCGCACGAGACAAGTGGTGAATAATGCAGAACGCAGTGCTGAACATCTGTAACATGAGCTGCATTATCATACCTCATGCGTGGCAGCTGTGTTGATTATCCTGCAGGATAAAAGACAGATCTTCACAAATCCTGGCCTGTGTCAGCCACATCACCACACGTGGATGCCTGCAAAAAGCTTCTGTTACATGCTCCAGGATACAGTGTGTTCTTTGCGATAATGTTATCTGGTAAATCCAGTTGTCAATTGTGAATTTTGAATGTGGTAAAGTCTGGTTCTATTATTATTGTAACAGATTTATATCATGTTTCTCCCCTGGAACAACAGTGCACTGCAGATAGACAGATTCAATAATTCCATTGAAAGTAACACTCGTGGTTTCAATGAGCTGAGCATTATCATCTCATTATTAACAAATTACAATAATCACATTTCCTGCCTTGTGGCACACGAAGCCTCTTTAAAAGTTCGCTGTTGTCATACAAAGTCTAATAAAGCTACCGTTTTGCTTACCCTTGTGACATGATGACATCAGTTTTCACATGCCAGATTGAGATAGTGATGTGAAAAAAACAGTTCAGGCCCTAGTACCATTTACGGCCTTCGGCAAGGAAAGTCACCAAAAAAATTGCACACGAACGACGCATTCACGCAAGCATCCAATGCTCCGTTTTGAAGTTTTAAAATGAAACATCTTTGAATTGTATTATGTTTTTGAATTAGATTATTTTAATTTTTTCATTAAAAGCTTATATAATTTTACAACTGGAAGACTTAATTGAAAAGGACATTTCGTGTGAATTTTCTCTCGTCGTTAAGTAGATGGCCTTGCTGGGGGTTCTGTTCGATGCGGACTTTCACCTGTTTGGGATTGCGGGATCGAGATAAGGCGACACAGAGCTGGCCGTGCGAGAAGACCGCCGTCTGCAGATCGATTCCAAATATCACGCTTTTCAAATACAATCCCGCATTAATAATAAACAAAAGATTACAATGATTTTCTCAAGGAGGTGGGCGATGAGGACGACCGTGTTTGCACATCAGTGACGTGCGGTGAGGTCAATGGCTGGGGAGGTACTGAGGAGGGCGTGGCCTCACGGAGGGGGCGTGGCTTCACGGAGGGGGCGTGTCCTCACTGTGAGGCAGATGTGATAGCTGCCTCCCCTGGTGCTTTGTCATTGCAGTTTCATGACGAGACCAGCGAGCCTAAATATCTTTATACACATACGTGAAATAAGTTACCTGGAGTATGGAAGGCGAGGACATGAAATGAAGGGGTCTACAAACATTACATTGGTGACATACTGAGATAGTAACAGGCACGCGTTTATTGCCCGCGCTCCATCCAGTTACTGAGGGGTTGCACAATCAGAGGGGAGGCTGAGCTCGTCACTGCCTCACCGCTCGTCTCGTTCTGCAGTATTTGCAGCGGAGCTCCGCAAATTTGGCGATTTTGACAATAAAAATGATTGGAATCGTACAGAAATGACATTTATAACACAGATCAGTGGAAAATCTTAATATTGATTTGATTTTTTTTTAACTTTTCGTAACAGCTATTTGCATTGGAGTATGACAGGTGAGGCTCTACCTCCCCTGCCTCCCCTGCCCGCACGTCCCTGTTGCACGTGTGTGCACATGTATGAGTTCCCATACCGTGGGCAGTGTACTGTTCTCATTGGCAGCTTTGTGTTGGTGGCATAAGTCTCAAACTATTTCAAGCATCGTTATTATGCCACAATGCTGCGTGGAAGCTGCCATGCATGTCGTTCCACACGAAGCTTTCAATAGTCTCAGAAACGTGGGGAACCCCCTTACGTGCACAACCTCTGCCGCCTTGAAACATTCGGCTCTGCGTGTGGTATGTGCGATTGTACACACACGGGTTCGATCCCCACTCACGGCCAAGACCCGTGACGATTATCTGAACAGGTCCTGGGCCTCATCTAGGTCGACTCAGCCTCAAATGAGTACCGATTGCGGTGTGTAAACTTTGCCACTAGGGAAACAAAGGCGGCCGGGCGTGGTGGTGGCCAACCCAATCCCCGTGTGCCATAGGTGCTCACTAACAGCACTTGCCCCAACAGTATGTCAAAGCTATACGGGGGATCTTTGTCGTTGGTGTGCATGTACGGGGAAGTCCTCTTATCAGCATTCATAACTGCATCACTGAATTGATCCGAGGAAACTATCCACGCATCGATGCTTCCTATTGTGCTTATGAGAGAGAAAATACGTCACCTGGAAGTGGTGGCATCTGAAACTTTACACCGATGAGTCACACAGTGTTCTGGAAGTGCCACATTCATCCAATTATACACACGCCCACATATAGCAGGAGTCACCACGAAGTGCGGAAAAGTTCAACCTCTTATCCGTGCTGCTTATCTATGGAGGAGTTACGTAAAGTGGTCTCCTGGATGTGCCAAAGTTATCCTATTATCCGCAATTTTCTGTGGATAGCCACTCAGATAATGTCATATCTGTGGATGTCTAAACAATATGATACAATACCCTCTTCATCACCATGGATTGGATGCATGTGCTTATATTTGCATGTATGTATGTATTTGCATACTTACAAATTCCCATGCCTGGGTAGTTAGTGTATTAATGCCTGGTTCTGGTTTCATAGCAAAGGTCTTATTTAAAATAATGTCATCAGTATTGTCATTTAATCTACTGTATGCCACTGTATGGAAGCTGGCTCGCTTGTCAATCCACACTTTGCTTCATGTTTTTTCAGCCTCAATTATGCGCTATCCGCTCTACATGAAACAATGTGGAAACCTTTACAGGGACATCTGGGAGAATCTTCAGTCAGGCTCACCTGCGCACAATCCATCATGGTTTAATCTCGTGTTTAAGCATCATACTGGTGCCGTAGAGATCCTGACATCGGCTCACCATTGGGCTCACCTCACAGTCAAAGATGTGTTGGCTGAGTCATGTACAATGCACCAACAGCCATTGCAAATAAACTAAAAAATGTAATTGTACTTCTCGTTTATGGAAATTTAACCGAGCCTCTCCTTCCTCCTTGCTTTACATTTGGTCATTCCCATTTACCGATATACTTCAGAATGTATATAAGGTTCTAAACATTGAGACAGACATTCACCTCCTTGTTTAACCTTTGTTCTCGATCGCTGATGAGTTGGGTTCAACTATTATCGGAGTCACTGCAAGATGTTAAAAATGCGCTTTCTACATTCTTTCTGATTGACCAACCTGAAACTGTATCATATATGCAAACTGTTCGTGTGTGCATGTGCTATTTTCTACATGCCATTCATAACGATACCACAGTATTATTCAATCGTGAATGACATGTAACAATGCACCTCTGTACAGCAATAAAGAAACTCGCGAATCTTTATCATCTGCAATCATGGAAACTCAGCCCACCAAACGGAAACAACTAAAATGAACTCCTGTGAGTAAAGGGTTAATGACCTGCTCAGCACGCCGCCATTATATGACTATTGTTTGTTTTCAGAGGAAGTCACGGACTGCTGAAACTTTTAAAGTGTTTGCTTGAGGTTGAAAAATAGATGTCTATGGAACAGCTGGGAGGCAATTTTCTCTTGTAATTGCTTCAGAATCCTTCAGACGAGTGACTTTAATTACAGCTCCATTGACTCACCTTTGGCAAGCAGCCAAACACTGCATACATCTGCCACGAGCAAACTTATGAGCTCTACAGGAGTTCTTGTAAAACATATTATAAGAGATTAACCTTGTGTTTAATAAAGGGCAATTACACATTATTTGACCAAACAGAGCATTTGAACACAGGATTATTTTAAATTAACTATTTGACTGGTGGTGTGGTTATAGTGCTTATCTCATCATTGGAAACTTGTCAGGGATTGGCCCGGTGCCTGGCCTATCCAGAGCTGATAAAAATGAGCACCGCTTCTTTGGTTCTTTCGGTAAGGTCACGTAGAATGAGAATAAAATAATAAAATAACACAATAAAATTCTCACGACGTTTCGGCCACAACGCAAGCGGCCGTCTTCAGGTCTGTAAATAAAATTCTCACGACGTTTCGGCCACAATGCAAGCGGCCGTCTTCAGGTGACAGGTGACAGACCTCAAGCGGCCGTCTTCAGGTGACAGACCTGAAGACGGCCGCTTGCGTTGTGGCCGAAACGTCATGAGAATTTTATTGTGTTATTTTATTATTCTATTCTCATTCTACGCGACCTTACCGAAAGAACCAAAGAAGATGAATCCTTGCAGTCAAGAAAGCTTTAAATAGAAATTTATGAGCACCGCTGTTTGGAAAGTCAACAGTTGTCAACCAGTGTGCAATGTGGACTTTCTGCCACTTGTTCACGTCTACCAGTGGCTATCTGCTATATTGCTTAGTTAATCAGGATGACATTCTTTATAACCTTTTGAACTTAGATTTTTCATAAAAACGTTGCTGCCTTGGATATTAAAAAAACCCCAGAGATCATCGTAGGCCGAGGTCTCACAACACTAAGTTTAATTCCTTTAGAACTGCTTTTTGTGTTAGTTCGTTGTCCTTCCCCCGCACGTCCGATTAGCACGGTTGGCTATGTACGGTGCGAAAGAAGTTCAGTACATAACTTATTTCTGATGAGTACTCGGGCTTGAATTTGGGTAACGACACACAATGAGATTGTATTGTCAAGTAAAGCAAATTTATTGTATCAGCCTGGACACTAATGTCTGCAAAAAGGGGTTATATTATATTTTTTACTTTGGTTTAATTCCAGATTGGAGATTTAAAATATTAGTCTGACTACCATCTGACAAACATTTATATGCAGCAGGGCATGTGCGAAAGTGCACCTAGTGTGTGGGTAAAATTGTTTACTTAATATCTACAGTTTTTAGTACATGTGGTCTGTTCTCATTGGATGATGCACTGCTCTGTGATAGTCCCAAAATATTTTTGTTTTCATTACATGATGTGAATATGTAATGGAAGGGTGCCACAGCAGCAAGATATTAACTACCTCGCCCGGTATACAGGAAGTTGTGAGTTCAATCCCGACCCTGACGCCTGTATATTTGGAGTTTTCATATTCTTCCAGTGATCCCATGGATTTTTCTCCGGGTCCTTCGGTTTTTCCCTCCATATTTAGAAATATGCGTTTAGAGTATTTGGCTGCTATATATTTCCACATAAGCTGCTTTGTTGAGCTGTCATTTGTGGCCAGGTTTCTTCTGCAAAAGAGTTATATAGCTCAGTGGGCCTTACCTGGTAATTTTTTTTTTAGAATAGCACAATTGGAATAAAATTGGGAAAAACACATATTTTAAAGTCATAAACAAAGAAATCTATATAAATATGCCTTATTTAGTTTATTAAAATTATTAGTCAAAATGACATTCACAACAAAAGGAAAAAAACAGGTCTATTTTGGAAGTGATAGTGGCTTCAATGTTAATGCAGTTGGTTATGAACCAAAGTGAAGTGACAGTAACTCTAACCTTTGAGTTGCATTTTGATTTACAATGTTTTGATGCTTTTCAATTTTGGCTCAGCACAAGCGAATCACTTAATTCATTGTAATGTAAATATATCTCAACAAGAAATGAAGACCATGACTGCAATGTTACGATAACAAAACAATATACTGTTCAGTTATTTATGACTGGACTGAAAATGTACATGTTGAAATAATAGATGTGGAGTAATATGTCACCGAGTATGTGGGTTTCTTACAATTTTCTTTATGCTGAGACAACTTTAACATGAACCCTTTTGGTGTGATATCGACAGAGCATTGAATAAACATAGTCAATGGGGGTGATATGATACATTGATGCATATTGATTATTTGGTTTGTGATACACACGTGATCTCGCGTGTGTAAGAATCAATGTTTTCAATTTGTATATGTTTTATTTAATCGGTTCATGTAAACCTTGCAGTCTTTGGTTGCTGCTACATTCACCATAACATAAAATAATAATCAATCTTGAATTGAACCACAATCATGAATCATGACAATTCAGTTTTATTTAATCGCTGTTGCCTGAGACTGGTTGAATTGTTACACCTATCACAATTGTTGACTTTACAACAGCGGTCAGCCCATGCAGGCTGTTGCATGAATGCAGTGCAGGATAAATTACTCCATAAATGGCTCAGTAGCTTCCTGTAAGCTAATGGTGTTCCTACACGGCAGTACATCCTACACCCGATTAAGATTGAGCCACGCATGGCATATAGCAGAGGAACATCCCAATACTTGCAGTTATGTATGCAGCTAGGGCCGCGAATTTATGTACAGTAATAATCCTTTTTACCCGTGGCACACCATGGGAAGGGGGAGTCAAGACTAAGAGGGCACAGTTCAAGATGAGCAGCCATAAGAAGGCGTGCTGGCAAGGAAAGGGAGGAGTGGGAGAAAAAATAATATGACCAAGTTGTTGGGGATGACAGTGGAGGGAAGAGAGAGAGATAGAAGGAGCAAGCAACAATGAGCTGTATGGAGCAGCGTCTGTTTTCACAGGGGAAGGGGAGAGGGGAGGGATTCGAGTTGCAGGTGGCCATACCATACAAGTCACGTGATTTATGGGAAGCATGCACTGATTTAGATATAAAGATTACATTTCTAGACTTTCAAATAATGCCAGCAACAGCTGCCACCATATAACGTTAAAAATGGTGACTCTTGACCAAAACGACCTCCATGCAATAACTAGTACAAATGTTCCTTATTACAGCTACTTTCCTCGAATGGTTTGCTATATTCTTTTCAGCTAGGGCAGCACAAAATGTGTGAAACGTAATTATAAGAAAAGTAAATGAGTATGGGCAGAACACGTTGCGAGAAGGGATGGAACTAACGATGGAATGGCAGTTAAAAAAGAGAACCCACCCAAGTGAATGTCCACTGCAGTTTAAAAATACATTCATGCCAATACATGTCATGTTTAAGTGCATGAATGGGGCTAGGGGTGTGGTGGCTAGTTGGAGTCTGGTAGGGCGACTACACGGTGGAGCCTAATGGAGCAACCGCACGGTGGGGCTAGTGGTGCCACCAGATGGTGAGGCCTAGTGAGTCCACCAAACGTTGAAACATTGGGGGGGCAACTACACGGGGTGGGGCCACCACACGGTAGGCCTAGTGGGGGCTCCAAACGGTGGGGCCTATGTGGGTCCACCACATGGTGAAGCCTAGTGGGAGCATCACACGGTGGGGCCGGGTGGGGCCACCACACGTTGGGACCAGGTGGGGCCACCACACGGTGGGGCTGGTGGGAGGCCACCACATGGGGAGGCCTAGGGAGTCCACCGAATGGTGGAACATGGGGGGCCATCACACAGTGGGGCCTAGTGGGGGTACTACACGGTGGAGCCTGGTGGGGCCACCACACGGTGGGGCTTGGTAAGGCCACTACCTGGTAAGGCCACCACACGGTGGAGCCTGGTGGGGCCACTTTACGGTGGGGCCTGGTGGGACCACCACATTCCAAAGGTTGAGAACCACTTCTTTACAA
The DNA here is from genome assembly GCF_048934315.1 of Petromyzon marinus. Classification (NCBI taxonomy): domain Eukaryota; kingdom Metazoa; phylum Chordata; class Hyperoartia; order Petromyzontiformes; family Petromyzontidae; genus Petromyzon; species Petromyzon marinus. The sequence continues at coordinate 18,782,034 of NC_133667.1, read as the reverse complement.
GCATTTACCAGAGTTTATTTTAACATGTGCATTCTAGCTTATCAACCAGCATGTTTATCAATAGAGCCCTGAGTTGCTTCTCAGATTTTCTAGCAAACATGAGGCAATTGCTGCACGTTTTTTTTATGATAATCATCTTTGGCAGACCAAAACCCTATGCAAATACAATTTTGATGGAAAACACTGTTCCTGTTTGCACAATATATGGTTTATGGTTAATGGAACATTCTTATCTATAGGTTTAGCATAAATGAATAATATAACACAATATAATATTTAATCTACCATTATACAGTAAATTAAAATTACCAACACTGAGGTTGTGATGGTTTTGGCATTGCTTCTTATTTACCCAACTTTTTTCAATACCTTATATTTTCACATTATCTTAATTTCTCCGTACAATTTCTGGAGACGCTATTTTATTTAGGCCCTATGTACATTAAACTTACAATAATATAATGTCAGCACATTGCACATATACCAGAGCACTCCATATGCTTTTAACACTGTAACAGTAGTAAAATTAGTTTAACAAAGCTGTATGTGTTATGGTTATGAAAAGTCCTCACGACTGTAGGTAGCACTGTGCTAAATATCACACACAATTCCTGCTTGACATTTAAAAACAGATTTATTCACTCAACATTTATAAGACTGTCAGCAAACTAAATACAGTAAAACCTTGGATTTCGAGCAACTTGGTCTGCCAGTGTTTTGCAACACGAGTAAATTTTTTAAATAAATATTAATTTGATAAACGAGCGAGGTCTTGCAATACGAGTAGTACGTATATGCTTTGTCTGCCGAGCATCACGTGATCACAACTGATGTACGAGTGCTTTGATATACGAGTGCTTTGGATTACAAACACGTTTCCGAAACGAATTATGCTCGCAATCCAAGGTTTTACTGTAGTGTCACATCGCTGCTATAACGTTCACTTTGAAGTCAACGATGTTATTTGTACCACATGTTATCTGTCACCTGTAAATGTTATTTGTACCGCATGCAAAACTGAACAATAAAGTAATTTTATTGTTTTATTGTTTTATATTTTATTGTTTTAAATTTTTATTATTTTACTGTTTCCCTTCTACGTGACTTTACCGAAAGAACCAAGAAAAATAAAGCAATTTTCATGCAACAATCTAGCCCTTTGTGTTTGTTTGTGTTATTGTCGCCAGGTTCACTCTGGTTCTCTCATTCCCTCTGCTAGCCCCACGCAGCATTACATTACAGGACCCGGTGTTTCTTGCTCTAGCAGCACCACCCTTTTTCTCGTAATTTCCCCTTGTTAACCCACCCTCATCAAAAGGTTTGCAGCTGCACTAACTCCACGTATGTCCACGCTGTGACCCTTGTACACAACTTTTCCCTGTTGTCCCTGCTCAAAACGCCACCCAACTCTCCTCCTGCTCCCCAATTTATACCCCGATTCATTGTTAACCCTTCTTCCTCTACCCTTCTGGCGCTAATTTTGGTCCCCCTTCCTCCTGTCTGATACTGTCTGCGCTCTATCTCCGTTAACTTTCCACTCCAAGTGGTCTGCTGCCCCCACTGAACGCCTTTTTTTGGCACTGTAAAATGAAAACATTTACTCAGGAAATCTGGAAAAATGCATTATGATAATACAGCACGACACATTAAGGGGTGGGTGGCCAACATCGTGCGTGACCACCTTTGTCTCTTTGGTGCTGATGTTTACAATATGCACGAGGTACTCATTTAAGGCTAAGTCAACCTCGGCAAGACCCAGGACCAATTCAAATATTCTCCACCGTGTTTTGGTCATGAGCAGGAGTCAAACTTGGGCCGCCAATTTGTGCTGCAGTGCACTAACCACTGCGCTACCGCTCCACCTCAAGCATCAGTTTGTAGGTTTGAATATAAGTTGCAGCATTGGTTGAGCATGAGTGCGAGCATAGGTTCAAGCATGGAGTTGGACACGGGTTCGAGGTGTTGCAGTTTATTGTAAGCAATGCAACGATTTATGTGGCAATAAGGGAACCATTGTTTTCCTTTGTGAAATTTGAGCCATTGCTTGTCATTGGTTTGATTTGCCTCATGCATGCAAAACATGTCCATAATTGGTTCATACTATCACAAAAACATTCCCAAACCCACTCTATATTCACCCTCTTATCTCTCATTTACCACATTTCCCCTCACTATGATCACCACTGATCTCACCATCCATCATCACTACCTCACCAATCCCTCACTGCAACTCACCACCTTCATGATAATCCATTTTTATTTCATTTTTGAAACAGGTACAGCAATAAGAATTCCATGAGTTTTCTCAACATAAATAAAATAAATGGGACTATGTAACGTAAAAAACAACTTAATTAATATATATATATTGTTGAGTTCCATAGCAAGTATAGGCAGCTAAGACTAATACTTATGTCCAGGCAGGTGCACCCCCACCGTGTTATTTATTTAGCCTCGGACGTGCCCTGCCTAAAATTTAGGAAATAATCAAATAATCGTTGTGCAGTGTGCAGTTATTGATGAACCAGTGTCTTGTGTTTGGTGTCACGTAAGCACATACAGCGTACAGTAAAACTAGCGTCTCCATGTCTTTCTCCATGCCTCTGTATCTGTCGTTATTTGTATCTCTGTCTTTCCCCATATCTTCCCCTCTGAGTGTCTCTCTGAATGTGTGTTGTGGCTCTGTATTTCTTGTATGTATATTTCTCTGTCTTTCTCTGGGCTTCTGTGTGTATCTCTGAGTCTCCATACCTCTCTAACTCCGTCTCTTGCCATTTCTATGTCCATCCCCAGGGCCTCTCTTGCACAAGGACCCTAGTATTTGCAATGTCTTTATCTGTACAGCACCATTTCCTTCTCTTCAATCCCCCATCCTGTTTTCCCATTTCCAATCCTCCTGCAGCCCCCACCCAATTTGCCCTCACTGCTGTGCCTGTCGCATCAGGAAATATTTCTAAAATTACTTTGTTCCACTACCTTTTTAGTAAGTCTCCCCACTATCCACATTGGCAATAACTGGTCCTCTAACACCAATTTGAGCAGTGCCTTACTCCAATATCCATATCTGTTTGATGGTCACTTTTGAGTTACCAGGCATGTATCTTTCAATAAAAATATCACACTGAGGGCAATTTAAACATTCACTATCGCAATTACAGTTTTTGTTTAAGTTACGTAGAAGCAGCTGGACAACAACATCACAAAATGAAAGTAAAACCATGTATTAATTGCATTGTAGTTATACTGTACAGGGATTCAATATAAATCTAAACTTCTAAATTTGAAGACGTTCATTGACAAAGGGCTCGATGTGCGCATTAATGTTGGGGCTTTCTGTTAAAAACTGCAGAGTGACACGTGCAGTGCATGCTTCATTCTACTTTTGTGGTAATATATTTTACACTTTAAAGAATGGAGAAAAAACGAAATGGCAATGAATAAACAGGACATTTTCATAAGAAATGAAAGTAAGCATTTTGTATAAGTCGCTGCAACAGCAGCAGCAGCTCTTATATATATATTTCCCATGAAATGTGCTCCAGAGAATGCCCCGATGCACATGGATTTCTCACTGAGGAAGTCTAGATGTCCCACTGCGTGTCTGCACATATAACGCCTCACATTTCCTACCAAGCCCAATGATCCCAATGGCATAACCACAAGGACATCGTGCCGCATTTATACGTACGCCTGCATCCCATGCAGAGGACAGGGGGGAGCGTGGCCCCAATAATCAAACAATGCAGCCACAAGCCTGCCAGCTCCCTGCAGAGTTTGTGTGCTTTCTGTCCAGCCCTGCATTCATTTGCTGGATGAGGATTTGCATTTGATTCCTTTCCTGCCTTAGATAAACAAAAGAGAAATGAGGTGAGGGACCATCCCATGAAGAGGTGGCGATAGGCGAGCCAATGTAGGAGCCTCAATCTTAATTTGTTTTTTGATGCATGGCAGGTGCGATTAACAGCATTTCTGGATCCAGAGAATGTAACTGTGTCATGATGTTGCATTGTGAAGAAATTACTGCTGAACCTCAGCTAGTATTGGATTGACAATGACAAACGAGGGAGAGTGAGCCAGCCTTAAAATAAAAGTAGGAAATGCCACCTGCTATTACTTTTATTATTTTTTTAGAAAGGGATTGCTCTTTATTTCACATAACTTGCTGCAGAACCAAAACCCAGCATATAGTCTCGAGAGCTGTTGGCATAGCAGGGAATATTCAATTTCAGCTACTATTGTTACAAAATAAACAAGGTTTCTTATCTATTTGTCACTCCATGGGGATTTGTGTAATTGTAAAAATTGCAGATCCCCTATCCCTTGGAGATAATTCAGAGAAAAGCGATAGGAGCGTAACAGACAAAGGTAGTTAATTTGTAAGTGGGAGATAGTGGCCTTTTTGCGGCCACCTGTTACCTGTTTCTTGTTACCTTAAACACAACTAATACTGAAATCTATGGCGAAATCGACATTATTTATTTAAACGCAGATATCATCAGTAGAGCTAAATGCCAAAAAATGCCCTGTTAAGGACCAGAAACTGATCGGTTAAGGTATTTGAGTATACCAACTAAACATTGCAGGACTCTCAAGACCTAGTTCATCGGATACCTCCTGGGAAAATGTGACTTCCTGGGAAACCCAAGGGAAAATAACATGGACATCATTGCCTTACAGGAGGTGCACAATGAGGACAGCACATGGTTGGAAAGTTACAGAATAAATTGATTTATCCTTGTTGCTGCCATCTACCACTCTAAACATGGCCTCGCCAATTCATTAAGCAAGGCCTAAGATACTATGCTTTCAAATCCACTACCACAAACAACGGCACATCAACGACCAGCATCACAGTTGGTTACATGATGGTCATGAACGTGTATACGCCCCCGAATAAGGAATAGCCATCACCACTTCTGCCAGAAGAGACTCACCCAGCTATAGATATCGGTGACTTTAATAGTCACCACGCGTAATGGTGCTACTCAGAAAATTACAAATCCGGAGAGAAACTCGAGGAATGGTCATCGACACAAGACACATTGCTTATATACAACACTAAAAAGCCGTGCAGATTTCACTCATCCCGATAGGAAAATTACGATAATGCAGAAAGCATGCTTTGTCTCATAAGACAAGAATAGACAGCCACTAATTGCATTGCGAACAATTACAGGCAATTTTCTGAAGAGCCAACACAGACCGGCAGTCACATACATTGGATTACTAATATCGGTCATAACCTCAAAAAACACAACCACGTTAGAATTTTCAGAAGGCCAACTATCCCACGATACAAAAAAATAACCCATAGCCCGATTGATGAACCTGGAACCTAAGCCTGAAAATTGGATACAGTCATTAAAATTCTGACATCTGCCGCAAATAAACATCCCGAGGGGGTATATGAAAAGCTATACACTATGTTGGCAGCCAGAACAAAAAAACCCTATAAAGTGTTCATCAGAACTCGTGACCAAGATAATGGCACCACACTACTGGAGTCTCTGAACTCAGCACGGAGAAAACGTTGGGAAGACGTCACTGCAGATTTGGACTTCACTCATTTCAGCTGTAAGACCTGTGAGCTCCTTTGAAACCTAAGTGTCTCAAAAACAGAAAACAGACTGCCAAAAACCACAGCAAATACTGTGGCTTCCCACATGCTGTCCTGCCCAAAGGCAACAATGAATTGTTTCCAAACAAGCTGTTTGGAAACAATTCACCATCGCCCTGGGCCAACTCCCACAAGCAACAGATCTAATAAGACCACTGTAGCTGAAGTGGAAATGGCTCTCATGGCCACACAATCCAACAAGGGACCGGAGTATGATTTCCTGTGTCCCGAGTTCCTCAAGAACCTGGGACTATATCGACAAACAATGGCTTGCAAACCATACATAGGACAGGCACAATCCAAAAGCATGGAAGCCAGCCAGTCATTGCCATTTTGAAACCTGTAAAGCCACAAGACTCAACCTCCAGATACAGGCTAATATCCCTCTTGTCCTCCATCTCCAAACTGATGGAACGTGCCACGCTTGCCAGACTGCCTCCCAAGCAAGCCAGATTTCAAATTGGTCATAGCTGTTGCAAACTGATCGTTGCCTTCACCACCCTCATAATAACTGGTTTCCAGCATCAACAGAAAATTGGCACGGCAATGATTGGCCTCTCTGCTATCTACAACACCGTTTGGCATCATGGCCTGCTGCTAAAGTTGGCCAAAATCATCAGATTATGATCTACTTTACACCTAGCCAACGTGATGCTCGGCAACAGTACTTATCAGGTAAACTTCGCTGGTAAACATAGCCACAAGAGAATTATGAACAATGTTCTCCCTCAAGGTTCAGTACTAGCACCGCCACTATTTATATAAGCGACCTACTATGTATATCATCTTGTAAATTCATATTTGCAGATGACATAGCCCTTGCTGCACACAACACAAACCTGGATAACATTTCCATTCTATAACAGCTGATCCAATGTTATTGGTAGCATATTTTTATTGCAGGAAACCCAAATAACATCTCTCCAAAACCACCAAAAGAATATTCCATCTGAACAATCATACATAAGATGCCATTTGCTAGATGCACAGTTAAATAACGCAATGCGCATCGTAACCAAATAATTGAAATCGGCACCAAATCCCCTGGCTCTCTGTTTTTACAAGCATTTTGCCACCAAATACCCGCAGAGATATGCAAACTGCTTGGGTGTTTACACATTTTCTTGCCAACGACAACCCACCCATCAACCGAGACCTAAACAATGTACCTTGCAACCGACGAAAGTCCCGATCCCCTTTCTGGGATCATACTGTCACCATCCTAAAATATCACCCCGATCCAGAAGAATGCTGGCGAACAGAGTGAATCAACGTGGACGTCCAGAATAAACACTTAATTCAAGACCCACACATTACACCTTAGGGATTTGACTTTCCTCGAAGACACTAGTGTCCCATAGACCGCATCAGAACATGAACAGGCCGATGCGCACAGTTTCATGAATGGAAAATCAATGACAAAGCCACAATGCGACTATGGTCATGCAACTCAATCTTTGGATCGAATAGAAAACCACTGAGGTCTGTGCTCCTTCAATGGAGGAATCGCAAAACGACACAAATTCTCTCCTGAAGCCCTCTAGGAGCTAATGGAATTTATCTCCTGAACATATTTCCATACGCAAGGATGGAATAGTTACTCTGTGGGTGCTACCTTTGGCCAATTTGTTTATAAAATATTTGGATGTGATTTTATTACATTCACTCGTGAGCCTATTCTTAAATTATCTTTATTATTTATTTATCTTTATTATTTATAATAAAGATAATTTAATAATAAAGATACTTCTGCTATTTCCCAAATTAAAGCGTATCTGGTCAAATGTGCACAAATTGATGAAGGAAAACGTAATAAAAAACATTAATCACATTCCACCATTTCACATGGTGGTGGTAAAACAATGTATTTAGGGTTAAAGAAAATATAATCCACAAGTCTTGTCTATTCACACGTGAGGAAAGGGATAATTCTCATTTTCTTAAAGTGCACCCCTGATGGCTACTTACTCGACATATCTGAATCTCCCCCATAGGTCCAATTTGGTCACATTATCTTAAGCTCTCATGTATATAAGAAAATGTTACATAATATCAAAGTCCATTTCACATCCATAAAAGAAGCTTGCCACAACTTGCGTTTTACTGACTTGCACCCTCACTGTAATCACTGCACCTGGTGGTAAAGTCAAACTAAAAAAAGTGCAAGCTATCTGTGAAGCCCAAGACTCAAATTCTATACACTGGCCAGTTTTGTTATATTATAACACTATTTTGCAAATAAAAGGATGATTATAAACCATGATATTAGAAATGCCCTTATATGTAACATGATGGTCCCTGATTCGTCGTCTTATATTTATATGAACCAATCAGCTTAAAATACAAATAACATGACTTTTGCTTTTTTCTTTTAAATTATTTTAAAATCGAATATTTTAATGATAAATTCTCAGGTTTAAAGTCAAAATTTCGTTTGTCATTTTGCCTGCCATTGATGACTTCACGGTCCCAGGGAGTGAGAGGGGAGAGTGCAACCTCACGTTGACATCTTCTATATTCTTGTTTTTTTCGGTAAAGTCACGTAGTTGATGTCATCGTTCACTCTTTGGAGTCAAACGTTGACCGTCACAGCCGAGATTATCCACCTCTTTACCACGGTGGATTTGCATGCCACGCTCACTGAAATGTTTAATACAATACACACTTCCATACGGGAGAAGTGCTGCACACAGTAAGTTGGGTGTGACACCCTGAGGCAGACCTAACATTCCCCAATGTGCAAATCAAATATTGTCTCAGGTTTCAGTGGTGCCATGAAAACATTCAAGATTTCGTCAGTACATGGATGCTAGGTATGTAACAATTTACCATCCCTCACCCCCTTTTCCACTTCATCATTCAATTGGCACATTTTAGAGTCACGATTCGCTTCAAGAATGGAAAATAATTATCTCGTTCGTACTGCCTCTACTGTATGCTCTGTATTGCCTAACTTGTGCATTCTATCAGCCTAAATAAAAAATGGTCATGAATAAAAATAATACATTCTCACGTATAATTAAATGCTTGTGTTGTCAATGTAGCAATTGCTTTTAAAGAAACGTTACTTGGTTGATATTGACACTTCTGACGTTCTTCCAAAAACTTTCAAAAGCCTTAAATATATATTTGATACCTACTGTTCCCAAATCAGATTAAGCCTTGACAAAAGCAACCAACACCATCTTCATACTTGCAATTGTTACATATTAAGGCTATGCCAGTACCAGTGGTTTCCAAATAAGATGTGCATAACGTGCAGCTGGTCAACATACAGCAGTTCCTTGTTTCTTTTATTCATCAGGGCTCTCAAGTCACATGCATTGCACGTGAAACACATTTATTAACCCCTCTCAAATAATCACGTGTGAACACACATTACTCTCATGTATTCAGTCCTGGCCTTCGGGGTAGACAATCAGAGTGATCTCGAGAGTGCAATGCTTCGAGGGGCTTTACTCTGAAATATAATAATATTCATATTTCATCATTGTGCACAAATTACATTCGTTTGCAGTGAAAGCATATATATGTATAATTACGTACACACGTATTAAACAATTGCACAACAGCTGAAAATTATGCACAAAAAGGATGTAAATATGTATTATTGGAAGTACCCTGACAGGAATAAGAGCGTATAGATCATGGAAAACTTGCAATTCAGAGAAATAATATCGGCTTCATAAAAGTAAGTGGACTTGGGCATGGCACATCAATAGAAGGGATGATGCATGATGAAAAAGACAATTGATGGAATGGCATATGACTGTGTGTGCCCGAGAGGATGACTATTTAAGAGATGGAGCGATGAGATGAGTTTGTCCATAGGCGTGAGATAGATAGTCGTGCCGAAGGATCTTCGTGACAGCATGGACAGTCCATCATTCAGCAGTGAATAGACGTGTCATGATGTTCAGTGTAATTAATGGGCTTATTTATCATGCCATTCCATCCCAAAAAATATCTTGAGCACTGCTATTCATGTATTGTTGTAGATTCTAACCTTAAAAACCCCACATGGAATGTGGCAGTGACAGGACACATACAAGGCTTTACATTCATGATTATCAGTCAAATACTATGAACGATACTGAAACATACATGTCGTTTATTGTGAGGCACTTCGGGGTGGACCTCATTATACCATAAATCAGATTAACATATTATTCACATGAGTATACTTTGCAAAAAAAAAATTCGTGATAATGTTGAAATATAAAAAATAGCGTACATTATAGTTAGGTGAATTCTCAGATTATCGTAATTTCAAAGTTGTGGAAACAATCTTTACCTTGCCTTCATGACCAGTAGAACAATGCAGTCCATGGAATGAGATACCAAGACAAGGAAAGAGAGACAGAAAGAGACGGAGAGACAGACATAATAATTTGGAGGTCTTGTGTGGTCACACATATTGCACACATGCGGATATAACGCTGGCTCCACACCACATTATTCCGCAGTCTTTACACTGTGATGTACACTGTGATCCGTTAAATATTTACCCAATGTTAGTGGAGGCAGTGTGTGGTCTCAAACATGTTGGGAGGGAAGCACCCACACAGGCTTTAGTATACCATAGATGATTTTGTTTTCACTTATACACTCACGCAGTTATATAAACATACATAATCCAACAGACAACAATGAGTGCAGATTTGGATAACTTTAATAGATATACAGGCTGGAAACAAGTTTCTGATATCTTAGTATGGCGTCTAGAGGAATCAGTAATCAAAATGACGCATCCCACAGGCTCTTAAGAGGCTGCTCTGTCTGGTAAACAGGAAAGACTGAGGGGAAAGCCTGACACATCATCCTCGTTAGCTATGATATATGCATTGCTGGATGAAAGGCTCCCCAAGTCATCGCCATCCCTCGTGGTCAAGGCAATGTAACAGTCCATCTCGCACGAGCCAATGTCATCCCTGCATCACGATGGTGGATATCCCCTCGGGAGTTTCCTCCTTTAGCTCCCACTCCATCATTGAGCTTTGACTATCGGCTATCATCTGTCACATCAATGTTTCCTGTTTCAAGTTCACGTTTCATAACAGAGAATGTCATCTCTGTAAGGGGTGCTTGTTCTTAAATCATCGTGTCCCTCTTTCTGTCACTCAATGCGAATCCAAACATGGACATCTCATTAAAGCCAGGTTCAAGCTTCTGTACTGATGGGGATGGGTGGGGGCAGTAGAGATGTTGTGTGGGCCACCATAACGATGATATACCGCGAATGAGCGTGGAGGTGGTCGATGGCTCAATAGGACATTTGGTGGTGCAGGGCCCACCCAAAACACCCTCCTCGTACCAGTCCTGATCTCAATGCTTATTTATGCACTATTGAACATTTTATTCAATGTAATTGTCAATGTCCATTTTTATTACCCGGCATGGCGAGAAGATACGAAGCAGCACTAAAAGACAACAGAGGCTGGAGAGCAGGCAGGGCTGCTATCGAGCCCCTGTTGTCTCATCGCAGCCTACAACTAATGACTCTGGTAAAGATGAACCAATGATGTACTTGGATGACTAAAAAAAATAAGATATGTATTGTGATGTTTTTGGTTTTATATTCTCTAGGATTTAAACAATATTTTAGTGAAAGTAGGACATTAATAGGAGCACAAATTTAATAGAGCATTTTTAAGTGAGCCGCGTCAGCCTTCTTTTTTCCCTATTCGCATCTCTTTGGTGTCGCTATCTATTGTCTTATGAACTTCTGCCGTTTCAACTCAATGTTCATTTGTTACACTATAAATCCCGTCTAGCCAGTTCCCCAGTTAGTTTCGTTGGCAATGGCACGCAGCCACTAACAAAACAGTCATTGTTGGGGTGGAAAGGAGCCCAGCCAGCCAGGAAACTCGAGGCATAGATTATTTTTTATAGTACTGTATTGTATGATGAAAAATACATAAAAATAAAAGGTTATAAAAACAACTAACATGCTTTTCATGTACTAATACTAATGAGATTACTGATGCTGCATGGTGAATTCTAATAAAAAAACGAATACCTGCAACAGTTTCCATGAACCACTTTTGTCAACCTTGCCGACCACCCGTGATCCATGGACCACAGATTGGCAACCATTGTTACGGACTTACCCCCATGAAAAACTGGCTGAAATGATCAAAGGATTTCCTAACCCTTGGAAAAAAACAAACCGGTGCTAATGGGACCTGCCTCGTTGCCCTGCCCTGCTGGCTAAGGCAAGTCCTCGCTTTTGGCAGAACCGCTATATCCGAGCCGGTTTTTTTTTCTCCCTTTGATGCCTTTGCGCGTCCTGCTTCCTGTACGTCTGGCGTGAGCGCTACGGCTATTATCGCTAATTAAATACTTCCGAAGACAAACACATGTTGGAAAGCATTACAGACTCGATGAATGGTTCATTATTTTTCTTCCATGTTTCCCCCAGAATAAACCAAGTGTGACGCGTGCCAACGTGTCATGCGCCGTGGGATTCGGGAATGTATATGTGCACGTAATTAAAAATAAAATAACATAACACAAATCACGACGTTTCGATCGCAACGCCACTTGTGTTGCGATCGAAACGTCGCGATTTGTTTTATTTTATTTCTAACTACGTGAACCAAAGAGTATGGATTCCTGCAGTCACGAAAGCTTCAAATCAAGAATGTGCACATAAATTAAGTTGTATTCCATTTATACTTGTTTTGAGTCATGGTAAAACACTGCGATAGGTACCTGCAGTCAATGGGTTTCCCGAATACACTGACATAACTTAATGGAATACAATTTTCCGTGTTGCATGTAAATTGAGTACCGTGGGGATGCTATTTTCAGATCCTATAATCCATGATACACCGCAAAAAACACTAAAATATTTGTATGAGGTATGTGTCGTTCGTGCCTTTTCAGGTAAACAATGTATATTCAAACATATACAATGTGCTATTTTCATACATTTTGTACGTATAAACGAATGTATGTGATGGCGCGTTATTGACACCATTGAGGTGTGGTGGTGAATTTTGGGAATTGTCCGTTACGTGGCTAAAATTTGTGTATTTTCACCGACATGGAATTTAGGCGTTTCCGTGGACTGTGGGGGTATCGCGAATTATAATATTCACAAATTTTTGGAGTGCAGATTCTCATCTTAACATTTATCTTCTTCTGAAACAAACCTGTTCGTCTTTAATGACCATTATGTATTGATGTCTGTACTTGCTGGGTGTTTTAATAGTATCTTCCTGATTATAATTACCTGCGATTGGATGGAATTTCGATTTATAGCTTCCGTGACTGCAAGGATTCATCTTCTTTGGATCTTTCGGTAAAGTCACGTAGAATGAGAATAAAATAATAAAATAAAACAATAAAATTCTCACGACGTTTCGGCCACAACACAAGGCCACAAGGCCACTTGGCCACTTGTGTTGTGGCCGAAACGTCGTGAGAATTGTAATGTTTTATTTTATTATTTTATTCTCATTCTACGTGACTTTACCGAAAGAACCAAAGAAGATTGGATGGAATTTTTCACAATCTGTTAATTTTGACTTTATCATATTCACTTCCTGCTGAAATGCATCATTTGACCAAACATTTAGGCCGTACTTTTTTTTTTAAATCCCTTTCGTCAATATAATACGTTTATTGGAAATCACGTATAATCTATGGTTGTTAAATGGCAAACGTTTGCAGTGAAATCTTAGTAATGAATGTACCCATTGGCGCGTGTGAACGTACAAACGACATGGAAGTTCACGTCCCTGCGTGGTACATTGTCCCTCTTAGTTAAAAGGGAAAGGTGTAACCATGAAATGTCTCGCTGACACCACTGCTGACGGAGGGGCTTCCACTAGAGAGACATCGAAAGGGTATTTGGCCTACTCTTCCACGTTGATCAGACGTCTTGGAAGAGGTGGGTGCACCGACGCTTTAGTCCACCGCACGTAAACTGCAATTCGACTGTGGTGTACCCATTTCTATGCACTGTCGGGTGGACAAGGCGATGGGATTTAAGAAGCTCGCTGAGAGATGGATCTGATCTGAGGACCTCTGGATTGCAAGCCCAGTGTGCTAACGATTACACACGCAATCTCCCTTCATTTCTGAGTTAAAAAAAGTTAACTGATAGAACTGTATGGAGGCGAAACCGGTTCCTTACGGGTTTTATCATGCAGTTTATTGGTAAGCCAATAAAAACAGATTTTAACAAGCCTAGTATGGACTTGTATCCGTCATATCAATTAATTCTAACAAATGTACGCCACTTGACTACAACAAAGCGGATTGGTGGAAACCAGGATAATGGTTCATTCGGATGGATGACGACTAAACTCATCACAAGATGGAGCAAAGTCGTGGCTCTCGTCCACCAGAGGGCATCTTACCCCGGTGCAGTACCTGTCCAGATGATTCACTCGGAGGGAAGAAGACCACGATGTGACAACGTGGGTAGTAGGCATGGGCGGGTGCACACAACACAACACGCGCGCGCGTGGGATGAGAGAAAGAAGAAGCAGTAGGAGGAGGAGACGCAGGGTGACGTTGCCTGGGTGGGAATGTGGGCGTGCGGTGTTTCCCTCGGCTGGTAGGGGGGTGACAGGGGTGTGCAGGGGGGGGGGGGGTGTGCAAGGGGGGGGGGTGTGCAGGGGGGGGTAAGAAGGGGGGTTTGTAAGGGGGGGGGTGCAGGGGGTGCAGGGGGGTACAGGGGGGGGGTGCAGGGGGGGGTACAGGGGGGGGTGCAGGGGGGGTGTGCAGGGAGGTAAGAAGGGGGATTTGTAAGGGGGGGTGCAGGAGGGGCTGTAGGAGGGGTAGGGATGGGGGTGCGGAGGAGGGGGGTAGGAAGGGGGTGCGGAGGGGGTGTGCTAGGGGGGTAGGGAGGTGTGAGCAGGGGGGGGTGGTAGGGAGGGGTGAGCAGGGGGAGGGGTGAGCAGGGGGGTGTGGCTGTGCCAGGAGGGAGGCTGTGAACTGGGGCACAGCATCAGCAGCGCAGCCCCACGCTGCTCACTCAGTCTGCTGCTGTGCGGGCTTCAGGCGGCTGCGCCCAGCCATGTCCCGGCGGACTGCAGACCGCAGCGAGCCTTAATTGATCGCCACAGACAGGTAAAGCGTGTCCCGCGTGCCTTCACCCTGACGTGTCTGTCTGCCGTGTGTGTATGTGTGTGTGTGCTGTGGTGTACGGCTAAATATATATAGCCCACTGTCATTACCACATCAAGCGTGCTATTAATACACGGTGTACTGTAGGATGAAAATGAGTTGTATGGATCAGAACAATGTAATCCGCAAAGTTCTAAGGCGACAGGCTGCATGCTGTGTTCGTTCCTGTGAGAGCTTATGACCGGGTAAGGACCCATTTCGTACAGTACTGTATATAATTGTGGTAGCTTTTAAGCGACTGTGATGAATATGCGTGTTTAAGTACGCGTGCAGGTGTAGTGAGTCTTCACTCCAGGGCAGTAACGACGAGACTTGCTTGCGTTGAATGACGAAACACAAGGCCATTGTGGCTTAGACGTACGATGTACAGCCATTCATAAGTCCACTGCTGGATGGGTGACCATACTTCACCACGATGGTCAATGAAAGTATGAGTTTGTTTGGGGGGTGGTGGTGGTGGGAAGTTGGCAGGACCAGTTCGGACATCACTCGCCGCCGATGTCAGCCGTTGTTGATGAGATTAAGTGTTGAATGGGTCACGAGTGCGATGCATCGTCTGAAAGGTACAACACAACAATCTGGTGTTATCAGTCCGATCTATGCGCCACGCATTCCGGTTCACCCGAGCAACCCGGCGGTCACCCCAAAGCGCACGCCGCTTGAGACTCGACGTGGAACGCAGAGCGCATTCTAATGGGGCCCACCACCCACCCACCCGCCAGCCACGAGGGGCCGCTACATTAATCCGTGTTACAAATGTTTATTGGAAAAATATTCTTGGATGGTGACCCTGGTGACGGCGGCGAGTTCGTCACTGTTTTAATTGCGTTCACGTACAGGGGAGGATCTGCACCGGCCACGACGATTCGATATCATTGTCACGGTTGGTTTAACGGTGGATGAGATTCAAGATTTCGATGAATATTCGTCTCGTTTTGATAAAAAAAAAAATCCCCGTTTCTTACTGCGCCCTTTAATATGAACCGTGACAATGTCGTACGATTTGCTCGACCGCTTAAAAAAATAAATTAATATTAATCGGTTCTCACGCGCGCCCCGGGAGAGAGGCGCTTCCATTCGACTCGGTGGTGGTGGTGGTTGGTGGTGGTGGCGATGGCACTGCATCGTGACCCGGGAATGTGATGACCTGCAGGGTTCTACTCCTTTGCAGTGTGTGGCGGTGGTGGTGGTAGTGGTGGTGGTGGCGATGGCACTGCATCGTGACCCGGGAATGTGATGACCTGCAGGGTTCTACTCCCTTGCAGTGTGTGGCGGTGGTGGTGGTGGTGGTAGTGGTGGTGGTGGCGATGGCACTGCATCGTGACCCGGGAATGTGATGACCTGCAGGTTTCTACTCCCTTGCAGTGTGTGGCGGTGGTGGTGGTGGCGATGGCACTGCATCGTGACCCGGGAATGTGATGACCTGCAGGGTTCTACTCCCTTGCAGTGTGTGGCGGTGGTGGTGGTGGTGGTAGTGGTGGTGGTGGCGATGGCACTGCATCGTGACCCGGGAATGTGATGACCTGCAGGGTTCTTCTCCCTTGCAGTGTGTGGCGGTGGTGGTGGTAGTGGTTGTGGTGGTGGCGATGGCACTGCATCGTGACCCGGGAATGTGATGACCTGCAGGGTTCTTCTCCCTTGCAGTGTGTGGCGGTGGCGGTGGTGGTGGTGGAGCTTCCCACGCACGAACCCCCCCCCCCCTCCCTGGGGTCTCGGAGCGCTTTCGCTGGCTTCACAGATCGCCTCGCCGGCACAGGTCGCTGCTATTGCGAGGTTGTGCTTTTGGAAACAGAAGTTATGCTAATTTGATACAGTGCGTCGCACCGACGCGTTAAGAATCTACTAAATTGAATCCTTGACAATTCGGAGCACGTGCTGGATTTCCGCCATGGCAAAGGTATCGAGCGGGTGGAGCGGTGGTGCAGTGGTTAGCGGACTGCGCCTGTGAATCCGGCTCATCGCTCTCGAGAGTTCCATTCCCAGGCACCCCACTTCACCAACCCGCACTGTGAAGTACGGTAGGATTGACAAAGGGCTGTACGTTATTGTTATTATTTGCAAGTACTGTGGAATAGCAGTCTTAAGTTACGCTGTTTCAAAATTAACAGCGATGCATTGTGTGTATGAGCTCACAGAGTGCCTAGCCACGAGGGGATTGTTTAGCCACAACTGAATTTCGACAAAATGAATCTCGAATGCCATTTACGCCTGGCTCTTTATAGACTAACACAAAGTCATTTGATTGGACACTGAATGAGTCACATGAACACTCAAGAAATCACAGTTGTAATACAAATTCTTAATTGGAATCATCCAAACCATTGGTAAAGAAGGAACCCCCCTGCTACTGCATCAAGAGATGGGGCTGTAAATTAAATGGCTCACTGTATTCGTGTTCTACAGTGCATTGACACATTGGGTCGAGTCACATGCTGGCAGAGGGCCATTTAAGCCTGGCAGGGTGCAGCGTTGTTGAGCAATCAAAGAAGCAGGCGTAACGACGTGAATCGGGCTTAGATGTGTGCAAGGTGGGCGTGCACCAAATTTATATACAGGGCACATCCACCAGCAGAGGCTGGCAAGAGCGTGGTTGTGACTGCCAGCTGTGGGGGACGTAACAAGGTGCCCTTCCTTGCTCTGACTAATTCACATCTCGGTGACAAGAGTAAAGGCGCAGCACTGCAATTTCTTGCTCACGCTACTGCTGGCGAAAAGGCCTTCTGCTCGTCGGAGCTGTGGAGAACCCCCTCCAGAGAGAATATTTTGGCTGACTTTTTTCCATGCTGGTCGTACATCTTGGAAGAGGTGCAAGTACCCACACTTTACCCCACCACACGCGATCTGCCGATCGACTGATGTTCATCTTTATACTTGTGAATGGACAGAGGCGTGGGGCAGGGGAGTAGGAAACTTGCCTATTCCGCTGTTGTGCAAGGAGATTTAACCGGCGACCTCAGTCCAGTGTGGTTGCTATTCGACTACGACGGCATTACTACTGTGGTCATGCTGCTGAATGTGTTTATTTTTTTATTACACGCTTTTATTTAACTCACTCTTGTCTGTTGTCGTTATTGTATCCTCAAATCTTGTAACTCAATTTTGACCCACTTCCCAATGTGTTATCGACTGTCATACTGATGACAATACTATATTCTATCATAAAAAATAAAAACGTATATTTTAAAACAATCTTTTTTATATGTTATGTTTCGGCTTGGGTCTAATTGTCCACGCTCAACTAACGTTGGCTGTAATTGGCCACGGTCTCTTACGTTATGGCAAGCGTCGGGGCCACTTCCTGGAGTCGTGGAGTTCCTCCATTACTAGTACGATACATTTCATTAAAGCGTGTTTTAAAAAAAAAGTTTTTAAAAATGTTACTTATTTTTGATCGAATAACTAAATTTTTAAGAGTTTCCTTGTGCAGTGATGCAACTTAATTGAATCTGAGATTCACATGCTGAAATTAACCAACTCCACTGACAGACCCACTGGCATCCTGCATTTTTGTGGTTCAAGGGGTTCAGGTGTAATGTAAAGCTTATTTGGTCAGGTCTAACTTGCTATTCGTTAATATCGTGTAGGAATTAGACTATTGTGTGTGAGAGAAAACATACAAGTGAATAGAATTTGGGCAAGAGAAAGCACAGAAAGGTAGAACGTGCAACTAGAGAATGCAGTTAGTGCAGAAAGTTACAAAGGCAGAGAAAACGAATGCAGAGCCAGGGAAGCCGGGAAATCGACATGGAAGAAGTACAGTAACAACAAAAGCAGACGTATTGTGATAAAAAGCAATAATATACTTTTTGATAAGTCTCCTCGGGCCAGAATCTGGCATCCTCTCCATGTAGCTTGTGGGCTGTTGCTCCTGTTGATGTGATAAAATCAATTATTAGGCGTATGCACTGCCTTTTTATATGTGCCATGTCCCACCTTGATGTACTTTTGGCACCAGTGTTCGCCAACATCACCAAGCCAATGTTTGCGGGGTGGCGTCGTATTGGTGTTTCCATTTTGGCATATCCCTGGCAGATCAAAGTATATCTAAAAGCCAATACAGTACATGTATATGAATAGAATGGTGCTTAGTGGAAATTGTCTGATTTACCGAACGTTGAACGATCTGCCTGAGAGCCAACATCACTAAGCCAAAATATAAAAATTGCACCTTCTGTGATGAAATGTGCCCACAAAACCATGCGAGCCCTGCGGATGGCATTCGAAGGCATAGCAACTTAATCCAATAGGATTAACAGGCTGATACTGTTGACGTTCATTTATTTGGCGGTAATGCAATGGACACTACCAGATCCACCATAATTAAGGATCAGTAATGCCAGTGTGGGTTCTATAAATATATAGTAGACTATACGGCCTGTGGACAGGCCTGTGGACAGGTCGTAACGATGATAAAGATGCCTTACTTCCAGTGCATTAACCCATGCCCAGTTTAATGTTTAATGAATGTATTATGAACTGTACCATAGTAAGTGCAGTACATATAGTTTATTGTATAACAGTACATAGTTGAATAAGCACATGTAAAAAAGGTAAAGGCTTTTAATAAAAAAAATCCAAAATGTTTTGTGAGATACAATTGCGTGCATTGCTTTTATACAGGAATCTTGTACAGTTTAGAATACAATGTACAATATTAATGGCGCAGTCGAATGGATAAACATTTCATCCAAAAGTAAGGTAGCAGGCAGGCATAGGTGGAGTGTGACTTCAATATTTGGGGGGGAGCAGGGGTTTGCTTTGTCCCTCAGATTAGGAATCGCGAGTGCACATTTATTATTTTATAAATCTTAATTGTAAACTAGTGAAAATAAATTAATAAAGCGAGGGGCGTTGCCCCGTGCGCCCACCCCCCCCAAACTAAGCCCATCGTAGCAGGGACAAATGGGTTAGTACAACCGTATGTGGCATATCCACACATACGCAGAACTACATAATTGAGCTTCACGTATATATATCACTGTATACCAATCGCCTTTTCCCCGCGTCATATTTCTAACATAAGAGTGCACTGCTTCGACATAGCCTATTGATAAATTATAATTATGGTGGTGAACTGGGTGGATTACAGTATTGGTAGCTGGTGTTATAACATTTAAATAATGTCCTAGTACCTGCTTGAAGGAACTTGTTAGGTATTCCCCTTTAGGCGATGAGAGTGCCACTTGCTAAATGCAGTGGTACATACTTTCAGTGGCATTGCAAGAATTGTATTTGTCACCACGAGAGAATGTACCCCGGGAAATACAGCTTGTGGTTTTGATGTCTCACTTTTGTAGTTCCACAGCAAGCTGCACCTCGGCACATTTCATATGATATTGCAACATTATTGGGATGATGTAAATTTGGTAGCTTATATATTGAAAACAAATTAGCAACCCGCACATCTGGATGTGACTAACTGTAAAAGTAGCCCTCTCAGCCAGCAATATATATTTTTTATCTTATACAGAGTCCTTTCTCCGTCTTTATCTTGCCTTCTCTGTACTTTAGATCCCAATTCATCTCAAATTCTCCCTTTGTGTTTTTATCTGTTTGTATATTCCTCTGGCCTGTTTTCTAACCTCCCTCTGTAGTCCTCTCCTCCCTGTACTGTATCTCACCCACTTCCCTTCCCCCTATCTCTCTCCGTTTCTCTTTCTCACCTCTCACCCTCGCTCTCCTTATTCTCACCTCTCCCTTCCCCATCTCAATCTCTTTTGCCTCACCCTAAATACGAACAAAACAAAGGTCTTGAACAGCAAGTTTGCTAAACAATTGGAGATATCTTTCGGACGGACACATTTTGGAAAACATGTGTACCTCAGACAGCTATGAAGGCGGACTGAATTCAAAATGAATGTAAGATGATGACAGCAGCAGGTTTGAGTGCTTGTGAAAAGCTGAATTCATAATGAAAAGTAACATACCAATCTGCTGAAGAAAAATGTGTTTAACCAGTGCATGAAGTGAAGCATACTTGGAATGATATTTGATAGGCATGAAGAGGAATAATAATAAAGATGCCATGAATAGCATTTAGAATTTATCAAACTTCTATTCAGGTTGGCATTTTGTGTCTTCATGCAATCTCTGTGTAGCTGTTGCATATTTATAAATGGTATTGATAAATTCTACATATTGTAAGGATATAATTTGTGAGTGTTTGAATGACTGCATTGGTTTCCATTGAATAAAATGCCTTCATAATCTACAAAAACCAGCGATAATGATATTTAAATTAATTTGTCTTTTCTTGGTTATGATTGATAGTATTTATGGTCGAAAATATTTTAAAAATGCAGCTTGATCATATGGTTTTTTTTTCTCAAGCTGTCGATTATTTAGTTCCCTTTGACATTTGTGAGTAATTTGTGTACACAATAAGCATGATAAAATAATGTAATAAAGAAGTGGATGAGAGGAATGATGGCTGATGGAAAAGAGTGTTGATGGAATGGCCAGCCGAAGGAGAAAATGCACCCAAAAGTATGACCTCTTGTAGAGATGCAGTGATCAGATCAGCCCATACATTGCAGCGAGATAGATTGTAGCATTGCAGAACTGTGTGGGATGCCAATGGTGTGGGGAGGCCTTTATCCAGCAATGTATTGATCAAAACTGGTGATGATGGTGAATGGAATTCCTGGCTGGTTTTATTATGGTTACAGATTTAAAATGTTCAGACATTTATAATTGTATGAATTGCATAACCTTTATTGGCTGACAGAGGGATACGATATTTGATATGATTTGCTTGAGATGTTTTCACCCCCTTAACGCCAAATGAATGGACTAGACCAGTGGTTCTTAACCTTGTTGGAGGTACCGAACCCCACCAGTTTCATATGCGCATTCACCGAACCCCTCTTTAGTGAAAAATAAAATGTGATTTTTTTCAAATTCAAGACATAGATATGTTTTTTACTGGTACACAAAATGAGCCGTGCATGAACATTACCTTGTTCAAAGAATAAAACCAACACAATGCATAAACTCACAACAAATTACATACCTGGAAATCAATGTGACTTCTGCTGTTGCCTTTGAGAGATCAGTTCAGATATGCGTGGCTTCACCTTGGCAAGTGCCACTCTCATGTCATTTTCACAGCAAAGTCTGTTCCTTTTCTTCGTTTTTATGTCCAGCATCCTCGAAAAGGATTGCTCACAAAGATATGTTGTAACAAATGGTATAAAAAAATCCAGGGCTTTCTTAGCAATAACTGGATACTTGTTCATTTGTCGACACCAAAACGTTGAGAGCGTTGTTGTTCTGAAGAGTTGCTGTTGAACCTGGCTCTGCTGAATTTCAATGATTTCGTCGAGGAATTCATCATTGACATCTGCTGTTTCAACAGCAAACGTGAACGGCTGTCTCACCCATGCTGGATATGACTCTCTTGTAGGGAAATATCCGTCGAGAGACTTTGCAAGCTCATCTAAGTGCGTGGCAATTGTTTGCTTCAGTTCCGTGGATACAGAAATATCTCCGATTCCAGACACATCTTCGATCTTACTTGCACAGTCGTCCAGAAGCGGGAAGTTTGCGAAGTTATTGTTCTCTGTTCGTCGTTTCCATAACGGTAGCTTTTTTTGAAAAGCCTTCAGGTGTTCTTCTGCTTCCATGATATTGACTCCACCACCCTGCATCTGCTGATTGAGATGATTGAGAGCTGCGAATATATCAGCCATGTACGCTAAAATGAGAATGAACTCAGGATTTTTGAAGCAATCTGCATGGCAGTGTTGGTGCTCTTGCAAAAACAGGGCTAATTCCACACGCATGGCAAAAACACGATTCAGCACCTGTCCCCGGGATAACCACCGAATATTAGAATGGAGCAGAAGTACCTCAAATTCAGAGCCCATTTCTTTACACAGCTCACTGAAGATGCGGTGCCTCAGAGCACTTTTTCGCACATAGTTCACACATTCCACCACAGTTTTTAATACTTCTGCCATTTTTGGAGGTAAGGTTTTTGTTGCCAACGCATGCCTGTGCAGAATACAATGCGTCACAATGATGTGTGGTGCATCGGCCTTTACTAGCGCACCAAAACCAGACTTTCTTCCCAGCATGACTGGAGCTCCGTCCGTACAAACTGCAGAAACCATATCCCATGAAAGATTGTTGTCTCTGAAGAAGTCATCCACAAGCTTCTTCACATCGGCTGCCTTCGTTGTTGTTGTAAGAGGCTTACAAAATAAAAACTCTTCTTTTATCATGTCGTCTTTCACATAGCGTACAAAAACAGCAAGCTGGCTTAGATCAGAAACGTCTGTGGTTTCGTCGAGTTGAAGGCTGAATTTTGCCGGGCTTGAAATCAGATCCGCGACTACTTGAGCCAAGATGTCTTTACTCATGTCTTCTATTCTGTCACTGACGGTGTCATTTGAAAGGGGAATTTGGGATAATTTACCTTCGGCCGCTGTTCCGAGTATCAGATTCGCCATCTTTAATGCAGCTGGTTTCACAAGTGTTTCACCAATGGTGTGTGGCTTGCCCTGCTTTGCGATCAGGTAAGCAACTTCGTACGATGCTGTCAGGATCGGTTTGTTAACAGGTACAAATCCAAGAGCAGGCAGAGTGGCCCTTTTATTGAATCTGGCTCTCTTCACCCTGAATTCAGCAAGTGTTGTGTTCTTGTATTCCCCGTCTCCATGCAGCTTCAAGAAGTGTTCCTTTAGTTTTGCCGGTGCAAGACTAGAGTTGCTCAACTTGGCGTTGCAAATCATGCAGATAGGACGCTCACTCCCATCACGTTCCATGATACATGAGAATCCATGTTGTACATATTCGTCCGACCACTTTCTTCTTTTGCCCGACATAGTTAGTATGGATAAAATATTAAAGAAATCACACGACGTACGACAACAACAGTCACACGTTGACTACTGAGTACGCACTAAATTCCCCGCAGCGCTGATTGGCCAAGCAGTGTAGCATGATCATCTCCAGCCAGTGATGGCCAAGCGGGCCGTGTGTGTCATCACAAATTTACACAATAATTCAAGTGTGTCCGGACCTCCGTGGCGGGGGCTCTGCCGAACCGCTGAGATCGACTCACCGAACCCCTGGGGTTCGATCGAACCCAGGTTAAGAACCACTGGACTAGACACTTAACAGGTTGTGCGTCGACACTGTCATGTTGCGGCTCTTCAATTGCAATATCTGTTATTCATGACCGCGCACCATCTCCTCTCTCCCCACCTCCTTTTTCTTCTCTCTCAGACATACGGACGATTGCTGTTGTCAAAGGCAAGAGAGCTGCAGTAATAGTGTGGCGGTGTGATGATGTCACGAATGGGAGGCAAGTCACGAAGCATGTACCACGAGGCCCGCCACCCCGAGGCAGTGCTCTCGCAGTTGAATGCCCTCCGTCGCCGAGGGCTGCTCACCGATGTGGTGCTGCGGGCTGGGAGTGCGGCCTTTCCCTGTCACCGTGCTGTCCTGGCTGCCTGCAGCACGTACTTTCAGGCAAGCTTCTACAACTCGCCCCCCTGCAGCCACTCGTTGTCCACCACCAGCCCCTCTCCAGCTCACTCCACAGCTGACACCTACCTTCACCTGACAAGCTCGTATATTAATACACACATATAATTTAATGTAATAATACCTCGGCACTATTATGAAGTTGGCTGTGTTTTTTTGTTCACTTGTATATTGTGGGAAATGGAAACACTTGCTCACCCGCTCTCATGGTGGAAAAACCTATAAAATATTGTAAGTTATAGAATGATCGTGAACGTTTATATATATGTGAAAACCTCTGCATTACATATGCTTATGGGGGTGTGTCTGCAAGACCTCAATAACATGCATTGACATTGAGTGTTCATGCTTTCTGCAGGCAATGTTTGGCAGTGGATTGAGAGAGAGCCACGAGACTGAGGTGGATTTCGCCGACAGCGTCGCACCAGAGGCCCTTGGTTTACTTCTGGATTACGCGTACACGTCACGGTTGGCGCTCAGTGAGGAGACGGCCGCAGAGGCCTTGCTGCAGGCCGCCGACATGCTGCAGTTTCCCGAGGTGCGCGATGCCTGCGCCGACTTTCTTGAACGCCGACTGAGCCCTGACAACTGCCTGGCGGTTCTCGTTTTGGCGGATGCACATGGGTGTATGAGTCTCCGTGAGCGATCTAGGCGTGCCTGCTTGAGGTATTTCCCGGCGATGGCAAGTGGAGAGGAGATTCTATCTCTCTCTGCCGATTTACTTCTGGAACTCGTAGGAAGTGAGGAGCTTGAGGTGGAAGAAGAGTGCGTGGTGCTGGAGACTTGTCTGCGTTGGGTGCGGCATGATTCTGATCACCGACATTCTCGCCTGCCTGAGTTGCTGAAACAAATTAGGCTAGCGCTGCTGCCACTGCCATACCTCACCTCACTCGTGGACAAAGAGTTATTGGTGGTATTCCAGCAGAAGAGCCAAATGCTTGTAAAGGAAGCTCTCGGCTGCAAGAGGCGTATTCTGAACAATGAGGGGGTGGTGACAGACCCTTGTGCACGACCACGTCAGTCGGGACACTCTCTTCTGCTCCTGGCTGGTCAGAGCTTCATGTGTGATAAGGTGTATTTAGTGGACCAGAAGGCTCATGAAATTGTGCCAAAGGCACAGCTACCTAATCCCCGTAAGGAGTTCAGTGCCTGTGCCGTGGGCTGCAAGGTCTACGTTACAGGTGGGCGTGGCTCTGAAAAGAGCGTCTCTAAAGATGTGTGGGTCTATGACAACCTTCACGACGAGTGGGGCCGTGTGGCCCCCATGCTTGTTGCACGATTTGGCCATGGCTCCGCTGAGCTTGGTGGGGAGTTGTACGTCGTCGGAGGCCACACGGCTGGCACGGGCCAGTGTCCTGCCTCTCCGTCTGCTGCACTGAAGCAGGTGGAGCGATATAACCCTGCAACTAACTCATGGAGCATGGTGGCTCCCCTGCGTGAGGGTGTCAGTAACGCAGCTGTTGTGAGCACGAGGGAACAGCTCTACGTGTTTGGTGGCACTGGCGGTGTGAGCCGGGAGCGGTCACCTCGTGTGCAGTGCTACCAGTTGGAAGAAAACCGGTGGAGCATCATCGGTGCCTGCCCACAACCGTGGCGGCACACATCAGCGTGCCTGCTAGGCAAGCACATCTTTGTGCTTGGAGGCGATACAGAATGTTCGGCATCGGCTGCGTACTGTTTTCACACTGAGACACACCAATGGACCCGGGTAGAAGCAGATGGGTTTACTGCCAAACGCATGAGCTGCCATGCGGTGGCCTCAGGCAACCGGCTGCATGTGGTGGGTGGCTATTTCGGAGCACAAAGAGGGAAAACTTTGGACTGCTACGAGCCAGCTTCTGATAGCTGGGAGAACGTCACGAGCATTCCTTACTCGCTGATACCTTCTGCATTTGTGAGCGTGTGGAAACACCCAACAACTTAGTCTATGAGCATGCAGGTGAGGTCCCAATGAAAAAGTTAAAACTGGCTTATTGTCTTATAAATAATGGTTAAATATATTCACTTGTAATGTTCAGGTATTCTATATCCCAAGCACATGCTCGATATTTTTTTTGGTGATTCAAAATATTAAAAAAATGTCATTTACCTTTTCAAAGTAGCTTAAGTAATGGAGTTTTAATTTTATCTGCAATATGTATTTTTCTTCCTGTAAAGCTCACTGCTTTGAAGGGTAATTTCCCGAACTGTTAACTTGTGTACGTTTCTGTCTACAAGCCCATATTGTATGATAACGGTTGTAAGCGTTTTTCTATGATTCGTAGAGGAGTTTGGTTTACTTGTAATTTTTATGACTCACTAAAGTCACTGCGTATAAGATGGATTGCTTTAACGACTGTAACTACTGCAGTCTGATTGACCATAATTGTGAATGCAATTTCACAAATGTGCAATTTTATTGTCTTTTATCCATAAATAATATGAAAGTGCTGACATAGCAGGCTCTTTAACCACCATTATTGGATTTAAAAGTCTTCTGGCCCCACACGAATGTCTGCAATCAATACGTTACTTTTACCATTTAGTTGGATGCCAACAGATCAGTTGTTCATTGCAACAGCTGAACATCTGTTGTACATAGTTGCTGTAGCTCCCTGGTGTCTTGAATAACTTAAATTGCATTCAAATACTAATCGCAAGTATTTCTTATCAGCATGCGTCGTTTTGTCGGACTGACAAGTTATACAGACTAATGTGGTTCCATATGTAAACTTAATGAAAATGTGGTTTTGTTGCCAGCGCACGACTTGAGTTTATGATTTTTGTTTTTCTTAGGTGACTGCAATGATGGTGTTGTTGAATGTAGCGCATGCTGGTCAGAAAAGCCGCTTAAAGAAATCCTGGCCACCATTTGAGACTGCCTGGTGTCTTAGAAATTCTGATGGGGTTTTTTTTCTCTCTAAAAGCTGCTCAGAACTAAACAATGAAAAGGAAGACCTGAGCCACATAAGTGGATATTGAGGAACGTGTTTGTTGTTTGAAAACAATATTGATTATTTAAGTGTTGTTATTTTTTATTACAATGATTGTGTGATATTTCAAGTGATTGTTATGCATTTTGAGTTGGTTTTGAGGTGCATGAAATATATGTCTACTGTATGGCTTTATGCGGTTTGTTGCGACTAAAACTAAAGTTAAATGGTTCATCACTGTTGCATGTAACTTAACGAAGTGCTGAAACATGATATTGTAGGTTACACTTTGCAAATCAAAGCTTTGCCTTATGTAATTGGAGGCAGCAATGTTCAATGCAGTTGCTTTTCATTGTAATTTATTGATTGATGTTGGGTTAATGTTACCTTTGTAAGATGCGGTATAATACATGACTAGATTGAAATGTGCCTGTGTACATAAAACACCTTAAAAGTTTACACTCTTAAGGTAAAGTTTATGCTTAACTGAAAGGTATTGAATTTTGATTTAAAGCTTTCGTGACTGCAGTAATTCATATTCTTGGTTCTTTCGGTAAAGTCACGTTGAAGGGAAACAATAAAATAATAAAATATATATAACAATAAAACAATTGTTTTATATATATTTTATTGTTTCCCTTCAACGTTACTTTACCGAAAGAACCAATAATATGAAAGGTATTGGTTAAAGGAGGAGGTACATCTTTGGCCTAATTAATCTGTTTGCAGAAATTTATCATTGTGTAAAGTTTATGCTGTGAATAATGGCTGCCAAGTATTTTTTTTTTGCCTGGGCGCTATAGACCAATGCACAGAACACACCCTAGGACGAAGCTGTAGCAATCGGGCCGTGGTCCGTAACAAACACATGGTTGTGTGTATTTGTGTTGACAGCTAGGTGAAGCAGGATATATGCGCGTGCGCAGCCACAATAATATACAATATATAGGAGTGAAAGAGAACTAATGCGCCTGTGAGAAGCGAGGCAGAGGACAAGTTGAGTTGAACATTACCAGATGAAAGGTGGCAAAACTGTGAGATACGAAACATACATGGCCCAGCATATAACATGCAGATTATGAAGGCCACTGTTGACTGAGAGTAATTCATTGCAGATCCCCTGTGGCATCCATGATGCCATTTTTCTGCTGCCACATTCATTCCTATCATTTGTTTAATGCGGTCTTGCCATTTTGTTGACCGTCACACCTGTGAACATCTGTAAAAAAAAGAGCTTCATAGCTCATCGGATTCTTCCAGTCTAAATAAAGATTCTGATTCATTGTCTATGCCTCCTTCCATCACTCTTTGCTTGTGTGACATCATTGGCGAGGAATATCTGGAACTGTCCTGGCCATCCCACCTCATCAACCCGCATCGACCGGCGTGGTGTATTATAGTGTGAAGAAAATGCCATCTCTGACCAGGCATGGGGAGGATTTTGCCCACTTGACAAGAGGCTATTGATTTATTTAGTTTCATTATATACTGTATATACAGTACACTACTACTAATCATGAGTCTGCTTCACCACTTTCAGATTTAGCGTCACACTCCATGGGAGGTGAATTATTAGTTTTAATGTTGAGTGCTTAGCATGAGACTTAAAGCAATAGAGAGCTGTAGGCTTTGCTTGCCCTATAATTCAAACCGAATAAACTTCGGGACAACAATTTTTGTTGAGTTGAATAACAAAAAATGTAGTTTCAGATATTCTAGTTACAAGCCTAGACTTAATTACATTGATCTCAAATAGCTCTTTATCAGTCGCTCATCTTTCGTCAGTTTGCTTCATTATATCGGCTACAGTCTTGGTTATGTTGAGTCCTAGTTCTTCGAAAACATTTGTCAACGTACAAAAATCATTCCCTGTGAAGTGAGGAACCTCCTTATTGGTGAGCAGAAATAAGAAACTTCACAAATGGGCAGTTTACACAATCGGAATCAGTTTTGATCAACCCACTACCGGATGGAGGTCTTCCCCCAGCTGTCGACATCTCTCGCGGTCCTGCAATGTAACAATCCACCAAGCACCGTGCACGTGAGCTGATTTTTGTATTGTTCCATCTCCCCGGTGGCTTCATTCTCAGGCACGTCCCCTCCCTTTGTTGCTTCTCTCATCATTCTTGACCACCGATCATTAATCTAAAATATTTGCTATACACGTGCGGATACACACGTTATGACCTGCGAAAAACCCTTGTTGCTTCTTGGAAATGTAATGCTTTGGAATTTAATTCATAGCCAAATCACTCGACAATGGTGCCACAAAAGTTTGGATGGCATTTCCACAATAATCCGTGAAGGGACCGGCAAGAAGAATGGGGTATAAACACTCGCAATGCCTCCATGCCCACCATGTCCCCGCAGGCAGAAAACCATATTTCTACCTTGTTAGTCTATGGGTCAGAGTGAAATTTGATGGTTAGTGGCCAACATTTAGGCATACCAGTTTCAATAGATAGATATAGATTGAAATAAAGGTGAATTCTTTGATAATATACTCAGTGCAACCAGCTCGGGTGGTCCCAACAAGTGAATTATTTGGCCTGGGCCAATGTACTATGAATGACTGAAAGCAATATTTTGTCATCCCTACTGCAAGATTCTATCCTCTCCTCTGTATTATTTACAAATAATATTGTTGAAATGAATATTATTCCTGAATAAACATTTAAGAAATATACAGTTTCATCCATTTATAGATATCCTATTCATTTCTAATGACACCACTGAAAAATGCGTGCTTGTTACAAGATACGTGTGTTGGATTGCTCAAGGTGGAATAATGACCAGCCACCGTTGCCCCCCCCCCTCCCCATATTCGCCTGCCATCACCCCACTGGATTTTTTTCTCGTGGGGTTGAATCAAAATTACATGTATATGCACGACAAAACCGAGAGCTATCAATGATCCCCGGCTTACGCACCTTGAATGTTGTGAGCAAATTACACTGGCGGTGTTGGACAAAGCGTATCAGGAGAGTGCTAAGAGATTTAAAAAGTGTATTGAGATTTGTGGGAGACGTAGAGGCATTTAAATAAAATGTTTTCTCTACAATTCTCCATTTGATTTCAGTGTGGTATCTGTAAACGGATCATGCTGAATATTTTAAAGTACTGTGCTATTTTTTTTTTGGTATGAAACAACGTTAGTTTATTTTTGAACCACATTCTGCCAAACAGCACACAATTAATATGTACACTTTTGCTCGACTCTGAACGGATGCCATGGTGTTCATGGAGGGCAGCAATCCAGCAGGTAGGAACCCAGGCAGCATGTTGTTTTGCCAGGCTGATGATTAAGTCAATGCCAGTCTGGTCCCAGGTGTGTCTGCGTAAATACTGCAGGGATACAATGGCCTGGATGACCTTTTGGCTCATGAACCTAAAGTAATATAACATAAACAAAATACAACCATGTCTTTATTAATTTAGTAACAATACAATTTATATAATTTAAATGAATCCGATGATCTTTCAAAGTAGTTGCATGTTTTTTGTATTTTACAAATTTGCACCCCAAATTTATGCCAAAAATTATCTGTCCTTCCCCCATTTTGTCTGTAAGAGGTAAACAAACATAAAGGGTTTTTTTTAATATTGGAACTTATGCTCTATAGATCTCTCAAAACATTTGTATTTCAAAATCACCAATTATTTAACAATCTGTAAAAACACTCTTGCCAAAACATTTCGTTAATTCTCCTATATTCCCTGGTTGTTTTCCTTTAGATTGATTCCTGAGGTACTATTCAAGTTCAGGTTAAAGTTATATTGGAGACAAGTCACGAAAGGCACTGTGCTCCTCAATCAGCCCAACTATCTGGCCACCAGACCTCTACCCCTACCACCCTTCACCTACCCTCATCCATGCCTAGCCATAGCACCTACCTTATCACTTCACGCATGTGCCCCATACCCCGCTGCCTCTCATTCACGTCGCACCCATATGTCGCCCTCATTTACCATCACACTCCACCATGTTCCTCCTCCCATACTGCTGCAACATCAGCAGATCCTTTCCCAGCCCCTGTCCCTGCATCCATTCGGTCACCTCCCTCAATGTTATTTCGTAATTACTTATGCCTAAAAAGTATAGAAATGGATATTATTCCCCACAAGCTTTGCTTTTGTGACCAGGACAGTGCTATTTTTAAATTTTGCTATTTTCAATGAGAAAACGGGCACATATGTGTCTTTTCGTTCACATAAAGTCAGAAAAAAACATCATATGAATAAAAATTAACATGTATTTATACTAAAGTAATACAAAAATGTCTACAAAAGATTTAGGAGTGAGTCGTTTTTCGAGATTTACGATTATACTGTAAATCACTTTCACGAATCAGCCCCACAAATGTAGTCTCCCATCATGTTCTCATTGTACTGTCCTTGGTAGCGGCGTTCAAAGTCCAGAATATCCTGGTAGAAGCGTTCGCCTTGCTCCTCCGAGTACGCTCCCATGTTCTCCTTGAATTTATCAAGACAAGCATCAAGGACATGGACTTTGAGGGACATCCTACAGCCCATTGTGCCGTAGTTCTTCACCAGAGTCTCAACCAGCTCCACGTTTTTTGACCTTGTGATTGCCCAGGAAGCCACGAACCACTGCGACAAAGCTGTATCAATGCCGCTTGCTCCTTACTAGTGAGCTTCTTGGGGAATTAATTGCACTCCAGGATCTTCTTTACCTGTGGTCCGGCGAAGACACCGGCATTGACCTTTTCCTCAGACAGCTTTGGGAAGAAGTCTTTAAGGTACTTGAAGGCTGCCGACTCCTTATCTACAGCTCTGACAAGTTGTTTCATAAGGCCCAATTTGATGTGCAGTGGTGGCATCAGCACCTTCCAGGGGTCCACCAGTGGCTCCCACTTGACGTTGTTCCTCCCCACAGAGAACTTGGTCTGCTGTGGCCAGTCCCGCCTGTGGTAGTGCGCCTTGATGTCTAAATCTTTCGTAGTAATTTTTGTATTACTTTAGTATAAATAGATGTTAATTTGAATTAACATGTTTTTTCTGACTTTATGTGAATGAAAAGACACATATGCGCCCGTTTTCTCATTAAAAATATGCCAATTTCAAAATATCACTGTCCTGGTCACAAAAGCAAATTTTGTGGGAAATAATAGCCATTTTCTGTACTTTTGAGGCATGAGCAATTAGGAAATAACACTTACTACCCAGGAACAAAAAAATTGTTACACAGTGTTATCACTAATTATTTAGAGAATGTGACTGCAATAAATTTCCACATAAGTCACTTCACTGGCCAGGTCGCTTCTGAAAAAGAGCTGTATAGCTCAGTGGGCCATATCTGGTGAAACTGTTTAGTTCAAGGATAATCCTGTTACAGACATTTAAAACACATAATTGTACTTGAAAAAAACAAACGAAATCAATGCTTTTGTAGTGAGTGCTGTTTCATCTTATATGTTATGTACATGTTAAATAAGATTAAAGTAAATTTAGTCATCTTAACAAAACATTGCTGACAAATAAAGACATGAAGAGATCATCATTGGTGTTTTAAGCTGTGCCTTTTAAAGTATTGAAAATGGCATGTTATGAAATAGTTTTTCAATGTCAACGTGTAGATGTTGCTTGTAGCAACTACAATGTTCTCATACTATACTAAAATCACAATTGAATTGTAGGACTATTTATATTCACCATAGGTATGTCAACAATATACATTCTGTAAGGGTAGTCAACGAGGGTCTTGTCTTTAGGTTATGTTTGCATTATGTGAATGTTTATTCCACTCTGCTTGAATGTTTGGCTGGATTGAAGTCATGTGCTTGTTTGATTGCATTGTTTGTTTATTTGTTATTTCACTGATTTTATTTGATTTTAGCACATGTTTTGTACAAAGCAAACCTCAGCTGTCTGCACACACCAGTTATCCAAAATCCGATTTCAAATGTTTTATGAAAAGTAAGTGTAAAACGAATACAATACAAAAGTAACAAATCCAACCATAACCTCCACATCCATCTACAGTGAGGGAAAAAAGTATTTGATCCCCTTCTGATTTTGTACATTTGCCCACTGACAAAGAAATGATCAGTCTATCATTTTAATGGTAGGTTTATTTGAACAGTGAGAGACAGAAAAACAACAAGATAATCCAGAAAACGCATGTCAAAAATGTTATAAATTGATTTGCATTTTAATGAGGGAAATAAGTATTTGACCCCCTCTCAATCAGAAAGATTTCTGGCTCCCAGGTGTCTTATACAGGTAACGAGCTGAGATTAGGAGCACACTCTTGAAGGGAGTGCTCTAATCTCAGCTTGTTACCTGTATAAAAGACACCTGTCCACAGAAGCAATCAATCAATCAGATTCAAAACTCTCCACCATGGCCAAAACCAAAGAGCTCCCCAAGGATGTCAGGAACAAGATTGTAGACCTACACAAAGCTGGAATGGGCTACAAGACCATTTCCAAGCAGCGTGGTGAGAAGGTGACAACAGTTGGAGCGATTATTCGCAAATGGAAGAAACACAAAAGAACTGTCAATCTCCCTCCGCCTGGGGCTCCATGCAAGATCTCACCTCGTGGAGTTGCAATGATCATGAGAACGGTGAGGAATCAGCCCAGAACTACACGGGAGGATCTTGTCAATGATCTCAAGGCAGCTGGGACCATAGTCACCAATAAAACAATTGGTAACACACTACGCCGTGAAGGACTGAAATCCTGCAGTGTCCGCAAGGTCCCCCTGCTCAAGAAAGCACATTTACATGCCCGTCTGAAGTTTGCCAATGAACATCTGAGTGTTGTGGTCAGATGAGACCAAAATGGAGCTCTTTGGCATCAACTCAACTCGCCGTGTTTAGAGGAGGGGGAATGCTGCCTATGACCCCAAGAACACCATCCCCACCGTCAAACACGAGGTGGAAACATTATGCTTTGGGGGTGTTTTTTCTACTAAGGGGACAGGACAACTTCACCGCATCAAAGGGACGGGGCCATGTACCGTCAAATCTTGGGTGAGAACCTCCTTCCCTCAGCCAGGGCATTGAAAATGGGTCGTGGATGGGTATTCCAGCATGACAATGACCCAAAACACACGGCCAAGGCAACAAATGAGTGGCTCAAGAAGAAGCACATTAAGGTCCTGGAGTGGCCAAGCCAGTCTCCAGACCTTAATCCCATAGAAAATCTGTGGAGGGAGCTGAAGGTTCGAGTTGTCAAACGTCAGCCTCGAAACCTTAATGACTTGGAGAAAATCTGCAAAGAGGAGTGGGACAAAATCCCTCCTGAGATGTGTGCAAACCTGGTGGCCAACTACAAGAAACGTCTGACCTCTGTGATTGCCAACAAAGGTTTTGCCACCAAGTACTAAGTCATGTTTTGCAGAGGGGTCAAATACTTATTTCCCTCATTAAAATGCACATTAATTTATAACATTTTTGACATGCGTTTTTCTGGATTTTCTTGTTGTTATTCTGTCTCTCACTGTTCAAATAAACCTACCATTATAATTATACACTGATCATTTCTTTGTCACTTGGTTCAAACGTACAAAATCAGAAGGTGGATAAAATACTTTTTCCCTCACTGTATGATCATTACCCAGTCCACAGTGAGCTCCGATGACCCCCTGACCATTCATGACCTCCCTGACCTCTGCATCATCTGCCTTGGCTGACATCAACCATGTGTCTCACCCCTTGCTTCTCTCACATCTTTCTTACCCCGTGTCGCACCACACTAGCTCCTTGCCACTCTCCCTCAACTTGCTCAAACCCCCCCGTTTATTTCACCCTGCTCACACCGTGTCTCGCTCGGTCCGCATTTCGCTTGTCCCATGTCTCGTTTACCCCGTATCCTGCTCACCTCGCTTTTCTTGCATGTTTCATCATGTGTCTAACTTGCCCCATGTATTCTTTGCTGCTTCACCCCCATGTATCATTCATCTTGTTTGCTCCATGTCACCTCGTGTCTCGCTTGACATGTGCCTCATCCCGAGTCATGCGTGCTATGTTAACCGCGTGTGCAATTAGATACACTTTAACTGAACTATTCACTAAAAAGGGGCACGTTGTCACTACAGTATTCGCAAAGGGCCATATGCTGCATGAGTATAAATATTAATAGTTGAAGTTTGATTGTAATTAAACGATGTTATTTCAGTTATTTAAACCTCATTACAAGAAATAATCTGGTTTTGGCAAGGATTGACTTTGCGTTTGTTCTGGTGATGTAACTTTCTATAGTGGTGGTATAGTGAAATGATGAACAAGAAATTTAACAGTGGTTTTATTTTTTACCAAATGTCGAGTAAATCCAAAATCAATGTCAAGTTATCTGCAATGAAATGTAAGAAAAGATTTGACCATATGCTTAATCAGGCTATCGTCTGATGAAGTTAGTTGTAATTACTGGCGAAACATCGTACTCAGATTGTAAATGTTGTGGATTTCTCTCCAACACACCAGTGTGCTGTACTAGTAACGAATTGGCATGTTCTGTTTACGTGACAAACCTTACTCATTGGCTGTGTCGGCTGGTGGCAGGTTTAACGACACATTCATATTTACGTGATCTAACCCAAAAAAACCCTATATTATGGATTTTAAACATTAAGCTATTTCGATTATACTTTTAATATAGATTATATTAATAGTCAGATCCTGTTTATCAGAACGCTGGAAAGTAATTTTCTAATATTTTGACATTTTTAAGACGAGGTGTGGGTACTAGTAGTACATAAGTAACAATATATTGTATATCCCTTGTAAAAAACATACTATGAGGAAATACCATTAATATAGGGATTTTATGTACGTACTAGCTTCTTTGCCTGTCCTTGGACGGAAGCCGTAATATTTACGAAAAAATTTAGCAGAGTATAATTGTATCTTGTGTAAATTTAATGGCAGTGAATCTTGCACGCAAGTATGTCATCAAACACTTCACTGCAGTTCACTGTAGCACTCTACATAACTGACCTTCAATTTGTTCAAATTCACTGCTCTGATACTTTATTCTCTTCTGCGTTCGGTCGCTGGGGTTGAAAAAACTGGAATTTGATACAAAATCTGGAAAATAACCGAGAAATGTCTATTATACCATAATGTAGAAGCATAAATTAGACTTACCTTTTGTCTCAAGTGCTGAAGAAATAAATAAAGACACCAAATCCACTTTGTTGCTGCGTATCATTATTTATTAGATTCACTTTCAATAAAGAAACGTAAAGCGAATTTGCGAAAAACATTTTTATTTCCGCTCGGCCTTCTTCTGCGTGAGTGTAAAAATCCAGCCGCCATGAATATTAATGAGGCGGGGGGGGGGCAGCACGTGGTGTGACGTCACGCGCGTTACACACAAACAGACATTCTTGGCTCATTATAGTAGTAATAATTATGCAACACTCACTGCATGAATAATGGGAATTTGTATCTCATTTTTAAGAGTCAAGCTGCTACAGCTTGAGGCAACCAGAACGCCTGAAGTGGGTTTTAAAAACAACTAAACTGGAACTTTAGTAATTGAGGCTTTAGGCCTGGCTGCATTTGACCTGTAAATGTGTTTTAAAATATAATTCGATACCACATTCTTCATTTTTCATGCAAATCAAATTGCAATAAAGGTGGCTAATAAATTAGAACCATTTTGAAGTCATGTTGATGTGCGTTTGGCCAGTTAATACTAAATGCATAGGATTCTTTGCTGACTTTTTAATGCCATACATTTGAAAGATTTGATCCTGCACTAAACTGTTGTTACTTTGTACGTGTATTTCCTCACGATGATGTTCAACGGGAAATAATCCTGTTGAGCATTAACAAAAAAGTTGTTCTATTCATTTAAGTGTATCGATAATAAGGAAGATACAAATGAAACCACGGTAATGCATCAGCAAAAGTGTACCGTGCATGGAAGATTGCAACGCAGTGCCTCTCTCTCTCTCCCTGTCCCTTCGTGTCGAGGATCGCGTCGACAACCGCCGGTTGTTCCGCTTGGCCTGCATGTGGCTCCAAAGACAGCGATGACCACATTGGAGGCAGAGCCACTCACCCGCCTGGACCAATTTGCACCGCACGCTCAACGCGATTTGTTTCAATCTCACGTTGGCCGCGCTGTGCCGGTCACGTGCTGTGGTCAGTTTTCCTGTTTCTGGATGTCCTTGAAACGTTTCACCCGTACTGATTAAGAACTGTTGCATTTATAACAATTGCATCTTGTGATTTGGAATACGTTCACTCGCTGTGCGTTAAAATACGGTCGACGTGTTTTCATTTTTGGCTAATGCATTTTTTTTTTAATTGTTGAAATTATCAGGAGAAACTCTTTAAAAAAAAATTGAAAGCCACATTATTACCTGCTCTTGTAGTTAATACTTTTGACAAATGAACTTTGGCAAAATGTAACATTTAGCACCTTATTCTACTGGAGTAATACAATTGCAATCGTGACCTTATTCATCCCTGAATTTGTAGAACACTCTAAGTCTTCCATTACACATTCAATCAATCTTCATTTAATGCGCCAATATCGCCCTCAATAAAGTAGGCGTCAGTGCACATTACAGCAGAACTGAAACGGTACTGGGAGGAGGGGCACCGAGCAACAGGAATTAAAAAAGAAACCCGTCTCGACCTCAGTGGTTAACACCGACTGAACAAACTAAATTGCAACCATCAAATAGCATATAAAAGGTAAGTAGTAAATACAAATAAATAAAATAAATGTAAAGTAAAGAGACAATTGTTATTTAAACAAAACATATTTTTTGTATTTTCAGGCAAGTCTGAATTCGTGTGTATTGTTCATATGTCAAATTGCACTCAACATCCAACTTGTTTATTTGGAATATATTTTAATGACACACAGCTAAGTCAATCCAAGGCCAATGGTAAGTGCCTCTTTGCTAGCGTTATGACCCATGCATATGGACGTGCAGGAAATAACTACGTACTGAAAACGCAGTTGCATCCTGTACTTTGTCACTGTTATGCTGTTTACGTACATAAAACCAGACAATGCCAAGTGACAGCACACTGTATGACCATTGACACGAAAGCCATATTAATAACTCCGCACTTCATGCTCTGGGAGTGCTTTTTCAGTAATACTGGCACTGCCCAACACATTTGCAGTGGATACGCAACCGCAGTGAATGGTGAGTGGGGGAAGGGGAGCGTGATGTCAGCACGCATGAATTCGGCTCAACGCTATGGGATACAGGTGAAGTCATCACGGAGATGTGCGTGGTGACATTGCGACCACACATTTGGTCTCGCGCGCGTCAGCCAGACAGCCAGTAAAACTTTCTTTTTGGTAAAAAAAAAGTCATATATCATATAAAAATAACAAATCCATGGAGTGTGATACTTCTGTAAATTTTGTTGTGGTGTGTCTTCAACCATTTTTGTTACAAAGTTCAGAGAAATTCACGATGAAAATAGTGCTGCAATAAAAATACAGAGATCCTGAAGTAGTTTAACAAAATCTACGCTGAATCCAGAAATTATGAAATAATGAGAGCAGATTAGAGTGTTTTTGGAAAATTGAATTTAAATATTTCAAAGTAATATTCCAATATACCTAAAGATGGGCGTTTTGAATCAATGCATAGTATCTGCTCAAATATATACATCAGAAATGTGTTAATTCACAAAGGATATGGAACAATAACTTGAAAGTGCACAAATAAACATGGCGAGGTACACGCTAGAAGTAACATTGAAAAACAGAAAAAGGAACAGATGGAGAATATACACAGGTTAGAGAGGAGACATTCAAGCAGTGGATTGAGCATGGCTGATGATGAATATGTTTTTACTGGGAGATATGTGGGTTGTGTATTAAAAGGTAAATGCGGTAATGGTGCAGCTCTAGATTTGCTTGTTCACGCCATTGCTGGTGAAATTTCTCCACTAGATAGAGCTATGAATAGCCCCCCCGAGACGGTATTTGGCCTACTCTTCCTATGCCGGGTAAATTTGAAGAGGTGGGAGTAACCTAAACTCTACCCCGCCACGTGCGACCTGCCGATGGACTATTTATGGTGTATCCGTTTATACTGTTGGGTGGACAAAATATTGCCCATTGTTTCAGCTGCCATGATTGAAGTGGTAACCTATGTATTAACCATTATA
Organism: Petromyzon marinus; assembly: GCF_048934315.1. NCBI lineage: Eukaryota > Metazoa > Chordata > Hyperoartia > Petromyzontiformes > Petromyzontidae > Petromyzon > Petromyzon marinus. The sequence continues at coordinate 18,742,754 of NC_133667.1, read as the reverse complement.
CCACTGCAGCATGACATTGCAATCTTGAATGTGATTTCGCACTCCTTGGTTATGAACAGGAAGGTATCGTTCATTCCTTCCCCTGTGTTCTCATCCACTGTCATTAAACCAATTAAGTGCTCCTGAATCGTACATTTTCTATCTGACGTGTCAATACATCTAACCATAAATGACATCTTCTCAGAATGGTTCACATCCGGAAAACAGTCGAATATCTATAGGACCGTTTTGGCAGTATGAAGATGGTAACCCGAGCCTTTAGGGCATCGTGCTTGTGCTGTTCACCTTTTGGCGGCCTTTGGTCTCGTACTGGTGAGACAAAGTCGCATAAGAGCCTGTCTCTGATGTAGGCCAATCAGTTTCAAGGACAATGCATGCATTATATTTGTTCGCATGTTTTACCACAGGTATGTGGTTAATGCAGACGTGATGCCTTGTAATAGGTGTCTGTTTGGTGTTTGAATATCTTAACACATCTGTATTTATGTCTGAAAGGGTAAAGTCTGATATCAGCGAATAGTACTTAGCACTTTTCAGCCTTACAATGGTGTCTTCCAGAAAGTGTTTTGCCATTAATGCAATGATTTCATTCTGCATTCCTTTTCCGCAGTATAATGGTCCATCACATCCGTGGAAATCATGCGTTGCAAGTGTTCCTTTAACACCTCGTCATACTCTCCTAGGAGCTGCATCAAACCCAGGAAGCCTCCGTTATTCTCCACGAAGAGCCTGTCAGATGAGCCTCGGAAAGCTATATCATGCTTTGAGAGGAAAATAAAAAAAAACACTCTATCCCTATGAGCTGCCCTTGGAGGTTTTTTTTTTTCCCGCAGTGTTTCTCATATGTTGTGTACACGCATGACTTATCACAAAACAAATATACCTGTTACACTTGACAGCACCTCAGGTTAAAGAGGTAAAATAATACTTATTTTGTGGCACTGCCCTAATGTATCGGGGGTGGGGGGTTCTTGTGTGGTCTGAAACGTCACAACATCCTTAGGACCGGCAATGCTCTCAGCCATGATTCCTACCCTGGTTGCCATTCTCTCAACAGTCGCTTGCCTCATCCGTTAACCCCGTTAGCGATGTGTCCTGCAGGATCCCTATCAATATGCCACAGCAGGAAATAGGCATCGATTGAGCCGCTCCTCGATAGGCACGTTGACTGCTACGTTGCTTTTAATCGTCAAATTCAAAATTGTAAATGTATTTGAACATGCGTTTGCTCTCTTTTTCACCCCTTCGTTTTGATCCTGGCATGCTATTAATATTTTTTTCTAAGATATATAAATGCGTTTGTATTGTTTTAAATCACGTGTGCATTATGTATGTGTATGGTTTACGTGTGGTATATCGGTGTATACGTGGTGTGGAGTGGGGCTGCTGCACACTTCACTATAAACCCTGCAAACCGAGTTTGATACCTGGCCATGGCTAACATTTAATAAAGCGGACGTAAGATTTTCTGACCGAGGTTGCGAATCGCGGGGAAACGAAAAACTTACTGAAAACATTTTGCCTTTTTTTATATACCCCGCACCGGTGCACCGACAATACGTGTAGAAAGTGTTATCTGAACTAGTCCTGTCCATCCCCCCCCCCCTGCCACATCTTTATCAGCCCCCAATGCCCATTAATGAAATATGGTCAAACAACTGCATTTACTTTTTGATTTAAAACTTTCGTGACTGCAAGGATTCATCTTCTTTAGTTCTTTCGGTAAAGTCACGTAGAATGAGAATAAAATAATAAAATAACGTCGTGAGAATTGTATTGTGTTATTTTATTATTTTATTCTCATTCTACGTGCCTTTACCGAAAGAACCAAAGAAGAAAAAAACTGCATTTACTGACAAGGTGCGGTGAGACGTTCAGCAGTAGCGGACAAAGTCCTGTAATCTACTTATAATGTATATTCTTGGTTCTTTCGGTAAAGTCACGTAGAAGGGAAATAATAAAATATTATATTATATTTTTTATTATTTTATTGTTTCCCTTCTACGTGACTTTACCGGTAAAGTCACGTAGAAGGGAAACAATAAAATATTATATTATATTTTTATTATTTTATTGTTTCCCTTCTACGTGACTTTACCGAAAGAACCAAGAATATGAATCCCTGCAGTCACGAAAGCTTTAAGTCAATACTTATAATGTATCAAGTAAGTTTTTGTAATATATATTTGAAAGCGAGTCCACATGATTCGTTCTGGTAAGTGAACTTTTTTTGTTCCAGAAACACAATACCTACACACCCATAGGAAACTCTTTATCCAGTGCTCATGTCGCACCTCCGATATATACTTCTCCCCGCCCTTTCTGGAACCTTCCAGAAGGTTCTCATCACTCTCCTCCTCCTTCTTTCTACGCCTCAAATCGTCCCCTCTCCATCATTTCTCGCTCCTGTCTTTTCTCACTCTCTAACTCCTCAGTCAATCCCATGTGCTTCATCCCCCTGGGCTATGCCCTGAGCTATCGTTTAATGAATTGCTTAAGGTGACCTTAAGTGACCCTTAAATTACTTGAAGGTGTCCTCACATGACCCTTACATATATTAAAAGTACTATGGGTATGATGTATTTGTGTACAGTCATCCCTCGTAATATGGCAACTCTATGGAATTTCTCTAAAACGTAAGTTGTAAATTAGGGAACAAATTCGATATCCGTTCCGTTAAAGTCGCATTTACATCGTTTTGAATCTCTAAATTACATATTTTTCCGTGGGAAAAATAAACAATACAGTACATGGTCTGTTGTGTGTCCTCGTGTGCATTTCATACTGCTCCAGGTGCTTCACTTTCACTCTTTATGCCGACAAAGCTGGGCTTATTCGATGCGGTGCTTTGTGTTCATCACACCTGATACTGTACGGTGCAGGATTGAATTATTTTTGAACATGCTTACTTCAGTAAAAGCAAGTAAAGATGTCTGGGAAGAGTCCATTGAGTGAAAGTGATCGTAGAAGTTTAATTACCTTGGATGTAAATGCTGTACCATTTTTTTCGTTACTTAGTTTGAGTATTATTAATACCTCATTAAAGTATGGATTTTCCATTAAATATTTACTTTAAAAAATGATTGCTGCATTCTTAAGTGTGATTTTATTATGTATTGGGGCCAATTATATAATGGATCTCGATGGAAAATGGTTCAATATATGAAATGTAACTTTACGGGAAACTTTTCAGGAAATTATCTCTTTCCCCGTATATCAAGGGATGCCTGTATTGTGGCATGTATTATGTATGTATTAATTGGGGGATCGTCTCAGCTCTTTCCTCTTCATGGATCAATAAAGAGTTATCCCTTTGCAAGAAGTCAGCATTGGTCGTCATTAAACGATACCATTTTAAACCGGGCAATATCTTGATTGTTACCAAAGCGAGACCAGGACAGCCTTTGAAACCAGGACTCTGTCAGTTCAACCAGGACGATTGTTAGCCTTAGTCTCCAAGGATAATTGAAGGATGTCTTTTGTTTGTGCCTGCATATGCACATACGTTACATACATATCACGTGTGTAAGGATTTCTGAAGACCCCTAAATAAATAAATAATGACGCGGCACAATAGGACAGCTGACAGGAGAAAGCACGGGATTGATTGAGAGATTCAGAAAGAGAAAATAGCGGGCGAAAAAATGGATGAGGGAGAGGATTAGGAGAGGACAGGGGGTGAGGGGCAGAATTGGTGAGAACGGAGAGAGGGAGGGTACCTGGGAAATCCTTAAAAAAGGTTCGAGAAGGAACGGGGAGAGGGGCATGAAAAGAGAGTTTGACGTGAGCATGGGGGTCTTTGGTGGAAAAGCTTCCCAAGAGAGTGTGTGCGTGCATTTCGGAACAATAACACATTCCTGCAGAGGGAGCTGGTAGGAACGTTGGGTTGCTCGGTCAATGGCCAGGGTCAACGGCGGCGTGGTGTATTCCGCAAATATGGCCGACTGTGAGGGCGGGCACAAGCCGGCGTGAGTAGGTTAAATGTTGAGTTTTATAAGGGCACCACGGGGTGACCAGCCCCTACCCACCCAGCCCCACCCCACCCAGCCCCATCCCTCCCACCCCCCACCCAGCCCCACCCTCCCCACCCCCCACCCAGCCCCATCCTCCCCACCCAGCCCCTCCCCACCCTCCCCACCCAGCCCCTCCCCACCCTCCGATCCCCACCCAGCCCCTCCCCACCCTCCCCTCTCCACCCAGCCCCACCCCTCCCATTTTATCCGGGTGTCCGGATACACGTGGACAGACATCCACAGACATACACAATTAATCCCCGGCCTCCTGTGAATTAATCGTGGTTGGGCTTCCAGTCCACTGTGTGTCCTACCAGTAAAAGTCCCCCAGACCAGGACTCGTGTGGACTCCCTTTGACATGTATTGTCTCTGATGGATTACACTTTATATTTAGATATATACAGTACAGCAGCTCGGGGTGTGCACAGTATGTAGTGCTGCTATTTCTGAAGCTCAACATTATACTTTAACAAGTAATGGCGTAATAAAAAATTAATGTGATATCAAAGTAAGTAATTGGATTATATTACGTGTACATACTAATTATGTGATTATTTGAGGCTACTTTTAAAATCTGCCGTAATTTGGAATCATAAATGTAACCCTTCTTCCAATACAGGTATTTTACACCTGAGAGACTTGATTATGTAGATGATGCTGATGTTATTTTATTTCGCGAGGAGCTTTGCTTGCGCATTCCGGCTTTTGCCATGATAAGGCACTCATGGTAAGGCACGACTGTAGCTGGGGCATTGCAGTGTATCTTTATCATAAATGTCAGTAATAAAATGCGAATTTGGAGGTAGTGGAGGATTTTCTTTACTTAAGTGGAGTATTTTGGTTTCCATATATTAAAAAAATTACGGACATGTTTCGGTCATTGTCATAAATCACTGTAAACTCTGCTATGATGTGCATTTGAAAAACGGTCAGCATTCTGGGCAATGATCGTCCAGATTTCTTTGTAAAAAAATGTCATTCATTTGGACCCGTGTGGAACGGTATGAAAGTCAGTCTCAGAAATCTTGCGGTCAGATAACATGATAAGATCGTAATTGTTATTGACAATTCACTGAGGTGTGGAAGTTGGAGGATGCACACCATGTGAAATAAGATGGGCTCTGTTGTTATTTTCTGTATTAAGATAGTTTATTTGGAAAAAAATGTTGTATCTTATCACTGCTGGTGGCTCATATTGCTCCATTATTTTAGTTAACATGCAAATAAGATCATTTAAAACACTTGTAAAATTACGATTTATTTTTACAGTCCATGGCTGGACGAGGGTCTCCTTGTGTGGGTCGTGGGGCTCAAGTTGACCAAGCTTCATTCCACTGGTCAATGCTGATCCAGCACTGCCAATATCGTGACTGAATGTGGGCAAGTGTCCATGATGAACTCTGTTTTCAAAAGTTTAAGTCAATTTATGGTTATGGTTAAATTGCAATTCTGAGACTTGGAAATATAAATGTGGCTGTCATGCAATTAACACTTTCTTTCGAATGGCAAGATGAGTGAGAAAAAGGTATCCGTAGTGTGGTTAAGAGGTCAGTGATATCTCCCTCCACGCACCATTCTCTAACACAGGGTAATGCAAGAGTTTCAAATTCATTCTGCACGGCTCATGACTTGACGTTACTAGCACAATCAGGATACATTTGGGGGAGCCGCACCTGCGATTAGCATGGTTGATCTACATACTGTGCGAAATAAGTTCAACATACAACAGTCTTGGTGCAGGTTTGCCATTTGGCACATTCACTGTTGTAATTTCATTGAGCTTTTAAGAGGTAACATGACCCTCCCCTCCATGCTCCGTCTGTCCAGTGACATGCAAATTGTAACTCAAGAAAAAAGAAAGTATATTATCTCTAAACACCTTGATTCCCCCCCAAACCTCCTCCTCCTCCCTCGTTTGAGGAAAACGAGAGATTGGACAATTTCACGGCGAACTGATGAATGGAATAAAAAACAGTCAGGTCATATTTGCTATGGAAGCGTTTATTGATTCAGCCATGTCATGTACACAGATGAAAATAACACTTGTAAAATAAAAATTGTAAAGGCAACATGATATGGTTGTGAGGCATGCTTATACCTGCTGCTACTTTTAATGCATTGGGTGGTGTGTACAATGTGTGGGCTATGATTCCATCTGTCTTCCTTAGGGCTACCATTTTTGAATTACCAATCATTAACTTCCAACACGTGAACATTGGCAAAAATTGGACCAAAAACGTATCATGCATGCGACGAAGCATGGAGGCGTGCATGTGAAACACATTGAATTGTAGTTCATCTTTCCCATTGTTTTGCTAATTGTCATGTGTCAGCCCCTTCTTGCAAATACAACCACCACAGCTCTTTATTTTTTGTCTCTCACTACTGTTGCTACTTCTCCATAAAAAAATGTGTCGTGCAAGACTGGTTCTGCGTTGGCCACAGCTTAGCGCAATGCCGCATTTACATAACAATGTAGCACCACATCCTTTCCTTATCTCCATAAAGACCTTGTGGCTGACACAGGAAAGGCCTGATCAGGAATGCACTGTATTAAAGATTAGAGGGGATGGGTATTGAGAAGGAGTATGTAAGAGCACAAACGTGCTGTATTTTATTTTCGTCTATGTACATTTTGAAAATTATCTGCCAGATGAGGGCCGTCCTCTGCTCGGTGGGTTGTGGGGTTAATTCGACCATACTTCACCATCCCGGTCAGTACGGGTTGCTGAAGGTGGGCAGGATAGACCTTTTAGAATTTCATTACATGAGAAATACTGTAATAGTGCTGCTCCACATCATAGATGCAAAGTCCCGAATACCAAGACTGCTGTGTAATATATAGGATGTAGTACAACTGAGCCAATGGAGTGTGCTATGTATCTGATGGGACACATTATGTGTTGGCACTGGCAGGCAGACGTCTCATGCGTACGTGCATGCATGCATAGTTAATGCGTCGTGAAAGTTGTAATGTGTGTAATATTAATTGGGAAGGGCTGTCTGAGCTGTGGGAGGTTTGGTTTTTCAGCCTGGCCTCGTTTCAAAAGGAAGCTGTTTAATATGGGCAATCAGTTTCCCCCAATATAGTATACCATTTTATGTTATATTATTGTCAAAACTGTTATGTGGCTGGATGCAGTGGCAAGCTTTTGTAAATCCGTGGCTTTGAGGTGTGGTTGGTGGATCGTGACAGTTTAGTCCAAGTAAACATAAACACTTGTCAGAACTCAGCCCAGTTGACATGCAAGACAGGGTTTTCTTAATCAAACTAAAGGTTCTCTAAGACCCTTCATTTATAGAGGATAACCCTACATTGGGTGTTCTATCAGCAGTTGTGTCGTTTAATATCATAATAATCAGCCATGGTCAATCCACTTCTGGATGAAGGCCTCCCATAGCCGTCGCCATCGCTCGTTATCTTATGATGTATAATAGTGGCCAGTGATTCGAGGGTTGCTTACTGATGTACCCATCGGAGAGGTTGAAGAATCGGGATTTGTTACACGTACAACGGCCACTACGAGTGTTGGGCAATCACATCACGTGATAGCCATGGGGGGTCTGGATTTGGGGGAAGGGAGTAGCGCAACAATCCCGACTCAAGTGGTGGTACGAGGAGGCGAGAGTGTATTTGAGATCACGTGAGTGTACTAATTAGACGGAGTCAGAAGTCATGTCTGAGCTTGCCCGGACATGTCCATGAGATCACGTGTGGGTTCTAATTGAGAATGAGTCCAAAGCAATGTCCGAGCTTGCCCTGGATCTTGATAATAGAATTACGAGCTTAAGGAAATTAAACTTGCTCAAAGCAACTGTATTGTTAGAGAGCTTTTGTATTGCTACTCCCACCTAAAGATGAAATGTGTTCAAGCCCGCAGGAGATCAGAGCCTAAGGGGAAGGGAAATAGAAAAGCACAATGCCTGCCTAACACCTCTCTTAGTCATGCCTGTTGCCGTCTGGCAACCTGCTGAGTGGCATAATGCCCATTGTACCTATCCCAGACAACCATGCAGCATTGGGAATCGATATCAACATTGAAAAGCAAGTACCGTCAACTCAAATCATCCATAGAAGCTGAAAATATCCTGCCATGAGCAGAATTATATTTCTGCTCATGAATATCATAATCAGCCACGGTCCATCCACTATTTGCTGCATGAAGGCCTCTCCACGTTGTCACCATCTTTCATGGCTTCACAGTGCAATCCATCTAGCACTTGTGCGTGAACTGATTTCATCAATCCTTCTCTGCACTGAATGTACTCTCCGGCATGTCATCTTCTCTGGGTGCCATTCTGTCATTAGTCCCAACCACAGGCCATCATCCCTTCTCCTAATGTGTTGCCCAAGTCCACTAATCCATCTGCAATCAATGTGTTCCTCTTTCCGTCTCAGTGTGATTCCAAGCATGTGCTGACTAGCGTTAAGTATGGCGAACTAATCCCCACAATAGACTGAGCTTAATGAGGCCTGTTTAATTAGAACTGTATATTTTTTCTGGAATAATTTCATATAATACTATGTAACACAATTTTGTTCCTGGGTAGTAAGTGTTATTTCTTAATTGCTTATGCCTAAAAAGTATAGAAAATGGCTATTATTCCCCACAAACTTTGCTTTTGTGACCAGGACAGTAATATTTTGAAATTTACCTATTTTCAATGAGAAAACGGGAAAATTTGTGTATTTTCGTTCACATAAAGTCAGAAAAAACAACATATGAATCAAAATTCGCATGTATTTATACCAAAGTAATACAAAAATGACTACAAAAGATTTAGAAGTGAGTAGTTTTTCGAGATTCACGATTATACTATAAATCACTTTCACGAATCAGCCCCCAAATGTAGTCTCCCATCATGTTCTCGTTATACTGTCCTTGGTAGCGGCGTTCAAAGTCCAGTATATCCTGGTGGAAGCGCTCGCCTTGCTCCTCCGAGTACGCTCCCATGTTCTTGAAATTATCAAGATGAGCATGAAGTACATGGACTTTGAGGGACATCCTACAGCCCATTGTGCCGTAGTTCTTGACCAGATTCTCAACCAGCTCCACATAGTTTTCGACCTTGTGATTGCCCAGGAAGCCACAAACCACTGCGACAAAGCTGTTCCAAGCCGCTTGCTCCTTACTAGTGAGCTTCTTGGGGAATTTATTTCACTCCAGGATCTTCTTTATCTGTGGTCCAACGAAGACACCAGCTTTGACCTTTGCCTCAGACGGCTTTGGGAAGAAGTCTTGAAGGTACTTGAAGGCTGCCAACTCCTTATCTACAGCTCTGACAAATTGTTTCATGAGGCCCAATTTGATGTGCAGTGGTGTAAGAATTGGGAGCATGGCGCAGCTACCATTATGCCCCAGTTCTACCTCATCTAAGCTTGCTGATTGGTACTGATATTGGATCTCGTTTGCGAGTCCCGTATGTGCCAGTTTTATTCATTGCAAGGCCCGCAGGCCACTAGCGGCCCCTGGTGGCCTTTAGTGCGGTTCTCGACGTGCGGCCCCCAACAATACACAAACATGTGAAAACACGCGCTCTCAAAACGCAATGGTTTCAAATGTGTGGCAGCCCCCAAACTGATGTCTTATCGTCGAAAGTATCCCCCCTCTGAAAATGAGTGAAGAACACTGGTGTACGTCCTTTGTTCTCAAAGTTCCGTAGCTTGTTGTGTTTTATGCACTTACTTGGGCCTGCTAAAATGTATCTTTACAGACGTGTCATTGCTAGGACGCTATCTCACCGCAGAAATGGAGCGATGATATCAGTTTGTGTGGAGGAGGAGCACTGGGTAAACATATGGTGAAGCACAGAATTCCGGAGGGGTAGGTGGGGGACGCAGAGGAAAAGGTGGGGCGAGAGGGAGGGGATGTTGCAGGACATCACAGCAGGGAAGGGGCCCAGGCTCTCGCGCATGCAGGAGCGTCCCCTATCTGCTCCATGGTTGTATCGCGCAGCGTAAACACTTCGCAGGCGGAGGAAGGGGCCCGGTCGGTCCCTTACACAGCAGCACGTGCTGCTGTTGCCTGGTTCCATTCGGCCAGGGTGTTTAGCGCTTGAGTGAGCGGCTCACAATCGGAAGGTGGCGATTTCGGATCCTGGTAGGGGGTTGACAGAGTTGATAAAATGAATACCACCTTCGTTATGAAGTCAACGGTGGATGTCCCTTCCATAAACTCGCTCCCGCAATATAAATGTGGAATTGGCTAAGGGTCGTTGACAGGTAGATGAGCACAGCTTTAATTATTATCTGAGCAATAACTCACTTTTTTAATGCACAGTTTATTTCTAGTTACAAACACCTGTCTTTGTACTTTAAGTAATGTAAAACGTGAAAAGGTACGCAATTAATCAATATGAAAATGCACAGGTAAGTACGATATTAAGGATTTTTTTTCTCATTAGTGGAACTGGGCCACCCTATGACTAGCTGCCGCTGTGTAGGAGCAATATGGATTGTGTCATCGTGGGGAAACAATCCGGCAGTGGATAGATTATGGTGATGTTGGGCTGGTAAATTGGTAATCAGACTTACAACTTTCTTCCCGAGTTAACATTTTATTTTGGTAGGAAAAACTATTTCTGGCTGAGCCTTCCAAATACTACAAGATCCTACCCGCCTACAAAACGCTGTTCATTTAGTGCAGCGAGCTTTTCCTCAGCTGTGAGCTGAATTGTTCATTTATTTACCAGGTTGAATTCAAGTAATCCATGAGTATTCCATGTGAATCCCATATCGTACGATCAGAAATACTCACTGCAGGAATAAAGTAAAGTTTGAGAAATCCAAATACTGTGCCAATTTACAAAGTTTAATATCACCAAACATTCCATTCAAACTATGCTAAGCCCCAAGGAAACTTTTGTGACATAGTAATATATCTTTCTGCTCCATTTCCATAATAAATCAGTGCCGTTCTCTGAGCCTAGTTTTTTTTACAGCAATTGCAATGTCCTTCCAATCTTTGCTCACAAAACCTTTTTTTACTGATGTAATGACATGAGTTGTAGGTGGAGTGTTGGCGCAGTGCTTAGCTTGCTGCAGTATGAACCTGGTTACTTTAATTCAATTCCAGCCCAAAGCTCACATTAGTTTTGAGTGATATCTAAACCAGTCCTGGCCCCCTCCTTCACTGACCCGCACTTACCAGAATCGTGAAGTATGTTCAAACAACCTCCAGCACTAACAGAACATGGACAGCCCTTCATCCAGGGGTGCATTAATAATGGTCTATAAACTATTATTTTGTGTAATTTTAAATGATTAATTATGGGAGTGAAAACAAATAAACACGAGTTGACTTGTGGCCACATTTGCAGCATTACATTTGTGTTTGATTCTATGCTTTAATTACCTTGAATCAGCAGTGAAGTTCATGGCTGAAGTGCTTTTATAAATAAGTACATATACAGGCGTCCTTCGTGTAACCCCCCCCCCCCCGCCCGCCGAGGGCGAATTCGCAGTTACACGATTCATCTTTTAGGAACATACTTCACATTAACGCTATGCATTTCACAGTTAGGCGCTCAACAACAAAAAAACGTTGTTAAAGTAAAAAAAATCTGAACAAAAAAATGTTCAACGATAAAAAAAAATCGAAGTTAAACAAATATTTCTGATGACATCACCGAGTCAAGGCAGCACCCCGTGTGATGGGCTGGGCGTAGCTGTCATAGATCTGCCTTTGTTTGGATATGTCCTGCTTCAAGTAGCCCACAGAATCATTCAAGAAGTAATCTTTGTAAGTAGTGATATTTTTAATCTTCATGATTCTTTGGTATTAAACTCCTTGTTACGTATGTTTTGTAATGTTAATAATATTCTTGCAAGCATTACATTTCTACCTATTTTGTAAATCCATGGCTAAATTAGTGAAATAAAATTACACTTGATTTTCTTTCGCAAACGCACCCCTCCTTATATGGGAAAATAGGCTTCACACACCGCGATTCGACTTACGCGCTGTTTTTCAGAAACACATGTCGCGCGTTATGTGAGTGACGCCTGTATATTCCCCACGCCTCCGATTCGCACAGATAGCTATGTACGGTGCTAAAGAAGTTCAACATACGAGGGTTGATCAAAAAGTACCGGGACTATCTTCTTTGGTTCTTTCGGTAAAGTCACGTAGAATGAGAATAAAATAATAAATTGATAAAATAAAATAACACAATAATATTCTCACGACGTGAGACTACTTTTATTTAAACGAAACTAAAGGATTACATACCTGATCAAATTTATATCCTTCAGAGTAGCCTCCACCTGATCGAACACAGTGAATCCAGCGGTCCTGCCATTTATCGAGGTTTCTCTGGTACCCTTTTGTCCGTATGGCTTTCAGGTCCAGAGTTGCATTTTGGATGACGGTTCGTTTCAATCTAGGGAACAGGAAAAAGTAATTTGGTGCCAAATCTGGTGAATATGGGCGAGGAACCAGTGTTCGTAAGTGTTCGTAAGTCGGGGACCGTCTGGATCTAGCATCTATAGCATACATCGAGAGATGCTCAAGTTAAAATTCTAATTTCATTAATTTGATAACTTAAAGTATTTAGAACAGTATGAAATTCACAGCTCAGGGCGTGGCCCTTTGTGAAGGAGTGAGGGAAGGAGTTATGCTGTGTCTGGGGGTCGAGTCATTCATTACACAGAGTGATCACCTAAGTTTTAACAGGTGGTCAGTGTTGCGTTCCAGCTTCACTCAGAGATAGAGTGGGGTCGTGTCACACAGCGTTGTCGCAGGAGGTTACTTTCAGAGTATGCTTTGGCGCTCCTATTGTCAATGTGAAATGGAGTGACTTGTTTTGTGGGGATTTGGCTTGAGCCACCATTTCCGGAAATATTCCCCCATGGTGTTTAGGTCTTGGTTCATAGTAGATTAGATGTCGTTGAAAGTGCCTGTTTACATTGCCTGGGCAACGTCCTTCGCAAATACAAATTTGCGTGACCCGATTGGCGGCAGGTCGCTCGTATAGACATTGAAGAGCGTTGGCGCGAGTACTGAACCTTGAGACAATTCATTCTTGAAGCACCGGGGTAAGCTGGTTTTCTTGCCTATATAGACACACAGTCGCCTATTACTCAGCATCGTCCATATCAGGTGTATTATTTTGAGGCAAGGAATGGTCCTTGCGAGCTTCAACATCAAGCCTTCAATCCTGACTGTGTCGTAAGCCAATGACGAGTCCATAAAGGCTGTGCCAGTCTTGGATTTCTTCAATGTGTGTCGCAAGGACCAAAGCTTGGTCGCAGCAGCTGCATCCCGGCCGGAATCCCACTTGTTCTTCAGGGATCACTGACTAGTGGGCTGATTCTCCGGAGGAGGATGCGTTTCAGGAGTCTATTGGTCGGCCTATAGCTTCCAGGGTTATCAGTTGGCTTGCCCGGTTTGGGTATTGCAATGACCATTACCTCCCACCATGCTTTTGAAATGCATCCGGTTTTCGTGGTTTTTGTATATAGGTTTGCCAGCCATTGGAGTCCCCTAGGGCCTAAGTGATGGAGGAATTCTGGGAGAATACCATCTCTGCCAGCAGCCTTGCCTTTCTTCATTTCAGCCAGATCTTCCCTCACTTCCTCTGTGCTGATGGCAGTGGGGTCTTGTGAAGAAATTGAGGCCAATGTTTGGTGGAATTGGCGATGGATCTGTCCCTTGATATTTTCGGTCCTTTTGTGTTCTCCATTAGTTTAGAGGCTACAGAGTTAGGCAGGGCTCTTGCAAGTCCAGTATTGTTGGGTTATCAGCACCCAGATGTCGTAGTAGGGCCCAGGCATGGCGGCTGGAGTGTGTGTAGTCCAGGCTTTCAATGCACTCAACGCATTTAAAAAAAGAAATACACGTAAAAAAACATTCACGTCTCTCAACTCCTATACAAAATCACAAATGCATGGGCTGTCCTTGGTACTTTTGTTTTATAGGTGTGGACACATGAATAGCCTCAGCTACGTATTGTATGCTTTTTTAAACGACTTACCAAAGTAAAGAAAAATGCTGAGACACATTTCCTGCCTGATTTTAATGCTTTCACGAAATTAGTTTTAATCCCAAACATTTACTACTCAAAGGGGCTTTCACATCTGTTGTACCCCTTCTATTTTTGCAGGCTTTACTTAATGGGATTACTCTCTGGCTTTTAGACAGCAATCGTTACGTTTCTTAACAAAAGCAAAGATGGGGCCACAAAAAGTGTTTTTTTGTTGTTAAAGATGCATGCTGAGTGGAGTCTTCCAAAACACTCCGTCCTTCCTTGCTCATTATAATAGATGAACACATAAGTACAAACCTTAATGTTTGCAGTTAGCAGTGTAGGGGTTGATTTTGCTGCACGTGGAATACAATGCAGTTCCGTAATAGTCAACGGAATGATAACACTTCATACCAATATTTTTAACATACTGCATCTGTATTCTTGGTTCTTTCGGTAAAGTCACGTAGAAGGGAAACAATAAAATAATACAAATATAAAACAATACAATTGTTTGTATTGTTTTATATTTGTATTAATAAAATATAAAACAATACAATTGTTTGTATTGTTTTAGATTTAGAATTGTTTGTATTGTTTTATATATTTTTATTATTTTATTGTTTCTCTTCTACGTGACTTCACCGAAATAACCAAGAATATGAATCCCTGCAGTCACGAAAGCTTTAAATTAAAAAAAAAACACTGCATCTGGTAGAGTTACTCAAACCTCATGCTTCATTTCATCTCAGGAATCTGTTTAAAATAACACTCTTGTATAGCTGTGTACTTTTCATGTGGAACTTGCAACACAGTAAAATATATTTTTGTCAATACAATTGCTCCACAGTAAAAATGTGTTGTTTGTCTTGCCGGTAAAAAAAAATTATGGGCATCATGCAGCATTTTGTCGAAAGTGTTGGTGTAACGATGCATCAATTCACGTATTGATTCCTAAGCTCACGATACAAATATCTAATCATTACGTGTACAAATCAAAGTATAGACAGTACTAGCTTATATACCGGGCATTGCCCGGGCCCAAAAAATATTTCAAAACTACTCTTAAAAATCTAACAGCAATGCGTACTGACTGTGGTGGTACCTTGCTATGATTACAGCAGTGCATACCGACTGTGTTGGTACCTGCTATAACTACAGTAGTACATGGGGAGGTGTAGGTGGGAGTGCCCTCGATCTTCCTTCTCTAACCCCACCCACTTACCCTTGGGCTGCATCCATCTCAGGCCTATACATAACACCCTGCTGCTTCAGCAGCTCTCTTGCTATATCTTTTCACCTGAGGACGATTGCTTGTATTGCGATCGAAACGTCGTGACTTTTTAAATTATTTTTTTATCTACGTGACTTTACCGAAAGACCCAAAGAGTATGAATTCCTGCAGTCACGAAAGCTTTAAGTCAAGTTTTAAATATTAGTTTTCTACACACTATTATTTTAATATTTACTAACTTAATTTTTTCATATTAGTTTTATATCTAGGTGACTTGAGCGAAAGAAGCAAGAATATAGTACTTAACAGTGTCATGGTGAGGCCTAGTCCCGTGCAGAGCCTCCGGCCTTGCCTAGATTGTCCAGCCGGCCGAGGTGGCACCTTGGCAGGCTGGGGCTGGGCTGCTACCCCTGACCCCCCCCCCAGCCACGATCTCCCCGGCCGCTCTGCAGTAATATCTACGGCCTATAGTGGTAGCATGTAGCAACTGTATAGTAGTAATAACTGCACGCATCGGGGTGGGGGGGGACATCACAGAGTGAAGGTTTAAGCTCAGCGTTTAGTGTATTTTTCTAGCATTTTTAACGCGAAAGAAAATGTCCCCCTCACTCCCACCGAAGGCGTGCGACTTGGCATGGGCCGTCCCCCCCACCAAAGGCGCGTGAGTTGGTATGGTCGTGCACGCAGCATAAATAAATAAATGAAAAGTGCACAAAAATTGCACTAAATCGCTAATTCAACAAATTTTAAGTTGACGGATGTAAAAAAAGGAATAGCGCTTGCTCACGGCGAGGCTTCCGGTGTGGTACCTGGATATTTTTATTTTGCGTAAACCCCACCGTTGGAGAGCGAAATCGTTCGCAAGTGCACGAACACACACAAAGCCACACACAACCCCACAAACAGACAATTTTTGACTTTTATATAGATGGATATACTATGTAATGGGTTCACGTGATCCCACCAGCCATTCGAGGCTACTACATTTACCACAGTGTTAAAATATAGACTCTTGCCAGTGATTCTGGAAACATAATGCAGATGGAGCTGGGAGCATTGCAATGGCTGTCATTGTGGGAGGGGCAGGATGGAACAGGCAAGGTTTCTGAGACACACACGAGAGTAGGCACGTAGAGGATTATAACCAAAAGGAACAGCTCTATAGGCAGACCTTTCAAATTATGCAGTTACATAATATATAAAAGAGAAAAATGAAATAGGATCATGTGGCATATTGTGATATGTTAAAGTTTTATGAAAAATATGCTGGCGTGAAGCAATGGGTCAATGCAATTTGAGGGCTGATTTAGTTTGGAAGGGGATGCTGATAACCACAAATGACCAGCCGCCAGTGGGGGAAACCACTGATCTCTGTGAAATGTGTAGATTCACAGCTGCATAGATATACAGCTCTGGAGTCATTTAACACTTTCAAGTGGTTGGATTTAGCATTTAACCACCCCCTGTTGCAGTGACTTATTAAAAAAATTTCCAGACAGTGTTTCATGTGAGAGCTCTATAGAGAGATAACACAAACATTGCGTTAATGAAGTACTGCAACAAATTCACATGCATATTAAGTATCAAGCACTGAGACATTCATATGCTCTTGCACAAACACTGGGCAGAAACCAAATTGTCAAAGATCACACACACAAATGGCAGTTTTCCTTTAACAGCAATCACATTTTCGCACTATTATACGTTGACATAAAAAGATCAGATGGTACTGGTTTTCGCATTTGAAAATGACTCAACTCCTCTGTGGAAAATCAATCAGTACGGTTGTCTTTTGCCACACAGCCTCTGACCTCAGCATGGGACTTCGAATCTGGCAACTTTAAAAAAAAAATCTGTCAGGTCAAACCTGCATGATGCGACTTGAAAGAATACAAAAAATTACAGGTCAATCTTGTTGAGGAACTTTCTATCTACACAACTATCAAGAAATACAAGTCTTAATATTTATTAAACCAATATATAATTGATATGTATATGTTATTCTACATGGGAGTGAAAACTACCTGGTAAAATAGAATCCAATATTGTGCCAAAGAAGCTTTAACAGCTAAAGGCATATTTGCCCATGTCATTTCAATTGCCAATGGCAACATTTTTGTAAAGGTAATGAGGTCGTATGTATTTATTCAGTGACGTGCAATGTATCCCTGAGTGTAATTTATCTTCATTATGAATAAACTTGAGAGGTAGTAAAATTAATTGTCTAAGAGGTTTTTTTTATTTTTATTTCCCCTTGTTGAAGCCATTTATAAAGATAAGCATTATTTGTCCACTATTCGGGGATAAAAACTAACTATTCTATTTATTTTTTCAGCAATTTTTCTTCTTTCTACATTTTTCCACACTGCGCTGAGAATGGAAATGGAATTTTAAAATGTGTGGAGCACAGCTTCCCAGTTGCTGCACGTATTGTGCCTGCTGTTTGACCAACATAAAAAAAGAATCTTTCTTTTCAGGGTGAAATATGTGTTTACATAATTCAACAATGAACCTTTTGTGAAATGTAATATTTATATTTCTAAAAACACATTTACTTTAACAAAACAGTAATTATACTTGTGTATATACATATACAGATATCTGAATATTCCCACCCCAGGGCGACACAATCTTACCGAATATTGTGCCCAATTGTACAAGGTAATATCATGTTGCACAAACATTTGTAACACAATTGGTTGGAATAGGATTTGCACAAATATTAATATATTTAGTGCTATATTAAAAAATATAGGTGTCTGTGCCTACACGAATATGCTAGGCCATTAATAAAAATAATTCAGTGCACTATGTGAGAATAAATAAAGCCATATATTGGGTCAAATTCAGTGTTTTTAGAAAGTCCATATAAGGAATGGTTTGTATGACTAAAATTTTCATTGAATGGCTTCTCGTGGATTCAAGCAGAAATACTTCTGAGAAAATGCGTGGAGCTTATCTTTCTGCCACAGTTGGAATGAGCATGAGGCAGGAGTGGGATGTGGGATTTTAGTTCGGCTTTGGCAATATCCACACCTCTGGAAAAGTGTTCACAGCTACGAAGTTGAGTCGATAATAACCTCTACCCTGTGCACAATAACTGCATCATCATTATCTCTTCAAGGCCAGTAAAATGAGCCCCGTCTGGGAAGGCTAAATAAGCACCGTCTGGTAAGGGCTAAAGAGGCGTGGAACGAACTCGAGAAGAGATGGACTAATGTGGTACAAAAATAGTAGCAACTGATTGGACCCTGCCGATGAATGGTACCAGCAGCGTCAAGATTAGCCTCTGTGTGGAGGAGGTTCATGAAGGACGCTACTGGGGAGTTGGAGGAAGTTGTTCTCCAGCAACAACGGAGGGCAAAGGAATGACACTCTGAACAATGAGCAGAGCGTCGGGCGACGAAAATACAAAAAGTTGGTACAATGGGGAGCACAGTGGGTGCATCTGCCAGTCATCTCAGTCAGTCAACCAATGGCACCTGGGTTTGTTCTGTGACCTCCTGCTAGTGGCCTTCGACATTTCACGTGGCCTCAAAGTGCACCTAGCATGGCACAAGCACCGTGGGGAATTTCACCGCCACTTAGTGGTGAAAGCCGGTTGTTGTTGTTGTTGTGGCACGGGTGGGAGTGTGCTCACACAGCAGTGGGTAGTGGTGGGCAGGGACAGTATAGGTTGGGGCGGGGTGGCTTTACGATGATGACCAATATCCTTCTTAGAGCATCAATATAATAACAGATTAACAGCAAATTCACAAATATAGTGGTTCATGGTTCGATCCAGAAGGTGCCCTGCTTAATATTGCGAGTGTATTTAACCATAAAATGGGCAGCGCCTCTTTCACAGAGGACAATTAAGATCCCATGAAGTAATTTGTGGGCTGGCGTCAAAGTCCATCTTTATTACCCTCAAATGACACAATTGGAATATACATAGCAATTATTTATCTCTCCAGCATAAACTTGGCAGGACCCTTTTGAAAAAAAATATTGAGACGTAAAAATGTATCCCATAGCTCAATTTCACTGATCATATTTTATAGATGCGTCCTCACCTTTGGTTGACATTCCGTCACCAGGTTTGTCAATTGGCCATCAATTCATCCAGTGATGCATTCTGCACGTATAACATTTATATCAGCGATTCCCAACTTGTGGCTCGCATCAAATGGGGTCATCTCATCGGAGGATGGGGCTGCAAGAAATACAATAAAATCCTGCAAATCTCAAGCTCACCAATTTTAAGTTTTTATTGTACAGGAAACCCTTGAATATCGCGGGTTTATCATTTGCAGTTTTCGACCTCGCACTGGCAACGTCTTTAGCTATTGCATAGGTTAGATTTGGCCTTTGGCGGGTTTACTATACCCAGAAGTAATGTATCATTGGGTGGTACAATGGTGAGTGAGGGACGCAAGGCAGTCAGTGGCACCTCAACCTTTGCCGTGCAAACATCTCACGTACAAAGATCCCCTGTGTAGCCTATTTATAAACTTTTCTACGTGACTTTACTGAAAGACACAAATAATATTTATGAACCGTTGGGGAAAGTGCTGTTAGCGTGCACCTATGAAGCCGGGCACGGCACACGGGTGGCTGGGTGGCCAGGTACTAATTTGAGGCTGAGTCGACCTAGGGGAGGCTCAGGACCGATTCAGATAATCGTCACTGATGTTTAAGCATGAGCGGGAATCATTGTGTTTGTAGTGCAGTGCGTTTACTGTAGCACTACCGCTCTCCATTCGCGGACAAACACACGCTTTGGATCATCGGTAAGTATAGTATTTATTAAAGATGTAGTGACTGTACTTGTCACTGTATGGTGCCGGGCTTGCGAAGTCACGGCTGGTAACGTTGTCATTACGGGCAGCCCGGGTTATAGGCTGCAGTACCAACCCTAGCGGTGGTTGGGTGAGCGCTGGTTAGCGCGGAGGCACCGCGAGCAGCGTGCGGTGCCTGCTCCCAGTGAGAGAGCGAGAGCTAACGTCAGCCAGCCAGGGTTACCCTGGGGCATGACACTCTGGCTGACCAGTTGTCACGTGACCGGACGATACTGCAGGGGGGCCACCGGTGGACAGGGGCCGAGGGGCGGTCACGTGGTTCCGTGGGGCTCTCGGGAACATTCGAGAAGGAGCTCGAGAAGCCTGAAAGGTGGGCGGGGCTGAAGGCGGAGCCAGCCCCAGCCCGGGAGCATATAATGAGAGCTCCGTGAGGAGCTCAGGGTTCTTCAAGTGTTGGTGTTGGAATATCCACGTCGGGGAGAAGAAGCCTCTAGCCACGCAGTCCAGGATCCAGCTTGTGGTCCGGACCGGGATAGCAAACCGTGTCTAGTTCTGCCGTAGCGTGGTTAGATTAGCATTCGAGATCCGAGCGTAGTTCGTGTTACTTTACATGTTGGTGTTAATAAATAGTGTTGCTCCGAGATAACGTCTGCGACTCAGTTGGACTCACTACAAATATTTAGACTACTATTTATTGTCTAGGAATGTTTTTGTACAGGGTTTTCGTGTATTTGGCATGCAGTACTTATTTAAATTATGACGTGTTTATCTTTTGTTGTCGTGTACCAAACCCTTTATTTAGGTAAGGCTTAAGTATTGAACATTGCGGTTTTGTTTTTTGTGGAACTTTCCAAGAACGTAACACCCACAATATTCAATGGTCTCCGCTATAAAGGAAATTGAAGGCGTTCGGACGTCTCAGACATTCCGAAAATTCAAACAGTGTTTTCGGTTATGGGTAAGCCCAAAACATCACCAATCAGAAACCTGTATATATATTTATTTGAGGCATATCATATGCATTTTCTGATTGGTGGAGAAGTTTGAGTATTGTGGGAATTGCGGTTGTGCGCCTGAATGTGCAACGTTTAAACGAGTGTGTTTATTCTTTTACAATGTAGAAATATTTGAAACTGTCCACCTCTAGTAGTGACTAGTGCTCCATTCAGGTGATGACTGACTATCTCAGCAACCTGAAAGCAAACTTTGCAACCCTATCCCCTGATCTGAACGTGACAAAGTATGCTTGAGTACAAATATCCATTTCAATGCCAGCCTGAAACAATGGACCTGACCGCAGCTGAAATTGAACGACTCATTGACATTTCATATGGTCGCCTCTCCACGGAACACATTTCCTAGCCCCTCATAAAGAATTCTAGTTCACTGTGAAGAAATATTTCCCCGAAATCTCAATGTGTGCCTTGAGTTTGGGAAGCACTGATTTATACATTGTATTTCTATATATGTCATTAAAATAAACGTAATGAAGTTTTAAAAATGGCATCGTCTTTTTCTTCATATTGCTATAGAAACAATTATAGTTTGATGTTGAGGTTAGCAATCCACTTAATAGCTTCAGGTGAGGCAGAGTGAATGGTTGTGATGCCACTGGGAATGGATCTCTCAGGGCAGGAGTTCAGTATGTGGGCGATAGTCTGACTTGGGTGGCCACAGTCACAATTTAGGCTGCTCCTCATCTTCCACTTGTGTATCCAGTGGTCACATCTTCCCTGGCCTGCCCTCAAGCGTTTGAGGGTTTTCCAAGTTTTCCGTGAAAGGTTGAAACCTGGGACTTCACTGCTCGGATCAGTTACCAGGTTTCAAATTGGTGACGTGTGCAGTAAACCAGGAGCTGTGCCATCGAGAGGTTGATGAATATTTCATGTCAATCCTCACGTGAGTAGAACACATATATACACACACACACAGAGCATATATGTATGAATTCAAGCCCAGAAATGCAGGACGTGATGATTAAATTTAGGAGTCCTTTGAGGTCTCTTCTGATCCAATGCAGCACTTGAGTCCTCATGTTCCCCCAGAGCAAGACAAAGGATCATCCTGACATTATTTGAAATATGGATTTGTGCAACTGATCCATATCAAGAGTGTACATATAATCATTTAGATTTAATCCCAGACCTTGAGACAAAAAGAGAATTCAAGCACATATGATGAACAGACAACAATTTGATCAATTAAATCCGCGTAGAAGTGCAGAATGCACTTTAGTTAAATAACAAAAAAATACTAGGCTGTATGCATACTGTTGCAACAACTATTTGACTGAAAGCACTCACGCAAGTAACAAGAAGCACTTTATTTATCCATTTGGTATATCTGTACATTAAGATGTGATTTCTGTCCATCATAATAAAGCAATTCTAGGACAAATCTCAAAGAAACTGAAACATTAATGTAGTTTAACCATTTTATGTAAATGCAGTATTTAGTAACTGGTAGCAGAGTGGTGTGCCCAATACGCTATGAACCCTAGCGACCTTAGTTTGATCATCAGCCAGTAGTGAGTGATATCCAAACTGATCCTGGGCCCCCACCAGTCGTGGGCCCCCACCCATTCAACTCCCCTTTGACCAGCATGAAGTATGGCCAAACAACCACCATCAAACAGATGGATTGACAAACTTCTGTCAAATTATTATGTTTTAACTCATATAATTTTCATTGTATAGCCTGTAGTACTGTCATCATTGTGTGCAGCCAGGTTGCTATATATCGGAATTTACTTTACTCATAATCCCACTGCGGTTTAAAATCCACATGACATGTAGAATCACCCATTTCCATAATAATTTTAAACTTTTACCACTTGCTTAGAGCTGACAAATGAGATGTTTAATTTTATAATTACACAAAAACCTATCGACCAAAGATAATGGTAAAATAATATAAATTACTCTGGTTAGAAATATATAACAGCAGGATTCCAATAATCTACAAATTCCTGTAATTTGGTGATTATTAGTAGTTCATGACTCCTTCCGTAATCCATGGGACAGTTGTGGGGTCCGGCATCCACCCGACCGCCCTCGCCGGGCAAGTGGGGCGCAACATCCGCCCCCTCCACTCACTCCTCCACTACCTCCTCCACCGCGTCGATCGGCCCCCGCCGTGCCCCCGCCGGGCCCCCGCCGACCGGGTGATCGGCCCCCCCGTGTTGGCACCCCCTCTGAGGGACATAGCTGAATGGTTGGCTCACCGCCACAAGGGGTTACTCCGTACACGCCCACGTACACCACCCATAATGCTCACGCGGCAGCGAGCATGCTCGCGCTCCTGTCGGCGATCAGACTCTAATACGCGCCCACTCTACGACTTGCGCTATAGCGGCAGTGCGAACGCGCGTGCTCCTGCGGGCGGTTTATATTCTAACCCGCGCACACACTATGACTAACGGTATAGCCACGGCGCGAATACGCGTGCCCCTGCTAACGTTTATATTCTAATATGCGAATGCCCCACAGTTAACACTACAGCAGCGACGCCAACACGCGTTCACCTGCAGGCGATTATTGTAATGAGCGCTCGTGCTACGGCTCTGCCCTCACTCTCGCCGCGCGTCTGCCCACGCGTTCGCTCCACACAAAGACCTGCTCTAAAGTGGCCGCGCGAACACGCACTCTCGAATCACAAACACTGCGCCGAAGTTCTGTGTTAATGTCTTTATTCGTGGCGCAAAAACTCTGTACTGCCCGGAGGAAATATTCTGCGAGCAGAGCCTATCCTATCATTATCCAATTCCCCAAATACTTACGCGTCCTGTTACGTACCTCGCAGCCATTCTCACGTCGTCACACGGACGCGGAGAGAGGCGGAGGGACGGGAATGGGAGAGAACCTTGCCTATCGCTGTCTCGTGGCAGCACTCACTGGCGTCTCACGGACTCAGCGAGTGGCTCGACGAGGCAGGCTGGCACGGAGTCGGTCTGGGTCACCAAGCGGCTAGAGATCAGAAGTCCTTTAACAGTTTTCGGCTCTCCTTTTTATACCCTGTGATTTCGATAATCCAGGGTTACGTTACATCATCCTGCGCAGCCAATTGTGCACCTACCTTTTGATTTTCAAACGTGTATTTGCCGTTACCTAGAGCATTACGTTATGCTATTTTCTGGCCCATTGCCTCTGTGCCTGCATTCCTTACCCCTGACTCAGCCTGTTTAATCTGGGAGGCCACCCGGCTGGCGAATACACACCTGCGAGTGTGCACTAGGAATTCCGCCTGACCTCATCGTCTATGCTGCTCACTTAACAGGTCCCTGCAGGGTGGGCTGGTAGGAACATTGGAATTTTGCGCAATTTTATTACACCCAACAGCACGAGATTTCACTTCGTTAAAGTATTGAAAGGGGACGGACGGACGGACGGACACATTAATCTATTGCAGGCTGGTACACTCAGTTTACAACTTCGTTCCTACCAGTAATATTTCACCCTGGCCCCTCCCCGGTGCTGTAAGTGACTCCTTGTGGCTGGCCCGGTGACTTCCCACCTAGGGGCCCTTCGGATGAAAACCCGTGGTGCCAGGCGATCCCCCACCGGGACACTACGTGTGTGTGTCCGTGGCATGTGTGCGTTCAGGGCGGGGGTAGGGGGGGAGTCTCGGCACTTGCGGAGTGGCTCTACGGTCATGGCACCACAGAGTTGATGCAGAAATCCACAAAACATCTCAGATGTCTGTATCTCTTCCGCCAGCGGCCTATTCCTTTCATAATTTGTGGCACACCGTGTCGGCGATGTCTGCAGATTCATTTGCGAGCCATGCTGACCTCTTAATTTTGCGTGGCTCATTCCTCTTGAAATCCATGGCACACTGCGGGAGATAAAAAAAAACGCATCACCAACCGCAAACCGTAGTCTGTATAAGTGGACAGGACTAACTTGGAACTGCAGGAGCGAAGTTGCAAGGAAACGCGGACGTACCATTTTTTGAATTTGCATTGTTATGTTTTGTTTTGCATCAGCAATAGTATGCGCTGACGTAATTTAATGAATATATATATTTTTACTTCTATATCAAGTCTAACATATGCAAAAAGTCTTGCAACATCCTATCCATGTTTTCTCTGTAAAAGCGAATATTTTCTTGGATTAATGGATTTGTGGACTCTTTCCTCCCATAATCCGTGGTACATCACGTCGGGGCAATAGCATTTTCACGTATTATCGGACTAACCTCTGCGGTGCACCGCGGATTACAAGTTGTATTCTGAAAATGAAAGATGTTAGGAGGTTTTTAACAGCCTAACATTGCATCTGAATGCATTTTTTACAGTTCCTAATCCTTACTCCTAACAGCACTGCTAGTGAGTGATGGTGAGTGTTTGAAACATGTGTTTGTGAGTAATTGTCATAAGTCAAACTATTATTTTAGGCACAATTTAAAAGGTGAAAATAGGGTGTGTGGTGGTAGAGGAATTATTTTTCTTTAGATGTATCTCGGATGGATTTGGGATTGAAAGCTAAAATGTGTTTTAATGCATGGTTATGAAAACACCGTTCAGGGAGGTGGAAATTTTTTTATGGAATTGTCGAAACAACTGCTTGAGAACATTCCAGAGTGGTTTTCGAAAGACGTATCTTTTTGTCTCACAGCAATGCCATGATGTACTTTTAAATCCAACCACAGGTGAAGCTTTTAGATTCATTGTGAATTGGACAAAAGGACCAAATCACTGTTATTTTTTCAAGCACAAATTCTACATTTACTCCATCTTAGAGTGCACACTAAATCTACCAAAACAATCATACCAAAGTTAAAGTAATGTATTTGTATACCATCATTTTTCTTGCAGAAGAAAAACTATGTATGGCTTGAGAAAAGATTAGTTATAGCGGCTAGTTTACTGTGCTATAATAACAGTGCTGGTATCTTTCCCATGGTGAATGAAAAGGTCTAAAAATAAATAAACATAAAGTGAAATGCCACATGAAGCTTTACTACAATAACTTTACTACAATAAGAAATTACTACAATTACCAACTCTTGCAAATTTAAAATGAGCAGATTTCCATACTGTTCATAAATGTTTAATACTGTATTAACTTATTCAATTCTAATGGACTGATTGGTCTGCTGTATATATTTACATATTTCAAAGGGCTGCCATATGGAGCTAGAGAAAGACAAACAGACAGAAACTTAGAAACACAGACGGAGACACAAAGACCCAGAGAGAGACACAGAGATGCAGACAGAGACCAATAAATACAGAGAGAGGGATAAAAACCAAATACACAAAGACACACACAAGAGACAGAAAGACACGTGCTTCAAAGATGCCCTTGGAAAATAGTAGATTTTAGGAGTTGCCCCGCTCGCAGATTTCAAGAGTTTCCACAGACTGCGTAGGAATAATGACGTTTAATATTCATAGATGAGCGGAGTTTCAATGTCATGTTAAATTATTGGATTCTAATATTATGCTTTATTGAATTGCACCCTTGATTTAAAAAAAAATGTGTTCAATGTGAACTATCTACCAAAGAAAACAACTATCCGGAAAAAAATAATCCATGTGCATGGATTGTATACCTAACTCGCTTTACTTCCCGGCTTCGCCCGGGACTTGGATTCTTGTCTTTGATACATTTAATATTCCCTTATATTTCACTGAAAAACCCTGAAAAAAATTGTATGCTTGCAAGAAAGAAAAAAACCGAAACAAATCAATGTAACTAAATCGCATGTTTTTCACTGAAGGAAATTCAACCTTAACCCACTTTTCCGTAAGGTTGATTTAGGCAACTCGGGAAGGGAATGACGTGGCGAGCTGAAAATTCGAGATTTGAATCTTTCGTGACTGCAAGGATTAATACTCTTTGGTTTTTTTTCGGTAAAGTCACGTAGGTAAAATAAAAGAAAACAATTAAATCACGACGTTTCGGAGGCAACACAGCCACAGCAAGATCGCTGCATCACACTTGATGCAGCTTGCGTTGCCTCCGAAACATCGTGATTTAATTGTTTTCTTTTATTTTTATTTTACCCACGTGACTTTACCGGAAAAAAATAACAAAGAGAGCTGAAAATTGTCGCGCTCCCTTAGAAATTCCAGACAGCAGAAGCTGTGCAAATTTCATGACGTCAGAGGTCAGCGTTCGAGAGTTTTTGCTGCCTCACACAGACAGATGTATTTTCTGCTTTATATTTAAGAGCGAGCTGAAAATAGTCGCGTTGACTTAGAAAATCGAGACGGCTATGCCGCGCATTCGTGCGGGATACACGGCCTACGCGGAGGGTTTGGGGAGGGGGGGATGCGTGACGTCAGCAAGGCACACTGCGTAACGCTGCCGCATGCGGGTGACATCACAGGTGTGACGTCACCGCTTACTTGCCGTGCAAAATATATCCATTATCGCGCCCCCCCCCCTCCCCCCAATACAAAAGTCTATTTTGATACTTTGTGTACAGTCTGGAAACTACCCACGTGCCAAATTTCAAGTTTGCTGCATGTTGGGAAGTATGCTAAACATTTCGAACAGACACACACATTCACGAATTTCCCTTTTATATATAGATTTTTCTGAATTATGATATGATCCAGAGAGTAAACCACACCACTACCTTTGGAGTAATTTGAATCTGCAGTGATCAAGTCCTGGGTCCTGGTCCTTACAACAAATATCAAAGAAAAGTGTAAAGTCCTTTCTTTCTTAGGTCTGATGCTGAAGCTGGCCAGAATCCTTCTTGCATCTGCAACTGAAGGATTCGTGTCGATCTGGGTGAATGATGTATTAAACCTAGCACCCTGAATAACAGGATTACCTAGGGATATGCACTCGCTCAAATGCTATTCAACCTATACACGAGAAAGATGCCACAGACATAAATTCGCAAGTTCGTGCACGCGGACAACATGAGATCATTCAGATCGACGACTTTTAGTAGTTCGAGGTCAAAGTTCATTTCCTGGGGTGATCGGGCTTTGTCAGTGCCGCTCCCACGCTTTGGACCGTTTTGTCTTTGCTAACAAGACAGAGTCGCATAATATATTGAAGTTTATATTCTTTGGGTATTTCGGTAAAGCCACGTAGATAGAAAAAATAAGAATAAAAATATCACGGCGTTACTATCGCAACACAAGCAATCGTCATCAGGTGATGACAATCGTCACCAGGTGGTTAACCAGGTAAAACCTTAACTGTTTATGGTTGTTCCATCATATCTGCCGGGTACTAGTCTATTTTTCCGAGTTCATTTCCCCCCGCATCCCCAGCGTTTGGCATTGCTGCTGCATTGGCGTTGCTGCTGCATTGGCAGCGTCGGATCCCTGTTCGTGAGTCGGATCCCTGTTCGTGAGTCGGATCCCTGTTCGTGAATCGGATCCCTGTTCGTGAATCGGATCCCTGTTCGTGAGTCGGATCCCTGTTCGTGAATCGGATGCCTGTTCGTGAGTCGTGAATCGGATCCCTGTTCGTGAGTCGGATGCCTGTTCGTGAATCGGATCCCTGTTCGTGAGTCGTGAGTCGGATCCCTGTTCGTGAGTCGGATCCCTGTTCGTGAATCGGATCCCTGTTCGTGAGTCG
This sequence comes from Petromyzon marinus, assembly GCF_048934315.1. Taxonomy (NCBI): domain Eukaryota; kingdom Metazoa; phylum Chordata; class Hyperoartia; order Petromyzontiformes; family Petromyzontidae; genus Petromyzon; species Petromyzon marinus. The sequence continues at coordinate 18,714,210 of NC_133667.1, read as the reverse complement.
GATCCCTGTTCGTGAATCGGATGCCTGTTCGTGAGTCGTGAATCGGATCCCTGTTCGTGAGTCGGATGCCTGTTCGTGAATCGGATCCCTGTTCGTGAGTCGTGAGTCGGATCCCTGTTCGTGAGTCGGATCCCTGTTCGTGAGTCGGATCCCTGTTCGTGAATCGGATCCCTGTTCGTGAGTCGGATTCCTGTTCGTGAATCGGATTCCTGTTCGTGAATCGGATTCCTGTTTGTGAGTCGGATCCCTGTTCGTGAGTCGGATCCCTGTTCGTGAATCGGATTCCCTGCTCTCACGTCCAAACCCTGCTCGCGCTCGTCTGAAGCCCACGTGGTTACCTATTCAGTCTATGAAATAAAACCGCGTGTCGTTCCCATCCGGTCTGTGAAATGTAACCACGCGTCCTGCCTATCCTGTCTATGAAATGTACAGTCGAGTGCCACGTGTTTCGGGTTGTGAGCCGTTTGCCGAGAGTGAGTAAATCAGCCGAAGCAAAGTCGTAACCGTGCTGATTTTTGTTTTCCTCTTACGGTAATTCATGAGACAACAGTGTGCGCGTCAGCGGAAGCTTTACCGTGAGTTTTTGGTCCAAGTGTGTGTGTTTTTTTTCAACAAATATTGTTTTATGGAGAGGTTCGCGCGTGGCGGGATCAAAGCCTCGGGCCTAAGCCACTGTACAGGGCAAGTGCTACAGTGCGGGGTAACTGGTGCGCCGTGCATGTTTACAATAATTACACAACTAAGCGGGTTTTATTGTTCACAACAATCTTCGTTGTGGTCCGCTGTATTACCGCCGCCGGTTTACTTCAACGCGGTGAAGGCTTTAATTCTCAAACGAGTCCGCCGTGGTTCCGTCATGGGGCTAAGGGTGCGAAGTTTTGCGTTTCGTGCGCAGCACTCGCTTAAATCCACTGCTGGGCGAAGGCGTCGCGTTGCCGTGTCGGTTCCCCGGGGGTTTGTTTGGTCATACTTCACCGATTTTGGTCAGTGCGGTGTTTGGATGAAAGGGGGACGCCCTTCACCGGCTCTGACACCACTCGCCACAAATGTTCGCCGTGGTCTGGAGTAGAAACTCGTGTCTCACTCGCGCCACGTGTATGAATGTGCTGTGTTGTTACAAGGCTGGATTCTTATGTTTTTATGTAAAGCCAGGGATATAGCCCGTTGAGCACAAGTGTATCGTTTTAAGGGATAACTGGGTAGTAAAACAATGCAGCTTGATACAATTTATCAGCTTGATACAATTTATCAAGCTGTGTCAAGCAGAAAACATTTAAAGTTACTGTCAAGAATGCGTGCATTTTAAAGGCCGTGTCTTTGGTATTGTGTGGAAGACGATTTTTAGATCGTGCGTCCTTTTTAGCTTCAACAAATCTCCAATCATTGTTCCGTTCTCGATTCAACATTCTGGAAATAAAGAGCATTCCCAAATGTCCTTGGCAGTGGTGCACAATCAACAAATAACTACGCATTCGTCAATAACACTGTCTTACGTGGAAAATATGTAATAGGCGACGTTTCAGGCAATGGCTTTTCACAGTGCAATGTCCTATTATACAGTACGTAACTCATTTGCTTCGTGTGTTCTTTTTGTTTCAGATCGTTGAACGCTACCATTTATCCCTTATGTTCAACAGTACACTTTTCTCAAAAGACAATTGTAACTGGACACACTTGAATTTGTTTTGACATTTCACCAACATTTGGAGAAGTGCAGATCCTGAGACTCCTTTGTAGTAACCATGGCACGTGGAAACTGAAATTAAATAGATTCTTGTGCAGTACATTTATTCACAATACTAAAATACTCTACGACGAGCCATGTGTGATCTTATGCTTAATTTGGACGTGTCTGTTGTTCCTGAGAACGGCAAATCACGGAGTAGACAGCATGCAAGGGACATTCGCTTTATGAAGGGGAATAAAGCCCGTGAGAGGAGAGATAACTTGCGCCACCAGAAGTTTGAGATCCAACAATCGGATACAATTCAACATCTAGACAAGCAAAATGTAAAATTCAAGCCAGAGTCCCAGACGAAATCGTATTTGAAGAAAAGCCACAAAGAAATGAAAGATACACTCAATGGAACGATTAAACACAGCGGTGTGAAATTGCAGAGGAAAAACGAGAAAACGAAAGGTCATGCCTTTGACGCCTCTGTCCATAACAACATGTTAGACGAGTTTTCCAATGGAGCTGCAAGGCCAGAGAAACAAGTCACCGTGACGGAAGATGTGCCACAGACTTTTGCCAACAAGAACCCAAGCAGGTGAGTTGGTTCTCTGTCTGTTTTGCACCGCCACTTGGGTACAAACTTTAAATAAAATGGGAGCGTTCGTTCCAAAATGTGAAAATCAAACCTCAATGTAATTACAGGTTTCTGCCATAAAATCCGAATTCAATTTTGGTTTAAATATTTCGATCACATTTTAATTACTGCTTTGTTTTTATTTATAAAAATTGAGACACCATCATGGGTTCATATTCAGGTTTTGCTACTTGGAATTGAAACAGACTCTTAAGTGAAGTTATTTAGTGGTTTCAGCCCAGTCACCAATGAATCTTTAAAAAACAATTTCGGCATGCACTTATTTTGCCAAAATACATTTGCAAAATAATTCAAATATCAGTTTTCTCTATAACGTGAAAGGTTACACTATTCAGTGAAAGGTCTCCGACGCCGGCAGTAGGTCTACACCAATCCAAGAGCTGTTTATAAAGGTTTAGAGATGGGCGGGGCAGCTAATGTTAATGTAGGAGAAGGCTCCCGACAGCGGCAGTAGGGGTGATGGCTTTGTAGATTGTGTAGTCAGAATATCCAGTCGCCTTGAGAGCCTGGTGTACGTGTTTTAAGTTCACTGGTCAGGTGTTCATGGTCGGAGATACATTGAACTCTATGGTGTAGCGTTTTTATGAGGGAATTCTTCTGGGCATAAAGTGGATGCCTGGATGGCGTCCGTCTCCAATTTTTCCATGAAAATGCTGGCCACAACCGGAGATAAGGGAGAACCCATTGGGGTGCCTTCAGTTTGTTTGTAGAATGTTCCATTCCAAGTGAAGTATATATTGGTGATGCCGTGTCTCACCAGGGCTGGTACATGAGCATTTCCTTGTTGAACCAAATCTTCAATTATTGCAATGGTATTGGGCACAGGAACTTTGGTGAACAAAGAAACTACATCGAAACAAACGAGCAAATCACCTGGGGACAGTGAGATGTTTTTAATGGACGATACCAGGTGAGTTGAGTTAAGAACAGAAGCGGTGGTCTTACCAGGAAATGGCTGCAAGGTCTCAGACAGATATCGCGCCGGTTTGTAGGTGGGTGAACCAATGGTGGAGACGATGGGATGAGAAGGGGTGTACCTTTATGGATTTTTAGCAAGCCATATAGTCTGGGTGGTCTAGCAGCAGAAGGTTTTATGGAAAACCGTTTGGTCTGTTCAATTATTTGTATTCACTTTATTTTCATTTTTATGTTTTTATTGTTATTGTTTCTATCTACGTGATTTTACCGAAAGAACCATAGAATATGAATTCCTGCAGTCACGAAAGTTTTAAGTAAAAATTATAGTTACTGTTCAGTGTCAATTGTGGAATTTCACCTCCACTACTCATGAATGTCAGATGAGTAAACATAAAAAAACCTGACATTTTACTTTATACCAGAACCTCCCTCCAGATTTCTATTGGTTGTGGCACCTGTAGTTTATACAGTGTTTATCATTGTTTAGTATGAGCTATATACATTAAATAAATGTTGAAGAATTATGCAGCATGGGTAAGCCTTCATCCAACAGTAGGCAAATGGCAGTAAATTATTATTGTATAATACTCTTTGGTTCTTTCGGTAAAGTCACGTAGGTAGAAAATATTTCTACCTACGTGCAGTCACGAAAGCTTCAAATCAAGATTGTATAATACGCTACTGTCTTATGTGTTGGATGTGATGGGTGGTCTTCCAGGTATTTCGGCCTCGACTGTGAAATGGTGGGCACAGGGCCTGCTGGTGTTTGCAGTGAGCTGGCCCGATGCAGCATTGTCACCTATTATGGTGACGTTGTGTACGATCGCTATGTGCAACCAAGGAACCCTATCACTGACTACCGCACGCGATGGAGTGGCATAACTGCTAAAGATCTGTCCAAAGCCATCCCATTCCATCGGGCCAAGAAGGAGGTAAGGAACTGCACCTACTACCAGTGACTGAAAGCAGCACATCGTACACTCGCAAATTTGGTTAAAGTATTTTTATGCTTTGCTTGTCACCGGTAGCAGGCTTCACCCTCTTTCTATTGCTGTTAACGTCATACTCTGCTTGAGTGAATTATGTGGTGCAATGATTAAATATGGGACATTTTTCAAAGTATTTAGTATGAGGCAGAAAACAATTGAAACTTTAAGCAAACACCCTCCAATGAGTAAAATTAATGAGCCTATAAATATTTGGTGGTCCAAATTGAATAACTTTAGATTTTCAAGTTCTTTTAATGTCCAACCACCACAATCATGATTGATTCCATAATGGGAAAATTATTTGGCCCGGGCTGTTTCCATGGCGAGGTCCTCCATGGCTCCTCCAGGAGCCGACAGACCAACAGATGCTCGGCGGTCTGTGTTTCACCGCAGTCACAGGTGTCCATGTCATTAGAGTAGCCCCACATCTGCACTTTGACTTTTGACTGGCCGACTCCAATTCAAAAGCAATTCAATCAGATCCACTGGGGAGGTGTTCAGCAATGTCGATGTACATTTTGACGTCCTTGGTTATTGTCGAGCCATCTTCACACGTTCTCAGTCATGTAGCCATCAGTGACTTTAACCTAGTTATGCTTTTTTAAAGCACATTTTCAAGTAGTAAACGTAGATTGCTATATTTTTTGCAAAGTTTGAGCTTTATTACCCATATACAACAATTGGGATTTATGTTAGTCACTGCCATAATAATTTGTACGTGTTATAAAACTTTAAGGAATATGTTTATTAATTAACGTTTCCCCACAAGTAATCAATTCATGTTCAGATTATAAAATGTGAAAAGTTAGATTTGCAAATTGGATGTGTGCCATAGATGAGGAGTTGGCCAAACGTTTCAGCCAAAGCAAAAATATGCTGCTGTGCAACACCAAGCTAACATTTTAATAATTAAAACAATGTCTCTATAAGCCATCACACCATGAATAATTCGAGTTCTCGTGGGTTGAGTAACTTTTTAAAATAAAATGGAGATTGCCTTCCGTTTTTGGTTAATGGCCACCACATGTACTTTGCCATGAAGGCTCGCCAGCCTAAATGCTTGTTTTACCCTGAATTGTCTACTTTATAAACCGTTACCTGATATAGCTCCAAATAATTTATGGTGTGCGGATAACAGAAAGTGTAATATATCGCCTGTTTGAAACAGATAATATGATATGTGGATATAAACGTAATGGAAAAGTAAAGTAAAGTTTAACTCGACGAATACATAGGAAAATAGCTTATCAATGACTCAGGGGAACACAATATTTCAGAGATTTGCGCGTGAGATACATGTGGTGATCAATTATGCTGATTTCTTTTGTTAAAGGTGCACTCTTATGTGTCAAAATGTGCACAATTCTACGTTGAAATGTGTTTTGCTTTTATTATGTGCTCAAAATTTCACTCTTCTGCACTTACAAACGTGCTCTCATGCTCAGACACATAAAATCCGATGCTCAAATGTACCTTCTGCATTGACATGCATGTTCAATCTCGCACTCAAAATACATGCTTTCTTGCACTTGTTTATGATGACAATGATAATAAATATATTTGTGGTGGATGATGATAAAAGGATACATTTATTATGATTAAAATGAGGTGGATGATGATGGCTTCACAAATAGTGTAAGGGTAATTTTTGAAAATATGAATAGGTTTTACCCTTTCTGGCAATAAAATAGGTGTTAAGACGTTCAAACACCAAATAGAAACCTATGGCATGGAACCAAATCTGCATTAACCACATGGACTTGTGTTGAACATGCAAACAACATGCTCTGATAAATATATGCATTGTTATTTAAACTGATTGGCCTACACCAGAGACGACCTTCTTTAGGGCCTAGTCTCACCAGTGTCAGACCAGAGGACGACAAGGCAAACAGCACGAAGGCAATGCACAATTAGACCTTTATGAAGATTTTACTCTTTGGGTCTTTCGTTAAAGTCACGTATATAGAAAAATAATAAAATAATAATAAAATCACGGCGTTTCGATCGCAACACAAGCAATCGTCTTCAGGTGAAACAATACAGCAGGCGGACTGCTGAGGCAGGAAGACTGCTGAGGCAGGAAGAAATAAAGCGATAGCTTATGTTGCGATTTAAACGTCGTGATTTATTATTATTTTATTATTTCTCTATCTACTTTACCGAAAGACCAAAAAGAGCATGACTTCCTGCAGTCACGAAAGCTTTAAGTCAAGATTTATGAAGATTGTTTATTCAGCATTCTCTTCTGGAAATGTATCCGTGTAGAAGACTTGCCCGCGCGCATAACGTCAAGGGTGGAGTTAAGTCACTCGCACCTTTTGACGGTTAAATAAGGTTGTCGAAAGCGTTGTTGCTTCCCAAGTTCATATTCTTGGTTCTCTCGGTAAAGTCACGTAGAAGGGAAACAATAAAATTATAAAAATATAAAACAATTAAATTCTCACGACGTTTCGACTGCAACACAAGCAATCATCATCAGGTGTGAAAACCACAACAATAAAATTTGAAAAAAAAATGTATTTTATTACATCTGAATGTAGCAATGTTTACACACTCCACCAGGTACTCATTTGAGGCTGAGTAAACCTAGGGAACGCCCAGGACCCATTCAGATAAACATCACTGGTGTTGGTTGTGAGCGGGACATACACTCGGGTCACCAGGTTTGTAGCCCAGCGAGCTATTGCACTACTGCTCCCCACACACACACGGGGGGCACCCGCACACTCACTTTCACTCTCAGCTGGATGGTGTGAAGCATTACATCTCGCAGAGAGTTGCTCCGCTGAACGAAATAGTTAAGTGGTTCGGTTCACAATTGCGAGTTTGCAAGTCGATGTTAAGAAATAAAATCCCATGGAAGCTGGTTCTTTTGTACGGATGTTTGTAATTCAGGTGTTCGTAATTCGAGCACTGGCTTTATTAAATTTTTCATGGATATGTATGTGTTGAGCAGATTGTCCAGATCCTCAAAGACAAGGTGGTGGTGGGTCACGCCCTGCATAATGATTTCAAGGTGATCGGTGTGACAGTACCTGAGTCTCTGCAGCGAGACACATCACGCTCGAAGCTGCTGAGAAGCATGGCAGGCCTCCCCACTCACCGCATTACTTCCCTAAAGATCCTCGCAAAGACCTTGCTCAAAGAAGACATACAGGCAAGCAAAGTTATCTAAGTTATGCATATATTGACTGGTCTTGTTATGTTTTTAATACTTTTTCTGAACAAGATGTTTACTGTCGTTATCTCTGCTTTAACCCACCCACTGAGTGTCGTGTTTAAATACAGGGATTAAGTACGTTTTTATTCGTCAGAACTTTTTTTTATTAATTCCACAATATCGAGGGCACATTGTGCCCCCTACTGTGCCAACTTGCTGTGCTTTAGCCACCCGGTGCTACGCTCGTTGTGAGCATCACTCCTCCCTCCTTTGTTTTTGGAGGGCGACTGCCTCTAACTGCCCAGTAGCGTCATTCACGAGCCTCCTCCAAGAGGCCGATCTTGACACCGCTGGTAGCACTCATCGGCAAGTCCACTCAGCTCAACACATCAATCCATATCTTCTCTACCCCGTGCCGCGCCCGTTTAGCCCCCTCGATCTGGACAAACAAAAGCTGTTTAGGCATGCGGTGACTGGGCATGCGGGCTACATGACCCAGCCAACGCAGCCTTGCCTGCCGGAGGAGCTTACCGATGGGACTTTGTCCAGATCTTTCAAGAATTTGTGAGCTCAAACAATCCAGCCTGGTTAAACCCAGGATGGATCGTAGGCAGGCCAGCCTAAATGTTTCTAACCAGCGAAGATGTTCCATTAGGGGGGTCCATGTTTCACAAGCATAGAGAAGGGAGGGAATGACTGTGGCCAAGAAGTCCTGAAGCTTCGTGCGGAGCGACAGACCAGGTAGCTTCTACACAGCGTTACGCAACCGATGAAAAGATAATGTCGCTCGACTGATTCGGAGTGAGACCTCTGCTGTTAAACCGGAGCCGGTCATGAGCACACTGCCCAGGTATGGGAAACTGTCCACTCTCTCCACACCTGCCCTATTATCCATTGGGAGTTGTGTGGGTGGATTGTCCGATGGTACAAAATACCTTGGGCAGGTGCTTAGTTTTGGTGGGTCTGATGGTAAGGCCCCACCTCTTAGTGGCAAGCTCCAGCTGCAGCAGCAGCGCCTCCAACTCCTCCTCCGAGTGAGCAGCAATTACCAGATCATCGGCATACATAACATGGTTGAGCAATAGGGAGCCATCCCTTGACCGCAGATGATCATCGATCAGCCTCCCATTGTATCTGTACCAGATGGAAATTCCTCCGGTACAGCTATTGAAGGCTTCACGAACTACGTGGTCGAAATATATGTTAAATAATGTGGGAGCCAGAGGACATCCCTGTCGCACCCCAAGGTGTACAGGGAATGGCTCCGACTCCCAGCCACGTATTTTTTTCGGGCCCGCTCACCATCATGGGGTGCCCTCGATCTTCCTTTTCTAACCCCGTCCACTTTCCCTCGGGCTGCACCCATCTCAGGCCTATATAACACCCTGCTTCAGCAGCTCTCTTGCTATATTTTTTCACCTGAAGACGATTGCTTGTGTTGCGATCGAAACGTCGTGATTTTTTTTTATTTTTCTATCTGTGACTTTACCGAAAAACCCAAAGAGTATGAATTCCTGCAGTCACGAAAGCTTTAAGTCAAGTTTTAAATATTAGTTTTCTACACACATCTAAATATTTCCTAACTTAATTTTTAAATATTAGTTTTATATCTAGGTGACGTGAGCGAAAGAAGCAGGAATATAGTACTTGACAGTGTCATGGTGAGGCCTAGTCCCGTGCAGAGCCCCCGGCCTCGCTTAGATTGCCCAGCCAGCCGAGGTGGCACCTTGGCAGGCTGGGGCTGGGCTGCTGTACGGCCCCCCCCCCACCGCCCGCTCTACAGTAGCAGTACCTACAAACTGTACAGTAGTATCTACCTACTCTATAGTAGTATCTACCCACTCTATAGTCGTATATGCCGACTGTATAATAGTATATATCGACTCTATAATAGTCCTCACTTCACAGTGTAGTGGTGAGGCCTAGTCCCGTGCAGAGCCCCCGGCCTTGCCTAGATTGCCTAGCCGGCCGAGGTGGCACCTTGGCAGGTTGGGGCTGGGCCGCTACCCCCGCCCCCCTTACTATCCTGCCGCCTGCTCTACAGTACGTAAGCTCTATAATATTAGTATCTACCGACCCTATATCGGGGGGGGAGAAGAGGACATCACACTTTGTAGAATGTACCTGAGTTTATTTTTTATTTTTAACACGGAAAGTGTGTGCGTCGCTAGGGGCGCACCAGTGCAGATGCGTGCTTTGGCACGCGCTCGGAGGCGCAATGTAATAAATAACAAAAAACAATTCAATTGCGTATTCAACTATTTTAAACGTGACGGACGCGAAATTGGAATAGCGCTGGCTCACCACGGGGCTTATGGCGTGCTTCTGGGTACTTTTTTAAACATAATCCCCACGGTTCGTGAGCAAAATCCCTCGCAAGCGTCAGCCACATACAGACAGGCGGACAGACAAAAATGCCTTTTATAGGTTACATTTACCTTTTTCCCCCCTATGTTCACTCCTACCAGGAATGTAACCCAATTGGGACAAGGTTTCTGAATTTCCAAATTCTGCATTCGCGAATGTTTTCAAGATAGTAATACTTGCAGATGGAGGATTTACTGTAATTTGATACTGAGAAACTGTGGACCATAATAGCACACACTATCCAACCATGAATTATATTAGACATTGATATACTGTACATATTTGATTTTTGGTAGTATATCAGTTTGGGCATTTATTTTTACTGAAGGTTTCAACTTTAGGTTGATCTGCCCTGCCTATTTTATTTTGCTGTTGTGTTTTCATTATTTTTATTTCACACTTAATTATTTCGTGTAAAAAAAAATATTTTAAACTTAATTATGGTGTGGGAGTTTTTGTCAGTTATCCAGACAGATTTGTTTTTTACCAACAGACATGACCCCCCCCCCTCGTGTCTCAAACATCACACAATATTCAAACTATATTACGGTTCTCATAGTGGGCATATGTTGAATGAAGTAAAGGCAAATTTTATACAAATGTTTTTTGTGCAGTAGTTTGTCACAAACCTGAGACCATCTCGCTGTGTTTTGAATTGATTACAGGTGATTGCCTGGATTCAAACTCAAGAAGTAATTTGTGTTGTCTCTGCTTTTTTGCGATCGATTGCCAGTTGAGCTATGTGCAGTCCGACATTTTTCGTGTGGATTTCAAAGATGTATTTAACTTACCTGTTCAATAATGGTGTTCCTTAACAACTTTGAAGTCCTAGGTCTTGCCGTTACCACAGGTGTATAAATGCTTCATATTGTAGTGAAATAATTTTCTGCAAGTGCTTTATTTTTTCTGATATCGTTAAATCTTCAATTACCGTGTTCAATTTTATTCACAGAGAGATTTAGATATTTTTTTTTATCTGGAGCAGCTTATTGGCCTAACAGTTGTCATATCTGGGTTGGGCTTTGACAACTAACATTCAGCTTCATTCTTCTGATAATGTTGTGTGTACTGAAAAAAATAAGTTTTTTTTAGTTTTTACGTATGCAATATTATTTACAAGAGAAGGCCTCTTCGTATGCCATTTTGCTATTGCCAATTTTACATAATGGTGCAAACTTTCCTCCTTAGATTATTTATCGGACGAGATGGCAGTGTCCTGAGTTAGGAACAGCTTGGCTTCGTATACATGATTTTCTGGGCTACATGACCCACTGTAGAGTGGTGAACATTCCCCCTGGTTAAAATTCAAAATATTATTGTATTACATTTTTTGTTAACGTGACTACATTTTGATTTGTGATTGTCTACCGTTGTATGTGCACAGATGGGAACTAATGGACATTCCTCTGTGGAGGATGCTTGGTCAGCCATGCAGCTCTTCCGCTTGATTCAGATTGACTGGGAGAAGGAGCTTGATGAGCAGGCACAAGAAAAACCCCAATCAATCAAAACACGAGTGGCTGCATTGCCAACTCAAAAGGCTGTCAATTGTAAAGTGGAAGGTAAAGTAACATTCAAGCCAAAAGTCAAAAACATGATGGAAAAAAGCAGTGAAGAGCTATTTAAATGTTTAAATTTAATGCTGGGGAAAGATAATGAACATGAATGCAAGACTGGCAAAGATCTGTATGTTGCTGGAACAGAGAAATGCATCGCAAGGGAAGAAAAGGACAAACGCATAAAAGAATGTGAAATGTTAGGAAAAACAGATGATAAATCACTGGTAACTTTCATCACCACAGGAAAGAAGAGGAAGCATAAATGCAAAGTGGTTGAGGATCGTAATAAAACAGCTAATTTGAAGAAACCATACAGTAAAAAATCTGATGGATCCAAACACGTAGTTTTTGCAGAACTCGAGGCAAAAGATGAGGCAGAACCAGCAAGAAAGAAAAAAAGAAAGTGCACATCGTAAAAAACGCTACCAGGTGCATTCCGAAGGGCACTTGTGCAAATTCAACCGAATGTACAAATTGTACAATTCTGAAATGTGCAAATGTGTGTGACTGGGCTCACGTGAAGAAGGGGAATATAGTCAATGAAAACATAAAAAAAGCATTACACAGTGTAATTGAGAATATGAATACAAACTACCACAACCAAAACAGTGTGCTGAGATGCAAAGTGAAAGGATGAAATTGCCAGTTGAACAAGTTGTCTGAGATTTAATCAAGAAACATTGAAAAATAGTAAATCAAGACAAACAATGGAAAGAAAGCAGCAGCAAGAACTAATATAAAAGCAATCCGCCTGAGCCTGTTTCCGATGAATCGAGGTGAAAAGTGTCCCACCGCTCTGAACAATGGGTGTTGCATTCTTCTGCTTTTAAGGTCCCAAGACATTGTTGGTCCACATTCCAAATCCTTATGGAGATGGCTAGTCTATCCACAAAATACGATGTATTTTATTGACCATGGAGGGGCAATAGTCAACCGCCAACTGGCATAAGCACATAATGTTTAATATGAGAAACTGGAAATACAGTTGCATATATACTTTAAATCCAATGTAACTTTTATTGAGGACCAGAAGGGTGTGTTCATATTTCAATGAGTGGTATATAAATATTTCAGTATGAGCTTCATTGTTTACTCTTATTATATTTCACTTCTAAATTAGAGATAAATATGGTATTGATATGAGTTTTACATAAAAAAAAAATGCTATGGCAGGGTCACCACGGCTTTTGACACCATGTACAGCTCTGGTCTATGGGATCTAGACCTATGACATTTTATTGTTGTGTGTCCAAGTAAATACTTTCACGCCTTGATGGATCTTAGTGTACTATGCAAAATTGTTGAACACTTTTCCATTTGCGGGACACTGGGGTCGTCTGAAAACAATAAACAAGTTCACTGTCGCAAGTTTCATGTTATTTTTTTAGCCGATGGCAGAAGCTTGATTGGGGGAGTTTAAGCTCATAATTTGGTCACGGGAATGATTTCCGAATGCAAAATAAAGTCGCGTCACGCATTTCATTCGTTGCATAGCGTTAAAAGATTTGGCGCCTCCATATATTTGTCAAGTTTTTCAGTCGGTACGAGCTGTCGAGGTCTCGACTGAGATGATCCCATTGACCCAGTCGTCGTGGGGTAGTCGTGCATTTGCCTGTATTGAAACTTTGGAACTCCTGCCTTGCGATCTCCAAGACAAATCTTGATACATTTGTACAGTTTTTACAATAATTACTTATTAAGAAGATTATTAAGATTATTGTGTTATATTGATGTCTAAATTAGTACATTGTATTTAATATATCGATCATGTGCCCAAATATTTGGTTTATGCAAAGAAACGCTGTCGCATATTTAAATGTCTTGACAATAAAAAATATACAAGTCCAGCATTGTGTGTGTATTGCAACTTACCACATGGTGAACGATATCTGCTGTTGGTGCCTTATGATGACTGCATCTGAACAATTCAATTAAAACTCAGTTTAACAGGTTTTCGTGACCAGTATCCATAATAGATTTTGGGTTGGAGCGCGTAAATGTGTCGCTAAAACCGCCACCATCCGACACAGCCAATTAGTAATGTTTTTCACGTAAATTGGCATGCTTTGTTTACGTGACGAACTTTACTAATTGGCTGTGTCCGGTGGTGGCAGATTTAACGACACATTTACGTGATCTATCCCAAAAAACCTCATGGATAAATAAAAACTTTGATTGCAGTTTGAATGTTTCAACAATTTTGTAAAAATCGATAAATCACCCCAAGCACATTAAATTAAGTTGCGTACAAACAGGTCCACGTATGTCGATGTTCATGTGCTGTATGAATAATTGCACAGACATTTAGGCTTTGACTAGCGATCACCGATTTAAGCTTATAAAGGGATGTGGTGCCTTAGTATGCTACTTGTCTCAGTTTGGATATTTTAAAGCCACACAAGCCAACGATTTAAACCCGCGTTGACCGAAAGGATGCTTCAGACATGTTCAAGAACAAGTTGGCATTTTTACTTTGCCTGACCCAAATAACCCAGGCTGCCAGGATTGCGGTGCAGATTATGAACCACAGCTTCCAACGCTTTTCACCTGATGAACGTTCATCTGAGGATGTATTGCATATCCCAATATATAACCAGACAAGCCACATTTGGAAGTCTTTGTATAATAAAGTATGTTTATGGTGTTAAAATATTTTCAAAGTATAACAACTATGTTATGAACTAAGCCACAGCACTAATTGTATTTGTAACATATTAAAGGGTGTCAATGGATTGACAATGGGATATTGAATTTACACAACTTTTAATACAGCAACCCAGGCAAGCAATGTAAGGAAACCATTGGGTTGTCCAGGTCTCGCATTCGTGCTCTTATTCTATAATCATTCTGTAATGTATCACTTTACAAGCAAAATAATTTTGGTTGGGTTTTTTTTTTGTCCAATAATGCTTGAGTACTTGTATTTACGATATTACATTTCAACTTCATTCCAGATGTTAAATTTAGCATTAAAAATACACATTTAAATGAATATAACGATTTAAACGTAAATATATATTTTAAGTAGTGCTGAAAAGGATGAAGATTGATGAGGAGCTGTGCTTGTGTAAATTTACAAAAATGGCACATTTGTGTGAACTGCTAATGTTCTCTCAGTAAACCTGGAGGCATGCACATCCATCATCCCAGCCAGATGGAGCTGATAGAAGATGCACATTTTATTATCGATTAAAGCTGCTGTTAAATAATATAGGACACCTGAAGGCGTTAGTTCATATTACTTTTGGCATTGCTTGCCTAAATTACGTAGGGAAAGAAATTAAACTGCCATGTTTGGGAATGAACGGTCAATTGACAGGCTGTAATGAAAGCTGGAAGCATCTACTCAAACTTCCCCAAACTTAATCTTGCTAGCATTTACACTTCAATAATTTAGGTATTGGCAACAGTGTCCTGTGCTTCAAAATGATCCATAGTGCTCATGAGCGTAATCGATGAGTGCACATACTCATTTGATATTCGTGATTGTGGCCTTTATTTCTGCCCATATAAAAACCAAGGGTGATGGGGGGGAGAGTAATGTCATGCAAGTGGCCAATAAATGGAAGTTGGACACCATCCAATAGCTCATTAACATTCATTATGTGTCTGCACAGCATCGTACTGCTTCCATATACAGTACACAATTACTTTGCATGTTGAATACAGTGCAATGTTTTGTATTTATTTATTTAAAACTATATCGAAATTCAGATTTATAGATTATAATAATGTACAAATATTTAGCATTGTATAATTTTGCATTTTATCCTTTTAAAAGGTAGTTGGTGATATATCAGCAGGGCAAGTTAAGTGGAAGAGATTGAAACAGCCAAATTAAGGATAAGGGTCCTTAATTTTAATTTAAAGTGTATAAACAAAGGATGAATTTGTTTTCATGCTTTATGGATTTCTGTTGATAGGTGGAAATTCCACGAAGCTTTTTTCTTCAAAAATTCAGGTACAGACAGTCCCTGACATACGTACACCCGACTTATGAACAGTCGCACTTACGAACCAGCTTCCATGAAATATATATTTTACATCGACTTAAAACGCGAACTCGCACTTGCAAACTTGAAGGAGGAACTGTTTTGGTAACGGAATGATCCTCCGTGAAATGTAATAAGTCAGCCTTGCGCTGGGAGTGAATATTCATGCGTGTGTGTGAAAGTGTCCGGAAAAACAACCCACTACCTCCTCGTTGGTGCCTGACGGTAACACTGTGGTAAGCAGTGCCATGGGGGGAGGGCCAATTTTGATTGGCCATTCCTCGCATGACGTTTATAGCCACCACAGCGGCCATAAGGGGGCTCTGGACGGGTGCGAGGGGCTGGTAAACCCCTCTTCCTTCAATTAATTACCACTAAACCACGAAAAAAATAGCCAGCTAAGCTTGTGCCAGAGGCCCCGAGGGGACAGGCGTCTATGACGTCTCGTGGCCAAACCACATTTGGTGGAGCCAGGAGATTGAACGCTTACCTTCGGGGTTCCTCCTGAAACAGCAAAAAGCCACTACGGGTGGCCACGTGGAATGTTCGAGGCTCCGGTTTGACAGCAGAGGATCTCACTCCGAATCAGTCAAGCGGCATTATTTTTTCATTGGCTGTGTAGTGCTGTGTGGAAGCTACCTGTTCTGTTGCTCCACACGAAGCTCCAGGTCTTCTCAGCCACGGTCATTCCCTCCTCTACACCTGCAAACCGTTACCGGTTAGAAACATTTAGGCTGGCCTGCCTACGATCCATCCTGGGTTTAACCAGGCTGAATTGTGTGAGGAGCTCACAAATTCTTGAAAGATATGGACACAGTCTCATTGTTGAGCTCCTCCGGCAGACTGGGTCATATCGCCCAGCCACCGCATGCCTAAACAGCTTTTGTTTGGACGGATAGAGGGGGCTAAATAGGCGCGGCACGGGCTAGAGGAGAAATAGAATGATGTGCTACAAGAGGATGTGGAGCTGATTGGACTTCCCAATGACTGGTACCAGTGGTATCAAGATCGGCCTCGATGGAGGAGGCTCGTGAAGGACACTGCTACAGGGCAGTTGGAGGCAGTCGCCCTCCAACCAGGGACATGCGGTCAGGGGAGGCAGGGGAGGCAGAGCCTCACCTGTCATACTCCAATGAAAATAACTTACGAAAAGTAAAAAAAATCAAATGAAATAAATATTAAGATTTTTCCACTCATCTGTGTGCGATTCCAATAATTTTTATAGTCAAAATCGCCAAATTTGCGGAGCTTCGCTGCAAAAACAGGAAGAGACGAGAGGTGAGGCAGCGACGAGCTCAGCCTCCCCTCTGATTGCGCAACCCCTCAGTAACTGGATGGAGCGCGGGCAATAAGCGTGTGCTTGTTACTATCTCAGTATGTCACCAATGTAATGTTTGTAGACCCCTTCATTTCATGTCCTTGCCATCCATACTCCAGGTAACCTATTTCACGTATGTGTATAAAGATTTTTAGGCTCGCTGGTCTCGTCATGAAATTGCAATGAAAAAGCACCAGGGGAGGCAGCTATCACATCTGCCTCACTGAGGGGGATGTGTCTGACACGCCGCCCTCCGTGAGGCCACGCCCCCCTCAGTGTGTGAATCTGGCTCCGACACTAGCCAGTGCCTCCCCTGCCATTGACAATACCGCACGTTACTGCCTCCAACAACAGCGAAGCGGCTAACACCTCACCAGTCGGCATCGTGGGGAGCACACGTGGTGCATCTGTCAGCGATCACAGTCAACCATAAGACCTGCCAGTGAGTCTTCCTCACGTCACGTGGCCCCAGGGTACACCTTGCCTCGCACGATCGCCGTGGGGACGTCACCACCACTTAGTGGCTCCTGGTGGTTGTGCGTGCGTGTTTGTTAATATACACGTATGTACGGTACGTGTATACTATGGGGGCAGCAGTGGTTGGTTTCGTATACAACAAACCTGGCGATTTCAGTTTTATTTTCGACCATGCTGCCATATGTGCATGCGGTATTAAGACGTTCTGAGTCTGTCGAAAGTTGACTGCCTTCATTGTTTTTCTTGTGCTACATGCTTACGATTCATGAAATCCATTAGTTTAGAGATAAGGCTTGGTAGATCACTTTATTCTTTTTAAAATCTCAAACCCCCTCTGTGTAATGCAAACGTTAGTGAGTGTTGTGCCTTTGGAATTTAGTAGGAGTTTTCAAAACACTTTGGGGGCACCGTGAATTTTAGAATTTGTGAATTTTAGGATGCACAGATAAAGAATGTCATATTTGTTCAAGGTTCTCAATTGAAAATAAGCTCCAGGGACGGCTTTGTAGTATGTGGCTTTCTTTCAGCCAATCATTGTTGTGCACCTTAAAGTCGCCAAGGACAATGATCTCAGCACCACGATGCTGCTGGTTTACTAGCTCAATTGTAATAGCAAGATTGGAGTCCGGTTCTGAGTGATCATATTCATACTTGGCGAATTGTAAACACAGCAAATTAATTTAGTAGAGGAAAGGAAAGAGATACAGACTCACAAGATCAAAACCAGAAATTCAAGATCAGGGAAATGTGAAACAGAGACATCATCTCTGATGAATACACTTTTTCTTCCTTCCATGTGAACCTTGTGTGGGAATGCACACACGTTCAATAACTTAATGATGGAAGACCTCTCAAGAGGATAGTTCATCCTTTGGAAGGTGATTTCAAATCATTGTTGCAGCAGCTACAGTGCCTAAGGAAGAGATTGCATACAAAGTTGATGCGTTTCTTAATTCCTTGCCATACTACAAAATGTATTAATTTTACAACAGTATTAAGAAACGCCTATTTGCGTGGTTGAAATAATTAGCTATTGTCAGAAGACTTTTTCGTGCGTGGGGGGTAGATAGGATGCTCCTGAAACGATATAATGATGACTAGAGCAGACGTCTGATGAGGTGTGTCTGCCTGCAAGTTGTAATGTAAAATAGCAGGAAAAGTGATTGAGACCTGTGGGAATAAGTCATGATTGAACTGAGGTTAATTGAAATCAGATGAGTGCCCCTTTGTATTGTGCACTGGCTTGAACTCAAGTATAAGGGGATTTACGAGTGATCTCTGATGGACTCTTTGTGACCCAGTTTCTGAGCCCTCAGTTAAAAAAACGTCAATTAAAGGCCAATTTTAGGCTGGGACATAGGGAACCACGTCTTGGTTTGACATTCAGAGAATGAGAACAGAGCTAAATCCTAGAGGCATTTTGCATGGGTGGAACTTGGTTTATCATCGTCATAATCCATGATCTATCCACTGGTCAATTAAAGTCTCTCCAAGCAAATACTAACTCATGGTCTTGCGATGTAATAATCCATCTAGCTCACGCATACAAGACAATTTTATCACTCGATCTCCATTGTGAGCATCCTTTCAGACAGTTCTCTCTTTTGGCTGCCACTCCGTCAATAGTTCCTACCTCCGGCCATCATCCCTTCTTACGATGCATATATTTTGCACGCAAGCGAGTGGTGACGTCACATCTGTGATGTCACTCGCATGCGACAGCGTTACGCAGTGTGCCTGCAGACGTCACGCATCCCCCCACCCTCCGCGTAGGCCGTATATTAATCCAAGTCAAGCATCCAAGTCCCAGGCGAAGCCGGGTAGTAAAGCTCGTAGCATATATAATTCAGCGTTGGCGACTAAATTGGGAACTTAATGTAGAGATCTGCACTGCTTGGAGTATTAGGGTAATTTGATGGTGCAATTAGCACAAAGTGCATAAATGGCCAACATTAGATCTAAATTGGCAACAGCTCTTAACCCAGTGTTGCTTAGATGTGAACAGAATATTTCAACCTCCATGTATTATTTTAATTTCCTAGACCACTCTAAATTGAATTTTCTCTCACCAAAGGATTATCACAGCCCCAAACCTCCATTATAATACACAAGGCTTTGCAAACCCCCAATTTAACATTTGCTACTAAAGTCCCCATTCTGCACATCGGCACACAGTGAAGTTGTTTGCAGGAAAGTCGTGACCCTCAGTCCACACTAACTCGAACCTCGGAGCCTGGGGACATACAGACCAGGGAAGACCATTTATCCCCAAAGTTTTTTGACAGGGCAAACCATGTACTGAGCTCCTCCTAAAACCATTGTGGAGCGCCTCTGGCTACACTACATGAGCCACCATTTCTACCCTTCCTTCTCAACTTCAAAATTAGTTCATAGGGCATCATAAACGTCGACCACCACAAACACGACTCCCATCAGCAGCTCCACAACCACCACAACGACCCTACCATCAGTACACTATAACCACTAACAGCACTAGTACAACCACATGCTGCCATTATTACCAGCAACAGGTGCAGGAGGATGCCAGGGTCCCAGGTTCAATCTTATTACGCCCTGCCAATAGCCTATATGGACACCTTGGCTCCACCATATGGGTCACCAATGCGACTCCCATGCCCCTGGCCCCACTACGTTTTTTTCTGCTGCGAATCCTATTAATCATTTGGTTGCACAGAAAGACCCTTATTGCCAAATTTCTATCAATTTAGCTCTAATTTCACCAAAGAATCAGTGAATACTCAACAAAGCAAAAAACTTAAGCCGTATTTTAGGTTTTTAAAATAAAAGCTAAAAACCCACGACATTTCGATCGCAACACAAGCAGTCTTAATCATGCAAAGAGAAAAGAGGGGGCAAGCCTCCAAATGCAACTGCTTCCAAAGTGAGTGGGCGGGGGACGAGAGTTGCGAGGCAGCAGCAACGAGAGCTGCGTGACGCAAACAGCATGGGCGGGGCAGCCAGTGTTGATGTAGGAGTAAAGCGCGAGATAGAGGTGGAGCTGATGGCGAGGGGCGCAGTCCAAGAGTCTGAGACAATGGGGGGAGGGAGGGGGTAGAGATAGGGGGAGAGAGAGGGGGGTAGAGATGGGGGGGGGGGGGGCATTGCACCTCGCTACATACATAAACACTGCTGACGGTAGAGGTTGACAAGAAAAGTGGTTGATGACATCTTTCCAATGATTGCTGTGTTTATAACCGTCGTCTCAGTTGAAATTGTGTCTGTGTCCGTTTTCTGAACGAATCTTTGTTGGTAGCCAGTCGGCTTGCAAAGTACCATCGTCTTAGAGAAATCAATTTCATGTGAGCCAGCCGCATTAAAGTAATGATCAGCCACGGCAGAAGAATTGGTCCTGCCGTGTTTCAGATCTGCCTTATGTTCACGAGCATGGTCCGAGACATGTTGTTTAGTTTCCCCAATGTAACTGCTGCCGCAGATACAGCTTAGTTTGTAGACGCCGGGATATTGCATGTCAGGAATCTTGTCCTTCACAGATGGGATCAGATCACGAATTTTGTGCACTGTGTTAAATCGGACCTGGATCTTGCGTTTGTTCAAGATTTTGGAAATCCTTTTGGTTATCCCTGCTATGTCAGGCAAGGTGATGGTTTTGATTGGATCATCAGATGCCTCCTTCCTCACGGTTGGGGTGATGGCTTTGCGGATTGTGTAGTCAGCATATACATTCGCCTTGAGAGCTTGGTGTACGTGTTTGAGTTCACTGGTTAGGTGTTCGTAGTCGGAGATACATTGAGCTCTATGGTGTAGCATTTTGATGAGGGAATTCTTCTGGGATGGATGATGGTGGGAATCAGGTTTTAGGTAGGCGTCAGTATAGGTTACTTTCCTGTAAAAAGAGTGGCTCATTGAGCCATCAGGTCTCTTTTTGATTAAGACATCCAAGAAGGGTAGCATGTCATCTTTTTCTACCTCCATGGTGAATTTGATTGCTGGGTGTATGGAATTGATGTCGATGAGGAATTGTTTCAGAGCCGGTCAGTCATGTGGCCAGATGCCAAATGTGTCATCCACGTACCTCTTGCACAAGGACGGGCGTAGAGTGGATGCCTGGATGGCGTCTGTCTCAACATTTTCCATGAAGATATTGGCCACAACCGGAGATTTGGGAGAACCCATTGGGGTGCCTTCAGTTTGTTTGTAGAATGTTCCACTCCAGGTGAAGCATGTATTGGTGAGGCAGTGTCTCAACAGGGCTGGTACATCAGCATTGCATCCTTGTTGGACCAAATCCTCAATTATTGCAATGGTAACGGGCACAAGAACTTTGGTGAACAAAGAAACTACATCGAAACTAGCAAGCAAATCACCTGGGGACAGTGATATGTTTTTAATTGACGATACCAGGTGAGCTGAGTTAAGAACAGAAGAGATGGTCTTACCAGTGAATGGCTGCAAGGTCTCAGACAGATATCGGGCCAGTTTTTAGGTGGGCGAGCCAATGGTGAAGACGATGGGACGAAGGCGTGTACCTTCTTTATGGATTTTTGGTAAGCCATATAGTCTGGGTGGTCTAGCAGCAGAAGGTTTTAAGGAAAACCATTTGGTCTGTTCAATTAATGAAGCTGAATCAGTGATGGTACTGTTCGTTTTTGTAATGAGGTAGTTGGTGGGATCTCTTTTAATTTTTTGTGTAGCTACCATCATTAAGTAAGTCCTGAATTTTGTTATTGTACACGGTTTTGTCCATGATGACGATATCTTCCCTCTTTTTTAATTGAGATAACTCAAAACGCTCCTCTTTACTGATGTTGCTGACTGGTATCTTAGCACTTTTTAGGGTTGCAGCGATATTAGATCTTGTCCAGTCTGCAGCGATGTGTCCCAAACCCTTAAGAGCTACATCGACCTGAGCAATAATCTCATCCACTGGTATGTGTTTGGGGGTGACTGCGAAGTTCACCTTTAGCCAAAACCGACTTTAGACCATCAGAAATTGGGCTATTACTCAGATTAATGACAACCTTGTCAACATCATGGGGCCTCCTATACCAGTACCAAAATATGATAATAGGTTTTTCATCTTTTTTCTGGCAACAAAACAGGTGTTAAGATGTTAAAACACCAAACTGAAACCTTTTACAAGGAATCATGTCTGCATTAACCACAATGCTTGTGGTCAGAATGAGGCTCAAAAGAAAACTGTCTCTGGTGTGGACCAATCAGTTTCAAGGACAATGCATATATAATCAGAGTATGTTTCTTTTGTTCGCATTCTGACCGCAAGCATTGTGGTTAATGCAGACATGATTCCTTGTAAAATGTTTCATTTTGTTGTTTTAACATCTAAACACGTGTTTTGTTGCCATAAAAAGGGGAAAAACTTATTATCATATTTTGGTACTGGCAAAGGAGGTCCCATGATGTAGCTGCTCGCCCCGAGCTCTCATTACTCTGATAGTGGCGTGGTCTTTGGGCTGTACGCCTTTGGCGTACTCTGGTTTAACACCGTTTGAGACGAGGCTCAAAAGAAAGCTGTCTCTGGTGTGGAAAGTTTCAAGGACAATGCATATATTATCAGAGTGTGTGTTTTTTTGCATTCTGACCACAATCATTCTGGTTAATGCAGACATGATTCCTTGTAAAAGGTTTCAGTTTGGTGTTTTAACATCTTAACACCTGTTTTGTTGCCAGAAAAAAAGGGGAAAACCATATTATCAACCTTGTCAACGTCTACATTTTTTTTCGGAAAGGAGGTTGAACTTGGAAATCAGATTATCTTTACATTTAGCTGACATTGTAGCGGCTGATATATATAAAACGTAATCTAGATTAAGCCAGTGAGACCACTGTACTTTATATGATGCTAAAATGTGCAAGATCAAAGATAAAAGAGAAGCATGAATCAAGCCATATCAATAATTATTGCTGAGACAAAATGTGTATTTGTGACTGAAACAAAAGTATTGTAGCACTAAGCTGGCAAAGAGTCAGAGTGCCCTGGCAAACACTATTTGTGTTTCATGAGATGGGAATAATTTATGCAAATAAATATAAAGCGTAATCTAGATGAAGTGGATTGAATATCTATTAACCCATGTACTCGTGCACGTAAATAATATAATATGAGTGGCCACCATTCTGCTGAATGACGTTAATTCACAATACAAAAAAAGGTGTTGCTGTAATTACAGTAAAGCAGATGAACACAATATGTAAATATAAACTAGCTATTATTTGCACTAAATATAGTGCACCAGAATTACTTGTGCACAATTAAAAAAGGGCAGTGTTAAGATCAATCTAGCACAATGTGTGCTCTATGCATAACATACACACCAGGAGAGGCACAACTTAAATCCCAGTCAGCAGACTAATAACTCTTGCGTACAGTGTGGCCCATATTTCCGCTCAAGGGCTGTTCTCTCATCCGACCTGCGCGCGGGAATATTACTGCTACCCGCTCTCCACAGTCGTCATCGTTTTTAATAGACAGCAGCAGAAGAAAAGAAGATGCATTTTTTTGTTTAATGTGTATAACTACATTTACCCTGAATGTACAAGGGCATCTGCACTAACTGGTAACCTATTTGGATCATCATTAAAATATGTTCTATTCACTGTTGGATTAAGGCCTCCCCACGCCACCATCCGTCCTGATCTTGAGATCCCAAAATTGATCTCACTTTTGCACAAGAGCAAACATCAACGTTCTATCTCGACGGGGATTATCCTCTCAGCATGTTCCTCTTTGGGTGCCGTTTCTATTACCAGTCTCATTCATCATCCCTTTAAGTGATGTGTCCTGCCCACTTACTTTTCTTAACAATAAATATAATTTCTATAATTTGTATTCTCTAAGAATACGCTCCTCTTTCTGTATTTCTTGGCATGCATCTCTTCATGCTCAGTTTTCTTTCAGTGTCCATGTTCCAATTTAAGTGTCATCATCGGTTTTAGTGGACATATGAAAAACTGCATTATTTAATAACATTGCGTAATGAAGCTTTCCATGATCAATTTCGATTTTCCAAAAGCAATCTGATATGCTCTCACTCATGTATTGTTTCATAATTTTGATCCTAGTCAACTTCCAATAATATCCATAAATATACATACTCTACTCTCTTCCAGTTTTTCCCCTTGAAAAATCATGTCTTTTTTGGTTCAGCAATGCTGTTATAAAAGATTTCTGTTTTTAATCACATTTATTGTAAGGCCACATTTACAGGCTTCTTTATAGAAGTTATTAAATAAGTCTGTCATTCATTTTCATGGTTTGTTATAATGACTATGCCATCAGCAAATCTGAGATGGTTAATGTTTTCTCTATTCATGTTTATGACTTTATTTATCCATTCCAGTTTTTAGAAAAATGTAATCCCCTTGCCCAACTCTTCTGATTTGTATTTTGCAATCTCAGCGTACGTACTGTAGTTGTTCCACCTATATAAATGATACGTGATAATTAGATGTTGTTTTGTTATTATTTTCATTCCAGTATATTTTTTATGAAGGCTTTGGTTTGTGAGAGCCTGGGTTATGGAATACGTTTCCACTGTATATAATGTACTTTCATAGCCAGAATCCAGGGATAATGTTATTTGATATTCATTTGTCTTTTCTATAAATAAATATTGTTCATTATTTCGTTTTCGATGACATGGTTAAACAATTTATATATGTGTGTGTGGTAGGAAGGTAATTGGTCTGTAAATGTTCGATGTATTTTTGTGTAGCTTTTTACGAGAAGAATGATTGGCGCATCATTCCATGAATGAGGATTTTCTTTTTCAGTGTAAATATTTAACAAACTGGTATACTAGTTTTAATCTAACAGCTCGCTCTGTTTGTTTTACAATGTCTACAGTTATTCCATCTGGTTTAGGAGCTATACCTTTTTTCCTATTTCTTCAAGTGTAGCAACAAGAACATCATCTTCAGGTGTGATACGTGGAACATACTGCACCCGATCCTGTGTCATTACCAAAAGAGGCTTATATGCCTCAACACTCCCTGCATAGAAATGAACAGACATGTATTTTCACACAAATGCACGAGCACCCACAGGTTTGCACTCATTTATATTTACCCCCATTATATTTCAACGAATGCAGGCCAAGTGTTCAATATTTTCATTACATTACTTTCGTCTTAAGCAACATGCATACATGAATGAAATGAATAAAAGTTGGATGTTAATAATAGTATTTTATATAGAGTACATTTCAATAATCTTCTGTTGATTGAATCTCTTTAATTTAGTTGCGGTTGAAATACTTAATCATCAACAACAAATTTGTGATTACTAAAAGCTTATTTTTAGTCTTAATGGATTTCTGCCAGAAGAAATTACGAGTCCACTAATCTAGCGAATAAATAACACCATCATCAACAAATATTACTTCATAAATTAAAAGTATATAATCTTACGATACAGACAAAGGCCCTTTGTCAGAGCAGATTGAACAGAAGATAGAACAATGCAACACAGACATACATTTTCCTGGCTGTCTTAATCTAACTGAAACATTCCTTTAAGTTGGTGTTGTATATTAATAGCTTTTAAGTGAAGCTATTGTGTAATGAGAAAACCATTATAAATAATTTTACTTACGTTAAATAGTTATACATTGAAAACATGTGGAAGAAAGAACAATACTAGCAACTGCAGATTTCATTTTGGTTATTTTACAAAAACAATTTTTTTCAAAAAAATCATTTACGAATAGAATTGCAGTTAGGTTGTCAAATATATAACACAATGGTATTGAAAAGTAATTATTATAACCAGCAATTATTCTGTGGGATCTACCCAGGCGCCACATAAATATAACTCCATGTGCATGTGAACACACGTTTGTTTACGAGGTAATAGTAATAGTTATTCAAGTTGTTCCTCACAGTTGGAACAGACTCTACTGTCTATATTCACAGTCAGTGATGCAGAGCTATTCACTAAGTAACGTAACATAGCTGCCATGTACTTTCAGTAAATGTGATACTTTGATGTGCAATATGAATGAAATGGCATTTTCATTACTTTTGTCCAGTATAAATCTACATAACATTATTTTTTTACTTACACTCCTTGATCGAATTACTGCTAGAATAAGGCCTCGCCATCAGTGGCAGCTGTGTTTTGCCATACTTCACCACGATGGTTGGTGCAGGTTGGTGAAGAAAGTATCCCAGGACCAGTTCAGATATCACTCTCCACTGATGTTAGCTGTGACCAGGAATTGAATTCAGGTCGCTGTGTCAAAGCACCACTGCTCCACCCATATATAACATGATATGAAGTAAAACTGATGTACTGGCTACAACATTGCAGTACTAGAACTGAACAAATACAAGTGAATTTGAAAGATTAATATTTACCTTTATTAAATGAAACACCTCAAATAAAACAATAAGTTTGTCTTCTGTTCAATATTCTATCTCAGTTGTGCTGTGGACTCCCATGATTGCTTTAATGAATTCAGTGACTGTGTAATTTTTCATTGACAGCTTTACCTTTCCATTTGTCAAGGAGTAGTGACAAAAGTAGAGGAATTTTTAGGATGAAGATAACACATTTTTTCCAAAAATTTTGTTTTTAAATTAATGAACTGAACCATTTTCAGTTAGTAAGGCGATTCTTCAAATATGAGAATATACTCTGTCTGATTTTGTTTGCATTGATTTATTGTAACACAAACAAGTAGTCAGAACTATGAATAATTCTTATTATATGCATACATAAAATACCAAGGGAAATGTTGAGGAAAATACTATATGTGTAGTAATATATTGCCGCTAGAGTAATTACAAAGATTTCAAGATGATGACTGAATCAGGAGGCTGAATGCATTGCTGCACAATTGATTATATTGTAACCCAAATTAAATAATGATTAATAATGCACGAAAGCATGCAGTATCTTTATTTATTTATTTACCATGCTTGTGAAAAGTACTGTCATGAAGTTATTGTAATTCCAGATCAGCGAACTGCATTTCACATATTGCCTGTTGACATTTTCTCATTGGTAGTGATCAACCACGTGAACAGAATACAATTATGAAACCATTGTTTACGTACAATGACCTCGCTTAAATCAGGGTGTTAGCACGGTGTCACATTGGTCAGAGCACCGCACTATGAACCTGGCAGCCTGAGTTAGTGTTGAGGCTGTGACTAATGGCAGTGGTGAGGGAATATCTAAACCTATCCTCGAGCATTACTCTTCACCATCCAGCAATGACCGTTGTCGTGAAGTATGACCAAATCGAATCAGAATATTTATTTATTTTATTTTATTTATTTAAACTGAAGGAATCCGATGAGAGCTATAAAGCTCGTTTTCACAGATGTCCAGGATGGATAGGCAACAAACGTTACAACAACAATCAATACAAAACATGATAGAAAGTGCAAAGTACAAGAAAGGTAAATACTCTTTGGTTCTATTCGGTAAAGTCACGTAAAAGTTTAAAACAACAAAAAAAATTCACGACGTTTCGGCCACAACACAAGTGGCCTTCATCAGGTGAAGGGACCAGACTGTCTCGAGGACAGCGCTGGAGTGAACACAGCCAAGCTCAGACCGCGACCTTTTTGTTTTTTTTGTTGTTTTATATTTTTACGTGACTTTACCGAATAGAACCAAAGAGTATGGATCCTTGCAGTCACGAAAGCTTCAAATCTAGAATTGAAAGGTAAATACATCAACCCCACATTAATAAAGTGTGATGATACTTTCATTCAGCAGTGAATTGACCAAGGGATATATGTATACAAGATGTTATAGCTTCACTTACTGCAGTTTTGAACCAAATAAAAGCCGATTTTTGTTTACATTGGTTTTAATCCGTTTAAGTGATTGGCTGATTGTGCCTCACTGGAATATTACCAGAGGATGATTCATCTCAAGATGATGAGAACAAAACGTTATGACAAGATGGATGTGGCATGCCAAAATTATTAACGGAACAGCATTCTGGACTATTATGGCTCAAACTAGGCACTGCTTATGGATCCTCATATGGTGTGAGAAAGTGCAGATTAACCGGCCATCATAGATGATTGGATTCATCGATAAGAGAATGACAAATAAGAGTTGTCTCATTTCTGAAAATCCCTCAGTGTATGCAAGACAAAACATTGCACCATTGTAAAATACAGTGTCCATTTGTGGATCAGTACCATTTATATTGGATTTCCTATTTCTGCTTTTAAGAATGAGTGCCAAAAATGATAGCCTCCTGCTATATATTTTGGCTGTTAAAAGGCAGCGCTATTGAGGATGGCAACGGGATGTTTTGGTAACAGTTCGTATACCTCTGCCATTGCAGTTCCGTAAGTTTTATGAACAGTTGAGAGGGACTGATTGTAAATGTTTGGAACTGATAATATTTTATTAGCTCTCCAATATGTTTCACAATGCTTCTGCGTAAAATTTTTTGGAGTGCATTAAAATAATAAGAAATACAATTATTAGAAGAAATGAATATGACTGACATCTTTACATGTAAGCCTGCTCTCTTAAAACATTGTCTATTTCCAGTATGATTTGAAATATAAAATGTGCAAAGAAATGTTTTATTTTTTAAAGTACATTACAGCAATATATAGTCAAATTTGGCATTTAAACAATAAATAATAAAATAAAGATAACCCATTTAGGACATAATTCCTTGGCTGTGACAGAAAGTAGCAGTGAAACATTTTCAATGACCACCAATTGCAATGCACCATATTCATCCAGTAATTGGAACGCGTCTTCTGTTGACCTAGCCTACAACTAAAAAACATTCACAAGACATTGATGAAACACCTCCCCACTCCATCCGAAGGTAATCACTAGGTGACAGACAATTCCCTTTCATCCCTTGCAGTTCAATCATCATATGACTTGACAGTTTTATTAAATTTCACACTTTAGTCATTCCCATTTGAACTCTTTAATTTAACTTATATCATGTTTTCATAGCAAGTTATTGTCGTTGAAAATATTTTATTTATAATTTCATGTCAAGTAATTTTTGTTCATGGAATTTGATCTTCCACATTTAAATTTTTTACAATTCTGACTTTCCATCGTGTTAAAAAAATACTTTTATATAACCTATTCCGAAGAAAGGTGACCCATCTCATCCTTCTAGGTACAAACTAAGGCATTCAATCATCTCAAAAGGTATAGTCCAACATTAACAGACCACTGCTGAAACATTTAGAAAAAAATATATGTAATTAGTTACCACCAATTTAGCTTCAATAAAATGGACACCCTATCAGCCTCCTTCCCCGAATAACCCATCTGTGGAATTGTGTAATAGATGGCTGATGAGTGCTGGCTAAAATAGCTCCCCGGGATAGTCATCCATAAAATACATTATCCAGATCAGCTGAATAACAAGGCTAGGAGGCTGAGAAACTTATATGCAACCCATGGGCTTGAAATCGCCAAGACGCTGTTCTGGCATTGGCCCATCCACACATAAGGGATGCACACCGGGTCCAATCAAGAACATCTGCTGGACTACATAGTGAAGGAACAGTAAAAGCGGGCCCATGTCTTGACACCGGGACCTACTTTAGAGTTGATCTTCCCACTGTCCACCCGGCTTGTCATTTGTAAGATGTGGCTACCAAACTTCCACTGTGTTGGCAATCATCAATTTAGGACTCCACTCAAACTCACAATAGCCTGACCTCGGCTAGCTGATGGAGGTTGCAAGCATCGTCCCCTCCCTCCTCTCAGTGTGATCGATGCAATTCCGCATCATGGCCAAGGCCTAACTCTGCCCTCTAAGCCTGCCCACTGTTGGCCATTCCATTCTTGCAGTTAGTGGTTATGGGTATTATTTTATGCAAAAACTATATCTTATTAAAAGTTGCCGAATTATTCTAAAAAAGCTGCATGATTTGGGACCAAAATCTCCATTGAGGAAGCAGCAACTCCTATAGTTCTGCAGATCAATGGTCTACCCAAGACTAAATAATGCTTCTCACATTTTAGATGGCGCTTTAGTCAACACTAAAACTGTGCAATAGAAGCCAATAAAAAACGTGCTTGCCCTTTCATGATTCAGCCCTGTCCTCTTCTATTTTATCACTTATCTCATCAGCACTTTGTTGCCCCTCTTTGTCTCTTCGATCAGTACCATGGTCAATTATATTTTGGAGTTATTTTTCATATTATGCGATCTGTTGATCTACTCATGGCACCGATACTTGTATTTGAACGTGAGTTGTATTTCCTTGTTCCCCTGCTGCACAAAGGACTTTGCCTCATTCTTTGTACCCCACATGGGTTAAATCTGAATTGCTGAACGTGATTAGGTTCACAATACTGTAGACGTCGACTTCCATCAGCAACTTTCTATTAAAACATACATTTGTACTCGCCATTGTTGGTTATTTATTCGTATTGTCTGCTTGCTTCACAAGTAGGTGTGATGACGACAATGTCTTTGATTATTAAACTGTATAAGTTAAGCAAGTTATGGTTTTACTTTCTTTGAAAATATATTTTTTACTATGTCTACTAATATTTATTGTCACTTTGAATATATTTGATATTGATTCATAATTGATTTTTGGATCAGAGCATGAGTAAAATGCCAATGTGTGTCATACACCTCCGATTAGCATGTGTATCATATCCCCATCTCCGATTCGCATGGTTGGCTACGTACGGTGCAGCAAAAAGTCATCATCCTCTACCTGGAATAGCCAAATAACATTGTCACGTGAACAAATGTACAAATGTATTATTTATTACACTGATATTTTGTAGATAAATCCACATATAATAATTTAGTTTGACGTTTCGCTGGTACTTGCCACCAGCATCATTAGGTGGTTGCCATAATTATTAAAATCTCCAATTCTGCACCTTAAATAGGTGGTGTGATGTCATCAACACAACCCCACAACTGAGCAGGAAGTAGCAGTCATATCTAGAGGTTAAATTATGTAAGAGTACAATAAATTGTTAGATGTGTTAAATTGAAGGTACATCTACTCATGTGGTGATACAGGTGAGTCATTAATTATCCAGTACTAAATGGTTTGTAATATAAAAATGCTGTTAGTTTAAATTCATGTAAATACGCTATTCTTTTGAGGTTGTAATTTGATGACCTAATAATGCATTTCCTATCTGCACTGAGCCGATAGTTGTCAGATTTGTAGAATTGACTTTTATTTCTCTCAATTTTAATAAATCCTCCACATAATCTTGGCCAATAGTAATTAATTTTACATATATCAAAGTTATAAAAAGTATTCGAATGTCCTTGTTGCCAGGCACGTTCCACAATTGCCGACGATTGTGTTGATGAGTCCCGGCAGTCCTCGACTTACAAACATAATTCGTTCCTGAGACCCGTTTGAAAGTCAAATGATTCGTTAGTCGGAACACAATAATGTACTGTATTTAAATGCCCATACGGTGTGTTTTGAAATGTGTTACGGTTCAACAAAGAAGGGAAGCATTATTAAACTCATAAATAATATTGTACATTTGCATGTAATGTTATAATAAATACTCTATAGTATATAGAACATTAAATAAAGTAACATGAATAGAACAAATTAAGTTATATTTTCACTTACCTTGAGTCCTGATGCTAGCTTGATTGTCGGAAGGGGTGAAATGAGTCACCACAATAGCACATACGAGGGGGTGAGCGGGCAGCACCACGCCCGGCCACTTTTGACCGGCACATTTACCATTGCACTACCGCTCCCCACAAACACACACGTGGGGGCACCCGCGCACACACTCACTTTCACACACACACACAAAAAACAGAGATGCCTCGTATAGCCTGGAACAACACGAATTGACATTGGGGTTGTTTTCAGCCAGGAATTTAATCCAATTTCCCATTGCTGATCACTACAACACAACCTTTCTCATGTCCAGTGTTTATACATATATATCATGGGGGAGGATAATTAAAGCCCATTAGGGTACTTTGCATTTTCATGATGAGGTTTCTGTCAGTAAACATAACTTTCTTTGAGACGTAAACTTATTTTTTCCTGGTTATATATATTTTTACCAGTCATGACAAAAATATGTTTTGCCTGATGACATAAATAGGATGAAAAGACTCAACATGCCTTCACAAACCTTTCCTACTGAGAGTACCCATCCGGCGGAATAAATCAGTTTCAAGTGGAGACATACATTTTGAACTGGTGGTACTTTTAATCACAATCTTGGTAATACCAAGCCATAGCTTTCCATTTGTTTTAAATAATAGTAAAAAAACATCTGTATGCATGCAGAAAAACGTGTGCTTGACGGAGAAGCTTTAGATGATTTTCTGTCACTTTCCCACCAACTTATAGGTCGTATTTAAATACACGTTGAAGGAAATGCAGTTTCTGTTAACACATGAATTAGGCCCTCTGTATAGTGAGATACAATGTGTTTGCATGGTGCATGCTAAAATGGTTTTGGTAGAATCAAAACATGTATGAGCACATTTGAGAAAACACACATCATTAAAGTATAAAATAATTTACCAATGTAAGCACCATCACTTAATGATTAGTGATTTCCTCATGACTATCATTACCATTATACCTTGTAGGCCCATTGTTGCCAGAAAGCAAATTACAATTGGAAAATGGTGGATGGCAAGGAGAGATAGAAGAGTGTAGCATTGCTACTATTAATAGGGTGCAGTAATTATGAGGGGAAGATAAGGATATAGGCGGGGTCTGGGGACTGTATGGGGCTGGGAAGGCTTGATGGGTGATGAGATGCCATAGAGAGCTTTGAAGACAACGAAGGACTGGTAACACAATATCGGGGGCTCTGTGGACTATATGAAAATGAAAAAGAAGTGGATCTGTAATTTATACTGAACGGGTTCTGGAGACTAAAGGGGTTCCTGAAAATAAATGGAGACCTGATGGTGGCCTCAATACTGGGGAAAGACCTGGAGACTCCATATGCAGTCTGGTGACTGGAAGAGTGGTTAGATGAACCGATGGAAAGCCTGGTAAGGGGGGTGAGGAGCACATTGGTAGGTCTGATGTTGGAGGGATTGTGTTGACAATGGGGAGGAGTGTCAGGAGGCATAGGTGGTGTGAGACACAGGAAATTCAAACACGCAGGGGGCAAGCAGGGACTGATCCTGACCCCGTGCTGCTTAGCACACATGGCGGCCATAAAATATTGATTGAGGTGAAAGGCGAATTTCACACCACCCACGTAAATATGGGTAGGGTACCTTACCAGCCTGTCCTCCATGAACCAGCATCCCTACTATTTCAGGTCCCCTTTCACACATCATCATTGCATCCGTTGATGTTGGAACAAAACATTTAATTGAACATATTTACACTCACACTGACAACAATGCGCAAATATAGGCCAGCATATATATAAATGCATATAAAGACTTGTGGATGGAATGATTATTCTTGATTCGTTGTTGCTTATTTTTACTGTGCAAACTATGCAGAAACCCTGCTTCCTATATTAATTTCCTCTATTTTAGTGGCACTGAGGTGGATTTGTCCACTTTATTTTCCAATATCAATCAATTATCTCGCAAAAATCCACCTGGACCTGTTTTTTAAATAGAGTTAAAATAGACTAACACGTAGGCTTTCGGGACCAATATCATCCATAATACAGGTTTTTTTTTGGGTTAGATCGCGTAAATAAATGTGTCGTTAAACCCGCCACCACCCGACAAGCCAATTAGTAAGGCTTGTAACACACCGGTGTGTTGGACTCCCAACGAATTGGCATGTTCTGTTTCAACACACCGGTGTGCTGTACTAGTAACGAATTGGCATGTTCTGTTTACGTGACAACCCTTACTAATTAGCTGTGTCGGGTGGTAGCGGGTTTAACGACACATTTATATATTTATGCAATCTTAGCCAAAAAACCTGTATTATGGAAAGTTTAAATATACGTTTACATCAGACAAAATAGTCATGTGCGTCGTTGTGGAAGGACAGACACGCAGGACACATTCTGCTGATCGATATCGTTACTTACATTCTCCGCAACGACGCTCGTGATTATTTCGTGTTATAATTTTGCGTCGAACTCCGACCCATATCTTAAAGAGAAGGTCCTTGCCTGGAACATCTGACAATTCACCAGCATTGATTCGAGCAAGCCTCAATGCTGATGATATACTGTCAATCCAAAATCGTCCACTTTGCTTGGAATGGCTCCATGCTCATAGAAGGCCGTGGGGCTCTTGGATTGTGTACAAAAATACTTTAATATGTTACGTGTAAAAATATAAAAATGACAGGGACATATTGCCTACTCAACTATTTTCTTTCCACCACGGTTAATAATAGTCATGTTAAGTTGTCTAAATTGTGATCAGAGCTTTTCTCACACTGTTATTCTCATGTTCATAAGCAGGAAGAAAAGGTAACAGCCCATCATCATAGTTTTGTGTTTAGTCATGGTATTTGCTACAATATAATGATGAATCTTGCACAAAACAACCACTACAACGATGTAATTTCTGCACACATGCAGCTTCATGAAGACTGTCATGTCACGTACACATCACATATGGGGCATCATGATGAAGACAATTGCTTGGGGATGCAGAGCGTGTGAAGAGTCTAATGGATGTTGCGAAGGGGAGAAAGGGGTTGGCCTTAATACTGTAAGTGATGTTATTTTTACTGTGGGTTATTGAGTATTCATTCACTGCTCTGTCCCTCATGCACACGACAACCAGTTTTACATCTGCTGTCTGAATCTACATCTTAACCGCCTTATTTTTCATGTTTATTCATCTCACTGTAAAAATGCATTATCACTATCATCTGTACACATAGCATCCTCATCCTATACACTGCAGCAACAATTTGGAATCATTGGTCACTCTCGCACACAGCCTAAAATCACAATAAAATAAGGCCATTTTGTCACTGAATGATAATAATAGATTTAGGAATGATTGCACTTTTTATAATTCATATAACACTGAGTCATGAAAAGATATATTTAAAAAAATATTTCTATATTATATTCATATTTCACTTAATCTACGGTCATTAATGGATGTGCTTATTTTTTATGGGTTATGATGTGTAAAATAATCAGGGAAATGTAATAAAATATTTAAGCAATTTAGAAGATAAAATAACATCTATATATACAATAGTAATTATATTTTCGTCATGTAGAAATTTCATAACATGCTATAAACTCCCTGAGTTCTTGTGCCATAATTCATTACTGATATGTACATCAACAAAATGAGCAGTCACTTACTGGAAAATGACTTTCTCAGTATGGTTTTGGGTTTAGCGTCTTCTTTGAGAAAGGACACAGTTTGTGTGCTTGCGTTCACAAAAGCGCGTGTACTGATGCTATTTGGATGTTCTGTTTTTAAGGAAGAGGAACGCACTGGCACATTCTTTGAACCAAAAAACACTTGCACACGGTGGACCTGTATAGTCCTTTCAAGTTCTGGACAAAACCTGTGATATTCAACCGTGTCGCTAAATCGAACCCGTTCTTTGGTGGTCTGGGTGAAGTTGTCTCTCTTCATTCGGTCTCGGGACACCGCACTGTAGCAACTCCTTGTTATTGTTGTAAACTCTCCAGAGTGGTTGGGGACTCCGTCGCTTAACTCTTGATTTCCCACGCTTTTCAACATGCCATTTAACAGCAATGAGCCATTTGCAAAAGCGACACGGTTGTTCTTCAAAAACGTGTGTTTGGGAGAGGTTGAATCTACCCTTCTTGATTCAGAATTCTCCGTGTCATTGGGAGGTGGCGATCCAGTATTACAGTCATTGGTCACATTAATATGATCAGACCCTCGCAGTGCTTGCTGGCAATGTTCAGGGTTTCGAATATTGCTTAATAGGACATGAGAACGTGTTGTTTTACCCAGAACCTTGGATTTGTGTTTCGGCTCGCTTATCGCTGAAAGTTGTGATGCAGTTTCGACTTTAACCTTCGAGGTGGCCTGAAGGTCTCCAGAGCAATAACTTACTTGAAAATCAGTTTGTGACGACGTGGTACAATGTTTCTTATCCACAGTTTCATTTACTGTCTGAGTTTCATAAAAAGAATATGGAGTCTGTTGGTGAGCAGGAGCTATTGATGCATTGCTGGTTGAGGTAGCATCCTTTGCTACATCGAGAGCCATAAAACTAGTCCTTTGTGACTGGTAAGACCTGGTCACTGATACAACTGCCGACGTAGACGCAGTGCTGGTGGTAATTGTCCGTTCTTCAAAGTAGAGGCCTGTTATGTTGGACCAGGACACGTCGCTGGAGGAGACAGATTCACTGTCATTGTCTTCCTCCTCCAAATGTAAGTTGGCAGTAAGTTTGTCAATCTGCGCGATGACCTGCAGAGTTCAGCAACAATCATCTTAAACCTTATGCTAGCACTGCAGTGTCATATACAGGATTTATGAATGAAACCACTTACATTTTCTGTGACAATGCAACAAATGGAAAAAGTCACAATACGAAAACAAGTTACTTTGCAAAATATACGAACTGCTTTCCACTTTCATTAATTTCAGGTACAAAATTTGTTGACACACATAACGTCAAAGAGTGGAAATGTCCAATCTCTTGTTGCATTTTAGTTTTTTGCATTAAATATGTTCCAGGTAAACATGATTTTTAGGCTTTGCGATATCAAATCAAAATTCCCTAAAATTAAGCCCATTTTCCTCCCCAATACTGCTGTATTACTAGACAATTTTTTTTAGGAAACATGGATAAACATGCAAAGCCCATATATTTTAGAGTCAGTGTCTACAATCTACATGACCAAATAAGCATTGCGGACTTCCTATATACCATTGCTGGCCAGGGCCAGTCGTGAAAATTCCACATTCACATGGTGATGCCAATTTCTCCAGGGATAACCATTGCTGAATTCCATCACAAGACTATTAATTTTATCTGCACCATAGCGTTGAGTGACCCGGAAATGTGCATTTAACTGACATTTCAACCGTGAGTTGAGAACTGTTACCACGTGTATTAAACATATGTGACTACAGTTATTCCTGGGCAAGAGGAATAATGGGATACACTTTGCAAATTTGTGCTTAATTTAAAATACGTGAAAACATAACTAAACCATACCCGTCATTTAACACACTGCACTGCGCGCGTCTCGTAGATGGATTGTATAGTTTTAATTGGATGCCTTCGGTTGCATATCCGTGTAAATTTTGACGTTGAATGGTTAAATTCAATCTATTAGCTTACATACACCTCGTATAAAATGAACACTAAACACACATTATAGCTCTTTACAAGGTTATAAAACTGAGTGTGTTTTTGATTGGTTTTTAAATCATTAATGCAGTCCATAACCACCGTAAACCCCGCATATGTAATGAAGGGCCAATCGTAGGTAATCTCTGATGAAGCTCCGATCGCATAGAACCAAAACACTGCAAATGGCACGAAACGGTGAATGCAAATAAACCTCACCTCTCTGAGTTCCATTGCCACCTCTTTCAGTTCTTTGAGGACCTTCTCCATTTGAGCAACGACAACAGATATTTGCGCTCGTACAGCTTGCGATCCTGGCTGGATGATGTGAGCTTGGGGTTTTATTCGAGTAGACATCGTGGAGTCCTCAGCTTGCCTCGTGGCGTTTTATTTTATTTTGTGTGCGTGTGTGTGCCAGAAGCAATTAGCTTGGTGTGAAGCAGGCGGATTTAAATGTGATGGTCACGGTCTGCTCAACGTATTCCCTCGTTCGAAGCTATGAATACAGTAATATATCAGTAATATCAAAGCACAATAGCAAATGCACACAACGCATTCCTCTTCATCGTTTACCGGGTATCGATTGCGCGCAGTCGTTCCGCCGACGACAGACGCTTTTGTCCGCGCGTATTTATCTGCCTTCGCGGTGTGCGAGACTCCCATCGATTTCTTCACATACATCCGAGAGAATTTCTTGACAGGTACGGGGCCAGCCAAAGGCACGCTCCGGACGTAAGCCTCTCTCCCCTCCCTCTCCGCCGGCTTACATCCACCTCCTCGTGAATACGCAAGGAGGTCATTTTTGTGACGAGAGGAGCTGAGCCCGCTCATGAAATCGCCCACTCGCTTTCTCGCTTTTGGGATTTCGACGCCGCTCGGGAGGCTGCCACGCGGGCGGTCTATTACGTTAATGCCGAGGCGACGGGATGTGCATCACCGCAAAGCAGCCGCGTCAGTGCCACATCGATTTGCCGTTTCTTTTGCGCTGAAAAAAAGAAAGAACGAAAGCGGCCGCCGGCTTGACGGCGAGCGACGGCGATGAGGCTACCCTGGGGGAGATGAGAACGAAAAGAAGCAACTTTTATAATAAAGGCTGAAGCGCGCTTAATGGCTGTAACATCATCGGCGTTACGCTGCCCAATGACGCTCGTAACGATCACTCGTCGGCGTCGACGATGATGATGATGATCGGCAATCATCATCATCATTATTGTTGTTGTTGTTGCGCCGCACGTACGCAACGTCGCCTCGTGTCACCACACACGCCTGTTCAAGTGTGCACGCTTTAGCCATTTCGCAACGCGCTATTAATACAAAACAACAACAACAACGGCTGGTGCTGCGTTTAGGGAGCCGAACATTTATTATTATTATTTGATTATATACTGGCTTAGCCCTCCCGCTCTGGGGAGGGAGCTGGAGGCTTGGCAGGGGGCGGGTGGTGGTGGTGGAAGCGACGTGAGCTGTGTGCACAGGGGGGGTGGTGGTGGTGGTGCGTGTCACGTAGGGTGTTTGTGCCCGTGTATCGCGTGTGTTTATGTGTGTACACACTCTCTGTCTCCGTGTGTGTACGGATGGATGGATGCGTTGCGCGT
This sequence comes from Petromyzon marinus, assembly GCF_048934315.1. Taxonomy (NCBI): domain Eukaryota; kingdom Metazoa; phylum Chordata; class Hyperoartia; order Petromyzontiformes; family Petromyzontidae; genus Petromyzon; species Petromyzon marinus. Next base: position 18,675,279 of record NC_133667.1, on the reverse strand, counting down.
ACGTAGTTGTGTTAGCGCATCTGCGCACGGTCTGGTGTGCGTTTGCGCGTGTGTAACGTACACGTGAATTACGTCGTTTGTGATGCACAATCCCAGTACATGTCGTGATATAGGCCCGTGTGTATGTATGGATATTGTTCGTAAATAGCTACAATGGAGAGATTGTAGGTCTGTGGTTACGTGTATTGTACATGTGTATGCGTGAATTTCCCGTTCTATGTAAGCAAAGGTCTGTTTATTCTGCAGGTCAACGTGTTTTATGCGATTGGATATATACACACACTAACGGCATTGTTTACGTTTAAGGTGCTGTGTGTAATGCACTGTATGTGTTGCGTATGGACTGATAATTAATTCCGATTTAAAATCGCGAAAGCTTAAACGAACGGTTACATCGGTTTTTGTGTGTCAACCGAGGATCAAAAGCGCGTCCCGTGAAATTAAACGAATGGAGAGGCCTGTGCGGTAGGTACAATTTTTTTTGTTTAACTCACCTTCTTCTTCTTCCTCTTCGTCCTGCCTTTCCATCTCTGAGAGAAGAACGTCAGCGCGCGCGCTGGAGGAAGAGCGCAGCGGCATCAGCACCGGCATCATCATCAGCGCGTGCTGCTGCGCGTGCTGATGATGATGATGCTCGCTGCTGCTACCGCGGCGAGCAGCAAGCAGCAAGCAGCAGCAGCAGCACGGGGCGAGGGATGGATTGAGATGCACCCTCCCGGTGGCGCATGGATGACCCTGCGTGGAATGAGTCGGGAAGGGGTCGTCACGCTACTTCTCTCTCTCTCACCCTTGTGACTGGGAGAGAGAGAGAGAGAGACGAGGGAAGAGAGGGAAACCCAAGTGCACGGCTCCGCTCTGCCGCACAAAATGGACATCCCCCCTTGGTGAAAGTTTGGACCAACACGTGTATTTAATTATTACACAAAACGTAACGTTCTGTAGACTGCATTATTACAGTACATCGACTCTCCGGACCAATAATGGAAAACCCTGGCCCGGTTTCAAACGAATGGATCAGTAGAGAAATGCGTGCAAAACAGTTGCGGCTGGGTTACAAGTTGTTATTGGCAAGAGTACTCCATATACAGTCTGGGGTTGAAATGGGAGAAAACAAATTCCTGGGGGAATTCATGAATGTCGAACGTAGCAAGGCGACTTAATGCATACTGTATATATATACCGGGGTAGAGAGGACTTCCCAATACAGGTGTAATGGGTTCAACTGTGTCGCAGCCGTAAACCTTGGAGGCAACACATTTATTTAGTTCCAACACACGGGGTAACATTCCCCTTAACAGAATTACAACCTAAGGTGGTGACCACCAGGCTAACTACACTAGTTACCACACTAGTTACTACACTAGTTACTACACTAGTTACTACGTAACTGTTACAACGGACCGGGACCAACGACTTTGGCCCAGGTCCACGTGTTGGAGACTCGTTGAACGGAGATCGTAGACGAAGGGTTTCTTCCAGGATGAACAACAACAACCCCGGTACCTCCCGGGACCCGGCTTATATTCTCTGTGGCGTGGCCGGCTCCACCCTTGGCCACGTCCACCTTCCAGAATCCTCGGGAAGGATCTGGGTCCCAATCACGTGACCCCCCCCCCCCCTTCCTAGCCCCCTCTTGGGGCCCCTCTGTCAACTTAACCAGTCACGTGTCCTCCCTGGTCAACCAGAGTGCCATGGCCTCACACAACCCTATCCTTCGGTCGGCACCCACCCACCCTGTCCTGTAGGGTCGGCACTGCACGTGAAGCGTGGTGCCATCCAGCGCTATTATTTAGCGCACACCGGGCCCCTCTAGGGCCGGTACTACACCCACACCATTGTGGTATCCGCGATGTCGCTACACCGCACACCGTGCCCCTCCAGGGCCGGTACTGCACCCACAGCATGGTGACATCCAGCGATGTCACTACACAGGTATCTCTCGATTTATGAGAAGGATGCATTCCTTAAAAAAAACGCACGTAAAACAACATTTCGTAAATCGGAATGGCTTTTCCCATTCATTTAATAGAAAAAAAGAGGAATGTGTTTCGGACAGTCATTCCAACTCTATTCCTAACCTATAAATACACACTTATGTCACTTTTCACGATAATAATAAAGAACAGAAATATTATAATGATAGAATAATACAAATAATTAACCTTTTCAGGTAACTCACCAAAAGATCTGCATGTTGGAATGACTGGAAAGGTGATGTGGAGGCGTCACTGTTGCACTGCACTATAGGGATACCGGGAAATTTTAGCAGCTAGATGACGCAGCATCCCAGGTAGTTCTTGTTTGATCTCATGGAATGTACCATGTGAAATTTCGTTAACAAGGAAATTAGATTTCGTAAGTAGAAAAGTGGCCATAATTTGCCAATTGCATTAACCAAAAGGCCATGTTATAGAGGTTGTTATAACGGCCTTTTAAAAAATACATTACAATACAGGCCGCTTGTCTCATCTAACACAGAACCCTCATCTCATCCGATGTAACCCTTGTCTTATCCAACAGAACCATCGTGTTATTCAACACAGAACCCTCATCCAACAGGACCCTCATCTTATCTGACACAGAACCTTCATGTCATCCAACACACAACCCTCATCGACACAGAACCCTCGTCTCATAGAAAACTGAATCCTCAGAATATGGAATACAGAACCTCATCCAATACAGAACACTCTTCCCATACAGAACCTTCATATTACCTGATAGATAATCCTCATTTCATTCAATGCAAAACCATCAACTCATCCAGTACAGGCTAAAGTACTTGTCTCATCCAACACAGAATCCTCGTCTCATCCAACACAGAACCCACATCTCATCTAACACAGAACCCACGTCTCATCCAACACAGAACCCACGTCTCATCCAACACAGAACCCACGTCTCATCCAACACAGAACCCACGTCTCATCTAACACAGAACCCACGTCTCATCTAACACGGAACCCACGTCTCATCCAACACAGAACCCACGTCTCATCCAACACAGAACCCTTGTCTCATACAACACAGATCCCTCGTCTCATTCAACACAGAACCCACGTCTCATCTAGCACAGAACCCACGTCTCATCCAACACAAAACCCACGTCTCATCTAACACAGAACCCATGTCTCATCCAACACAGAACCCACGTCTCATCTAGCACAGAACCCACGTCTCATCCAACACAGAACCCACGTCTCATCTAACACAGAACCCTCGTCTGATCAAACACAGAACCCTCGTCTCATCCAACACAGAACCCATGTCTCATCCAACACAGAACCCTTGTCTCATCCAACACAGATCCCACGTCTCATCTAACACAGAACTCTCGTTTCATTCAACACAGAACCCTCGTCTCATCCAACACAGAACCCACGTCTCATCCAACACAGAACCCACGTCTCATCTAACACAGAACCCACGTCTCATTCAACGCAGAACCCACGTCTCATCTAACACAGAACCCTCGTCTCATCCAACACAGAACCCACGTCTCATCCAACATAGAACCCACGTCTCATCTAACACAGAACCCTCGTCTGATCAAACACAGAACCCTCGTCTCATCCAACACAGAACCCACGTCTCATCCAACACAGAACCCTCGTCTCATCCAACACAGAACCCACGTCTCATCTAACACAGAACTCTCGTTTCATTCAACACAGAACCCTCGTCTCATCCAACACAGAACCCACATCTCATCCAACACAGAACCCACGTCTCATCTAACACAGAACCCACGTCTCATTCAACACAGAACCCACGTCTCATCTAACACAGAACCCTCGTCTCATCTAACACAGAACTCTCATTTCATTCAACACAGAACCCTCGTCTCATCCAACACAGAACCCACGTCTCATCCAACACAGAACCCACGTCTCATCCAACACAGAACCCACGTCTCATCCAACACAGAACCCACGTCTCATCTAACACAGAACACACGTCTCATCTAACATAGAACCCACGTCTCATCTAACACAGAACCGACGTCTCATCCAACACAGAACCCTCGTCTCATCTAACACAGAACCCACGTCTCATCTAACACAGAACCCACGTCTCATCTAACACAGAACCCTCGTCTCATCTATCACATAACCCACGTCTCATCCAACACAGAACCCACGTCTCATCTAACACAGAACCCACGTCTCATCCAACACAGAACCCTCGTCTCATCCAACACAGAACCCTCGTCTCATCCAACACAGAACCCACGTCTCATCCAACACAGAACCCACGTCTCATCCAACACAGAATGCCACGTCTCATCCAACACAGAACCCTCGTCTCATCTAACACAGATCCCTCTTCTCATCCAACAGGACCCTCGTCACCAAGACAGCTGTACAATTGCAACATCTGAAATCACAACATAACCTCTACTATAACAACAATAACTGCATCATAATCACATTATAACCACAACAGCCGGAATATAACCATAACATAACCACGACCATAACACCTACAACCATAACCACATTATAACAATGGCCATATTGCATATATTACGTACGTTTTTTGTTTGCATTCTGACCACAAGTATTGTGATTAATGCAGACATGATTCCTTGTAAAAGGTTTCAGTTTGGTGTTTACACATCTTAACACCTGTTTTGTTGCCAGAAAAAAATGGGAACACCTATTCTCAAGAAGCATATTATGAACCATATTATAACTACTACAGCCATATAAATAACCACAACAGCATTATAATCTCAACCATTACATCCTAACGATAACCACTACCTTATTACCCCAACCACCAGAGTATAACCACAACCTTAACTACCGCATTGGGGGGGTCAGAATCAGAATCTTTATTTAAACTGCAGGAATCCGATGAGCTATTAAGCTCTTTTTCACAGATGTGCAGTTGGGTTGGATCAGAAAGTTATAGCAACAAAAAAATGACATAAGCGCAAGATAGAGAAAAGGTAAACAAATTGCTATAAATAAATATAAACAAAGTATATCGGTACAAATTGCACAAGTATATGGATTCCTGCCGATTTGTCAACACCAAATGCAAGCTTGGGCAAAGCAGAAAACAAACGATACCACGTTGAGACAACAGTCCAATGATTATATTGGAAATCAACATGTAACTATAGATATATGGACAGGGTTCATCGTTACAAATCACATTGGCAAATGTTGCTGCATCTGCCACGAATCTTCTGCTTCAGGATATTTTTTAGGAGGAAGACTTACTTTGTTAATGGAGGAAAGAAGGTTGTTGGTCCTGTAACGGCAAAAGGCTTTGTCCCCGATTCCAATTCTTGTTCTACAGATAGTAAAATGCATTTATATTGACGTCTTAAATTATTGAGTTTGACAATGGGGTTAATTAATTCACAAAGTATAATGCAGATTTGCCAAGAAGGATTTTATGGATGAATAGGACCAAATGTAGATTTATTCTTGCATGAAGTGATATCAGATTGGATATTAAGGAGAGGTCACAATGGTATGTCCTGGATAGTACATTCAGTGTAAATTGAAAAGTAGAATAATGAAGCGGGTTTAGTCTGTTTCACAAATAGTGTACAGTGAGGGAAAAAAGTATTTGATCCCCTGCTGATTTTGTACGTTTGCCCACTGACAAAGAAATGATCAGTCTATAATTTAAATGATAGGTTTATTTGAACAGTGAGAGACAGAATAACAACAACATCCAGAAAAACGCATGTCAAAAATGTTATAAATTGATTTGCATTTTAATGAGGAAATAAGTATTTGACCCCTCTGCAAAACATGACTTAGGACTTGGTGGCAACACCCTTGTTGGCAATCACAGAGGTCAGACGTTTCTTGTAGTTGGCCACCAGGTTTTCACACATCTCAGGAGGGATTTTGTCCTACTCCTCTTTGCAGATCTTCTCCAAGTCATTAAGGTTTCGAGGCTGACGTTTGGCAACTCGAACCTTCAGCTCCCTCCACAGATTTTCTATGGGATTAAGGTCTGGAGACTGGCTAGGCCACTCCAGGACCTTAATGTGCTTCTTCTTGAGCCACTCCTTTGTTGCCTTGGCTGTGTGTTTTGGGTCATTGTCATGCTGGAATACCCATCCACGACCCATTTTCAATGCCCTGGGCTGAGGGAAGGAGGTTCTCACCCAAGATTGGACGGTACATGGCCCCGTCCATCGTCCCTTTGATGCGGTGAAGTTGTCCTGTCCCCTTAGCAGAAAAACACCCCCAAAGCATAATGTTTCCACCTCCATGTTTGACGGCGGGGATGGTGTTCTTGGGGTCATAGGCAGCATTCCTCCTCCTCCAAACACGGCGAGTTGGGTTGATGCCAAAGAGCTCCATTTTGGTCTCATCTGACCACAACACTTTCACCCAGTTGTCCTCTGAATCATTCAGATATTCATTGGCAAACTTCAGACGGGCATGTATATGTGCTTTCTTGAGCATGGGGATCTTGCGGGCACTGCAGGATTTCAGTCCTTCACGGCGTAGTGTGTTACCAATTGTTTTCTTGGTGACTATGGTCCCAGCTGCCTTGAGATCATTGACAAGATCCTCCCGTGTAGTTCTGGGCTGATTCCTCACCGTTCTCATGATCATTGCAACTCCACGAGGTGAGATCTTGCATGGAGCCCCAGGGCGAGGGAGATTGACAGTTCTTTTGTGTTTCTTCCATTTGCGAATAATCGCACCAACTGTTGTCACCTTCTCACCAAGCTGCTTGGCAATGGCCTTGTAGCCCATTCCAGCCTTGTGTAGGTCTACAATCTTGTCCCTGACATCCTTGGAGAGCTCTTTGGTCTTGGCCATGGTGGAGCGTTTGGAATCTGATTGATTGATTGCTTCTGTGGACAGGTGTCTTTTATACAGGTAACAAGCTGAGATTAGGAGCACTCTCTTTAAGAGTGTGCCAGTAATCTTTCTGATTGAGAGGGGGTCAAATACTTATTTCCCTCATTAAAATGCAAATCAATTTATAACATTTTTGATATGCATTTTTCTGGATTTTGTTGTTGTTATTCTGTCTCTCACTGTTCAAATAAACCTACCATTAAAATTATAGACTGATAATTTCTTTTTCAGTGGGCACACGTACATAATCAGCAGGGGATCAAATACTTTTTTTCCCTCACTGTATATGTAAGTAACGTCACAGTACTGCAGTCAAAAATGTGATAATGATAGTTTTAACAATTTTCAGGTGCAATTGAATGGGATAACAGTGTTTGTTTCCGTATAAAAACCCAATTTTTTTATTTTATTTTATTTGAGATGTAATCAACATGGGATGGAATGTACGATTTAATATATCAGTAGACCCAAGTATTTGAAGCACTCCGTTTCTTCAATTATGTTATTTGTGACATCTGTGTAGTGTTTATAATGACGAATAAATTTCTTATGAGGCACACTCTGTTTATTGTAATACTTCTCTTTACACAGTCCTTAACACACAGAGGGGTATGCGGTCCCCTCACCCGATACCCTAAGAAGGTACAGCCTCCAGACTAAACGTCACCTACACACAGGTCTCTTCCTAACCTAAGGAGGTACAGCCTCCTATCTTGGCGGGACGCACTCACACGTCTACCCCTATCCTAGAGTCATCCGGCTGGGACCTAGGGGAGGCTATCTGACCCACCGCTGGCCCGGCGGGTCTTGACCACTGGATACACCGAGCCTTAGCTCTCAGAAGGGCTGGAAGGCTAGGTCCAAGGTCCTGGCTATCTTCAGCCCGGCTTCGGTCTTCGTGTAGGGAGACAACTCCCCGCGCTCTGTGCGGTCACCCTTCTTATACCCGTTTGTGGCCAGATGTAACCAATCCCACATTCCCACGTGGAACTGTCTGATTGGTTCTTACCAAACTGTGGCTACGATCCACTTCACCTCGTCTGACTCCAACCGTTATGTACACAGAGGTAACGCTGCACTGCCCCTTTGATACCTAGTGGCAATGCAGGTTACCGAACAGTGAGTAGTTAACGGCTCTACATCACCCCCTCCTTCGGAAGCTCCAGCTGTCCCGGCCGCAACAATGTGAAACTCCGAAATTATCAACGATGGAAGAAATGTGAGTGTGCCTCGCAAACAACAAGAACAAAAACAGGAGGAAAAAAAACGCCATATAAATACCCCCCTAACAACACAACGTATGTACAAGGCAATTGGTCATGACACCGAACATGCACACAGCGTGATAGAGCAGGCGGCGAGTGTAGCAAAACCGATTAGGAACCGGGAACGTGTCAGCAAGCAAGAGAAGCATCATAAAAACCGGCGAGATTTAGCGCACGTGTGTTTCGAGGGGCCATCGTAGGGGATGGTAGGCTTCATCGGCGGCACAGGAGGGGCAGGAGGATGAACAAGAGTGTCAGGTGGGTCATGAGGTGGGTCTTGAGGCATCTCCTAGGGGACACCTGACGATCCATGGTCCATCGAGGCCGAACGTGGCCTGCACGGAGCTGTCACTCCCGTGTCATCTGCAGGAGGAATGACACGCCTGCGCTGTGGGTTAGGCACCAACGGGGCAACATCTGGCTTGTCGGACGCATCGCACACTCGGCCCCCATGTTGTGTGTGTTGTGGAGGGACGCGCGGCGTGACGAAGGGTTTTAACCGAGAAGGGTGAACAAACCAGCGGCGCTGTCCCCAGTGAATTTTAATGCATTGGGGCCGCAGGGTGACCGCTCTGCGCGGTCACCCTTCTTGTACCCGTTTGTGGCCAGTTGTAACCAATCCCACATTCCCACGTGGAACTGTCTGATTGGTTCTTACCAAACTGTGGCTATGATCCACTTCATCTCGTCTGACCCCAACCGTTATGTACACAGAAGTAACTCTGCACTGCCCCTTTGATACCTAGTGGCAATGCAGGTTACCGAACAGTGAGTAGTTAACACCTCTACATCTGTAACAGGTGAAGGGAATTAAGCCGGATTTTTTTTAAAGTGCCTGATCTGGGCTTTTTGTGTGATTTAGGGGCAATTCTAGTGATGACAATTGCGATTTAATGAAGTCAAAATCATGTTGGAAATGTAGTTTTACTTCTTTTGCATATTTACCTGAGACTAACACGACACTGTCATCAGAAAATATATTTAATTCAGAGTGATTGAAATTTAGTCCATGATTGTTTAAATATAAGGAGAACAGAATTGGACCCAGCACAGAACCTTGTGGAACACCATTTGTTATTCTAATATTTGTGGTTGAGATATTATCACTATGCACCTTCTGAAAGCGGTCTGATAGGTACGTCTTAAACCAGTTTCCGCACCTCCAATTAGCACGTTTAGCTACGTACAGAGCAAAAGAAGTTTAACATAAATACATCGTACGGTCTGAAATCTTTAGTTTACTAAGTCTCGTGACTAGAATATCATGTTAAACAAGTATCAAAGGTTTTTTGACAGGTCGAGGAATAGTGAAAATGTAATAGATCCATCATTGCTGTGATGGTACAGTAATCCTATTGAAAACCAGAATGTTTTATTGCGACTGGTTAGGTAGTAGATTATTTGTAATTATATATATAGATTTCTACACTTATCCAGGAAATTCCGTCCAATTCCAGCCCGATACAGGCAGACCTTGCATAGCGCTCAAGATGTGTTCCCAGAGAAGTGAACGATCATCGAATCAGCACTAAATGGGGTCATTATACTATTGCATTCTGTCGTATGAGCAATATATGAGGGCTTCATTGGGGTATCGGTAATAGCCCTAATGATACAAATGATAAACATTTAATCAATAAAAATAATTATTTTGAATAACATTAGTAAATTTTATGTACAGTATTCATACAAGGCAGCAGTTTTCTTCATCGTGTCTCCTGCCCAATATTCTGCACAGGCCACAACTTCTGGTGTTGGTATTGCCAAATCTTTAGGAGTGCATTGTGGTGCTGTAGGGCATGCCAGGAGATGATCCATGGTTTGCTTCTCCTGACAAGCATATTGGTCAGCTTTGTCGAAGCTCCCCCCCATGATTTTATGTAATTTGCATTTGCCGAAATCCACTCTCAGTCTGTTTAGGCTTCACCATGTGAGCCATTTGGAATTGGAGCCAGATGCGAGCGCCTCACTGGGGTTGATTCCTTTCCGCCTCCATCCCGCAGCTTTGTCGCTTGATTTTTCCCATTCTTTTTGCCAGAGGGAAGTTCTGGCAGGTTCCAGTGATGTGGTCATTGGTACAGTAGAGCACAATAAGCTGTTTCTCGATAGCAGACGATGGTGTGCTGGCTGATGGCCATGTAGCGGATGGCGACTGTCCCACTCTAGGACTTGCCAGTCGTGGTCACCTGCTAGTCTCTTCCTGATGTTAGGGGGTGCTATGCCAGATAATGCATATAGGCAGGGAACAGGGATGGCTCTCAGGCACCCTGTTACGATTTATGTGGACATGTTTACTGTGGGTTGATTGTCCCTAGGTGGAGCATGTATATTCAGCCACAGAGAAACAAAGCGATAAGGCGGTGGTGCGTGGAGTGGATCGATGTGCAGTGGTGAGATACACATTTGGAGGGACTACGACGCTCCCAATCTGGGTCATTCTCAGAGAAGAGCTCTCGTAACCTTCTTGATCCGAGTGATGCCCTCCGTCTAAATTTCTGTGGTGAGGTTTCTTTAAAGTCGAGCCTGATACTTTATCCTGCTCTCATGAGTTCTCACCCGGCTAAACCAATGCTGTACTATAATAACATAGCAAACATTTTGTTTATGGTAATCGTCACTATGAATCGTGATAATCAAACCGGGGGTGGGGTCTGGTTGGCCAAAGCCTACATCGCTTTCATTGGTGAGTGAATGAATAATTTAGATGGGGGCGGTTATGTTTCCCTCAGCCAATGCTGCATGTTCTCACTCATAAGCTTTTTCTAATTTAGAATTTTAATTTGTTTTTGTAAAACATTTCTGCAAGGCAAAGAGCACTAAAACGAATCAGCGTTTTATGGCGTCACGCTAAGTGAGATCTGCCTGTAAACAATGCAAAAGTAATACCGTATATAATCGAATTATACATTGCCTTTGTGAATTATGGGATAAATAAAATGTAAAAATAACTATTTTATCTCCACATGAAATAAAATAAATCGTTTATCAGCCCTCAAGTTTCCTTGACCAATATTAGGCCAATACGTTGATGGGATAAAAACATAATTGTATTTTATTTCATCGAGAGAATGGATTTCTACTAAGTTTATGTTTAACCATAATGCTCTATGGCAATGCAAAATATTGCCTGCAATATTACTGGTGGGTTATCCAGCTGAAAGGGAGTCCACACGAGGTGATCTTCGGGTAAGGGTTTTCTTTTAAAAAAAATCCTTATACTTTAACACATACGCACTAATAGGAAGTCACCTCTCCAAGAACACAGAACCAAGAGCACACGTCAAAAGTTAAACATACATACAGCAGGTTCCTCAAATCTCCTCCCTCTCCTCCTTTAAACCAACCTATCCGCTGCTTTCTCCTGCCCGGCTCTGTTGCAGCCACATCTAATTAATTATTTAGTTATAGTATGCCTATGTGCCTTTACATCAACCTAACGTGGCCTTACACGACCTTTAGATCAATTCCCATCCCCCCTTGGCTAATCATGCTACATTTTCGAAAGTTTTTCATTTCTAACTGACATGCAATATGTTACTCCATTCCCCATTTACCTGTTAAGGAGAAAAGCAAAAAAACCCGACAACACTCGAAACGAAAGGGAGAAAAGTTTCCTTCTCTCTATATAGTAAAGAAGAGAACTGAAAGAGAAAAAAATCTCCGGCTTTCCGGCACAGAACAACATTCCACACAGCATTTTAGAGAAGCTCACAAAACAAAAAGCAAGCTCCCCGCAAATGTAATTGCACGTCCCGGGGAGCCACATCTGGTCCAGGAAGAGTCCGAGGCAGCATATTTGTGGGGACTCTTGTCCTTGGACCAGTACAGGGAGATCAGCAATGGGTCCACAATGGTTATCCCTGGAGAAGGAACAGGCGCAGATTACCCCGACGGGTAAGCTTATGGGCATGCAGTGGATGGCACCCCGGAACTTGGCAGGGTTGATGACGTCACAGATGCAGGTGATGGATGAAGAGTATTTGATTTATGGATTAACGCTTTGCAGGCAAGTAGGGTGAACATACCAATAGTTTCACCTCCATTGGATACCATTGCAGCCGCAAAACCTGGATGATCTTGAAAGGGTGCTGCCAAGGCCTATGAAATTTTGCGGAAGTTTCAACCGAGACCTTCAGACAGTGCAGCCATGGCAGGTCACAGAACTTCCAATGCGTGGCTGTACTGGTCTTCGCTCGAATCAGTTTTATCATGACTTGGGCCATAACGGAGGTCACCCTTGCAGCTTTCTGTGCCTCTGGCAACAAATTCAATGTGGGCTGAATGATTCTGGCCAAACGGCAGTGCAGGTAAGCGCTTTACCCAGCTGATTTTGAATTGGATATGCTGGCTCTCGGCTGTACATAAGAAAGAATGGGGAGAATCCCGTGGTGGGGAGATAATAATGGGGAGAAAAACCTGGGTGCATTTACACACATGGATAAAATAGTTGTTACAAAATATTATTTCAATTATTTTAACAGCATCATATCACTTTGTTTTCTTCAAATACCATCTTACTTTGATTTTTAAAAGGGCTTTATCCCTTCTGGAATAAATACAGGTGATAAGATGTTGAAACACCAATTAGATACCTATTACAAGGCATCAAGTCTGCATTAACCACACGAACGTTGTGTTAAAACATGCAAACAAATATGCTTTGATAATTTATGCATTGTCCATTGACACTGATTGGCCTACAGTGCTAGACCAAAGGCCGCAAAGGATGAACCATGGGACTTCACTGCTCGGGTCAGTTACCAGGTTGCAATTAGTGATGTTTTCAGTCAACCAACCTGCAGATCGAGAGGTCGGGCTGTCAGAGGCTCCAGACAGTCATCGTGACAGACCTCGAGTTGAGCTGGATGCTGGATTTTAGCTTGGTGGCATGTCCCATTCATGATTGAGTAGGTTCTGGCGATGGCAGATATGCCTGTTGTGCTGAAATCAATGGAATAGGTCATCTTGGTTAGCTGTAGTGATTTTAAATGCAGATGTAGTGTAGTCGAACGACACCATGTTGGCACGGTATGGGGGCTGTAGGCGGGTGTCACGGAGGTCGTGTCAGGCCGTGACACTCTGCATGAACCAAACAGGACACGAGACCGGATAAAGGGGGGCCAGGGGCCCCAGGGGGGGTCACGTGGTTGGGGGCTCGGGCCTTCGCGAAGGATCGGGAAGGGGGGCGTGGCCTGGGGCAGAGTCGGCCACGCCGGAGTGGTTATAAGCGGGGTGTGGACGGAGAGCTGGGCTGTTCTGCTGGGTCAACTCTGGAATGTAGCCACCATTTACTATCCTCGGTCTCCGGTCCAGAAAGGTAGTATCCCCGTGTGTTAGCTAAGTTAGGTGTGGCGTAGTACGTGAATCCTACCCCGTGAGCTGGAGAGAGTGTCGTCAGACCGGTGTGGGAACAGGTTTTGGGGGAGAACACGCCAACCAGGTCTAGGGAAACGTTGGCTATTTATAGACGGAGCTCTCACGGGATTGGCCCAGGGACCGAACAATGGTATGCGCAGCCCTATAAAAGTAGAGCCCGAATCAGCAGCGTGGGCGCGCAACTCAGAAGCAGCAGCGGCGGCGGAGGCGGCGGCGGGAGCGGCTGGGTGAGCTCCCACCCTCAAGGAGCGACACGAGTGAGGACCAGGGGATTGTCACTCGGTCGACCTGGGGAGTGAACCAGGGCCGGCGGGACGTCCGGGACCACAAGAGCATGCCAGGAGTGTCAGGAGCAGGGAAGCAAGCGAGCTGCAGCCTGGCACTGGCCGAGAGCGAAGTCGGTTGCCATCGGGTTACCGGGTTTTCAAGTTTCATTTATTAGGTATAGCCCTGTGAGCCATGCGGCTCTTAAGTCGGGTGCAACCGCAACAAACAAAAATATGAATACAGAACATCCCAAAGCGACGACGTGCGACAGAAACATCCTGGAATTCAACCAGCAAATATTCCACACCCAAAAAAACTTATTAAAACGCTGTGTGCAAAAAATCACAATGTGGTGCAAGCCAACAACAACAACCATAAGACAATTTAGATTAACCATATGTTTTCGAATTGCCAAAATAAAGCTACAAAAACAATGTAACAACAGTAATCATAGGAACTGTGATTTTAAATTTAACAATAAACGATATACATAACACGTACGACAAAACCTGCAGCCATAGCGGGCAGCACGACACTCCCAGTGTATGATGTGTGAGCGAGTCAGCAGCAGCGTGAGTCAGTGTATGATGTGTGAGTGAGTGTATGATGTGTGAGTGAGTCAGCAGCAGCGTGAGTGTATGATGTGCGAGTCAGTGGTAGCTTGAGTGAGTGTATTATGTGTGAGTCAGGGCACGATGTGTTAGTCAGCGCATGATGAGTGAGTCAGTGTGAGCGAGTCAGCGGCAGTTCTGAGTGAGTGTATGATGTGCGAGTGAGCCAACACACGATGAGTGAACCTGTGTATGATGAGTGAATGGGTCAGTGGTTGTGCGAGTGTATGATGTGTGATTGAGTAAGCGCATGATGAGCGAGTCAGTGCATGTTTGTGTGAGTGAGTCAGTGCATGGTGTGAGTGAGTCAGTGCATGGTGTGAGAAAGTCAGTGTCAGCTCCCTTTGCTTGCGCCGTCGCCCCCCCACCCCGACTCCGTCAGCCCCCCTGGCTCCGTCACCCCCCCCGGTTCTGTCGGCCCCCCCGGCTCTGTCGGCCCCCCCCCGGCTCCGTCGGCCCCCCCTGGCTCCGTCGCCCCCCCCCCCGGCTCTGTCAGCTCCGTCGGCTCCCCCGGCTCCATCGGCCCCCTCGGCTCCATCAGCTCCCTCCGTCGGCTCCCTCAGCCCCCTCACAAACGGCCCCGCCAGCCGCTGATTGGAGCGCGCCCTGGGAGCGCGCGCGCCTCAGGCGGCCATCCGCTTGAGCTGCCCACGGACATATCCCACTCTTTGGTTCTATTCGGTAAAGTCACGTGGGTAAAAAATAAAACAACAAAAATCACGATGTTTCGGCCACAACACAAGCGGTCTTCATCAGGTGAAGGGACCAGGCTGTCTCGAGGACAGATGATGGGAAAAAGAGAAAAGATAATCTTTAAGAGAGGAACGGAAGGAGGGAAACTGCTTCATGTACAAGAAAGTTTATTTCGGTGGGTGAGTGCAAGGAGGAAGAAGGACCAAAAACGGGACTTGGCACAGGGAAAAGGAGGGACAGAGAGAGAGAAGATTAGAACAAAGAGGATCAGAGGGTACACAGAAGAAGAAAGAGAGGCATGATCAGGTGGGGCAAGGCCATAGAGTGATACAAAAACTAGCATAGGTATTTGAAAAGACAGGTGTAGTAAATGGGAAGCCAGTAAAGTTGAAGGAGGGGAGGCGAAGTGTGAGAAAGAAAGGGGAGATTGAAATTAACCTATGCGGAAACATTTTACATCTGTTGGAGGGGAGTGAGAGCATCGGCAGTGAAACCAAGAAGAAGATATTTACAGTTGTCCAGATAGGTAAAAGTCAGAGTATGAATTAGTAGTTTGATGTCAGAAAGCAGAATGAGAGGGTGAATTTTATTGATGTTGAATAGATGAAAAGAGAACATGTGAGTAGTAGCAGAGATGTGGGTAGAAAAAGTGCAGGAAGAGTCAAATGCAACACCAAGGCTGAGGTCAGAGGAATCCGGAGCGAGAGAGAAATGAGGGAAGAGGATGGTGCGAACGGGTGGAGGAGAGCCAGAGGCCGGAAGTAAAATGATTGTTGTTTTGCAAGGATTGATAAAGTAAAGTGCCATCCAGAATTGGATGACAGCCTGTCAGGAGGAGATATGAGACGAAAGGTCAGGTATAAAAGAGAGAAAGGAGAAGATTTCCGTGTTATCGCTCGTCACTCTTTCTCTCGGGCTGCGGCTGCTGCTGGGAGCTGGCACTCGATGTAGAATAAAACTAAATTTTGATTTAAAGCTTTCATGACTGCAGTAATTCATATTCTTAGAGAGTGATAGCTTTGCGGATTGTATATTGTAAGCCATCTGGCTACCATGAGAGATTCGTTCATGAGGCTATCCACATATACAAGCACAGAGACAATTTCAACCGAGAAGATGGACTCTGGCTTAGCAATCATTGGAAGGATTTGATAAACCATTTCAGGTCTTAATTGATTGTTCACGCTTATGGTGGCTTTCAGACAGCATACATTAATTTTTCGTCTCCCCCCTCCTCTTTTCAGAACATAGATGGACTCGTCCTTCTAAACAAACTGCCAAATCGCTGCCCGTGGTGCTAACGTTTTTACAAATAAATAAATACAAACGCCGTTTAAAAATAAATAAATGCAAACCGCCACTTCTTTCAAATGTTTCTTGCCGTTGGTTTTCACACCTGATGATGACCGTTTGTGTTATGGTCGAAACGTCGTGAGAATTTTTATTGTTTTATACATATTTCATTATTTTATTGTTTCCCTTCAACGTGACTTTCCCGAAAGAGCTAAGAATAGAATACAACTATTTTAGCGATACTTCATCTTTCAGCTCTGAACTCACACTCGGTGACACATCGCTACTCTGCAGGCTTCGCCATCCTCGGTTGATTGCGGGGCCCACCCCGGAGCCTGCCACTTTCCACCGTTTCTGTCGCTCGCCAAGCTGTCCCTTGTCGAGATGAATTGAGCTCAGCACCTAACATCACCTCGCCCCTCTTCTCTGCGAGACACAGCACCCATTGCTAATGTCTCGAGGCCATGCCCCGAAGCTGGCTTGCTGTCCCTTGCCGAGCTGAATTGTCGAGCTAAATTGACGAGCTGAATTGTGTGTGTCGTGCTGTTGTTTATATCTCAAAAATCTCCCCTCTGCGCGTCTCTTGCGAGAGGAAAAAAAACAGATGCTCACTCCGTCATGTTCTTTCACAAAAGGACCGGAACTTTCTTTGATCTCGCTCTGTGTTGTGGGGGATGGATTGTCGTGTGTCCGTGTGTGTGTGTCATTTATTGAGGTAATATGAATTTCATCAAGGCATGCACAGATGGCCCCTGCAATAAAGAGTAATTTCCCTTGCTCTGGTGTTACATTCTTTGCTATCCCGTGCTGTGGGAAGACAAAGACGACCGGGAGGCTCCTCTCCTATGGAACACAGTCCATCCCGGCTGTGCAAGTTTGACCTATTTCGCCTCATTTCCTCTGGACAACCCTCGGTTCAATACTGCACAAATATCATTTGGTCTATGTTTCCTAAGACCTGCGATTCATTGTCATCACGACGCATTTCCTAGGGTTTATTAATTTTCGTTCCCCCGTCTGTATCCGGGGATTGGTGCTGTTATGCTTGAGTTATTATTTACTTTAAATTTTTATGTCTTGAGTTTTAGAGGTAAGTTTCTTGACTGTTGGAATTCATATTCCTTGGTTTTTGTAAGGTCATGTAACGGCAAGATGTAATGTAATTTAAGGTGAGTAACGTTAGTGTTAATATGGAATCATTTTTGGTTTATGTTTCCCGAGATTATTCCTATGTTAGCTTATTCCTGTTGTTGAGTTTTTCTTGGACTTTCTGTTAATTAAAAATAACCCAAAACCTGTCTGTCCGGTTTTCGTCTGATGTGTGTTGTTCTATTGTTTGTGGTGATGAGATGTCTCCTCAAGGCCTAGCCCCTGCCTTCGCGGGGGTGAGGGCGTGTGTGTGTGTTTTTTTAAATTTGACTTTATGACTGACCCTTTCCGTTGGTGGTAGGGGAGGGTGTCATTATCCTTGCAGAGTGACAAGACAGCTGCTCGAAAAGGGGGGGGGGGGGTTCGTTTGTTTGTGCTCCCAGCCACCCCGCGAGTGATTAAAAAAAATCGGCAAAATCATTATTAATATCAAAAACAAAAATGGAAAAAGGCCTATATACAACAGGACGAAGACAGAGAGGGTCCAATTGCATTCATAAAAAACACATTTATTGGAACCACGATGAATTGAAAAGAGTGCACCATACGATTTCGACCTGAAGCACATAGCTCGGATAGAAATGCAGTGTTTTTTTCAAAGTCGGTGAACAGGAAGCTGCTGATCGAAAGAGACCAAGGAGATCATATATAATGAGGTGCAGGACACACTGAGATGGAGAAGCCAAATCATCTCGGATCAGTGATGTCATATGGCCAGCCAATGACTAAGCCAGTGGACAACTGAAGGAAACTATATTAAAGCAATATGCTGAATGCATGACTAGTGGGAAATGGCCATAGAGTCGAGAGTGATGTAGTTAACCCAACACATACATAGAATGATGCCACAAGGACAATGTATTCTTGATGGGAAACAGCCATCTATAGGATAGTCAACTTCCTAAATTGGAAGAATAAACCATCCCGAAGGGAAATAAATAAGGAAGGCTCGAGCTTATTTGCATTGTTAAGGCAGTGGGGTGTGTTTGGTCCACATGAGTCGGGGATCAAGGAAAGCAATGGAGCCTTGCTTTTGGACTTTGCAACGTTCAGGTCGCTGAGAATTGCTGGTTCATGGTTCCAATGGCCTGACCTGCATCACTGAACTTTGATCTCAAATTCTGGCAATGCACAGATAGAGTTTTATCACTTTCTTGTGGGCACCTGCTGGAATCTCCTGCAGAACTGCATGGTCTTCATGAATGTGGCTTTCCTCAATACTGATCATAGGCTGCTGATAGCGGACCTCAGGGTCTACTTAAGTCCCAGAGGATCCCAAAGTTCAGCACCTCCACACTGGACTTCAAGAAACTCCGGGATAAGGAGATCGCAGAGGCATATGCTGTTGAGATCTCGAATCTGTGTGAGGCTCTTGCTACCCTTAATGATCCAGAGCAGATGTTGGAAGCCGTCAACCAGAGGGACCCTGGAGTAATGGAGCACCACAGTGGCGAGATGTTAACTACCATGCTTGGTATACACATTTAGAAACATGCATTTAGAGTATTTGGCTGCGATAAATTTCCAAGTCATAAGCCACTTCTTGGGCTATCATTTGTGGCCAGGTAGCTTCTCAAAAAGAGCTATATAGCTCAGTGGCCTTACACCTTGTAAAATAAATAATAGTTTATGCCAAGGTCAAGACGGGATCTTATCTCATCAGAGACATTGGAGACCATTGTGCGGAATCATGGCGCCTTGCCGGAAGGTAACTCCAACCTGCATGGGCAGCTGGTGCGTAAGATGACAGCCTCGTTGAGTAGGGGTAGGGAGTGTTTGGTAGGGGACCTGATGGGGGAATGAAGGTCATCTGTACGAGTGACTCCTGGCCAGCCATTAAATGTGTCTGCTCCAATCTCCAACTTCGAGGGCCTCACTAAAGATGGCCTAAGGTGATCTTTGATCAGATCCTGGAGAGTGTTTGGCTGTATGGACCAGGTACGTTGAGCAGCTGCTTGCTGCCTCCGCTCTGGCTGTGAAGCTGGGCATGCGTGACCACGCTGCACCCAAGGCCTCGAATTCCCTAATGTGTGAGGCCGCCGATCAATAGATGAAGTTTTGACAGCAGTGGCAAAGCTGAAGGGGGGAAAGGCGGCGGGGATATGGGGCATTATGACCAAACTGCTAAACGTCGGTAGGGAAGATATACTAAGAGGGCCTCCACGTGGTGAGTGTTGCATATGGAGATCGGGCTATGTCCCCCCCAAATGGAGACAGGGACTTATTGTCCAAATTTGGAAGGGGAAGTGAGACAATGTTGATTGCAACAATTACCGCGGGGTGACGCTGTTCTCGGTGCCTGTTAATTTGCTCGCCCACATTCTGCTAGCAAAAGTTTTCGGTCATCTTCTGATGAACCAGAGACGAGAACAGGCCAGATTCACACCAAAAGCATAAACGACAGACCGGATCCTGGCTCGTCAGTGTTGGTGGAGTGTTGCAGCGAGTACAGGCGGCCTTCATCGACCTGAAGAAGGCCTTCAACTCAGTGCACCAGGAGGCACGCTTTTCGGAAGAGCCAAAAGTGCGTGAAATATCTGGGCTGCCATGGCAGCTACAGCTATGGCTGCATGAACCTCAACATGGCAGACTGAGAGAACATGGTGGCCCATACCAAGGTGGATGTGACGCAGTTTCCGCCTTGAGCCAACTATGTTCAATACTCTCTTCAGCTACAGGAAAATTAAACGAATACAAAACGGAAAATTGTATTCTTTTAGATAGTTTTATGTGATTATTATGGACACTAACAATGCATAAATGTTACAATAAACAAAAGGACATGATGCAATTGTAATAATGTATGTGCAAAATATGATGGGTGTTAAGGATTGTAAGAAAACATTAAAAGAGATTGAGGCCATTGTGTGTCAAATTTGGAATAAAACTTCTGGTCACCCTTACTATGGAGCCACAAAAGTAGCCACAATAGTGGCTCTATAATGATGGGTCACATGCATATTTAATACCTACATAACATTCAATTTTAGCTATTGTACAGGGTGTCTATACTCCTAACCATTTATTATGTACTATGCTTGTTTGTAAAGGAAGCCTCACTAACTTAAAAAAAATGGTACTGGCAAGGTTTTGCGGTAGGGGCGATTAATGCAATGATCCCAATTGAATTATTTATGGGTATTTTTTTTATTTGGTACACAATGGCCTACCATCATTCTCATGACAAAATATAAACCATTCACCACGTTAAATGTAACATTTTATGCAGCATTGATTTCCTGATTGTAATTATCTGGCCAGAAACAACCACAATACATAGATCAAAGTTTTCAGGTAACCTTTGCGTAACAGGATTGTGTGGACACCCTCCACAGTTCTGCGAGTTATCAAAAAATGTGCGTATTTTTTGTTTATCTTTATTTTAATGCAGTGTAACGATTTTTTAAAATATATTGCTCACTCATTGTTACCCTTGGAAACAGCGTATATTGAACACAAATAAAACGTTGCAATCCTAATACAGTAAATTAGTGTTTTCAGATTTGGGAAAGATGGTACGTCTGCCAGCAGGGGGTGCTATACGACAGTGGTAGTGAGCGTGAATTCAATTGAAAATGAACCGGTCAGTGATTATTTCGCTCAAATAACTACATCTCATTTCATTATTAGATTATAATTAAAGCTGAATATTTGATTTTGAATATCGCTACAAATGCATTCTCTCAATTTTGCAACGCCATTGCTAGTAGCTGTCCAACGATGGAGAGCAACTTCATTTGAAATTACGCCCAAGTTTGTATGATTTTTTTATATTTTATTTTAACGTGCCTTATTGTGAAATCAGTTTGTTGACTACGGCATTGTTTGTGACATTGTAGCGTGTGGAACTTTTAGAGATTAGAGATTGATAGACGGCTAGAGGTGAGCTTTCCTAAAACTATGGCAGTGTCTGAGTGGGCCCATGTTCCACAACCAGATGTTTAAATTGCATTGCGCATAATATAGCAGCTTATGAGGTCAAAAGATGTATTGATTTATCAGGGTAGGTTTTTTTGTAGGCTACATTAACTTCTTTTGAATTGTTATATGGGTTTTTGAGGAGTAAAATTGTAGTACGCGCGAGTGTTATGGTTCATCATTGAGGGGTTGAAGTGAGGGCAAGCGAGTCTCGTGGGGCATGGAGGGGGTGGAATCTGAAAAACTTCTGGAAGGCAGGACCAGGTTGTTATGTAAAAACAGAGAGGGGGGGGGGGTATAAAGGGGAGTGAACGGCGAAGGTAGGAGTGAGACGTGTGCTGGGTAGGGGTTTGTGGTTACCACATTGAGTCATCGCGATTACTGATTAAGTTAAATAATGGATTAGTAAAATAAAACAATAAAATTATCACGACGTTTCGGCCACAACACAAGTGGCCTTCTTCAGGTGAAAGGAACAAACCTGTCGGGACGACAGAGCTACAATGAACGCTGCTAAGATTCGCAGCGTCTTTTAAGCTTTTATTATTTTATTCTCATTCTACGTGACTTTACCGAAAGAACCAAAGAAGATGAATCCTTGCAGTCACGAAAGCTTTAAATCGAAATTTAATGGATTAGTAATCGATTACTATTTCGATTACTGGGTACTGCGGTACGAAGTGACTTTAGCCAGGAAGAAAGTAGGGGGTGGAGGTTTATTAAAGAGCATTTCTAACCTTAACCCACCTAACCCATCCTTCAACAACAACAACAACCACTAAGTGGAGGTGACATCAGTACGGTACTTGGGCCAGGCTAGCTGTACTTTTGAGGAATTTTCTTCCAAGTCTGGCTTATTCATTTGACAGTTATGAACAATTACCGATGGAGACAACACTCCATCGGCATTGGCAGATTTATAGAATGTGTAGAGCACTTTGAAGCCTTGGGGTTTTTACATCTATAATAGGTAAATCCACTTATTTGTAGTCGACCTTAAATTCAACTTGAACCCAAATTTTGGGTCTTCACAATGGGAAAATCCACTGCAATTATGGAGTTCACCCGTATAGAAATCCAGCTCAGAAATGGGGTGTTCACAGAAAGCAACAAACCCCAATTTAATAAAAGTTCCATTTTGCCCATGAATTATCGAGCACGTCCATTTTGAAGCACACACTTTGTAGCTTGAAGAACAAAATCCCTCCCATCCTTGAGTTCCAATTGACATCTAAGCAAACGACAAACTAGTACATTCTGGAAAAAAACATGAAGTGGTAATCATTGTATAAACTTTAACTATTACCCTATAAATATAGCTATACATTTATATTATGATTTTAAAAATACTATCCATTTATACATGCTTTAATCTATTGTAAAAAGTACAACACCATGAAATATGAATTAACATTGGAAATTAATAGAGTCATTACTGCACAGTAATAATAATATTAAATCCTGTCCACTAACATTACCAAGTGTATTTATTCCTATGTGGTTACTGAACAACATATACATGACAGCATGATTTATTTCCATTTGATGCCATAAAGAGAGGACCCACGTCACATCTTTGTTTGCATTGAGAAAAATCCTCAAACTTGATGTTTTCCTGCATCAAATATATTTGGAATCCACATCAGCGAAAGATGGATTTAAAAATGCACTGAGTTTCGATAAAAAAGAATGTATAATGTCTCTAAAAATAGTCTTTAATCGACCTATCTCTTCCACTTAAAAAAAATCCCTATAGCGACATCCCATTTAGTGTTAAGAGATGAGTAACTTCTATTTAATGTGTGCTTCAGAAAGCTGGACTATAACAAAGGGGCAAGGAAATAGCCTGGGTTTTAAATATGAAATACCAAAAAGATAAATTAATAAAACATATAAACGTAACCACATTTCAAGACACTACATGTAGAAAGTTGTGCATTATGAGACTGCGGGGAAGCGAAGGTTTTTTTTTAAGTTGAAAGGATGTATTATTGAGAAATCTATAAGGAGAAAATAACAATTGTCTACTAAATAAGGCACGCAGATATTGAAATGGTTGTTGCCAGAGATGAAGATGAAGGTCTTAAGCCTGTAATTGTACAGATGGATCTAATCAGAAGTGTAAATGCTAAAGGGGAGGCAATTCTAGATTGTAGAGGCAGCAATAAAAGAGTTTCTTCCAATTAAATGGAGTGGGAATTAGACCAGATAAAAAAAGAGGCCACTCTTATTCAAACTGAATAAATTAAAGCATCAACGTCACAGAAGAGACAAACCTAATAATGTTTAGGTTCATATATGTGTGCTTCCGATTGGAACACACATTTGTTTATACAACATTTATTTTCTCAGGAAAATTGAGTGGAAAGGGCTCAAAAGACATTCAAACAAACTTTTTTTAAACTGTTTTCCATGACTTAAAACTTTCGTGACTGCAGGAATTCATATTCTTGTGTTCTTTCGTTAAAGTCACGTAGATACAAAAATAATAAAGTGAATAGAAATAATAAAAATTTAAACCATCAGGAAAAGGGGGGTAAGCCTCTAAAGGCAAGCTGTTTATAAAGGTTTAAAATGGGCGTAGCCCAAGTGTCAGCAGCATGGGTGGGGCAGCTAATGTTAATGTAAGTGATGGTAGTGGTGGACAACGATGGCAATGGTGGTGGGTTTCCACCAATTAAAGGGCTGCCAGGTAAAGGTTTAACATACGCTCATGTTAAACGGGGCTTTCATCTTTGAACCGTTGCAGGGAGATCGGAAATCAAGGTCATCCCTGGAGAAGGAACAGGCATAGATTAACCCGATGGGTGAGTGCATGGGTTGTGGTGGTTGGCACCCCAGAAGCCAGTGGGATTGATGTCATAGATGCAGGTGATAATGGTTGAAAAGTATCTGGGTTATGGATATACACTTTCAGGTGAGAAGCATTAACATACCAACGGTGATGCCCTCATTGGATACAAACATATTGTGGCTGCAAGATCTGGATAACCTTGACAGGAGCATGTCAAGGATGTGCCAACCGGTACCTGCAGACAGTGCAGCCATCTTACAATGCAGGGCCAAACTGGTATTAACTTGAATCCATTCGTTCATGACCTGGGCCACAGCAGAGGTTGCCCTAGCAGCCTCCTGTGCCTCTTGCAAGAAAGTCTTTGTATGCCAAATTTATACTTGCCAAGCGGCCATGCAGCTAGGTGCTTTGGTCAGCTGATTCTCATTGGACTTGCTGGCTCTTGGCTGTATATAAGGAAGAATGGGGAAAATCCTGAAGTGGTGTGTGGAGCCAACTGATAAGTCGTAAGAATCCCCAGGATGTGCAAATGCCATAAGTTTGCTTGTCATTGACCACCTGGTATAATGTGGCCATAATCACCTGATTTAATAATTCCATCCATTTGTAAATTGTAAGGCAAAATGTGCAATTTCTTGGCACCTAAAATATGACATACACGTACATCCTTAAAGAATTGTGGAGAAAATGTTCTACCTTGGTCGGTCAACAAGTCCTCAGGAGGGCACTTGTCTAACACAAACCCATTTACAAAGGTCTCAGTGATCGATTGCGAGCACTACAGACTGCCATGCTCACCCTCACCTGTGTGAAGACGCAGCAGTCACACTCGAGTTATCGACATACAACTAAATATTGCAATGCATGCCATCTCAGGTACGCTGAAGTCGACGCCAACCCAGTGGCTCCCAGTGCTCACACACATCGCTCCGCTGCAAATCCGTCGTAAAACATTGGCCGTCCGGGAGTACCAAAACATCTTCGTCAAACCACACCTTCCGATACATCGGGACATAAACCCAGTGCCGTCTATTCGCCTAAAATCACTCCACCCCTTCTGGATCACAGCAGCCTCACTCCACTCCACAAATACAAATGAAGGTGAGAAATGGAAGCAAATGTGGACTATGGCCGACGTCAAAAATAAACATCTCATACAGGACCCTATCATCAAACCTCCTGGTTTCAACCTTCCACACCGCCAGTGGTCAACCATCAACCAAATAAGGACCGGGCATGGTCGACGCAGCCACCTGATGCACAGATGGCACATCAACGATTCAGCGGCCTACGAGTGTGGCTATGAATCCCAAATCATCGACCACATTGTAAACAGCTGCTGTCTTCACTCCTTTAAAGAAAGAACGGACGAGATCCACTCTGCGTCTGAACAGACGATTGAGCGGATAACAAATCTGTTGCTATTAATCCATATGAAAGAAGAAGAAGCATAAGAAGAAGGCCCTCACAATGGAATACATGCAAAAAGCAGGCATGATCAAGATGCAACCCTCTTTTTATTCATTGAATCCCTAATGGGCTTAAAGGATGCCTCCTCCTGTCCCCACTGGAAGCCACAAGTGCAAGCTCAATCAGTCAGTGGAACATTGCTGGAACCATTTGCAAACTGATCGGCAACAGTTGAACTGAAACAGCCCTTAAGGACTTCTACAAGCCATTTTAGGTCATGACTCAGAATGGAGGGAAAGCTACTAAAACCCGGACAAAAGCTCCAGGGTCCTGAAACATGTTTCCCCGGCAAATGCATAAACTGAATAGGCACAATCTGACAATATCACCTTATTCAGTCGGTTGAAGTCCACAGAAAAGCACTATGATCAATTATATTTTTCACAAGGCCGCCACATAGTGAGTCGATACCGGGCGTCACCACTCGCCTGGATTCAATCAGCTCATACTGTCGGAGACTGCACATGTTGGGTTGATCCAGACACAACCGGGGTGCCTGCAGCATATGCTCGCAATCTGTTGCTCTTGGTCACACCTATGGCAGATTACTGGAGCCCGTGGATGGGATGTAGAGTCACTGCAAGATGTCCCTGGTGTGCTGCCGACAGTCCTCTTGGGCAGCCACCATATCCCCCACTGGAGCTCTTGTCGCTACCTGGGCTTCTACCACACCGATTGCCAGAACGACTGGCATCTGGGATATCTTCACTGCTCCTGATGGCCCTCTAGTCGGCCACTCCACCACCTGGCCCACCACGTAAGTAAGTCCCCGTACCACTTTATATGCAGAAATATTTTTGCAACATAGAGAAACGTGTTTGTGTGTCATCTTCCCTTGCAGGCAGCACAATGTCATCCCACCTTGACCATGCTATGACACGTTCCGCTACAGATTAGTCCAGTGCCAGCTGAACGGAGGTACCTTGCACAAGCACCATCAATGAACAAAGAAATGGAGAACTGTTTCGGAAATTTCACACTACTGAGACTGGAATTGGTGCATGGCGTTGGGTGGTGTATAATACAGGGTGTTTAAAATGATTGATCCAATTTAAAAGCAGTATATTTCACGATGGCAACATGTTACAATTACACAAAAAGTTACAAACGGTTGAATGAGTTATCAAGTTTTACTAACCATTTTATAAATGCTCTATGTGTCCTCCACCTGCTGTACGGAAAACATCGAGACGATAGTTGAATTCGTCCCAAACGCCTCTCTTCTCACGTTTTCTTCTGAGGTGCGTGGTCGCCCTGTGCTCTTCCCCTTACATAAACAGCCTGTTTCCTCAAATTGTCGGTACCAACGACGAATGCTCTTTGACATTGGCGGATCAATGCCAAAACGGCGTTGAAACGCACGCTGCACCGCAATTACGGATTCAGTCTTGCTGAACTGCAGAACGCAAAACGCCCCTTGTGTCGCGGGGTCATCATTTTGCGAATGATTGAGGCTAGGGGCTGTTTGTGCGCTGGGAGAGGCATCTAGCGGTAATCAATTGAAACTCTATGCCCGGCCATTTCAAGTGGTAAGAGTTTCATTTATGGGCGGTTCGTGGTTGCAGAGATAAGATTTAGCGATTTCAAATCAGGACCATCTTTTTCAAACACCCTGTACAGTATATCTCAGCCATCTTGAAGGCAGCCAAAATATCAAGTGCTTCATCATCGAGAGCAGTTAGTAGTGCCCGCAAAGCCGCTTCTTAAACCACTCTAAGGCTCTGTATGCTACCTTAAACAGACATACGAGCTTCTCCTAGTCTCCCTCTACAGCCACATTTCTCCACAGGATCAAGTTGCCGAGGTCTGGGAAATTTCATTCCTCGCCCTGCTTGCATCTCCCACTGCTGCTGGTGTCGATGTGGAACAACCACATCTTATTACTGGAACAGACTACAATGCAAGCTGGGGTGGCAATCGGGGCAGCTCCTGGGCAACAGTGATTGGTGGCGGTGATGGCAGTGGACGCCTGGGATAACAGCAGGGCATCTGGAATCCCCGGTATTGAGGCAGCAGGACCGGTGGTATAAGCGACTGCTCTCAGGTGGCTGCGATCAATGGCAGTGACTGGGTTTGCCACCACAATCATCCATCCATTAGCTTTCGGCAGCGACTGTAACATTGGTGGCTCATTGTGCAATTGTGGCAACTTGCCTAGGGCCTGCAGGACAGTGACGGCATCGTGGGCATGGGCAGTGATGGATACCCATCAGCGGAACACAGTGGAGAGTGACCACCACTTTCATCCCATTCACCTGTTCCTCCCAGGCGACCCCTGCTGCAGTCCCCAGGTTCACCAGGGAGGAGGGGACCCTCTTCCAATAGCGGGGGTTCCATTGGCCATAACGAGACATCCCAAAGCTACCACCACATTAAAGGGAGTCCACACAAGGTGATCTTTAGGTAAGGACTTTATTCAAAATCGTTCACACTCTAACTCAAATGAACTCGTAAAAAGCTGTCTCTTCAAGAGCCCCTTGCTCATGTCTCACCCCATTTTTTATCCTCTTTGTCCCATTCATTCTTGAACCTCCTGGAAGGTTTCTTCCAAATTTGACCCTCTCCTTTTCTTCAATCCCTTCCTCTCTCCCATCTCCAACCGACCTTCCACACGTTTCCGATTGGAACCCATGAGTCAATCCCTTGCTTCCATATCGAACAACTGTGTTAGCACAGCCACTTTTAATTAATGTATTTGAGGCATCCTTACGTGATCCTTACACATGTTTGATTATTGGAGTATTTGTCGCTCAATATCTACTAATAGGTAACTATTCACATGCTAATTTAAATGTTTTTCAATTCATATCAGTCCCCATGGTTGTGAAATGCAGAGTCCAACTCATATTCACTCTATTTCCCCGACATCTCTCTTTGTGCTATGAAGAATGTCTATTGCCTGAAATGTCACCTATTATATATTCTTTTCTTTTAAGGCAGTGTCTGTGATAGGTTTGTTATACTATTGTAATACTTGAAACTCCAGGTGTATGTACACGAGCAGAACTCCATGTAGATATTGGGAGTCCAAAACCGGGGCTCACCACGGAGGTTCTATAATCTTCAAAAAATGTCATGCCGACACAGTGTACCATGGATTATGGGAGGAATTAACTGCACTTCCCCTGGAATCTGCCAAACGTTGTGGATTACAGGGATGGTGCTAAATTAATTAAATTGGTGGATTATGAGGTCACCATGTCTTATAAGGCCCAAATGGGACAAATCTGCCATACGGGTCGATGTTAAAGATTTTTTTTTGAATTTTTAGACTTGACATGTCTAGAAAAATGCAAACATTTTTATAATGAACAAATCATATTAGTATAGCTCATTGGTGCTGATGCAAAACAAAACAACTAAAATTCTTGAATAAAAAAATCTTATCTCTACTTTTCCTTGCTCTGCTCATGTAGCTCTCCTCCTGCAGCTCCAACAACTTTAACAGATCGCGGTCTGTGGTCTTTGAAGCATTTTCAATCCTCCGCAGTGTGCCGTGGCTTTCAGGAGCAAGCTTGAACCACCAATAATCTGCGAATTACAGGGTTTTGTGTATTATTCAATTTCTGTTATATCTATGAAAAGTAGCTGCAAATAATGTCTAGAACTATGAATAATGGGTAATCATCTTCCCAGATATGTACAATACATTATAAGTTCATAGATGGTTAATAAAGCCTATTCAATTATACATTTGTAGTTATTCCCAAACATGTTTATTTCTTGTATATTAAATTGTATACTATCACACAAGGGACAATTCAATAATATTTCAGTTAACACGTTCACAACTAAATATAAAATGAATAACACATGTAGCATTCTTCCTTTGAAAAATTGGCATGATGAAAAAAATTGCGTGAAATTTTAAATGTACAGTAAAAGGAGTTTAACAAGTTTATTTCAAAGAAATGTAATTACCAGTGTGGTATTTTGGTACATTTGGAAAAAGACAAATGGACGGCTCCTGAACACATTAGCAGTTTCTGTAATTGGTCCACCCTATGCATTACTCTCAATCAAAGACCTGTTTGTGGTAATGGGAATAGCTGGCAGTGATTTTTTACTATTAAAGGCCACACAATTCAGCATCCATTAATTAGACTGCTTTACAGATACACCAGAATTGTAAAAAATAAATCGAAGTAAGATAGTGGAACGTTAGTTCACAGAGACCACCACCATAAATTCTCACATAATACAAAAAGAATAATGTTCCATATGCGGAATGGGCTCTTGAAGATTTGTTTCATGTAACTATCATCAAATATATTTGATGTTTGGCTAACAATAAGGATATGTTTTGTATTATATTATAGAAATGCTATCATGGATTTTTTGTGCCAATTATACTTCACTATTTCCCATTCCACCAAATGTAAACAAGTTAATGTAAAAATAATTAGGTAAATTATCTCTGTTCTATTTCTATACATTCATTATCGGACAATAACTTATATAAGAAAATAACACAAAATAAGAGCACAAGCAATGTGGTGGTGACACTGGTGGCAACATCTCCACGGTGAGTGTGCTAGGTGTTGTTTATTCTGGTGGTAGCGTATGCCTGTGATCCAAGACTGTGGAGGAAATAGTCGGTGGATCTCACAAATATTGCTAAACTTCCTTCCCGAGGGGTTCAAGATGCCATACCCTTGCTTGCCAGAAGACAGTATTGCAAATATGTGGACTCAATTTTTTGTCTGTGTGGGATAGAGAAGGAATTCATCGTGGCAAGGTGAGATTGGGTGGACTTCAGCCGCCGCTTCACTGCTACTTGCGAACTGGTGGGATGGCGGAGGGGGAAGCGCTGCATGCCCTCCCAACGGTGTTAGATGACACCGCCTTGGGAGCATTCTACTCCATTCCAGCCGGGGATCGGGTGACGTTGGCGCAAGCTCTTCAACAGATGGTGGGTATTTTCGACCCGCCATCTAACATGTGCCACAAGTTTGCTGCGCGGAGACGAGAGGAAGCCGAGACGCTTATTGTCTTCCGCAGCATGCTTATCTCGCTGGCCCAGGCGGTGTACCAAAAAATGGACAAGGACGGCCTTGACGCATTGGTCTTGGATCGCATGCTGGGGCTGGCCCAGGAGCTCGACTTTGTGCTGCCTGCCTCCAACGACGACGACTTGACGTCGCTAAGAGTCGCGAGGTGCTTCCAGGCCCACCTCAACATCAAGTGCCGCTCGAAGGTGGTGGCGAGCGCGGGTCCTGCTGAAGATGCAGCAGCGTCCGAAGGGGTCGAGTCCTCCCAGGCCTTCGCATCGCTCAACAACAGCGGGTGGAGGAAGGCCGAGATGGGGCGGAGGGACGACCGTGATGGATGGACGGGGGCCTCCTCCAGCCCCAGATCATCCCCCGTCGTTTGTTTCAAGTGCGGCCTTCTGGGCCACATCTCCAAAGGGTGCCAGACCGACTGTGGGAGAACCTCCAGGACGCCGTCATCCTTCGGCCGACCCTCTTCCATTCCGCAGGGCCCCCAGGCGAGTCGTACTGCACTACACACCTGGCCCTCGCACTCACCTCATTCATCTGGTTCGTGCGTTGGCCTTGATTCGCGTGTGGGGCTGTCCGCTCGGGGTGTGGAGCAGGTAGTTCGGAAATTGGCGGTCGACGGATGGCCATGGTGATCTGGTCAGTGGTCGGCGTTGGGCCAATCCATCATGGCCGTGGCCGTGGCATCTTCGGCAGTCATTGGCACCGTGCAAGGGATAGAGGTACGGATGCCATTTGACACGGGAGCATCCGCTACCATCATATCTGAAATGATTTTTGACTGCTTGCCTGCTAAATCGGCTACCCTCCATCCGGTTGATGTCCCGTACTTTGTGGCAAGTGGCGGTTCTTTGGGCATTATGGGGCAAATGTCGGCTACCGTGGCCATTGGCGATATTGCAATAATTGGCCCGGTATTAGTTTTGAAATCGTTGGCCATGCCTGGCCTGCTTGGAACTAATTTTCTAGGGAAAATGCCCCTCAAGATCCTCATTGACCAGGGGTGTCTGGAATTGCCGTCCGAGCGTAGAATGGCCTTTTTGCTCTCCCCCACACATTTGTGTAAAGTAAATGCCACGATTCCAGCACTCGTGCGGGAGACAGTTAAAATTCCCCCTGGAGCGCAAATGCTGGTGCCCTTGCGCCTCAGGAGGCAACTCGATGGGGATGCCACCAAGGGAGGTGTTCTTCTAACACCATCCAACAAAGTGAGCCGTGGCCTTACGTTGGTAGGGGCCCAAACTATCATCAGAAATGACCAGCAGCCTTTCATTCAAATTTTAAACGCTGGTCTTGGGCCCACTGTCATACAGGCGGGCACGGTCCTAGCTCACGCATCGCCAGCAGATGGTGATGTGGTAATGACGGACCACATCAAGATGGTCGCAGCTACGGAGCAGGGTGAGTCTTGTGATGACGCGTGGGTGGATGCACTCTGTGCCGAAAGCCTTGACTTGTCGGAGGTGCAGAGATCCGCATTGCATGCGCTCGTTAAGGAATTTTCGGACATCTTCAGCAAATCCAAATACGACATTGGCCGCATGTCGTGGGTACACTATCATATCAACACAGCCAATGCGGCCCCCATGCATCAGAACCCGTACAGGCTGAGCACGACTGAGAAGGAGCATGTTCGCCATGCAGTCGGGGAGATGCTAGCCGCGGATATTATCACCCCTTCCAACAGTTTGTGAGGGACTCCAATTGTCCTTGTTAAAAAGCAGGATGGCACCTTGAGGTTTTGTGTGGATTTCCGAAAGTTAATCAAGGTATCTGTTGCCGACGTGTACCCACTTCCGTGGATGGATGATTCCCTGGATGCCCTGTCAGGGGCGCGGTTCTTTTCTACCCTTGACTTGCTTTCCGGTTATTGGCAGTTGCCCTTAGATGATAGTTCCAAGCATAAAATGGCATTTCGAACGCCCCATCTCTGATTCAACAGCATTAATTGATCAGACCAAACAGTTCTCGTTGAAACCCTCTGCTGCCTTCCAAAGATACACAAAGAAGATACACCCCTTCGTCCCATCGTCTCTACTATCAACTCCCCCACCTATAAACTGGCACGTTTTCTTGCTGATATACTGCGACCTTTCACTGGAAAAACCACCTCTGCGGTACTAAATTCTACTCACCTGGAATCGACAATCAAAGGCATTTCCCTGTCCCCAGATGACCAGCTTGTCAATTTTGATGTGGTGTCCTTGTTCACCAAAGTCCCGGTACCTGACACCATCGCTATCATTGAAGACCTGGTTCATCAAGGACTGCATACTGATGTACCCCCCCTGGTGAGACATTGCTTAACCAACACATACTTCACCTGGAATGGAACTTTCTACAAACAAACTGAGGGCACCCCAATGGGCTCCCCCCTATCTCCGGTTGAAGCCAACGTATTCATGGAAAAATTTGAAACTGACACCATCCAGACAGCCACTCTATGCCCGACCTTATGGAAGAGGTACGTGGATGACACTTTTGTCATCTGGCCACATGGCCAGCCTGCTCTAGACCAATTCCGCGACCACATCAATTCCATACACCCAGCCATCAGATTTACCATGGAGGTCGAAAAAGATGGCAAGCTACCCTTTTTGGATGTCTTAATTAAAAGGAGACATGATGGTTCAATGAGCCACTCTGTCTACAGGAAAGCTGCCTATACAGATGCTTACTTGAAACCGGATTCCCACCACCATGTATCCCAGAAGAACTCCCTCATCAAGACTCTATACCATAGAGCCCAATGCATTTCCGACCAGGAACACATTACCAGTGAACTCAAGCACGTACACCAGGCTCTCAGGGCTAATGGTTACTCCGGCTACACAATCCGCAAAGCCATCACTCCAGTCATGAAGAAGGATCCTCTTGTGGAGCCACTCAAAACCATCACCTTACCCTACATTGCAGGGGTCACTAAAAATATCTCCAAAATCCTGAATAAACACAAGATCCAGGTCCGATTCAACACAGTACATAACATCCGTGATCTAGTTCCATCTGTAAAAGATGCTGTTCCAGACATACATTACCCGGGCGTTTACAAACTAAAGTACCTCTGTGGTAGTAGCTGCATTGGAGAAACCAAACGACATATCTCGGACCGCATCCACGAACATAAAGCAGACTTGAAACACGGTAGAACGAACTCCTCTGCCATGGCAGATCACTGTTATAATTCAGTGGGCTCACATGACATTGACTTCTCCAAGACGGAGGTTCTTTGCAAACCAACCGGCTACCATGAGAGATTCGTTCATGAGGCCATTCGCATATACAAGCACAGAGACAATTTCAACCGAGAAGATGGATTCTGGCTTAGTAACCATTGGAAAGATGTTTTAAACCATTTCCGTTCTTAATTAATTGTATTTTACGATGAGCTTCAGACCGCAGCTCTTTCGCTGGCATTGACTCTTAATACCTCTCACACCACGGTTAATGGTATGTTTACAACATGGAATATAACAGCGCCTCGCAGTTGTCTCTCTCCCCCTCCTCCGTTCCGACCATGGATGAACTCGTCCGTCTGAACGGGGCTCGTAGCTATCCGTGGTGCTAAAATTTGAGGGTAAGAATCTACCCATTTTTTCGCCATATAGAATTGTGATATATAACGACTTATTGTTGGTAGCTTAGCTGATTGGAGAATATATAGAGTTTATTGATAACATTGAGGTAATTTATATTTTAGTTTTTTATTGGTTTACTATATAGTATTCATTATATAGTGTTGTGTATACCCAGTTGCTGTTAATAGCTCAGCTTATTGAAGAATATATTGAGTACATTTATTCTGTGGATGTGTATATTTTGACTTTAACATAGCCATTTCTGTGACCAGTCACAAGCTAATCACTCAGCTATTTCAATGCTAAATTCTATGCTAATTCCTTTGTCAAGGGGTGCCTCTGTTGATGTGTATGCTTTGACTTTAACATAGCCATTTCTGTGACCAGTCATAAGCTAATCACTCAGTTATTTCAATGCTAAATTCTCCTGTTTGATTTGTACTAGGTGCCTCTGTGGATGTGTAGGCTTTGACTTTAACATAGCCATTTCTGTGACCAGTCACAAGCTGATCACTCAGCCATTTCAATGCTAAATTCTATGCTAATTCCTTTGTCAAGGCGCTCTGTTTCTTCTCATACAGTTTAAAGGTCGCGGTCTGAGCTTGGTTGTGTTCGTTCCAGCGCTGTCCTCCAGACAGTCTCGTCCCTTCACGTGATGAAGGCCGCTTGTGTTGTGGCCGAAACGTCGTGAGAATTTTATTGTGTTATTTTATTTTATCAATTTATTATTTTATTCTCATTCCATGTGACTTTACCGAAAGAACCAAAGAAGATGAATCCCCAGGGCTTGTTTGAGTTTAATCGCCTTCCCATGGGACTCCAGCCCAGCTACATTCCAACGGCTTATGGAATTGGTTTTGTCAGGGCTCCAGTGGGACTCATGCCTCATCTATTTCGATGACGTCATTGTCTTTGCACATACATTTGAGGAGCAGCTAAAACGGTTGCGAGCCATCTTTCTCTAAATGTGGGCAGCCAATTTAAAATTCAAGCCGCAAAAATGCCTTTCTCTGATTAGGTCGGTCCGATATCTGGGCCACATTGTGAGTGAATCTGGAATAGCAACAGACCCCGACAAAACAGTGTGTGTGCGTACATGGCCGACCCCCAAGACAGTGGGTGAAGTGCGAAGTTTTGTCGGTATTGTCTCCTATTACCATCGATTTGTGCCCGGCTTTGCGACTATCACAAAACCCCTGCATATCCTTACTGCTAAAGGCCAGAAATTTCGTTGGCTGATGGAGGAGGAGGCGGCGTTTGTCGCGCTGCGTGAGGGTTTGGTCAAAGCACCTCCTCTCCGCTATCCTGACTTCTCCCGAACTTTTCTCCTTGACACGGATGCCAGCGACACTGGGATTGGCGCCATGCTGTTCCAGGTTGTTGATGGGGTTGAAAAGGTCGTGGTTTATGGGAGTCGGGTGTTATCCCTTGCGGAATAGCGGTATTGCGTAACGCGGCGAGCAACTCGGCCTTGCGGCAGGCGGCAAACTAACGCCTCGTCAGGCCCCGCCAGTCCACGACTCTATGGACGCCAGGGGACAAGGCATGGCTCCACTGCCCCCATGTCCCGATGTGTACCTCCTCGAAATTACACAAACCATGGCAGGGCCCGGTCGAAGTGGTGGAGGTGAGGAGTCCGCAGTGCATGCGGATTCAGTGTGGTCGCCCCCGCTGGTTTGTGTACCCGTCGTGGCTAAAACGTTTTTTTCCACCTGCTATTGGTCTTTCATCTCCACTTCCCAAGAGCCAGGTGTCTGGTCAGTTCGATGAGCTGGGGCGCGCGTCGGCTGATGTCCCTTCTCAGGACAGTTCTATTGTTCCGCCCACATGGTCCAAGCACCTAACGCCCCCGACGTCACCGGTAGTGCCGGCCTGGGGTGGACAGGGGTGTCCGGAGCCGCCATTGCCCGTTCCCCACTGCTTGGCGGTTCTTCACCTCGGGAGGTCCCGTGCTCATCGAGTCATCTTCCGGCTGTTCCCGGAACCTCCAGGGGGCCCGCACCCTCCTCGCTTGACGGCCCGGCATCAAGGACTCAGGCAAAGACCGCTCGATTTAAATGACCATCCTCCGGCATCAAAGTGCACCTACACCCGTGGTCCACGGCCACCGCTCGAGCCAGATGGGTCAATGACTGACCCGGGCTCATCTTGTGCTCGTGTGCGGTGTTACATATGCGGGGTGTAGTTGTGGGCTGTCCGGGGGGTGGGTTGGCCATTGTAAATAGTTGCAACTTTTATTTTTCTCTTCCCTTCCACTCTTCTTCTCCCTGGTCCTGTATATAGTGTAAATATTGTTTTATTCCTCGTTCGGGATAATGTATTGTTGTTATTATTGTTCTGTTGCGTTAAAAGTTGGAGGCCCACACATTGCGTGGGTTATATGTCGGTCAGCCAAGACGGCTGAATTTCATAAAGCGGGGGTGATGTAGAGACATGAATAGCGTCTCTACGGCGTATAAGCCGACCACAACCACAACTGGTAAATAAGTGTGCAAGCACCTCTCGATGGGGCCGACAGAGACGTGGCGGGGAAGCAGGCCCTACAGAGCAGGGTCCTGTCCCAAAGAGAGAGAGGGGGACGTGCTGACACGGAGTAGTGAAGGGGGCCCGAAAACGGGGGCCCGGAGGACATGTGACGCTGGCTCCGGTTCTGTCGTGAGACACCGAGGAAAGGGCGTGGCTGGAGGCGGAGCGAGGCCACGCTCGAGAGAATAAGAGGGATGGAGGCGGAGCGATCGTGGTTGTCTGGTGGGAAGAGCTGACCGTGCAGCGCTGCTTCGGGGGTCTAGGAGCGTTGGTCGTCGGGGACAGAGTTTACATAGAGACCCCATTTGGGGGTCTAGAATAACCCTGAGTATTGTTAGCCCGTAGCCCTGTTCAGTTGTTAGTAAATCGTGGTGCCTCCAGACGTGTGAGTGTGCCTCGTGAGATACACACACTACAGATACGTTTGGACACTGAAAATTAAAATATAGGCTACTTAAAAACAATTATCAAGTTACATATACAATAAAGATAAGTGAAATGTGTAATAGAGTCCTGGAAAGCATATTAAAACACTGTGTGCTTTAGTTTTCAAGCGTATCCCTTTTTAAGCTGCATGATATACGTGACACAGAATGTGAACATGAAATTATCATTGACTAGAGTGGAATCCCCCTCATTCGCAATGGATAAACTAATTAATGGATACATGGAGTTGTAATCCAAATACTATACTTGCAAAGAAAACCACTGACAATCATTTTGACTGCGAAAATAACTGACAAGAGGATCTATCTGCTGCATGGTACAGTGTACTACGACTTTATCATAATAATTGCAACTTGTAGGATTAATTTATCATGAGGTAATGCATGGTTAAGGATGTCTTAAACGACACTGACATTCTCAGTATCATTAAACATCATACATCAGTATTTGCTTCAGTGTCTTTATCTCTATTATCATCATTAAACATTTCCATCTTCATCACCCATTTGCTTTTCTATTATCACTATCTGTATTATATCCAACAGCTTTTGCAAAATCAGCAGCCATTCTTTGACGATGGGGCTCCTATTCTAAAATGTTAAGTTTTATAACATTCCATTTTCAATGTTAAGGCACACTGAAGAAATGGTATGCAGGTGCATTCTCAGTGATTTGTTTATTAGTTGTCCCATAACCGACTGGGGATAATGTAAATGATACAAAAAGATTCATCCAATGTTCCATATGTTTCCAAATTATTCAATAACGTTGCTATGCACTCCTGGTCCTCTCCATATCAGCATATCTAAAAACTACTTAAATTAATTGCATTTTAATTAATTCAAACACAAGTAATTATAGTGTAATTGTATCATATGAAAGGATAAGTAAAGTTACATTATGTTCCAAGTAGGACTGTCATTTTGCATCATACTGTTCTATCTTGTGCAGCCATTTATCAGGCCACTGCAAGAGGAAGACCTTCCCACACATTTTGATAATGGGGATTGCTTGATCATACTTCACCATGCTAGTCAGTGTGGGTTTGGAAAAGGGGTTGAACAGGACTAATTCAGATATTACCCACCGATGGTGCTAGTCTTGGCTGGTTCATCTTACTAAGCTTGCCGGGTTCAGAGTGCAATATTCTAAGCACTGCACCACTACTGCTCCTTCCATTTGAAATTGAACATTAATTTCTTTGGAACTTATTTTTGTGTTTAGTTAGTTGTGCCCCTGCACCTCCTCTGATCACAGTTGGCTATGTATGGTGCGAAAGAAGTTCAACACACATTAGCCTTATGCAGTAGTAATTTAGAAATTATGCATATCAATTACAGTATATATCTTATTTAACGACATACACACATAATATATGGGATAAAACACCTATAGAGTAAGTGCATATTACTGATTTGGGTTGCAGATGTTTATTATAATTTTAAATATGCTGTAATATAATTAATAATTGAAACACTGCAAAAAATAAAACTCCATCAATTATGACATTTTGACTCCACACCCCACACCTTTTTTGTTCACTTCATTCCTTAAACATGAATTATTTATCATAACAAAAGTAGGTCAAGCATTTTAAACATTTATTGCACGGTTTTTATGTGTTTTTGTCTGCAAGTACAGTTTCATCATGCCCTTTTCTCCCATTAATACATATTAAATCTTACAACTGCTATTTATCATGCCCTGAAGCTATGGTCTCGTTCTAAAACATTTAAAATTACAACTCTGGCAATCGTATGGAAAGAAACGCAGAAACGGATGTGTATACCATGTTATCTCTTGATTCTCAGGCTATGTGAGTTTTCCTTCAATAAGTACTGTATCTCAGTCTAAAGTTCAGAAGTGACTAATGCTTATATGTGCCAGTCGTGCTTCTTTTCAACAAAGCAATAATTATCAACAGAAAAATAACCAATTTTGCCAAATATATCCTGATATTTCCT
This sequence comes from Petromyzon marinus, assembly GCF_048934315.1. Lineage (NCBI taxonomy): Eukaryota > Metazoa > Chordata > Hyperoartia > Petromyzontiformes > Petromyzontidae > Petromyzon > Petromyzon marinus. The sequence continues at coordinate 18,636,083 of NC_133667.1, read as the reverse complement.
TTTCATCAAAGTAAATTGGTTCACAAAGAAAATCATAAAGTAGGAAAGGATAGTACATTCCATATAATTCACGTTCTATGTTTTTACAAATTCGATAGTTTTTTTGCAGAAATGTGTACCCTGATCATATTTTTCCCATTGGCAACTGACGCTTTTACATTTTATTTTGAGCTGAAATTCTGTAAAAAAAATTTGGATATCCCGAGCATCCAGAATCTGATTTGGTTTCTCTACTTTTTAAAAGCAGAATGTAACGGGCTGAAATATCAGTTAATACACGGCAAATTACCATAAATAATACATGTAGTAGACATATGCTGTGCAACAGGGTAAGGAAAGAGTTTTGCCATGTTAAACTGCAGTGCACAATTTCATCATCATCATCACGATCCATGGGCAGATAGCCCATAGGTGTCCACTGTAGATTTCGTCATTTTTTTCCACAGTCCTCTGTCTTGTGCCAATATGCTCAAGTAGTGCACATCTTTCTGACACCAATCTCTTATGTCGTCAAGCCATGTTCTCTTATGTCTTCCTCTCTTTTCGGTTTCTTTCGTTTTTTTGAACAACACACTTTTAATATTTTTTGTTGTTGTCCGTCCTACATCTGTGTCCAAATAGCCCCCTTCTCATCACTGCCTGCAAACGTTTTCTTACTTCTACATTGGTCACTCTTTGGGTTCAGTTTAGATGCGGTATCCTTTTATAGCAATAAATTTCGAATGCCAATATCTTATCTCTTTCAGTCTTTTTCAATGTCCAAGTCTCGCAAGCATACAAAGCTGTACTGAACATGCATGTTTTTAAGATGTTCAGTTTGGTCTTGAAGCTGATTTGCTTGCTTCTCCAGATGTGATTGAATCCTGCCATTACTCTCTTTGCCTTTGCGATCCTTGCTTGTATGTCTTTAGTGCAGTTCTCCTGTGTCAGTAGACTTCTCAATTATACAAATTCCTTTACATTCACAATCTTGCTGCTTTCTAGTATTACTTATTTCTCAATGTACACAGATTTCATCCGCAAGGTAGACTAAAACTCGAGTAACAATACATGTGTAATGAGCAACTTCCACGACACATTGTGCAGAGGGTACTTCTTCTTTATTTGTATACGGGCACAGCACAGGCCAACCTTATCTTCTCACTCTGAGTACAACACTTAGGTGTTAGCGTCTCTTCTGGCTACACACATGCGGCCGATCACCCGGCGCTGCCGCTGGCTGGCGGCGTGCCGAGAAGGGTGATGGAAGCCCGCAGGAAAAGTTTCCACGTGGCCGGACGACGGAGAGAGATGACGGCGAGCAGCGAAGCAGTCCGGACTCAAGACTCCACACACGAACCCCGAGTCCTCCTCCACCCCCGCTTATATCACCCCAGGCGCGGCTAGGCTCCGCCTCTGGCCACGCCCTATTGTGGAACCTTCGAACAGGTTCCCAGAGCATCTCGGCCAACCCCGCCCATTATCTTCGCCCCAGATACCTCTCCCTTTCAGATTGGATGTTGTTTTAGTGGTGCCTATGCCCGTGCTTCCCCTTTTCTAGCCAGCAGGTATCATCATGTCATTACACATGGACTCATAAAATTGCACACTTTTAAGCTAATGGGAGAACGTAAGCTAATGGGAGAACGTATAAAACAAGACAATATACATATTCAGCGCATTTAAATTTTGATTTAAAGCTTTCGTGACTGCAGTAATTCATATTCTTAGTTCTTTCGGTAAAGTCACGTTGAAGAGAAACAACAAAATAATAAAACATATATAAAACAATAAAAAAATTCTCACGACGTTTCGACCATAACACAAACGGTCGTCTTCAGGTGTGTTGGTTTGCATAAATTTATTTTTAAACGGTGCATTTAATTATTTATAAAAAAAACGTTAGCGCCATGCGCAGCGATTTGGCAGTTTATTTAGGACTAGTCCATCTATATTCTGAAAAGAGGAAGGGGGAGAAGATTTTTTTTTTCAATATATATTCAGCGCATGTTTTAATATTAAATTTAAGACACAACGACATGCATGACATGGTAAGAATAATAAACACATTTTAAATGTACTCTCTGATTCCAGGTTTTATTTGTGAGTTTCTAGAAGGATGGTACAACCCGGGTAAAACAGGAACGGGTGAGAAGGGGTGGCAAGGTGGTGAAGGTGTGGGAGGGGGCTTGCCAGTGGAGATATCTATGCTTCATTTAAAGCTTGTTGGGGGGTGGGGAAGTCCACATAGGATTTCGAAATGGCTTGGTACTCTTGTATTTGCCCTTTCATTCTAGCACTCAGATGTTCTATGGCGCATATTCTAGCCAGCATGTTCGCCAAGGCCTGCAGAGAGGGGGGATGTGTTTGGGTTCTGATTGTTTTCTTGGCTGTTACATTGAACATCCTAAAGAGGGTGTTGGCATCGTTCAAGATCTCTGGAACTTTCAGGCTGAGGAGAGAGGTGTCGAGTGAGGGGGATATATTAGCCTGTTGTGTATGGTTCACCTTGCTGATCTCGTCAAGGAGCATAAACCATCACACAACCTATGGTCACCCTCGCAGTGGCTTTTGACTAACCATCGAACAAAGGCGGTCACTGCATCCTGCCCTTTCACACGTGCTTATGCGGTCACCTGGAACGCTCTTCATTCTGATATTAGGAAGCCACTGGAGCTATGCGCTTTCAAATCCTAATTGAAAACTAATTTATTCAAAACTGCTTTTTGTGTTTAGTTTGTTGTGCTCCCGGACCTTCAATTGGCAATTAGCACAGTTGGCTACATGGACCTGATGGCAGGACCCCGGGATTCCGAATAAACGGAAGTCTAAATCGTAATTAATTAATTAATTTTGATTTAAAGCTTTCGTGACTGCAGTAATTCATATTCTTAGCTCTTTCGGTAAAGTCACGTTGAAGGGAAACAATAAGGATATAATTAATTTATATTTGGCGACTCCGTCCCACCGCGCACATAAACGCCGTGACCCCATTGTCGTGTCGTCCAAGCGCAGCAGTGAGGACGAATGCGCAGAAGGCAGAAGAGCTGAACAAGCGAATGCACTCCATGCTCAGGTATGGGCAGGATCATAAGTCTTATCCAAAGCTGCTCAAACTGCCTACACGACTTAAGTCCTTTATTTGTCATAACGGTATGCATAATACAGTGAAACTGCTCTCTTATCTTCATTATTATTTGTGACCGACCAATGTCTGCAGCCAGGATCAATCGATGACAATCCTATTACCTGCAGATATTTAACAGATGAGGTGCGTTGCACCGTTAATTCCTCCTGTTTGATAATACTTCTCTTGCATCTGTGCAGATAGTTTTTTTTGCGGTTAAGCCATAGTTCCCACATACCGCTCGTATCAATGCGGATAAGAGGAGCAGCGACCCACTGCTCTGTAGAGTAACATTGGTATAAACGCTTGTTACAATATGAACAGCGCATTGAAAACGCGTACTATTTTATGTACTGTTTACAAAGTGTGTTCACAAATCCACACTGAGAAACACGATGATTGACAGAGGGGTGTAAATTGTATTTTCGATAGTGTTTAGATAGAGGTACTGCAGGTAAGTAGTTTTCAGTTTTAAAGGCATAGTTTAACAAGACAACACTTGCCATCATTCTTCAAACCCATTGGTGAAAAAGAGCAAAGTTTTTGTTAACATTATAATATAATGTTTACATTATAATATAATGTTTATGCGAGAGCCGGGGGCTTATGGGACCCCGGGGTCCTGCCATTAGGTTCACATATGGTGGGAAAGAAGCTCAACATACATAGCAGGTAATTAAATTATAGAATCTATCCATTTTGGAACATTCTCAGAATGCATATCTATTTGGGTGTGTCTGCCAGTCATCTCAGTCAACCCATATTCGATTATGTCTGGGTTAGCAGGGTTCTATTGGCCTGGCTGTGGCTGAACAGTGACGTTCTAATGTGTGCATGCTGCGGTGTAAGGATCACATCCACAATGGGTCTATGGGACTTAGGACTGGGCAAGGTCCATCCCAGGCTGGTGGTCTTATATACCAAATTTGACTGATCTGTGGAAAATATAATCACACTAAAAGATGGCATAGCTACCATTATAATGTAAAGCTTTCGCATGAGTACACACATCTTGCATGAATGAACAAGGACATATCAGTAAATCCTAAATGTCCATGTTTAATTTTTAATGTTAATATATATTTTAAATCAATGACAGAGACCTGGCAATGGCAGTGTGTATTTATTTAATTTAACAAAAAAATAGAGCATCTCAAAATGCCCTCCCATACGTGCAAAAATAAAAGTGCAGCATTAAAAAAATCTAATTTAAAACTTTCAAAAATATATCACCGTAGCTAAAAGTGCCAGAGCTCAATGTGCTTGTGAAGACACATTGCACACTCCGGTGCAAATGTGTTAAACCTCATTACCATGGCATGCATTTGCTGTCACTCTCCCAGAATGCCCCAACACAAAATCATTGGCAAAATGTCTATGGTGACAACTGCATAATCTGGTGCAATTTAGTATGGTGGTGAAATTTGCATCACTGAGCAAATTATCTATCACGACAAATAGCAAATCCAATTGAAATCCATGCAGTTTCCTAGGAAAAATGGTCTGGTTAGTACCGAGCTTAATGTGCATTATATTGGGGTGTTTCCTTGTTTCAATTATAAGTTGTACTACCTGCACATGTCAATTGATAGCAAGAGGCAGTTTTTGCCTCTGCAAACTAAATGTGCAAGCTGTTGCTAATTTTATGGGTTGATTTTTATATATACTACAGACATCGGAAATGTTATTTTAGGGAGAATCCAGTTAAAAGGACAACAAAATGAGCTCATGGAAACTCAGCAGTTAATAAATAAAATTAATTATGTTATTTTAAAAATAGAACTTAATCATTTTTTGGCCAAAAAATATATATTTTTTAACAAATTAAAATAATGAAATTAGATTTGGAGCTGTTTTTGTTGCTGTTTACAATGAGAAAGTTGGGAAAAGGGAGAAAATTCAGTGTAGAGCGGGTTTGGAGGCATGCTCCTTGATCAGTCCTCATTAAGATAAAATTAAACATTAACGTAATTATCAGTACATAATATTCATCAACATAATGATATCCTCATCATTAACCTCATACTTATCTTTATTATTAACATTTTCATCATCGTTATCGTTTTAATATATTCATCACCATCATCCGTACATTTAGCCTACACAGGACTTCCAGGTAAAATATATGTCGATACTCTATATGGATCAATATGTTTCAAGTTACTATACTCATTGGTTCTTTCGTCAGGTATGTAGAAAAAAAATAACATTTAGATAAATTACGAATAAAATAAAATTCAAATAAATCATGACGTTTCGAACGCAACACAAGCGCTCATCATCAGGTAAAAATGGGGCAAAACACGTAGCGAGGGAACACACAGAGGGACATCACACGCAGAGCGCACGGAGAACGGCAAACTGCACGGAGGCAAATACAGCAAGAAGATGGGAGACGCGAACAAAACTGAGAAACATAGTGCGATGCAAACCAGTCGACACTAAACCTGGTTGACCACGTATTTCAAAAGACCGCTAAATTTTGTGTTCATCTTCTGGGCTGAACATACCAACGTAAACAGAGGACAAGGACTCGTGAACAGACACGAGATACAAGGTAGCAGAGATACATGCACAGAGAAGATACACAGGGAAATATGTTTTGGGCAGCACTATACCAGTGAGTATAGTAATTCCTGCAGTCACGAAAGCTTCAATTCTAGATGTTTCAAGTTAACAATTTACAATCTTACCATTGCCATATTTGTCATCATCTTTATAATCTTGACAAGGTTCTGGGATGGATAGTGAGCAAAGTGGTAGGGAGGTGGAGTCCTACCTTAGACTCATTTTTTTGGTACCCAAACACAGACTGCCTTGAAGGGATCAGTATTCAAACCATGCTCCTTTTCATTGATAAACTTAGTTTCAATCAGAATACAAACCAAATATTGCCTTCTGCAGCTCTCACCAGACTGAATAATTGTACTTTACAGACACAACGAACTTTGAGTTCTCCCAGCCTGTGATCTTATTGGAGTTGCCTCTGATTAAAAAGAGATGTTGATGCAACACTTACAAATTGCATGCCAAAATAATAGTACATTGTTATTCACTTGATTAATTGAACTCCACATCACACATTCTAAACCATCTGAAATAATGATTATTCCATACATTACTCCAGTGCATAACAATATGCAAAGCTAGATTTGAAGCTTTCGTGACTGCAAGGATCCATACTCTTTGGTTCTATTCGGTAAAGTCACGTAGGTACAGTATAACATTGTGGGTTTGGCAGTTAATCCTCTTGAATTAAACCAGGTTCTCAGGTATAGCAAGTCGATTATCTTAATGACCGCACACAAATCGTGTTTAAATATGTATGATAATAAATCGTTATTATACAATGTGATGGAGCATTACGACATCATACCATCAAAATATGAACTGCTCTACTCATTGTTTTTTTCGGTAAAGTCACGTATGTAGGAATACCATAAAATTATATTAAAACAAATCAATCACGACGTTTCGACCGCAACACAAGCGATCTTCATCAGGTGTAAAAACCAAATCACGGAGGCAAATACAACAAGAAGAAGGGAGACGAGAATTCAACAAACCCAAGAAAAAATATGTGATGCACAACCAGTCAGGTCAACAACACAGTTAGACACTTACCTGGCAGACTACGAATTTCAGAAGAGTGTTAAATTTCGTGTTCAACCTCTCGATTGAACTTACCAGCATAGACAGAGTGAACAAATACGAGGTACAAGTCAGAAATACATATACAGAGACACCAAGAGGCAAGGACGGACAGAGAAGAGAGGAAAAAGGAGTTGGATGAACAGAAGCCTTAAATAAGAAGTGAGGGTGGGGGGAGGGGCCAGAGAGAAAGGGCACAGCAGCAGAAACGGGGGGAAGAGCAGGCAGATAACACGAATGTACTGGTTTGTGGTGAGTATGTAACAGCAACCGTGTAGGGTATGGTGACGAGGGCAGCAGTGGTGGAGCCTGAAGGGCGGAAAGCAAATTGATCGGAGAAAGTCAAGGAGGCTGGTGGGTTGTGCAGAATGGATAGATGAATGTCCTTACAACAATCCTTTCAAGCGTCCTGGATAAAACAGAAGTGATGGATATTGGTCTGAAGTCAGAACGGTGGACAGGGGTGGAAATCTTAGGTAAAGGATTGATGGAGGCTCACTTCCACTCCTCAGGAACAGTCGAGGAGGAGAGAGACATTAAATAGCTGGGCAATGGGCTGGCAAAAAAATCGAGGAACCAACACAGAGAAACCATGCTGGGAGGTTGTCAGGGCCAGTAGCTGTGTGACAAGAGTCTGTCCAGAATGGTGAATATCTCCTGCTCAGATATGTGGTGGTTTTGGTTGAAGCCATGAACTTCATACTGGTGGTGATGCATGAGTGATCATGGGAAACAGTGGAATAATGGGTGTTAAGGGTGTACGCAGTGATGGATGCGGGTACTTCACTTGCGTAGTAATGGCGAGAGAGGTGCCGAACATTAGCCCACATCCACTTCGCATCCAGTCCAGGATCTGCTGTGACAAGTGCAGTGGTATTGCGCCTGGTAATGTTTCGGCCGATTCGGGTTGCAAATGTACCGGCTTCCTCAAGTCGGCCTGCTCGCATCATTTTTTTCTTGAGTTGCAGGTCAGCCTTTATTTCAGGTGTAATGAAAGGTGGATCACGTGAGGTAAGGGTAATGGAGCGTTCTGGGTAGAATTCATTGAGAGTAGTGAGTGCGGTCGTGTAAAAATCGTCAAAGCCTGCTTGAGTGTCTGATTCGGATGCTGGAAGGCGTAGAAATTCTGGTTTTGTTGGCTTGCATTTTCAGGGGGGGCAGAATATGCGATTATTGCCAAATGGTAATTTTTTATTACAGGCTTCACGACCTTGCGGAAACAAAGATGTGGTCGAGGGTGTTTGGGCCTCTGGTAGGCTGGGTGACAATGGGGTGCAAACCAGTGCACTCGGAAATGTCGATGGGTGAAACAGTGTTCAAATCACCAGCCAGAACAATACGTGCTGAAGGATGAAGTTTACAGATGCTTGCCATGGAGTTTTCGAGGAAGGCAAAGAGGTCAATCACTGGGTATATAGGTTTAGGAAGATGGTACAATACACCAGGAACGACTTCTTGGCCGCCGTGGGTGTTTAGGGTCCATGGTATTTCTATAGGCCCGATGGGGCCTCCCCACTGCATTCTGTTGACGTCCAGTGAGCTACGTGCAAATGTAGCCAACCCACCACCTCTTAGTCACAGCGGAAGATATCATACCCGGCAATATTAATTGATGAGTCAAGATGTTTTTATTTAAGGTGAGTCTCGGAGATTAATGCAATGTCAACACCATAGCTCAATAGGTCAGCAGCGAAGTGATCTATTGCGTGGGGCTTGGCGATAGATGAGGTGTTCAAGACATACAACTTTGGTGGGTTGTTAAGGTTTTGGCCTGGAGTTGAGAATGGCAGATGGTAGCGAATGGGGATGGTGAGTTAGGATGGCCTTCGATTCACTGCTTGATGAGCATTTTAACATGAAATGGGTGGAGATTGTGGATGATGACGTCGGTAGTATGGTGGCTTGCCTGTTTTGAAATTGGAGCTGTATAGGTATGGTTGGTTGTGTCTTGAATGAGCACTGAGTGGATGGCAGTAGGCTCAACTTGGGCTCGTCCTGATTTAATGTGGCCTGAACCACGGTGCAGGTACGGTTGACATCTTAGGATTTCATGAGCTAGGTGGCCTTGAGGTGGGACGCCGGGCAGAGAGCCAGTGAAACGGAACGACAGAAATGTTTTTACATTTTTGAGGATGATGGCAGGGCATAAAGGTGGATAGTGATATCAGGTGGGTTTGCACCAGCGGATGTTTCTGAAGTGATGTCGTGCATATAGTGGAGGATAGCCTCCGAGGCAGACCAAGCAATGGTGGCAGCGGCAGGCGGTGATGATAGCGTCAGCAGCAGGTAGCCCGGCCAACAGCAGGACAGCCACCAGTTAATAGCAGGTCAGTGGCCAAGGCTCCAGTGAAACGACGAGTCAAGCAGGAGCCCAGACACCAGAGTCTGAGAGCACTGAGGCAGACTCGCAGCAGGGTAGCAGCCAGACTCTGGCTGCACACCAACAGTGCTTCACACAACTGCAGCAAGCTAGCAGCACTTCAGCATCAGATCTGCAACACCCCAACTGTTGCGTGGTGCCATGTGGCTAGGTGAGCAGCAGTGCACCAACAATGCACAGTAATACACCTGCAGTGCTTCCGCAGGTCTCCTGTAGTACACCGGTAGTACACCAGTGGCACACCAACAGTACACCAAAGGTGCACAAGCAGTGCACCAGCAATTCACCAGTTGCACCTTAGCAGCACACCAGTAATACACCTGCAATGCTGCAGCAGGTCACCTCATCGGTGCACCTGAGGCACATCAGCAGTGCACCAGTAGTATGCCAGCAACACACCAGCAGTGCAGCAGTAGTTCAGCTGCAGTGCTCCAGCAGGTCTCCTGTAGCACCCCAGCAGTACACCAGGTGGCACACCAGCAGTACATCAGAGGTGAACAAGCAGTGCACCAGTAGTACGCAAGTATCACGACCAGCAGCGCACGAGCAGTGCACCAGCAATTCACCAGCAGCACTTTAGCAGTGCACCAGTGGTACACCAGAGGCACATCAGTAGAGCACCAGTAGAGCACCAGTAACGCGCCACATTACACGAGCAGTGCACCAGCAGCGAGCCAATGGCCCACAAGCAATGCACCAGCAGCGCACCGAATGTATGAAAAAAGGTAAGTTTTAGTGGAAATGTTGTGTGAATGTCTGGTTTAATGAATAAGTACGTGTGTACTGAGTATATGTGTAGTGTTTCAACTCGGAGGCAGTAATTCTTGGAGGCACGTATTTTATTATGCTCACAATCTCCCTTCACACACCCTACAGTCGCCTAGGCTACACACACCCTGGCCTATACACAACACTAGCCGTCTAACACCGATGGCGCTGACCGGTACAGCCAACGCACTGTATAACAGCGCAATATCAAGCGACGACAACTGCGGCGACTAAGAGAAGAATGGTGACGACGACGACGTTGGACTTGAGCAGCACGACAGGGATCCCACTAACAATCAACAGCTGCGAGGTCCCCTACAGGGGCCCTTCTTATACTGTCAGCGTGGCCTGGCTCCGCCCCCGGCCACGCCCCTAGATCCCCCTCTGGTGTATCACGTGGCCTGCTGACGTGAGGGCTGCCGTAAGCCGCAGATCCCCTTACCTGCCAGCAGCCAGCGCTATGCTGCTACATTACTATTCCATGCCACTACATATGTATACGTAATTATGCGTTTTAATATGGATGTGGAAATGTGTATGTTGCAATGTATAACAGTGTATTATTAATAGATAAGACAATAATATAAGTGTTGTGATACCAATGTGCGTGTTGGGATGAGTCAATGTATAAGTGTAAGAGTGGATGTGTTTTAACGTAAATTAAACGTGCTAGAAAGTGTGATTAGGTAAGTGGAGGTGTTGTGCTAAGATGCGTGTGATAGCCTGAGTATTATAATGCAAGTGTAAACAGCAGTGTTTATAATGTTATAATGCACTGTACTGTTCTGTATGTGTGAGCGTGTACATAGCTGCTTCGGAAGGAGAGTCCAGGCTGCGTGTTGGTGGCAATACGGAAAGGCCACAGCTGCTAGCAGATAGCTTTTCGCTAAAAAAAATATAGATATAAAATTACGGGTGTAAAAAAACTATTGTAATATAAAAGCACGAAGAGAATAAAAAAGAGGTAAAAAATAACAAAACCAAAAACGCTGATACACGAATTTGCAAATATTGGTTGCCTGCAAAACTTTGAACATTTTTCTGTTGTAGACTGTGGAAAAGTTCCCACCCTCATTGGTGGGTTAAAAAAACCTAACTTTTGAATGAATCTCAGAAGTAATGATGTGATATCTCCCTCTAGAGAATTTTCTTTAATGCATGGGTACTGCTCTACGAATATTCTGAAGGGGTCCTTTACCTCATAACGTGACACGAATAGTACAATTGGTGAAAAAAAATTCTATACATTTCCAAATTGCTATTATTATTCCAGTGAAATTCATATCTGTCAATAAAAACGTATTTTATGAAATATTAAAATGTTACATACATAGACGTCATGCATACATATTTCTTGAACATTCATATGAATGGTACACGCTAACTACAAAAAAAGTTAAATGTAGCCTCACATTTTTACTTGAAATGCAATTGCGCATGGAATATAGTCCACCTAGGCTTACACAAATGTGCATTGCGTGCTCTGATTTAAATTTTACTCCCATCAGTACTGTTGATCTCTTTGAAAGCGTATGAAGCTAGTTTAGCTACAGCATCAAGAATATCTACTGTTTTAAATAATTTGACTCGTGCACATTTTAACTGATATAATTTTAAATATACGCACGAATGATCTCACCAAACACAACTTCAAGCAGGGATAATAAGGGAAAAAATCAAAGTTCCACTCAGGAGTGCATTTATTTATGGGATTTGTTTTTGTGCTGTTTTATTTTTCTTCTTTTTATACTTTACTCAAAGTTTACATACTATAATTGCTTTATTATTCATATCACACGCACAGCAGTTTTCCAACAACTGGCAAAGCGGTCATTTAATACACAAAGATGATTACAAATATCGAGAGAACACATACAAACTTTTAATTAAAGTGCCATACTCCCACATTGATTCACTTGTTAAGTTTAACTCAAGTCCTTAGCAACAGCGGCTGATCTCCCTTCGAAATGAAATCAGAAAACACCAATTAAAGTAAATGCTTGGTAGTGTGAAAACAAACCCTATCTTTGTGTTTTTTTTTCTTTTTTACACCTTCCAGAAGTGTGGATGCCTTAACTATATCATAAAACCTTTAATGTTCGACTGAAATGTACCGATGATTAAAAATACACTATAAATAGACGTGCTTGAATGCATTCAAGTCTAAAATGTGTAAAGGCTTATTTTTATGTGCGGAAAAATGTCTCATTAAAATTTATGATTATATTATGACATCCTTGTTGAGCAAAGTAATGCTGAATCCCTATACCAATTACAGAATATTTGAAATGAAAACTTTGTGTACTTCAACTCATGAGCTACATTATATTATCATTCCGAACGCAGCATGATGCTTCATGCAAAAAGCCAATGAAGCTAGCATTACTGGATTAAAAGCAATTGTATTGTTGTTTAGTTTTTGGCAGATGGCTTTTGCAGCTTGTTTGCAAAAATATAGGTCATCAGATTTGCCGCTCCTACGAAACATGCAAAAAGCACCCCGCCGTTGTCTCCACAATAAAAGACCTATATGGTCAGTTATAAACCCGAACCGAACTGTAGGAGAGCAACATCAAGTCTCTGGCAGGAAATACAGGTAGTCCCCGACTTACGATGCGTTACGACGACCCCATCGTAAGTCGAAAATATCGTAAGTCGGGGACTACCTGTATTGGAGAGCGCAACTGCCGACATGAAAAACGGCCACATCAAAAACCCGGAGGAGGCGGCTACCGGTCTTTGAGCTGCGATCACACCCGTGGAGCCCTCTCAACAGACCGAGGAGCAGCATGGTGCAATGCCGAGAGATGGACCACTTGTGGAGGGGTCACCAGGACAGCCCACGATGCGGATGTGGAGAGATGGAGGTTGCTCCTCCTGAGATGGGATTCCCCAGAATCTTCCCAGACTGAGCGATGCGGACCGTGAGGCCATCGCGTGATTGGAACATTGAATTACCTCATTAGTTCCTGCTGTGTTTATACTTTTTGTGCTGTCGAATTGCATTTGATAATATGGCGGTTTGTACATCACCCTTATTTTCTACTTTTCTTCCAATAGGAATTTGATGTAGAGAATTGCATACATATAGAACGTTTCCCATACATATTGGCAATAGGTCATCGTGGCAAATGTTACTGCGACATCTTTTTCATGATCAGTGATGACTGTCGGTTAAATATATTGGTGGCGTATGGAGACGCAGAGATGGGAATGGAAAGTTAAGAAGGGGGGTGGAGAATCGACCCCTCAGGGACTCAGCAGGAGCGGTACCTGGACTGGTGGAGGTGGCATGTTGACGCACAAAGGCCGCACTTTTTTATTTTTATGGCTAGTCCCGGCCTATCCCCCGCCTTTCTTCCCCACCTTCCTCTTTTCCTACAAGCTTGGGACTCCCCCTCCGTATGTTGAACACACTCCACACCCACCCCCTTTCCCACAGTCATCCCCATCCCCTTCCCCTACATAAAAAACGATGTCCCCCCCCCCGGGTTGACTGCTTCACCATTCAATGAATCCATCGCGATGGGTTTGTATGCCTCGTGAATGTCTTGGCCCGGTTGTTTTAGTCATTTTGCGCATTGTCACGGACTTAAGTCCTTGTATTCAACAAAAACCTAATCAATAAATCCTTTTAAAAAGGGGGGAGAATTCAACCCCATTCCCTCCTTCCCATCCCCACCATTCCTTTAGGTTAGTTCCTCTTACCTTGACTTCCCCTCCCCATATAAAAATCCACATTTTCCGCTCGCGGTCCTTACATCATGTGGGACAATGAGCCCATTTTTCCCCTCTAAATCCAGCAGCATTACGTTTTAGTCGGTGGTCCGTGGAGTATATGTGTAGTGCCGTGAATTCACTCGGACGACAATCGTCTTCTTCCACCGTCACTTTGATTCCATCGTTCCGTACACACAGTGATTCTCCTCTTCGCGCTCCACCAACTCCGACACTCCGATTCACCTCAGTACCGTCCGCGCATCCTCTTCCACACACAGTGGTTCTTCCTCTATCTCCTCACACACAGTGTCTCCGCTATCTCTCCACACGCAGTGACTTCCTCTATCTCCGCACACACAGTGACTTGCCTGTCTATTCACACACAGTGACTATCTATCTCTGCACACACGGTGACTTGTCTGTCTATTCACACACAGTGACTCTATCTCCGCACACACAGTGACTCTATCTGTAACTCTCCCTGTACCTATCTCCTCCGTAACTACCTCTCCGCTAACGCTAACTCTCCCTATCGCTATTTACTGTCCTTTGGGTTCGGCTCTCAATCTATTCTTCCCTAACATTGCCAGCTGTCCTCTTCGTATCTCTCCACCTCTCGCCAACAACTGCCCAACAACAACTCCCCCCCCCCCGTCCAAATCACCTAGCGTTTTTATCCCTTTTCCAATTAGCCTTAATTAATTGCCACGTGGCTCGCTGGCATTTTCCCGCCAGCTCGCACCTGTCCAACGGTCCGACTTCGAGACGCCGCCACTTAACGCTAACAGCCTCTCGACCAATCACAGCCCTCGTGCCACGACTCCCTTAATTACTTTGGGTTGTTTACGCCACCCGTGACTCGACCACCTGTTCGACCTCATGTGACCCACTCTCCTTGTATGTCTGTATGTACTGTATGTGGCCAATTCCTATGCGTATCGTTAATCCACTACATATGTAAAGACTTAATAAAACACAAAACTTTTTATTTTATCAGGTAAGGCCCTCTGAACTATATCGCTCTTTTTCAGAAGCGATCTCGCCACAAATGAAGTGGCTTATCACGTGGACATTGATAGCCATATACTCAAAACGCATTTTTCTAAACGTGGAGGGAAAAACCGGAGGACCCGGAGAAAAATCCACGCGGCCACGGGGAGAACATGTAAACTCCAAATATATAAGCGCCAGGGTCGGGATCGAACCCATAACTTCTTGTCTACCAGACGAGGTAGTTAACATCTCGCCACCGCCGCATCCTCATATGTGCCCCCCATCCCGGTAAGGGCTCGTGTTGAGATAAAAAAAGAGGGGGAGATGGGGTAGGGAGAATGGACGGATAGTGAGGAGTGTACGTTAATTATAGAATAAGTATTTGGGTATGCAGCAGAACTCTGTTAATCTGCAGGGATGTGGTGGGGAGCCACCCATGGATCTTGTGACCTGGCTACTGCAAAAAAATATCGAATAATCCGTGGTGAGATTTCAGATTTTGTTGCGCACCTCATTAATCCGCTATAAAAAAAAACATGGACTATAATGTTTTTCCTTAAACCTAAATTGGGCAAAACAGTTATTTTGCTCTATTTCTCTGTCTTTCTGTGGCCCTTTGTCTCTTATCTCCCTTCTCCATTTCTGTTTGTCTTTCCGCAGCTCCAATTGTTACCTTGTACGTCCGTTTTGTCTCTCTGTAACTCTGTCTCTGCTTCTCCATTTGTATCTCTCCACCTCCATTTGACTCTCCGTTTGTCACTCCATCTAATTTTGTCTCTCTTTATCCTTGTTTGCGTCGTAATTTGTACCTCTGTAACACCTGTCTCTGTATCTTCTGTTTCGTCTCTCTGGTTGTCACTCTGCAGTTGTCTTTTTTTCTCTGCAGCTGACACCCTGCATCTCTGTTTTTTTCTCTCTTTGTATCTCCGTTTTTCTTTCTGAAGCTCTGTATGTATCTCTGTATCGCCGTTTGTCTGTTCCTCTGCATCTCTCTCGCAATGCATATGTGTAGCATTTCAAACACGTCTCTTTGCATTGTGAGGCTCCACGATGCGGATTATGTTTTTAAAGCGTGGCACAATCTTTTAATCGCCGCTCATGTCAAAGGTATTCACTGTTTCCGCAAGAGATCCTAATATCCGCAGCAGAAATTACGGATTTCAGAATCTCCATCTCCGTAGATTACAGGAGTTGCTGTGAACCGTCGGGTTCCCAAAAAATAGGATGCACAGTTTCCTGGACCGTGAATGATTTGAGTTCTACTGCAGTGGCTGAAATGTGCAGCAACAAAAGGAGCCCCACTTTTAATTGAAGTGCCACACTCCCACAATGAGTCACGTGTTAAGTTTTAACTCAAGTCCTCAGCAGCAGCAGCTCATCCCCTCACAAAATGAAATCAGAATCTACCAATTAAAATGTTGCTAATTAGTAAAAAAAACATTTGCTCTTCATCTTTCACAGTACAATGTAAATTTAATTGGTTAACTGTATCACTGCCATTCAAGTAAAGATTAAAGTAAATTTAATACATTCTGAACATTGAGGATTTGAACGGGTTCAAACCAGTTTTTCGCAAATCGTTAACCAGAACCAAACTTTCCGAGACTGTTTTGAACCGACTTAACCGTACGTGAAAACCATATTGTTTGGCTGCCTGCTTTATATGTGTACATGGATAATTGTGTGTATGTATTGATGTATATTGATGTATAAATCAGGCCTCAAATTTCCTTTGTGCTGTGCCAAGAGTTCTTATCACATTTGGGGAATGCACTTTCACCCATGATGCTGTGCATACCTGAAATAACCTGGTGTGCATTGTGAAGTTAAATTCAGTTTCATCTCGATCAATCTTTAATGAGAAACCAGACACTACTTGGAAAGTATGACTTGTTTCTTTGCGCATTTTTTTCTTGATGCAATATTTTTTACCTTATTTTAGAGGGGTTGTGTTTGTCACTGCTTTTATGTTATACTGCCTCTGCTTACCATGGCTTATTTGATATCTTATAGATCACTGAGCTGTGTGTGCTCAGGTGTAAATTACACAGTTTTGTTGCCAATTGTTGACGCAGGTCACCTCTGTAAAAGAGACACTATATTAATGTACACTTTAGTCAGCTATTGTCTATGCAATGTGAGGCCTATGCCACTTTTTTCCACTCTTCGTAACACCACAGTTTCACAGTGCACGCATTAACGTCATTAATAAAAAAGGAAACGCATTCAAATGTTAATGTCAATCAATGATGCTCCTTCAGCTGTAATGAATGTGATTACTGCTGTCTGCTCTATATGTGCATCATTGCTAGCCACCATTTTTTTGTATTGCTGGCTGCTGCCATCTGTCAATTCATTGAACTGAAAAAAGTGCTCGAATATTTATAGTTCTCATGGCCATAGACAGGGGTGATTATGAGGTATGAAGTTAAGATGCCTAGGTTTGTACTATTTGGCTACCATTGGAAGTAACAAGTACTGTTGAACACTTTTCGTGGATGCTGACATGTTATTCAAGAGTTATGAGTGTGGGATAGCCCAATATGCGGTAGACAAACCTTATACATTCCGCCCCCAGAATAGTACTTGGAGCGTGTAACTTCAAAGGTTCTGAGCTGCGCAGAATTTTCTCAGGGCCGCATGCAGCCACAGAGGCCACAATTAAGGCCCCCCCCCCCATAGAGGATACAACTATTACTATGCATATAAGATGATGCATGGCACTTGGTATTGCCCGCATAAGGTTGAAGAGCATTGAATCATCCAGCAAAATTATTTGCTCTTGTAAAAATAAACCATTTTTTATTTGACAGGTTTTTTTTTTTACAAATTACTCGGCGAGATATGAATAAGACTCAATATACATCACATTTCCATGAGTCTGGAAAGCAGAAAAACTGCTTTTTTAGATATTTTCAAATCCGAATTAGCAGTTACAAAAGTGGCTTCTGTTACTTTCTTACAGCTGTAGATATTTTTTTGCAACATCAGAAGACTAATGAAATGATGTACAGTATTTTGAGAGATGAGATAGGAAATGGGCTCAATAGCTTTTCATTATCAAATACAGGCATACCTCTTAAAGCACTGCCTCTTATAGCGCTTTCATTATTGTGCTCTTTCTGCTGGAGGAAATTCCTGCGCGGATCAGCCCATATATGGAAGAAAGTAGGCGTGGCGTTGCCCGTAAGGACATATGCCAATATATGGTCTTGAAGAACCTGAATCGTTGTGTCTATTGTATCGATTCTGTTCGTAGTCGATAGAGTATCCATTCCTCAAGGGTTAATCACGCCATCGATTAATTGGCGATCGAGGGATCGAGTAATCCCATTGGGTAGTACTGTATAAATCTTGACTTAAATCTTTCGTGACAGCAAGAATTCATATTCTTTGAATCTTTCAGTAAAGTAACATAGGTAGGTTCAACCCAAAGAATAGGACTGTGTTGCTTTCTGTGGAACGTATACTTACGGCAGACAGCGGTTAATGTTATGCAGCTCCAACCAAATGCACTGGTAAGTCCATAATTGATTGTATTTTTTAAAATATAATTAAAAGGAAAAATAATAATCCTAAAATGCTTTAATTCACTTAACATGTGCACTGTACCATTATTAAGGGTATTACCGATACCCCATTGAAGCCTCCAGTAGTCGCTCATACGTAAAAACAAATTTCGCTGTTGCTACGCATCTCCATTGAAACCATGTAATAATGACCTGCTATAGCGCTGTTTCGTATAGCGCTTCGTTTACCAAGATTGCATCCCGAGCGATGTAGGAGATATGCCTGTACCTTCAAATGCAGAATATTATATCAGTTGTATTTCTGCCTTTTACAAGCATTAATTGTAAATGTGATGTCCATTTGAATGCAATGTTTGTCTTATATATCTAAATGTGCATTCGCAGCCACTCCGGAGTCTTTGAAACAATAGTCTAAGCCGTCTATCGACCATTTACCACCATGGCAAGAACTTTGAAAACACAGGAAATAGACTTTGATGGTTTGGTGTGATAAGTAGTCAGAGCTTTTAAAGCTGTCTTGTGAGGCTGTTGGATATTTACCTCTCCAGAAATTAATATAAATATGTTCTGGTTATTGTATCATATGGTGAAAGTACACAACAAATACACTACTTACCGTTGATGATGATGATCCAAAGCGGGTTTGTGTGCGTGTTTGTCCGCTAGTGAGGATTCGTAGTGCAATGGTTAGCACGCTGCGCTATGAACCCGGCGACCCAAGTTCAATTCCTGCTCACGCTCAATATGAGGCATGATTATCTGAACTGGTCCTGGGCCTCCCCTAGGTCGACTTAGCCTCAAATTTGCTGGCCACCCACCCCCTCATGTGCTGTGCCGGCCTTCGTAGGTGCTCGCTAACAGCACTTTCCCCAACGGTCTGTTAACTCTATCTTTGTTTGCGAGATGCTTAACATGGCAAAGGCTAAGGTGCGACTGACTGCCAACGATAGACCCACCCGCGAAAGCCAAGGGTTTGCTATAATCAATCAATATAATCGTTCCTTATCATATGAACCTTATGGCGGGACCCCGGGGTCCCATAAGCCCCCAGCTCTCGCATAAACATATTATAATATAAACAAAAACATGGGTTTGAAGGATGGTGGCAAGTGTTGTCTTGTTAAAATATGCATTTAATACTAAAAACTACTTACCTGCAGTACCTCTATCTAAATACACTATCGAAAAAATAATTTTCAACCCCCTGTGAATCATCGTGTTTCTTAGTGTGGATTTGTGAACACACTTTGTAAATAGTACATAAAATAGTACGCATTTTCAATGCGCTGTTCATATTGTAACAAGCGTTCACAACAATGTTACTCTACAGAGTAGTGGGTCGCCGCTCCTCTTATCTGCATTGATACGAGCAGTATTTGCAGACTATGGCTTAACCGCAAAAAAAACCTATCTGCACAGATGCATATGGACAAGAGAAGTATTACCAAACAGGAGCAACGCATCTCATTTGTTAAATATCTGCAGATAATAGGATTGTTATTGATTGATTCTGGCTGCAGACATTGGTAGGTCACAAATAATAATGAAGATAAGATAGCAACACAAGCAATCGTCATCAGGTGGGACAACCACAGCAAGAAAAAACTGCTGAAGTAGGCGAGAGATCTGCCATGGCACGAGGTTATATAGTAGGCCTCGGCAGTAGGGGGGGAGAGAGGGGGGGGGGAGGAGGCGGGGCAGAAAGTGAACCCCGCTGTAGCACCAGGGTCACTGGAGTAAAGTTGGCCACCGCGGCAGCACTGGAGAGGTCGGCTGCAGGGGGGGAGAGAGAAGGGGACAAAGTGATGGTATTGGTTTGGATCCTCAGATGGTTGTCTCCCCATAGCTGGGGAGACAGCTTTGCGGATTGTACGGTCAGAATATCCATTCATCCTGAGGGCTTGGTGTACATGCTCCAGCTCACTGGCTAGGTGATGCTGGTCGGAGATGCAACGGGCCCTATGGTGTAGTGTTTTGATGAGGGAATTCTTCTGGGCTGGATGGTGGTGGGAGTCAAGCTTTAGATAGGCATCCATGTGGGTGGCTTTCCTGTAGACAGAGTGTCCTAATGAGCCATCAGGTCTCTTTTCGATCAAAGCATCCAGGAATGGTAGCTTGCCATCTTTTCCACTTCCATGGTGAATTTGATAGATGGGTGTATGGAATTGATGTGGTTGAGAAATTGTTTCAGTGCTGGCAGGCCATGTGGCCAGATGAAGAACGTGTCATCTATGTATCTCTTCCACAAGGAAGGACGTAGTGTGGATGTCTGGATGGCATCTGTCTCAAATTTCTCCATGAAAACATTCGCTACCATTGGCGATAAGGGATAACCCATTAGGGTACTCTAATTTTGTTTGTAGAATGTACCATTCCAGGTGAAGTAAGTGTTGGTAAGGCAGTGTCTTACCAAAGTTAGTACATCTGGATTCAGTCCCTATTGGACCAAGTCTTCAATGATTGCAATGGTATCAGATACGGGTACCTTGGTGAATAAGGAGAACACATCGAAACTGACAATTAATCATCTGGAGACAGTGAGATGTCCTTGATTAGAGAAACCAAGTGAGCTGAGTTAAGTACAGCTGAGGTGGTCTTGCCCGTGAAAGGAAGCAGGGTCTCAGACAGAAATTGAGCCAGTTTGTAGGTGGGTGAGTTAATGGTGGAGACGATAGGACGGAGCGGGTACCTTCTTTGTGGATCTTTGTAATGCCATCATTAAGTAGGTCCTGAATTTTGTTGTTGTAAGTGGGTTTATCCCTGCCATACATAGCACGGGTTACCAAAAAGATTCCCAAAATCTTAAACAAACACAAGACCCAGGTTCGTTTCAACACAGTACACAAAATCTGTGATTTGATCCCATCTGTAAAGGATGTGATTCCTGATATGCCATACCCGGATGTCTACAAACTGAGTTGTGGCTGCGGCAGCAGTTACATTGGGGAAAGGAAACGACATGTCTCGGACCGCATTTGCGAACACAAAGCATATCTGAAACACGGTAGGACCAATACCTCTGCCATTGCTGATAATTGTTTTAACACTGTGGGCTCACACGAAATTGACTTTTCAAAGACGAAGGTACTCTGCAAACCCACCGGCTATTATCGGAGATTTGTTCATGAAGCTATCCAGATATATAAACACAGACACAACTTCAAGCGAAAAGATGGGTACAAACTGAGCAATCATTGGAAGGACGTTATTAACCAGGTAAAGTATTAACTGACTGTGATGTTTCCATCCTACCTGCCTATGTCAGCTGGTATTTCCGACTCTCTGTGTGTCTTTCTTTCTCTCTGTGCATCTCTCTCCGATCTCTACTCCAGTGACTCGGGTGCTGCGACGGGGTCCACTCTCTGCCCCACCTCCTCCCCCCACTTCTCTCTCCCCCCCTGCAGCCGATCTTTCCAGTGCTGCCGCAGTGGTCTACTTTACTCCAGTGACCCGGGGCTGCTGCGGGGTCCACTTTCTGCCCCGCCTCCCCCCCCCACCCCTTCTCTCTCCCCCCTACTGCCGAGGCCTACTATATAACCTTGTGCCACGGCAGATCTCTCGCCTACGTCAGCAGTTTGTTCTTGCTGTGGTTGTCCCACCTGAAGACGATTGCTTGTGTTGTGATCGAAACGTCGTGATCTATTATGTTTCTACCTACGTGACTTTACCGAAAGAACCAAAGAGTGTGGATTCCTCCAGTCACGAAAGCTTCAAATCAAGATTGATAAGATAGCAGTTTCAATGTATCATGCATATCACTATGACAAATAAAGGACTTAAGTCGTGTAGGTATTTTGAGCAGCTTTGGATAAAACTCATGATCCTGCCCATACATGAGCATGGAGTGCATTCGCTTATTCAGCTCTTCTGCGCATCTGTCCTCGCTGCTGCGCTTGAACGACATGACAACAGAATGATCTGCGCCAGGTAGGTCATGGCGTTTATGTGCGCGATGGTATGGAGTCGGCAAACATTTAATTAATTCATTACAATTTTGATTTCGATTTATTTGGGACCCCGGGATCCCGCCATAAGGTTCATATGCATAATTGCCCCTGATCACACGCATACTCATTGATTTTTACAATCAACAATTGCGTCATAATTCAGTAAATATATGCGCATAATTCCATCGAATTAATTTAAATAATCAAAAATGTTTTCCATAATTAGTTAATTCGATTCGTATACGTACCATTTTGAGGACATCGTCCCGAATGTTAAATTAATCATTATACCACTTTTACACCTTCACGTTCACTATGATACGATATTTATTATTCATTCACAATTTTTTGTTATATTTTTTACAAATATTCCTTGATTTATGAACGTTCAGTTTACAAACTTTCAAGTGAACGCAATTGACTAATTATGGAGACTTTTTGATTAACGAAATTGAATTTCTGCATTTACGAAATTCCACATGGCGTGCGCCATGAGGTCAAACAAGAAGCACCCAGTAGGCTGCGTTTTCCATCCGCGACAGCGTTACAGTGCCCCTTTAGTGCAACGGTAATGCCTCCACATCACCTTTCCGGTCATTCCAACATGCAGATCATTGGCGAGTTCCTTGAAAAGGTTTATTTATTTATGTTCAAATAAAAAATGTTATTCATTTTAGTATTGTAAAGAGTGATATGGGTGAATATTTTTAGATTATGAGTAGAGTTGAAATTACTTTCCGAAACATATCCCATTTTTTTACGTATTAAATTAATGGGAATAGCCATTACAACTAATGACATTTAGTTTTACGCGCATGTTTTGAAGAACGCATCCCTTTTGTAAATTGATGGATACCTGTGTAGAGGAGTAGAGTGAGCAACCATGAGAGGGCGTACACAGGGAGGTGCGAGCGAGTTGCCAGCGGAGGATGACGTCAGGTCGGGGGTGCTGTAAGGGGGTACCTTCGGGAACAGGGGCGGGTCCGAGCTAGGGGGAGGAGCCGCTAAGGCGTACTTAAGGAGGACCCGTGACGACGGCGTGGTCGCCGTTGGGAGAGGAACGAGAGCCTGCGTGGACGACATCCCAGCCGCCGCCGAAGAAGAAGGGCTTGAGATGTAGAGGTCTCACCTCGTCGCCGGGTCGTGATGGATGATCCCCCGCCCGGGCAGATGAGGGGGTAGACAAATGGGAGCTGTACCGAGGCTTAGATAGCTGAAGGGATGTCCGCGTAAAGGACAGAGTTCTGACGTGCGCCATAACGGATGTAAGCGTCGAGTGCAGTGTAAACAACCAGTGAGTCTACAGTGGACAGAGTGTGTAAGAGTTCGAATAAACGGCAAGCAGCCTGAAGTAAGAATCCTCGTCTCCGTCTGGTTCTACAAGTCTCCTGGGTGTCAAGAAGTACTACACTACACCTGTATAGATATATTTATTCACACACACTATAAATACAATTTATTCACTCATCCTTCAATGTGTTTCACTTTTCTCCTTTTTAACTTTTGTCTTTACCCCAATGTTTATCCAAATTGTGCTCTTGGCATCATATAATGAGAAAGAAGAATCCATTTGAGATCTCGTCCAGTGACCTCTTATCCACACGAGGCGACAACACTTTGACACCAACCCTGTTTCAGAGTATTTTTTGTTGTTGTGGTCAAACAAATGTTTCATTCTCGTCGCTGTAATTTAGATAATTAACTGTAAAACCATATTTAATTTGTTGTTTTTGTGCAGTCGTTAATGAATGGACTGAGACCATTAACTTATTACACTTGGGAAGCTGGGTAGTCATAGGCAGCTTTCCAGATTCAAAATCAGGATCTTCGACAACCTCGTCACCTCTCCAATTTATTTAACTTAAAAGTAAAACATAGTTTAAAATGCATGTCTTTAAATAAATACTGGTAAATCCAATTCCAATAAACAATCGTTGGAAATGTGAACAGGCAGAATACATATTTTTTGTAATAGCACATGCATGTTTTTACGATATAAAAATGGATATTTAAGCATGGACATGCAAATATGTTAACATTGTAACTGACTTATATTGCCATGTTTAAAGAGATATACAATATGAGAATAGGTTTTCCCCTTTTTCCTGGCAACAAAACAGGTGTTAAGATATTCTTAGTTTTTTCGGTAAAGTCACGTTGAAGAGAAACAAAATAACAAAATATATATAAAACAACTTTATGTATTTTTGGTAAGCCGTATAATCTTGGTGGCCTGGCAGCAGAAGGTTTCAACGAAAACTGTTTAGATTGATCAATTAATGCGGTTGAATCAGAAATTATTTTGTTGGTTTGTGTTTTCGTTGAAACCTTCTGCTGCCAGGCCACCAAGATTATACGGCTTACCAAAAATACATAAAGTTGATACACCTCTTCGTCCCATAGTCTCTACTATCAGCTCCCCCACCTACAAACTAGCTCGTTTTTTGTCTGAAATCCTGCGTCCTTTCACTGGAAAGACCACCTCTGCGGTACAAAATTCTACTCACCTGGTATCAACAATCAAGGGTATTTCCCTGTCCCCAGACGACCTGCTTGTCAGTTTTGATGTAGTTTCCTTATTCACCAAGGTTCCTGTACCTGACACCATTGCAATCATTGAAGACTTGGTTCATCAAGGACTAAACACTGAGGTACCCCCCCTGGTGAGACACTGTTTAACCAATACATACTTCACTTGGAATGGAACTTTCTACAAACAAACTGAGGGCACCCCAATGGGCTCCCCCCTTTCTCCAGTTATAGCTAACATTTTCATGGAGAAATTTGAGACTGACGCCATCCAGACTGCCACTCTGCGCCCAACCTTATGGAAGAGGTACGTGGATGACACTTTTGTCATCTGGCCACATGGCCGGCCTGCTCTAGACCAATTCTTCAACCACATCAATTCCATACACCCAGCCATCAGATTTACCATGGAAGTCGAAATAGATGGCAAGATACCTTTTTTGGATGTCCTAATTAAAAAGAGACCTGATGGTTCAATGAGCCACTCTGTCTACAGGAAAGCTACCCATACGGATGCTTATCTGAAACCGGATTCCCACCACCATCCATCACAGAAGAATTCTCTCATCAAGACTCTGTATCATAGAGCCCAATGCATATCCGACCAGGAACACATAAGCAGTGAACTCAAGCACGTACACCAAGCTCTTAGGGCTAATGGTTACTCCGACTATACAATCCGCAAAGCTATCACTCAAACCATGAAGAAGAACCCTCTTGAGGAGCCTTTCAAAACCATCACTTTACCCTACATTGCTGGGATCACAAAAAAGATCTCCAAAATCTTGAATAAACACAAGATCCAGGTCTGTTTCAACACATTACATAAAATCCGTGATCTGGTTCCGTCTGTAAAAGATGTGATTCCGGACATACAATACCCTGGTGTCTACAAACTAAGTTGCCTCTGTGGTAGTAGTTACATTGGAGAAACCAAACGCCATGTCTCGGACCACATTCGTGAACATAAAGCAGACCTTAAACACGGTAGGACCAACACCTCGGCCGTAGCAGATCATTGTTCTAATTCAGTAGGCTCACATGCCATTGACTTTTCCAAGACGGAGGTTCTTTGTAAGCCATCTGGCTTCCATGAGAGATTCGTTCATGAGGCTATCCACATATACAAGCACAGAGACAATTTCAACCGAGAAGATGGATTCTATCTTAGCAATCATTGGAAAGATTTGATAAACCATAAGCGTGATTGTTCACGCTTACAGTGGCTTTCAGACAGCATACATTATAAAAAATTTCGTCTCCCCCCTCCTCTTTTAAAAAAAAAATAGATGGACTAGTCCTGGGCAAACTGCCAAATCGCTGCGCGTGACGCCAACGTGTTTTATAAATAAATAAATGTGCCGTTTAAAAATAAATTTATGCAAACCAACACACCTGATGATGACCGTTTGAGTTATGGTCGAAACGTCGTGAGAATTTTTTATTGTTTTATATATATTTTGTTATTTTGTTGTTTTTCTTCAACGTGACTTTACCGAAAAAACTAAGAATATGAATTACTGCAGTCACGAAAGCTTTAAATCAAAATTTAGGTGTTAAGATGTTAAAACACCAAACTGAAACCTTTTACAAGGAACCATGTCTGCATTAACCACGATACTTGTGGTCAGAATGCAAACAAAAAAGTACTCTGATAATATATGCATTGTCTGTGAAACTGATTGGTCTACACCAGAGACAGCTTTCTTTTGAGGTCTGGTCTCAAAACGGTGTTAGACCAGAGGACGCCAAAAGGCGTACAGCACAAAGACAAGCATTATCAGAGTAATGAGGGCTCGGGGTGATATAAACGTTATGTATTTTTTACACTGAAAATATTTGAATTTCATTCTCACCGCTGTATTGGAATGTCGCAGACAAATGCATGCGTTTTTGCTCGTTATGTAGCACCCCTGGAGACAATGATAACGTGTGTGGTAACATCTTAGGAAAGAAGCTCAATTACCCTAAGACAAAGATTGAATTAACTTCCCGTTAAGTAGGGAATGGACTTGAATAAGTATTGTAGCGTATATAATTGTAATGGGTAGCGTTATCATTAAATTGGAAGATGTTTAACGAGAGTAGTTGGGGACATTTAGGAATAAAGATATCAAGTTAACAGCAATGCCAATAACAATGTAAGCAACACAAAGATATTATTTCTGAGATATTATATACGTTAACGTGGAGCAGAGGGACTATCAGGATTGTAAATGTCGCGGATTTACTCTCCAAAACACCGGTCGGCTGAAGTAGTAACTAATTGGTGCGGTTTTTTTACGTGACAAACCTTACTGGCTAGGTCGGGTGGTGGAGGATTACAACACATTTATACTTACGCGATCTAACCCAAAAACCTTTATTATGAATAATATTGGTCGCGAAAGCCTACGTGTTAAACTGACTAACAGGATGTGAACAAGTCCCGTATTTTAATATGACAACTCGATGTTGTTATGCAGGGAATTCTAGAGAAATAATGGGGTTGAGGAGACTCATTGTTCGCATTGTTGGAGTGGGTGGATGATTTGGAGGACTGGTGTCACATCAAATCACTTTTTTCCCATTTGTGTAAAATGTATAGATGGTGTTTTTTAACTGTTGTTCTTGCTAATATTTGTATTTGTACAGAAACATGTCTTGTATTATTTAGATTTTTATGTCTATATTGCATATGATGCGCTAAGGTATTTCAGTACCATATTTTCTATGTTTTAATGCCCGGTCTCCCTTGCAGAAATCCTTTTCCCCAAATAGCTTCAACCTGCTCTAAAGACCATTTATCAATGGATAACCTGCTGAATATGGCTGTGTTTTGTAGAAAAGCGCAGAGAATACGCATTAGGATTATTCAGCTAAGACCTTTGTGATGCCTGCCCAAAACATGTGTTATTTGTCAACATTATGTACAAACACCTTGTGATCACTCGCAAAGTTTGTGGACATATTCAGCGGACACCTCTGAAATTAGGCAGCATGGACTCGAAACTGATTTGCAAACAGAACATCCTTGCATATGGTTTACAAAAATATTGTTTGGATTTGCTATTCACGAATTACACTTACATGATATTTCATGCAATTTCCTCTTCATGTATCACTTTGATAATATTGCACTTCGTGTGTTGGTGAAAAAACTGAACACATCTGCTTGTTTTATTTTTGTGAGCCTATGTTGCAAAAATGGTGATGCATGATTGTGTTACAGATGAGTAATTTTAAATAAATAAAATGCTTGCATCTAAAAAAAATCTGGTGATGCTATGCTATATAATTATCAGTAACCCTTCTTCCCTTGCAATAATCTAAAGGTACTAGAATAATTTACTTTAAATTAGCGAGTTGTCATGAGAATGATAAATGGAAGATGTTTTATTATACTTTTTGCGTATTTCCTTTAAGCAAAAGTCAATGTTGCCTTTGCTTCATTAAAATGAAAGAAAAAATTATAGTTAATCTGCAGACAGCAGATTATCAGTGGAGAAGAAAAACATGCAATAAAGAATGCACAAATCAATGTTCGATTATGTTTTTGCTATGTATTTTACATTATAATGCAATGTATACAAGTCTCACTTTATGATAATAAATAATATATTAAGTTTCATGTTTAACTTGTACATTTTCGATTACCACCTTCTATAGTGCTACAATGAATTAAAACAAGTAGTTTGCATACCATCTCGGTCTTTAATTTCTGAATATCAATGGCAAAATATATATTTTTAATGGTTTTTGAAAACCCATACAAAGACAGAGCACATGGTTAAGGGGCTCAATCCATAATATTAAATATGCCAAAATCCTCTATTTGTCCAAATGCATTCCGCCATGAGCAGAACACATGCCGTACTTGCAATTTGCACAGCAGAATGGTCCACAGTAAGAAGGGCCAGGATGGATATAGCGCAGAGCCAGGGAGAGATAGAGTGCCCGATTTATTTAGATACTCAGGCCATAATCCCACCATTTTTTGGTGGAATGGCTAAATCTGTATACAATTAGAAACATTTTGCATTTACAAATTAAAATTAATGTCGAGTCAATTCTCCACAAAAAAACAGAACCATTCCACCACCACGAATACCAAATCTCCAAATTGATAAATGGCTTGGTGGGTGGGGTTTATGGCAGAACAAACAATGGGATGAAATCGAATTTTAAAAGCATGGCTTGTGCGATCTTAACCCTTTTCCGTTCCGAGATGTTTCTGAAAGTTGCCTACGTTTTAAACTGAGGGTGGGTCCGGTTCACCACTGAATCACGCAACGCGCAAGCAGTTAGTGTTAACTTTATTTAGAGAAGCATAGCGCCGTTGTTTAAAAGACATTATACTCCCCGCAGAGAACGGTTACGACACGACCGCACTCTATGATAGCTGGTGCCAAACTGTGTCACATGCCCTCCTGCATGGCCTTGTGGGAGCATCAGTGCATCTTCCGAACTGAAGAAGCACCAATAAACTTTTTTTCGATTCTCTTCCAATGACGTACACATACGTCACATACGTCATCATAATGGAATCAGAAGAAAAGCTGATGACGTAAACATAGGGTTAAGACGACATGGTGGCCCATTAAACATATTCACGTGCATAGTTGACATCTCCATTCCACAATTTGTATCTTAATTTGTATGGAAACCTTAGAGTGATATTTATTAAACAACTTGTATAAATAAGTTTTGAATTCGCTTTGGTAAAAATCAATACAGTTCAGTTGGAATCAGTTGGAATAAGTGTGCAACTAAAATAAATCGTAGAAATGTAGCATTCAGTACATCCTTATACATGCAGATATATACATGCATACAACAATGCTTCGTAAGCATACTTTTGCAACGAGATCATAAAAATCTACTAATTTACATCTGATGCAATATACTCGCCATTGTTTATGCTTTACGAAAATCTTACATCATCGTATGAGTCACAGCACACTGGAATGAACTAATACATTTTACTACTGATGTTATTTTCAGTTAATGTTGGCAAGGGCTCTATATTGCTGTCTGTAATATAGAGCTAGAGTATTTACACATGTTCACAAAACATATCAACAATTAATTAAATGTAACTACGTTAATTATTGCCTACAAATATTGCTTTCCGGAGCTACAATCTGAGAAAATGGCACTAGATAATATAGGAGCTCCAACTAGATGGTCCTTCTTGTTAGAGTAACTGCAAATTGAGTCTCAACTCTGACCCTTTTTAATCACATGACAACCCCGAACCAAAGATAATAGACAACAGATGCATTCAACTGTATGACCTCTAGTGGGCAGCACGTAACACTGTTAGGACAGAAACATGAATACCGGCATGTTTCGCTTATCGAGTTCTTTCTAAGATTATTCGCTATAACGAGCAATTTGAATTCAGACCAATTTGTTCGCATAACGAGTCGAGACCGATCTATCTAATGCGTTCTGTGTATTTCGCCATGTGGTGGTGGGGGGGGGGGTGCTAATTTATTGCAAACACTGAAGACAGGCACCTGAAAACACTGGTTCTTCATGTGTGGCAAGTGTAATATTTTATATTTTATTACTTTATTTTAAATAGATCATTTGTATTGTGTTAAAAAAAGTTGTTCAAGAGTGGAAATTTTGGGGCTGAAACGTTGCTCAACTTTTAACATGGGAATGAATGTAAACATGATGATCGTTTAACGCGTTTTCGCTTACAGAGTAATTTTGTCAGAACGTATCTCGCTCATTAAGCGAGACACGCCGATATCACAGTTATGATGAAGACAAATAAGACAGTGATGATGATTATGAATGGATGCTGATAATGAAAAACATGCTGCAACTGAGGATCATTAAGAGATGATTGATTTATTCTTATTACAATTAGATGATGCTGGATGATGACAAATTGACATTGCTGCAGATAATGATAATTATGTTAATGTTCTAGTTGTGGCTCCTGCTGATATTGCTTTTGCTTCTGCTAATCATGTTGACAAAGATGATGAGCCACAAGAGGTAATGTTCCTAGGAAAGCCACACTGAGGGAATAACACTCAAATGTCCACACAGATAGATTCAAGAACCCGTGGCTGTACGGTATTCTGGCTATTTAGCAGCCAAGTGAGTTTAAGGTAACCAGAAAGAAAAAAAGGACATTAATTCCCAAGACCAGAACCTATATGACTACATATATTAAGTCAGACCACAATTTAGTCATTGCAAAAGTAAGAATGGGCTATAGAGTAATCAAGCTGGAGGGCCTATTCCTAACTTTGACACAGCAAAGCTAAATATCTCTGAGGTAGATCAACAATTTCAGGTATGCATCGAAGGCAGGTTTGCAGTCCTTGCGAATTTGATATAAGAAGGAAAGTCTGAGCCAGAAGCAGACACACTCCGGAAAAACTTGAAGACAATTGTAATTGAGGTAGCAGGAAAGGTTGTTGGTCCTAATTTAAGGAAAAGGTTAAGTGGTAAGTGCTCAACTAAAGAAACAATAAATATGGTAAGGGAAGTGGGAGCAAAAGGAAAGTGCAGAGGATGATGCAGGCTATTTTTGAAGAAGCACAGGAAGAAAATCGGTGAAATTGGTTAAAAATATGACTAATTACAATTATTAGCAGCAGTAGGCAGAGGATATGCAATTGGCTACCAGTAAGAAGAACAGCAAAAAGTTATTATTAATGGTCAATCGATTGAGCGGTTAGAAGATGTTTTACGAATATAGGGCTCGAGCCGGCTAGGGAAAGCAGTGGGGTCGAACAATGTGAGAAGGAGGAAGTGCTAGAAGTATGGAGGATATGGTTCAGCTAGCTAATGAACAGCAAGAATATTATAGACTCACCAAAATCATTAAAGGACATCAGGCATAAGGTAAACCTTCTGTACAGAATACATGACAATGAATAGAGAAAAAGATAACACTGGAATAAGATTAAACTGCAATGAAGTAGATGAAAGCAGGTAAGACAAGGGGAATATGTGATGTTACTGCCGAAATACTTAAAGAAGAGGGCTATTACGCGTTAGGTCGCTCAAGCTCATCAGAGCTACCTGGAATAGGAAATAGCCACAAGATTGAAAGAAGGCAATCATAGCATTCTATAAGAAAGGAGATATAAAGCAGTGTATTAACTAAGGAAGTATGTTTGCTGAGGGTTTCAGATGAGATATAGAATTTTTAAAAATCTGAAAAACACTAAAGTGAGAATTAGTGTGGATTTAGATCAGGCAGGGGCTGTTGTGATACAAATTTCTACAGCAATGTTGTTGATAAAGAAGCGTTGGAGTATAAGGAGGACCTTTGGTTTTCCTTTATAGATTTTAAGCAAGGCTATGATTCTGTATGGTGAGAGGGCCCGTGGGAGCTAGCCTGTTATGGAATTACAGGTAACACAAGTTAGCTGCTTCAAAACGTATATGAAATGACAGAATAGGTGTGACATCAGAACGGATTGTAGTTAGGACAGTTGTATTTTGGCTCCCACCTTGTTTAATATTGTGCTTGACTATTCACAAACACCATGGATAGAGTTAGCACAGTTATAAACCCATGAATCACTACAGTTGATTAAAACAATGTAAAACAGGTTTTTTTGGGTTAGATTGCATAGATATATAAATGTGTCGTTAAACCCGCCGCCACCCGACACAGCCAATTAGTAAGGTTTGTCACGTTAACAGAACATGCCAATGCGTTACTAGTACAGCAGACCGGTGTGTTGGAGAGCCAAGCCACAACATTTAAAACCTGAATACGACGTTTCGCCAGTAATTACAACTAGATTCATCAGGCGACAGACAGATTTGTGGAAAAGTCCACCTGTTTCGTTCCTTAAATAGATGACAACACTTGTGTGCTCTTCTTGCGCGAAGTGGGGGGGGGGATTAATGAGTCAACGTACATAATGCATGTGTGGTGCCACAACAGCGAAGCCACTCCGCCGAAACCGGGGCCGTCGCTGTGCTGCTGCGACCGAGAAGCCACCCGGCTCCCGTCACAGCGCTCTCCCCGCCACCCCCCACATAAACACACACATACACACTCACGTAGGGCCTCGTGGGGAGGGGGCACCTGCCCTGAGTTTTTACCCGAGAGACCCCTCGTGGGGGTGCTCCTCGGTTTCTCAGGGCCAGGGAATTGGCAGCCCCCCCCCCCCAGGCCAAATGGCACTGCGGCACCGTGGCTTAACTTAAAATTAAATGACCACGGCGAACTCACTGAGAACCGCAGTGAGGAAATGCCCAAGACACACACGGACCAGCACGCAGGTGAGGAGCGGGGCAGCGCGGGTTAAACGTCTCTACCCGTGATGCACCGCGGGTTAGCGCCTCTACCCGTGATTCACCACGGATTAACGTCTCTACCCGTGATGCACCACGGATTAACGTCTCTACCCGTGATGCACCACGGACTAACGTCTCTACCCGTGATGCACCGCGAGTTAACGGCGATGATGCGGCACCGGCTCGCTTATTGAGTCGGTGCACTTGGTTAAACAATGGGGGGGCGGAGCGTCGGAGAGGGGCGGTGATCGGATTGGATAAGAGGCCAACGGGTCGGTGGCGTGGATGCTTTGAAGCCGAGCGTAAAAAGGGACGATTTTGGAAAGCACGGGGTCGTTTTTGCTGGGAATCAACTGGAGAGAGGGATCGATGAGCCGTCATCTCACTGTTACTCGCACGTCTGTGAGACGGGTCAGAGAACATCCAGATTCCGTTTACAGAATCATCTTTCCGCGACCTCCAACACTGCGAGGTCGGACCGTAAGTACAAGGAAGAGAGGTAAGACAAAGGGGCGAAATTCTGAGAGAGAAAGAGAGAATAGCGAGCGGACAGGCCAATTAAGATAGGTTAGACCTGTCCTGCTGGTCCGCACTGACACGCGCAGTTTAGTTTGTTTATTCGTGGGGAATAAATCGTCAGTAGAGTATAAACCGTGTCGTGTTGTCTCTGTGAGTGCGAAGGGGAGTGCGTGGTGTGGTGAGCCTGCGCGCTGTGGTTTCTGTGTTTACGCACGGGTGTGTAATTTCACCCACGTGTGCGCGCTCGCCGCGGCGCGTTAACCCGTGAGCCTGCACGCAGGGGTGTTTCTGTGTTTACGCACGGGTATGTAATTTTACTCGCGCATGTGCGCTCGTCGCGCCCGTTGAGTTGCGAGCCTGCGCGCTGTGATTTCTTTGTTTGCGCACGGGTATGTAATTTCACCCACGTGTGCGCGCTTGCCGTGCACGTTAACCTGTGAGCCTGTGTAGCTCGCCGTGATTGTAAAGTGGTTAGTGCAGCCAGTTAAATCATGCCCCGAGGAGCAGCAGCGAAAGGGGGAGAGCAGGAGGACGGTGGGTCACGGGAGAACGGGGAGACGGGGGGCAGTCTCCCTAACACATGCGCATTATGCGAGCCCATTGATCTTGTACTTCCTGTCAATTAAGTATACAAAAATAACCATACCGACAACGTAATAATTTGCACATATTAGGATTAGGCACCTTCCACACTGTCTCAAGGTGCCTTGCATGAAAAGGGCAAAGATGGTAAGGAAAAGGGGGGGGTACCAGTCGGGAGTTCCATGACCAGAGGGGCACCCGAGATCAAGGTATACATAAACAGGCCACCAACGGCAGATCATCAAGACTTTGATGGGGAATAAGATTAAATTAACTCCTAAATATAGAGTGAAACTAGCCATTGTGAGGCATTAAATCTAGTCGTGTTGCCATCTACCTGTAGAAAATTCTGCTGCATCCAAGATTTCAAGAAAGACAGTGACGTTGAAAGCACAGATGTCACGGATGCAGTCAGGTCTCAGCTGTAAAAATGTGAGTGTTGTCCGCATAGTAGTGGTGGCACAACCATAGAAATCAAAGCAAACCTCCAAGTGGGGCCTTGTACACACTTAAATAAATGGGTTCCAGCACCGATTCTTGAGGAACCCCAAATAACACTGGACTGATGGAAGACTTAAAGCCGCCCAAGGCGACGTACTGCACACAGTTATTTAGGCAATACTAAAAACACGGCAGAGCAATGCCTGTTACCCCATTATGTGTTTGATAAGAATGGCATGGTCAATCATGTCAAATTCAGTGCTAAGATCAAGAAGAACAAGAGCGCCTGGTAAATCCTGGTCTCCAGAGTTCCACAGGTCATTTACTACCCTAACCAAAGCAGTCTCTGTGCGATGCACGATCCGAATCCCAATTGAAAAGGGTAAAGCAGATAATTTAAGGCGAAATGTTGCTGCAGCCAATTAACTACAGCACACTGCAGGACCTTAGAGAGGAAAAGAAATTAAGAAATTAGGTGGAAGTCAGAAAAGAGCTCAAGACCCGGTTTCTTAAGAAGGGGAGTTACAGCTGCCATCTTAAATGGAAGGGACAACACCCACTCTGAGAGACCTGTTGAATATATAGTGGGTTCAACTGAGTCGCACACTTAGACTTGGAGGCAGCACATTTATTTAGTTTCAACAGACGGGGTAATGATAACAACCTAGGGTGGTGACCACCCAGCTAACTACACTAGTTACCATGTAACTGTTAACTACGGACCCGGGACCAACAGCATACTGCCTGGGTCCACGTGCTAGAAGACTCATAGAACGGAGATCATAGATGAAGGGTTTTTTTCCCAGGATGAACAACCCCAATCCCTCCCTTCCAGAACCATCGGGAAGAACCTGGGTCCCAATCACGTGACCCTGCTAGCGCCCTTTTGGGGGCCCCCCTGTCATTACAGCCGGTCACGTGTCTTCCTGGATCAACCAGAGTGTCATGGCCTCACACAACCTCCCCCTTAGGTCGACACACACACATCGTGCCCTCTAGGGCCGGCACTGCACTTACAGCATGGTGCTATCCAGCGATGTTACTCCATGCACTCCGCGCCCCCCTAGGGCCGGTACTGCAACCACAGCATGGTGTCATCCAGCGATGTCAATACAAATACATCCAACACAATGTGCCGAGAGGAGTAAAGTTCTCTTGGAGAAACGTAGTTAGAAAAGGGTCCAATGGGCAACAGAGATGAGAGTACTGAGCTCAGAAGAAGTGATATCGCAGAGCACAGTTAGTTTTGTATTCTTAAAAGGAGGCAAGAAATCAGAAGGAAGATGAGCAGAGAATGATAAAAACAATTGGGAAAAAATTGTACCTATTTATTCAGTGAAATAGTGTGACAAAGAGTTACACCAATCAACCAAAGCTAAAGGACTGGAACACAAAACTTTCTGAGTAATCGATTAATGGTGAATAGTTAAGCCTGACTTCCTCCAGGTCCGTTCAGATTGATGAACGGCCGAAGTCTGTGCCCGTAATTCTGCAGAATACCAAGGGAGGGCTGGCTAGCAGAAATCAACCAGTACCATAGAGAAGCCATAGAGTCAATAATTTAAGAAGATATGGCGTTATACCGGAGTGCAGTCTCCTATAAAAAGAGGATACCGGGCCCAGATAAAAGAGAATGAGAGAACGCATTGACTTGTGTGGCTGAGCTAAGAGACTTACATTGCAGGAGGTCCGACCATATGACGATACACGTGGGCAAAGACACATAAAAGATCACTGCAATGCTCAGTTAAATATGCATATGATGCAGATCTATAAAGCTTATCTCGTTAAGATAAAAAATAGATAAGCATTTTGTCATTTATGTTCTCCACAACGACCCTAATACAATTTTTGCTATTAATGGGGCAAATCACCAAGGTGATCTTTTTTATCAAGATGGGAAATATGATCCAATTATTCTTTGCACAGATTAAGCATCGGGAGTTAAATTCATGAACAAACTATGTTGGGTTTTGTGTACAGTTATCTTGTCAGTAACTATATACAAAAATACATTTGACCATATTCATTGGTGAATGTTGATTTTTCCATCTTCTACTCATCAAGTACGTGATTAGAATTAACATTACTCGGTCAATTACAATCGGCTACAGTGTATAAAATATAAAAGATATGTGCAAGTATTGATGTTGGTACACATGTATAGTGTAAATTTTTACTTAAAGCTTTCGTGACTGCACGAATTCATATTCTTTAGGTCTTTCGGTAAAGTCACGTAGATAGGTTCAAATTAATTTAAAAAACACGACGTTTCGATCACAACACAAGCGATCGTCATCAGGAGGGAAAACATCGTCGTGGTTTTTGTTTATTTTATTTTTATTAATTTGGACCTATCTACGTGACTTTACCGAAAGACCCAAAGAATATGTATAGTGAAGTCATTTGCTGGCCTCCAGCACCACCCATGCTCAGTCTAAGCATGAACGGTACTTGATTATGTAGTGGCAGATACACATATTTATTCATCCAATGGAAGACATAGGAATATGATAATTCCACGTCAAGCTCCATGCCACAAATAGAGTGAAGTCCTCATTTTAACATTCAGATACTTCAGTTCCCATCAGAATTTGCGAGGCCACATGTGTAATAAACGACTCCCACGACAGGTTGAGACTTGCGTCCGTTCTTTATTTAGTGATGACTGCTCGGCTCCGCATTCCCTTTCTGGATGGTCACCCTCTCTCTCTCGCCGCATGTGCGTGCTCACTGCTCCTCCGTTCCCGCACGGCTTCCCTCGCTCTCTCCCCCCGCGCACCGCTGGTTGACGGCGCGCAGTGAGTGGGGAGAGCTTCGGCCCTCGAGGCTGCCACGTGGTCGGTGGCGTGACGAGATGGCGGAGATGCAGTCCGGACTCCAGGCTCCCACACCGACCTTGAGTCCTCCCCCTGCCTCTCCTTATATCCCTCTCGGCGGAGCCAAGCTCCGCCTCTAACCACGCCCCCCTCAGAACCTTCTCGATGGTTCCCGCATGTACCCACGAGCTCCGCCCTTGAACTTTGGCCCAGATGGAACCGTTAGCTCTGATTGGCTATGACTGATTCAGCAGTGTCTATGCAGTCCTCCGTCGCCCGTCGGTGCGCTCTCTCATTACACATGCATGACCTGCGTGCCTCCTGCGCAGCTAATATGCAAAACAATCTACTTTACCTTCACAGTGACAAAATATAGACAACTATCAAGGACAATGTTCAAACCTATTTTGATTCATGTTCATACGAGCACTTAAAATGGGCCGGTATGGTCAACCCTTGGACATGCCACCAATTAATTAATAAGAAACGTGTGCTGCCACCGGTTGTCTAGAATAGGTCAGCTTTAGGGTCGCATTATTATTTTTTTAAACAGGACAATTATAAAAATGGATGCTAGCTTGGGATAGCATATGCTAATTCAATTACATGTTAAGCCTCGTTTAAAAAAATCCACCATTTCCCTCTGGCTTGAGAACAGGTTTTCTACACGGCCTTCATATGCGCTCCTCGCTAGTAGCAACTAGCGCCAACAGTCTGATGGATATACTGGAACTCGTCGTGTGCGTGTGTGGCCCCGTGTCTGTGGGTGTGCAATTGTGGGGATTCTTTGCACCCCTTTCGGACGAGCAAGGCAGCATCGGGAATCACGGTAAGTGAAAATAATAACCGAT
The DNA here is from genome assembly GCF_048934315.1 of Petromyzon marinus. Taxonomy (NCBI): domain Eukaryota; kingdom Metazoa; phylum Chordata; class Hyperoartia; order Petromyzontiformes; family Petromyzontidae; genus Petromyzon; species Petromyzon marinus. Next base: position 18,597,982 of record NC_133667.1, on the reverse strand, counting down.
TATTTTCGATTAATGTTACTTTATTTGATGTTTATATTTACTCGACAGTATGTATTGCAGTAACACATGCACATATTTCTTCTTATTTGTGAGTTTAACAATGCTTCCCTTGTTTTGTTTCACACTCTACCAGGGACGTGCGGTCAGGGGAGGTAGGGGAGGCAGAGCCTGTCATACTCCAATGAAAATAGCTGTTACGAAAAGTAGAAAAAAAGAATAATCAAATTAAATCAATATTAAGATTTTTGCACTGATCTGTGTTATAAATGTAATTACTGTACGATTCCAATAATTTTTATAGTCAAAATCGCCAAATTTGCGGAACTCCGCTGCAAATACAGGAAGAGACGAGGTGAGGCAGCGACGAGCTCAGCCTCCCCTCTGATTGCGCAACCCCTCAGTAACTGGATGGAGCGCGGGTAATAAGCGCGTGCCTGGTACTATCTCTGTATGTCACCAATGTAATGTTTAAAGACCCCTTCATTTTATGTCCTCGCCTTCCATACTCCAGTTAACTTATTTCACGTATGTGTATAAAGATATTTAGGCTCGCTGGTCTCTTCATGAAACTGCAATGAAAAAGCACCAGGGGAGGCAGCTATCACATCTGCCTCACTGAGGGGGATGTATCTAATACGCCCCCCTCAGTGAGGTCACGCCCCCCCTCCGTGAGGCCACGCCCCCCTCTGTGTGAATTTGGCTCTGACACTAGCCAGTGCATCCCCAGCCATTGACCTCACCGCACGTCACTGCACTGTACGTAGCCAACAGCGCTAATCGGAGGTGGCATAGAGAGCCGGCGAGTTACAGGAGCCGCACTCTCGATATGCAACATTTCGGATTGCAGACGATTTTTGGCTTACGGGCCTCTTAAATAAATGTAAGGCGGGTATGCTAACTCCCTTTCTAAAATATGTATGTTACAGGATTGAGGATTTACAATGTCCCTGATCATAACGGCAAGCAGCAGCGGTAGCCAAGCCGTAAGTGGTCAGACCCTGCAAGCCTGCAGGATGACCGTAGCATCAATGAGTGGGAGAATGATATCAGCAAGGGTGTGGTGTTTGACACCAGCCATAGCAACAACAGTTTTTTTACTGTGGAACATTAAAGTACCGCAATTTAGTGAATACAAAATACTTTTGGAGTGATCCGAGTTTCGCACATGTCATATGTATATTCATAGATTACATGAATTATGTTGTTGATCAGTATTTATGTTAACGTGGCAAGGTAAATACATCCAACCACAAAAGTGGGAGAAGGCATATCATGCGCCCGAGATGACCTTGTAGGATTACAATCGCCAGTGTTCGTGTGCTGTGGATCTCAAGTATAATTACGATAACCACCCCCAAAATGTGGATTGAACACATGTGTAGTGACACAGATCGGAGACAGTAATAACTGGAGGCACTTCTTTTATTTAAACACACCATTGGGATAATACACACCCTACGTGGGTGCACACTTATTATTAAGACCGTCTATTGTTGGCGGGACTACTTAGAAGAGTTGGTAGGCTGTCTGACTAACAGCGCCCCGGGATGGTGAAGACGGAGACGACGACGAGGAGATCCCACTTCCAGCAACAGCCCCCTCTTTATACTCCCAGCGTGGCCTTGCTCCGCCCCGGCCACACCCCCTTTCTGGAACCTACTAGCTGGTTCCCGGGGCTTCCCGATGAGCCCCTTCTGTTACCTTTCCCCTAGATCGTGGCCTCCTGATGTGGGTACTGCCATACACCGCAATTACCCTTTTCTGCCAGCAGCCAGTGCTATACCACTACACATGCATTGGAAATATTTTGTTGTAGATGTAACCCAGACTACATTATCAAAAGAGACTGTGTCCTGTGCCTCAATGAGTTTATTTCAACTCCTGGTGAGATCAAATAATATAAATTGAACTGTATTCCAATTAATACTGTCGAATGATAACAAGGCTAATTATAATTTTTACATTTTTTAACTATTGTATGGTAAAGGATTGCAATACTTCTTACAATACAGTAATTAGGACTATTAAAACACTCCAGTAAATAACATACAATTATTCCTAATCCTCCATTATAAAAGTGTGTACTGCATGCACTCCTTATGGGAATTTGCCATGCATTCAAGTCAGTCGTTTACATATGGTACGTAGCATTTTCAAAGACGCCAAAGGGATTAGTGTATTCACATATCTGTACTATTGGCTTGCATATGTATGTACCCATCCGTACTCACTGCATTTACTGGCTACAGCCAGTTTTTTTTGTAATATTACAATATCCCTGCCATTTTATTCATGCTTCTAAATTAAAAACGCCGTGCAATTATAATCGGGTAAGAACGAAATGCCCATTATCAACCTCTAATGCAAACTAACTTATTATTGTATATGTACTGTATATGTGTTTCGTGTATGTCATGCATTTTTTGTATTCGGTATAGACATGCAGAATGTTACGCATAGTGCTGTCATTTCACGTGTAGTTTTTGTTTTACGAATGTTAAATTACTGACTATGAAGGGCACTGTATTCCACTACAGTGGCTTTTTTCAATCAACTCAATTTTCTCAATGCAGCTTTGCTTCTGAGCAAGGATTTCAACTTGATGAGAATACAATGAGATAGATGCTCTGCCCCAAATGTGGGGCACATTTTATAACATGGCAGATGTCGAAACATTCCCATTTTTTTATCCAAATGCATTTTTACATGAGTGGGACACATTCCACATCCATAATATGCTTGCATTAGGCACGGAATAATAGACCATAGTGGGCAAGGCAAGGAAAATCTAGGGCAGGCCCAGGGAGAAGCAGGATGTTTCCGCATGGAAACACAGCATCTCACAAGTGCGGGCATGGTCATCATAGGTGGCGGGACCATTTTACAAGTGAGGGGGGAGGGCCTCCATGGAGGGGATTAATGGAGTGACAGAGCAGGACAGCACGGTAGAGAAGACTGTGTTGACTTCAAGGATGAACAAAACGGAGCCTCTTTGCAAGGAGATCATGTGTCCAAAGGAAGTAGAGTGCTTCGTGATTTTACGTAACATGCAAATGCCATGGGTTAAATTGCTAATATCAGATTTCAGTCTGTTATTTTGTGAAGATTTTCTTTTTTAATCAATACTCAATAGTTATTTTTCAAATAACATTTAAAAATAAAATTTAAAACTATGATAAACAGACTTCTAAAATTGGTATCAAGCCATTTTAATACACTGTGATTCAGGAATTTAATTAACGATATACTTTGTAAATCAATCACTTTTCACATTTTTTTAAATAAGCAAGCTATAGGACATTCACGTTTTGTATTTGCTGTACTACCCTCCACTCCAGCAACGACATTGAGACTATTGTTTGCCCCCTGTAAGTCTGCCATTTTAGCAGACAAAAGGTCCATTTGCCTCCCCTGTCGTGCCAACTATGGTGGTGTGTAGGATGTGAAAAGCCATTGTATACTTTGGATGGCAGATCCAACGCATGCAGTCTTGTCCTTTCTCATATTTATTCCACCAATGGGTTGTCCATTTTTCTTTCTTGGCGCCGTACTAATTGATGCAGTCTAAGGTGATTGCACTCAAGATGGTCTCGTAATAATAAGTCTTTCAAAATCAACATCGGAAGCAACAAACAAATAGCCTGTTAGCAACGTATGTATGTATCTCAACTGTCAAAAGCACGTGTTACTTAATTCCACCTCCTTTTGACGTGACACTTGCACGTTTCTACAAATGTTAGAATGATTCTGCCATTGCCAAAAGGTTTTATTTCCAAGAGTGGCATACATACAACAATATTATACAATATCAGAACATTCAATAGTGATCAAGCCATTCTGACAATAGGCAGGAAATGGTAGATATATAAGGGCACAACCCACCCATTCCCATTCTCACTTATTTCTAACATAAATCTACGCTACCTGTGTGGTGTGGTTTGGCACTAGTAGCAGGATTAAAAATTATGAAGGTGCATATGAGCAGAAATTTAAGTGAGCACCATTCTCCTAAAGATTGCCATGATGAGATACCGAGTACCAAGTGCAGGTCTAAGGAAAACTGTTGGGAGCCCCTTTGCCATGGGTCTCATTGCAGCCAGATTTGGGAGGTGCCTGTGAACATTACAACCGCAGCAGAACTGCAGCTGTATACCATGGGCCCCTTCCAAGATCCCTGCACATGAACACTTGTTGGAGTTATCCAGGTTTCTGCTCATTTCTAAGTGGCACTCCGCATTATACGGCAATTTCATCGAACTGCCAGGATCAGTGCGGTTTCTGGGGTTCAGTTACATCATTGCAGACCCAGCTGTAAAATATTTCACTTGCTGAATATGCAGCTCACATGCTTAACACATTTCCAGACACTGCACATATGTGAATGCTACCTGGAGCACATTATGGGTATGTGCTGGCACACTCTTTCGTTTGCTTGTACACCCTTGATTTAATGGCCCCAAGAGAAGGGGTGATTGGCTGCTATGCGGCAGTAGATATGGAGTGCTCTCATGGCTACTTATGTCACTGCTGAGAACTGCCACATCATTCTGAGATATCTCAAATACATACAGATGATTGGCTAAATGAGCGACTGATGTAATTTATAATGATGGTCTTGAAGAGCTATAAAGTTGAAATTTAAAACATAGTTAAGTCTTTTTGATTTAAAGCTTTCGTGACTGCAGTAATTTATATTCTTAGTTTTTTTGGTAAAGTCACGTTGTTTCTCTTCAACGTGACTTTACCGAAAAAACTAAGAATATAGTTAAGTCTTTAAAATTGTCACATTGTGTAAAGAATATACAGGCCATAATTCTTAAAAATAAGAGAAATGAGACAAATTTGGTTATGTAGTTTCCCTAATATTGTTTTTAACAAACACCCAGTTTAAGTTGTATTGTTGCTGACAGGGGCTATCAGCAACAACACGACAAACAAACTGCATTTATTCATTTGAAACCTCTAATAATGTTGGCTCAAATGTAGATTTGTTTTGCTCATAGGCGATGGTCAGCTTAAATGTCTCAATTGTTTAAAGTATTGTGTTAAATGTTTAAAATAACGTGTGAATCCTAGCATCGCTAGACTAATTAATTTGCCTCCCGTGTTTTGCCTCCCAAACTTTAAACTTTATTAGTTACAGATTTTATAGCTGACTCAAACATATGTACAAAATACATCAGAGATGCAACATCAAATTGTTCTTGGATTTTAAGGACTCAAAAGAAATAGATTTTTTAAATGTGCTTGCATTTAGCCTTTTGGTGATTTGTAGACTTCGGGTGAAACATATATACTGGACACCAATTGTCATTATTCAGCTGCTGAAAATGTATTTGAAAATAGCAACTTATCTGCTGTAGTCCAATATTTGCATCACGATTCGAATGCGTAGCTATCTCTTTCATTGCTTAAATTCTTTCAGGAAATTGAAGTCCCTGCTTTGATTATTACGTGATAATTTGACTGGTCCTTACGTATTCCACCATTATTTATTTGATTTAATTAGCAACAACCTCCCTCGGACTCGCAGAAAATAATATTTTTCAATATCTCAGTCTCTTTAAAGTCATTGTTTAAGGACTGGAAACTAGAGTCTGTGTGTCCTTTACATAAAGAGCATGATATATATAACAAAAATGCAAACAACTACTGAATAATATCAAACGTTAAATCTTGACTTAAAGCTTTCGTGACTGCAGGAATTCATATTCTTTGGGTCTTTCGGTAAAGTCACGTAGATAGGTTCAAAGAAAATAACCAAAAATAAAAAAAAACTACGACGTTTCGATCGCAACACAAGCGGTCGTCATCAGGAGGAAAAAAGAGAGGAAAGCTGCCGAGGCAAACTGTTTTAAAGGTTTGAAACGGGTGTAGCCCAAGGGTCATACTAAGCGACATGTCTCGGACCGTGTTCGTGAACATAAGGCAGATCTGAAACACGGTAAGACAATACCTCGGCCATGGCTGATCATTGTTTTCATGCGGTGAGCTCACGAAATTGATTTCTCCAAGACGAAGGTACTTTGCAAACCCACTGGCTATCAACAAAGATTTGTTCATGAAGCCATCCATATTTATAGACACAGCTACAATTTCAACTGACAAGATGGGTACAAACTGAGCAATCATTGGAAGGACTTTATGAACCAGTTTAAGTTATAACTGGCTGTGATATTTCAATCCTACCTTCTGATTTTACATTAACAGGTTAAATTTCTCAGCCACCTCGCGCGTCGACGTGGCTGCGGCTCTGCGATCTTACATTACATGCTAATTTTTCTCACATTAACATAGCCACCTCTGCGCGCTCGTCGTGGAGGCCGTCCTCCGATCTACCATTAACGTGCTAATTTCTCTCACGTTAACATAGCCACTCGACGCGCTCGTCGATTAGGTCATCCTCCGCTCTACCATTAACATGCTAATTTCTCACATTTACATCAATAGCCCCGTCCACTTCGTTTATGACCCTTGGTCTACACCCACTTAAAACCTTTAAAAACAAATATTTCTTCTTAGCATAAAATTGCCCTGTCATTCAGCCCTACGTTTTATTCTTGGTGAGAACTTATTTTTCATTACTATAACTTCTACAATAGAAACATATCTGCCATTTTTGAAAAAAAAAATGGTGAGAGGATCATTTTGCTTCGAAAACGAAGCAAAATGATCCTCAGTGTGTTCCCTCGCGCGTCTCCCATCTTCTTGCTGTATTTGCCTCCGTGCAGTTTGCCGTTCTCTGTGTGCTCTGTGTGTGATGTCCCTCTGTGTGTTCCCTCCCTGTGCGGTTTACGCCATTTTCACCTGAGGACGAGCGCTTGTGTTGCGTTCGAAACGTCGTGATCTATTTTAATTTCATTTTTATTGTATTTCTACATATGTGACTTTACCGAAAGAACCAATGAGTATAGTAATTCCTGCGGTCACGAAAGCTTCAATCCTAGATTATATGGGACCCTTTTTTGCCAGTATCAAGATCATGAAAAAGCATCTTGACACACGTATTCTTTCAAGAAAGGGTAAAGCCAATTCTTTTTTTTTCATCATAGAGAATTAATATTGAATGTCAAGAGAGATAAGTGGGCTAGGACAGGACACAGTGTTAGAAGTGATGATAGTAGATGGATGAGACTGATAATTATTGAATGGCAGTCAAAGGGACGAACATACCTGAGTGGTAGGCCACTGGAATAGGAACAGTTAGATCAGATGTACATTAGTGAAGACTGATTGCGGCATTGTAAGACAGTGATGGATGCTGGCAACATGAGGAGGTCTTCATGCAACAGTGGATAGAACATGGATGATGATTTGAATAGTATGAATGTAATTGGTATGATATGTTTTGAATTCCTAGATGTTTTAGATTAAATTATTTTATCCAGTTATCACCAGAATCACTAAAGCAAGAACCCATTTCAACTTTTGTCATACACTCTGCTTTTGCCTTGTATTTGTGTAATTGCTGTTATGGTATTGTATTATATGTCTACATATGTGTTGTTACGTTCTATATATACATACAGTATATGTATATATGTGGTGTATCTGTTTCTGCCCAGATCTCCCTTGAAGAATAGATGTTTAGTATCTATGAGCTTTCACCTTGTTATGAACAACGGCGATGACGCCTGCTGATCACAAACATGACATCTTGTATGAACCATTGAAAATATTGAGGCAAGCTAACACCTTGATATGTCCGGGGGCTGTGTATGTAGCACAGGCCACAGCATTGTGTTGACATTGTCACCACATGCCTCATCTTGCACAACATCTGTGCTCAGCGTGTCTGGGATCAGCTGCTCTGGGATAGGCATATTTGTCATGCAACGCACCGCTAATTAGGAATCAAGTCTGTGCAGCAGAAGGCCATGACTTTCCCAGGGGGTGGCTGTGAGGCATGCTCGTAATCGGTGACCAGCGATAATTGACTCATGATTATTAACAAGTATTTCATATGACCCAAAGAATATTTCATGATATGGTTGTGTGGGTTATCGCAAAGCACTTTTAATCTGGCGACCTGCGTTTAACTCCTACCCACGACTCTCATCAGTGTCGAGTGATATCTGAACAATTCTTGGGCCTCCCACCCTTTATGAATCCATACTGACCAGCATGATAAACTATGGCTAATCAAGCTCCACGACCGACACAATGTATTCATCCAGCAGTGGATTGTCAAAGTGATGTAAATTATTACGAATTATGATTATACCCGACACATCCCCCTTCATATGTGCTTCCACGACTTACTACGTTGTTTATTTACTATAAATAATGCCTCGGCACACCACCATGTAAGTTTCATACACGTAGCTCCTGCAACAGGGGTCAAATTTGCCTCAGTAATGCAATCAACTGCAGCCACACATGGGTTGTTAGCCATATGTAGAGCTATGGAAGCGACAAGGCTGAATGTATCAGTGACACCCCTACGTGAGGCACTTCCAGGTGGCTAGGGTGCTGTGGTTGCATACAGAATGTGTTCTTGCAGCAATTTCCCACCACGAGAGCTACACAATTAATGAACCAAAAATCTGAACCTTTCATTTCCTCGTGAAGACAGTTACGCCGAGATAAAAGGTTTACACCAGGGCACACGCTTGTTTTGGATACGCACGGCAGATTTCTACCACCTTGTGGATGGGTTGTGGTGTATGTGCACGAAACTGGCCTTCAGTGCCTCAACAGTATACAAGGCTTCGTATTCTTTGATTCTTTCGGTAAAGTCACGTAGATAGAATAATAATTTTTGAAAAGTGAATAAAAGATATTTAATGTATTATTATGAAAAACAATAATAAAAATAATATTTTATTTTTTATTATTTTGTATTCACTTTATTTTTGTATTTGTACGTGACTTTACCGAAAGAACCAAAGCATATGAATTCCTACAGTTACCAAAGTTTTAAGTCAACATTTAAGAGAGCAACGTTATGGAGAACAAAAGTTGCAACATAAATAAGCAGACAATATACCTCCTTCATATACAGTATGTTCCTACACTTAAAAAAACGAAGTACATTTACAAATCACATCAACCACAAGGTCTTCTGAGAATGCATAATTGCTACAGCCTTCGTTCAATACAAGCAAACTCTGGACTAATTTTGACACAATTATTAGCATAGTCAAGCTTACTTGAGCCAATGCTCATGAAAATATATAAGTTGTGAGGAAGGACCCTCTCTTTAACGTACGCGTCTTTCTTATATTTAACCAATACGGCCTTGTGGTTGACAGGAAGTATAAAAATACCTTTATGTTATATTTTGAGGGACATATCTGCTTATTTATTTTGTTACTTATATTCTACACAAGGCACATGATTAATTTGTGTTACGTATGATAGAATTTTGCATCGAACTAGAACCCATATCATAAAGAGAGCACCCTGGCCTAGAACATCTGGCAGTTCACCAACATTGGTTCAAGAAGCTTTACTGCTGATGAGATAGTGAATGTCAACATTACTCTTTGGTTCTATTCGGTAAAGTCACGTAGGTAAATAATAAAACAACAATAATCACGACGTTTCGGCTGATCACTGTTACAATGCTGTGGGGGATCACGATATATTTTTTTCCGATACCAAGGTTCTTTGCAAACCCACGGGCTTTTATCAGAGATTTGTTCATGAAGCAATTCAGATCTACAAACACAGACACAATTTCAACCGAGAGGATGGTTTCAAATTAAGCAACCATTGGAAAGATGTTCTAAATCGAACTAAACATTACACTAATTTCAATGGTACAGTATATTTTTCGAGTAGTGGTACCCCAAACTTTCGCAGCTCTTATAAATTCCCATTTTCACACCATCAATAGGTAAAATCCCCCTCCCCCCTTTCTCCCCCCCCCCTCGCCAAACTGCAAATCCACCGGCACGTACACCACCTCTTTGCTCGCACACAGGTCCGATGTCTGAGCGTGTTTGTGTTTCACTAAATTCTCCTGTTTGATGAGTACTAGGTGCCTCGGTGAATGTATATACTCTGACTTTAACATAGCTATTTCTGTGACCAGTTACTAGCTAATCACTCAGCTATTTCAATGCTAAATTCGATGCTAATTCCTTTGTCAAGGGGCACCTCTGCGGATGTGTATACTTTAACTTAGCTATTTCAATGAGCCATTTCAATGCTAAATTATACCTGATCATTTTCTTTTAGTCTTTTTCTTCCTCTCTGCCTTTGTTCCCAGCACCCCCCTACCCCCCCTCCCTCCCCCTCTCTGGAGGTGATGCTGGTAATGTACAGACTCATGTTTTAATTCCGCCCACACAGCTTAATAAACGCTGTCCATACATGACAGCGTCCATTCGAGCTCTGTCTTCCATACAGACCTGTCTCTCCTCACCTGAAGAAAGCTACTTGTGTTGTGGCCGAAACGTCGTGATAATTTTATTGTCTTATTTTGTTTTATTGTTTTATTCTCATTCTACGTGACTTTACCAAAAGGATCAAGAAGATGAATCCTTGCAGTCACGAAAGCTTTAAATCGAAAATTCCTGGATGCATATACTTATTCGTGCCTACTCCAACATACCACCTGAATGCAGCCTGTCAGTAATGGTCACGGCCCACTCATAAATTGTAAATCGTAAAATCGGGCTGATATCAGCTAGAAATCCACCACAATGAAACACAAGAGCTGGCATAAAAAGCTCACGATTTACACCACAAATGTATACCGTGATGTATTCCGCCCAAATCTGTGGACTGTTACGCAATCTTAACGGATTTGGCACTGCTTTTTGCTGACATGGAGTAAAACATTTGAAATGGGTACATGGAAGAAACATGCTGTGAAGTGCAACTATATCCCAAATTATTTTTAAAAACAAGCTCAATGTTTCGTAAACAAATATTAATTTTGACACATGACACTACAATTTCATTTGTGAAACCTCATATTTTCTTACATCCTTAATTAAAATTATTTCCTTTCAATTAAGAGCTAGGGACGCCATTAGCTACTAATACATTGCATAACCTTTTTTCATTGGTTTACATGCCATCCAGGTCAAAGATAATTACCGTAATTGTAGGTCTAGCTCTTGAATGTTGTGAGTTAGGTGCAAAACCTAGGTTGGTTCTGTTTTTGGACATTACATACAGTTTTTTCTCGTACAAATCCTGTATTAAATATTTCAGCATGTAATAATCAAATAAGCAGTCACAGGCCTCATCTGGAGCATAATGGCCCTCACGATATATCGACAGAAAACCCTGCCCTGCGCCTGGTACCACGAAGATTCCAGGATGAGATTATGATTTCTGAGATTGGCCTCAATTGTGTGCATCCAGATCAGCCTCGGCCTACCCTTGGGCCTGGTGTGACCCACCAACATGTCAGCCTAAGAAATGTGCTAGAAAAGCAGAAACCTCCTGGCTTTGACTATTTCAGACACCAGCTGACACGCTGTTCTGCGGACTTTGGAATCTGTGATATGCTCACTGAAGTGAATACAAAATATGTCGCTGAAAGATCCCTTTTGTCATTCAAAAGGGATCTTTCCAGACCTCAGCATTTCTGCCATGATGTTACAGATCGCAGGTGCCCTACTAATTTTTATTTTCCCAGAATAAGTACTCGTTTCATTCTCAGAAGGCTCTGCTCTGGAGATATTGTTTTCCAGATGAGGAAATTGTAGGCAATTTTAACAGCTGAGAGTAGATTTATTTTCGAAGTGCGAGCTTCTGCCTCCGAATACTGACCAGAAAGCCTATACAATCCATGACTGTGCTAAAGACTACATGGTAGGCTCCCCGAAGCTGCCTGAAGCTCGCAAAAGCATCTCTGACTCGGCTTGCTCCGTAGCAGCAGCAGCAGCAGCAGCAGCAGCTAATATCTGATACACTAAATTTCGGATTTTGCTTGCCCTTGCAGGATCTTGTAGTTGTCGATGGACCCCAGCAGCCATGCCTTATGCTTGATCTCAATTAAGAAAACAACTCACCATCCCCTTGAGTCAATTACCACAAGCAACAGATCCACCAAGACATACACTGTGGCTCAAGTGTAAGAGGCACTCAGGGCCACAAAGTCGAACAAGGCACCAGGATATGATGGCCTGTGCCTGAGTTCCTAAGGAATCTGGGGATATGTGGACGACAATGGCTTGTAAACCTCTGCACAGCCATAAACAAGACAGGCAAATGGTTGCAAGCCAAAGTCCTCTACATTATGAAACCCGGAAAACTTTCCCTCCAGCTACAGGGCAATATCCCTCTTGTCCTCCACCTCCAAGCTAATGGAACGTGCCATGCTTGCCAGACTCTTAACCCATTATTGACCCCCAACTGCCACCTGAACAAGCCATATTTTGAACTGGCTGTAGCTGCTGCGAACAGATAATTGCCTTTACCACCCTCATTGAAACTGGTTTCCAACATTAACAGAAATCTGGCACAGCAATTCTTGACCTCTGTTGCCTATTACACCTTTTGGCATCAATGCTTAAGTTGGCCAAAATCATCAGATGCCATTCTACTATACACATAATAGATGAAATAATCAGCAACCGGACATTCAGAGTACACTTTACTGGCACACACATCCGCAAGAGGATTATGAATAATGGCCTCCCTCAAGACAGTACGAGCACCGTCACTATTTAACATATATACAAGCTACCTGGCATGTACATCATCTTGCAAGTTAATATATGCAGATGAAATAACCTTTGATACACAAGGCACAAAACTCAAATACATCGCCAATACTAAAACAGCCGATCTAACATTATTGGAAGCATTTTTGTCACTGTAGACTGACAAAATCCTTCCAATGGCACCACAAGTCCTTTCCACCTTAATAATCACGTGTCCTTCTGTGGTAGCTTAGTGTGTTATGACCCCACCAAGATATCTAGGGGTTATAATGGATACACCCACATAAAACAGACCTCTCACAATACCAAATAAAGAATCACCTAGTTACAAATACTTTCAGGAATGGCATGAGGCACCTCAACTGATGTGCTGCAAACTGCCACCCTCTCACTGATCTAATCAGTGGCAGAGCATGGCGATGCATCCTCCTGTTCCGGGAGCTCGTATACAAAACTGCTTGATGCACAATTAAATATCACAATGCACATCACAACCAGAACACTGAAACCGCCACCAATCCCCTTGCTCCCTGCACTGGCGAATATGTTGCCACCTCGTATCAACATAGACATGCAAGCTTCAATGGAGTTTAAACGTTTTTTTTGCGGACAACCTACCCTTCAACCAATACCTTGACAAATGTACCTGGCTTACCGGATTCAAGTGCTGCTCCTTCAATGGAGGAATAGCTTAACTTAAATAACTCTCCTGAAGCCCTCTTGTGGCCAGAAGGCGTCGACATTGTCATTTAGCTCCTGAACATATTGTCATGCAAAATATTGGAATAGAACCAATTAAGTTCCACATTTCATCGCTCATCCACTCTTTGCTGATGTTGCTGCTGCGAGCTCCAAGGCAAGTCACAGCAATTTTGTTGACAATCTCAGAAGGTTCCTTCATTGGAAAGTGCTGTGAAGCGGTTGTTTATGCTGACTGCATTTCTGCTCTATAAAGGCCGAGTCTTCTGATGTATCGGGGAGGTGGGAAAAGTTTCCTATCGGTAATTCGCTAAAGTCTGACTGCTTGCGATTACCGGGTGATGTTCCATGTCGCCTAAAGTTGACGAGGATGCGATGACATGTCTTTTCATGTGTGGCCGTTTGAAAACCAGACGAACATGTGTATGTAGCGGAGAGTCAGTTGTTTCAGTTTCAAGGAATAATATAACCAATCTTATATTTCCAGGCTTGTTACAGTCTGATAAAAAGTTTAAATAAACAATTAAATGAGTATAATATTTGATTTGTCTCGAGGCAAGGATAAGGGTATGGACTATGGAGTAGCCATTCAGCAGTCAAATGAAGGCCAACCATGACTGTCAGCAGATGGCACTGTGACTCAACAGTGCAAGATGTTGCCCCTTGTATTTTCATGTGAAGGTGCACATGGTGCTAAAAAAGCCATCAAGAAATCTTGAATAAAATGTATACTCATCAGCCACATGTTTCATTACAGGACACATCATATTACGATGAAGCATCTTAGGCTTGCACTATGGGTTGTCTGCTTTAATATATTGCACACTTCAACTGGCCTAAATACTGCAGCATGGTTATGGTTATGTATTGGTGTGACTACATATTGGTATACGATCGTACAGATCAATAACGGCAAAATAGTCAAGAAGATAGTGGTGGAAGAATATGTATTCATGTTTACAATAGTAATTGGATATGGTTAAATACAGTCCAATTCAAGATAATGATGAAATGTACCATTATAAATAGGAAATTGTTGCATTAAGTCATTTGTTAAAAATTATATGAGCCTGATGTGTTTGGGGTTTGATTACATACTCGGTAATGGATTACATACTCAGGGTTGAGTTACTTAGACTTGATTGTGTGCACAAAGTCATGGCTTTGATGTATGCTATATTAACCCGATGATTCGTGTCATCCTCGGCAATGTATGCAAGTTAATTGTTGATGGGGTTTCTTGCTAGGATCTGTGCATTATCCTCAATTTAGGCTAAATTAACATTTACGCTTAAGCTTAGGATACATGCATAAAATTTCGTGCATATGAACCAATGTTTTTCAAATAGTATGCTTCATGCAAAACATCAAATGTTGAATCGAATCACAACTGTGAAACATCACAATTATTAAATCACCTTGGAGGGGTAAGAGAGGGTGTGGAGGAGGGTGGGAGGTGACTTAATCACAGATATTTTGTTTATTTAAAACTATTAAATGTACTGTTCCTTTTCTAAACTGTATTGGATGGTTTACCGCCAGTGTCCATTTCAACTGAAAGAACACACTTTCACATAGACCCTGGATTACATTGTATAATGAGAGTTTAAAAGGGCTTATTCACACATAGTAGCTTTTTAAAAGGCCAGTACATATTTACATATTCAGTCTAGAAAATATGGTTATGAAAATTCCTAGATTTTCATAGTTTCCAGATGAACTAGATAAGATATGATATAAAGCGTATAATTTGTCAAATTTACTCTTGATTCTTATCTAGATGTAACATTTAATCTGGATAAGGCATTGATGTTTTGTTTGAGTATTGTGTATTTTGGATATTCTTCTTCTTTCCTATGGCTTATGTAGATGCAGAGCAACAGCTACAATTTGACATTCAGGTGGTCAAGCCAGACAACAGCGTCAGGAGCAGCAGAGTGTAGTATCGCTGCGATGTCCCCTTTATATTTGTGGATCGGGGATTGCATCATTACTTGTTGTATGATCTGTTCTGGATGACCGCAGTCACACAATGGAGAGGTTTTAATTTTACATTTGTGCATCAGGTATCTGTATCTGCCATGGTTTGTGCGAATGTTGTTTAGGGTAGACCATGAGCTTCGTGGAAGATCAAAATCAGGGATCTTCCACGTTTGGTCTTTCACAATGTGTTTGTTTATTAGTTCTTTTGAACTCAGCTTTCTAAGCTTCATCGGGGTTGGATTCGCATTAAGGTTAAGCACATGGGTCCAAACGGATGTGCATGACTTCAAGCGATGACGAGGGACTTTATTGAGGTGAATAGCAAGACGGCTGTTTTCCTCGATTTGCAAGACTTCCCGGAGGGTTGCAGCATCGCGGCGATGGGTGAAGGATAGATATATGACAGCACAGGCAGCCAGGGTGTTGAGTTCGACTTGAGGGTTCCAGTGATGAACCGTTATTGCAGTGTTTAGCAGTGTGACTACTTCTGGTCCATACTGTTGCACAGTACTTGGCTACGGAGTACACAAGGGCCATCGTTGATGTCCGTAGCACTGGGTGCTGATGCTCCCCAGCTCGTGATTGCCAGTTTCTGGACCAGGTTGACCCTTGTTTTGGTCTCGGCGGTTCCCTTTTTCAGGTGGTCATGGAAGGTTAGCGTACAGTCAAGCTTCACTCTAAGATAGGTTGGAGTGGGGTCGTGTAGCACAGTGTTGCTGCGGGTGACTTTCAGATTGCGTTTGGCGCTCCTATTATCGAGATGAAGTGCAGTGACTGTTGTTTTGTGGGGATTTGGCTTGAGCCTCAATTTCCGGAAATATTCGCCCATGGTGTTTAGGTCTTGGTTCAGAGTGGATTCGA
Organism: Petromyzon marinus; assembly: GCF_048934315.1. Classification (NCBI taxonomy): domain Eukaryota; kingdom Metazoa; phylum Chordata; class Hyperoartia; order Petromyzontiformes; family Petromyzontidae; genus Petromyzon; species Petromyzon marinus. The sequence continues at coordinate 18,581,810 of NC_133667.1, read as the reverse complement.
TATTGTTTAAATTGGCTGCTTGCGTTGCAAAGGCAAGGTCATCCGCATATACAAATTTGCGTGAACTAGTTGGCCGCATGTTGCTTGTGTAGACATTGCAGAGTGCTTGCGCGAGCACTGTATTGTTATGATGATGAGTAATACGGCATATTAGCTGTTACCAGTTAGTGGTTTTCTGTTGTGAGGGTATTATAAATGATTAGTGTAAAAATATAGATGAGCATTTAGATAACGAATCTAGAGACTCCTCTTTCGATAAAAAAACTGTAGTGATAAATTATAAGAGTACATTATAACGCCAGTATAGGTTTAAGGGTAATAAGGAAAAGTGCTTTTTTTTTAATGCTTCCCAACCAAGCATTCGCTCAGTTCGTCTATCTGTGACATGGATGCTCCAATATGAATTAAATTAAACTTGAGCGTAAGTTGTGTTTGCTATAAAGAGCTTATTCTGTAGTGCCCCACAATGAAGAGCACAGGGAGGAGTGGAGCCAGGCACGAGGTGCCAAGTTCCCGAAGTATTTACTGTCATATTTGAGAATTTCTCAGAGATAGCAAGTGTCCAATTTAAGTCCGCTTGGAGCCAACCAAATCAGCCTCCCAGATTATTTTTTTGCTGAATCATACTGCTGGGCCATAGGCGAGAGACAGCATCTTGCGAGCGCATTTAAATTGGACAATGTTCCCATTTGGTTGAGGACAAACTCCATATGTTTTAATTAAGACCGGCTCCAGGCAGTTTTGGCATTAGGGAGCCACTAGTGAAAAAAACAAAGCCCACAAGAGCATATTGGGCATGGGCAGGGCCTCAGGAGGAGGACACAATCAGAGAAGACTGCTAAAGACCAGACCTGAACACGTTGCTGTGTGCAACCGAGTGGGAGAAGAAGACCAAAGTTAAAACTGTGTCATTAGCACTGTCAATGGAAAGCACTGTGTGTGTGTGCTTGAGATGGTGTGGGTACTGAGTGTACCTGAGTCAGAGCCAGTATAGTGTGTGCTCAATTCAGAAGAAACCTCTACAAACCCTTGTGTTATAGTTCTGTTGAAACTCCTAATATAACTTTTAAACTGCAAGAGAGACTGGGAGAAAGAGAAACTGTGGAGTCCTCACAAAATGTGCTCATCACTATCTGGGACTGCACTACAATTTTAACTATAATTATAAAAGGGTTGCCCAAAACTCGGTGATGAAAAAGCAATGCTAAATTGATAAACCTTTATGGCCAAGATGATGACGTCACATCCCATTTTCACACATTGCTTCTCCATGACATCATGAAGTGCAATGTCAAATCGCAAAAAATTCACGTCATGTGCCGTGTGATGTAATCGCGTGCCTTCAACTATAACATTATTTCTGATTAATTAGTTGTAATTATTGCAAACATGCTGGAAACAATTCTGAAATCCATGCATATGAATGTCGCTGCCTTTTTTTTTTTACAAAAGGCTAATTTTCTGACTTTCATCGTAGAGGTTCAAGATGATCGGGTCAGTATTGCATCTTACTGTCATCTTAGCTACAGGACAATGACAGGTTTGGTGTTCTCTTTCCAGACAATCTATTCTCACCTTCATTTAAGGAGTATATTCATGTATCTAGTGCCGTTGATCGCAGACATCTGAGTTTTGGTGGAACTGCACCAGCAACTGCCAGGATTGAAATAACGTGGGATCTGCACCCACCAAATATTGGAGGCTGTATAAGAAATGTATCCACTTTTTTAACAGGAGGGGTTTATAAACCCATTAATCGGGAGTCTCTTGGATCTCAATGTATTTTTTTTCCATCTGCAGTTGCAATTATCAAGGGTTTTTAAAAGGCGTGTTCCCACCAGTGTCCTATCAACATGCTTACTGCCATATGCCCTTAAAAGAGTACAAACAGCATTTCCTACACTTTAATTTATAATGTATTGCTTTCATCAAGGTTAACCAGTAACCATTATATATAGGGATGTGATGATGCATCGATTCATCCATTAACATTGATTCTGAAACTTACAATACAGGCATCGAATTGTGTGCATTAGAATTGATGTTTTAAAATGTGTATGTTTCATTAATTGCTTCAGGTTGCACCTGCAGCAACTAGAGGCACTACCATTTACCACAGTGCAAATAAATTAATTGATAACTGTATTTGAATCAAGGACCTGAATTACACCACATTATCAACTCGCCCATGGGTATGAATTGGCCCACCCCTATGATCTGTGCAAAACCTGATTGTGGAGTTCCTCCACATAACGTTTCATATTAGAATTGTGGAAGAGTCATTTCGCATCAGTGCTTTCATTGTAACCCTTAAAAGTATCCAATATATGCCATAGGTATGTCATTTCTTATGAGAGGTCTCCATTGAAAAATATACTTCGAGCGTCCAATTCATGAAGGAGTTTTGGTCACTTCAGCATGAGCAATCTGCAAAAATGTGGCAAAATGAGTAACCCACATGCTGTAACCTTACTGTGATCTCCTTTAAACTGCTACGCTCAGTGGGAGTTTTACAAATCTGTATGATCCACCATTTCTGTTGCTACTGCTTTTGACGGTTATATATTAATGCATCGTTACACTAGATATTTTTTTCATATAAATGACTGCTTGATTATTGATGACAATGAACCATACAAACGTGGAATTACCACGTTGGAGACTCGTCGCAGATTGATGGCAACGCATTTATTATTACTTGGTAATAACTTCAAAATAAACTGGTACAACAACCACGAAATACATCTCAATCTTCTGTCAACATAAACCTGGTGCCCCAGCGTCCTCATTACTGTCTCTCTATACAACTTCCCACCTGACACCGGGCGACTTCTGCCACTCGCACGCCTGCTCCCTCCCCTCCCCTACTTAGAGTGGACAACCCCCGCTTAACGCTCCCAGCCGAAGAGTTGCTTTTCCTCCCAGCCCTTGCTTCATCTTCCGTCCCACTTTCATCTGCCTCTGTAACACGTTTACAATACAAGTCTCCTTGCTCTCCCTCTCTTCCCCTCTCCCTTGCGCCTGGGTGCGTTTCGCTAATTGTCTTGTCATGGAACGCTTACCCCCTTCACTGGTACCAACCATAGCTCTCCGTTATGAATTTAAATATTTAGCTACACACTCTAGACACGTCCCTCGTTATGCTTATTTTGGACACCCTTCGATGTCTCCCCGTCTGCATGCGCATTTTCTTATAATCATTGAATTATTGCTTCACTGTACACTTCTTATTAAGCATTAATTTTACCCCTCAATGACGTGTACAAACACGCACACATACACATCTACACAAAAATAAAGATAACTCGTTGTGCTTTACAGACTGCAGGGTTAGCACTTTTAGCAAGATAGTACGGTTATAGCTGATGCACGTGGTAGTTCCTCAACTTTGTTATTCTTTTCTAATTAAAATAAAAGCTTACCATTACTCATTTCTAAATTGAAAACTAATTTCTCTAAAAATGTTTTTTGTGTTTAGTTTGTTGTCCTTCCCCCACACTGATTAGCACGGTTGGCAAAATTTTAAAGACATTTGAAAATACAGTTTAATTATATTTTCCGCTGCTGCTGGTGTTTAAAACACTTTGTGGAAAAGTGTGGAAAGTGCTATAGTGTCAATATGTAGTGATGTAAATGGAGTCACTATGGCGTTTAGCGCCAGCTACTGTCACAAGAGTGGAACTGTGTGTCTTGAGCCTCTCACTGGCACCAGAGTAGGTATGGCATGGAAGCGGGCCCTGGGGGGCATGGTTCTGGTGACGGTCAGAGAGAGGGCAAGTAAGGACGTGACAGTCTGGGTGAACCCGAGAGGGCACGTGACTGGGACAGGGTAGCGAGGGGGCCCAAAGGGGGGCTTGAGGGACACGTGATGTTCAGTCGAGAACCTTCTGGTGAAGAGGCCACGCGCGGGAGCATAAAAAGGGAGGTCTGCTGAAATGGAACCTGTCGGTGCTACGTCTCTTCGATCCTCGGTCTTCGGTCTTTACGCTCGGCATCGTGGGTCAGGCAGTGTGTTACTGACTGACCCGGTTATGTAGTTGTGGTCTATTTAAACAGTGTACATTTACGTAGAAACCCTGTTGGGGTGTTACAATAAACGTGTTGCCTCCAAGTTCAAGTGTGTGCCTCCGTGGAACCCACTACAAATATAATAGTGTAACAGGGTGTTGTGATTTTCTAGTACAGAGGAGGGAATTTATGGCTTGACAGTACAAAAAGAGGTTCAGGGTTTTGCAGTTCTGTACAGGTGAGTTTGCTAGTGCAGGAGACCAAACAAGATGCTTCTCACAACCATGTTGATATTGAAAGCTGCCCAAGTTAGTGCTGCAGAGCCTTTCACTGTGTATTACCTGATGCTTCGTGTTAAACTGTGTGACTATACTATGGTTACTTTGATAAATAGTCAAGGCTCCTCTTGGTATATTGTTATTGAGGGATATCAATTACCGGCTTTGTTCGACTGAAGCTCAGCACACAGAGGGATCGGGGGAGGTTTGGACCGTCTAACGCGTAAGAACATTTTACAAAGGTGTGTTCTGTTCATTCTTCGGTAACAACTGTAGATTCTGAATTTTGTTTCCAAAGAAGAGGCCTATCTGAGACAAAGGCAGGGAGCAGAATGTGAAAGGAAAGTAACTATTTTAATTTGATGCAGAGAAAGGTCTACCGTACATCTTTCCCCAATCCCAGCATAACAAAAATTGCACTTCATCCCTGAACATAGAATTATAATTTTAACTATCTAGATTTGAAGATTTTGTGACTGCAGGAATTCATACTCTTTGGTTCTTTCGGTAAAGTCACGTAGGTAGAAAAATAAATAATAAATCACGCCTTTTTGATCATAACACAAGCAATCGTCATCAGGTAGAAAGATACAGCAGTAGTACTGCTGTATCTTCTACGTGACTTTACCGAAAGAACCAAGAATATGAATCCCTGCAGTCACGAAAGCTTTAAATCAAAAGAAAGGGCTGTTGCAACAAGAGGTTATATAGAGGTTTGAGGTGGGTGTCACCCAAGGGTAAGTAGGGGAGGTCAGAGATGGAAAGGAGTCCCGTTGCCGTACACAAGCACAACAGCTGCGTTAAAGGAGAATTAGCATGGTAATGTAAACGAGTACAATGGGAAATGAGCCCCGTCATCGCACATGAGCAAAGTTGCCGTACGCGCGCACGCACAGCAGCTGTGTTAAAGGAGAATCAATGCGGTCTATTTAACCAGTGTACATTTACGTAGAAACTCTGTTGGGGTGTTATATTCCCATTTGTACTCGTTTACATTACACTCGTGTACATTAACATGCCAATCCTCCTTGAATACAGCTGTTGTGCTTGCGTACGGCAACGGGACTACTTTCCATCTCTGACCCCGCCTACATACCCTTGGGTGACACCCACCTCAAACCTTTATATAACCTCGTGTTGCAACAGCCTGATGACGATTGCTTGTGTTGCAATCGAAACGTCGTGATTTATTATTTATTTTTCTACCTACGTGACTTTACCGAAAGAACCAAAGAGTAAATTGAACTATGTTCACAGATTGGAGAAATTGCTGACAACATCCAGTCAGTGTGGCATTCCAATTATTTCTGAAGTTACATCTGCACCACATCAAGCATGTGGTATGGGATAAGGAAGTAAAAATATCCTGTACAACAAAGGGAGAAAGCTCACCCAATATTTAACGTGTATCTCCATGGGATATGTAAAGGAAAACCTACAGTGCGAAAAAGTTCAACATACATACATTTGTAGCATCTCAGGACTTCTTCGCGTGCCATTCAGCACATCATACGTAACTTGAGGTGCACCATACCAAGAACAGCACATCGTGGTTTAGGGACGACTCATAATTGACGTGAAGCCCTGTCACTGATTTGGTTTGGTCAATTAATGCAAAGGTTTATTCTTATTTCCACAGTTATTAACAATTGATCTTTGATATATGAGAACAATTTTCAGAAGTTTGGATTTATTGTAATGAACTCAACTGGTAGATTTGAAATGAATTTAATACAATACATTTAAATTGCTATGTAGAGCATATATAATATTTAATTACAAGCAAAAGGGGGAGATCAGCATGACTAATGCCACTTTTAAAAAGGAGATCTGGATACACATACAAATAACTTAATACAAAAATTGGTCAATGCATGAAACAACAATAGAAATGTACAAAACAACTATTGCACACAAGTAGAGGCAAACAGTGCATACAACAAACATACCAAATATATAACATGTAAAGTGTAAGACGAAAATACATTTTTAAAAATAATGATTATAACGTTTTTACCAAATATATTACAATAGGCTGAATATGTAATTTTTCATCAGTATTAGGTTTACAAAATATGCTACAGTATAATTTCCTGCATTTTTCCAAAAATTGCAATAATGATTTCCAATAAGGACTCAGTTATGTGTAATGAAATTTACCAAGATGGTAGAGATGGTAAATGTGGTGCATATGGAGTATCATTTCATGTATGAGTATTTTAAAGATGTAATGTGGAGTTTTTTAAATTTATTATTGAGATATGACAAATAAATGCTAAGCATTGTCTCGTTGTATGGATTTTCCTGTGGATTTGGAAATGTGTTGACTGGTGGTGTAGATTCTGCTATATGCCTTGTAAAACAGACTGGACAGGGAACTTGTATTCTCTGCGTCAAATACAAAAAACCCAATTAAGAATAGAAGATCACGGTAAAGGACAAAACATTTTTGATCGAGGAAGAAACGGAAGGCAGTATAAAAAGGATCAAAGCTCTGTAAACTTGCAATGAGATACAATTTGTATTGGATTGATAAAAAGCTGTACATTACTATTGCTGTAAATTATAACTATTAGTACGTTAAAATGTATTTGTATCGAATCAGCTTTGAACAGATGTTATTATGCATTATATATAACACTTTTACGATTTATTGAGAGTATTAAATATTATGGAGTTCGATATTATTTTAAAGGTTGTCTATATTGTTTGAAAATCTCTTGAATTACAAATAAGGTATTTATGCATTCATGTTTAATGTAATATAATTAACCTTTAATTTAAACTGCATCTTTATTCTGACATTGTTATACTGAGCAGTTCTCTCTCTCTGCTCAAGCAAATTGGCATTGCAGTAGTAATGGCACATCGTGCATACATTAAAATTCAATTTCAAATGACCAATGCACAGAGGCTTAAAGAATAGCATTCAGTACTGTGCAATGCACAATATAAGAGCTGCATGACAAGAAGGGAGGTTGACGGAAAGCAGCTGGAGCCAACAGACTTCCATCACCCCGTCAACAAATATATAATAAATTAGATGGGTGCGATGCACGAAGTTAAACGTTAACTCTTCAGTTGTAACCAATGTGCTCATCAATGATGGGAATCTGCTGTTAGTATAAGTATCCTTTCATAAATTCAATAGAACGTGACGACAAATTGAGCTCCCTTGAATTACCTAGTCAATAATTATTGTACATGAGTGCAATGCTATTATCAGCTAAATTAATATGCAGCTTTTAATTCTTGTCGGCTGCGCTGATCATACTCAAGTAAGTGTAATGGTGTTTTAATAAAGAACACAAAATCTTGAAAAATAATATCACGTATGATAGTGTAAATGTTATTTTCTGGCATGAAATGAATACGCCTGAATTTAATGTAGCACTCGTGATACTTTACATTTGGAGTTTTTTTTATCCCTATCTTTATGAAATACACCTTACATCTTACGTTTTAGTAACAAATGCTATGCCATATCCAAAAATGTGCAGGGAAAAAATGCGTAAGGAAGGAATCATGTCATTGACGTGTAACTGGGGCGTGAGTCCGATTAATGTAGCTCTTACTGGCAATGCCTGTAAAAGGTTAACGACAGAGTAGACCCGTATTGCCTATTGCTCTTCACCCTTGTAATTGCACCGTTTGGAGTGGTGAGGCCAATAGAGGTGAAATTGAGGGGGCACGCGCAAAAACGATGTTGTTATTTTTACACAAATTTTGTTTGATTCCTTATCCCTTTAACATCAATTTTTTTGTAAACAAACAAAAAACATCACGTTACACTCCCTTGTTGCGCGCGTGCGTTTTTTTTTAAATCTCACAATACATGAGAAACCTTAGTCAACGACCGACCACAAAGGGCCAAGCGAGCAAAAGTCGAAGCGAACCACCGCGACCGCCTCGGTGTTCACCCCCGAGCCCCCTTCGCTCACAACGCCATGACGGCATTCGCGACTCTCGCATACCGATGCTGCTACACGCCGATATATGACTCCACCTAACACACCACCACCACCCCCTACCCCAACCACGATGGCAAGATACAAACATTATCCTCTTCATCGTCCACCGCCGCCGCCGCCACTGCCCGTGATGCGGCCAGACAGCAAATAAAAAGGCAGCAGCGGCTGCGGCTGCTCTCTGCCAAGCCCCTTGGGAGGGGGGGGAAAGGGAAGGGACACGCGGTGCCGGCAGGACACACAACAGCCCCGAATCGCGCAGCAGCAGCAGCGAGCACGCAGCGCAGCAGCGCAGAGCGTTTCGGTCAGGCGCGCAAGAGCCCTCGCTGCTCCGCCGTTGATGCAGTCTACATCATTGTGAACAAGACTCACTGCCACGCGCCGCGCCCCTGCCCACGTGAACTCATTAGCAGCCGGACAAACAAGGAGGTTATTAATCACCGAGCGGCGGGATAAGTGCGGACGGGCTGGGGGCAACGGTGCGGGGATGACGATGATGGTGGTGGTGGTGGTGCCGGTGACGACGATGATGATGATGGTGGTGGTGCCGGTGACGACGACGACGACGACTCGGCAGTGGGCGAGGGGCATCTGCGCTGCGAGTGTCTGAAAGTGGCGAGCGCCCTGACAGTGAATCAAGGCGGAGGAGGAGGCGGAGGAGGAGGCGAAGGAGGAGGAGGAGGCGGCGACGGTGGCGGCACACAACCACGTGGCACCATCGAAAGCGCTCTACAACGGAGCTTGTCCCCCCACCCGTCGCCCCTCTAGCTTCCACCACTACAAAAAGCCTCGCTCGTCGGGCGCCTAGCGGGTTTTAAGGATTAAAGGGGGGACCGGCGGAGCAGGACTGGGGTGAGTTGCAACTTCTATTTGCCTGCCGTACGGAACGATGCGAAACGGAGCTTTATGTGACAGCTATATAAGCAGTGTTCTTCAAATGATTGCATGTCCTGCTGTTTTTTTATTGAATGGGAAACTTTAGTTCTCCCATCGACGGGCTTTCTAAAAAAAAAGAAACTAGATATACCGTGTACTGTTATGAGAAAAAAATATTTAACGATTCCAGTTCGATTTTCCTGTTATGTAAGTTCTTACATGGACATAATGTCTAAATCCATTTACGTGTAACAAAAAAATTGCATTCGTAGATTACATATATACAATACGGTATTTAAATAAAAGTAGGTGAGGAATACATTTAAAAAAAATCGCGAGTGTTTGATTTGATGAATTGAAAGAAATAATAGTAACAGTACCAAACATAAAAAAAAACTTATTTCCCACGAATCGCGATAAACTTGCGCTCGCTGGTGTGGAGATTGCATTAAAAAGTGCCACTTGTGTTGGGGTTTTTTTTCTCTCTCACACAGTATCTGAACTCCCTCTTTAAATGACATTGTAATATTTTGTCGTGAGGGTTAAAACGGGCATAAAGGGGGATTAAAACCAGCGTCTGCTATGTGGGATCGTTGCCATGCAATTTAGAAAACTCGTTCTCTTTGTCATTCGCCTCTCCTACAGCGCTGTGGTGTTGAAGCACCTTATCGGCTATGATGTGTTGCTGGCTGCGGGGCAGGGTGTTAAGTGATAAACTGACCTCTTGCCCATTTTCACGTATTACATTCCCTACTGAGACTATAGCAAGGCTACAAGGCAAAAGCATGCAACCACCCCTCGACATCCCACCACCACCCCCCCCCCCCCCCATAGTTTGACCAATAATCCCAGACTGTTATCCCCACTAAACGGGAGTGCTGGAGTGCAGCTGATGTACACGGATCAGGAAACTGTACTGCGGAAGCTGTCTTATAAACTCGCAGCAAAATGAATTTTTTTTCTCAAATCAGACAAATGTAAACTAATTCTTGCTGTAAATGACATAAAGCGGATTATTCTAACATGCATAGCGTCAACGTATAATTATTTACCCCCATTCTTGTTTTAAACGTACACATTACATACTAGATTTTCAAAAATTAATATCGTGATTAATAAACATTTTCACTCAATGTGCCACCATCTGAGAGAAACCGCGATAGCCTCGGTTATGTATAGCACGTAATTTGTTAAAATATAGAACTCGGCAGACAGCAGTTATACATGGAAGGAGGGGGGGATGAAATATGGGATGCTATAATTGGTGTTCCTACCGCTCTGACCTCATCTCATCACAAACCCCCTCCAACACACTGTCCACTCTCTCTAGTCGACGCTTCCTTCTCCGTTAAACCGAAGGCAATGGGGGTGAAAAGGTGGGTTCTATCAAGTGATACAGATTGGCAGGATGAAAACATTTCGGAGGCGGTGCAAGATGAGAAGAATGAAACGACCACTGAGCAGCAGGGATTAAATAAAAGGGAGTGATTATAATTATGAAAGGAGTTGGTCAAGGGAGTAAAAAAGAGGTCGTAGAGGCTAGAAAGGCATGAACGGTTTCAACATGATGATGATACGTTTGTAGCTGATTCATCAGTGGACACAGATTTAACAACTTAAAAATAATGGTAACTCATAGACAATGTTTTGGCATTGATAATGTTGCTCATCAAAGCTCATTAAATTGAACGAATCTTAGTTTATATTACGTATCGTATACAGGCAACTATGGAGTATATTTTTTTTATTTGTAACATATATGTATATTGAAAAAAATGCAGCGCTATGAATAATTAAATATTGAAACACATTAGCAAATGACAATGCATTTAACATACGTACAGACAATACACCTCACTACATCAATCCTTTGTTTATCCGTTTACACTTTAGAGCAAATGCCGTTAGGGCGCACCCTATTACACCTGGTATGTCACATTATGGGGTGGAGTTGCTGGCAACCAGCAGAATCGCCTTTGTCTCCTTCATGCAGATGTTTAAGTCATGCTACAATAGGCCTAGGACATATTCAAATAGCATGTTCCGGGGAGTAACCAAGGAAACTAGCAAAGATAACCGGGATTGTAACTTAGTATGCTCACTACAATATTTTACCTTGAGACCAATATCTGCCTTTTAACCCACAAGTTGGTGGTGTTTATTGTGCCAGACTAAGGGTACCTTGTTGCCACATCGAGTGGCAATGATTCCAGGGCAGTAGCCAGGTGAGATGTGCGTGGGCAGCGGATGGAGTAGGTCGGTAGATGTTGGCTGCAGCATGTGATCTGCTAATCGAAGGTCTTTGGGGAGAGAGGAGAGTCTTGCTTCCAGAGGGGCCGCTGCTTTTAGTAAGAGGAAGCAGTGGCGATGTATCTGTAAGGTTTGCTGACATTAAGTGTCAAGAGAGCCTCCGGTGTTGTGGATAAACATTTTGGGGTTTGCTGGCAGATGCACCACCTGTGTGTTATAGCATCCTAACAGTTTGCATGTTGTTGTGAACATCACTACTTTACCTCCTGTTGTTGCTGCTACGCCTACCAGATGTCCAATAGCATCATTCGCAAGCTTCCTCCACAGTAGTTGCTACCAGGTAAAAGTAAATATAGATCCTCCATATATACCAAATCCGGCCACCTCTGGCATGAGGGGTCTTTATTTATCCTTCGTATCCAGCCAAACATTGGCAATGACCCAGCGAATGCAACCTCCGTTGCAAAAGTACAGCGATGATGGGACTGTTAAACTAATTCCAGTATCTGTGAGCTCCTCACAAGTCCAACCTTGAAAACACAGACCCTGGCTATGATCCATAGCTTGAATGTTTTAAGACAGAGCAGATGCTTCTGTATTGGTCCAACATTTCCAAACTATAGATAAAAGATGGAATTATCATTGGCAGTATAAACAAGCTTTGTTTGGATTGACAATCCAGATAGCTTTCACGCAGCATTGCACAGTCAATGAAATAATTCCAATCCTCGACTCATTCGAAATGAAACCTCGATTTCCAAACCACAGCTAGCTGGGAACACACTGCTTCGTTGTGGGAATTCATCCACCTTTTCACTCACAAAGAATAAGAAATACAAAAGTAAAAGTCAGCGTTGTGTTTATTAATTATTTCAGTATTAACTATAAAAAATAGGACATCAATGCATGTGGTAAAAAGGGTTTGTAAATTTCCATCAAATTGTATCAGTGTGCATTTGGCCAAAAGTTTAATATTAAATTTTAATGTAAAATGTCGTATATGAATAACAAATATTAGTGTATTCTAACATGTACTCTTCAAAAATAAATAATTTTTCTCGGCTACTTTTAAAAAGTGAATACCACTTCATCTTCGACATTAATAGGACATATAAACTAAAGTTTCATCAGCATTTGTAATTTTAGATTTGGAAAATTACTTTTTTGTTCTGTTATGATTTTAGATTGAGATTACCTTGTATGGGGGAAAAACAATACTTGAACAATTGAAATGCATCATATTTAAAAGGTTGAACTAGTTTTGACATATTTAGCAATACATATTTTAAAATTTCGAGGTAGCCAAGTGCCTCAGAGGTTAGAGCGTTGAGCTGGTACCGCTGAGATGCTGGGTTCGAAATCAAGACAGCTTGCCTGTAATCAAAACATGCTTTCAGGTGTAGTCAGTTGATGGGCTCAGTCTGGCCACTAATGACTACACGTACCAGAAAAAAACATCCCATAAAATGTTGTCCTGTATTTACATTGTTAAAATTCCACCTCCCGAGAATTAAAATAGCAGTTTGACTGTGAGCTGAGTAACATTACTCTCATATGGCAGTGCGTCGGAAAGTGCTACCCCTTATTGTTTGGAATAGAAGTTACGTGAAGGAATCTCAGATGTAGTTATGTACTATCCGCTTCCATGGGCCATTCTATTAAACACACAGCTGCATCACTCTGCGAGAGAACGGAATGCCTACATGCTCTATCACATGATGCCAAGAGCACAATCGGGGTACAATTCTGAAAAAGATATAGTTACATGTAAATATTACAAATTCAAAACCACAATTTTGTGCGCATGCATGTTTATGTATATTGCATGACATGAGTAGAAATGACATGAATACATGTATAACCTTTTAAATTGTACAATTTGCATAATGATGACCTACACGCCTTTGTAATTAAAAATATGTCTGCTTCAAATTAGATCTGCAATGTATGAGACAAAGTCTTGACAAATAATCATATATGTTCAGTATAAGTACTGTACATACTATCAAAAGTATACACTATTCATACACATTAAATTCTGCCATATATATTATTTAATTGCAATGTCATGGATTGATTTAGATTTTCTAATTATGAATATTCCTTGATAATTATTTCCTCTTTATCGTGGTAATTTACATGCCATTTAATTTAGTATATTCAAGATAGTATGTTTAAAAAAATGCCAAATCAAGTAAAACGTATTATTAGGTTTGTAGTAAGAAATCTTATATTCTGTATAGTGCAGAGTATAGTGTCACGGTTTTTCAGGAGCACCCACTACAATATCACATTCCATCTCTTCAGTGTAAATTCATTGATAATTGTATCTTGCTATTTTAGTGTTCCCGCTGTATTTAATACCTAATATGTTACAAAATAACTAATGGTGAAATATTAGGTCATAAAAATGTGGGTATGAGATCATGCATTGTGTTGTCCACAAGGGGTGCATAACTTAAATTAGAGCTGGATCATTACTCAAGTTACTTAATTACTCACGGATAATTAACTCAGCAGGGGATTTTGTATTCATGTGATCAAGTTGTGTCTCATGATATAATCATGACAGTTTGAAATACAAATTATGTCATGATGTATGGAGTTTAAGTAATTTTACTCTTGCTTACTACCACAATCCTGTGTATAATGTGGAGAAAAAAACATGTATTTAGGTCAAAACAACGTAGAGTAATACCTCAATTTAGTTTCGCATTTTTACGTCATTTCGCAAATACCTCGACCTGATTTGCGTTGCCTCAACCCAGACTTACGTTGCTGACAGGATCCGTTCTTTGTCGTATCCACCGCCTCTGCCTTCACCTCCACCTACCTTGTACACAAACCACTGTACAATATATAATTTATGTAAAGTATTTTGGTGATTTGGAAAAATTGTTTTGATTTACGTAATATCAAGATTCGTCGCACCGTTCAGGACCGCATCCCCAATGTAAAACCGGGGTATTGCTGTAGTTAGAATTAAATAACACGTTGCATTATAGTTATTTTTTTCTTGCTTCGTGATATATTTAGAAAATTTTAGTATAATTCTTGTGTAGCATCGTATTGAAACGTTACCATTTGCACTTATGCCCACATTTTGTTTCACTAACATAATTTCCAAATATTGAGCATTAGTATTCATATGCCATGATTTTGATAACGAAACCGTGTATCATTCTGGATATGAAGTATATTATTTGAATATACGTCAAGGGTTTTACATAAAGTGCATCTTTGAGAAATATAATCACACTTAAAAATGGATCTAAATATATACATTACTGGATTTTCACAAGACCAGCTCGAGTTTTATGAGTTAAAATACATGATTGTAGCCTTTCATACACGTGGACAATAGCTGTAATATTATGGCAGCTTCTAAAGGGTACCAAGAGCAAGTTGCGAGGGTTAGTGCGGATAACGTCCCTCTAAAAAAAAGCATGACTGACCAATTAGGACATACTGTAGATTCATTGCTGTACTACCCATTCATAAATTAAGCCTCTTAAACCCTACTTCCATGTGTTCGAATGCAATTTTCTATGCATGCCCATGCCATGCCTAAAGTGTGTTTTATAACATTTTTAAAACCACCGTTTTAAGATGTGAATCACATTTAGGCAGATGGCTTGATAATGAAAATACTGTTGGTAAATGTACGCAGTTCCAAAAGTGAAAAAAGTGACAAATTAATCATTCAAAAGAGGCTCATTTATATGTTTTTTGGTTTGGCCTCATTGTCATTTTATACCAAAATTTTTGTCAACCCTCCTCCACCTGAGAATGTTGTCGCATTTACAAAAAAAATTACGAGCCAAAATTTGTTTACGTTTTTGGCCAATAAAACTCAACAGTGGCCTAAGATTTTTCATGACTGAATTTAACATCAACATACGACTGTTCGCTTAAATTGCATTGAGCTTCATCAGGTAAAAAACTTGAAAATTAAGTGACATTGTATGTTGACCTTAAATTCAGTATCAGTCTTAAGTAACCAGTGAGCTGTATTGGGCAGAATGTGATCAATACGTTGGAACATACAAATCATATATTTGTAAACGTGACAATCCTGTTGGGTGGTGGAGGGTAATGACAATAATGTTGACATAAAAATACGATGTGGCCGAACCCAAAAACAAATATGGATCATTGTATTGGAAACAATACCTACATTTTAAGTTAAATAAATACTGCTGATAAATATGCATCTGAAACAAATTTAAAGATTCATATTTGTATATAAGTGGCAGACACAATTGCATAGGTTTTGGTCTGATGGGACCTAATCATGTAGGATCCAATACTGTAATGATATGAATCTTATTTATTTTTTATATTGGATCCAATCCATGCATTTTCATGTAATTGCTCAGCAGCAAAAGCTAATCTGGATTGGCTGGCTGGGAACTGATAATAATTACAGTACAGAATACTACAATAACATTGCACAATTACATAATACTGTATTAATTAACTAAGAAAATGTGTTATATTTTATTGAAATAATAAAAACATACATGCGTGTTTAAACACTCCTGACAGCCAGCATTGCTGTAGTGCCATAGAACAGGTTGTGAGACTCTACCCCCTATAGAAGAATAAAGATCTTGGGTTCAAATACAGCCTGAGGCATATGCAAACATTTTTTTCAAGCATAAAAACTACTTTTCCATATGCTGTTATATATTAATAAACATAAAACAATATAATTTTTTTCATACCGGTAAAAAAAACTATTGTTATATGTTTCTCAGACATTCAGTGAGATACACAAATGTGTGTTTGTGTTCTGAATACCATTTTGTATACTGTATATACAAAAATATTCCTCTTCAATCAACTAATCAAACTCCATCTCATCAGTTTAACACGTAGACTTTCGTGACCAATATCATCCATAACAGAGGTTTTTTGGGTTAGATCGCGTAAAAATCCATCTGATCAGGTGGTTCACGACAGGACAGTCTTACCATTCTATATGATGCACATATCCATAATTATATGTATTTAAAATCATCAGATCTTATTCCAACCATACCAATGGTGCAGCCCTTGCATGTTTACTATTGTTATATTCTATGGGTCTTTTGGTGAAGAAGATTGCTTGTGTTGTGATCGAAACGTCGTGATATTTTTTTTTATTATTTTTCTATCTACGTGGCTTTACCGAAAGACCCATAGAATATGTATTCCTGCAGTCACGAAAGCTTTAAGTCAATGTTTACTATTACTTCATTTTATTCAGGAGCCCAATACAACACACAAACATTCATGAGGGGACAAACGCAGGTCACGAGCGAGTGACAGACCCGGGGCTAAACATCCTCAAATTAGGGACTGGTCAAAGGCACCTGGGCTCACTGTACTACCACCGTAGGGGCAACGATCGGCAGCAGGATATGTCGGGGGAAGGGGGAATGAAGGGGAGGGGGGAATAATGTAATAAAACAGAACCGGAAATAATATAACATAAACATGCCGTTTGATTTTACAACTATTGTATTGCCCCAGGCTCTATGGTCGTCATATGTTTTCAGAGATGGTGTAATATCAAGAGTCCATCCCCTCTACCCCGGTTCCTAATTTATCCGTAGCATAAATGGGAACCACCTGGCCACATGTTTCTGTTCCTTCCATTTTAGTTTACAGCTGAGGTGTTCAATTCCTGCCAGGGCAAGGAGAGTACTGTGCCAAAGTCTGCAGGAGAAGGGTTCATGTTTTTTTTTCCCCAATTGGTCAGGATGGGTTTCCTTGCTACGATGTGGAAGGTTTGAAGTAGAGCGTGCTGGTCAGGTAGAACTAAATTTGAGAGAGACAAAACACAGATACGGAGACACAGACAAACACACAAGCAGAGAGAGACAACACAGAGACACGCAGAGAGAGACACAGCATAGACACACAGACCCAATGCCTCTGTGTCGAGGTCTTAAATAGAGAGAGAGGGGGGGGGCAGAGAGAGAGAGAGGTGGGTCTGCTGGAGCAGCTGCTGGGGCTGAAATTAGCATGTCAATGAAAGACCCAACAAGACTTGTACATTTTAGAGAGTGTTGTGTGGAAATCCACCCCAAGGTAGCCGGGGGAGAGAAAGAGTGAATTGACCTATGAGAGCCTGGTAAATTTTAGAGAGAGAAATAGGCCGTTTGAGAAAACAAACTTAGCAATATTTTTGGAAATGTAATGCAATGCAACACAGAGAGTCGGCTAACACACAGTTAACGCATAGCCTGGTTGATTATGATCTCCAAAGATTCCAAAATTTGAAGTTGTGTGAATTTGACAAACAGAGACAGAGAGAGAGAGAGAAAACAAAACTTACATCCTCAGACACACAGAGACAGAGAAAACACAAACTTACATCCTCCCTGTAGAGGTGGTTCAAACTTGATTTGAAGCTTTCATGACTGCAGGAATTACTCTTTGGTTGTTTCGGTAAATTCACGTAGAAAGAAAATAAATAATAGAATACGACAAAAGTGGCTGAGCTCTGTGCCACATATCCGATTTAAAATGGTGTGTAATGTCGCTGTAGAATTTGAAAATGTCCAGGCATCTCCAGAACGCATGTAGGTAGGTCTGTATCATGCCCTGCAGGCATTTAGGGCAGTCTGTAGAAGAATCGGTGAATTTGGCCCTCCTTTCATCAGGTAGGACCCATGCAAGAATTTTAACTGGATAAATTTCAGCGGCAGAGACCTGGGGCCTACTGCTTGCTAGTTCTGGGCTTCATCTGGAGTTCCTGTACATAAATCAGGTGATGGGGTGGGTGCGGTAGTCAAAATCCTTGTCTGGGACTTTGGTGATGGCGTCCCTGATCTGTAAGTATCTAAAGAAATGCGTCTATGGGATATCATGGTGTGCCCATAGCTGCTCAAATTATAACATCTTCCCTTCCTTGGTCAGGTGGTCTCCCACCCTTTGCAGGCCTGCTGCTTTCCAGCTAGGCCAGTGAATCCCCATGCCTCCTATTTTCACAGAAGCATTTCCCCACAGAGCGGATCACCTGTGTAGAAAGGTAGAGAATGAGATACGCCTGTCTTTGCACACCCCCAAGGTAACAGAGATTATCCACAATAGTTTAATGCCCCGGGGATTATCTTCCGTAGAGGAGAAGGCGATCCTGGCCAGCGACCATGGGGTCACGGAATCTTCTTCCCATTCTTTTCCTGTCCATTTGCTTTGTGGTACTTCAGAAAGTCTGGGAGGGCCAGACCCAATTCTCTCCGAGGTAGGGTAAGGGAGTGGAAATGTATTCACGCTCACTTGTAGTTCCACATGAAGGAGGCAATATGAGAATGGAGTGTCTTAAATAACGTACTTTGGATACAGGTGGGGATGATTCGTTAATGGTAGAGGAGCTTCAGCAAGACCATCATCTAGACTAGGTGAGCCCAATTGTGGAAAGAAAGAGGGATATCTGCCCATGCCCTGAGGTCAGGTAATAATCTCCTGAAGCATTGGGAGGGGAAATTTTTCATGAACAGTGAGAAGGATGAAGGGACTATCACCCCCAGGCTTGTATGTTTATTTTTAAAAACACTTGCCCATAGAATGATTTGTTTTTGTTAAATGTTGAATGACAGGCCTGTGATCATTGTGAAACATGTTTTGCCATAAAATTGCTCAATTAAAGCAATGTGCAAAATAGTATTCCGACAATAAAAACAAATAAACAAAAGTGTGAATGCCTAATAGTTTTTGACATTGCTGTGAATCTCATCTTGGATAATAAAAACGCCTAGTTATAATATTCAGCCATTTATCAATCCACTATTTGAAGGACTCTCCATGACGTGTCAGTCATGGGGGGTTATTTGGACATACTTCAATATGCTGGTCAATGCAGTTTGGTGGTGAAAGGGTGTCCAGGACTGGTTCAGATGTCACTTGCCACTAAATTTAGGCATGGCTGGGAATTAAACTCAGTTTGTCGGCTTTATAGCACAGTGTGCTAACAACCACAGCATAACTGCTCCCTCACCTACTTTTTATTGTGGCCTAAATGTACAATACACATACATTTTATGGTATTAGCGCACGCAGTACACACACAATGTTGTCCCATGCCCGACCGCATAGCCGTATATGAGTGAACTCAAACCGCAAAAAGTAAATTTTGGGTAGAAAGTTTCCGTGCATATATGCGAAATCGCACACCCAAACCTGCATAAAGTGAGCGAAACCTGTATTGCTTTCCATCCAGCAGTGAATAGATAATGGCTGATGATGAATTAAGCATGTATTTTGTATTTATGATATTCACGTAATTGTCAATTTATTTAATTGAAACTCCGCAGTTTGAATTAAATTGCTTATGCAAATACAGTAAAAGCAGATTATATGTCAAATCCAATTGCCACAGCTGTACTGCCATCTATTACGGAGTACAGGGAAATTTGTTATCTGCATTCCATTGCTTGTTTGGATCGTGTAAGAAAATGTAATACTTTAATGGCGCTGTACGTAACTACGCATTTTATGCTGGAAATAAGTAGGAAGCATTGAAAAGTTAGCCAGGTGATGAGTTTAACCATGACAAATATTCATCCGACACCAAGACTATAGTTTTGTAAGGCAAAAGAGTCATTCATTGCACACAAAGAAGGTTGTCCTAAAATTGTTAATTGTATAATTCGATAGTTATCCCTATAATTAACAAGGAGCAAATAAGGGAATAGCCAGATTATTATTTTGCTAAACATTAAAAGTGGTTGAACATGTAAAAAACATTGTTTTCATCTGATTTCACTCTCATCAGCCCTGATCTATTCACGGATGATTGAAGGCCTTTCCACATTGCCAACATTTATCACAATTTTGAGCATGAGCTGATCTCATGGCTCCTTTTCAATGGCAGCCATCCTCTTAGGTGTGCTCCTTACTTTGGCTGATATTCCACAGTCTTATCAAACCCTCTCGCGATATCTACTACCAAAACCCACTTAGATTTTATTAACAGTTAGCAAGCCTATAATTTGCAATCCTTCCAGTGTAATTACCAGCATGCATCTTTATGCACAGTTCAGCTTTTATTCTGTTTTATTTGTCAGTGTCCATTGTTATGACCCATTTTATAGCTGGCAGTATGCACTGATTGAAAACTTTCTTCTTCAGACTCATTGGTATGCTCCTTTTCATGATCAAAGGCACTCCATCCTGTTTTCACTCACCTCAATTTCAAATAATTATATTTGGGTCCAACTTCAATACAAATTCTGTTGACTCGTTGTGTCTCTGCAAGTTTGCTTATTTGAATCTTCGTCCTCACTTTGGGATATACAAGACTGAAAAGGCAAGAGAAAGGTGGAGACAGTGCTTTATATGGACAGTCCTCGACCTACAAATATAATTCGTTCCTGGGATCCGTTCGTAAGTCGAACGGTTCATAAGTCGAACCACTAGAATGTATTTAAATACCCACACTGTCAAGTGTTTTAAAACGTATTATGGTTAAACTAAAAAGGGAAGCATTGTTAAACTCATAAATAAGAAATTTTGTACACTTGCATGTAACGGTGTACAAAGTACTATATAGTAAATAAAGCATAAAATAAAGTGACATAAATAGAAACATTGGTTTTATTTTTGCTTACCTTGGGTCCTGATTCTGGCTTGCTTGTTGAAAGGGGCGCAATGAGTAACCACAATTCTACACACACACACGGGGCAGTGCGCGCCCACTCATATACACACACAGACACAATGACAAAGACATACACAGGGTCACACACACAAAGACACGCACACACGGGGCTGACGCGCACACACACGCATCCACTCCAATGACAATGACCCCCCGTATAGCCTTAATAGGCTGTTGGGGCAAGTGCTGTGAGCGAGTAGTGCCTATGAAGGCCGTCACAGCACATAAGGCGGTGAGTGGCTAGCACCACGCTCGGCTGCCTTTGTCTCCCCAGTGGTGATGTTTACACACCGCACCAGGTACTCATTTGAGGCTGAGTCGACTTAGGAGAGGCCCAGGACCAGTTCAGATAATTGTCACCAGTGTTGGCCGTGAGCAGAAATCAAATTCAGGTCGCTGGTTTCGTAGCACAGCGCGCTAACCGCTAGGCTACCGCTAACTCACACTCACTCACAACAGCCATAGCCATTCACCACTAAGTGGCGGTTACATCACCACGGCGCTTGTGCCAGGTTATGTTCATGTTAAGGCCACGTGAAGTGTCAAACGCCCGCTGGCAGGAGGTCACGGGACAGACCCAAATGCCATGGGTTGACTGACCGATGCACCACCTGTGCCCCCTACTGTGCCAACTTGCTCCGGCACTCCGCTCGTTGTTGTGGGCATCGCTCCTCCGCCCTCCGTTGTCGCTGGAGGGCGACTGCCTCCAACTGCCCAATAGTAGCCTTCACGAGCCTCCTCTACAGAGGCCGATCTTGACATCACTGGTACCAATTAATTATCGGCAAGTCCACTCAGCTCCACATCCTCTTGTACCACATCAATCCATCTATTCTCTAGTCCGTGCCACGCCCATTTAGCCCCTCTATCTGACCGAACAAAAGCTGTTTAGGCATTCGGTGGCTGGGCATGTGGGCTATATGACTCAACCAATGCAGCCTTGCCTGCCAGAGGAGTTCGCTGATGTCCACATCTTTCAAAGATTTGCGAGCTGCTCACACAAGCCAGCCTGGTTAAACCCAGGATGGATTGTAGGCAGGTCAGCCTAAATGTTTATAACCGGCGAAGATGTTCCAATAGGGGGGTACACGTTTCGCAAGCATAGAGAAGGGAGGGCAAGACTCTGGTTGAGAAGACGCAAAGCTTTGTGTGGAGAGACAGACCAGGTAGTTTCCACACAGCGTTACGCAGCCAATGAAAAGATAATACCGCTCGACTGTCATGAGCACACGGCCCAGGTATGTAAAACTCTCCACTCTCCACAACTGCCCCATCTCACACACCCACATGCCCACGCGTGCACAGACACACAAACACTCACTCCCAGTGCGAGGCTGATTCATCACATCTCGTGGACGATTGTTCTACTAAAAAAAATAGTTTCGTGGCTCAGTTTGCAATTGCGAGTTCGCGTTTTAAGTCAAGCTGGTTCGTAAGTGCGGTTGTTTGTAAGTCAGGTGTTCGTAAGTCGATGACTGCCTATATCATATTTTTAAAATGCTGGCTGGGAGGGATGAATGGAAGGATGATCATGTCCAGAGGACATGCGGATTGTTAGTTTCATCTAAAAATGTAATAGAATGAAAGAGTTATTTTTTTATATTTTTACAGCAGTCATCAGTTGTTTTTGTACCAACAAGACAATGCAATTAAATAATGAAAATATCTATGTTTTTCTTAAGCAACATAAGTACATATATGATATAAACTATCATAATGCAATTCATATTTTTGTAATTAAATTATAAACCGCTATGCTTGCTGATCCATGCAGATTTGTTTATCATTGCAAAGAATTTTATAATAACCACCTTATACATCGTTAAAAGTCTGTGGCCTTCCAAGGGACATCCCCAAATGTTTTGGTATACTCTAAAGAGGATCGATTGCCTGGCCATGAGCAGCTTACACAAATTGCTCGCCAAACCAAAACAGACAAACCCTAGTCAAAACACAAATATTCTAAAGCATGTACAGTGAGGGAAAAAAGTATTTATCCCCTGCTGATTTTATACGTTTGCCCACTGACAAAGAAATGATCAGTCTATAATTTTAATGGTAGGTTTATTTGAACAGTGAGAGACAGAATAACAACAACAAAATCCAGAAAAACGCATGTCAAAAATGTTATGAATTGATTTGCATCTTAAATGAGGGAAATAAGTATTTGACCCTCTGCAAAACATGACTTAGTACTTGGTGGCAAAACCCTTGTTGGAAATCACAGAGGTCAGACGTTTCTTGTAGTTGGCCACCAGGTTTGCACACATCTCAGGAGGGATTTTGTCCCACTCCTCTTTGCAGATTTTCTCCAAGTCATTAAGGTTTCGAGGCTGACGTTTGGCAACTCGAACCTTCAGCTGCCTCCACAGATTTTCTATGGGATTAAGGTCTGGAGACTGGCTAGGCCACTCCAGGGCCTTAATGTGCTTCTTCTTGAGCCACTGCTTTGTTGCCTTGGCCGTGTGTTTTGGGTCATTGTCATGCTGGAATACCCATCCACGACCCATTTTCAATGCCCTGGCTGAGGGAAGGAGGTTCTCATCCAAGATTTGACGGTACATGGCCCCGTCCATCGTCCCTTTGATGCGGTGAAGTTGTCCTGTCCCCTTAGCATAAAAACACCCTCAAAGCATAATGTTTCCACCTCCATGTTTGACAGTGGGGATGGTGTTCTTGGGGTCGTAGGCAGCATTCCTCCTCCTCCAAACACGGCGAGTTGAGTTGATGCCAAAGGGCTCCATTTTGGTCTCATCTGACCACAACACTTTCACCCAGTTGTCCTCTGAATCATCAGATGTTCATTGGCAAACTTCAGACGGGCATGTATATGTGCTTTCTTGAGCAGGGGGACCTTGCGGGCGCTGCAGGATTTCAGTCCTTCACGGCGTAGTGTTACCAATTGTTTTCTTGGTGACTATGGTCCCAGCTGCCTTGAGATCATTGGCAAGATTCTTCCGTGTAGTTCTGGGCTGATTCCTCACCGTTCACATGATCATTGCAACTCCACAAGGTGAGATCTTGCATGGAGCCCCAGGCCGAGGGAGATTGACAGTTCTTTTTTGTTTCTTCCATTTGCGAATAATCGTACCAACTGTTGTCACCTTCTCACCAAGCTGCTTGGCAATGGTCTTGTAGCCCATTCCAGCCTTGTGTAGGTCTACAATCTTGTCCCTGACATCCTTGGAGAGCTCTTTGGTCTTGGCCATGGTGGAGAGTTTGGAATCTGATTGATTGATTGCTTCTGTGGACAGGTGTCTTTTATACAGATAACAAGCTGAGATTAGGAGCACTCCCTTTAAGAGTGTGCTCCTAATCTCAGCTACCTGTATAAAAGACACCTGGGAGCCAGAAATCTTTCTGATTTAGAGGGGGTCAAATACTTATTTCCCTCATTAAAATGCAAATCAATTTATAACATTTTTGACATGCGTTTTTTTGTTATTCTATCTCTCACTGTTCAAATAAACCTACCATTAAAATTATAGACTGATCATTTCTTTGTCAGTGGGCAAACGTACAAAATCAGCAGGGGATGAAATACTTTTTTCCCTCACTGTATGCACTGTGTAAATATTTGCTGTGCATTATAATGCTTTTTGCACACGTCTGATCATTTAATATCTTATTTTCTGAGTTTTTCCATGGCATAGTTTAGAAATGCAATTTTGCCACGTGATTCAATAAACCTAGCTTGGATTAAAGGCAATTAAGGAAAGGCTGTTACTTAAACCTATTGCACTTACCCTGTCATTATGATTTTCTTCAATGTCCGCTAAATCACAAGGAGAACTATCATGATGAGCTGCTTTGACCTCTTTTTCAACAACAGGATACAATTTCCATTTTAACTATGTAAATATATTTCAAATGTGTATTTGTTTCAAGCTAACACAAGTACATTATGCGTAAATAAATTACTGCTGATTGTAATAATTTGCTTACCAATGGGGAAAGTTAAGTAGACCTTTAAAACTGATAAGTACAAAGCTTAATACACATTTGGTAAAATTGAGGATTTGAATATAAGTCACCCTTTAGATGCCTCTGAATATATTTCAGTGGTTGTATCTTTGGGGCAGCAGCTCCAAAAACCCAAATATACAAAACATGTTTAAACTGAGAATTACACATATTGACACTCCTGTATTTCAGTCTGATGTGGTCAAATTTCCAGGTGCAATTAATGGATTCAACCATACAAAAATGTACTGGGTACAATGTTCTATGGCTCTGGATTAGGGTTAGAAGTTCTATCACATGTTATTTGCAGTTAACTGTAGTATTTAAAAAAAAAGATTATGGATGTTTTGTCTGCTTTCATGAAAATATATTTACCTATGTTTAGTTATGGATATATTTTATAATTCTAATCATAAAGTAGATTTATTCCACTGCTTTAAAAACATACATTTCCAAATGCCAATATTTTTCTATGTAACATTAATTTTAGAAACGTGTTCAGAAAATGATTGCCAAATTATGAAGACAACAGAAAATTGTCACATGCTTTAATTATTGTGAAGCCATTTTAACAGACCTACTCTTTTCATCACTCTGCTTAAATAAGTATATCTATAAATACATTTTCACCCCTAAAAGAGATCGGCGGGTGTTTGCAGGTATCTAAACCGAAAGCTGAGGGATAGCTGGTCACCTACTGATTGTTAGTGCGTGAGTGATTGTCATACCATCAACCTGTCAAACCTTAGATGTGCAATCAAAGACCACGTTATGGAACGCTAGATGCACATAAATAAATAATACGAATGACTCCTATTTTTTTGACTTACTAATCATTTCATGCACACCGCTATATTTTGTAAAACAAGCATACCATAGTATTAACCAATTTTTACCAAGTATAATTCTATAATAAGTAGTACTATGAGTTCAAAGTAATGCATAAAGACTTGACAAATAAACCAACATTGTCTGTACATGATGAACTATTCATTTGATCAAATCGTACTTTTAAAATGGATAAACATTAATCCAATTGGATAAACCCCATCCAAAATGAACAGACTAAACTCAGCGATGGCCCGTAGGGAAATAAATGTGGGGTTTGCCCAATTGTTTTTGCTTTTCTTCAGAGATTTTAATGACCATGATACATGGCAGTGGCATTTTACAGTTTTGCATGGGAAATTGAACTGGCTATACCTTTCATTAAACTTATTTTTTTAATTCATGTGTCATTTGGTGCGACCAAATTTACAATAGCAATAGGATGGGGGAACAAAGCTCTTCACTAATTTCATTTAAAGGTTATAATCCCTTGTTCATCATGACGTCCTTTTGACTTCTGTCTCAGTAGCGTTACGGAGATCGTGTGACGTGAGGGTTCTGACTTTGTAGTGAGGGTTATAAGTTGATGCTGAGGAGGGGGAAGAAGGCGCCTCGCCCCCCCCCACACGTGGAGTGATGTCACTTGCTAATTATTATTAATGGAGGGAGGGTGTCTATTTAGAGGACGTCACCTCTTCATGATTCATCATGAGACCTCCTTTGCCAGTACCAAAATATGATAATAGGTGTTTCCCCTTTACCGAAAAAAAAAACAAAGAATAATTCCTGCAGTCACTAAAGCTCCAAATTCAAGTTTCAACCACCTCTTCGGGGAGGTATGAGGTATGTGTCTTTGTGTTCTCTACTGGTGTGTTTACCTTTGTGTTCTTCACATGGGTTTGTGTCTCTGTGTTGTCTCTGCCTCTGTTTGTGCCTTGGGTTTCCGAGTGTGTGCCGTTTGCTCTGCTGCCTCCGCGCCGTCCCTTGCTGCATGCTTCATGCTAATTTGTGTCCCATTGTCTCGCCGATCATGTGTGGTTTCTTCCTTGGCCCTCGTGCCGCGTTCGAATTTGTTGCCCCTTTACATCTCAGCCCCGCCCTCTCTGTCTATTTAGGGCCTTGACACAGAGATGATGCTTCACTGTGTGCCTGTCTCTCTCCATGTGTCTCTGTGCTAACTCGTTCTGCTTGGATGTCTATATATTTGTATGCGGTCTGTATATTTTTTAGATTTTAAATTTCACACTTAACATACAATTTAGCAATCTTTGAAATAACGTAATCAACCTGACCTTGCGTTAATTGTGTTTTGACCGACCGTCTGTGTTGCGTTATATGGTTTCCAAATCTTGCTAAAACCTGTTTGATTTGGTGTGCTCCCACGTTTCTCTCTCTCTGTATCCCCTGTTGTATCTGTGTCTGTATATATATCTCTCTGCGGTTGTGTGTCTCCTCTCTCTCGTAAATTTAGCTCTTCTGTACCTGATGATGATTGCTTGTGTTGCAATCGAAACGTCGTACACTATTATGTTATTTTATTATTTCTACGTGACTTTACCGAAAAAAAAACAAAGCAGAACAAAACAGGTGTTAAGATGTTAAAACACCAAACCGAAACCTTTTTAGAAGGAATGATGTCTGCATTAACCACAACGCTTGCGGTCAGAATGGAAAAACGCACACATCCTCTGATAATATATGCATTGTCCTTGAAACTGATTGGTCCACACGAGAGACAGCTTTCTTTTGAACCTCGTCTCAAACGGTGTTAGGTTTCAGTTTGGTGTTTTAACATCTTAACACCTGTTTTATTGCCAGAAAAAAAGGGGAAAAACCTATTATCATATTTTGGTACTGGCAAAGGAGGTCTCATGATGTAGATGCTCACCCCGAGCCCTCATTACTCTGATAGTGGATTGTCTTTGGGCTGTACGCCTTTTGGTGTCCTCTGGTCGAATACCGTTTGAGACGAGGCTCAAAAGAAAGCTGTCTCTGGTGTGGACCAATCAGTTTCAAAGACAATGCATATATTATCAGTGTTTTTCTTTGCATTCTGATCACAATAATTGTGGTTAATGCAGACATGATTCCTTGTAAAAGGTTTCAGTTTGGTGTTTTAACATCTTAACACAACTGTTTTGTTGCCAGAAAAAAAGGAGACCACCTATTCTTAGGTATATGAGTATAGATCAGCAAGCACCCAGGGGGCAAGGAAGTGGTGGTAAGTCTTACAGAGACACGTGTAGATCAACGATTGTGTTCAACTTTCAGATGCTTTGTGTAAGCTTCATGTCAGAATTCAGGGGAACATTGTGGAAATTGAATTTTAACTCAGGACTACTTTTTGCCATATATAGAACTATTATTTGGAATACATTTTCGTTTGACAGTTTAAACTTGTTGAAAATAACATACAACAAGACAGATGTAGAGAACAGACAGCTGGGTCTGTAAAGATTGTAGAGGTAATGGAGACGTAGTGGAGTATCATCAGCATATCGATTAAACAAATTATTTGGTGATTCTGCGTTGGCAGTGGTGCACAAGCACAAATAATAAACTCAACATATTCGTCAAAAATAGTCTGTTAAGGCTATACGGGGATCTTTATCGAGGGGGCGGATGTGCATGAGAGACAGACAGGGCAAGAGAGGGAGCGGAGAGAGGGCTGTGTGATTGAGTGGAGAGAGAGGAAGTGTTATCATGGGCTTTACAGGGGATCTTACACTAAGGTTCTTCACGTGTGGCAATTGTTCCATTTGTTGTTTCATTACTTTATTTTAAAATCATTTCTCATGTAAAAAAATGTTCAAGAGTGGAACATTTTTATGGCTGAAACGTAACTTAGCTTTTAACATGGGAGTCAATGGGAAAACAATGGTCGTTTCACGAGTGTTCGCTTTCCAAGCAATTTTCGCGGAACGTATCTCGCTCGTTAAGCAAGATATGCCTATATTTAAATCCGTTTTTATTTAACCTGAACTGAACCGGTAAAGAAATCTATTTTATTCCCTGACAAATGAACATACAGACAGTCCTCTACTTATAAACACAATTAGTTCCTGGGACCAGTTCATAAGTCGAACGGTTTGCAAGCCGGAACACTATTATGTACTGTATTTAAATGCCTATAAAGTCGGTGTTTTGAAAAGTGTTATGGTTCAACAAAAAGGGAAACATTGTTAAACTCACAAATAAGAATACATATTGTACAATTGCATGTAACGCTGTAAAAAATACTGTAAATTAAATAATACATAAAATAAAGTAACGTGCATAAAAAAGATACGCTTTATTTTCACTTAGCTTGAGTCCTGATGCTGGCTTGCCTGTCAGAAGGGGCACAATTAAAAAACTAAATTGCACGCACACACGGGGCATGCGAGCACACACACAAAAACAAATACAAAAAGACAGACATACACTGGGCAGGCGTGCACACAGAAACAAAGACCCCCTGAAAAGCCTTAACAGACTGTTGTGGCAAGTGCTGTTAGCGAGCACCTATAAAGGCCGGTACGGCACACGAGGGTGTGAGTGATCAGTACTACGCTAGGCTGCCTTTGTCTCCCCAGTGGCGATGTTTACACACTGCACAAGATACTCATTTGAGGCTAAGTCGACCTAGGGGAGGCGCAGGATCCATTCAGATAATCGTCACTGGTGTTGGCCGTGAGCGGGAATTGAACTCTGGTCAATGGGTTCGTCGCACCGCGCACTAACCACTACTCTACCGCTCCCCACACACACACTCACTTTCACACACGTGGGCTCACACACGTGGGCGCGCACACACAAACAAACACTCCTTGTGCGGGGCTGATTCATTACATCTCGTGGAGGTTTGCTCTGCTGAACAAAATAGTTCTGCGGATCAGTTTGCAAGTGCGAGTTCGCATTTTCAGCAATGTTAAAACATTTAAATATTTCATTGAAGCTAGTTCGTTAGCGCAGGTGTTCGTAAGTCGAAAACTGTCTAATTGAATTACTCTATTTATTCACTTTTCTGATTCCTTTCTTAACATTTACATAAACCTTGTTAATTTAATCTTGAAAATAATGGAATTATACGAGGATTCTTCTCTAGTGGGTACTACCTTAATGTGGAAATGCAAATTGAAATCCTTTAGGACCTGAGCAACTATACTGGACGGGTGTGCAAGACAATGAGATACTTGTTGAGAGGCGAGATGATGTACTCCTTTCACCAGCCTGCATTGATCGGCGACAGAACATGCCCTAGAGGATGACCACTGCACATATAGAGCGATGATATCAGCTCATGTGCAGGAGGGTGTATTGTGGTATTGCAGGATGGTGTGGGAGGGTGATGGTGTGGGGAGATCTTCACCCAGCAGTGGATTGATCATGGCTGATTATTATTTAAAGTTATTGGCATTGACAGATGATGAATATGCAATGACTGCTGTTATCTTAACATTATCCGAAGCTGCTGAATTTATCTCTCCCATTTTCATTTTAAATCTAAAAAAGATATGTAATTGTTAAATAAAGAAAATAATCAGCTGGCACATGCCGAGTAAAAATAATCCCGATGTACATGGAAAACAATGCAATAATACAGAAACACCATTTCAGGTATGTGATCATTTGATTTAATTACTTGTATAGATTACCTCAACACTAGCACTGATCAGTGCAGTGGGCACAGGAATGAGGATGGATGAGGATTCCAACTCACTAAACATACACTCTCGTCACCTGCCTTGTACTCAACATTTTAAAAAGTATTTGCTCTTCATTACAAGTTAATATTTCACCCAAAAACAATGCAAGATTACTCAACCCACTTAGTTTTATATAAAGTATGGATCCTCAAACATGTAGAACCACCTTTCATGTCTATTTCCTTAAATATTCAAACAGATAATGTGGCATGTCATTATTTAAACTTGCACAATGGAGACTTTCAAGCTTGATATGTAACCTTTAAAACAATATGGCTTGGGGTATTTTGACAAAAGACTAACAGACAGTATATCCTTAGGAACTACATTTTTCTAAAATAATAAAATGTACAAATGGGCAAATAATACTTAAAATTTTTTTTTTAAATCACCTGCTGTATACGTCATTTGCTGAAGAAGATGCTAAAGATTCAGGCAGTCCTCATGAATTTTGAGTTATTCTTAAACAGCTTGGAGCATTTCAGTTGCTTTGCCTGAAAAATTGTATAAATACAAATAATTCAATCTTGATTTGAAGCTTTCGTGGCTGCAGGAATCCATACTCTTGGGTCCTTTCGGTAAAGTCAAGTAGGTAGAAAAATAAAATAAAAAATAATATATCACGACGTTTCGATCGCAACACAAGCGGTCGTCCTCAGGCGGAAAAAAATAACCCAGCATTGGAACTGCTGAGCCAGGAAGAACACAGCGAGAGAGCTGCTACAACAAGAGGTTATATAGAGGTTGCCCTTCGCCAACATATATAACCTCTTGTTGTAACAGCTCTCTCGCTGTTGCTCCCCCCTCCCACTGCCATACGAAATACAGAGGGGAGAGGTGAACTATTTTGTGCAGAGTTACTATTGGAGATATGTATTTAGTAATCCAGAAAGGCCGGATCCCTGAAGAGTCACAGATAAGCAATGCAGTAATGTAAGTGTCTGTAGTGTGGTCTGGATTCCTAAACTAACACAATGAGAACTATGTTATAAATCAGAAATATGAGCAATCTCTATGTTCAAATTATTGAAAGTAACATTTACCAAATTATTTGTTTTTGAGGGCTTAACTCATTGGAGAAAGTTCAAACAAGGCATGATATGCTATGTGGTCTCATGGAGGACACCAATTAGCCACTTAATCTTAAGTGTTGCATTTATTGTACATGCTATACAATAAGCATAATTCACATGTAGACATAAAAACCCCTCGACTCATGTCCCTCGCAGTGCCTGACAAACTTTATGATAGATTAGAAGCTTGCGATTTCACACCAGCATCAATAATTGGTGGCATTTCACAACAGGTGAACTCATGCCCGCATGATCCACGAATCAGACCATGGTGGTGCTCACCTCATCACCACTGACAGGGAAATACAGCATTCATTACTAACACTTAATGCATTTTTGGTCACCCATTGTTGAGGTCTACGTGTAGTGCAGTAACATAAGGGTGCCATAGTTCAGGTAACAGTGTTCAAGAATTATTTTAGATCATCCATAGCAACTGCTCCTATTTACTGTAATTTAACTACGCACATATCCTTTCACTTCACGTGTTAAGGTCCAGTTTGCTTACACTAAATAATGCTGAAGAAACATTTACTCCAATAAGGTCGTGTGGCTGATAGAATGTTGTTTATGTTTTATGTGGCGAAACACATTTGGGAAGGTGTATTGTCAAATAGTTTTTTCATTACCTAGTCTCCACAATTATAATACTTATTATTGGAAAGAGCATGCAAAGCGGATACTGATTGGAGAGGCTGCAATAAAATATTGTGGTGGACACGAGTAAATGCAAGGTAAGGTAACTGAAAAGCTTGTGCAAATAAACTTCGGGTTGTAACAAGAGGAGGCCTACTGTCTTGAGTCAATTTGAAAGGATTTTTTTCCTCATGTTTATATATTTTTACACTAGGAATCTGGCAGAAGAAGGAAGTGACCACATTTATGGTATTGTCTATGATCTGCTTTTATGTTATTAGGATCTCATCTAAATGAGTGGATCAGCACTGGATTCTGCTGAAAATCAATCTGACACAAAAAAGTACGTGTTGGATCTGACTGGTTCAGAATTGCATTTAGGTCTAATTAGAACCGACATGTTTAGATCCCATCAAATACTAATTGTGCGCCGCTAATGCATACACGTAGTAATTGGTTTTACTTTTTTTAATGGGGAGTCCCAACAAAATAAAAGATAGAAACTGAAATTATTTTTTTTTACTTTCTGCTTTGGTATTGAGTTTTCATGAGGAGATAATACTTATTTGATTCCTTAATTGTTTTAGAATAATTGCGTTATCGACATCACGTAGAATATACATTTACTTTGCCGGCACAGTTTATGGTATGCTGCGTAAGACTGCATTGCTGGTCTTTTTGTTTTATGATTTCCAAAACAACATGGTGCAAAAATGAAACGGAGTGAAACAGTTGAGTTATTTTGAATCAGAGGTTACTGATCACACATTAAAAACTCCACACTGTCAAAGACCATCCCTCAAGCTATATATATAAGACATAAGAGAATGAGATCCCAGATTGAGAGGTCAGGAAATTCAATCTGGTAGTTCAGTCAGATTCATATAGTTATAATTTTCTGCTGAAAAATATTTAGTAAATTAAGTGACAGCGCTGATAAATGGAATGTCAGACCTAACAGGGCATACTGACACAATATTTTATCATGCCTATATGCTGGTTCTCAAGTGTAATTACATGTTCTGTAAATACATGTCAGCAAACAATACATTATATGAATCAATACTGTTTACTGTTATACATTTTTTACAAAACCAAAACCATGCTGTAGAAAACTTAAAGCCAATGCTATATCGTTAAATGAGAAAGTAAATAGATAATAATGTTCAGTCATTGTGTTACAATTCTAAACAATAGCTTGCAAGATACTCTTTTTTTATATTGTCATTATCAGCCATGATCAATCCACTGCTGGATGAAGACAGTGGACTGACAAGAGCCACCACTCAACTTGAGATGTAATAATTATCCACCTAGCAGAATATAACACGTTATAATAATTATAACACATGCATTTAAAGTAATGTATGATTCAAACTTGATTTGAAGCTTTCGTGACTGCAGGAGAATTACTCTTTGGTTCTTTCGGTAAAGTCACGTAAGAAGAAAATACATTAAATAATAGAATACGAAGTTTCGATTGCAACACAAGCAACCGTCATCAGGTAGAACTAAATTTGAGAGAGAGACAAAACACAGACACGGGGACACACAGACATACACAAGCAGAGAGAGTGTGGCTTGGAGGAGGAAACCTATGCCTACATAGAGGTGATGCTCAGTTTATTTCGCTGATTTGGGAATTCCCTGGTAACCGCAAATTTATATTGAACCTCAACAAAAAAAGGGATGGAAAAAATTGTTATAACCACAATTTGTTTGGAACAAAAACCAAGCCAACATTTTTTTGGACTCCAGAATGTGAAAACCTCTAAAAAAAAGGATGTGGCAACCATAAAAAGGAATTAATATTGAGCTTTGCGGAAATTGTAAAACATTATAAAGGTGTGCAGTCCCTCAGCAAATTATGCTACAGGGCACATTGACCGTGGTTCTTCAGTCACAAGGTGAAACGCCTTATACAGAGTACTACATGATTCTGCATGCAGTACACAAGGGCTAAAGTTGAGGTTACAAGAAGACCCAGTGATATACAATAGTCGCATAGATACACATGTAGAAACATAAACATGGGGCTAGATACACACATTTCCAATGTTTAGCAAAATACAGTGTCATTAATTCTAAGTTACTATACAAACTTAAAAATAGCCCTTAAATTATATTTGAGTAACTCCTCTGGAAAACAGGTATTTGTTATATTTTATTGGTTATCATGTTTGGTTTGTTGTATGTACTCTAATGCTTACAGTAATAAAAACATGCTAAGCAATAACAAATAACAACGTAGTGTTGTCTACCATTCCTCAAATGTAATGACTACTTTATTGATTAACATGTAAGAAATACTGCAGTTCACCCCTTGAAGTTAAATGTTGCTTTTAAATATGGATATGCTCTCACCCAGATCCAGAAGAATGCTGGTGAACAGAGTGGAACAACGTGGACGTCCAGAATAAAACACTTAATTCGAGACCAAAACATTGCACCTCCTGGCTTTGACATTCCACAGATGAAAGTGTGCCATCAACCACATGAGAACATCAACATGCCTATGCGCACATCTTCATGAATGGAAATTAAAAAGTATGACTGTGGCCATGCCAAACAAACTATGGACCATAGAATAAATCACCTTAGTCTGTGATCCTTCAATAGAGGAATGGCAACACTACACAAACTCTCTCCTGAAGCCCTCTGGTTTCTCTCAGACTGCGTCATTGTCATTTAGCTCCTCAACATATTGCCATACAATAATAGAAGGGATTAGGGTAGGTTGGTCTGAGAGATGTATTATTTTCTATAGCAAGTAAAAGTGTTGCAACTAATATTTCCATGGCAAAAACATCCGAGAATATTTTTTACGGCTTTTTGTAAACTAATAAAAACATGACTAGGCAGCATCAGTAGAAGTGAGTAGCAATTTTGGGATGTTGTCCACAACTGGAGGAATTGGCTTCTTTATATTACTAAAAGCAGAATGAAAAACGTGTTCACTTAGCCAAAATTGGTTGTGAATCAGTCAACATGTCTTCATAAATTGGTTTTATATCTTTTCACTATGCAGACCATTTTTTGCAATGCCTCTTTTTGTTAATTTCTTCCTTCATTTAAAAGGCATACTTTATCTTGAAGTAGTTTGTCTTTCATTTATTTTCTTTGCTCTTTCCATGTACTCTGCATCCTACCATACTTTTATTTAATTGTAGATCAAATTCCATATAATCTTGTCACTATGGAAAATAACCTTCCATGAATACAGGTATATCCAAGCTGCCCATACATGAAGTAACTATGTAATATTATCATGTGAACAGTTTTGAGCACAGTTAGAGAGCCTTGTAAATGCGGGCTTTAGTGCATCAGAGAATTTGTGACAATTTTGGCAAATACCAATATCAATAAAAGCACCTGCCCGCCGGTCTCCCGAAAGAACCTCTGGGATTTAATGTACCTCGAAAAAAATTGCCCATATTAAATCAAATCCAAATGTCATGCGGCAGATCTGCCTGTGAATTTCACAAGTGAAAATTCAAAGAAAGTCCCATCGTGCGATTTCGGAAACACCAGCCAGACGATTGACCACATAGTAGTAAACCACTGTAAACGCAACTGAGGCTATTTTTTTGATAACTAATCCAGACATTGACTTATATGTTGCTTTTCATCCAGCAACACACAAAAATAAGACTGCGGTGGTTTGCAACATTAATGTGCTGTCTTAATTGTAAAGAAATTTGGTTCATAACGATACATTTTTGGCCATGAGGTAATGCAATATTCAGTTCATCGAAAAATTATGAACATTCGGATTAAGTATAACTATAATTAAAGGACATGCAATTGACTTATAAATAACCTTCAAGGATCGAAATTATATATTTGACATATACTCAGCCTTAAAGCAAATCAAATTTACTTTTATGCTTAAAAATATGTATTTGAATTTAAAAATACTTAAATATTATGAATTCCACTCTTAAATGAAAATACCTTGAAGATTACTTTAATGTCTAAAATTATATAAAATGTCTTTGAAAGTATATTCCTACAACTTTTATAACTAAATTAACTTGTAAATGTATTTCATATTCTTTGGTTCTTTCGGTAAAGTCACGTAGGTATAAAATAAATGAAATCACGACGTTTCGGGCGCAACACAAGCGTCCGTCATCAGGTGGGACAACCACATAAAGAAACAATTGTTGTGCCCGAAACGTCGTGATTTAATTTATTTTATTTTATACCTACGTGACTTTACTGAAAGAACCAAAGGGAATGTATTTCAATTAATTTTGCTCATAAAAATTATATGTCTGCAACAATCTGTTCATGACTATGAATTGACTTTCACAATCTAAAAACATGTGTCTAAACCTTTGGATTTGGTGATTCAATCTTAGTGAGTTTTACAATAATTTGGTAACCATGCTAAAAATAGTTTTGAATATTTTGAAATTTGCTCTCACTTCCTGAAAACATCTAAATGAGATTGAGTGGATTTTGAATAACTTCCACACCTCAACATAATACGAACAAAAACATTTAGTTACCTTATACTTTAAAAACATATAATCTGGTAAAGGGTTTTTTATTTACTAAAACGACCTATTGAAATCATACCATGAACTGACATGAAATACACGTTTGAATTGATTCAAACATTTATAATCACATTTGAAGTTGCCAATTACCTGTAGATTTTTCTGGTTGCAATAAAACAACCAGAAAAAGTATTTTATTGGAACACTAGCGGGAAGTACCCGGCGTTGCCCGGGGGAAAAATATATTTCCTAACTTCTCTTAAAAACATAACATATACGTACACAAATACTAAGCTAACGTGAAAGCCCAGCATGCCGTTTGTCCATTTGTCCGTCAACATAATTATAAGAGGCTTGCAGAAGTCCAAAAAGTTAAAGAAACTGGGGGTAAATATGATCTAAAAGGTTTCTGAAAATTGTCGACCCCCCCCCTAAAAAAAAGTTTACTCATGCGTTGGGATATATACCTACATACAATAGAGTGAGTCGTATCTACTGACTCTATAGTAGTATCTGCTGACTCTGTAGTTGATATGACTATACAGTCAGTATATACTACTGAGCCCAGTAGTAGCTACTGAATATATGGTAGTATCTACTGACTGTAGTAGTCACTACTGACTATAATAGTATACGTTCATTATAGTAGTAACTACTAACTCCATAGCAGTATCTTTGACTCTATAGTAGTATCTACCGACTCGTAGTATTTACTGACCGTAGTAGTATCTACTGACAGTAGTATCTACTAACTATACAATAGTATCTACTGACTCTATAGTAATATCAACCAACTATAGTAGTAAATACTGACTCTACAGTAGTATTTAATGCCTATAGTAGTATCTACTGAATCTATAGTCATATCGATTGACTCTATAGTAGTATCCATTGACTCTAGTAGTAACTCCTAATTCTATAGCAGTATCTACTGATAGCAGTATCTACTGACTCTATTGTTGTATCTACCGACTTTGCAGCAGTATACTGACTATAGTGGTATCTACTGACTGTAGCAGTATTTACTGACCATAGTGGTATCTACTGACTCTATAGTTGTATCTACTGACTCTGCAACAGTATACTAACGATAGTGGTATCTACTGACTGTAGTATTATCTACTGACTCTATAGTACTATCTACCAACTCTAGTAGTATCTATCAACTCTATAGTAGTAACTGCTGACTATAGTAGTATCCACTGACTATAGTAGTAACTAGTAACTCTACAGTAGTATCTACTGACTAGAGTAGTATCTACTAACTAGAGTAGTATCTACTGACTATAGTAGTATCTACTGACTGTAGTAGTATTTACTAACCATAGTATCAACTGACTACAGTAGTAACTATTAACTTTATAGTAGTATCTGCTGACTCTATAGCGGTATCTACTAACTATAGTAATATCTACTGATGCTATAGTCGTATCTACTGACTCTACAGCAGTATATACTGACTGTAGTATCTACTGACTATAGTAGTAACTTCTGACTCTATAGCAGTATCTGCAGACTCTATAGTAGTATCTGCAGACTCTATAAGGGGGGGGGGAGAAGAGGACATCACACTGTGAAGAATTTACCTCAGCGTTGTGCATTTTTTTAGCAGTTTTAACACGAACAAAAATCCCCCCCCAGTCCCTACGGTCAACCCGTCGGTGCTCCGTCTCTTCAATTCTCGGTATTCGGTCTTTGCGCTTGGCATCATGAGTCAGGCAGTGTGTTACTGACTGACCCGGTTATGTAGTTACCCCTTTGTGGTCTAGTTAACCCTTTGTGATGTTTAAGTAGTTGCCCTGCCTGGGCTGTGTAATAAACGTGTTGTCTCCAAGTTCAAGTGTGTGCCTCCATGAAGAACATGACACAAACATAAAAAAACATGGCCAGGTGGTTTAGCAATTGATCAAGTAGCTAAAAATTGGAAGGTTGCAAGTTCAAATGCTGTTTGGGAGTATCATTTTGTGGGAAAGTCAACACTGTTATCTTATGCATAGACTCACCCCTGTCAAAGGAATATGGAGTTTTTATGACTGGCTCAGGGCTGCAAACAGGAAATGAGCACCACCTCGATGCTCATGTTACCAGAAAATTACTTTCATCGTTTTTGTTCTTGTAAATAATATATTTGTGCGCACACAATTCAATGGATGGATCATGAGCATAAGAACATGTGCAATGACATGTTTCTGCACCCATAAACATGGACCATTAAATCAAGGACACTTCCTGCCTCCCCCTAGCTTGGCCCTGACTTTGTCCTAGATCTGCCCACCGTGGACTCTTCTGCCATTGCCACGCAGAGTGCATTTGCTGTGGAATAATTCTTCATTTGGTAGAAATTGTTTGGTTAAAGAGATGGGAATGTTCTGATTTTCCACAAATATGAATAACCAATAATATTTTATAAGCGTCAATATGGTGTCAGAAAGATGTGCAAGTTGAGGACGAGCGAGTCCTGGTCAACGGACCATCATAAGCGGCAGGGGACAGATGAGGCAGCAGGAGATGGGGGATGGCAGTCCTGAGGCGGCATGGTAGAAGAGCGGGACGAGTCTGTAGCGGCCCGTGCAGTGCGCCGCCGAGGCACTACTCCCGAGGCACTTGAGGGAGCAACAGCACGACTGGGCTGAAGATTAGGCACAGCAACAGTATGACTCGACTCGTCGGACACGTCACGCTCTCGGCCCCCGTGTGGAGTGAATGAAGTGTGGGGAGGGAAGAAGGGTTTGAGACGCGACGGGTGCATGTACCAGCACTGCATACCATGCTGCACTTTTACACATTGGGGCCGTACAACGCGCACAATGTTCACTGGGCCCCTCAAGGGCTTGAGCAACTTTGGTGATGTTGCCAATGGCACTTTGGGGCAGTGGAGCCAAGCCCTGTCACCCTCATTCCATTTATGGCTAGACACGCGGAGGCCTCGTAGTCGCTCATTACCCACCTGCCGAGCCTCAGAGTTGTGTTTAGCAGCCTCCCGTGCCTCGACCAGCCTACGAACATTTGAGCGAATATGTGCAGAGAGTTTGGACTTAGGGGAGGGCTACTTAGGGTGTAACTGAATGTCCATGGGGGGTTAACTTCCCTGCTGTACATGAGATAGAACGGGGAAAACCCGGTGGCCGCATGGGGTGCCATTCTATAGGCGGCTAAAACACCGGGAACGTGAAGGTCCCAATCGATCTGAGAATCGCACACTTGGTGGCTTAACATCGAGGTAAGCGTGCTGTGGAGGCGTTCCACCATACCTTCAGTTTGTGGGTGGTATGGCGCCATACAAACTTTATGGGTGCCCAACAGGTCGCACACCTCCCACAGCAAGGTAGATTAAAATGTTTTCCCTTGATCGGTCAGCAGCCGCTCCGGAGCACCCTTATGCAGAACATAGCCCTGGAGAAAGGCCTCCGTCATGGCCGCTGCCGATTGGTTGGGGAGTGGCCAGGCCATCGGCCAACGGGTGAAGTACTCCACTCCAACCAAAAGGTACTTATTACCTCGTGGAGTGACAGGGAAAGGGCCCAAAATATAAAGTGCTACGAGCTCATTTACGCAGGACACCTGGATGGATTGGAGAGGCGGACACGACGGCGCAGCAGGTGGTTTCCGTCGAGCGCACTTGGGGAAACCTTTCAACAAATTAGCAACTTCTCTTGCCATGCCAGGCCAGAAGAAATCCAGCCAGAGCATGGCAAGGGTTTTTTTGTATGCCCAATGTAAAAGTCGTTCGTGGATGGCCCACACAACCTTCCCTCGCAGAGACGTGGGCACGAAGAGCTTATACGTTTGTTCGCTGCCATCCCATCTCATTAGCAGGCCGTCACATGTGACAAGGGAAACAGGCCCATTGGGGCCATTGCACGTATGAGTATCGCTAACTCTACGGCGCATGCGAAGGAGGGAGGCATCCTGTATTATCTGAGCTGAGGCCCAAGAAGGCCTCTTGTGCATCGGGCATGGCAGGCGCTGGAGGGGGTCAGCCACACCCTCAGCCTCAGCAGCGAGGGGGAGAGATGCGCCCTCGACGGGCTGTTTATAGCGGCCCAACCCCAGGAAACAGGCATACCTGCCCGGACCGTGCAACCGCAATTGCGCATCGGCGTTTCCGTGTCGGATCCCTCTCCGGTACACAACAGTGAATGAATAGTCCTGGAGGGTTTCCAACCAGCGGGAGAGTTGTCCGGACGGCTGGTCAACCCGGAGAGCATACTGAAGAGCTGCATGGTCGAATCGGACAGTAAAATGCCTACCATACAGGTACGGCTTGTACTGCTGTATGAAAAAGACAATAGCTAACAACTCCCGGCGGGTGACGCAGCATTGTTGCTCAGCAAGTGACAAAACTCGACTGCCGTAGACGAAAACACGTTCCACACCATTCACGACTGGCGTCAGTGTCTAGCAGGAATGGCTTAGAAAAATCCGGGTAACGCAGGGCAGGGGCATACACCAGACCATCTCAGAGTGCATCAAATGCGGCTTGTTCTGCCTCGACTGAATGAAATTTCACCCCCTTTACCATCAGAGCATGAAGGGGCTTCACGATAGACGCGAACCCTGCGACAAACCGCCGATAGTAGGAGGCAATTCCCACAAAACTTCGCACGTCGCCTACAGGAGTAGGGGTCGGCCAAGAATGCACGCAGCTGGTTTTAGCGGGATCCGTGGCAATCCCAGATCAGCTGACAATGTGGCCCAGATATCGGACAGAGCTTCGCAACAGAAAACATTTCTGGGGTTTAAATTTTAGGCGTGCCGCTCGCATTTTTTCAA
Source organism: Petromyzon marinus (assembly GCF_048934315.1). Classification (NCBI taxonomy): domain Eukaryota; kingdom Metazoa; phylum Chordata; class Hyperoartia; order Petromyzontiformes; family Petromyzontidae; genus Petromyzon; species Petromyzon marinus. The sequence goes on along the minus strand of NC_133667.1, from coordinate 18,540,315 downwards.
AGACCTCACGTAGCTAGTGCAAGTGCTCCTCGAAAGTCCGGCTAAAAACGATTATATTGTCCAGGTATATCAAGCAGGTCTCCCTAGAGGTGCTGGAACGTCGCTGGGGTCGAATGGAGACCCATAGGCAACCGATTGAATTAAAAAATCCATGTGGGGTGCTGAAACGCTGTTTTGGGGTTTGAAGCATCGTCAATAGGCAATTGCCAGAACCCTGACAAGAGGCTGAGAGTGGAAAAGTATCGCGCGCCGGCCAGGGTGTCGAGCAATTCATCATCCTGTGCAAGGGGTATGCGTCGGAAACGAAAACTTTATTCAACCGGCGTAAATCGACGCAAGATCGGAGGCTGCCGTCATGGGCTGGTGGACGAGGAAATGATATCTGCTGCGAGCATATCGTTAACCACCACCCGAACGTGCTCTTTTTCGGCGGGGCTGAGGCGAAATGGATTTCGCCGAATTAGGGCCACATCCCCGGTGTCGATATGATGACTGAGAAGGTCTGTGCACCCAATGTCAAACTTCCTCTTGCTGAAAACATCCGAAAAATCCCGAAGGAGCTTCTGCAGCACGAGCGAATCGATGGCCTCCTGGTCCATGCGGGGGTAGGCAGCCCTTGCCAGAGCCAGCAGCGCACTACGAAACGCCAATGCGGACTCCGAGTCCGCCCTCCTCCGGATGTCGAACCTGTGGCGGGAGTCGGATGGCGGTCCATAAATCGCTTGCATGTGCCGGAAGGCACCCTGCAATGAAGAGTGGTCTGCCGGCAGGATGGTGATGAACACGGCGAGGGCGTCGTCATCCAGCATGGCTGGAAGGGCGCGGAACGCCTCCGCCTCTGACCAGCCAGTCATTTCTCGGTGGGAGTCGAAGCGGCATTGGAAGGCCGCCCAATCGCCCCCGGCGGCCGAGAAGACTTGTAGCGGCGGCAAGCGCTGTTGAACGGGCTGCAGCCGGCTGCCCGTCAGCTCCTCGGGCCCCGCAGCTGATGACGCGGCAGCCAAGATGGCACCCTTGGACGGCTGTCGCTCCATTGAAGAAAAATGGAGAGAACAATTATAACAATCACATTTCATTCCACAGAATGAAAAGCCCTGGTAGAATTATTAAAATCAAAATGTTTAATAACAATCATTCAAAAAATGTACATTTATGATTCTCCATTCTCCCATGGAGAAGCAAAATGCTCCTTCATGGAATGATTAAAAGGTGACCTTAGTAAATTTAAATAATCAAATAGTTAATAATGAAAATTAATCAAAGTTTGTGTTGTTATAACACTTATATTTAATTAGAACGTGTTGTTTATATTTAAAGTTGCGAATTTTGATATGACATCACATTTCTCAACCCCCCCTCCCCCCCTCGTCACACATCGTCTCAAATGTCTGACCTCCCCTCCCCCCCCCCGAGGTGCATGACGTAATTTATGGACGGCCTCTTAAACGAAGTTGTTAATACGTAGAAGGGAAACAATAAAATAATGTTTTATATTTTTATTATTTTATTGTTTCCCTTCTACGTGACTTTACCGAAAGAACCAAGAATATGAATAATAAAACCGTTGTTTAAAAAAAACTTTTTAAAGGAATTTTTAGGTAAGAACACTGCTTGAAATACTTAAAATTTACCCAAAAGTTGAAATTCACATGTTGCCAGAGAACCATATAAGCCTGAAGCACTTCTTTTTTGTTGGAGCTAATAGGAAAATACATAACCACACAATGTATTTTATTCATATATCTGTCCCTCCACGTAAAAATACGATGTATCCCATCAACCACAAGGCCTTCTGGGATTACACAAGTTCAGCTGCATTGGTTCAATACAAGCAAACTGTAGACCAGATTCAACATAGTGTTTCATCAGGAGGCAGGCTTTTTGGAAAAATGCTGGTGAATTGTGAGATGTTATAGGCAAGGACCCTCTCTTTAGGACAATCCTAGTTTTATGCAACATTATAAAATAAGCATTAGCCTCGTTGCGGAGAATATAACAAAAAATATACATTTGTTTATTTTGGTACTTTTATTCTTCATAATGCAAGTTGTATTATATTGATTGAAAAATTCAGAGTACTCCACCAGAGTTAAAGGGTTGTCCCTTCAGAATCTCACCAATGATGGTAAATTAATACTCTGCTAAATAGGTATTACTCTAGTGTTGTAACATAGTAATGGAAAATATAGAGTGATAGAGGTTTTTGGGACCTCAAATAGGAATTATATCTAAATCTATCTCCCAATCTTTCTGTCTGTTACACACATAACTGAATATATATATCAAGACTATACTGTATTGTATGTGGAGTGAGCGACTTCTGAGAAATGTCGAGTAGAAGGCTTTTCATTTATTAAGAGCACACGGGGCAATACACTTCGTAATGCAGCTACACATAGGTGGTTCTAACACGCAGCCCATCTCTGTCATGCGCTACGGTAGCTGTTCGTCTAGCGTAAAAGAACAGCCACGTGGTTCAAGACGAAGAGGTGACGACGAGCAGTGACGCAGCCAGGACCCAGGACCCGTGGAACAGCCCCGAACCTCTGGTTCGGTCCCCCTTATATGCGCCCGGCGCGGCCAAGCTCCACCACTGGCCACACCCCCTTTCCAGATCCTTCGGATTGGTTCCCTGATCTTCTCGACTGACTCCGCCCTTCACCTTTACCCCAGATACGCCCCCCTTATAATAAGGCATTATGTAATGCAGCCATAACCGTAATTACCCCTAATTACCCCTGTCATACTACTATAATGAGCCAAGAATGTGTGTCCCGTGCGTGACGTCACTCCACATGAGTACCCCCACATGACGTCAGTCCACGAGGCCCACCCCCTCATGAATATTCATGATGGTAAAAAATAAATCTAGGCAGCACAGTGCTACATCCGTGCATGACGTCACTGCATAAGATTCATGCCCGCGTGGAAATTTACATTAACGCACAAGAAGGTCGCGCACTCCACATGCCGCACCTCTCTAATTAATAATCGTGAGCGGGTGACGTCACACCACATGCCGCACCCCTCCCCAATAACCATTAGCGGGTGACGTCACTCCATTGAATATTTCAGATTTACTGCAATATACACCCGTCCTTGGACGGGCAAAAAAGCTGGTGACATGTATGCATACGTAGAATTCAAGCTTTGGGGTTTCCTGAATTGGTATGAGGCAAGGGCTCACAGTAAACATTTGTCGCAAGCTCTGCTTTTTTTCTAAGAGTGGGAGGATATTTATGTATGTGTGGAATCTTCTTTTGCACCGTACATAACCAACCATGCTAATTGGAGGTGCGAGAATATAAAAGGTCTATTGCAAATCCCCTGGGTCAGGTGCATGCTTATTAAAGCAGGTATACGTATAGGAAAGCTCCATGACAAATGTTCATCTTTGTCCTCGGTGTTTTTGTGTATCTGTTGAAATACGTTTCTCTGTGAGGACTGGGCCTCCAGGAATCTCTGGTCTTTATCACCTGGAGAATTTTCAAGCTGGTTAATATTGCTGTTTTAAAGTGAGTTAACTCTCTTATGTTCAGTTCTTCACTCGCCACCACATTACTTAGAACCCCTTTTACGACAAGGTACATCAACATTAATTGCTGTTTTTTTGTTTGTTGAACAAATGTAAATTGGTGTGGCCAGTAGATTGTTGCTTTATTTAATTTAAAAGTCAGCTATATTGAGCTAAAGTAAGTTGCTTTCTAATAATAAGGGTTTTCACCTTTTTTTTTAAACAAAACTGAAACCTTTTTACAAGGATTCATGTCTGCATTAACCACAATACCTGCAGTCAAAATGCAAACAAAAAACATACTATGATAATATATGCATTGTCCTTGAAACTGATTGGTCCACACCAAGGGACGGCTTTCTTTAAAGAAAGCAGGTATTGTGGTTAATGCAGACATGAATCCTTGTAAAAATGTTTCAGTTTTGTTGCCAGAAAAAAAAGGGGAAAACCCCTATTATTACATTTTGGTACTGGCAAAGGAGGTCTAATGATATGTTGCTTTCTATTGAGCAAATACTATGTTTTGATATACCTTAACAAAGTACCTTATGCATGTATTAGAGAAGCAACAGACCATCAATATTTTTTCATATAATTATTAGTCAAGGACCATCATGGGGATGTAAATGAAATTCAAAAATGTAATAATCTTATGAACTTAATTGAACATTGATAAGTGTTAAAACATTATTGTATTGTATTGCCAATACAAGTATAGCTTTAATGTGTGTTGTAAATCCCTATGTGCAGTTTACAAGATACATAATATGTAAAATGGTGCAAAAAAAAGGAACAAAGCGTCTTTGTTTTGTGCCCCAAGAGCTAGGATTAAAACACATTATAAATATTGGATGGTGTTCACTTAATGCTGCACAATGAATAATCTCTGCCACAAGGGAAATGAGAGGACATATTAGGTAAACATCGACACTTTAAGGAAACCATTTCTTAAATTTAACATGTAGCAACTATTATGATTTATAAACGAATATTCAACAACAATACATATCAGAGTTTGATTTCCTTATAAATCTGAAGAGAGGTGTTTGCTTGCCGCACACAGGCACACACTACAAAAACAGAAAGACACTTGGGCATGGTGTCAACTTTAATTGGTGCTCATCAACAGCACATCCAAACATTTCAAAAACAGAGAAAAATAGCATTTCTTCATGTGTGTGTGCGCATCTACAAAATACTTCCCAAGTAGACAGCTCATGACCTTGACACTAACACCTGCCGAGGAGATTATCTTCTCACCATAGATTGGTCGTCTGTAAAATGCACCTGCTGCATTTCCATTCCGGGAGTAGTGTATGTCGCCATATAGGGCACAATTTAACTCTACATTGGCTGATTTCGGCGAGCTGAAGGCTGCAATAAACAACCTGAAAACTGATGGGCCCATTCTTTCTGATTGCAACTTCTAACACAGTGGTTCTCAACCCATGGGGGGGGGGGGGGGGGGGGGGCGCAATCCGTGGGGGCTGGAAGGGGTGCAGGCTGCGGCATCGATTAAATGTAGGTGAAATGAAGAATGTGCGCAGGGAATGTCAGCTTCACGTTGTGGTGACAAAACACACAAATACACAACATGGAACAGATGCGTTACCAACACTGCTTTGACTAGAGGCGTGGACATGTTGTCTCTCTGTGGCCTCTCTGAAGGCTGAGCCTTTGGACTGTGGGGGGAGCGTAGGGACTGGTGATGGCAGCTGGGTGGAGCCGTCATACACAAAATGATGAGAACCATTGATCTAACGCCAGAGAATAAGGATGTATAACTTATATTCTTTGGTTTTTTTGGTGAAGTCACGCAGATAGAAAAATATTAATAAGAAAATAAACTGAATAAAAAGAATTAATAAAATTAAACCTGCAGTCAAGAAAATTTTATGTAAAAAAAAGGTGTTGTGTCTTGACTCGTTTGATGAGGGTATTCTTCTGGGATGGATGGTGGTGGGAATCAGGTTTTAGGTAGGCATCTATATGGGTGGCTTTCCTGTAGACAGTGTCCCATTGAGCCATCAGGTCTCTTTTCGATTAAAACATCCAAGAATGGTAACTTGCTATCCTTGTCCACCTCCATGGTGAATTTGATGGCTGGGTGTATGGAATTGATGTGGTTGAAGAATTGGTCCGGAGCTGGTAGGCCATATGGCCAAATGACGAACGTGTCATCTACGTACCTCTTCCACAAGGAAGGACGTAGGATGGATGCCTGGATGGCATCTGTCTCAAATTCCTCCATTAAAACATTGGCTACAACTGGAGATAAGGAAGAACCCATTGGGGTAACTTCAACTTGTTTGTATAATGTTCCATTCCAGGTGAAGTAAGTGTTGGTGAGGCAGGGTCTAACCAGGGCCAGTACATCAGCATTCAGTCCTTGTTGGACCAATTCTTCAATGATTGCAATGGTGTCAGGCACAGGAACTTTGGTAAACAGAGCTACTACATCGAAACTGACAAACAAATCACCTGGAAATAGTGAGATGTCCTTAACTGAAGATACCAAGTGAGCTGAGTTAAGTACAGCTGAGGTGGTCTTACCAGTGAATGGTTGTAAGGTTTCAAACAGAAATTGTACTAGTTTGTAGGTGAGTGAGTCAATGATGGAGATGATAGGACGGATTGGTGTACCTTCTTTATGTATTTTTTTTGTCATCTCTCTTTTTTTAGTTGAGAAAGCTCAAGGCGCTCATCCTTGCTGATGTTGCTAAGAAGTGTCTTAGCGTTGTTGAGGATTGCAGCAATTTAACGATATGGCCACGTCTGCAGGAATGTGTCCCAAACCCTTAAGGGCTACGTCGACCTAGGCAATGATATCATCAACTGGGATGTGTTTAGGGGTGACTGCGAAATTCAACCCTTTAGCTAGAACCGATTTTGGGCTGTTGGAAATTGGGCTGTTGCTCCGATTGATAACAATCTTGTCAATTACATTTACCATATAATACATAAAAAAGGGGAGTGCGAGACCTCTTACCGAAACTCTATCTTGGGGCAAGGAGGAACTGACCTTCTGAAGATTGAACAGTCTGAACACGTATAATAGTTAGCATCACCCTGTGAGTGGTAGGCTGTACCTCCTGTGAATCCACAGACTGAGACAAGAAAAAAAGATTGGGCAGGTATGATCACCTGAACAATCTGCAGGCTACCGTGCGTGACATCAAAACTGCAAGGACCCCATGATTGATTCCACAATATTGGAAAGATGCTTTTGTGATCACTACATAAGAAAAGGAGCATTCTTGAATCTCACATCCACCCACTAAGTGGTGTAAGAAATTCAAACAAAGCTGCTCATTTACTTCATTCACCTGGCTTAAAGCTTTCGTGACTGCAGGAATTAATATTATTTTGGCCTTTCGGTAAAGTAATGTAGATAGATTCAAAGAAAATAACAAAAAACTACGACCGCTTGTGTTGCGATCGAAACGTCATAGTTTTTGTTATTTTCTTTGAACCTATCTACATGACTTTACCGAAAGACCCAAATAATATTCATTCACCTGGTTAATATATGACATCTTCAAAGTATTATAACTATTGGTCATACTTTGTGGCAAGCAAAACTTACTGACAGGGTCATTATCTCAATCTGGTCTCGTTATGCATAGTGTAACCTTCTACATAAATTACTATTGATCATAATAATCATAGTCTATAAAAGTAACATTGTGATATTCTTGGTTCTTTCGGTAAAGTCACGTAGAAGGGAAACAATAAAATGATAAAAATATAAAACATTAAAATTCTCACGACGTTTCGACTGCAACACAAGCAATCATCATCAGGTGTGAAAACCACAGCAAGAAATTTTGAAAAAAGTGGCGTTTTTTTTTTACATTAGCACCACGGAGAGCGATTTGACAGTTTGTTCAGATGGACGAGTCCATCTATGTTCGGAAAAGAGGAGGGGGGGAGACGAAAATAATGGATGCGGTCTGAAAGCCACCGTAAGCGTGAACAATAAATTAAGACCCAAAATGGCTTATCAAATCCTTCCAATGATTGCTAAGCCAGAATCCATCTTCTCGGTTGAAATTTTCTCTGTGTTTATATATGTGGATAGCCTCATGAACGAATCTCTCATGATAGCCAGATAGCTTGCAAAGAACCTCTGTCTTGGAGAAGTCAATGTCATGTGAACCTACTGAATTATAACACTGATCTGCCATGGCCGAGGTGTTGGTCCTACCGTGTTTTAGGTCTGCTTTGTGTTCACAAATGTGGTCCAAGACATGTCGTTTGGTTTCTCCAATGTAACTACTAACCACAGAGGCAACTTAGTTTGTAGACGCCAGGGTACTGTATGCCCGGAATCACATCTTTTACAGACGGAACCAGATCACGGATTTTATGTAATGTGTTGAATCGGACCTGGATCTTGTGTTTATTCAAGATTTTGGAAATATTTTTTGTGATCCCCGCAATGTAGGGTAAAGTGATGGTTGGAAAGACTCCTCAAGAGGGTCCTTCTTCATGGTTTTAGTGATAGCTTTGCGGATTGTGTAGTCGGAGAAACCATTAGCCTTAAGAGCTTGGTGTACGTGCTTGAGTTCACTGGCTATGTGTTCCTGGTCGGATATGCATTGGGCTCTATGGTGCAGAGTCTTGATGAGGGAATTCTTCTGGGATAGATGGTGGTGGGAATCCGGTTTCAGGTAAGCATCCGTATGGGTAGCTTTCCTGTAGACAGAGTGGCTCATTGAACCATCAGGTTTATTCTTTATTAGGACATCCAAAAAAGGTAGCTTGCCATCTTTATCGACTTCCATGGTAAATCTGATGGCTGGGTGTATGGAATTGATATGGTCGAAGAATTGGTCTAGAGCAAGCTGGCCATGTGGCCAGATGACAAAAGTGTCATCCACGTACCTCTTCCATAAGGTTGGGCACAGATTGGCAGTCTGGATGGCATCAGTCTCAAATTTCTCCATGAAAATGTTGGCTACAACCGGAGATAGGGGGAGCCCATTGGGGTGCCCTCAGTTTGTTTGTAGAAAGTTCCATTCCAAGTGAAGTATGTATTGGTTAAGCAGTGTCTCACCAGGGGGGGTACCTCAGTGTTTAGTCTTTGATGAACCAAGTCTTCAATGATTGCGATGGTGTCAGGTACAGGAACTTTGGTAAATAAGGAAACTACATAAAAACTGACAAGCAGGTTGTCCTGGGACAGGGAAATACCCTTGATTGTCGTTACCAGGTGAGTAGAATTTTGTACCGCAGAGGTGGTTTTTCCAGTGAAAGGCCGTAGGATTTCAGACAAAAAATAAGCCAGTTTGTAGGTGAGGGATTCGATAGTAGAAACGATGGGATGAAGGGGTGTATACTTTTTGTATTTATGGTAAGCCGTATAATCTTGGTGGCCTGGCAGCAGAAGGTTTCAACGAAAACTGTTTGGTTTGATCAATTAATGCGGTTGAATCAGAAATTATTTTGTTGGTTTGTATGACGAGGCTGTTGGTGGGATCTCTTTATTTTTGTATAGCTGCCATCGTTGAGCATTCGTGAACACAAAGCAGACCTAAAACATGGTAGGACCAACACCTCGGCCGTAGCAGATCACTGTTATACAGTGAGGGGAAAAAAATATTTGATCCCCTGCTGATTTAGTACGTTTGCCCACTGACAAAGAAATGATCAGTCTATAATTTTAATGGTAGGTTTATTTGAACAGTGAGAGACAGAATAACAACAAAATCCAGAAAAACGCATGTCAAAAATGTAATAAATTGATTTGCATTTTAATGATGGAAATAAGTATTTGACCCCTCTGCAAAACATGACTTAGTACTTGGTGGCAAAACCATTGTTGGCAATCACAGAGGTCAGACGTTTCTTGTAGTTGGCCACCAGGTTTGCACACATCTTAGGAGGCATTTTGTCCCACTTCTCTTTGCGGATTTTCTCCAAGTCATTAAGGTTTCGAGGCTGACGTTTGGCAACTCGAACCTTCAGCTCCCTCCACAGATTTTCTATGGGGATTAATGTCTGGAGACTGGCTAGGCCACTCCAGGACCTTAATGTGCTTCTTCTTGAGCCACTCCTTTGTTGCCTTGGCCGTGTGTTTTGGGTCATTGTCATGCTGGAATATCCATCCACGACCCATTTTCAATGCCCTGGCTGAGGGAAGGAGGTTCTCACCCAAGATTTGACGGTACATGGCCCCGTCCATCGTCCCTTTGCGGTGAAGTTGTCCTGTCCCCTTAGCAGAAAAACACCCCCAAAGCATAATGTTTCCACCTCCATGTTTGACGGTGGGGATGGTGTTCTTGGGGTCATAGGCAGCATTCCTCCTCCTCCAAACACGGCGAGTTGAGTTGATGCCAAAGAGCTCCATTTTGGTCTCATCTGACCACAACACTTTCACCCAGTTGTCCTCTGAATCATTCAGATGTTCATTGGCAAACTTCAGACGGGCATGTATATGTGCTTTCTTGAGCAGGGGGACCTTGCGGGCGCTGCAGGATTTCAGTGCTTCACGGCGTAGTGTGTTACCAATTGTTTTCTTGGTGACTATGGTCCCAGCTGCCTTGAGATCATTGACAAGATCCTCACGTGTAGTTCTGAGCTGATTCCTCACCGTTCTCATGATCATTGCAACTCCACGAGGTGAGATCTTGCATGGAGCCCCAGGCCGAGGGAGATTGACAGTTCTTTTGTATTTCTTCCATTTGCGAATAATCGCACCAACTGTTGTCACCTTCTCACCAAGCTGCTTGGCAATGGTCTTGTAGTTTATTCCAGCCTTGTTTAGGTCTACAATCTTGTCCCTGACATCCTTGGAGAGCTCTTTGGTCTTGGCCATGGTGGAGAGTTTTGAATCTGATTGATTGATTGCTTCTGTGGACAGGTGTCTTTTATACAGGTAACAAGCTGAGATTAGGAGCACTCCCTTTAAGAGTGTAATCCTAATCTCAGCTCGTTACCTGTATAAAATACACTGGGAGCGAGAAATCCTTCTGATTGAGAGGGGGTCAAATACTTATTTCCCTCATTAAAATGCAAATCAATTTATAACATTTTTGACATGCGTTTTTCTGGGTTCTTCGTTGTTATTCTGTCTCTTAATGTTCAAATAAACCTACCATTAAAATGATAGACTGATCATTTCTTTGTCAGTGGGCAAACGTACAAAATCATCAGGGGATCAAATACTTTTTTCCCTCACTGTATTTCAGTAGGCTCACATGACATTGACTTCTCCAAGACAGAGGTTCTTTGCAAGCCATCTGACTACCATGAGAGATTCGTTCATGAGGCTATCCACATTTACAAACACAGAGACAATTTCAACCGAGAAGATGGATTTTGGCTTAGCAATCATTGGAAGGAATTGGTAAACCATTTCGGGTTTTAATTGATTGTTCACGCTTACGGTGGCTTTCAGACCACATCCATTATTTTCGTCTCCCCCCTCCTCTTTTCTGAACATAGATGGACTCGTCCATCTGAACAAACTGTCAAATCGCTCTCCGTGGTGCTAACGTTAAAAAACCGCCACTTTTTTCAAATTTTCTTGCTGTGGTTTTCACACCTGATGATGATTGCTTGTGTTGCAGTCGAAATGTGAGAATTTTAATGTTTTATGTTTTTATTGTATTGTTTCCCTTCTACGTGACATTACCATAAGAACCAAGAATATGACTCCCTGCAGTCACGAAAGCTTTAAATCAAAATTTAACATTGTGATGTTTATTCTTTGAAAGGAAATTAATTTTCAGAGAAATTACATGTACTCAACACTTGAATAATATTGTGCAGTCACTGATATAGAATTTAGCTCTTTAGGACAATCTGTAGGTCCATTTACCATTGGCCAGCATAGGGGTATTATTGCAGTGCTTTGCAGGTTCATACAATACATTTCCAGGACCTACTTATCATATATTCTATGGGGCCGATTCCATTAGCTAATTTTGTCTTATTTTGGTAGAAAATCATCCGAATTACTATGTTTGTGTACAGCACTGTTATGTTACAAAGCATGCAGTAATATAACAGTACTAGAGCACAGAGGTGATGTCACCGTTCACAGAGGATGCTGTGACATTTATGGTACACGCAGCACTTTGTGATGTGGCAGAATGCTTAAAGTACACAATTTGATCGTAAACAAGAGGAGTCATTTTTCGATTTAAAGCTTTCGTGACTGTTTCTTCATCTGAGGACGGCTATTTGTGTTGTGGTCGAAACGTCGTGAGAATTTGATTTAATGTTTTATTTTTATTATTTTATTATTTACCTTCTACGTGACTTTACCGAAAGAACCAAGAAGAGAAGTCATGTATGGATATAAACATATATGTGTATACATAATATATATATTTGGGATGTTACCGATTTTCAAATTAGTTCGAAGACTAAGTCTAGATATGGATTTTTTTTGGATAACTGAAGCATGCTGAAATATTGAAAAGAGGAATACAAATGGAGGGAGAAAGGGGCATAATGCACCACTCCGCGATCTCCTCTAAGCCCCGCAAAAGGATTATCAGGAAAGAAAAAGAAACCCACCCATATATGACAAAAAATATATGAATTCAAATCAAATAACTTTTAGATATCATATGTTTAAGCTTTTGAAGAAAGTGACTTAATGAAAGGTGACCAAATAAAATACTCTACTGATTTATGTATGCCTTGTGTAACTGCAAAGCTTGAACCATAAAAATCCAGATTGAACCATAAGTTTACTTGCATATTTAAATTAATATGTATATCTTGTAAATACAGATTTTATTCTGTTGTAAGTACGCATATAGAAAACCAAACAAATCTGAATACAAAAAACATGATAATTTCTTTATACATTTAATATGCTGCTAATTGAAACTGTGAATGAAACCACAATGCTCATAATAAAGGTTTTTGGGTTAGATCGCGTTATTTATAAATGTGTCGCAGCCCTCCACTACCCGACAGAGCCAATCAGGAAAAAATGTGTGGTGTTGACAAAATACATATTTCACTACTTTAGCCCACCGGTGTGTTAAAGAGTGGATCCATAACATTTACAATTTGATTACGACGTTTCGCTGTAAATTACATCCAGTATCTTCGGACGATTTTCCAGAATAGTGAAGCCATGCACCCGCTTCCAGTCTTCAACACACCAGTGGGCTAAAGTAGTGATATATTTGTCATTTGTCAACGTGACACATTTTTTACTGATTGGCTGTGTCGGGTGGTGGAGGGCTGCGACACATTTATAAATAACGCGGTCTAACCCAAAAACCTTTGAATAATACTGATCGCGAAAGCTTACGTGTTAAACGAAACTACAATGTGCAATTTCTATTCATTGCTACTGGTTGGATAATCACGATTTAGAAAGCCTAACACAGATATTTAAAAACATTATTGAATTCTGTCCTTTGTTACCAAAAGCATTTATGAAATAGTCATTATATTAAAAAAAAATCACAAACGACATTGGACAACAAATTGAATTGCATGCTCAAAACAACAATCAGCAAATGAAAAACTATCAATAATCAAGGAAACCAAGTGGTGCACTTTCACTCAGTACATACAACACAAGCTCTTAGATTGGAAAAATTACATTCCATAAAGCATTGTAAAATTACATTATACAAACACCACATTGCTCATTCATAACCATAAGCACAAAACAAATGCTAAATAGAGTTGAAGGTTACTAAAAGCCTGTTACAATGCATTCCAATACTTTAATACAAAATATATCCACAAACAAAATTCAAAACCATCATTAGCAATCCCCTGTAACACAAAAATATGCAGTAGGCTGGTGTTTAAAGCAATGGCTCATTTTTCATAACAGAAAGGGGAGGGAAAGATTTACTGACTTATAGTTTGAGACCACACTTCACAGTGTGATGTTTTGGAAGCCCTGGAGAATTTGAAGAACAGTGACATAGGAATAAATTTTAATTGGATTTAACAGTTGTCAATAACAGATATGAATGTAAATATGATATATGATTTAAATTACGTGTCTTTTTTCGTCAAATTGAGACAGCAGGACTATATAAAGATGAGCCAAGAGCAGTTGGCTGCCTATTGTTATGTTGGTTAAAATTCTAGATTTCAAGCTTTCGTGACTGCAAGGATCCATACTCTTTGGTTCTATTCGGTAAAGTCACGTAGGTAAAAAATAAAACAACAAAAAATCACGACGTTTCGGCCACAACACAAGCGGCCTTCATCAGGTGAAGGGATCAGGCTCTCTCGAGGACAGCGCTGGAGTGGAACACAGCCACGCTCAGACCGCGACCTTTAAGCTGTGTGCGAGGAAACAAGGTGCCTTGACAAAGGAATTAGCATAAAAATTATAATTTGATTGCCCGACTTAGCATAGAAGTGGTGTACGTGCGGGTGCACATGCCGTTTGGCGCGGGGGGGAGAGGGAGTTTACCTATTGATGGTGTGAAAAGGGAATTTAAGAGCTGCGAAAGTTTGGGGTACCACTACTTGAAAAATATACTGTACCATTGAAAATTAGTTTAATGTTTGGTTCGATTTAGAACATCTTTCCATCTTTCCAATGGTTGCTTAATTTGAAACCATCTTCTCGGTTGAAATTGTGTCTGTGCTTGTAGATCTGAATTGCCTCGTGAACAAATCTCTGATAAAAACCCGTGGGTTTGCAAAGAACCTTGGTATCGGAGAAAATTATATCGTGATCACCCACAGCGTTGTAACAATGATCAGCTACGGCAGAAGAATTCGTTTTACCGTGTTTCAAATCTGATTTGTGCTCGCGAATTCGGTCAGAGACATGTCGCTTTGTCTCCCCGATATAGCAAAATTCTAAACAAACACAAGATCCAGGTCCGGTTCAATACAGTACACAAAATTCGTGATCTGATCCCATCCGTGAAGGATGTCATTCCTGACTTACAGTACCCCGGGGTTTACAAATTGAGTTGTACCTGCGGTGATTGCTATATCGGGGAGACAAAGCGACCGCTGCATTATCCACAATTCTCATCCCCTGGTGCACAATGTTGCATGCAGTACGTACTGTATTCCCTATTGAAAATGTCTCGTAGTTAAACTTTAACTTATTTTTATTCCCCCCCCCCCCCTAACGTTATTCAAAATGTGTGCTGCTATTGTATCATGTAATAAGACAAAGTGTGCAATAAGAACCGTCAAAACCCGTGCATCACCCCGAGTTCGAGAACGGCTTGTTGAAGTTGATATCACAGAATTACCGAGGTCCCTTAAAAGTGACCTCTTCTCCACACGAGACTGCACTTACACAACATGGTAGCGCGAACTGATATATAAAAAAATATATCGGTGGGATTTTTTGCTACAAAGTAAAAAAACGAAGTCAATGTTTTTGGTAATTAATAACCAGGCTGAGACAATCAACTCATCACACTTGAGAACCAGAATTAATTACATGTATCTGCCCGAATTTTAACCCAACATTTCAGCTGTGTTGGTTCAGTACTCTTGACTTCTTAACCATCCAGCCAGATCCAATCCTTAGGTTTGAATTCATTTGATGGTCCTGGTGAGATAATCAGAGGGCATGGTTTAACGTATTCACGTAACTCATCCATAGGCTACCATTTATTCACTAAAGTATGTATTATCCTTTCAATATTGCCTACAGCCCACTGTGTTCCTAGCTACATCTACATACAACATTCGTGTACACCTTTCCCATCATTGTAAGCCTGCTACTGTATTCATAACTACTATTGACCTGGTCGAATGTTAATTACTTTGCTCAAGTTGTAAGCTGGTTAGTGTGTTATGTAATTTTGGCTCGGGGTTCAGAACATCCATGCGACTCGTTTATAAAAAGATACACCTTTCCACGCATTCGCTGTCTTTTAAAGAATGTATCCCTCCCAATTTTACATGGAAAATATTTCACCAAAAAATGCATTGACATGCAGTTTTTAGAACACTTGCAGGTTTTGCAAACACCATACTCATTTTTATATTCTAGGTTCATTCGGTAAAGTCACGTAGAAGGGAAACAATAAAGAGCCAATAATATTAATCCCTGCAGTCACGAAAGCTTTAAATCAAAACCATACTCATTATCAATGATTTACAAATTATATCCGAATAATATTAAAGTAATTTCAAATCTAAATAATTACACTTGTTCACTAAACAACGTACAAAACACCTTATGTTAACTACATTTCTTTGGACATTAACTTGACTGATTGTATCAGGCAATACTATAATATCATGTCCGAGTGTGAAAATGAGCATGGTAATAAACTCATTATTTCATGCATTTATTCGTATGCCTTTCTCCAATAAGTTTTCAGAAAATAAAATCTTATGTTGCTGTTATGAACATTTGTCAAACAATTTCAAATTTCCTGACTTCTAATATATATTTTGTTCCATAAGTCTCAGTGTTGTAACTGACTTTTACTATTTTAATCAGTTACACATAGCTACAGGTATATTTTTAAAACACAAGAAGAAAATACAAATAACACTTTGTGTTCTGAGTGTAACTTGTTCGTGTGCTATAAAGTGAATCCCTTGTGTTTTGAGCTCCCTCTGAAAACCTTTTCCATAGCTGCTGCTGCTGCTTGAATTCAACGTATGGACGAAATACATGAGCAAAGATTACTGCCATGATACTGCGGGTGTAGCATGCTCTATGGGGAAGTACAATTGCAGAACTCTTGTCGCGGATCCTATTATCCATGAATTTACTAAATTTTGTGCAGTAAAATCGCAAATAACCACGAATCATTGTAGTTTGTCACGAATAGTAAAACCTCGGCTAGCCGGATTAATGGGGCGTGGGAGAGCCCTGGTCCGGCTAGCAACAAAACAGTCTGACTAACTGCTGCAACAATAAAAATACAGTTAATCCCAATGAACATGATAAACCTAAATGACACTTACAATCAGGACAATAAATATGAACAACACTACACAGCAATTAAAATGTAGTAAAAGACATATTTTGTACACTTTCGTTGTGTTTTGATGCTGGTTTGTGTTTTTGTTAATTAATCAGTACTGTCATGGTGTGCTGCACTCTACTCACACTTGAGCTGCGTTGATGCTCGGTGAGAAGTAAAACATTGAGCACATAATTGGAGTAATAAAAAAATACAAAAAGGGAGACGGAAAGACAAAATGGAAACAAAGCAAGAGGGGCAGGACTATATGGACAGCAAAATGCAGTTACACGGAGCTATAAATTACGTGCCACCTACTGGGCGCGTGTGCACACTACAACTCTAGGTGGTGCAAGAAGCAGCGAATATTTACTTTATTATTTGTCTAATCGAGTGCGGGTAAATGCTAGGTGGGTCAGGATGGCTGGGGTTTTTCTATAAATGCAAGTCATCCAAGCATGGCGTCAAGTAAACTTCTATGCCTGGCTGCCTTTGTCTTCCCAGTACTGATATTTACACACAAGGTGCCCATTTGTCGCCGAGTTAACCAATGGGAGTCCCAGGATCTGTTCAGATAATCTCCATTGATGTTAGTAATGATTCGGAATTAACCTCGGGGCCCGGGTGCCTAATCCAGTGTACTAACCACTTTTATTCATCTAATGCTGCATCAAGGCCTCCCGAAGCCATCATCAACCTTGAAATGCAACAATCCATATTCTTTGGGTCTTTCGGTAAAGTCACGTAGATAGAAGAAAAAATAATAACTATAAAATAATAAAAATAAAGTGAATGAAAAATAATGCAATAAAATGATCACGACGTTTCAATCGCAACACAAGCAATCGTCATCAGGAGAAAAAAGAGGGGGAAAAGCTGCTGAGGCAGGCTGTTTTAAAGGTTTGAAATGGGTGTAGCCCGAGGGTCAAACGACGTGGGTGGGGCTAGTGATGTTAAAGTGAGAAATTTGCATGTAAATGTAAGATCGCAGCGCCGCCGCCACATCGGGGACACGAGCAACGGCGGCTATGTAAGTGTGAGACATTTAACCTGTTCGAAAACAACTGCCAACATCGGAAGGTAGGATGGAAACATCACAGCCAGTTATGACTTGAACTGGTTAATAACGTCCTTCCAATGATAACTCAGTTTGTACCCATCTTCTCGGTTGAAATTGTGTCTGTGTCTATATATCCGGATGGCTTCATGAATTAATATTTGCTGATAGCCAGTGAGTTTGAGGAGTACCTTCATCTTGGAGAAATCAATTTCCTGTGAGCCCACCGCATTAAAACAATGATCAGCCACGGCTCAGGTATTGGCTCTACCATGTCTCAGATCTGCCTTATGTTCACGAACACGGTCCGAGACATGTCGCTTAGTTTCCCCAATGTAACTACTGCCACAGACAGCTTAGTTTGTAGACGCCGGGGTATTGCATGTCAGGGATCACATCCTTCACAGATGGGATCTATGTGACTTTACCGAAAGACCCAAAAAATATGAATTCCTGCAGTCACGAAAGCTTTAAGTCAAGATTTATGCAACAATCCATCTAGCATCTACACATTGTTTTTTTTTTCTCATAGGTGGATGTCCTCTCGGATGCATACCCTTCCTTGGCTGCCACTCCGGTATTATTCTTGACATCATCTCTTCGTATCCTGCCAAGCACGCTTACGGAAAAGGGTAAATGTTACCATGTTCCGATGTCTCTGTCTCCGTGTGTATATGTATTTGTGTCTCCATGTTTCTGTGGATGCATCTGTGTCTATCTGTGTCTCCATGTCTTCATGTGTGTCTTGGTGTCTCCATATGCCTGCAATTACTCGTGGATAATCTGCTAGAACTTTACCGCGTGACTCCTATCCTAGAAAAAAATTGCAGGTGATAGTTCGCCGTCCCATATTGCCAGTGACTGGGAAAAGCATTGAAGACAAAAAGAACATCTTCAAACATAATCCCTTTCCTCATCTCCATCTTTAATATAGTTTTCATGATCATCATCCATTGTCAAAAATCCTTTGTGATCATCATCACAATTATCTGCATAGTCCAATAGCTGTTGGGTTATTGTATTGTCGTAGAACCAACCTCTGGGGTATTCTTGCACTGTTTACTACTGGCGTATGTTAAAGTTTATTTTGTTTAACCAGGTGAGAACTTCAGAGACCAGGACAGTCTTCATTGTAAGAGTTAGCTGCATAACCAATTATAAAAGCAAAAACAAACAAAACAAAGTATATAAATAAAGGCAATCAAACAAAACACCAAATCACCTGATGAATCGAAAATATTGGATATGTCGCGCTTCCAAACTGTAGAGTATTTATGTGCACTTCGATGACTGCACATTCCCCCCAAGCAGAGCCTCGGCATTGCATCGTCATCTTACCTAGGGATACAATTTATTGCACCCTGATGTGACTTTTTCATGTGGGGTGGGGGGGGAGGCATATCTCAGACCCCTACTTAACCACCCTGTGCCGCACATATATACATCAATGTTGTATCAAAGCTAAATATTAAAGGACATGGATACATCTCCTTGTTTGACTCCTGCAACCACTCTTGTGTTATCCCCGACCTCCATGGGTGCTATCCTGGTAAAACTGCCCGTCACAGTGACAGTTAATGATAGCAGTTAATATCAACTCCCATTGTTACCTCATCATTAATCGTCAACAGCTGTAGTGGTGACATATGTAGTCGCACAACAATAATTTTCATCCATCAATCATCTATCATAATTTATATTATGCTTAGATAATCTCAGACAAAAGGATGGATTTGGCAGCCTACTTTTTGTACTGTTCTTATCCGTGAAACAAAACTGATCCATGGATAACATTCAAAATAAATAAGCAGGCAATACATCATGATATATTGTCCCTCCGTTTAAACAAAACAAGTATATTTATACATCCCATCAGCCACAAGGCCTTCTGCAGGTGCATCATTTCAACAGCATTGGTTCAATAAAGCAGACTCTGGACCAGTTTTGATGTACAGTGCCTCATGAGCATTCATTATTTGTGGTTATTCACGGATAACATGAATAACCACAGATCAGCCAGACCCTCAGGATATTAGGAATTGTGGATAAAGGTTATGGACTGTATATATGTGTAGAGATGTACGCAGTGCGCACAGTTGAGCGGGTGCAATTGAGGACGAGCAGATGTGCGTGTTGGAGCATTAGGTTGGCGCCGGAGAGCCGGCAGTAATTAAAGGGAGAACCGGGTGCAATCGAGGAAGAGCAGGTGTGCGAGCTGGGGCAGGAGGTTGGCACCGGAGAGACGGGAGATGGTGGAGATGATACGGGATTAATGAGTGTGACAGGCATCATGGAGGCGACAGCTTAAGTGGAGAGCATGTGAAGACTCGGAGGGGTATATAAGCGGGAGTGCTCGTGAGTGCGGGGAGTTATTCGGGGAACCAAGAGAGAAGAAATCTCACCGCTGCCGCTCGAGCCATCAATGGTGAGATGCAGAGTAGGTGAGGTGCAGAGTAGGTGACGTGCGGAGTAGGTGAGGTGCGGGGTAGGTATGAGAAACAGAGTGTGTGGTGACAGTGGAAGGCAGTCATAGGAGTGCCTACAATGGGTGCGAGAGTATGATTAATAAAGTGTAAGCAGGTGGCCTGTAACTCCGTGTCAGTGTGAGTAATTTCAAGACACTACATTTAGTGTAGGAAGTGCTGAAGATCCTTCGCCGTCATGTCCAAGGCAGCGGTGAAGTGCAGAAATCCACCTGTTGTGTCATCCGACGACACCGAGCAAGACGTCGTTCCTCTGACAGCTCCGGGTGCCGGAGCCCCGATCACAAGTTCCAACGACGCACTCAATTCTGCCCAAGAGTGCGTGGCGAGCCCAGCCCAGCCGCCTCCTCCACAAAGCTGGCTTGGACATCGCCAGTCACCTTAGAAGATTACTGTCAGCTGCCGCTCATCTCTTCAAGCGAATGACAGCTGCAACTTCCACAGGACGCCAAGACGCGATTCCCGCTGCTGTCGTGGCCGAGGTAACAGGGTCGCTGGACCTTCCCGCCATCCCTGTGGTTGCAGCCGCGCTCTCCCCGCAGCAGCAGCCGTCGACAGCTAAGGTGGAAGCCACCCCATCGCCCTTGCTAGGCGCTTCCAAGTCCCGGTGGCTACCGCCGGTTCGCCAGTTCACCGCTGCAGGAGGAGATTGGACAGATTTTTGTCGTCCATTCGAGGCCGCCTACACCTCTGTGGGATGGACATCCCACGAGGTGCTTCAAGGTCTTCCCACAGCCCTCGACGATGACTCCTTGGCCGCTTTTTTTGCCATCCCCGAGTCGGATCAAGTGACCCTCGAGTGCGCCTGTGCCGAGATGGCCGCTGTTTTTGATCCACCGTCTAATGTTCAAAGAAGATTCAAGCTGAGGTGACAGGGAGAGAATGAGACACCGCTGGCTTATCGTAGTGCACTCCTTGCCTTGGAACACCCTCACATGGACAGAGTCGCCCTGGACTCCCACGCACATGAAGCGGCTCGTGAATTGGAATCACCCTCTCGGTAGCGGAAGACACAACCTGACTTCTCTGAGGCATCCAAGCACACCTCAACCTCAAGGACTGGCTGGCAGTGGCGGCCTGCACAACGGAGCCCGTCGTGAACGAGCGAGCATATGCCTCCTTCACCCAGGGGCCGGAGGGAAGGAGCGCTGGGCTGCATCCGCCATCACTGGAGTGGTGCTCCAAGCTGGGCCAACCGTCTGGGCATTCTCCCCGGACCTGCTATAGGTGCGGCCGCCCGGGCCACATCGCTGTCAACTGCCGCTATGGGACCGTCAGTTTCTCGTCGTCTCCATCATCCTCTGACTTCAACACCTCCTCTTTCCAAAGTATAAAGGCGCGTCCGGATGCATCAGACACATGGCCGCTTTTGTTCCATCACCCATCTAACTTTGGTCGGATGCAGATTCATCCTATAAAAACTCATCCCGTCGCAGCTCATACACAGAGTGCGGGGTCGGTAGCGTGTTGGCCGCGCGGCGCCGAGCAGTGGAACGCACTGGCTCATCGCGTAGTGGGCGCCCCGGTGGGTTTCTCAACAATCATGGGGTTCATTCAGGGGATCCAGGTTCGTCTGCTGGTAGACACAGGAGCCTCGGCGACCATGGTTTCCGAGGCTGTGTTTCGCATGTTACATTAGTTGTCCGGTCCTCTTGCCCCCGTACAGAGTGCTTGTGTGGCAGCCAATGAGGGGAATCTGGGCATGATGGGTCAGATGTTGGCCTCCGTGCAAATTGGGGAAATCACTTTGGAAGGTTTGGTGTTGATTCCATGGACTTTGGCCGTGCCCTATTTGCTGGGCACTCACTTTTTTATGCAGGATGCCTTTGAAAATTCTCATTGAGCAGGGGGCATTGAAATGCCATCGGGACAGCGATTGCTGTTTCTGAAATCCCCTAGCCGGGAGCCATCGCAGAACGCTGTCATTCAAGCAATGGCTAGCCAAACTGTTAAAGTTCCTCGGGGTGCCCAGATGCTCATTCCGCTGTGGTTGTGCAATGAATTGCCATTGATGGGCCCTGAGGGTGTCCTGCTAACCCCTTCAAACGCCGTGGCGCGATCTCCTTCCCTCGCGGGGGCTATGACTATTGTATCCGCCGAGCGGATGCCGTTCCTACAAGTACTTAATACGGGGCATGCTCCGGTTGTGATTCTGGAGGGCACTGTCCTGGTGCACGCCACGACTGCCCAGTGTTTTGACAATACGGAGTCAGCTCCTGTTTTCACAAGAAGCATTGAAAAAATGTAAAAGTCGGAAAATATGTGCTCCGAGAACCCAGGATTGACGGAGGTTCAGCGAGCTCAACTGTACCGGCTCTTACGCGATTTTTCCGATGTCTTTAGCGCCAGCAAATTTGATATTGGTCGCACTTCTCTCCTCCAGCATCATATCGACATGGGCAATTCGCCCCCATTCGTATAGACTAAGCCCCGCAAAGAAGGAACAGGTATGCCTGGCTGTGGATGAGATGCTGGCAGCTGATATTATTTCCCCATCCAAGAGTTCGCGAGGGGCGCCCATAGTCCTAGTGAAAAAATGCGATGGTAACTTGCAATTTTGCATTGATTTCTGCAAATTAAATAAGATATCGGTGGAAGATGCATATCCCCTCCCTCGTATGGACGACTTGCTAGATGTGTTATCGGGCGCACAGTTTTTTTGTTTACCCTCGATTTGCTGTCCGGGTTTTGGCAATTGCCCCTCGATGATGAATCTAAACTAAAAACCGCTTTTCACATGCCCCAGAGGCTCTACCAATTCAATTGCCTTCCGATGGGACTTAATTCGGCACCAGCCACCTTTCAGCAGTTAATGAAATTGGTCCTAGCAGGATTGAAATGGGATTCTTGCCTAATTTATTTGGACGACGTCATCATTTTTAGCCGTGCTTTTTACAAACATTCACAGCGGTTGCGTTCGGTCTTTGAGAGAGTACGTGTGGCTAAGTTGAAGTTTAAACCTAGGAAGTGTCATTTACTTTAGACATCAGTGA
Source organism: Petromyzon marinus (assembly GCF_048934315.1). NCBI lineage: Eukaryota > Metazoa > Chordata > Hyperoartia > Petromyzontiformes > Petromyzontidae > Petromyzon > Petromyzon marinus. The sequence continues at coordinate 18,517,375 of NC_133667.1, read as the reverse complement.
AATATTTGGGCCATATAGTCAGCGCAGCCGGAGTTGCCACGGATCCCGAAAAAAACACGTGCGTGCGCCCATGACAGGTGCCCAAGTCGGTGGCGGACATCCGCAGTTTCGTCGGATTTGCATCATATTAACAGCATTTTGTCAGGGATTTTGCCACAATTGCTAAACCACTCCATGCCCTCATGGCCAAGGTCCAGAAATTCTGCTGGGAAAAGGCTGAGGAGGATTCCTTCCTCTCTCTTTGGGCTGCCCTTGCCGATGCCCCTCCGCTCGTATATCCCGATTTCACCAGGCCCTTCATATTGGATATGGACGCCAGCGATATGGGCATTGGGGCGGTCCTTTCCCAGCTTATCGAGGGCACAGAGAGGGTCATGGCTTATGGCAGTCGAGTCTTGTCTCCTGCTGAACAGTGCTATTGCGTCACGCGGAGGGAGTTACTGGCCATGGTCCATTTTATCCAGCTCTATCGGCCATACTTGTACGGGCGGGACGTTGTCGTCCGCACGGATCATGCGGCCATCCAGTACTCCCTGCACATTGATCAGCCATCCGGGCAGCTGTCCTGATGGCTTGAAATCCTCCAGGGATTCTAATTTGTTGTTGTGTACAGGAAAGGCACCCGGCACATCAACGCTGACGCACTGTCCCGCTTGCCGCTCCATATTGCATGCACGTGTGCCTCAGGTGCATTGCGATGTAAACCTTCGCAAGAGGGTACGCTCATGGTGCTTGTGGCGGCCGGGACAACGCGGATTGAGGGCGCTCAGACGCCACGCGATTCTGTCTTGAATCTTCACCACGATGAGTGGGCCAAGCTACAGTTTGATGAAGGCTTACTCCTGAGACTGCGCCGTCGTGCTTCTCGTGGGCCGGGCTCCGCGGGTCGGCCAGTGATTGTGCTCCGCGAGGGACTCCTCATGCGGTGGAAAGGGGAGTTCCAGCGTCATTCCTTGGTTGTACCCACGGTCCTTAGGGGAAAACCTACCAAAGCCATACACGAAAAATGTATGCACCTGGGTGTTGACAAAACGTTAGTGATGCTAAAAAAGGACTTTTACTGGCCTGGCATGAAAAACGATGTACTCCTCCTGATTAAAGGCTGTCCCGATTGTGCACGTCATACATCTCCTGCCCAGTAACAGCAGATCCCTTGGTGTGGACCAATCAGTTTCAAGGACAATGCATATATTATCATAGTATGTTTTTGTTTGCATTTTGACTGCAGGTATTGTGGTTAATGCAGACATGAATCCTTGTAAAAAGGTTTCAGTTTTGTTGCCAGAAAAAGGGGAAAAACCCTATTATTAGTCCATTGCAGTGTCACAGGTGAATTAATTTGTGGCCCTTGACATTTTGGGGCCCTTTTCGGTCTCCCAGAGAGGACACAAATACCTCCTCGTGGGAGTCGAATACTTGACCCATTGGCCTATGGCCTGGCTTCTGGTTGACCAATCGGCCGCGTTCATAGCTGACGCCTTTTTATATGGCTACATTCTTGATAAGGGGGCCCCTGAGCAGCTCATCACGGATCATGGCAGGAATTTCTCCTCTAATTTGCTTCAGGCGGTGTGTGACTCTCTGGACATGGAAAATACATACCTCACCTTATCACCCACAAACGGATGGGATGGTCGAATGGTTGTACAGGACCCTCATGGCCATGCTATGCCAGCAGGTGACCACGGGCCAGTCGGACTGGGATCTTCACATTCCAGGTGTTCTCGCTGCCTACAGGCTAGCTCCTCATGCCTCGACGGGGTTCTCACCATTTTACTTGATGTACGGAAGAGAGCCCGAACCACCGGTACAGGTCCAGTTTGGCTTGCGCCCTTCCAAGAAGGGGTCGGTGGTGCCAAACCCCATGTCGCAAATGCTTGAGCAGCTGTGGTTGGCCCGCCAGGCTGCCAGGAGCAACTCGGCCCGCAGGCAGGCCGGAAACGAGCAGTCGCGGGGACAAGGAGGGCCGGCGGTTCCTTGGCAAAAAGGTTACAGGGCGTGGTTACACTGCCCTCAGGTGCCCCTAGGCACGTCCCCTAAACTGTACCGTCCCTGGCAAGGGCCAGCCGAGGTTGTTGAGGTCCAGCAGCCACAGTGTGTACGTATTAGTTTAGGCCAGCGGCACTGGTTCGTGCATCCGTCGCGGCTAAAAAGATATGTCTCGCCTAGTCCTGTCGATTCATCCCCATATCCTATGCGGCCAATGTCTGATGTGTCCGGCGAGCCGACCGCCACGCCTTGGGAAACGGGACGTGAGGGGGTTGTTCTGTTCCGCCTACAGGACCGGAGCGCCTCACATCCAAGGATGGGGCAGCAGGGACTCCCGAAGTGGACCACCCCGGGGGTGGTCGTACTGTTTCCCCTGCGGTGGGGCAGAGGCCTCGCTCTACTGATCCGTCGGACTTTTCCTCAAACCCAAGCGATACCAGCTCTGCCCGCGGTGACGGACCTGCCGCACGCACTCGCTCATGATGCATCACGTTTCGTTAATAGGAAGGACTGTTCCTGCCTTCACATGACTGTCCTTACTGTTTATTGTTGTTATTCCGATTGCCCCTTCCGCGGTCACCGCTTATGATTACTTTATTAATTCGTGGTTCACACATATGCGCGCACGCTCACATAGAATTGACAGCCGGAATTGCTGTGTTTTTATTCACGGAGGGGGGGGGGGGATGATGTAGAGATGTACGGAGTGCGCGGTTGAGCGGGTGCAATTGAGGACGAGCAGGTGTGCGCGTTGGAGCATGAGGTTGGCGCCGGAGAGCCGGCAGTAATGATGGGGAGAAGCGGGCGCAATCGAGGACAAGCAAGTGTGCGAGCTGGGGCTGGAGGTTAATGAGTGCGACAGGTGCTGTGGAGACGACAGCTTAAGTGGGGAACACGTGAGGACTCGGAATGAGGAGGGGTATATAAGCGGGAGTGCGCATGAGTGCGGGCAGTTGTTTGGGGGACGAAGAGAGACGACATCTCGCCGCTGCCGCTCGAGTCGTCAACAGTGAGGTGCAGAGTAGGTGAGGTGCAGAGTAGGTGAGGTGCAGAGTAGGTGAGGAGTAGATGAGAGTGGGTAGTAGGAGAAGCCGAGTGTGTGGTGACAGTGGAAGGCAGTCATAGGAGTGCCTACAGCGGGTGCGAGAGTAGGTTTAATAAAGGTTAAGCAGGTGACCTGTTACTCTGTGTCAGTGTGAGTAAATTCAAGACACTACATATGTTTAGCTCACTGTGTGCGTACTGTGTAACTAAACAGAGCTGCAGCCAGTTAAGATGGAGCAGGTGGGTATTGCAAGCGGGTACTGTGGCAGCATATGGCACGGGAAGGGGGTGCTCAATGGAGATGAAGAATGATGATGAATGTTAGATCACACAGGATGGTCGCAGGGAAGGTGGTGAGTGATATTGATGGATTATGATGTTTGCCATAGAGATAAAGGAAGATGGATATATCTCAATTGATGGTGGTGGTAATTTAGTGTTTATAGTGGTGGGGACATTGATTGAGGATGACAATGGTGATAATTGATGACATTTGAAATGGAGATGATGCATGGTGATGATGAGACAGAGAAAGACATGCAAAGAGTGTGTACACAGGTATAGAGAGAAATGAACGCAAATATATATTGAGAGACAAGAAGATACAGGGATAGAGAGAAAGAGACAATAAATGAGGGGGACATGGTGAGAAGCGAGACAGGGACGTACACACTGATAGAATCTGCTAATCTGCTTTAAGATGCCCTCATCTCACAGAAGGATTTCCACTGTATTAATGAAGTGAACAACGATCATTACAATCTTCATCTGCCATAATAATCATAATCAGTGATCATCCATCATCATGTATTATTCATTAATAATAGTGAATCATAGGATTTAGTGTCGAAATGTCTTCATGAAATGGGAATACATGCAGATTGATGCGGCCCCACATATATTAGTGGTAATTAATATAAGCATTCAATAATACTAATCGGATTACTGCTATACTTTGCCACGTTTACATGCATATGTTTTTCTTAAAATGGTATTTTTACCAAAATAATCTCCATTGGAAATGGAATTTGGCATTCATCAATAAACATATGGTAACTTTGTATGAACCTTCTCATGTTTACTAATTTAATGCACAAAACCGAGAGAATGAATTGTGATCTCAACAATCATATTTCAAGTGTTGTTTCAAATACAGTGTGGTTTTATGTTTCAAAAAGTTGTGTGAACAACAATGCAATCTTGAAAACCATAATTTAGCATTTGGTGAAGTTTCAGGAGACACTTCTTTGTTTGGCAAAACATCATACTAAGCACTATTTGGCAAAACTTCCAACACTTAATCTTATGATCATTGTAAACACCAGTATATATTTTAAGTATCATTAAAATAACATTTTTTCGTACTCAAAGGCTGCTCTTGACAGGCTATTACCCCTGTATCTCCGCCCACTCCCCTCCACTGTCATTGCTCATGATAAAGAGATCTCAAGAGACATGCCTACGCTGAAGAAGTAACCATGGAACGCACTGATGCCACTGCTCATGGCTGCACAATCCATGGATAGGATGCTGATGACAGAATCACAAACACATGGCTATACTGCAATTCACCAATGTTTTAAGGTATGCCTCGCTACTGGCATAGTGGCATTCAAAGTAATTTTCACAAAGGGCTTTAAGGCTGAAGGCCCACCCTTAAAACCTTAACCAGAGAAACATGGTGATCTATAGGCGCACGCTTTCAATCAAAACACAAATAGCTCTTGTAGAGACTTAGCAAGGCTGTCTGCCCTGGGTCGTCCAACATTAAATAGAATATTAATTTATGAGAATAATACTTAAAAGGATGTCAAATGGACTGTCAGAGCATACTCACTGCATTTATGGCAAATATAAACAATAGTGATGTCACTTGAGTTATATGATGACATGCTTAACGTTTAAAAAAAAATAATTAATGAGTCTCAGATAATGTCAATCAGATCCTTAACACAGAGAGCAATCACAGGCTGTAGTGATGCATTTAGTGATTCAACATCGCAAAAGAGAGGACAACGTCAATCACAGGCAAAAACAAGAGAATTAATTTAACAATATAGACAATGAGGTAGCCAATTTTAGCTAATGCTAAGAAACAAAATGAAATGCCGACGAGAGCAAAATAATAAAATGGATGTCACTACCTTAAATAATGACATAACTAGGCTAGTAATGTACAGTGTGTTAAAAGCGAGGAAAGATTAAAAACCAATCGGAGAACGAATGACCTGCAACCACAAAAGGTATGTTGAGGAAGAGGACAGATATAATTAGCGAGAGAGATGCTCATAAAACGATGAGTGTACAAAATTAGAGAACACAAAAATGATTGAAAAAATGATTGACAACGTCCTAGCGAGCCATGAGAGCATGGAAGCAGTAAATAGGAGGTAGACCATTGATAAAATATTCACAAATGGTGGTCTATATGGAAAACGATGTGACAGTAACTCATGATAGAGAATCATAAAAATAATGGGGGAAATGTATGCGGATCTCTATAGCAAACCCTAATTAATCTCAGAATTAAACTGTTCTTCAGATGAAGTGGCAGATATACAAAAGATTTCACTTGATGAGGTATGCACTGCCCTTCAGAGTATTCAAAAGAGAAAGCTTGTGAAACAGATGGTATAACTGTGGGCATCGTTAAAGAAGTGGGATCAGTTGTTGGAACACGATTAGTGGACATTTACCGAATGTTTACACGAAAAATTATGACCTTATTCATTGAATGATGACTCAGTAATTTTCGATTCAAAAAGGGTGATAAAACTGTCTGGAAGAATCACGGACCCATTAGGCTCTGATCGCTATGGTATCTCTATATTATCGTTTAAGAACATCATTGGAAAGAGAATAATGGAACATTTAAAGACCGGCCAAACACATGAGCAAGCTGGGTTTAAAAAATATTTAATATCTTTGCAATATATACTATTATTAAAATTCTTTCAAATATAATTTACCATTATACCTAGCCTTTGCAGACTTTCTATATACATCTGAATCGGTGGACATTTATGCAGTTATCCAATTATTATATATCAAGGCCTAAATATATATTTAGATAGAATAAAACCACTTACACCTATACTGAGATTACATGGAGATAGTACGGAATACATGAGAAGGGGACTGACATGCTTTGACCAAAGTTATATCGACCAACATCTGAATGTGATTGAATTGGAGAAACAAAAGCATAAATATGCATTGAAAATATATTAACCATTTGAACTTTGCTAATGGCATAGCCATTATAGCAACAAATGTAAATACACGACAGGAACTTATAGAAGAGCTGAATAAAGGCCACAGGGATTTAGGATAAGTATTTGCAAAAGAGGCATTGCACTAGCTAAGAGGTGTACCCGGGAAGTAGCAGCAAATTACTTTTGTATTTATCCACTGCTGTCTATAATCACGAGTATTAGTCACTGGTATAATTTATTCCGCAAATAGCACCCCCAATATCAACATTGTAATATTTTGGTGGCTGTTTCACTACATGAAGCTGATATGACTGTGGTAGATGTGAGACTCCAAAAAAAGAGCCCTGGTAGCCATAAATTCAAATGCTGTTGGTAATTCCCTTTGGTATCATTACTCAGTAATTTAGCAGCATTAATCTATCAATGAAGGCATCTTTAAACTCACGAAGCTTTTCCCTGGTAAAGATTTCAAAATTGTTCATTCATTATAAAATATGTACTGTACATTCAAGTATATATGCAGTTTAGTACTGTATGCTTTAAAGTATCCATGTAGTCCTCGACTTACGAACACGCGACTTACGAACGCTCGACTTATGAACTCCTTACTTACGAACGCCCATACTTACGAACCAGCTTCCATGAAATATTTTTAAAATAACATTGACCTGGAAATTGCAAACAGAACCTCCGGAACTATCCGTGAGGTGGAAATGAGTCAGTCTCGCGCTGGGAGTGTTTGCGTGTGCGTATGTTCACGCACGTGCCAACACCAGTCTCTGGTGTCGTGTGTAAACATCACCACTGGCGAGACAAAGGCGGCCGGGCGTGGCGCTGGCCACTCACCCCCACGTGTGCCGTGCCGGCCTTCATAGGCGCTGCTCGCTAACAGCACTTGCCCCAATAGCCAGTTAAGGCTACACGGGGGATTGTTGGGGTGCGTTTGTGTGTCTCTTTGTGTGTGTCTGTGTGCAATTGTGGTGACTCCCGGACTACAAGCTAGCAATCAGGACTCATGTTACTTTATTTTATGTTTTAATTACTATGCAATGTTTTTTGAGTGTTACGTGTGGAATAAAGCTGTAGACTTGTGTCTTTTATTAACAACTAGCTTTACTATACCAGTTTCTGGTTTGAGGTTGAGTCGACCTCCTAGGTGTGGCCCTGGAGCGGTTAAAATAATCGTCACCGGTGGTGGCCGTGAGCGGGAATCGAACTCGGGCCGCCGGGTTGGTAGCGCAGCGCGCTAACCACTACACTGCCGCTCCCCCCACACACACACACACACACGCTTCCATAGGTACACATAGACGCGCTTGCAGCAGACACACAACCTTCAGGGTGCGTAAACGACTGAAATGATAAAGCAATGCTGCGCGAAGAACGCCTTAGACCTGCAACACATTTGTTTTCACTTTACCCACGGAGGGTTGGGGGGGGGTGACATCAGCAGCCACACTGCGTGACGCTTCCGCATACGGGTCACATGAAGATGTGACATCACAGCTCACTTGCCGTGCAAAATATATGCATTATTGCGCCCCCCCCCCCCCCAAAAAAAAATACAAAAGTCTATTTTTATAATTTTTGCATGGTGTACAGTCTGGAAGGTACTTACATGGCACATTTCAAGTTTGTTGCGTGCCGGGAAGTACGCTAAACATTTTGAACAGATACACATATTCACACATTTCCTTTTTATATATATATAGATGACTACGCAGCTCCGCTCTCTCTTTCCGGATGGTTCCGCTCTCTCTCTTATTGCCGTAATGCGCACGCTCCCTCGTCCACCGTTGCGGCACGTCCCTCTCTTCTCGCATTCGCCGCTGGCTGGCGGCGTGCGGGGAGGAGAGAGGGCTTCGCTGGCAGAGGTCGCCACGTGGCCGGTGGTGAGACGAGGTAGGCGATGATTTTGTCCAGACTTAGGCTTCCCACACCGACCGCGAGTCCTCTCACTGCCTCTCCTTATATTGCTCTCGGCAGAGCTAGGCTCCGCCTCTAGCCACGCCCCTCGTAGAACCTTTCGATGCTTCCCGTACATACCCACGAACTCCGCCCATTACCTTTGGCCCAGATGAAACCCTTCCCTCTGATTGGATATGAGTAACCCAGCAGTGACTATGCAGCCCTTCGTCGTCCCTTAGGTGGCGCTCTCTCATTAAACATGCAAATATACAATGTTTATTCTTAATTATGAGTTTAACAATGCTTCCCTTTTTGTTGAACCGTAACACATTTCATAACGCTGACCGTGTGGGCATTTAAATACAGTGCATTATTGCGTTCCGACTTACGAACGGCTCAGGAACGACTTGGATTCGTAACTCAAGGACTCCGCATTTGAATGGCAATGTAGTTTCTCAGAGGTTTATATATATAATTTTACTTACAAAAGATGTAGAAAGTTCTACAATCGATCCATTTATTTTAGCAACAAAATAATTGTATTTAATACCATTATTATTTAAAGGTAAAACTTTACTTAAAGCTTTCGTGACTGCAGGAATTCATATTCTTTGGGTCTTTTGGTAAAGCCACGTAGATAGAAAAATATGATGGGTACAAACCAAGCAATCGTTGGAAGGACGTTATTAACCAGTTTAGGTCCTAACTGGCTGTGATGTTCCCTTCCTACCTACCTTTGTTAGCAGTTATTTTCGACTCTCTGAGTTACATTCACTAACACAGCCACCGTTAGCTGTGTTAGTAAATGGCGGCTTGCCATCCTTTTCCACCTCCATATGGCGATGGCTCTTGCTCCCTCCGAGCTTACATTTACAAGCATCTCTAAACCTTTGTAAACAGCTCTTTGATTGGGGTAGACCTACTGCTGGTTAAGGAGACCTCTCTCTCCTACATTAACATTAGCTACCCCACCCATCTCTAAACTTTTATAAACAGCCTGCTTCAGCAGATTTACCCCTTTTTTCACCTCATGACGAATGCTTGTGTTGCTATCGAAATGTCGTGATATTGTTATTTTTTTTTTCTATCTACATGGCTTTACCAAAAGACCCAAAGAATATTTAAAGATAATTAAACTAAATATTGTTTTTATAATTTTAACATTTTACTTCTACCTGAAAACATGTTTGAAGTTAAAATGCATAAGCTTAATTTGTAGTTTTCAAATATAGATACCAAAATAAGTTGATTATATATGACAGTTTATATAATTATAATAAATTATAACTATTAATATTGAAAACCAAGCTAATTTATAAATGCATCTTAAAAAGTAATGTACAGTATCTATATCCTCAGAATAAATTTGAATGGTTTTAACATATAATCATCCACACAGCTTTGGATATGTACATGATTATACACAACTTTGGTTGTATGCATGATTATATGGTAAAGCCATTAAATTGTATACTGAGGATATATATATAAATGGATTATGACTCTGTAACATGTGTAGTGTGTTTACTTAGGCGCACACTTGTACTTGGAGGCAACACGTTTATTTAACACAACGGGTAACTCTAACAGGATTAGAGCATAGGGTGGTGACCACCATGGCGAACTAAACTGACACTAGGAGAGACAATTCTATAGCCGGACCGGGACAGCTAACAGGCTGCTTGGTCCACACATGGAGACCGGAGACGGAGGACCGAGGATCGAGGACGGCAACTTCATTCCCAGAGTCGAGCGCCGCGATCCCTCCCGGGACCCCGCTTATAACGTCCCTGGCGTGACTAGCTCCGCCCTTGGCCACGCCCCCCTCCCAGAACCCTCGTGGGGACTCTGGATCCCCATCACATGATCCTCTCACCCCCGACTGGGGCCCCCCCTGCCTCCTCTCGTCCGGTCACGTGTCCTCCCGGGTTCACCTCGCGGTCACGTCCTGACACGACCCCCTTCTCAGCGACACCCGGGCTCCGCCCTGACAGTACCACCCCTCACACGGCACTGTCTCTGCACTGCGGCGACCCCTTGAGGCTACCACACATGCGTTTGTAATACATGCAATGCGCTAAGTTATATTACATTTGTGTATTTGTAGCAAAAAAATATTCGTGAAAATCCAATATAGCTTGTAAATTGTGGTTTTCAATTTTGCAGTTGCATAGTGAGCTGTTGTATTTACAAAAAGTAAAAGCAAGTTGTGTAGTTTTCAACCTTTGGTAGGCTATATCTACAAATATACAATCATGTCAAATGGTTGAGTTGTGGGAATGTGCTACGATGGACGTTATGCAGTGGAAACTTTTGCAAAGCACATTCAATCCAATTAATTATCAATTAAACACTGCACTGCCAGGCAAAATGGGAGGGGCGTATGTTCGGTCTGTAGACAGCAGCAGGTCTGTGATCCTACCAGTGTTATCTCCTATGCTGCACACTGCCAAGTAATCACGTCCCAATCTGTGCAACACGTGTGTACATACGTTTTACTGAACCATGCATTGTGGCAGAGTGGCTCTGTTGCAAAATAATGCTGCACGTTGGTGAAATGTCTGCTCTATGAATGGCTAAGGGAGACACCTATAGGCTTTTTTATCTATTTAAATATCAAGATTGTGCAGGAAAATACCTTGCAGAACAGGGTTATTTCACCATTTACAATGAACATTTGTAATGTGTGTAGCTATGATGTTTTGAATAATGCTTAATCATTAACTTTTCCGAATATATATGTAACACAATAAAGTACAATAATAAACATTACGCCACTGCCAACAACCAAATGTCTTGTGTTAAGTAATATCAATTTTAAACAGTAATATATAACAATTCAGTAAAACATAACAATGTGTTGGAATTTTAAATAAGTGTTGATATGTTATTTTTTAAGAATATGGCATTGTGAGTTCGTGTTGAAAATTCAACATGCACAAGTATTTCGATTTAATTTCCTCCGTAACAGTAATTGCGACGCACCTAATAAGCAACCTTTAGCTCCACCCCTGCCAAACCTGTCCCTGACTCCATGTGCATTTGTGTAGTGTCAGGATGTCAGGCGATATGATGAGGTTATTTTAGTTACCACTACCTTTATATTTTGTATAATTAGACAGGGAGATTCTGCTCATAAATTCTGTAAAGGCTGAGCCTTAAAAGTGTGGCAAAATAGTATAAACACTGAGGCGAGAATATATGTTTATTTAATAAATAACTAGTTATGATTGCTTTTTTTCAGCCAAACTATAAGTTATTTTCACAAACACACATACTTATGCCCATAGAAATTATAAGACAGACCCTGTTATATTGGGTAGCCAGACATGCATAATTGGTCATAATCAATAAATGTTCCATGTTTCAGCTGTTTGATGCTTTTCTTACTGTTATGTCAATTTCAGCCTCACATTGAATTTGGAGGGCAACTATTGTCACATGCCCAGTGCTATTCTTCATGAATCTTCTTCACCAAGGGCCAAACCTGATAATCCCATTGGTACCAGCCAATAAAGCCCACTCGGCTCCAAGTAATTGTTGGCCACATTAGCTGAGCATTTCAGCAAAAACTACTCCATTGGATACATAATAGCGAGGCCTCATACAGACGTTGTGTCTCTATCCCCACAGCTTCATCTGCCTCATTTGGTCCGACCAATTACAGGCCAAGTAAGGAACACAGAGAGGAAACTCCAATGCTCATAATGGTCCTTTTTAGAATTTGTGGGTACATATACAGTACATGACACAATTGTTTAACCTGTATATTCAATAAATAAATGGGAGTTCGTCGTATAATCCAGTATGTAGGTGTGTGTGTGTGTGACCACATTTGTACTACTTTGTTCACACTGGCACAAGGTTGGGCTGCATTTTACTTTCCTGAGCAACTTGTAATCTGGAGTCGTGAGGTATGATGTTGAATTCATTAACATCAGTTGTCTTGCTTTAGTAAAGTCCCAAGACTACATACTGACATCTTCTTGGTTCTTTCGGTAAAGTCACGTAGAATGAGAATAAAACAATAAAACAAAATTAGACAATAAAATTCTCACGACGTTTCGGCCACAATACAAGTAGCCTTCTTCAGGTGAAGGAACGGAACTGTCGGGACGACAGCGCTTCAATGAAGCGCTTCAATGAAGCGCTGTCGTCCCGACATGTCGTGAGAATTTTATTGGCTTATTTTGTTTTATTGTTTTATTCCTTGCAGTCACGAAAGCTTTAAATCGAAATTTACATACTGACAGTTACTTATATTTATTTCATACATTAGTGTGTTTTGTTGTATATTTTACAAAAATCACTTTAATGAGTTTGAATGTATAAATTAACAATTTTAACTTTGATGTAATTGTATTAAAATTGTTGAATTAGATATGCATTCTGTCTCTTCCATGACATAGTGGTGATAATGATCAATATAAGTTTTAATTTTGGAATCCTATGAGAGAAGGATGCAGTTGCAAACATGTCATTATTTTCATTTTTTACATTTTATTTTCAAGTTCTTGTTTAAAGCAGGCTGTTTACATGAATATTTCAATATTAATTTGAATGCATATTAATTTCAGCAGAGATTGGTAAGGCATGAAGGCATTGAAGTTGGTATTTAAAAGCACAACAGCTCAAAAATATATACAAGTCAAGTCTAGTATTATATGTTTAAGCATCAAGTTTATATGTTTTAACAAGGTGAGTACTCAAGTGACCAAGATCGTCTCATTTGCAAGAGTGGCCTATGTTACCAAAATGACGAGAGGAAAATAAAGTAAATAAAATACAGCAATGAAGAAAATAGAAATCAAAGAAAAAAACTACGTTTTTCATTAGAAATCAAAAATATTGCACAAACACATAATTACTCCATAATAAATTCCCTCAAGCATGAATTAGATCGGGACATTTATTTTAGACTGATCATAGTACAAATACAATATTGTTACAGAAACATTGCACAGATATAGGGTGAATATGGGACCCATGAAAATAGACGATATTTGTCAAATACAGTTGCAAGTGAAGCCAGTTTATGAATTGACGGAATTTCATGTGTTTGGGGCATTGAGATAATGAGTGAGAACCATGTGAGATTTCTTGCCTTGGTAAAATTAACTTTAGTGTTGTGGGAACATATAAGATGTTGAGAATGTCGTTGATGAATACACACTTTGGATAGGTAAGGGACTATGCATAAAGATAAATGTAGCCCAATGAAACTTCCTCTGAGTTGAAATAAGGTGATAACCAGTCTTGGAGTAAAGATCACATTGATCAATTAAATTGTTTGTGAGATGAAAGAAAGGATTGTTTCAAAGGTTGATTTGTTAATTATGTCAGCATCGTCTAGGATATGCATAGCTATCAAATTTTTCCTTGTACAAGATTCGATTATACACAAGTCCCCATCATTATTCTTAAAATGTTTTAAATATTACAAAATAAAAATAGGAAATCAAATTATTTTTCTGGCAAAACCACACTGAGTCGTATAACTAATTTTCAAGAGGTTTCTGTTTTAAGATGTTTTCAGCCAATTCATGATGGGTGTTTATACGTGGGAGGAAACCGGAGCACCTGGATAAACTCACGCACTTGAGGGAGCAACACTATTCCCATAAAGATGAAAACAGATGACAATGCTGTTCTGGCTTCTGCTGGTTAGTCAGGGCATGGCACCTCGACACTCACAGCAAGGGAATTTGACAACATTTGTGCGATCCACCAACCCACGCCTCCACAGTACGGGATTACAGGCATGCTCCACCACTGCCCGCCTCTTGAGGTTTGATATTGATGAAAATTGAGCCAGAAGCCAAGATACTTTCATGAAGAAACATGTTCACTTGTTATACTGCAGGGAGTGGTATTATGGAGGGAGTGGTTATTGAAAAAGTGCAATAACTAAGTTGTAGGAGAGTTGGGGCTCATAAAAGTAACACATTTAGTTTTATTTGCAGTCAGGAGGAGTTTCAAGTCGATTACGTTTTTTTTATGACTGTAAATACATTTTGTAATTGTAGTAATTGTAGTTTACATTACCGAATGGAGATCCCGGGGCATAAATAACAAATAAAATAAATTTGATGCTATATTATTTATATAGATATATTGAGAATACAATCGAGCACAGGCACCTTTGAAACACATTTGCTGTGTGGAGTGAAGTCAGAGGAAAGATTTCCCAAAATGTATTGTTTCCCATTGCATAAGTCATTTATCAACCAATCTGTTGTTTTTGACTGAAACCAGAATCAACTAACTTGGTTCAGAAGATGTGATGATCAATGGTATCAAATGCCTTAGCTAAGTCAATGAAGACTGTTGAGCAGATGTTCCTTTTGTAATTGAATCTGTGTATGTTGTTCTTTGGGTCTTTCGGTAACGCCACGTAGATAGAAGGATAATTAAAAAATGAATATCACGACGTTTCAATCGCAACACAAGCAATCGTTATCAGATGAGAGCTGCTGTAGCAGGAAAAAAATATATGGCGGGAACGCTGCTAAGGCAGGGAGTTATAAAGGTTTGAGGTGGGTGTAGCCCAAGGGTCAGTGAGCGGGGGCTAGAGATTAAATTTGCATGTAAATGTAAGGAAAAATCTTGATCAACGAAGCTGTGGAGGTGGCCATTGAATTGTTTTAGGTAGGCATCCGTATGGGTGGCTTTCCTGTAGACAGTGTTTTAATCGAAAAGAGACCATCCAAGGAAAGGATGGCAAGTTACCAGAATGGTAACTTGATGGCTCAATAGGACATTGTTTACAGGAAAGCCACCCATATGGATGCCTACCTAAAACCTGACTCCCACCACCATCCATCACAGAAGAATTCCCTCCTCAAAACTCTACACCATAGAGCTCGATGTATTTCCGACCATCACCACCTAGCCAGTGAACTGGAGCAGGTACACCAAGCCCTCAAGATGAATTGATATTCAGACTACACAATCCATAAAGCTATCACCCCAACAGTTGGGAAAGAACCATCTGAGGATCCAATCAAAACCATCACCTTGCCATACATAGCAGGGGTGACCAAAATTATTTCCAAAATTATGAGCAAACACAAGATCCAGGTACGATTCAACACACTACATAAAATTCGTCATTTGATCCCATCTGTGAATGATGTGATCCCTGACATGCAATACCCCAGTTTCTACAAACCAAGCTGTGTCTGAGGCAGCAGTTACATTGGGGAAACTAAGCGACATGTCTCGGACCGGGTTCGTGAACATAAGGCAGATCTGAAACACGGTAGGACCAATACCTTAGCCGTGGCTGATTATTATTTTACCGCTGTGGGCACACACGAAATTGATTTTGCCAAGACACAGGTACTCTGCAAACCCACTGGCTATCAGTAAAGATTCGTCCATGAAGCCATCCATACATATAAACACAAACACAATTGTAACCGAAAATATGGGTCGAAACTGAGAAATCATTGGAAGGACGTTATTAACCAGTTTAGGTCATAATTGGCTGTTTTGTTTCCTTCCTACCTACCTATGTTAGCAGTTATTTTCGACTCTCTGAGTTACATTCACTAACACAGCCACCGTTAGCTGTGTTAGTAAATGGCGGCTTGCCATCCATTTTCCACCTCCATGTGGCGATGTTCCTTTCCGAGCTCTCTCTAGCTTATATTTACAAGCAAATTTCTTACATTGACATGCTAATGTCTCACAATACAATGGCCACCCCCACAGCTTCGTTGATCAAGGTTTCTCCTTACATTTACATGCAAATTTCATCTCTAGCCCCTGCCCACTGATCCTTGGCCTACACCCATCTCAAACCTTTATAACTCCCTGCCTTAGCAACGCACCCACCATATATTTTTTCCTGCTTCAGCAGCTCTCACCTGATGACGATTGTGTTGTGATCGAGACGTCGTGATATTGTGATTATTTTTGATAATTTTTATAACTATGTGGCTTTACCGAAAGACCAAAAGAATATGAATTCCTGCAGTCACGAAAAATGTAGGTCTATGTATGTTGTCTAAAACTATTAGTAAAGTGGTGATGGTGCTATTGTAGTGACTGTACTTGTCACTGTGTGGTGCCGGGACTTGCGAAGTCATGGCCGGTAATGTGGTCATTGCGGGCAGCCCGGGTTGCGGGCTGCAGTACCAAGACTAGCGGTGGTTGGGTGAGCGCTGATTAGCACGGAAGCACCGCGAGCAGCGTGTGGTGCCAGCTCCCAGTGAGGGAGCAAGAGCTAGCGTCAGCCAACCAGGGTTACTCTGGGGCATGATACTCTGGCTGACTTGTTGTCACGTGACTGGACGATACTGGAGGGGGGGCATCGGTGGACGGGGGCTGAGGGGCGGTCACGTGGTCCAAAGGAGCTCTCGGGAACCTTCTAGAAGGAGCTCGAGAAGCCTGAAAGGTGGGCGGGGCTGAGGGCGGAGCCAGCCCCAGCCCGGGGGCATATAACGAGAGCTCCGTGAGGAGCTCGGGGTTCTTTCAGTGTTGGTGTTCGAAGATCCACATCGGGGAGAAGAAGCCTCTAGCCACGCAGTCCGGGATCCAGCTTGTCTAGTTTTGCCGTAGCGTGATTAGATGGGCATTCGAGACCCGAGCGTAGGTCATGTTATGTTACGTATGGTTATGTGAATAAATCGTGTTGCTCCCAAGATAACGTCTGCGACTCAGTTAGACTCACTACACTATGATTAGGCCTCAAACTAGTTTGATGTTCTGTTAATTTTCCGTTAAACTCTAGATAGCCAATCAATTATATCTGAACCAGCTTTTCTCATGTTTTAGTGAACATATAGAGATTTAAGATAGGCCGACAATGGGATAGGTTATTTTAATCCACCGTTTACATAAAAGATGGACACGTGCCAATTTCCAATCAATTGGTATTGAGTTGGAACGTATTAGGAGCTCAAGAGCATTAACACCTGTTTTTAGAAATATAGTAATGCCATCTGTTCTGGTGGTATTGTATGAATGCAGGTATGTAAGTAAAGTGTCCAATGTTCTGAAGTAAATTAGAGGGGTGGACTATTTAGGCTTGGTTGCGGGTGAATGAGTGGTATGAATCAATGAAATATTACTTGTTTCAAAGGTATTTTCTGCATGTTCAAATTGCGTATGGAAGGCATCAAGAATATAATTTTCACCATAAATGTCACTTCAATTCATAGACTAGAAATAGGGGAGCGTTAAGTAGTGCAGTTCTGGAGGGGTTTTATGGCAGACCAATAGTTGTTTGGGATTGTTTTTCGAAGTATCTTTTGTTTAAAAAATTTAAAGTAGCTTTTTGTATTTGAACAGTACACCTATATGGGAGATTCTGAAATTTGAGGTAGCTTCAGTCATGTTTGTTTTCCTTTGTATGTTCCACACTTTATTCCTAATCCTGAGGTGGTCACTTAGTTCAGAAGTGAACCAGGGGTTACCTTAGTTTTCACACTGTTTCTTAAGGAGGGAATGCAAATTGAAAATGTTTATAAATATACTTTTAAAAGTGGACTTAGCAGATTTTATTACATTTGAATTAATAACTGAAGACTAATCAGTTAAATCGATGTGATAAATAAAACAACTGGGGTCACAATGTTTGTCAGATTTTATTTGTATTATTTTTCATGGGATTTTTTTTTTACTTTGATATATCTGATGCAAGCAACTAAACAATGATCACTGAGGTACTCAGCAAGAAGCTAGACAAAATGTGCTGCATTCAATCCCGCACTGACCAGCATGGTAAATTAAATGTGGTCAACAACTCATTTGAATGGTATGCCTAAACCAAGGGCCCCTGTTCTCTAAGCTCTGGATCCATTAAAGGTCTAGCTCAGAAGGAACTATAAAATTGGTTGATTCGAGGCAACATATGCATAGTCTAGAGCAGTGGTTCTTAACCTGGGTTCGATCGAACCCCAGGGGTTCAGTGAGTCGATTTCAGGGGTTCGGCAGAGCCCCCGCCACGGAGGTCCGGACACACTTGAATTATTGTGTAAATTTGTGATGACACACACGGCCCGCTTGGCCATCACTGGCTGCAGATGATCATGCTACACTGCTTGGCCAATCAGCGCTGCGGGGAATTTAGTGCGTACTCAGTAGTCAACGTGTGACTGTTGTTGTCGTACGTCGTGTGATTTCTTTAATATTTTATCCATACTAACTATGTCGGGCAAAAGAAGAAAGTGGTCGGACGAATATGTACAACATGGATTCTCATGTATCACGGAACGTGATGGGAGTGAGCGTCCTATCTACATGATTTGCAACGCCAAGTTGAGCAACTCTAGTCTTGCACCGGCAAAACTAAAGGAACACTTCTTGAAGCTGCATGGAGACGGGGAATACAAGAACACAACACTTGCTGAATTCAGGGTGAAGAGAGCCAGATTCGATGAAAGGGCCACTCTGCCTGCTCTTGGATTTGTACCTGTTAACAAACCGATCCTGACAGCATCGTACGAAGTTGCTTACCTGATCGCAAAGCAGGGCAAGCCACACACCATTGGTGAAACACTTGTGAAACCAGCTGCATTAAAGATGGCGAATCTGATACTCGGAACAGCGGCCGAAGGTAAATTATCCCAAATTCCCCTTTCAAATGACACCGTCAGTGACAGAATAGAAGACATGAGTAAAGACATCTTGGCTCAAGTAGTCGCGGATCTGATTTCAAGCCCGGCAAAATTCAGCCTTCAACTCGACGAAACCACAGACGTTTCTGATCTAAGCCAGCTTGCTGTTTTTGTACGCTATGTGAAAGACGACATGATAAAAGAAGAGTTTTTATTTTGTAAGCCTCTTACAACAACAACGAAGGCAGCCGATGTGAAGAAGCTTGTGGATGACTTCTTCAGAGACAACAATCTTTCATGGGATATGGTTTCTGCAGTTTGTACGGACGGAGCTCCAGTCATGCTGGGAAGAAAGTCTGGTTTTGGTGCGCTAGTAAAGGCCGATGCACCACACATCATTGTGACGCATTGTATTCTGCACAGGCATGCGTTGGCAACAAAAACCTTACCTCCAAAAATGGCAGAAGTATTAAAAACTGTGGTGGAATGTGTGAACTATGTGCGAAAAAGTGCTCTGAGGCACCGCATCTTCAGTGAGCTGTGTAAAGAAATGGGCTCTGAATTTGAGGTACTTCTGCTCCATTCTAATATTCGGTGGTTATCCCGGGGACAGGTGCTGAATCGTGTTTTTGCCATGCGTGTGGAATTAGCCCTGTTTTTGCAAGAGCACCAACACTGCCATGCAGATTGCTTCAAAAATCCTGAGTTCATTCTCATTTTAGCGTACATGGCTGATATGTTCGCAGCTCTCAATCATCTCAATCAGCAGATGCAGGGTGGTGGAGTCAATATCATGGAAGCGGAAGAACACCTGAAGGCTTTTCAAAAAAAGCTACCGTTATGGAAACGACGAACAGAGAACAATAACTTCGCAAACTTCCCGCTTCTGGACGACTGTGCAAGTAAGATCGAAGATGTGTCTGGAATCGGAGATATTTCTGTATCCACGGAACTGAAGCAAACAATTGCCACGCACTTAGATGAGCTTGCAAAGTCTCTCGACGGATATTTCCCTACAAGAGAGTCATATCCAGCATGGGTGAGACAGCCGTTCACGTTTGCTGTTGAAACAGCAGATGTCAATGATGAATTCCTTCTTCAGAACAACAACGCTCTCAACGTTTTGGTGTCGACAAATGAACAAGTATCCAGTTATTGCTAAGAAAGCCCTGGATTTTTTTTATACCATTTGTTACAACATATCTTTGTGAGCAATCCTTTTCGAGGATGCTGGACATAAAAACGAAGAAAAGGAACAGACTTTGCTGTGAAAATGACATGAGAGTGGCACTTGCCAAGGTGAAGCCACGCATATCTGAACTGATCTCTCAAAGGCAACAGCAGAAGTCACATTGATTTCCAGGTATGTAATTTGTTGTGAGTTTATGCATTGTGTTGGTTTTATTCTTTGAACAAGGTAATGTTCATGCACGGCTCATTTTGTGTACCAGTAAAAAACATATCTATGTCTTGAATTTGAAAAAAATCACATTTTATTTTTCAGGTTCGGTGAATGCGCATATGAAACTGGTGGGGTTTGGTACCTCCAACAAGGTTAAGAACCACTGGTCTAGAGGCAACATGATGAACAAGATGTCACCACAATATATTATGAAACTAGCAATACTACCCAGCTTCGCCCGGGACTTGGATTCACCACACCCGGCCGCCTTTGTCTCCCCAATGGCGATGTTCACACCACAACAGTTACTCTTTTGAGGC
Organism: Petromyzon marinus; assembly: GCF_048934315.1. NCBI lineage: Eukaryota > Metazoa > Chordata > Hyperoartia > Petromyzontiformes > Petromyzontidae > Petromyzon > Petromyzon marinus. The sequence goes on along the minus strand of NC_133667.1, from coordinate 18,496,932 downwards.
TGAGTCGACCTAGGGGAGGCCCAGGACCAGTTAAAATAATCGTCACCGGTGGTGGCCGTGAGCAGGAATCGAACTCGGGTTGCCGGGTTCGTAGCGCGGCGTGCTAACCGCTACACTACAATGCGTTACGCTTCCACATGCGAGGGTCACGTGACAGATTTGACGTCACAGCTCACTTGCCGTGCAAAAAAATCTATGCATTATTCAGCTCCCCTCCCCCCCCCTAAAAAATAAAAAGTGTATTTTTATAATTTCTGCATGGTGTACAGTCTGGAAAGTACCCACATGGCAAATTTCAAGTTTGTTGCATGTCGGGAAGTACGCTAAAATTTTTAACAGACACATTCACAACTTTGCCTTTTATATATATGGAGATAACTAGCATTGTAAGGGCAGTTTACTATAAGTTGGACACCACACATGCATAAAGGGAGAGAGCTGACAAAGGATGACAATTCCAAAGATAATATATAGATAAATAATGAGAATAGAAGTCAAAGAACACAATCAAAGTGTTTGAAAATGTCATAATAAGCAATGGGAGCATTAACGCAGAAAAGTCCATTGGTAATAGGGAATTACATGGTAGCGGTAAGAAAGCAAAGTGGAACCATAACACAAAATACACAAAATTATTCAACTATTTGGTGGAATTTCATGCTGATGTCTACAACGAAAAATTTAAATTTCAAGAGGTGAACAATAATTTTCAGATGTGGAACACTTTCTGGATGTTATCCCTCAGAAAGCAACCATTTTCATTATGAAAAAGGGAAAACCCTCAAACCACATAGAATAAATGTGGACATCATCAAATCAGTAAGTTGGGAAATCATCTACCATGGCAATTATTTGCTCGTCATGAGTGTGGCAGAACACTCTATTGGCCTGCAGAATCTGTGGCATGAGTCCATTTCCAATATGAGAACCAACGTTTTTGCGTGGGGAGAAGCAAATCTTCCACAGCATCATGACATCATTGTGTTATCCCTAGACCATGGTCATTGCATACATCCACCTACACATGTGGATGTAGTTTTGAGTTTATTTTATTTGTTACACAGTTGATCCCATTTAGCTAGTTGCCTGGATATTTTACAAGAAAGATGCGTTGTCCATTAGCACAGCAACCACCACTCACCATTAAATGGTTATGACATCACCATGTGTGAAACTAGGTGCACTTTTAAGGCTTCATTAAGTGTGGAAGACTTCCTGCCAGGAGTTAATTGAACATACCCTGGTATCATGGGTTAACTGTGTAAGAAGACTGGCAGATGCACAATCTTCACTCCCCACTTTGTCAATTTGCAGTATTTTAACCACCCAGCAATCTTATAATTGTCAGATTGCTGGAGGGCAGCTGCTGCCACTGCCCAGTATTGTCTTTCACAAGCCCCCTTTCAACAGAGGATGATCTTGACTCTGCTGGTGCCAGCTGTTAGCACATTAAAATCAGTTTCAAATCATTCTATATCACCGGCGGATTTGGAGCTTAGCAGGACAACCCACGAGGAACAGACTATCCTACAAAGCACAGATTGAACCCCTGGTGCTCATCTCCATGGTGGCCCTGAGTCAGCAGTGGAAATTATAACACGCAGGCTTTCGCGACCAATATCCATAATAACCCAAATAAAAAATAATTCGTGGAAATTATGCTTTCCCGAGCACAGGGTCCAGTCTACCCACAGAATGACCGCTGCCGTTGGTTTGTCATAAAATGATCGATGGATGGTGATTATGATGATGATGATAATATTGTTGCTGGTGTTGATGATACTACTGTTGCTAATGCTGATAGTTATCATTATGACACTGCTGCTGCTAATGATAATACTAACGTTGCTATTGATTATGATAGGCTGAGTCAATCCTGATTAGCCTGTCTGGTAAATTGAGTCCCATCTGTTACGAATGAAGTAAGTCATTTTCTCCAGGTAAAAAATAAAATGTCGTCAGTCCATGAGCCTTTTGGCTTTCTGGACCAATGTTTAATGGTAGCTTTTCGTTTAAGGAAGCACTTTCCTTATATCGTAATATGAGCGAGTGCCTGTATGTATATGTTTGAATGGATGTGTAAGTAACCGAGGGCATATGTATGGGACTGATTTAATTTCTGGTGTCATCTAATTGTGCAAACAGGCTTCGGTAGTGTTGGATGCATGAAGTGCTCCTAAATTGCTGTGAAAGCACCACCATAGCCTTTCTTCTGCCACTGTTTGGGTCCTGCCCCAAGTTGCAACATAATCAAGCCCACTGCGGTGTGGACTGAGGCAAAAAAAATAATGCTCTCCCCCTCTTGACGGACACATCCGCTCATGAATCGAAAATAAAAAAAAAATATTTTTTATAATCAAATATATAATTATATAATGAAACAAGTGTCAAGATGTTAAGACACCAAACATAATCTTTATTCAAAGAATCCTGTCTGCGTTAACCACACGTACTTGTGGTGAACATGCATGTTTCATTGCCAGGGTAAAACTTACTGTTATATTTTAATATTGGCAAGAAGGGTCCAATATTGTAGTTGCTCTCCCCAAGCTATAATGCCCTGATAGAGCATTGTCTTTGTGCTGTTCGCCTTTTGGCATTCTCTGTTCTAACACTTTGTGACTGCGTTCAGAAGAAAGCTGTCTCTGGTGTGGACCAATCAGTTTCAACGACAATGCATATATTATCAGAGCATTTTGACTTAAAACTTTCGTGACTGCAGGAATTCATAGTCTATAGTTATTTCGGTAAAGTCACAAAGATAGAAAAATACTGAAAGAACCATAGAATATTGTCAGAACATGTTTTTTGTTTGCATGTTCACCACAAGTACGTGTGGTTAATGCAGACAGGATTCCTTGAATAAGGATTCTGTTTAGTGTTTTAACATCTTGACACCTGTTTTATTGCCAGAAAGGGTAACACCTATTGTTATACCCTGCAGCTCATCATGTAAACTTGACCCAGGTTTCTGCCACTCAATTTTAGTTACGTTTACACTATTTTCATTGCGTGAGCAAAAATAAGTCATTTCTGAGTATCCAAACCAACATTTAATGGACAAATTTATGGAAATAAACTAAATACAACCGCCTGAGTATACGAACTATACTAACAACAAAAAACATGAAAATAATTTTAAAAGTTATAGCTGTGTTATTTGTTGATGTTTTTATACCCTGTTTTGACAAAATAATGGCTCTTTTTGTAAACTTGGGCGGATTTTAAAGATGTCTTAGATCACTATTCATTGCAGAATGCTTCCCACTGTGCGTCAGTCTGCAATGCAGAATGGCATGAAGTTAAGTGGCGTAGGCAAGATGTAGAGTGGATAAAACAAAACTATGGAATTCATGAGCAGGTCCGGCAGTTGCATTTCACAAAAATGGCCCAACAAATCTGCCACCATATTAAGCCACATAAAACTTTCTTAAATATTATCTACCATGGTGGCATATGCATATTTCCGTATTGTCATGACACAAACAACTCAGTTTGACTGAATAGAACTTTTCACAAGAAAGAGAGGCCAACTTTAGCATTAAGGGACTGGTGTTTCAAGGAGAAATAATGTATTACTGCATACAATTTATAGAGCAAATTGTTAATGAGCTTTTTTCTGTTAAAATGTTGTTGCCAGGAGTCAGCAAACCACTGCAGAGGACATTCCCCTTGAATGAGAAGCTCCCTTGAGAAAACCCCACACGGTACTCAAGTCACAAGCGCTTGTACTTCTTCCAGAGCAAAAAGAAATCCAGAGGTAAGACCAAGCAGGAAGTATGTTCACCTCCAGAAAAAATGCATCATTGTTTTAAGTTTTGCATTCGCTTTGTTGACAGGAACCCTACAATCTCATTTAAATCACTTTCGTTGATACTTTTTTGTTTAATTTCGTAATGTCTTCTTAGAAAAGTGAGTTTTCTAGACATGAACATGTAGCATTGGAATTTTCCATAAAAATAGGCAGTTTTCACCCTTTTACAGGTGTGAGGATTAGATGGGGAGTGGGTGGTGTTGCTGGTGTAGTCCTCCATTCTTACAAATGTGGAGCCATGACCCTCCACCCCCACCCCTTCTTGCATATGGCATAGTGAATAGCAACTTAAAGATAGCAACAACTATATCCAAGTTTGAAGCCATGCGGTCGATTCATGCGAGGCAGAATGAATTGCTGCAGTGCCTCTGTTGAATTCGCATAGTTGGTAAGAGTTCACAATGCACTCCATGGTTTCGTCAGGGTCGCCTCGGTCACCTTCCAGACTTTCCTTGATTTTCCACTCATTAAGGCATTGGCTAGATCTGGTGGTTGTGTAGATTTTATTGAGTTTCCTCCATTATTTTCGGAGGTCAGCATGAGGCTGTTCAGTGGTGTGATCAGGAATTCAATATTTGCTTGAAATGTCGTTGTTAACCCAAAGTTGTTTCCAGTGTTTTTTTAGTGTAAAATCCTGACGTGATGAGGACCTCAGACAAAATGGCTTACGGGACAGGAATTTGAGTGTGCAATATGTTCCGGAGATTTTCGTGGATAGGTAGGTTTGCGTTGCCTTTGGCGTAGGTGTAGTCATACAGGCATCAGTGAAGCTTGTGGGTTTCAGGTTGAAGAATGTTTGATAGGGCTAGTAACCAAGGAACAGTCGCCAAGGTTAGTGCAACAGTGATGGTCACATTATTGAGTTTAGGATGGGGTCTCGGTATTGGATGAGACCGCTCCTCACCCAGACAGGAGAGCAATACTTTGCGGTGGAGTAAACAAGGGCCAGCATGAATAGGCCACCAGATATTTGAGTGTTTGTGGACTCTACTGCTCCCACAGATGTTAGGAGTTGTGGGTAACAGGGTTGCAGACAAGAGCTAATCTCCTGTATGATATATGATATAAATAATGAGTAATGGATGAGTTTTTATTTTCGATTTATGTTGACATGTCTGCTTTTAGTTATCTCACTTAACTGCATCGCACATCCTCTTCTTAATTGTGCATTAAAAAGCGTGGTATATATGAACTGATGGTTAGGCACAGGACTTTCTCTTATCTTCCAGTGCATTTTTTAAATAGAAAGAAGGTAGGCATGGGAAGCTCCATTCTATAAGTTAGCGAAGCAGGGAATCACTACAGTCCTTTGTGGCCCATATTTATCGTGGGCCTCTTATTACAGTAAATATTATAAACTAATGACTTATATTCTCTCACCTCATACTAAAAAACAGATGCACAGATACATCTAATCCTTGGCATTGTGCACCAAGCAGAGCTGTGCCGTTTCACATCGGGTTTGAGTCCAGGTTAATGGTGTTCAAACTCAGATATCAACTTTGTATATTTTTTCATTGACAATTACTTTTTTTTGCACATCACCTCCAATTACAGGAAACGTGCGGTGATGTGGACACCGTGCTGCAGGCAAACACAATCCACTGCATCTATAGTGATCAGAGGGCATCTCCTGTTTTAATTTTGTTATGTCCACATTTCCCTACTCAATCACAGCAAAATAAAATGCCTAATTTGCATATTTTTTAAATAAAAATATATGTTTAAGTACATGTATATTAAAATACAATTGGTAGTTGATGTATTTTAACTTTTTAAATGTTAACCTTTTGTTCCTAAATTATATATCAGAAAATTAGCATTGGTATATGTTTTGTACACATTTTTCCTTGCATGTTACACACTCACCTGCACCTCACTTAATTTGCTCAATATTTCCCTTCAAATGTTAGTCTTCAACTGAGCTCAGCTCATATAGGGTTATTAATTAGTTGAATAAAATAAAGTATGCATACATGGTGTATCTAAATAGTTGTTTTAATAATAAATTACAACCTTTTTAAAGAAGCAATTTAAACAATATGCTAGTTGAAATGCTGTCTTGGCTGCATTCTGGTTTTTAGATTGGTTTTATGTTCTTTTAGAGCTTCTGAAGGTCAATACACTCATTACTGTTTCTGACGACTGCACAATGGCAGATGCTAAGGTCAAAGTTTTCACCAATGGTAATGGATGGCTCGTTAAATTAAAAAAGTATATTTTTGCACTTAGTTAAATATCTTGATACAAAATGAATGCTGTACACAACATATGTAGTCACCTTTTTAAAAGAGTGATCCTTTTTGGAAGTGTCCAAAATTAATTATCTCTAAATATTTACAAATATAATTGCCTGCCATACCTGTAATTAATTATTCAAGAAAAATGTTGTTCAATGTAATACTTTAATGATGCATGTGCCAAGCAGTACAGTACAGTTCTGGAGTGATGTGATTGTGGAAATGGATGATACCATTATCATAAAATTGATCTCTACTCAGCCAGTAGAAATAATAATAATCACGTAATAAATCCTAGCCTACCTAATCTATTTTGAGAATGTCTTTCACTCCTATTATTATCATGGCGTGAATTCTTTAATTTTGCTGATATCACTACAGCCATTTTATTATTGATAACTAAAAACACAAGTTTGTTTTTTTGGATCTCACCCTCATCAGATGGCACCAATGCAAAATACAAGGGATTTTTTGTATGTTTGTGACTTGATAGAAAAAAAACAATTACTCACCTTAACGAAACGATTACTTTGTAGTCTTATTGAAGTGCAATGCTCTTTGCCCAATATCGTTTCATTGCATAATCCCCCACCTGTAACATCTATTTGTCTTGCTCCTCAAACATCACTCATTGCCACTAGAAAATAGTTTTGCCCAAAACACGACCATTTGTCTACAGAAACATGTGTAAGCAGTGCTTACAATCTGCCAGAATAGTCCAAAATGTTGTTTGTGGAATTATTTTGGCATGCCACATCCATCTCGCTTTATTTTGCCCTCATGTAACCGGGGTTTGAGTGTACAAAATGGGTGTGAATAGTGCATAGGGTTATCAGATGTCCTTAGGGTTACCATATATCTTTAATGCATGATTATTATGCAAAGTGTGTGGCGATACTGCAATGGCAGTGGTGTGCAAGCACCAATAACAAAAATGCAACACCTTTGTCAACAACACTGCCTTAAAGGGATAAGTATATAATAGGTAACATTCTGGGAAATAGCCATTGCATAAGTATCCCTGTGCTATCAAATAGGGCTTTGCCTAAAACGTTGCCTATTATATACTTTTGTTTGTAAGTCAGTGTAATTGATTAATGTGTTGACTTTTATGATTACTATAGAGTATTTGGCTGCTATAAAATTCCACGTGATAAGCCACTTCATTGAGCTGTCATTTGTGGCCAGGTTGCTTCTGAAAGAGCAATATAGCTCAGTGGGTCTTACCTGGTAAAATAAAAATAGTAGTTATAGTTAGTTTTCCAAAACATACCTATTATCGTCATCATCTCATCTCTGCACATTTTACTGACTTTTGCATTGAAGTCGACCATTAAGATTTCTAAATGTAATTTATATTAATGTATTACTTAAGAAATGTCTTTATACATTTGGTCTATTTCGTTTTCATCTTGGTATGCTTTTGGAGCATATACTTAAATGATATTTAATTTATAGTGTTAAAGAGCCTTAGTGTGAGCTGGGCAACTCTATCAAATGACCAATTGAACCCTAAAACTCTAAGTCTGATTTATGGAGAGATTAAGAATCTCACTCAATTATTACTCCAAACCCTTCTAACTATTGAGTTTTCCCATTCTCTACTCATCTCGTTGATAGCAATTATATACTAGTTTACTTCTGAAAATTATCTCTCCCATTTCGACAAGGTTTGATTGTGCAGGCTTACTGCAACCAGCTAGGTCCAGCACCCATGCCCTACTCCCACACTTGTGAAAAGCACTCAGTGCTCACATCAGATGCTAAGTTATTTTTTTGCGGGAAGCCTGCGTATTTTATGCACATATTCCAGCCGACAGTGAATGTATGAAAGTAACTAGTTTGGTCCGTTCTCTTGAGTTTCTAAAAGTGTATGTCAGGGAGGAGCAAATTTCAATCTCTGTTGTGCGATGGTGAAACACGTCTAGCGTGCAGGGCGCATGCTACACTGGTGTCACGGGAGGCTTGGGTGCGAGAACCCAGGGCTCATGTGGGGTGCTCCAGACCCTTGCTCTACATTCATGTATAAACAAAAAATAAACAGGGCGTCTTGGGGTATATATATCTTGTGATGTACTGTGTTGTGCAATGGTGAGAACCGCGTTCTGAGAATAGGTGCGGAGACAGGTTGGGGTCACTATTAATAGGAGTTCACCCCAGGATATTAGAGATAGAAGGGCAGAGTGCCGGCCCAATCCAAACACCCTGTTACACCTAAACACCCGAAGCGATTTCGCTAAAATACACACCATCAAACTCGGCCAATTGGTACACAGGTTGTCGGTCACTAGCCCATGTATCAACTGTATCAGATACGCTAGTAACACCTCACATTATTGTAGGTTTGTCCATGCAAACACCAGTAGCCTGTTGTTCGCATTACCTACATTTAGGGCCGAATAGTGCGAGACTGGGGAAGCCCCTAGACAACTAGCTGTGGCTTACTTCTGTGCACACCTAGAGGTCCCGCTTACACAGTCGCTCATCCCAAATTAGTTAATGGCACATTCAGTTCCACAACGTTATGTGCAACAATCACCATGTGCCCAGTTACTGCTCCTGTGCGCATCTCTCACTGAAACACCCACCGTTCAGAACGTGCACTCTCAGTACCCTGAAGTACAGCTCGCATGCCCCACTACGGGTACGACTGCATTGCTATGCCACACAAGGCTGTTAGTACAACCAAAATACTACGTCGCACAAGGCTGTTAGTATGACCGCAACACGATATTGCACAAGATTGGTGCCCGGTTTCCTCCCAGGAAACTCTATAGCTGGACATTCAAGGCAGGCACTCAGAGACTCGAGGACTCTGAGTCATGCCCTTCAACTCCCGCACTTGCTCGCCTCTGCTCCTCAGTTGGCTTCTCCACCAGGTTCCAGTCTCCCTGACTGATGGTAGTTGTCCCAGCCACTGCATGGCCAATCAACTTACAATTAGAAAACTTGCATGCAAAACTTTTTTCGACTATTTAGCTCAGAACCACTCTGATACAATTCCATTGCTGCACGCGTATGCCGCACCTGTGGCACAGTGTTCATTAACCCCATGACAAATGGACATTAATATATAAAAAGAGCTTCTTAGCTCATCTGATTTCTCCAGGATAAATAATATAAGATAAATAAACATTTTAAATCTGGTTATATTTTGGGGCGAAAGTAGATAACCCAAGCACAACACAGTACATCACAAGATATATATAAATAACAAATATATAACGTAGAAAGGAGACATAAATACGTACAAAAAGCATTCACTCTGCAACATCGCTACATGCATATATTTCTGTGTGATAAATACTTGTGCACGCACAGAAAATATTTCCTGTGAGTGGAGGAAACTGAAGCAACCAAAAGGCCTAAATACAAAGAAAAACACGGCAAACACAAAGAGCAGTAAGAAATAAAAAACTGGTTAATTTAACCTAAGCAATAATCCAATGAACTAAATCAACCAAAAGACTTGTTGATAAAAACAAGTCAAATATTCATTATAATTTTTTTAACACACACTTTGACTTGTAACATGATTTATAACTTAAGACTTAATTCTGGAATGCAATTAATGACAAAACAAAGCTACAACGTGCATCATAATGTAATTTAGCTAATTGTATACTTATCTCCATATATAAAAGGCAAAGTTGTGATTATGTGTGTCTGTTCAAAATGTTTAGCGTCCTTCCTGACATGCAACAAACTTGAATTTGCCATTTGGGTACTTTCCAGACTGTACACCATGCAAAAATAAAAAAAATACACTTTTGTTTTTTTTTTGGGGGGGGGGGAGCTCAATAATGCATATATTTTTTGCACGGCAAGTGAGCTGTGACGTCAAATCTGTCATGTGACCCGCGCATGGGGAAGCGTAACGCATTGTAGTGTAGTGCGTAGCGGTGCGCTACGAACCCGGCAAACTCGAGTTCAATTCCCGCTCACGGCCACCACCGGTGACGATTATTTTAACCGGTCCTGGGCCTCCCCTAGGTCGACTCAGTCTCAAACGAGTAACTGGTGTGGTGTGTGAACATCGCCGCTGGTGGGATAAAGGCGGACGGGCGTGGTGAATCCAAGTCCCGGGTGAAGCCGGGTAGTAAAGCTAGTTCTTTATAAAGAAGATGTATGACTTATTTTACTCACTTATTTGCCCCCTGTCATTGCTGCGGAATATATTCTCTGTTCCATTGCAAGAAAAAGAGTTGATCATTTCGGGATCCAGGTTGTTTCTTTGTGCACAAACAATGAAGTCTGCATTTACGAATTAGATCATATGCAGGAGTGTTCGTCTTAATTAGCTTATTACTAACATTGACAAATAAGATAATTGTCTCACAACATTATTACAAAAGTACAGAATGTTTCCCGAGTTTGAATCTTCCACCCAGGTTGAGACATACTATACCACTTCCGTTTGCACGTTGTCTCAGTGTACATGTGGTGGGTTATGATGCTGTTAAAGTTCCTTACCTCCGTTTAAGCCAGAATAAAAATTGCTTTGTGATGATGTCTTTACATTTTTTACGTAGTCTGTTCCTTAAGGTAGAGGGTACACTTCTAGGAAGCCCACACAAGGGAAGGAACCAACGCTGCTTTCAATGAGCTTCAGGTCCTGTCTCATCTGCATTGGTAGCACTTGTACGGGTTCCTATATTGAGTTAAAGGTGGGTCCCCGTGTGGCTGCTCGGATGATTGCCTGATCAAATTTAAGAATTGCCTGGGATAGCATAGAACCAATGGCATACTACATTACAATCCAACAGAGGTGTGGCGAACGTTAATGTGGCACACATTTTAGAAAACACGCCAAAAGCAATGTTGCCATTCACCATGACTCATTAATCACACCTGTCCTGAAGGGTGCTCAAAGGGGGTGGCATGTTATGTGTTACATAATTTGGTGATGTGTTGGCAGTGGTAAATAAGCTCAATTTTTTTTTAAAGTGTTTATTTGCTGAAAAAAAGCCATTACCCAAAACTTCACCTATTTTGTTTTCTTTTAAAGCAGTGTTATCGATGAATGTGTTGATTTTTTAATACGTATCGGGTGGGAGCCTACAGCCTTTGTTATACCAGCGAGACAAAAGGGGAAGAGATGGGCTCGAGGCCCAAGCGTTCTTAACGATCACACAATTCATGTAAGGTGTGTCTAGCTCAAAGCGTGCATAAAAATGAAATTTATTTAATGAGTTGCATAAACTCAAGTGGGTCGAGCAAAGTTTACTTATGAGCAGTCCTGCTTGGAGCTTGCCTTGATGCAACAGCTTATTTTACGAGCCAAGCACTTGGAGCCTGCCTTATGCAAAAGGGCGTTGTGTATTCTGAGATGAAGTTTAATTAGGCTTTCTCGACTTCAGCTCCTTTATCCCGAAAGCAGACCTTTGTGGTCATTTACAGGATGCTGCTATTGTCATTGAAGTCACCACATACGGTTGCATAAAGCAGAGGCAACCAGGCTTCAGTCACTGCCTTCGACAATAAACAAATAGGAGGTTACACAGGGATGGACTCGCAGATGTCCATTCTTAGCAGAGGTGTACTCAAAAACACTATAAATAGACAACCATCATGTTTTTTAAATTAATTTATTTAAAGAAGGCATACATACGACAGGACACTCATGGATTCGTCAGGGGCAAGTATGATCCAGATCTTCAAGAAAATAGTTTAATTCCTTGAATGCACGGTGAAGGACACTCATAATGGTACAGATAGTCTCCGAGTTACGATGGTCCGACTTACGATATTTCGACCTTACGATGGCGATACGACAAAATTGTTAAATATTTTAAATTTCGCGTGGCAGGCAAACGCAGCAGCGTACGAGGTACGATACTGTATGTTGGGACGCTGCCGTGATGTACGCATCTCCCGCCTTGTGTGGTGATGCCTCACTCTCACCAGCAGTCGACGGAGTTAAGTTGTCTCCGTGTTAGCGCGTGTATTTTTTTCTCCTGGGTAGGCTAGGGCCATCTTCGACTTACGGTATTTTTGACTTACGATTGAGTCCTCGTAACGCATCTCCATCGTAAGTAGAGGACTTCCTGTATAGTTTATTTTGATATTGATAACATGATACACACATTGCAGAAGACATTGCACAATACATCTATGTCACACAATACAATTGAGATGAATAACATAAGCAACTGCCATATATTTGATTTAAAGCTTTCGTGACTGCAGGGATTCATAACCAATAATATCAACTGCCATATGTTAAAAAAATATTCCACGAAGCGAGGCTGCAAGGGTCCCCAATTCTTGCCAAATGCCTTTCCAGGATTCACACAACCCACCCCTTCACCATTCCACCATGATCCCATTAAGAATCATATTTGACCATAAGCATTTAATTATGATTCCAGGCTAGGAATCATGACAATCATGCAGCTCGATAGGATTAGGATCAAAGTGATGAAATAAAGAGGCAGATGATAACAGGTTGGAATGCTTTAATAAGCATAAGCAACATCAGTTTTACTAATCAAAATGGTTTTAAACAATATATTACCTTTTGATTTAAAGCTTTCGTGACTGCTGTAATTCATATTCTTGGTTCTTTCGGTAAAGTCACGTTGAAGGGAAACAATAAAATAATAAAATATATATAAAACAATAAAATTCTCACGACGTTTTGACTGTAACACAAACAGTCATCATCAGGTGTGAAAACCAACGGCAAGAAACATTTGAAAGAAGTGGCGGTTTGTATTTATTTATTTTTAAACGTTCGCACCACAGATAGCGATTCGGCAATTTGTTTATAAGGACGAGTCCATCTATGTTCGGAAAAGAGGAGGGGGGAGACGAAAAATTAATGTATGCTGTCTGAAAGCCACCGTAAGCGTGAACAATCAATTAAGACCCGAAATGGTTTATCAAATCCTTCCAATGATTTCTAAGCCAGAATCCATCTTCTCGGTTGAAATTGTCTCTGTGTTTGTAGATGTGGATAGCCTCATGAACGAATCTCTCATGGTAGCCCGATGGCTTGCAAAGAACCTCTGTCTTGGAGAAGTCAATGTCATGTGAGCCTACTGAATTATAACAGTGATCTGCCACGGCCGAGGTGTTGGTCCTACCGTGTTTAAGGTCTGCTTTGTGTTCACGAATGCGGTCCGAGACATGGCGTTTGGTTTCTCCAATGTAACTACTACCACAGAGGCAACTTAGTTTATTACCTGCTAAGACATATGGATCAGAAACAGACATTGCCAACAAGAATGGAAGAAAAACTTCAAAGAATGCAACAATTGTAGGTGTGCACACTTGTAATTACACTGAGATCAAAGAACACATACAAATTAGTTACATTGTATTGACTGTTCAGAAAAATAAATGGAATTGGGCAGGATACATCGCCAGAATGGATTATAACCATTTGTAGAGGTTAATTGTGGAGTATTAGCCACAGGAGCAAACATGACCAACATAAGGTTCATGGTAAAGATGAAGCCGCTCATGTGGAAGAGTCTGAGGGATTGTACCATCTCGACATCATGAACGATGGTTTAGGCTTTAGCCTTCATCCAGCAGTACCATGGATGATGATCATGTGTAATGAGCAAAGAATTTAGCTCCTTTTCAAGTACAGTAATATCTTCTGATTGTGCAATTGACATTACTATTTAGCATGTGCAGGAATGGGGTATTAACTGGTGCGTACAGTTCTATTTATTTGAAAGCTTAGTTCATTTATTCATCCCTTGTATTTATTTATGGTGAAAAAATAATTTAATACAATTGATAATTATCGTGTAATATAGTATAGTATGAATTTGTTACTGTTGTGAGATCTGCAGAGAATTACCGGTATATTTCTGTGGGTTTCATGTCATGGATTTTGAATTCAGAACATTGTGAAATCTACAAGGAATCAGATTTGTTTTCATAGTTATATTAGAACGTTATCTAAAACACTGAAATGTGCTGGATTATTAATGTATATGAAAATGTCAGGGTTAGGTTCTGTTCAGACAAAGCATGAGAAAATATTTCAGCAAATGAAATGCAATTATTAAAACATTTGCATTAGCTATAAATACAATACAAATGTAAATATTTGCCTTAAATGTGAGATGTTTTTACTATTGGGAAAGTTCGATTTGAATTTTTTTAAAGCATGTTTGCACATACTTATTTTTTAAAAACATATATGGCATACAAAAACATCAGTTGCAAGACTAGCGTTTTTTAAATACAATATTTGGATATTAATATTTTTTGTAGACATGTCAATGTTTAGCCTGACTATCAAATTGTATTACTATTTAAACAGATTGTGAGTAAATTAAGTTGCCCTCAAAGGCAGTTGGAAAGGCCATTCTGATGAATTAAAACACAGTTTATTCCATTTAAAAATAGCATTTGATCTGGTCTTGGGTGATTCTTTAGGGGTTGGGATGTCTGGAGGTGCTTGTGCCCTCTTAATGAACAACATGGCCTCTTCATTAGCCCTCCCATTTAAAGCAGCCCCTAGGGGTGACTGGGGTAGCACTCAAGATCAAGTTAAAGCGGTAATTACGTTGAATGTGGTTGATACGACATCACATCACTGTGAAATAGACCTTCAGGTGGTGCTCTGTGGTTCAGCATCTCAATCGTCCTCTTCTTTTTTGGAAACCATAAATATAATAAATTTAGCATCAACTGCCTCTAATCTTCCCTGTGTGTCCGCAGAATTGCAGATGTATTGTAGGTTCTTGTCGAAGCTGTGTTTTGGATAAGAGGATGAATGTAGCCTCCTCCGTGACTACTTCTGGGTGACTATTCCCAATTTTTAATTGATAGAAATAATTAATCCATAAATAACAGGATTTTTTGGGGATCGATTCATATCTATGGATAGTAGGCATCGTGGGTAATATGGTCGACATCTGCTAGGGTTGGGTTCTTTAAAATCTGTGCAAAAGTAAGATTTGTGAATGTAAATGGGGTTAGGCTCCCATGTGTGACAGAACATATGGGAGAAAATGTAAATGTTTCATAATATTAATCCTGTACTGTACACATAAATAACATCTATATATATTGTTGGTTCTTTCGGTAAAGTCACGTAGAAGGGAAACAAAAAAATATGTTTCCCTTCTACGTGACTTTACCGTAAAGTCACGTAGAAGGGAAACAAAAAAATATGTTTCCCTTCTACGTGACTTTACCGAAAGAACCAAGAATATTAATCCCTGCAGTCACGAAAGCTTTAAATAAAAATTTTACATCTATATACTTAGTTAAATTGTACAATAATACAAATAGATAACACATCAATACATTATTCTGTACATTTGAAAGTTTTATTTACCTTGGATGATGATGGGGGTGTGATGATGACACTACTCTGGCGGTCATCAGAGCACTATCGCCACACTTTCTCTAATTTCCCTCTCGTTTTCTTTATATATCTGACTGTTGGCTCGTTTAACACGTAACGGCGGCCAACAGGAGACTCACTATCACCACGAGCAAGTCTATCAAACAACTCTACTTTTTTAGCTAAGCTCATCACTTAATTCCCTGCCCTTTACGCTTGCTTTCACTTCCTTCACTCACTTGACACTTAGGCCCCATGATCGAAATAAATAAATAAAAATATATACCACTTTTAAGGCAAAAATAACACAAAAGCAACGGGCACTCGAAGAGTAAAAGCTTTCGCATGTGGATGGCGGCACACAGGCCACAATCGACGACTATACTGCGCAAGTTACAATATGATGCGATGGTTTCCCAATCATGAATACTCTAAGGAAAAAGGCGCAAAAGTTAAACTCGTGTACATATGTAAAACTGTGAATTAACGAATTTTACGGGGGGAAAAAATCCAAGAATGAAGAGGTTTTACTGTACTCTATATTGACACAACAAATATCCCTAAAACCTGAGTTGTAACTATATTTTTTACTTAAAATCTATGACAATGAGTGTGGAGTATTTTTACATGAGATAACAGAATTGGCTTGCAAAATATGCTACAAATTTCCATTTATTTAAAAGGTTATTGTTACATGTCGAGTATAAATTTAGATTTAAAGCTTTCGTATTGTTTCCCTTCTACGTGACTTTACCGAAAGAACCAAGAATATGTAGAGTATAAATTTTGATTTAAAGCTTTCGTGACTGCAGTAATTCATATTCTTAGCTCTTCAACGTGACTTTACCGAAAGAGCTAAGAATATGTAGAGTATAGTTATTGTATAATTTTTTATTAGAGTTGACAGTGTGATCATAATCATAAAACCGCTGTAGGATGACAGACTTTCAATCTTATTGCCTTTGTCATTGGTTTTGGGAGGATGTGGTCTTGCATTGTATTTTCTAATTATCACAAGTTGTGTCCATTACTAGTGAATGTGAAATATAGATGGCATGGTGATCAATGTACAGTTTTGGTTGATATGCTGGCCAACTGTTGATGTTATATCACGTACAATGTGTTTCCATTGACTTTTAGTAACGAAAACCAGGGGCACAATTTAAGATTAATTGTTGGCTATCTTCTGCCATAATTGGAAGAATGATGGCTGATTTTTCACAAACTCAGGCTTTTACACCACCTATGGAGCATGCTTTGCTATGTCTCAGTCTGCATGATGGAGTGGGCCAAAGTAGACGAGGCTAAAGTGCAGTCGTAATAATAAATGTAATAATGTACTTATTTGTCCAGGAAAGCCAGACTGAGTCATAGGACTCGTTTTCAGGAGGGACATTGCATTGAGATTAGTTGAGAATTTTATCATCCAATTAATGAGTGTTGATACAAGTGGGAGGAAACCGGAGCGACCAGAGAAAACGCATGTGCGTGAGGGGGCAACACCCTTTCCCTGTACAGATGGAAACAGATTACGATTAGTCCATTTGCTGTACTGCCTTCTTCTGGAGAGCCAGGGTATGGCACCACGATCCCCACGGGAAAGGAGATTCACAACAATTGTCCAATCGACCAACCCTGTTGGTTATACGAACACAAAACAGGAGAGCTGATTTGTGCAACTATTTTTGCCAGCAGAATGATGGCCAATTCCACATACATTTGGAAGGAATTCTGCAAATTACAATTCTTTTGCATGATTATCATCATTGTTTTTCCATAGTGCTAACCTGGCTTTGGCTTGGTGCCACATTGTGCAACTTAGTGGAGAGTGGAGCAACTGTCACACACATATTAGAGCGTGTGTGTTTGCATGTGCACATGGCCTGGCACAAGCGTCGTGGTGACGTCACCGCCACTTAGTGGCGAATGGCGGTTGTTGTTGTGGTGGACCAGAGCCTAATGGGTCGGTGAAGTTTAATGGAGGAGTGAGAATGCTAACCTCACCACAGATGGCTCGGATTCTCCTTGGCACTCGCTTGGCTACTGATTGGCTGCTGCTGCTGCTTTTTCTGGGATCACATGAATTAAGCTCAAAAAGTGTTTGCAATTCATACATTCAACTCTACATTTGATTCAGAAATTTAAACATGCAGGGTGTCGTGACCAATACGATTCCTAATTGATTTGCGGTCAGATTGTGTGTGAAAAATTCCAATGTGTGTCATACACCTTCCTCCACCTGAATACCATATGAATAGAGTTATCATGTGAGTAAAGGTGTCTATTTTTAGTGCTTCTGAAGCAATAAAACAATGGTTGTATTGGGTGGAGGAGGGTGTACAACACATTGGCATTTTACTCACGCCTTCTGACACAAACGTTCATTATGGATGATTTATTTAGGCCATCATGGCCATATCCACTATTTCAAAATAGCACAGCCATAAAAACTACTGAAATAAATGTTTACGTAAAAAAAATCTGCTTACAGCAGCAAACAGTCATATGAGAAATGTAATCAAAACTCGACTGAATTGAGTCAAGCAATCACGAGTAATGTCTGCATAATGTAATAAATAATTGTAATATGCAAGCTGCTAATACGCAGTTCCATGGAGCCCCAAATAACCAATGATAAGTTGGTATTGTTGTAATCAAGAAGACTGAGTGTAGCCAGTAAAACATATTGACTGATACTAATGGTTTAATTATAATAATTATATGTATATCTGACCTATTGAAATGGGATACAGTTATTCCAAGTTTCAGGTGTTGTTAAATAGCTAAACACATAAAACTCACAGAAATGAATGTTTTATATGCATAGGTATCAGGCTTTGAATGTCACACAGCCTGCTATATTTTGTATACTTTTATAATTATTTCTATGTTTATGTTGTATGTGGAGAGACGGCGATGTGAAGGAGACATTGTTTGCTTATCTATGTTTTACTTGGGTTTTCCATAGCATTGCTGTTGTGTTTTGTATTATATAATTTTGCTTAAAGTTAGGACCCATATTTTAAAGAGTGCCCATGTCTCTTACATGTGGTAATTCACCAGCATTTATTCATGCATGCCTGACTACTGATTACACACTGTATGTCAAAACTAATCCAGAGTTTGCTTGTACTGAATAAATGCTGCTGAAATAATGTGCTCCCAGAAGGGCAAGATGGGTTGTGTCCAAATACTTTTTTTTTAAGTGGTGAGACAAATATTACGAGGGAGACATTGTCTTCTTATCCATTTCTCATTTAGGTGGTTTCATAATCGTTCACATAAATGTTGGTTTGGGGTGGCTTGATAATCTTGTGATTATTGCTCTTGCAATTAAGCCAGATTTAATAAGTTGACAGAATAAGTTGATTACTTGATTCTTGCGACATAATTTGCAAGTGTAGACGTGGTTTGCTGTTTTAAGGTCGATAATGTAAATGTTAAATTTAGGGAAAATAATGTAAATTTTAAATGACCTGCTGCCAATGGAAATTTCCATATGATTACCCACTTCTCCCTTTCAAAATCTCACAGTGGTCAGGTGAGAAGTGTAGTGCCTCTCTGCTGTTTTGAGCAAGGGGGAAGTCTTTAGACAGTTTCAGTTTCATTTATTTGGAATAACCCCTGTGAGCCATTCGGCTCTTGATTCGGGTGCAACCACAACAAACAATAAAATTACAAGGTACATTTAAAATTTACTGTACGCAAATTGAGACATCCCCTACAAAAACAATAAAATCTTCCAGAAAAAGCACCATTTGTTTATGCTGCGTACAAAACTGTGCCAAAAAAATCCCATTTTGATGTTAGATCACAATAACAATCATAATACAATTTAGATTAAAATTTTAAGCCTAATTCTATACTACATCAAAAAATCGGGCTCAACTAAACCTTTCTAGAAATTACTAAAATAATGCTATAAAAACAATAACAGTGATCATAAGAAATGTGATTGAAAGTTAACAATATCGACATACATAACATACATTACTAAACCTAGCATCCTTCGCTAGCTGCATGAGTCAATCCATAATAGCAGGAGTAACAATAGTAGTAGCAGCACACTATAATCAAAATCCATGATAATTTCTCGCATTGGTCATCTATAGATATATATTTGATTTCAGGCCACTGGATAGCAGTGGCAGCTAGGGTTGTATCACTCCTCTAGAGCAGTTTTGAGTGATGGTCTTGTAAGTAGTGATCCAAGCTGGAATTTATTTGCGATAGCATTCCAGACCCTGGGGGCATCTATAGCAAAGGCCTTTCCTCCAGTATTTGTACGGCAATAAGGAATGCGAAGCTGCTAAATGAGCGAGGATCTTAGCTCATATTTGTTTTCCGAAATAATGAGGAGATCCAACAGGTAATCTGCGGATTTTTTTGTAAGTACATCATAAATAAATAATATCTGATGCATAAGCCGTCGATCATACACATTCCTGCGGAGGGAGCTGGTAGGAACGTTGGGTTGTTCAGTCAATGGCCAGGGTCAACGGCGGCACCACGTGGTGTATTCCGCAAATATGTCCGACTGTGAGGGCGGGCACAAGCCGGCACGAGTAGGTTAAACGTTGAGTTTAATAAGGGCACCACGGGGTTACCAGCCCCTCCCCACCCAGCCCCACCCCTCCCACCCCCTACCCGGCCCCACCCAGCCCCTCCCCACCCTCCCCACCCAGCCCCTCCCCACCCTCCCTACCCAGCCCCTCCTCACCCTCCCCTCCCCACCCAGCCCTCCCCTCCCCACCCAGCCCCTCCCTCCCCACCCAGCCCCTCCCCACCCTCCCCTCCCCACCCAGCCCCACCCCTCCCACCCCCCACCCGGCCCCACCCAGCCCCTCCCCACCCTCCCCACCCAGCCCCTCCCCACCCTCCCTACCCAGCCCCTCCTCACCCTCCCCTCCCCACCCAGCCCTCCCCTCCCCACCCAGCCCCTCCCTCCCCACCCAGCCCCTCCCCACCCTCCCCTCTCCACCCAGCCCCACCCCTCCCATTTTTGGATGCACGACGGACGGACGGACACAATAATCCCCTGTGGGCTGGTGTAACCAGGAGGTTCCTACCAGTATAAGAGATGTTAAGTTTGACCCAATGTAGAGATCGCAGTGGTGGGTCCTATATGGGCAGTTCAATGCAAATCTTAAGGCCGATTGATATATTAAGTCAAACTTCTTCAGAACAGTACTGGGTGCTGATTTATATACGATGTCACAGGAATCAAGTAGAGGCAGTATGGTAGCTTTTATAAATTCCAAACGGAACATAGGTGGAAAACAGTGTTTGTGTCTATACAGAAAACCAATTTTATTTTTTGTCTTTTTACCAATATAATCAATGTATTCTTGAAAATTCTATTTTGAATCAAGGATGACCCCAATATACTTATAGATCTTGACTTGCTCTATTTCATCATTAGCTTTCTAATATAAATGGGGAAAAATAACGTCCTGGTGAGAATCATAGCACCTTGGTTTGGAGGTATTCAGGACTAGTTTAAGAAAATCTAGCTGTCGTAGTTTGTCGAAATAACCCTGGAGCCTAGCAATCACGTCATCCGGAGAGCGTCCAGCAGTAATCAGTATAGTATCATCTGCAAATAGATTTACCCTTGAATGATTCATATCAGTGCCTAATTCATTAACATAAAGAGAGAACAAGAGGGGGCTGAGGATTGAACCCGGGACTCCTGTTGGCTAATCAATTTTAACCACCCCAGTGGATTAGATACTGGCTGAAATAAACCTCACAACCTCCTGATTGTGAATAAAGCCCACTAACACCAAACCACACTGACCATACTCTTTGGTTCTTTCAGTAAAGTCACGTAGGTATACATTTTATTTTATTTTGTACCTACGTGACTTCTTTTGGTAAAGTGACTTTACCGAAAGAACCAAAGAGTATGGATCCCTGCAGTCACGAAAACTTCAAATCTAGATTCCACACTGAGCAGTTCAATAAGGTGTGGTCAAATAACCTTCATGACTAGCATGGCATAAAAAGACCTTGATCCGGCAGTGGATTGACATGGGACTGATTTGTAATTAATTAATTACATTGCCACCTGGCTGGGTAAAAAGAATCAGTTGGCTAACAGAATAATGAAGCCAGAAAATTGGGTAGTTTGCATGCCATTGAGTGACATTGGTTTTGGGTTAAGTATTTTTTTATTTTTAAGCCTCATTTAAACTGTAAAATTATACAAACTTAATATTTAAACTTTCAAGGGTAAGTTATGACAGATGCACACCATACTGATGGTGGAGATATATCCATGGGCATTGAAACAATTGACCTTTCTCACATGACTGACAGCATTTTTCAAATATATTTTTAACAATTTTGTTATGCTTGTAAACTATATTTATTAATATAGGTATATGTATTCTCAACACGATTTTTTACTTTACCAAATGGCCTCATTTTAATTTCACAGCCTGGTTGTGTAAACGTAATGGGGCATTCATATTTCTGTAAAAGCAAATTATTCTTCAAAAGTTGCATGTGATTATCCACTTTGAAATTGTAACTCCTTCTGGCCTGTTCATAAACATATTAAAACCCCACCAAAACCTCTTGTATACTGAAGTGACATGGCGATTAAAGTGACTCTTCAATAATTAGAAGTATATTTGTGTATCCTTATGTAATTAAACTACTTACCAAAGATCCAAACATTTATGTACATCTCCTTTCACACTGCTGGTAAACTGCAGTGTCAGTTGTGCTGATCTCAAGGCCAGAAGAATGGGCAAGATTAGTAGCTGGCCATTTAAAAACCCAGTCAAACGCAATCATGAAGAGTCCTAAAAAAAGTGGAAACGATGCCAGGGTGTGAACCCCAAAGGCGATGTGCAGCAACTACCACTGGCAGTTGTGGCAAGTTGGCAAGTGGTCCTGCTTCAGACTGAACGAAAGATCCAGATCAGGAAGTGACCTGGAATGTCAGATCAATGACAGGATTGAGTATGCAATTGGCCAAGTCACAAAAAAGTTGTGAAATTCAGTTTGGCGTACATTCAGGAAATGAGGTGGAAAGGCAAAAAAAGCTATGGAAATTGATCAAGATTATCAGCAGATTTAAGATGGGATGTCGAACAAACAAAATGGGGTTGGAGTAGTATTTAACAGAGAAATAGAGGAAATTGTGGAATGAATAAGTAGCTGTTCAAAAATAGTGGTAAGCATAATCAGCAGAAATTGTTTATCCAGAGAGAACAACATGGTGGTGAAGTGAAGAAGTATAGATGGTGACCAGGGAAACGATAAACAGGTATCTACTATGCAAGATAACGAGGAGATGGATGAGAAGATTGGGAGCAGAATAAACAATGCATGG
The DNA here is from genome assembly GCF_048934315.1 of Petromyzon marinus. Lineage (NCBI taxonomy): Eukaryota > Metazoa > Chordata > Hyperoartia > Petromyzontiformes > Petromyzontidae > Petromyzon > Petromyzon marinus. Next base: position 18,474,217 of record NC_133667.1, on the reverse strand, counting down.
ATGAACTGAGGGAAGTGAGGCATGGTGTGTGGAAATATATATTTATTTATTATGACAGGAAAAGCTTATACTGGTGTAATAAACGACTTCCACGAAGATGTACATCTACAATCTGTGTGTGGCAGCTGCTGGGCCACGAAGCAGAGAAGTGGTCTGCAACAGAGTAGAGGAGGACCACTGTTGCACTGTGGAGTGTTCTTGAGGCGCTAAAACAGGTGCACCCTGGTTTTTAGCTTTTTTGCAGGTACTGTTGAGATGAGGGCGATAGACGAGAGTCCTGTCCAGGTTGATGCCCAGGTGTTATTATGGGTGGGGTTCGTGTGTAAGACACCTTTCTCAAAAGGAAATGTGTTATTTCTCGGCGACCTTGTTGTTCAGACGGAATGCCGGCACAATGGTGTATTCTCTGTTCAAAGCTTTCGTGACTGCAAGGATTCATCTTCTTTGGTTCTTTCGGTAAAGTCACGTAGAATGAGAATAAAATCATAAATTAATAAAATAACACATAGGCATTTCTGTAACCAGTCACAAGCTAATCACTCAGCTATTTCAATGCTAAATTCTCCTGTTTGATATGTAAATCCCTTTGTCAAGGTGCCTCACTTCTCTAAACCAGCTTAAAAGACGCTACGAATCTTAACGACGTTCATTGAAGCTCTGTCGTCCTGACAGGTCTGTTCCTTTCACCTGAAGAAGGCCACTTGTGTTGTGGCCGAAACGTCATGAGAATTTTATTGTGTTATTTTATTTTATTAATTTATTATTTTATTCTCATTCTACGTGACTTTATCGAAAGATCCAAAGAAGATGTATTCTCTGGTTTAGGGCAGAGGCGCCAGCTCTGGCATTCCAGCAGGTCCAAATTTCTTGTGAACATCCTACTTCGAACTTGATTAGTATGTGACCACGCGTGTGCACCCGCACCTTCCTTTGATATGTGCTTTCCTCTTGCTAATTTGTGTCCCATTGTCTCTGAGTCCCAGCTCCGCCGTTTCTGTCTATATAAGGCTTCAGCACATAGATGCACTGTGTGCGTATCTCTCCGTGTGCGTGTCTCTCACCATATGTCTCTTTGCGATCTGTGTTCTATCACTTCTCTTAAATTTCACACTTAACTTGTAATTTAGCAATCTTTGAAATAGCGTAATCAACCAGACCATGCGTTAATTGTGTTTTAACCGACCGTCTGGGTTGCTTTATATAATTTCATAATTTTTGCTAAACCCTGTTTGATTTAGTGTGCTCCTCCGCCTCTCTCTGTGTCCCCTGATGTGTCTGTGTTAATTCTGTACCTGATGATGATTGCTTGTGTTGCAATTGAAACGTCGTATGCTATATCATTTCATTTGTTATTATTTCTACGTGACTTTACCGAAAAAAACAAAGAGTAATATCCTACTTGCGTATATAGTGTTGATGTTTGCATCAGCAATGCTATGTCATTGGCAGAAATTTACTTTCAATATTTGGTGCGGGGCATGTCTATCATGTAAATTTTGAAAAGGGCTGGTGCGGGCACTGATCCCTGTGGCAGCCTGTTGTTTAGCGTCTATGTTTGGCTGGTCCTGTCACCTAAATAGATGCAGAACTTGAGGTTTCTCATTCAGGTGTTGATGAGTCTGAAAATTTAGTGGCATTGAATGTTTTTTGAAAGCTTCAGTAGCAGACCTTGATGCCAATATTATTCTGATGACACGTCTATGCACGTAGCTCCAATCTATAGCTGCTTCTGAAAGCCTATCTCAACGTTGGTGTTGAGTGCAAGGACCTGGTCAGAGCTTCTTCTTTCCTGTCTGAAGTCCAGCTGCTCATTTTGGAGGGCGGCTTTCTAGTACCGGTTTTATCCAGTTAATGATGAATCACTCTGCCACGTTGTAGGCTGTAGATAGAAGGGCAATTGGGTGTTAGCTCTTTGAATTTTTTTTGGTGGTTTTACATGCGTTAGGATGGCAATGACTTTAGAATGGTGCCAGACTTTTGGAGGTTAATTTTGCAAACCATATCCATCTTTTAGGGCCAGGTTCTTGAGGAATCATAGGTAGATGCCATCGATTCCGACAGCCTTTCCAGAATGGTGGCTGTCAGCGCTGTGTCCACCTCGTCGATTGTGAAGGCCTCTATTTTAATCTTACATATGTCAACATGCTGCTCAGGAGCTAAGTGCCAATGTTGATGTCTGCTAGCCACGAGAGGGTTTCTAGAGAGAGCTTGTGTCGTTTTCAAAAGGTGTTATGAGGGACAGCTTTTTTCAGAGAGAGAACTTGAGCAGCTTTTTCACTCTGTGTGTTGTTTTTGACAGTAGTCGGTGCCTTTTTAGGAGGCAAGTCACAATGGCACTGGCCCTTTGGCACCTCAGGTAGGGGTAATAAGATGGTGCCAAGCTGGCAGAGGACGTTCCTTGGTTTCCTGCTGGAGTGTGAGAAGTCAATGTTTTCTGTGGTTTCTCGCCAATGCACTTATTTGCCTTCATCCAGGGCATTGGTTCTTAACCTTTACTGCAGCCTTGCACCCCTTTGGTTCTCAATCGTAAAAAAAAATACAATGTTAATAAATACATCGGTTTGATGAAACAAAGTACAGTTAAACCTTGGATTGCGAGTAACTTGGTCTGCGAGTGTTTTGCAAGACGAGCAATTTTTTTTAATAAATAATAATTTGATAAACGAGCGATGTCTTGCAATACGAGCAGTACGTAGAGTATAACGCTTTGTCTGCCGAGCGTCACGTGATCACAACTGAGCCAATGGTTCTTCTCTCTCTCTCTCTCTGCGGGATTGTGGGTAATCGTCTCCCATGCTCGGTCTCAGTCGGCGTGCCTCACTCGTATAGTCAACATCCGTGCGAGCGTATACTGTTTACTATAGTACTATAGTGTTGTGACCACGTGTATACTGTTTACTACAGTACTATAGTGTTGTGACCACGTGTATACTGTTTACTAGAGTACTATAGTGTTGTGACCACGTGTATACTGTTTACTACAGTATAGTGTTGTGACCACGTGTATACTGTTTACTACAGTACTATAGTATTGTGACCACGTGTATACTGTTTACTACAGTACTATAGTGTTGTGACCACGTGTATACTGTTTACTACAGTACTATAGTGGTGTGACCACGTGTATACTGTTTACTACAGTACTATAGTGTTGTGAACACTTGTATACTGTTTACTATAGTACTATAGTGTTGTGACCACGTGTATACTGTTTACTACAGTACTATAGTGTTGTGACCACGTGTGTACTGTTTACTACAGTACTATAGTATTGTGACCACGTGTATACTGTTTACTACAGTACTATAGTGTTGTGACCACGTGTACTGTTTACTACAGTACTATAGTGTTGTGACCACGTGTGTGTGTGTAAAGCATTTTTTTATTTTGTGTCCAAGTGTAGTGACTGTTCTTTAGTATCTGTACTGCAAGTGAAAGTCGTCCTACACAATTACCATCCTCTCCTCTCGTTTCCCTCACACCAGCCACGATTAAATGTAATTAATAAATTTGATTACTTTATGTACAATTTCAATAATAAAAATATAAAAAGGTATTTTGTATTAATAATTTTTATATGAATACAGTATTTTTGGGTTGTGGAACGAATCATCTGAGTTTCCATTATTTCTTATGGGGAAATTCGCTTTGATATTCGAGTGCTTTGGATTACGAGCACGTTTCCGGAACGAATTATGCTCGCAATCCAAGGTTTCACTGTAGTTGTACTTACATGCCCGTGCTTAATTTGTGTCGATTATTTACCTTCTCTAAAAAAATCTGGCATGTCTCGCACTCCCAGAAAGGACATCTCGCACCCCCAGGGGGTGCGTGCATCCCAGGTTAAGAACCACTGATGTAGGGAATTCATGAGGGCTGTTGCTGTGTCCAGATCTTAGGTGGGATTGATCTCTGCCAGCAGTCTCTCGCTTTCCTGGGACCAGCACGGCACATATTCTTCCTGTCGCTGTTTGGGATGCTTCTGATGACCGCCACTTTCAACAGTCGGGAAAACTGATAGAAGTTGTTTGGAGATGGTGGTAAACTCTGGCTTGTCACCTTGACAATGCTAGTGAAGGTGGTCTATGAGGCCTTTCGGAAGTTCAATCATGGTTACGAGACTTAAGCGACTATTAGCACTTCGATCCATCTATGTATGATATTTGATCAGTGTTTTGAGTGTGGGACGTTCTTGAGTATTTTTCGGGAGCAGGTGAGTGACTTTTCTGTCACTGAATGTGAAGCTGGGGTCTAGTAAGTATTTCTTCTGCCAGCGGGCAGAGAAGGTGCCTAGCTCTTTGGTTTTGAAGAAGAGGTGGGTGCCAGATACCGACACCCATTCTTTGAGTTGTTTACCCACTCTGTTTGCTTTATGGTAGCCCCACATATAGTGGTGGCTATCGAAATCGCAGATGTAGATGACTGGGTGGTTAGCGGTTGGTAGGACAATGGGTGATTGTGACTCCATAGGAGGCTTGTAGACATTCACGATGGTCAGCATTCCCACTATAATTGTGATGGCAAACGGTGGCCTGTTTGTTGGCAGGATTTCTTCAGCTTGGGTAGTTAAGTTGTCTCGGACATATGTGGTCATACCCTGTTTCATATGGTATCAGCAGCCTACCATGTAGAATCCATAGGACTTCATTCAGCATGAGTTGGGTTCAGGTAGATGGGTTTCTTGGAGGGAAAGAACATCGATCTTCTGCATTCTAAGTTCTGTTGACAAGACCTCACATTTTGTTCTGGATAGACCTTCAACGTTGGGCCAGTTTTCCTGATTGGTTGTTTCTGAAAAGGAACTTTGGTTAACGTGTTTGAGCTTTCATGATTATCAAACCTGGAGACTATTTTTGGGCCTTCGGTCATCTTATTGATGATATTAGCTGGCAGGTTCTCAACGAACGAGCAAACACTGGGAGACCACGTGTAGGTTGTTATCATCTCCCCAAAGGAAAAGTGAAGAGGGTGGTGATTAGGCCTGAGCGTTGATGTATGGCTCAGAGTGCTGGGCACTCAAGAATTGGCTGGCATACATAGTGAATGCTGAGATGGATTTGTGGAGGAAGTTGAAGAGACCATGTGAGAAATAAACAAGTGGGACAACAAGTGAAGGTAGTGTCACTAAAGGAGAAGTTTGGTGAGATGGTCCGGATATGTTGCCAGAAGGTCAGAAGATTACGTTAGAAAGAAAGTTCAGATCATGACAATTGAGATAAAGGAGAAAAAGGGGCAGACTGAAGAAGGCATGGTGAGAAGTTGTCAAAGTTAGCATGCAGTGTTACTGTGGAGGTGATGATGGATTGTAGATAACGGAGAGAGAATGCAGAAAGTGGACCATACTGAGTGCGACAAACACTTGGAAGTTGAAGAAGTCTGAATTCATGTTTTTTTTTTATTATGGAGCAGTAAACATGATTGGATAAGACACATTATTTAGTGTCCTCCACTGCTTACCCCTACTTGGACATGTTTAATGTGTCACAGATGTATAAAGTTTTAAGTGTAGTTAAATATTTGCAACCATGCACGTTTAACCCACATGAAATCTCTCAGACCTCAAGCATGCATGTATAGATAAGCACATTTCATACATTAAATTTCATACAGTAAACACATTTATTTTTACTGTGACATTTTGAATTTAACCATTCATATTCGAAAATGAGTTAGGATGATAATTGAGACAGTGATAAATCCTGCTTCGGGAATGTATTTTAGGTTCTTTACATGCATTTTTCCGAGCCTCCCCCTCTCACCTCAGTGCATGGTGCCTCATATTTAAACCTGTCACAACGGTCGGATATTTAAAATGATGAAGCTTTTGATCTCCTTACTGTTGCTGAAACGTCTAATTTATTCAAATATAGGCGGGTGAGCCCAAACTCGTTGTCAAGAGTCATAAGGAAAACATTCACATTGCAGTTTAGCACGTAGGCTTTCGCGACCAATATCATCCATAATAGAGGTTTTTTTGGGTTAGATATAACCCAAAAAAATATTATGGATTCACATTGCAGTTTATATTGTAATGCTACTATTTAAATCAGATGGAGCGCAATTTATTTATTTGCTTAGAGCAAGCAGAGAACAGAACATCTTCCAATGTTAATTCAATGTACACATTAGGCTTATAGAATACCTTTATATTTTGCCACTAAATGTTCCTGTTAAAAATATATATCTTTGAATATACTCAAAAAACAAATGTTCCCTTAAATGCGATATTGTCAACATGTGAAGTAATATTTTACTTGAAAGTGTGACTGAATTTAAAATATTTGGCTTTGATCATCATAGTTCTGTTTGACCTATATGCTTACCAATTTTAAATATACTAGAATTTAAATTAATGTGGGAGCAACATTATTTTTCATAACAATTATAAAGCGCACTTCTTTTGCATAGGTCTTTTATTGCACATATGACCTGTGTATCACCAAGTCATGCCAGGTCATGTTTTATATCCGATTATTTAAGTAAAGGATAACTCTTGTTATCCACGACTCTATTACCAAAGACTTTCATTATCTGCGGGAGCAGTGAGGTCCATGCAAACTCTAATTACCCGATGCCCTATTCTTCAATTGTCCAATGTCATCTACGAATTTTACCAAAGTTAATTAGCAAACTATTTGTTATCACGTGCATGAAAAATAAAAATAGCATAAGACACTTTTTGCCAATTTATGTTTATTGTTCTTGTGTAGTGTTGTCCAATGATTTCTAAGCACACGAGCATAAGGGCATGTCAATGCTGTCATGAATAAAATATTAACATACACTAACTCGACAAAAAAAATACAAACATAACATTCTGTGATTTGCAAACATGAGATAATTACCTATGCCTGGGTCTTTTTACGTTATGTTTTATATTTACATAAAAATATTTACAAAAACATAGCCAAAAATGGAGTGTGTGAATAGTTAATGTGAGAATAGATGAGACACCTTTATCACGAAGACATCTAGAGTAGGTGAAATGTGTTCATGTGTGCAAAATTCTAGGCACATAAAAAATCCATGAAAAACTTGCACCAATTTGTCAAATAATTAACTGCACGTGTTTAAATGAACATGGAAATAATGAGTGAACAAATTTACTTTCCAATTACAACACATAGAAGAGAAATGTGTTCAGGATTTTAAGTGTATGCACATGTAAATGAGGTGAGGTCAAACTATTCATAATGGCACACTGACAGCAGCCACAGCACCTTGGTATAATGCTTCAAAAAGCATTAAATATTAATGAGAGTGAGGACACGTGGGATACAATATGGAATTACAGTACACGTATAACACTATTAAATCTACCTCTTTTCGAGTAACACGTGCATCCATCATTAATTACGACCATGAAAAGGAAAGGAGGTGGCAATTCGACAATATAGTTTCATAAGAATATGTCCCCCTATGTCCTCCTTGGAACAAATGTGATTATATGTTTGTGTGTGTGACGGGGGAGGGAATAAGGGGGCATGGGATCAAGCTGCAAAACAATCGTACAGAATTCAATGAGAGGGAGGCAAGGTCTGTATATCTCTGTAGTATTTATAACAATTTTGCGTGAGTTTTATTATTAACATTAAATGTGACTTTCACCATTATAGAAAATAGAAAATATTACCCTGCCATTATGGGTGGATCATCAGTTTCGATTAATCAGGTCCAAACCAATTTTTGCAACAATAATAAATTCCGAATTGGATCAGATGAGGACTCTGCCAAATATGGATCGGGATGGGACTTGATCGAAATTGTGTCACGTCCTGATTGCTGATCAGACAGTTTCTAATCAACTAATCAGATAGGTTTTGTTGTTTTTTCAATTCTAAACATGCCTAAAAGAGATGCTGCTGTGGTGTAACGATTATCACGATCTCCCAATGCATCAGTTGAAATAATGGACACTTTTCTTAAATCTCCCTGCTTCTGGTGAATCTCACTCATTTTTACAAATTCATTATACACTGCTTTCTAAGCACAGAAGTTAAAAGGTGTGGATACTTCTACCTCTTCCAAGATATCTGGCCAATATGAAGAGGTAAGCCCCTTCTATAGGGACTCTCTAGAGTTGCCTACTAGTGAAGGCTCTTCCACCGGCATTGGCATGAACAAAGCTGCACCTTTACCTTTTAAACCTTAGTGACCCAGGTTTCTCTTAAATTGAGACTATCCTGGTCCCTTGAGTCCTCACTTTGTTAAACAAAATAACACGCACCTTTGCACTTAGAAATATAGTGTCTGATACATCCATAAATATTTGGGATTAAATGATTCACACCCCCCGTTGTTCAATGCGTTGCTACAGTTTGATTCTTAAATATTTTCTTTTTTGCCCGAATAGCATTGTAGTGTGAATACATAGATGAATATAACGTCGTGTGAATTAATGTAATATTTAATCACGTGATAAGTAACCTACATGTGTGTTCATATGTACAATCCAAAGTGGTATGAATACTTTTAATATATTGGATATACTGTGTAGTAATTGATTCCAAATACACACATTGATGCATGCATTGTGAGTGGAACGATCAATTCAATTGATTGAATAAGGGCTCATTTACATCCCTAACAGATATATAACATTCAGCCTATCCATGATTCAATAAAGTGTCACAATTTGTCATCGTGATTAAATTCACAGGTCGATTTTTTTTGCCATTGTGCTACGTGTAGAATCTATAGGGTTAATTAGAAATAATTGCTTCATCAACAAACAATTCAGCATATGTATCAAGAGCATAACAATACATTTGTAACTGATAATTGGTTCGCACCGATTACATCACGGAGTATTGTATAAGCATCATCATTAGCCACCGTCTATCCACTGGTGGATGAAGGCCTCCCCAAGTTGTCGCCATCCCTCATGGTCTTGTGATGCAACAATCGACCTTGTTCCTGCACATGACCTGATCTCATCTCTGCACCTCTGTTGTGATTGTCCTCCCAGACATGGCTACCACTCCATTTACAGCCTCAGCCACCGATCATCATTTAGCTCAAGCCAACTTGTCGTTGTACACAGACAACAACGTGTCTCTAATTGGTGTTTGTTCTCTGGATCCATGGATTGTTCTTTCTGTCTCTCAGAGTAATTTCATGAATGATTCTCTTCCTTTCCTCTGCATAATTTAAAGGTTTTGTTCGCAATTTTTTGTCGGTGTTAATGTTGCATCCGTATTTCGTAGCAGATGATGTGTACTGATAAAAACTTTCCACTTTAGCAACATTTGGTATGTTGCTTGTTATAAGCATGTTGTTGTTTTTTTAAAAGCCATCCACTCTGCTGTTGCTAACTTATCTATTTCATAATTTTGATCTCAGTCTGCCTTTAATAATTGCTCTTAATCTTATTCTTGGGTCTTTTGGTAAAGTCACGTAGATAGGTTCAGAGAAAATAATCAAATATAACAGAAAACTACGACGTTTCGATCGCAACGCAAGCGGTCTTTGCTCAGCAGCAGACCATGCTTTCCCACCTGATGATGGACGCTTGTGTTGCGCCCGAAATGTCGTGATTTATTTTATTTTATACCTACGTGACTTTACCGAAAGAACCAAAGAGTATTGTTAGAACCAGTTAGGGGTAACAGTGACGCATCATTCGGCAAGTATCGAAGAACTGGTTTAGTTAGCATTTGCACATACATCACTCAGTAGAATTCCCAAGAAACAATAGCAGCAACAGAATGGAATAATGTGCAAAAGATATAGGCCCCTATTCTGGTGAATAAAGTCAGTTTCTGTCAAAATGTATTTGGAAGTGCCAATATACCACACAAAGCACACTAAAAAATAATTCTGAAACTGTGTGAAATAATCCAATATATGCTAATGTGGCATTTGAAATCACTTTCCTCTGAGTTGCCAAAAAGGGGAGTGACTACAATTCCAATCAAATCCTTCCAAACCCACCGCAGGTGCTTTCCACTTGAACAATCGTGCAGCAGATGCCACCCTTGATGAGTCATTCTGTGGTCGCCCAGTGCGCTATGACCCCACTCCAAGATATCTATGGGTTATCATGGGTAGAAGGCTGACCTTCAACACGCACAGAAAACAGATCTGTGAAAATACTAAATAAAGAATTGCCCTCTTACAGAAACTTGCAGGAATGACCTGGGGCGCCTCAGCCGATGTGCTGCAAATTGCCACCCTGACACTGATCTACACAGTGGCAGAGTATTTTGCCTGCTCTGCGAGCTCTTACACAAAACTGATAGATGCATCATTAAATAACGTGATGTGCATCACAACTGGAACACTGAAACTGACACCAATACCTTGGCTCCCTGTTCTAGTGAACATTCTGTCAACAAATACCTGCATAGACATACAAACTGCAAGGAAGTTTGCACGTTTTCCTGCCAATAACAACCTACCCATTCAACAAAACCTCAACAATGTTGCTTGCTGCCGACTCAAGTCACAATTGCCCTTCTGGGATCATGCTGTCATCATCCTAGAATTTCACCCAGATTTGGAAGGATGGTGGCGAACAGAATGGAATAACACAGACATCCATGGTAAACACTTAATTCCTGGCTTTGACATTCCATCAAACCGCATCAGAACATCAACAGGTCGCTCTACACATTTCTTTCATTTATGAAAAATGAAATACACAAGCCAAAGTGTGACCCAAACTATGGACCATATAGAATAAACCACTGTAGTCTGCGCTCTTGCAATGGAGGAATACCAAATCTACACGAATTCCCTCCTGAAGTCCTTTTAGGGCTAGCAGACTTCGTCATTGGCATTTAGCCCCTGAACATATTGCCATACTCGAGGATAGAATAGAACTACAATTCTGAACATGGATATTCCAACATTTACAGCAGGGACTTCAGTCATACTTAACCTATTTTCTTCTCATGAGGAAACGTATTTTAGTGTGTACAAACTTTATTCGAAGCTTTCGTAACTGCAGGAATTACTCTTTGGTTCTTTCGTTAAAGTCAGATAGAAAGAAAATAAATAAAATAATATACGACGTTTCTATTGCAACACAAGCAATCGTCATCAGGTAGAACTACATTTGAAAGAGAGACAAAACACAGACACGGAGACACAGACACACAAGCAGAGAGAGACAACACAGACATATTGTGTTTCTGTGTGTGTCTGTGTTGTCTCTCTCTGCTTGTGTCTGTCTCTGTGTGTTGCATGTCTGTGTTTTATTTCTCTCTCAAATTTAGTTCTACCTGATGACGATTGCTTGTGTTGCAATCGCAACGTCGTATTCTATTAGTGTGTACAGTCTGCATTTGTCAAACAACTGCATGCCCACTACCAAATTGGTGAGCTAAAAAAAACTACAGACCCATGTGGTTTATCATTGGTCTTTGATAATAAATGTGAATCCTTTCAGTGGTGAACAAAAAAAATATAATTCAGTTAACGTGATGCAAAAATAAAAATTCGAAATGCACCACTGTCATCATTAATACCGCCTTTGTCTGAATAATAAAAGGCCCTCCTGTTATAAGGCGGTATCAAAAACAAGTGTGGTTAGTTTAATTTGTTTTCTCATTGCTGATGTGATAATTTTTTCGCACTTTGTGTGATGCAGCTGATTGTGAACAAAAATAAAACAACACATACAGTGGAATGCCTCTTAATCCCCATTTTTGTGGATGGCACTTTAAATATAATACAATTTGCAAACGAGAGTTTTCATCCTATAATCCTTTAAAGTAACTCCTTTTATCTGTGGATAAACTCTAAAGTCTGCCCGAGTCCCACCTACTCTGTCATGCCGAAGCAGGATTGTATACAGTTATATATTCCTTTCTTTAAGTCACAAACAACACACTGAATCGTGTTCATAGCACTCAGCCTTTGTGACTTGTGCAAAAAAATATCAGCAGTTCCTGAATTAGTGCATTGTGGTCCTCTTGTGCTAAGTGCCTATCAAAATAAAATGTAGCACATATGACCAACTCAGAGGCAGCAGAGGTAGACAACTGAAGGTCGGCTTCATCCTTATTAGGACTCATCAGTACAGTACTGTCACCAGTTAACCTCTGTATGTCGAAACCTCTCCAAAATGTTTTTGCATTGAACAAATACTGCTAAAATTACACTCTAAGAAGGCCTTGTGGTCGATGGGTAAAGCAAACAAAAAATACTTAGATTGTTTTTGTTATGTCCAAAGACAAATATATAGGATATGTGTTGTCTGGTTATTGTCTTTGTTACTTTCATTATACTCAATTATGCTCATGATGATTTTGTTTTGTATGGATAGGCTCATCAATGTCATAAAAGTGTTTTTTTTCTTAATAGTAACGTGGCCGTTAGAGAGCTGGGCTAGCTAGTGCACTGTCGGAAAAAAAGGTTTTCCATTTATTTAAAACTGCAGCACTTCCCAGAATATCTTTGTGGGACCATTACACACCTTAGCATTTTCAGAATGTATTTGTCTATAGATCGTAAGTTCATTACATGTCGAGTTCTTATTTTTCCTATTTGTATAATCGCCAACTTATGCCTCATGCACATACATTTTAGTGGTGTTAAAAGCAAGCTTGAAAATTCCCTTGAAAAATGAAGAACTCTCGCAACTGCTTCAGGGCTGCAAGTAAAAAAATATCACATATGCCTCACACTCCTTTAATGATAAAATCATACTTAACACCATTATACAATCGCAAATCAAAGAACTCATCAAATGTGTAATTAATATTGCCTTTTAAAAGCATATATAATAGGCTAACGTTTAGGGACATTTTAGGCAATTACCCACCTTGACAATTGGGCTGTTGTCCAAAATAGTAAGTTCGTTATATAATTTTGTATTATAATGCAGTGTTCGTGATGATTATGGTGAGGGGGTTTTTTGCGTGTGCACCACTGCCAAAACAATCCGTTGTTACCGTTGTGCAAAACTGCACATTTAATAGACTCTGCTTGTCTTCATTGGGCGCGATTATAAAATTACGTGACAAATACTTGAGGTGGAACAATTGTTCCCCACTGATTCAATAAATTGTCACGGCTCAGGATTGTAATTCGATTCAAGAATCCATTCTGAGCTTTTCTTAACAATGCAGTAAATGGTGGTGCTACTAGTGGCTTTCGAGATGATGCAAACCCATTACATACAATATTTACAGATAATTATTGACTTAGATCTGATTTGACACATATTTCATGAGAAAATCTATATAAATGTATCGATCAATCCATTATTTCTCTTATAGCAAATGTTAAAAACATATAGTATCAATAAAATAACAAGCAATAATGCAATACTGCGATGATTTATTTGTGATGTGCCATATTTTTTTTACCAGATTACAAGTCGATAGTTTTCACGACTGTACTAAGCTGAAAGAGGAATAGTCAGAAGGGGATAATAAATATGTAGATGTAAACAGTGAACTGTGACGAGTAAGGAGGGACTCGTGTATGAGTGAGTGTGAATACATGGGGCGCGATGGACACGCCACATGAATATTCCAAATTGGGTCCATTGAATGGCTAAATTGGTGTCTTATGGACCTTTCCATGTCTTCTAATCACAGACTTACACACATGGTGAATTCAGATAAGCAAAGCATGCAGAGAACAACATTTATGTACAACAGTGGAGGGGAGTAGTGTTACAATGTTAGGTATTGTAACGTTTGCATTTACTTTCAATATTAGAGGAATCAACATTTTATATGTATAGATTATTTTAATGTATAAATTTATTGCATTAAGTTTTACAGTCTAAAGCAATCACGCATAGATGATACACCACCATATAACTACATTGGTGGTAAAATCTGTCCCATTATTATTACAACCTTTTGGGTGAAACTATAAAAATGCTTCTGAAATTTTTGCTTCTGGAAACCTAATAGAAATGCTTATGATGAATGTCTATTCATAGATTTGCCTGCTTGTCTAGCCTAGCACATTAGCTTGGTTTTTAACCAGATTTCATGGATTCAACAGTTTTATTCCAAAAGCGGCTTGATAATATATTACTAAAAATGCTAAATAGATCATATTGGCTTTTAATTCCAAAAGCAATTCTTTTCGTACAAAAGCATTCCTTAACTTGTGTTGAAATACTATGACATAATCATTTGCAAAGGTAGCATTTAATTTTTGGGTGTCATGGCCGATATAAAAAAAAAAGTCTTACTGTAAATATGCAGTAACTACATAAATATGTAGGAACACACATATATCTCCTTTCAGAAAACATAATACATCTAAGTACGATTTCATCAGATAAAATAACACTCAGAAATAAATTGATTCTGAATGGCTTGGGCTTTGTATTTGTTAGTAGCTACAGTTTGTGTACTGCAATTGCCAAATAATGCAACCTATTCCATACCATATAATGCAGTACAGTATATGCTTGGATTATAGAACATTCCACTCATGTTAGTCACCATATTTGCAAAAGCAATAACTGTTGGCCTTTTGTATGAAATGTGAAACAGATGGATGGGGTCGGCAGGCAGAATAAGGGTGTAGGTAAGGCTACCAAAGGGAGTACTCATGTTCACATCCGACTGCACTGGATGGAATAAAATATTGCGAGCCGTTCCAAATAAAAGATGCAGTCTTTATGCACCAATTTCAACCTTTATACTGCACTTCGTTGCTTTTGCCGACAAGGTGTTGCCGAGTTGATCAATGGAGTAAGTATGGTAGGTTGATCATTATGCCAGAGTAGCCCAAAAGTGGGTCAATGGGGACCCGTTCTGAATCTCCATCTAATTTATGGTTCCTAAGGTGAAAGTATTTCTCATGATGATAGTCTCTTCATGTCAGTATGCGACCTAGATAGATATTTAACTCATTAGAGTGCTCCCCCCATTTTAAATACTAAAGGTTACACATGCTATTGTAAACATATAATATCAATACGTAAAAGTAAACAATCTATAACTGACGTTTATAATATCCGAAAAATGTTCTTTGTTTTCACCTGAAAATAGAAATCGGTGCTCACAATTTTTAAGTACATTAAAAATGCATATTTAATATTACATTCTGGTGTAGTGCTCAATAAGATTTATATTCTCATACCTTCATATTAATTCTGAGTTCGGACAAGCTAGCCATATTACACATTGAGTCATTTATAAATATATTAAAACCATCCTACATACGTTGAATTTTATAATGACCAAATTTTAAAATTCTGTTCAATATTACACTTACCATAAGTAAATCATTGTTTAACCAGGAATGCTTCACTTTGTTTAACAGCAATGCCTCACTAAATATTAAGATTTTGTGGAGGCCTATGTACATTGGCTAATTGCTACCGATAAACAATACACATGGCATATAGGGAGATGGATAAAATGTATAATTTTAGCGATAATTACTTTATTTTACCAACATTATTTGCTTAAACAAAAAAATATTTTATTATAAAGTACCCAATGAGTTATTTGTTAAAAGACTTTGTTGGTATAGCACACTATAAACAATGTTGTATTAGGTTATGAAGCATTGTGTTGGATTAAGATGAGCAAAGTTCAGAGTGCATTATCAAAATTATTTATGCATTGCTAAACCAAAGTGTTTTACTCAATTATCTGGCATCGCACATTACAAAAGCCTCAAGTGACATCAACCACATTTTCATATCAACACCTCCAATCAACTTCTGTTCGATAGGTGATCATGCCTTCTCAATTACCTATATTGTCTGGAACTCTGTTTCCCTGACATGTGTTCAAGTATTGATGTCGCCCTGTTTAAATCCAGTCTCGAGATTGTCTTCTTCTCTGCTCACAACTTTTTCTCTATCTCATTGTATCTGCATTTCATTTGGTGTTCTGACTCCTGAAACATTTACATGCACAGCAACCTCTCCCACATCCTGATCGATAATCCCCACCCGCAGTATAATGTAACGCCTCTATTCTGTATTATTTTAATATACAATTGTATCTAGACACATGCAATTTGGCACCAATGGTACTATACAACATAATGAAGGGATCAAATATTTGAATGATCCAATATGTTCCAAAGATAAACATTAAGTTGTTTTGCATTCATACGTTCTCTCAATAACCTTGTAATACATTGTTACGAAATATTATAATTGCAAACACAGTATCACATTACTAGTCTAATAAATAATAATTTATATCCCTAAGGTGGGTGACCAGACAGTATAATGGTCAGCAGGTTTGCCAATTAGCCTGTTTGTCTAGACCTGTGATGGTTTCCTCCCACCACCACCACCAAGTAATTTCTGAAAATACCAAAGGTCGTCGTGCATTGTGCAAGTGATGGTAAAAACGCTATGATGTAATTTTCAATAATATCACCATTGTGTGGTATATCTAACTAACTATAAGATTGATTCTGAATACAAATAAAAAATGTTAAGAACATTTATCCATATTTAATGCAAAACTCATAGCCATTCAAATTGTAAATGTGATCTGATATTGTTGGATAATATTAAGTTAAATTGCGCTTTCAAAATAGCAAAAAGTATGCCCGTTAACTTAAAAAAAATTGTTATATAGAGCACATCTTTTTTTTTTAAGTTTCTTATCATACAGTATAGAACCATAACAAAACTTGTATATATGATTGCTATATTTAAATAAACAGGTAAAAGTCGCGTTTTATCGCATATCTAAAAAAGTCAATTACTTATGGGTCTTCTTGGAACAATCAATATAACAACATTTGTTCAACAACGCAAATCCTGGACCAGTTTTGGCTTCCCTGAATCTCACCAGCAGAATATAAGCTATACACATTTGATACATTATTTATAACCCCTTTGTCATTCCACTTCTGGATGATGGCCTCCCCACACTGACAACTGTGGGGGTTATTTGACCATACTTCACCAAACTGGACAGTGAAGGGTTGCTGCAGGAGCCTCCGCTGGTTTAGATGTCAATCGTGATTGATGTTAGCCGTGATCACGAGTCAAACTCGGGACCGCCGGGTTCTTCGCAGCTGTAATATAAAAAACATTTTTTGTCTATACTGTATATGTTAATAATTCATTACACTGATTACAGTATTTTAAGTGCATATTATAACCGTTGAAACACAAATTTAATCATACAAAATAAGTCCTAAACAAAGGTATTTCGTATTCTTAGTTTTTTCGGTAAAGTCACGTTGAAGGGAAACAACAAAATAATAAAATATATATAAAACAATAAAAAATTCTCACGACGTTTCGACCATAACTCAAACGGTCGTCTTCAGGTGTTGTTTCCCTTCAACGTGACTTTACCGAAAAAACTAAGAATATGAATTACTGCAGTCACGAAAGCTTTAAATCAAAATTTAAAAGGTATTTCGTGTTTTTGTTTTTTGTATGTTGCGGTTGCACCCGATTCAAGAGCCGAATGGCTCACAGGGCTATACCAAATAAATGAAACTGAACTGAACTGAACATGCGCTCTTGGTTCACTAAGAATATGTTTATTTCATGTAACATTTTCTCCCCTTCTCTGTGTTCTACATACAATTTATATTAAGGAACATAATTTATGTTTCAATTAGAGGGCACATTGGCACATGTGGTTCGCTGCAGGGTTTCATGAGCTACCTTACAGCTCGTTATCAGATCAGCAGTTCAGTTACATGTCCAAAATAATCTTGAGGAATTTTTTGTTCGCAATTTTGCTTCGCTGTATTTTCCAAAATTCAAATCTATTAATATACACTATGAAAAGCATTAACGTTACAGCACAAAGGAAGCAGTCATTTGTCATTCAACAACTGACGTTTCACAGCTCAATAGACATGCTGTTCCCACTTGTGCATTCTGAACCGCCCTATAGAACATTTCGCACACAAAGCTTGTTCATTATACATATAAATATCAACACTTCAGAAGGCTGACTGATGAGAAAACATGGCCTACGATTTGCCAATAAGATTCACATAAGGCAGAGACATATCCAACTATTAACCAGAAGACCCTGTTGTCTTTTCTCAGACAGCAGAGATAAGGTAAATGTCTTTATGGACTGCTTCAATCCTTTGGCGATTGTCAAGATTGAGGTCAGTAGTTGTGAACAGTATTCATTCTAATATTTTAATATATCCTGGGGTGTTAGCTAAAGCGATGACATGTTTAATTGCATCTTGTTCGAATAGTATTACACGTAAAAAGCAGTTGTAATGAAATATGTGCTGTGTTGCTTGTTCATACAAAGATAACAAATTGTATAATGTGTAGAGGGTTGACTGCACCAGTAGCTGCTTTGTGCTCCTTTTTAATCACTATACGTAATAAGCTCATACGCAATGTTTTCACATTTTACAGTGTATACTATCAGACATTAATACAATTGTTTAGTTAAAAGTTCACCCGATTCCATGTGTGTCGATTTTGCAGATCATATGATGGTATTTATTCAATAAGTGAATTGTTTACTTATCCTTTAAATTCAGTAAATTCAGTTTACTATCTAGTGGTGTAATCTGAAAAAATAAACACGTCCTTTTCATAGGCAGTGTGTTTTATTGGAAATTGTGTTTTACTGGAAACAGGGAAACATCTGGGAGTTCAATAAACGTATTACTTTCCTTATGCAAATCTCTTTCTCATGCAGTGTATAATTTTTACTAAATACATTAAGTCTTTTAAAGTTTTTATTTGACTGGCTACTTACATGTTTGTTGATAGTTACAAAAACAATGTCTTAAAAGCAAATAAATAATGATATGTTATCAATAACTATAAATTGAAAGGAGGCTGTACAGTATTGTGACGTGCTTTGGTTTGAATTTAACCTGGACACACCATGTTATTATAAAAAAAAATCACATGGGCTCAAATGGTAAGTAAAGTGCAAACCACATTTTCTCTTGGCCATAGTATATCAATTTGTATTATCTTCAGTTATGACATCTGGAACATCATCCTCCTATTCTGAGAAATAATATTTCCACTTTGGATATAATTTTTGTTTTGCTCTAGACATCTTATAGCTTGAAAGAGTTACGTGTATTATATCTTTTGTTGGGCATTTTCAGCCTTCTACATCTCTCCTAAAAGTTATCCTTACCCGTTGCAATATCTATATATCTAAAGTAGCTCAAACCTCTTGTAAATCACGTGACCTACGTGTGGCCACCCCCACTCCTTCCCCTCTCCCCAACCCCTTGAGAAAACGGATGCTGCACCGTGCAGCTCTCTTCTGCTTTCTCCTGCATTATTTCTCCCTCTCTTATAACCATATTATTTCCAACATCTTGGCCTGGTCATTCCTTCTCCCACTTCTCCTCTTCCTGCCCAGCACTCCTTCTTTCTTCCTGCGTCTCATCTGGAGCCGTACCCTCTTTGTCTGTCTTAGGGACTCCGTCCCGGCATCCCTTCTCTTTCCTGGCCATCTTGCTCTGTCTACCCTTTTGCTAAAATTTCCTTTGAGGTACAAGAACAAAAGCCACCCACAACTTAACCAAGGAGATATGATTTTAGTAAGGCTATGTGCAGCAACAGTATATATATATTTTTAACTGGATTGAGGCAGCAATCTCATGTTTGCTGATTAATTGATATAGTCTTTATAACAACCCAAAAAAATAATTTCAATTATTAAAGAGCTTTACAAAAGAGGCTACAAAATTGGACTCAAGTTATACATGAAAGTCGAGTAAAAATTTACTGACCAAAATCAAATTGTTGAGGGACACGACTTGAAAAGACAGCACAGTAAATGTATTGTTCTTTTGGCAATTATTAAAATTGCCTGGAATCACCTTTGGAAATCTGCACCTGATCATTAAAAGCAGCATACCACTGTGCCTGAACATGTTTTAAATCAGTGCATATTGCCTTCTATGATATATGGATCAGAAACATGGACACTGACAAAGCTGAAAAGTGCACAAAGGACCATGGAGAAATACACGCTCAAAATGACATTGAAATACAGGAAGAGAAGCACGTGATTCGGGCAATAAATTAAAATCAGTAACGTGGCCAGCAGTAGGGTGTTCGCCACTTGTTGCAGAGGTTGACGATTTCAGTCCAGCAGTTGGTTATTACTGCAGGTGTATTGACCATAAAACTACAAGCCTCTTGCTTCAAAGTGGACATCAAGGAGCATGTGGTGTCATCATGAGAGTAGGTCAGTGTGGTCCAAATGTTTTAAATTACCCGCCTCCAAGACTCATGAGATTCGGTGAGACTTTCTTGGGTAAACATAGTAATAATAATCTTGACAGTTAATCAATATAAGTGTGTATGGGCAGAAGTCATTAGTAGAAGGAATCATGACTGATGGACACGACTGATGAGAACATTGTAGCCAAAGGAGAGAACACATCTCAGAAACATATGCAGGTTAAAGACGTAATTTAAACTATAAAAAGTAAGCGGGCTTGAGTAGAACATTTCGCGAGAAGGGATGATGGCCAATGATCGAGAATAGTGACAGCAGCACCCAAAGAATGGAAGGCATTCAAGAGGACTGTCGACCATGGAGATGGGCCAATGAAATCAGTTTGTGTGCAGATAATAAATAGAATATTACATCACAGGACTGTGAGAAATTGTGGTGGCTTGGGAAGGCCTTGGTTCAATAGTGGATTGAGCATGGCTGATGATTACATCGTCATATTTTTATTATTAATAATTACTTATTCAAACAGGCCTCATTGAATATGACGATTGTCCAGGTATGTTCGGAATTGGAATGCATTTCAAATCTTAAATCGATACGTATTTGCATGGACTAAAGAAGGAAACTAAAAACCTGCAGACCATGGATGAAGGGATTACACTTGAACAATTCTCAGGTCAGGAACCGATTTAATGTACTGCCATCTCCTGGCCGCATCAGCACAGCAGGTTAAAACTTTTGATGAAATTACCACCAATGTTGTATAACACAGCTTTGGATAACAATGATGCACAACCACATTCTTCAACGTGGTAAGATTGCTCAATGTTATTTGTATTAACTTTTATTAACACAGGAGTAACCTATTTCAGATCGTGTATCCCATAGAGGTAATGTTAAATAAATGACAGTATATGCTTCGTCATTATTTTATACATATGTAGTTTCCCATCATAAAATAATAATGCAATTAAACGTATGCCGTGCACATCTAATTAGCAATATGATATAAGCTCTCACATTGCCAGGCACTGTCAGTATTTTGAAGAAATACCGCAAAAACAACATTACACCCACACATTTTCCATCCTAATGAACCGTAGATAATTCTACCACGTTCTGCAACAAATATTTGAAATAATGCATAGCAGATGAAGTGTGTCCAGGAATTGATATGCGTGTGGATGGAGGGAGAGGACACTACTAAAACGATGCCTTTTTTAGTACAAAGTCAATTGTTACACTCTCTATTGCTCAACTTACTGAATTTCTGGGAATGGCTATGCTGTAGTCTTTGCTTTACAATTTAGCAAAGATTAGAATAGCTAAACTTAAAAAGGTAATGCGTTTCACATGTTATTTACTTAATGTTAAGATAGCTAAAATAGGTTAAGCATAGTTCTTTATATGCATATTACGAAAGTCAAAGTGCCCTTTTGGTTGAAGCATGTCGAGCTGTCGAGTTCCATTTGGACAGAATGAGGGCCTTCTTTGCAGAAACTTGCAACAGTTCCGCTTTTTTAGTTTAGCAAAGACCTTTCTGCAACCTATGCTATGATTTCTCTGTGCATTCCACATGACGCAATAATCCGAGGTGGGTTGGTTTAGAATGGAGCCAGGGCAGACCCACACAACCCCAAACACACATTTTCAGAATTGGTCAACCATCACAATGCATGGCCCTCCTAAAAAAATGATTTGGTGAGCATTTCCTGGATAAACGAAGGGCAAAATCATAATTCTTATTGCTGGAGTTCTCAGGGAGTTTACACTTATGGATTATGGTATCCCACTGCTGGGGTGAGAGCACTAAACTGAGTGTGTGGAGAGTGTGGTGACCCAATTACCACTCTTCATGTATTTTGCACAAACACCTCCCAACCGTTCCCATGAAGAGATCCACAAGAGAGATTTGCCTCAGAAAAGGTTGTATCTTTCCAAAAATGCAATGATGTCAATATGCTTAACAATGTCCAACATGTCGAAAATATATTTATATCTGGGCTGGATAACTGAGCGTGAAAGTGAACCCTTCAAAAGCTCGGTTTCCAGGAGCGGTTAGTAATGCAGCTCTTGCACTTTTATCACATCTGTCAGTAGGCAGCAAGAAAATGGTGATAGTGGAGGAATTGGCATAAGGTATTCATGTTTTTTTTAACACTGTTGCTGAGAACTAGCCTGAATGCCAAAACGTCAAGCGACCAGCAACAAACTGCACTCTCAAAGTGTCTTGAATCTATCAATGTTATCTTCTACTGTTATATGGAAATAGGCATATTTATGAAGCTATATCGAATTTTTATATCCAGTCAACAACATCAAATGTGGAATATATTTTTGTCTTATCGGAGAGTAATTCTACGGGGAAAATGTTCATAGTGTGTTCCATTGTTTGAAGTTCACCGCAGTTGCAATGTCGATTGTCTTTTAATTGCCACTTGCGCATCAGATATCCACATCACCTGTCGGAAGTCCTGAAACAGTGTATGATCACTGACTCTGACTGGGAAAGTGCGAAGCCAGGAAGTTCAGCCGTGGGATCTTCAATTAGGCTCCTGTTTTTGACATCTGGGCTGCTCCAATGGTGCTGCTATAACAGGTGTGTATGTGTACATGGTGATTTGTGTGAGATCATGCCCTGTAGTGATGAGTATGTAGACTAAGGTGACGACTAGCCAGAATGTGCAGAACATTAGGCTCTGCCTCCTTTGGCGGATGCATGAGAGTGGACATGTCACTTCCCAGAGACATGAAGGGCGCTGAGCAGGGAGTGGAGTTGAGCATGTGGTTCTGAAGGCTGAGTTGTGACTTTGGTTAATCAGGTTACATGACTTTGGTGGGTGAATAAAAGCCACGCTGCAGTGCATCACTGACTCCGGAATTTCTCTGTGCGTGACACAGTGGTGAGAATTAGCAAAACACAATGCAGAGTAACAATATTTCAAGTTACAAATTTTTATTAACTGACCTTGTTGTCTCGGCTAGAACACACACAGAGAGTGAGACACAGTGGACTCTGGTTGCATTGTCACTTGCTTTTGGAGTGATTTTCAATTCCAGAACAGCCTCTGCTGTTGTCCAGAAGTCAGCATAATTTAGTGCCTAGGTGGTAGCAGGCAGTCAGGATCTTCGTGGTTGGGTAGTGTCGTGTTTGTGAGAGTCTTTTCCAATTCTCGCAATGTGGCGTTCTCGCATCAGAATGTATGAGAACTAATGTGATGACACACAGCAATATTCATCTGAGTATCTATGAGGTTAGTGTGCAAACTTCTGCCCCAAACTGGGACTGTCCTTAATTTTTTTGAGCATTCCAGCATGTTGTTGAAGGCATGTTACTAATGTACAGGTTAAACAGGCCATTATGGAGTGCTTTACTACCTGACCTCCTAAGTGGACACAGAACGTGTGGTTGGATAGCACGCTTCCAGCAGTCGTATTGTCAGCTGGGATGTGCAGTTGGGAGAGTGTCAGCAGAAGGCCTCTTTGCCAGACAGTGTCATAGGTGGCAGACAGGTCTACAAAGGCCAGTGCTGTTTTAAACTTTCGCTGGTAGCACTTGGTCACAGCAGCTTCTCTTTGGTCTGAACCCAGTTTGCATGGGTGGTGTGACTATCTTAAAGAGAGTATACATTTTGGCTAGGAGTACCCTTTCCAAGTGTTCTGTACAGAGCAAGGATATGGGTTGATAGCTATTGAGGTCATCAGTACGTTTTCTGGACTTTTAAAATACGGATAACTTTTGATTGCCACCAGATTTCAGGAGCTTGCCAATGGCTTGATTTTAATGAGAAGGCCACCATCCATTTGCGGCTCGTTAACCCAATAATTTTGAGGAAGTCCAGGAGAATTCCATCAGCGCCTGCAGCTTTTCCTGGCTTTGTAGCGGCCAGGGTATTATCGACCTCTTTTGTAAAGGGCTGTGATGGTGACGAGGCAGGTAAGTAGAGGGAAAGCAAAACCTTTAGGGATTTTCTAACATCTGCTTTTGTGTAGCAGTTTGAAGTTGTCTTTACATTACTTGGTAACTAAGTGGAAATGTTATTGTGATAACTTTTGGAGCCTGATGTTGTGCAGGCACATCTCCTCCAAGATACTATGTTTTCTGGCTGGAGTCTATAAAATCCATGTTCGCAATATTGTCGGTCAATCTTTCATGCCTGGTGGAGTCTAATGACTGAAGATGAGGAGTGGTTGTATTTTGGAGTCCAGTAGCCTCATGCTCTTTTAATAGGGCCTCATTTTTAGGGCTCCAGCACAGATTATGCGAACTCTCGTATCCATGAGAGATGCTCTTCTTTGTGGATTTTTCAGGAGTCTCATGAAGCAGGCAAAGATCTCGTGCCTCGCGGGTATTCAGCCAATTTATTCTTTGATGTAGATGGTGCAAGCTGATCATTGAGCTCATCTGGGGTTCCAGCGCAAGTATTGGTGCACTTTCAATGTTAGGAACATCAGGCTAATACTGTATGTATGATGGCAGGCCTGTGCTGATTGTGATCAAGTGTCGAGGAGTTTTTTTTTATTACCAGGAAAGGCCCGATGAGCTACATAGCTGTTTTTCAGAAGCAACCTGGCCACAAACGATAGCTCAACGAAGTGGATTATCATGTGGAAATTTATAGCAGCCAAGTAAATTAATATTCTTGGTTCTTTCGGTAAAGTCACGTAGAAGGGAAACAATAAAATAATAAAAATATAAAACAATAAAATTATCACGACGTTTTGACTGCAACACAAGCAATCATCATCAGGTGTGAAAACCACAGCAAGAAAATTTGAAGAAAGTGGCGGTTTTTTCTAAACGTTAGCACCACGGAGAGCGATTTGGCAGTTATTCAGATGGACGAGTCCATCTATGTTCGGAAAAGAGGAGGGGGAAGACGAAGAGAATGGAATGCGGTCTGAAAGCCACCATAAGCGTGAACAATCAATTAAGACCCAAAATGGTTAATCAAATCCTTCCAATGATTGCTAAGCCAGAATCCATCTTCTCGGTTGAAATTGTCTCTGTATTTGTATATGTGAATAGCCTCATGAACGAATCTCTCATGGTAGCCAGATGGCTTGCAAAGAACCTCTGTCTTGGAGAAGTCAATGTCATGTGAGCCTACTGAATTATAACAGTGATCTGCCACGGCCGAGGTGTTGGTCCTACCGTGTTTTAGGTCTGCTTTGTGTTCACTTTTTTCAAATTTTCTTGCTGTGGTTTTCACACCTGATGATGATTGCTTGTGTAGCAGTCGAAACGTCGTGAGAATTTTATTGTTTTATATTTTTATTATTTTATTGTTTCCCTTCTACCTGACTTTACCGAAAGAACCAAACATATGAATCCCTGCAGTCATTAAAGCTTTAAATCAAAAAAGTTAATTCATGTTTATAAATGTGGAGGGGAAAACCAGAGTACCTGGAAAAAAATCCACGTGACCACAGGGAGAACATGCGATTTCCAAATATACAGCAGGCATCAGGGTCGCGATGGAACCCATGACCTGTATACCAGGGGATAAAATTAACATCTCACCACCGTGGCACCCAGGATTATTCGAGATGCAACGATTGATAATCTGCTTGAGTCCATGGATACAAAGGATAAGATGGGCATATTGCCTTTTTTAACAGGGGGCTAATGAATTGTGCCCTTCTCATTTGCATCAAACAGCAGATATTAGTGGTTTTCTGATGCCCATTCGGCGAATTGTTTGGCCACATCATCACCGTTGAGATAGCTCCACTGGCTGTGGTGACAGTTGAAATCACCGAAGTACACCACTGGATGGTGAAATATTGATGGTCGGTGATGGCCATGGTTGCGTAGGAGGCTTGTACATATTATATATATAACTATCTTTCCAATGTAGATGCCAATCATGAAACTTTCATCGTTGTTTGGGAAGTGTTGGGCCTTATCCTTTAGCTCTGGCCTCATCGGTTGCAATACCATGTTTGGGTGACCATGGCTGGCGACATGGATAATTCCGGGTATTTTGAGATGGTGTGAGGCTGTTTCTGCAATGTAAGGTTCTTGTAGAGCAAAAACATCAATGTCGTGGTCCTTGAGCAGCCTCACAATGACTTCAGATTTCACACAAGATAGGCCCAAAACATTTAGTTGGCGAAAGCAAATCGATGGGCCTATATGCCGATTTTTCTTACCATTAAAAGTCTTAAAACAGTCATTGTACCGGTTGCTATTATGACTGGGAGGTCAACGAGCAACATTCAGTCTCGAATGAGGTGGCATTAGTTTGCATACACAGTTATTGCACAAAAACGTGTACAAATACTGATTATGAGCAAACACTTAAAAGGGATGACCATATGAAGGTTGGCAACATCCATTCCCAGCAAGGTTATATTAGCTTGGGAAATTATACAACGGAAGACATCACAATGTTGAGTAATGCGAAGAGAGGAAGCAAAAAGAACAGTATATCCTTCAGCTCTGGCCTCATAGGTTGTGGCTGAACACAGTATGGATGAGATGAAACGGTCAATCTGTTAAATCGAGTACTCAACATGGGCGGAGAAATTGATGAGTGAGGCTCATGATAACAGTGACCATGGCCGTAATGATATGAGTATCATAAGGAGGCAACTGACAGCCCAGTGATCGAGTGACTGGAGTGAACTTGTGCATGCTAAACCACCAATCAACCTCACTGCTTTACACTGAATTTTATCAAGGTAGGAACTGGGTACTCCATCCTTCGTCAAAATTAGTTCTCTGTATCGTAGTAATAATTGTTCGGAGTTAAAGAAAGGTAGTTGATAAGGGCAGGGGTTATCTTATTGTAATGGTCATAAAATTGGATAAGCAACTAGAAAGTAAGCTTTTTTTTTTACTTTTGTAATATAGGTTAAAAAAGAAGATGCAAGTATTGCGATGGCAGCAAAAGGTAAACAATTGTAATGTTCAAATGGGTAAAGAACTGCACTGTAGATATCATTAGGTCATCAACACTGCCTGGAATAGCGAACTAGGAGGAAAAGGCAGATTATCATTGTGGGTTCCATCGAGTCAATGTACATTCACAGTGGCAGAAATGGTGAATATTATTTAAGGATATAATTTTCACTGCAGGATCAAAAATATTGAGAAGAGCACCAGTGTAAAAAACCACATGGGAAATAAATTGTGAGAGTTAAATTCAATGAGGTAAGGTAAAAAGGAAATAACTGCACATTTAAATAATGGCAAATGGCGAGCTGATAGTACATATGCAGGAGTGGAATTCTTAGTCTCTCGGGGAATCAAACATCAAATTTTAGGTATTCAAGGGTACTTTTGGGTGTGATTTCTCAGATAGATAGTTCAAATAAATAGTTTCTGGAGATGTAAAAGTAAGCCAAATGTATGAAGAATTTAACCCAACTTTAAATGAAGGAAAACACAATGCAACGTTATAATGGGTGATTTCACTGCGATCATAGGAAAACAAAGTGCAGATATGAGAGGGTGAATAGTCTATTTGTCCTTGGAAAATTTAAAGCAGGAAGTCATCACAGGGTTGCGTGATGCAAGTTACACTTCAGCATTACCAGAGGACAAAGCAAATTGAAGGCAAAAAAGTTGATATTAAATATCCATTCTATCGGTAGGCGATTTTAGGCTAGTTCTGAGCAACACATTCAAATCCCTAATGAAGCAAAAATATTCAATGGATATCACTTCTTTAGTTATTGAAATAACTAACATCGTGATCGTATTGTTTTGGATGTGGGTACAAATATAAAAAAAATAGTACAAGGTATTTGAATAGAAGCTCGTTGAGAAAATGAGAGGTATGGAAATGGATTAATATACCAAACAAAATATGAACTACACCACACTCAATTGCATTAAGAAACCATGAAGGAAAGTAACAAGGAGTGGATATATCATTTCTGATGATGATGATGATGAGATTGAATTTGTACACAATGTTAGAGCTACTTGGCAAAGTAGGGAAAATTACTCTTAGATATCATCATTAGACCTCCTTTGCCAGTACCAAAATATAATAATAGGGGTTTTCCCCTTTTTTCTGGCAACAAAACTGAAACCTTTTTACAAGGATTCATGTCTGCATTAACCACAATACCTGCAGTCAAAATGCAAACAAAAAACATACTATCTGGTCGAGCCTCAATTGGGTCGAGGCTCAAAAGAAAGCCGTCCCTTGGTGTGGACCAATCAGTTTCAAGGACAATGCATATATTATCATAGTATGTTTTTGTTTGCATTTTGACTGCAGGTATTGTGGTTAATGCAGACATGTCTCCTTGTAAAAAGGTTTCAGTTGTGTTGCCAGAAAAAAGGGGGAAAACCCTATTATACTCTTAGATATGTTTTTTGGTCGAGGTGGTAGGTTGAAAGGTGGGATCCAGTGAGAGATTTGAGGGAATCTGTGATCACTGGTTTTTGAGAGGAAAGGGGGAAGTAGTAGAGCAGGGGGAGGCATTTATGAAGGCCATGATGGATTTGACTGGAAATGTTAGGGATTAAGCAACTAATGTAGTTGGTATGGAATCATGTATGCATTGTGACTTTTTGTAGGGTAAAGGTGTTTTATGTTTTGTTTGTTATTGGCTTCATACAAAGTAATAATGACATGCATTTACCCATGAAAGCCTCATTGAGTATTCAAGATATTTCCAGGAGGATTGGACATTAGATTGTTTGGCTAATACAATGAATGTGTGTTTGCCAAGTGGAAGTAAAGGGGAGCAACATGGAGAAAGCTCACAGATCTCGTGACCAGCTCGTAGCCTCACGTCTACACCACCTGTTAAGCCCTGTTGGCCATCTATCCAAGTATTAACCAGACTTATCTCTGTTCAGCTGTTGAGGTCTGATGAGATTTAGCACAATTAAAATACAATTAGGGTTATTTATTTCGAGACATTTTATCAATGTATCCTTTTCTTTGAAGTTAATGATACAGTACATGGCGAAGTCTGAAAAATAGGGCTCATGTGAGGATCTGCTTATTTAATGGGCAAGACTGGAATGAATTTTGAACTTTCAAAAATACTGTAAAAACTGGTACACTGCATTAATCTATTTTATCTACAATGTTGTTAGCATATATATAATTGTATATCCACTATTGTTATACATTCAACATTATATGTAGATTATTCACTTTACATTCTGTTTTTTGTATTTGTTTGAATCTATCTATAAAAATCTGAACAACAAAACCCACTAAGTGATGTAGTATGTAAAATCAAAATGTTCAAATAGATGGTGCTGGCTTGCTGGGTTCAAAAGGCAAATTTGTTACATGTATTTAACATTACTTTATTTGCTGGGAAGCATGATAACACCAATTTGTTATTTCATAACCAAATATTAAAATGGATGTGTCTCTAATGTTAAAATGTGCACAAGATAGTAGTTATCACCTTCGGTGTTCTTCAGTCCACAGTGTTAATGCCACATTCATATATTAAGTATTCAGGATCAGTCACTCTGCAGAACAATCACGATTCACTTCCAACAAAATAGAGATTATTTTTATATTCTTTGGGTCTTTCGGTAAAGTCGATCTATCTGACAGGAGTTTGAAGTCATAACCATCCGATTGTAAACTCTCTGATACAGTACCAGCTGATGATATCATTGTTATTAGTAAATAATCCAGTAAGGTAGAAATGTGTATTCCTCTTACAATGCAACCATTGGTACATGCAGATTGTATTGTAAAAGTCTACTGTGTGGAGCTGTATAGGGCAAATTCCATATATTACAGCTATTCGAAAATTGCAGTTAAATTACTTCTACGTATACCAAACACAGCATAAAAAAATGCAGTTGTTAAACAGGTCTTAAGGTCTGTGATACAGTCGCCAGACACATATACTGCTGGTAAAAGTTAACAAGCTTTGTGGATTGAGTAGGGTTAAATAAGGATGAGAAAAATATGCAAGAAGATGGTTTTAAGGAGAGCTGTGTAAGGAACAAAAAACCCTGTCCTGCCGATATGGGAGTTATACCACAGACAGACATGACAGTGTGGAACAAAAACGCCTCTATACCGGACATCCAATTTGCAATTAAAAAGGAAATAATAAAGAATTATATTGCACATTCATGGTGTAATTCATCCATTTGTAGAGGTTGGTCTGACTTTCAGAACTACTGATAAGGAATTTTAAACATTTTCCACTCACAACTAGAATAACACGTGGATTGAAATTCCCCCTTTTTTCTCTCAACATTTTCCTACCCTCCTGTAGATAATCCACTCCTCTCTAACTGTTTCCTTACATCATCTTTATTTGTGCTGGCTTTGTCATGTTACCGAATGCAAATCAAACATAAAAAACAGAACATGTTGCATAGGTGCTAAATGATTGTTCACAGTCAGCTGCGTTGTTAACTTGAGAAAGGTCCCCATCTGCTCAATGAGCCCATGATTGATGGTGATGCTCTGTCCCTGGACTTTATTTACATACATGCCAGCGTCGCAATGAACCATCAAATCTCAAGGCATTGGCAGTGCTTTGCAGAAATAAAATTTGATTTGCATAGTGCAGCACTGGCAATATGCAAATATACATGAGAGCATTTATTTTATTTACTTTTAGTCGATTCATGAAGTTCCTATCTCTAACTAGACTGTGGTGGCGCATGCCTGTAATCCAGTAACTGTGGGAGCAAATGTTGTAAAATTACATTCCCATGGGGGTCGAGTACCTTACCCTTGCTCTCCAGGAGAAGGCAGTACAGTGTGTGTACTAATCGCCATCGGTTTCCATTTTGTCGGGGGAAAAGTTGTTGCCTTCTTGTGCACATGGGTTTCCTCTGCTTGCTCCAGTTTCATCACTCATTTAAACCCTCATTAAATTGGCTGAAAACATCTTCAAATAAAATCTCAATGCATTATCCTCCTGAAAAAAAGAGGCATAAAACTCAGTGTGGCTCTCCTGGATAATTCAGTAAAGTAAAACAGTTACTGTTATTTATTTGGATAAACCTTTTAAAAAATGTTTACGTAAAATGTGAACCTTACGCACATTCTGGTATCATGTGAAATGAGACTGTATTATGGTGGGTCCTACTGTTGTTTAGTCCTGGTAAAATCAGCTGGACTACACTTTAGTAATATATACGTTTTTTTACAAACCCTTCCGATAACTATGGTAGAGGAGACAGTAGTGGTAGCAAATGCAACGCATGCCCCGCCTTTATCCTCTTATCCTCTCCTGTTCGTGAACCTTGATGAGCAGTTCATAATTGTTCCAGCTCGAGCTGTATATGCCCTCTCCCCTCCCACCCACTGGCCTTGTTCATGATCTAAAAATATCACCCAGTATATTTATATCCATAAATCCTAGTTTACTCACAAAATCTCATCACTCAGGTGCGACATGTCTCTCCCAAGCAGATACACGATGGGATGAGCAAATTGAGCCCCTGTGTCTGGGCTCATTCCACATGAGATATATACATAATAACCAGCATAAAATATGGGCGAACTCCCCTTATCCGAAATGAAGCAGGGGGACAGGCAGGCAGATAAGCAGGTGCTGATCTCAGATTATTGTTATTATTTGTGGGCTGTTTCACCTGAACCATGGCATCTCCAGGTCACATCATATGCTACATATGTGCTGCAGCGTGGGGAAACTAGCACAATATAACAATTGTTTCAGAGTTAGTCATATCAAGTGTCATTAAACAGGGTTCCCAAGTGGAGTGGCATAATGGTTTCAGTCCAGTAATAAATGACTACACGTACAAACCACGTTAAATCCGTTTTTGTGTGTGCCTAATTTGGGAATATTCAACAACAAATATCTGTTTCACAGCCAAGTGATGAGTTAATAGCAGGGCATGTGGGATAATGCAATGCCTAGTGCATGAATACAAATAAAGCAGTTCTCTAATTTTTCATTCCACAGCCATTATCTAACACATGGAGTTGCACTGCTCTGCGGAAGTGCTGAAAGGAAACTTAATCTCGTGACGAAAAGCTGCTAGTACAACTAGAATAAAATTAGAAAAAGTAACAAAACACATAAAAATAACATTATTAAGAAGATGTTGTGTTAATACATAGTTCATATTAACCCTAAAATACAGCCCTGAAATAATTCAGGGCTATATCTTGTTCCAATAGTCGAGTCTTTAAGACCCATACAACAATAATGTAAATTTTATCACGAACGATTACTTATCTATCTTTCGATGTAATACGATGTAAAGTGTCACGTATAAGGTCATTCGTGGGCCTGTACCTTGTATACCAAATACATTGTGCTGGGTCTCTTGGACGCAGGGTTGCATCCTAGGGTCAACTTCACAGTGCTCCACGTATCACCTTAAGACTGTTGTGATACCGTGACATTACACTGCAAAGTGTCCACTTTGTGTTAAGCCATACGATACTGCGTTGGCGAAGGTTTTAATTTTATTTCACCTCATCTCCCTCATGGACAAATGTGAGACAATGAGAGCTCTCCCTTGCCCAGGAATCATTGCTTGGGTTTGCTGGGATCCTAAATATGTGGTTTTATTATTCTCGCTGCGCATTAAACATCACACTGGATTGTCTGCAGTACCTTGCACTGCCCTGTGACACTACTGAGCTGAGCAATCACTGCTCTACTCATTGTTTTTTTCGGTAAAGTCACGTATGTAGAAATACAATAAAATTATGTTAAAACGAAAAACAATCACGACGTTTCGATCACAACGCAAGCGATCTTCATCAGGTGTCAAGAACAAATCAAGGAGGTAAATTTTTCAGGTTTGTTGAATTCTCGTCTCTCATCTTTTTGTTGTATATACCTCCGTGATTTGTTCTTGACACCTGATGAAGATCGCTTGCGTTGTGATCGAAACGTCGTGATTGTTTTTTGTTTTAATATAATTTTATTGTATTTCTACATACGTGACTTTACCGAAAAAACCAATGAGTAATTTTATGCAATCACGAAAGCTTTAATACTTTATAATCGCTGCTCTATTTTGCCTCTCACCGAAGAAATTCGGAGAGTGAGTCATGCCATGAACCAATTAGATGAAAAGCACACTGTCACTGTGCCATACACATCATCATTGTCTCCCTTTGTGCACAAGAAGGAGACAAGTTCCAGCTGAGGGAGTTCAATTATTGTTGCTCCTACATATCAGAATGGGCATTTTTTTTACATTTGTCATCTGATTTATATGTCAATACTTGAGCATGTGTAATCATGGAAAAAAGCATGGATCTCTTCACCCACATGGATAACAGGATTCATAGATAACATACCTAACTGGGGAGACGTCCAGAGAGCATCTGTTTGAAAGATTTATATGGTACATATACATACACACAGAGTATATAATACATTATTTATATTGTACAGTAATGCAACTTGTCTTTCATGTTTAAAAAACTAAAAAAATACATTTCATTGTAAAATCTAGATGTTCACGTTATTTACCACTACATTCATCTACATTTAATATAGCATGCATACATTGTAGATATCCCATAACAGCAAAGTTCGTTACATTATATCACGTCGACACAGTGCATATCTTAGAAATTTGCTTGAAACCCAGAATGCTGAAGGTAGCTACGAAGCAGGCTATAAACCACCACCATGGTGCATGAACCATGAGCGTAATTGGAGATTCTTGTATTTCACATTTTACAACCACGCTCCAAATCTGTGTGCACATTACGCATGAATTGTCTGGAGAATGAATTTATTTTGAAAATAAAACATGGTTAACAATCAATTGCAATGGGGCACATTTGTAAATGTAATATGTAGACAATGGCGGAGCCAGGATTTTCAGGTAGGGGGGGTCACCCCTCCAGCAATGAAAGATCATAGGAGTTGTTAGTAAGTGAGGACTTGTCCCTTGCTTTTTATTCGACGCATGTGCAGCGATGGCGCAGCCATCGATCGAGGGTCGAATTCGAACCGCGTTGTGTGATCGGCATCGCGCTCGCTGAAGGTGTTTGCCTTCAGGGAAGTCGTGTACTGTATAGGCAACTGCGCACAGTTATGTGAGTCACTTATAACTGCTTTGCCGTTACTTATTGCCAATTATGGACTCAGACTATTGTCCTATCATCTCATAGAGTCCCTGGCACGTAATAATAATATGCTACATAGTGGCAGTGGGGGTCGCAAAATGCCGATTTATTGCGTGCCCCCCCACCCCCCACTGGCTCCGCCAGTGTATGTCGAAGAGTCATTTTAAGTACTTGCAATGTTGGTACAGAAACAGGAAACACAAATCTTGAAGATCAAATAATGAATGAATATTTGAGTTATGTCCACCTTGTTTTGGCAGAATAATGGTATTTTTTTAAGTTGGCCCATAACCACATCTTGCAATTATTCTTGTTGGTTGCCATCACCATCAATAAACACCATTTTGTGAGAAGTTAGCACTGGTTGTACTGTGGAATTCAAAGCTGAAATTGGTTGAGAAGGCGTGCAGGATGGAGAAGGTCTGGTTGCTGAGACAAACATTGGAGAGGACACCTAGAAGTCAGAAATAATGGCTGTGATGAAACTGTAAGGATACGATTCACATCCTTGTGGGGAGATCAAATCAAGCAAGGACGGTTTGGCCAGGTTTTCTAGCTGCATAAAACCAGATTAACATCCTTGATCTGCAGCAGCTGGCAATACAAACGGCCCTTCCATATAGTAACTGCAAAACATAGTCACAGTCACTGTAGGTGTCATGACTATCCAGACAGCCCCAACATTTTTAGATATGGTCAAGAGATACCCCAACATTTTTACACTCCTGGTCAGTACACAGATGGTTAGAGCACACCCATATACACACAGCACATACATGCACATAGAGTGAGGGAAAAAATGTATTTGATCCCCTGCTGATTTTGTACGTTTGCCCACTGACAAAGAAATGATCAGTCTATAATTTTAATGGTAGGTTTATTTGAACAGTGAGAGACAGAATAACAACAAAACAATCCAGAAAAACGCATGTCAAAAATGTTATAAATTGATTTGCATTTTAATGAGGGAAATAAGTATTTGACCCCTCTGCAAAACATGGCTTAGTACTTGGTGGCAAAACCCTTTTTGGCAATCACAGAGGTCAGACGTTTCTTGCAGTTGGCCACCAGGTTTAAATTTAATTTGTTATGGAATTAAATAGTGATTTGTGATCGTGGGCTACTGAGGCAGATTCCATCTCCTCAGAAAACTGTACCTACCACTCATTTTGTCAGTGCTGCACAACTCTTCAACCCTCCGAGTGAAGGGTGCGGTAAGCTCCTCATTGTCTGATGGTTGATGTTGTAGATGATGGGAGTGTGCCTGTCGTTTTCTCTCAACCAGCTCGAAGAGTCTCTGGGGAGGTCTGCACTGCATATCTAATGCAGTCAATGCAACAGGATGACTATATCCTGAGGGGCCACTTTAGCTAGTACCTAGAACAGGAGGTTATAGAAGGCGTCTGACTCATCAGCCTTGTCTGCATCCCTCCACTGATGTTCATCTTCAATGGAGGTGTAAGCAACCACCACCACCGTTCCTCGTCTCTTGTTGATGGGGAGGCAAACCCAAAGCAGCCTGGGTTTCACAGCTTCCCACACCTCACCTCCACGCTCCCATACCCCGTTCATTCTTTTGTTTATCAGCAATGACCCTCCCTGCTGTTTAGCAGTTTCCTGCACTCAGTGGAGAACCATCCACCCCTCATCGTGACTGGAGCCAGAAGCGGTCTAACGGATCTCTTGTATTCCACAGAGGTCCAGGCGGAACCAGTCCGTCTCCTGACAGAGAATTGGCAGCCTCTGCTTTGCAACGAGAGTTTGAACATTTCACGTGGTCTATCGCAGTATTCTCCTGTTCCTGGAGGAAGGCCCAAAAGGGGGGGTTTGGCCAGATGGTATCATGAACGCCTATCTCCTGGGGCCTCCAGCACGAGCTGAGTCGGGTGTCTCCACTGTGGTGCTTGATAGAAAAAGTGCCAAGTGGAGGGGTTACCGGTCCCTTGGGAATCGGAGTGCATAATAAAGAGGAGGGCAGGTTACCAAGGTGGAATTATAATTGGATACCTTGATATTGGTGACAAGAGGGAAACATACAGCAAGTGTGGATCATTCTGGATTTGGTAAAAAGAAGCAAAGGCAAATCTGGTAGTATCAAACGTATTGGCTGTGGCATATTAGCTTGAGCTATGAGCGACTTTTTTACGTGAGGTAGTTATAGATATTTGCATTGTTTTTCTACAGTTATAATAAAGTTGTATAATATGATCAAACTATAGATGTGTGTCAGCATCTTAGGCAGTTTGCATTGCTAACATTTTGCATTACAATCCTTTCTATACACAGCTCTTTCTTCCCATTCGAGATCATGTTTGGCATTCATCCCCAAGTGCAGTTTTTTTCCTCTTAGGTAGGACTCCACGTGAGCCCTTTAAAATACACTTATAGAGAAGCAAGAGGGGCAGAGGCTGCTTAATGCATTTTTGTATGGCTTGAGATCAGGTGTAATGTAATGTTTGTTGTAATTCTCTTCGGCATGAGGGCTATTTCCAAAAGTTTAGCATCGAACACCTGAGCTGCCCTATTTGAATTTTCTAACTTGTCAACCCGGCCATTATCATTTTCTTATCAACACTACCATTATCACATCAGGCAATGCCAGCCAAAATGTTAAGGATTTAGATACTTTGCTACAGAGGAAATTATCCTGGCTGTGCGTAATCGGGTGTTCAATTTCTGATATTTTTTAACTCTGGGGGTAAAATATCTATGCCATTGTAGATTGGGAGCCTACAGTCACTGAGTCGTCAGTCATCATATGATTCCTCAAGAAACGATCTGCAAAGTCACTTAGCCAGGTGCGTGACTGGTAGCTATTATCCTTAAAGATGCATACACCAGTCTAGACATTCTAATCACTTGTGGTAGAGGATTTATTTTCATAAATGTATTGCAACCAATGACATTTTAAGTGTCTACAATAGTTCTGTTGGTGTACTGGCAGTGCTCAGCTCTCTGGTATGGGAGTTTACTTCCTTCTCATATTCCATATGTAAGATATGTGTTTGAGCAGGCTGTTTTTGAAACTGGGTTGGTCGCTGTTTAGGTGCAGTATAATTTATCTTATAATGCACATGTTTCGGTGAATGCACCATAGGCAAGGGATAAAAATGTTAGGTAAGGAATACAAAATAACCTTTCATATCAGACACTGTACTGGTATATTGCAGCAATGGTGAATTTTCCACATCCATGGCATGGTAACATGTGTGATACATAGTATACATTGCGATTCTGCAACCGTCTGGAACGCTCTTCCTTCCGATATTAGAAAGGCACTGGAACTAATCTTGATTTGAAGCTTTCGTGACTGCAGGAATCCATACTCTTTGGTTCTTTCGGTAAAGTCACATAGGTAGAAATAAAATAAAACAAATCACGACGTTTCGATCGCAACACAAGCAATCGTCATTAGGTGGGACAACTACGGCAAGAAACAACTGCTGAAGAACTATTAACTTTTCAATCTAGATTGAAAACTCATTTCTTTAGAACTGCTTTTTGTGTTTAGTGTGTTGTCCTTCCCCTGCAACTCCAATTAGCACGGTTGGCTACGTACTGTGCGAAAGAAGTTCAACATAATACATATTGCTGTGCATCCCTGTGCGTAAGTCTCTTGCACAGATTTAGGTGTAACATGGTTACGGAGAGTATTAATACGTCCCACATTGTGGATACAAGATAATCCTGTGTTATTATATTTGATGCATGACAAGCACAGACACTATGTTTTTATCCTTTGTGAAGCCCTTAGTAAATATGAAATCATGATATTAACCGAAGTAGGTTCCTACAATACATAGACCATATCACACAATAATAGAAACTCACCTCTCCCCAAACATATGTGCATGGTTATTGTATATGTGTCATTGTTAAATATTCAATCGTTAACAATGGATGAGCATACAATAAATAGTACATTTATAACAAACATATAAAAAAAACTATATTGCTTGAGCCCTCACTACAGAATGTCATCCAGTTGAGGTTAGGTATCACAGTTGCTTGAAATTTAGCCTAAGAAAAACCATGTAAGTCATTGTCACGGAATACCTTCATATCATTTTATGAAAAA
This sequence comes from Petromyzon marinus, assembly GCF_048934315.1. Lineage (NCBI taxonomy): Eukaryota > Metazoa > Chordata > Hyperoartia > Petromyzontiformes > Petromyzontidae > Petromyzon > Petromyzon marinus. Next base: position 18,436,010 of record NC_133667.1, on the reverse strand, counting down.
ATATATAAAATAATAGTGCAATTACAACCAGTACATTTTGTAATTGTAATTAAAAGAAAAAAGGTTATTGTTGCAAGTATAGATTGAACAGTATAGCATTACCAAAGATGTATGAGATGCTGCCCCTGGCAAACTATTTCTCTAGAACCCCAATTTAAAATGATGTAAGATGTACAGGCATCTGTTATTATATTTTTGACATCCACATTCTCTGGCATTTTTTTTACCATTAACATCTCATGAAGAATACACCAACCAATGGCATGTTGGTATAAATTAAATCAAAATGGTTTCCCACTAAATTGAACATGGGGCAGTGCTCCTGTTTACAGACCTGAGTCATTCGGGGTCAATTCAGCACATCATCCCTCTGGAGTTAACATGAGTACCACTTTATGGAAGGTCAACAGTGGTCATCCTCTAGAGAGAATGACATCAGCGATATGAAAGTGGAATTTCTACCACTGGTTCAAGACTGTCAGCAGAGATGAGCACCACTGTCAATGCTCGTTTGAACAGATACACCTTGACTCTGACTCAACATACAACAGTCCTCTATGACTGCCCCAAATAAGGCACTCAATGATAGTTAAGTTCCAATTAAAATGTCAGTGGTTTTCCACTTAATGCAGTGCAGGGCGACACTCATAATGAAGTTTACACCACATTCCTATGGTCGTTCCATAGGATAATTGCTGTTGACTTCCCCACAAAGTGTATTCAATTTGCTAACCCTTGAGGGGTTAAAGGGGGCAGTCAGGTCCCAATGGGATTTTAAATTCCCGACCTTCCAATTGCAAATTGTATTTTCTATTGCTGCACCATCCAGCCAAATCCTGTAGGTTAAAAAAATGTCCCCTATCAAGTTCATATTGAAAGGGAGGTCTGGACCGCCCTACTCAGCATGCCACCGCAGCGACCCTCACCAGGACAAGCAGACATGGGAAACGAATGAAGTTGATGTTGAATGGATGGTTTGTAACACTTTCCAAAATGTTCCTTATAAATTGATAGGAATGTTTGTTGCTGACTTTAAGAATTTATATATAGTCTGAAATGAGTAAGAATTGATTGATGCATAATGTTTTGAAACAGCTGGACTGCGGCAGCAATTGGTGCTAAAGATACAGTTTTCTCATGAGCAGCAACAGGACTTATATGGCACGGAGTTTTCAGTACAGTATTAAAGAAACTGTGTTCACTATGGACAATTATTTGGCTTTCTTCCTTGTATCGCCTTATAATGTAGCAGACAAACAGCTCATCTCATGGAATGATTATATTAAAAGGACAACATGCTTCCTGCTCTCAGTATATGGCTCTCAATCTCTCCTGAGATAGAAGCACTATTTCCCTCTATCCTCTCTTTCAACCTTCTGTGTGTGTCTCTCTCTCTGTGTTTCTCTCTGTGTATGTGTCTCTCTCCGAACTTGCATTTACATACAGTTCTCACCTGATGATGGTTGCTTGTGTTGTAATCGAAACGTTGTGATCTATTATTTATTTTATATTTTCTTTCTATGTGACTTTACCGAAAGAACCAAAGAGTAATTCCTGAAGTCACGAAAGCTTCAAATCAAGAGTCAAAATGTAATACTTAAGGTCGGCCAAATGAATTTATATCGTTTTTACTGTAATTTGGTGGATACCATTCCAGAAATTGTGTCCCATTTCAGAATTCTACATTAATATAGATAACTTTCCTCCAATTGCATTTATACACTTTTCCAGGAAAGCCTCAGTGAGATGAAATTCCCTTCCCATTGCCAGGAGAAATCTGTTCCATCTCTATGGGATCGAGTGTTGCCTCCTGGCATACATGTTTTTTTTCTGGATGCTCTGCTTTCCTCATAAATTATCTGAAAACATCTTCATATATAGAGGACAGCAAAGCTTGGGCAAATATTGGCACTGTCTCACCACCTGGCTGCCTTCTCACTCATCTGTGGCTCCTCATGCTACCATGAATTACAAATTCCAAAGCATTGTGAGATTAAACTAGCCTCAATGACACGTTCTAAAACTGAAACCAAACAAAAAATGCTTTACAATACCCTTTTATACATTATGCAATTAATACATCTGCATAGTGGAACGGGTTAAATTGGGTGGGCTAGAGCAATGCTACAGATTTTCAACAATTTTCCACAGTTTACATCTCACAATTCCAGGGCTGGGATTACAGAATTCTACACTTGCAGCCATAGCCTTGGTAAGGTAGTGTAGGTTGGATGTGGTGACCTTTTTACGTGTGGCTCTGGCATTGCATTCTGCAAAAATGTGCCAGAAACTTCCCCAACAAATTCTAAGAGCTGATTATGATGAAGATGCTGACTTTATTTTTCTTCAGAAAAGCTTCACTAAGTCTTTAAGTTTTTTCACAATCGTCCTGCAATGGGATGTTTGGAAGCTCCTTTTTAGCAAATGGTTTTCATGTGGGAGGACTTTTGAGTAACTGTATAAAACACATGCATATAAAGCAATAACACTGAAAGGTCTACACAGACAGGTTAATGGATCCAATTTCCTGACAATCTCACAATCTAGTAAGAGTGTTGTCACTCTGTGTAATCCACCAACCCTTGTTTCCAAAGTGCTGGATTACAACCAAACCAATGTGGCCAGCTGTTGTTATTGTTGCTGCTGCTATTTATAATGTACGTATGAACTTCTTCTGCACCGATGATTATGATGATAACGATAGATGATGATTATTATACACAAATGCATCCTTTGCATTTACATATCCACGAAAATAACCTTATAGATTATAGCCTTTGGTTATAGGAAAAACGGGTATACGATAGGGTAGCTTTATAGACTAGGACACGTGCTGATTGTGAAAACGTATTAAAGCTGGTACGACACACAATCGAGTGGTGTGGCCAGTACCACTTCCAGCCACCTTTGTCTTCCTATGGCTGATGTTTACACACACCAGGGACTAATTTAACGCTGAGTTAACCCAGGCAAGTCCAAGAACAGGCAATAACGTTTCATGGGGAAAACAATTCTCGTTCGTGTGCATATAAATATGTAACGTGTGTGGATCGGTGTGCATCATCATCACTCATGAGTGACCATGGTGGGTTGGTTAATTGAGTAGAACTAGGTTGTGTATTTTTTTGACAGCGGGTGCCCTATGACAGAGGAGGTTGTGATTGATACATGTGCAGGATGCAGAAGTTGCAGGTTGCTGAGACAGGCATTGGTGTGGCGCAGTGTGGTCAGTGATCAACATGGTAATGAAAGGCTGTCCTTGGGGGGTCACGTGGTGACTATACAAGTTACAGGATGAGGCACATAGACAGATGCGATTATGAGCAGTGGTATCAGCTTGTGAACTTATTGACTGTTTTGACCTATAAATATATTCATTTTAATGCAGAGGGACAGATATATGAAGTAGATATATTGTCTGCTTATATTTTTTTACTTATATTCTCTGCCACAACTCAAATATTTATTGTGTTTTGCATTATAAAAAATTGCATCGAATTACGAACCATATCTTAAAGACAGGGTTGTTGCCTATGTAGGATATTTCATACAGGATAACGCCTCTTATCCATGGTTCCTATTATCTACGGTTCCTATTTTCTGTGATTATTGGTTACTTTTCCCATAAGTCTTAGTGGAAAAATCACATTTTTGGCTATTTTTCGCAGATAAAAGGAGTCTCACGGCAAATACATCTTGTCATCTGTGGGTTATCTACGATGTTTTACACATACAGGGAGACACACAGAGACACAGATACACACAGACATGGAGACACTACAGATACAGGGAGGCACACATGGACATGGAGACAAATAGACCCAGAGACAGACAAGAAAACACAGAGAGACACAAACAGACATGGAGACAACAATAACAACCACCATTCGGGACTAAGTGGTGTATAGGCGATGTGAAGTGTCGAAGGTTCGCTGGCAGGAGGAAATGGGACACCCAGTTGCTTTCGGTTGACTGACTGAGATGACTGGTAGATGCACCAATTGTGCTTTCTACTGTGCCAGCTTGCTGTGTTTTAGCTGCCCGGCGCTCCACTTCTTGCTGTGAGCATTGCTCCTCTGCCCTTCTCTGGTGTTGGAGGGCAACTGTCTCCACCTGCCCAGTAGCATCCTTCACAAGCCTCCTCCCAAGAGGCTGATCTTGCCACCGCAGGTACCAGTCATTGACAAGTCCAATCAACTCCACATCCTCCTTTACCATTTGAGTCAATCTCTTCTCTAGCCTGTGCTGCACCCATTTAGCCCCCTCTATCCAGCCAAACAGAACCTGCTTGGGCATTCGGTGGCTGGGTATGCTGGCTACGTGACCCAGCCAACGCAATCTTGCCTGCTGGAGAAGCTCACTAATGGGAATGTGTCCAGATCTTTCAAGGACTTGTGAGCTCACACAATCCAGCCTGATTAAACCCAGGATAGATCGTTGGCAGGCCAGCCTCAATTTTTCAAACTGGCGCAGATGTTCCTTCAGAAGGGTCTGTGTTATGCAAAGCCAGAGAACGGAGGGCATAACTGTGGCCAAGAAGACCCGGAGCTTTGTGTGGAATGATAGCCCAGGTAGCTTCCACATAGCGTTACACAGCTGATGAAAATAAAATGCTGTTAAACTGATTCATAGTGAGACCTCTGCTGCCAAACTGGAGCTGGTCATAAGCGCACTACCCAGGTACGAAAATTTCTCCACTCTTTTCACAACTGCCCGATCACTCATGGGGAGTTGAGGAGGTGGAGTGTCTGATGACACAACATACCCAGGCAGGTGTTTAGTTTTAATGGGGCTAATGGTAAGCCCCACTTCTTACTGACACGCTCCAGGTGCAGGAGCAGAGGCCCTAACTCCTTTTTAGAGTGAGCAGCAATCACCAGATCATTAGCATACATAACATGGTTGACCAATAGGGAGCCGTCCCTTGACCAACACCTGGGCATCGATCAGCCTCCCATTGCATCTGTACCAGATGGATATGCATCTTGTATAGCCATGGAAAGCCTCTCAAACAATGTGGTTGAAATAGATGTTAAGTGATTTGTGAGCCAGAGGACAACCCTGTTACACCCCAAGGTGAACAGGGAATGGCTCTGACTCCTGCCCGTACAGCTTTACCTGGGCCTGCCCACCATCATGAAGGTCCTTAATAATTGTGAGCAGAGAGTCAGGGACCCTGAAAACACGAAGAACAACCAAGATCCCTGGCCCACTGATGACATCCCATTGAAATTCCGTGCACCTTTGGTGTAGCAGATGGATAGATAATATGTCATCCATGTAGGACCACCTCGACCTGAAACACATCGGGGCTTCGCAAGCCTCTCATCAACGTGCCTAGCAAGGCGATGTTGAATAATGCTTGCCCAGAACCTTTCCCCACACACTGACGAGGGAAATGCCCTGGTAGTTGTTACAATCAGTACGGTTCCCCTTCTTAAATAGGGGGACCACCAGGGCATCCTTGGAATAATGCAGAACCCATACTGTGGTCTAGACAGATGTAAAAATGTCACATAGGGCAGTCTGCACACAGATGCTACCCTCTCTCAGCAGTTCACTTAGGAGATCATCTCTGCCTGCCGCTTATCCTGGTCTCAAACTCCGGATCACCCCTCTAACTTCCTCACCATCCTCTACATCATCATCATCATCCTTATCAACATCACATCCCCAACAGGATAAACCCAGACACACTCACAGAGGCAAAGACTCCCCATGTATACTGCACAGGCTACTAGGACTATTAGTGTACACCTATTAAGACCCCGAAAGGGGAGCAACAATAGGGTTTTGTGGCCTACATCACGGCCACCTTTGCCTCCCCTGTGCTGTTGTTTACACACCGCACCATGTGCTTATTTAATGCCGATTTACCTGGGGGAGGTCCAGCAATGGTTCAGATAATCACTACTGATATTAGCTGTGAGTGAGAATCGAACCCGGGGTGCCAGGGTTGTTGTAGCACATAAGTCTTGACATCCATGGTGAATCCACTGCTGGATGAAGGCCTTCCAAAGCTGTAATTAGCTCTCCCGATCCTGTGATTCAACGATCCATCCATAATCTGCACATGAACTGATTTTATTGCTCCATCTTCTCAGTAGATATCCTCTCGGTTGCATTCCATTATTTGATGTCACTCCGTTATTATTCTTGAGTCCATCATCCATTCTAGTGACGTGTCCTGCCAAATCCCACTTACAGTAAAGGGTCAGTGTTTCCATGTCTTTCTGTCTCTGCGTTTCTGTTTGTCTCCATGTGTGTGTCTCTGCGTGTGTCTTTATGTCTCCGTCTTTTTTGCTCAAGCAGAGATAGAGAAATGCACGTTTCCTGAATGCAAAACGTGCTTAAAAGACCCCTGCTGCATTTTAAAGAGTCCTATTAACCACAATATTTTGCCGATTAGAGGAGACGCGTGCCAAATCTATTCTATTACCTGCAGGTTATCCACAATATTTACCCAGCAGATGAGAGTACTAAAATCGCGGATAATCCCACAGATGATAGAATCTGCAAAATTGGACCCCCATATCACCGCCGATATGAGGAGTTTTCTTGAATTAAAATGATATGTCCAACTTATCAACTTTCTAGATTGAATAGTTGATTTCACTGTACATCAGATTTTCATTCATAACGACAGTGAAATTAACCATTATTCTCCTTTGGGAAATTTAGTGTCTGGCAAAAACACATTACTCTTGTCGACAATGTGAAATGGTTCCTTAAAGAGCTCAGTCACCTTGGCCCTGTATGCATTTACAATTCAGCTCTAATCTTCTGAAATTTGTTTCGCAACATTCCAAGCCATATTCATAAAAAAAAAACTATGTGCAGACTACTATTTACATTATAATCTAAATCCCAGTGAAATTCGTTTTTTTGGCACTGAAATTAATAATATAGAAAAAAATAAAATTTGTAATTTATCATGCAAATGCTAATTTCTTGATTTGTTTTATTAAGTAGCATATACATACAAGCGGCAAGGTTACACAGTGATGACACTTGTGCCACACAGCAAAAAGGTTCTGGGTTTGATTTCGAACCCGGACAACCTTCTGTGTGGAATTTGTATGTTCTCCCCCTGATTTTCATAGGTTTCGTTGGGTTTTCCGTTTCTTTTGATAACTAAAAATAAAAGTACAATGTAACATGTATTAGCTAAAACATCCAAATGCTGAAAAGTTTCATTAAAATTACTCATTTGGGTTTATACATAGCAGCATCATCCCTTCTGGATAAACTTGGTAGGTCCCTCCTGAAAGAGTCATCAGACTCAGTGCGGATTTATGGGATAAACAAGCAAACTAAAAAAATATTAATAATTGGCATGTAATAATGGTGCATTGTCCGATCAAGAACCTGATCTGATTATGCTGATTTTATCAACTTTTTCCTTCCTAATAAAGGTTTTTGGGTTAGATCGCGGAATTCAATCCCTCTGAATACTAATATTTATGTCCATACATGGTGAATGTGTAGCCTATTTTGTCCTGATGCTATTCGTTACAATTCATCAGCAGTCATTCCTGCAACTGGGCATCACGTCAACTGTATGGTGGGAAAACTCCATAACAATTGTGCTACCCTCACCCTGGTGGGAAGTGAGTGGCTGTCGGGTAAATACACTAAGTGGCGGTGACATCACCCACAGTGCTTGTGCCATGTAAACTGTCGAAGTTCGCTGGAAGCTGGTCACAAGACAGACTCAGATGTTATGGGTTGACTGAGATTACATATACAAATACATATCCACACACAGACATATTGTCTAAACACAATGAGTATTCTGCACATACAAAAAATATATAAAGACAAACTTTCCTTTATACATTTAAGTTATTTTAGTAAGCACCCATTTAGGGCATGAGGGGTTAGTGTGGCTGGCGCCACAACCAGCCACCGTTATATACCCAGTGCCGATGTTAAGTACTCAGCCAACGACAGGTTCTGATATCCCTTGTAATTGATGTTGGCCATGGCCGGAAATCATACTCAAGTTGCTGTGTTCATAATGCAGTGCACGAACCTTTTTGCTACCACTTCCCATAATACATACACACATTCGCATACACACAGGAGCAGTATGAAGACTAACTGGAGCATCATTATAATTATACATTTCTGGCAGAGATGGTCCTGTGGGTAGACTGGCCCTGGCCATACAATGTGGATTTAAGCTGTAGTTGTAAACCTCTAAATTTCTTCATAGGACCTCCTTTGCCAGTACCAGAATATGAGAATAGGTTTTCCCCTTTTTTCTGGCAACAAAACAGGTGTTAAGATGTTACAACAGCAAACTGAAACCTTTTACAAGGAATTCATGTCTGCATTAACCACAATACTTGTGGTGAGAATGCAAACAAAAAACAAAGGAGGTCCCATGATGTAGATGCTCACCCCGAGCTCTCATTACTCTGATAGTGCATTGTCTTTGGGCTGTACGCCTTTTGGCGTCCTCTGGTCTAACACCGTTTTGAGACGAGGCTCAAAAGAAAGCTGTCTCTGGTGTGGAGCAATCAATGCATATATTATCAGAGTATGTTTGTTTTTGCATTCTGACCACAAGTATTGTGGTTAATGCAGACATGGTTCCTTGTAAAAGGTTTCAGTTTGGTGTTTTAACATCTTAACACCTGTTTGTTGCCAGAAAAAAAGGGGAAAACCTATTCTCTAAATTTCTATTAATTCATACTACTTTAGACGATATAGATTCACGACATGATAGATTGTGTAAATAAAATATCTATATACACCCTCATGAGAATCTTTTACAGATTTATGAGGTTTATACAGTTTTGTTGCCAAAAAAAATGGGAAAAACCCTATTATTACATTTTGGTACTGGCAAAGGAGGTCTAATGATGAAGTCTGAGGTTTGTCCATTATTATTGAGTCAATTTATAATATGGGCTTGCCCATATCAACTTTATAATTTCTATATTTGGACGTTTCCACGTGTGCATGATCTTCATGTCTACAGACTCTTTAATAAATGTTATCCTCTTTGATTCCTCACGCTGATGCCAGATTTGCCAATCATCCTTTCATCTCTGCTCATTCTACTGACCTTTATACTGAAGTCACCTATTATGATATTGGAGTATGTTCCACCATCATTTGGATGTTTGTACATTTCTTCAAATATTTCATATAATTTACTTATACATCTTCATAGCTTGTTATTGAGGCATATATTTGAATTACCTGTCATGGTGCAAACGCCAAGATCTTGTTTGGCATTAATACGTATATCTGAAGCACTCTTAAATAATCATAATCGCATATTTATAATCATCAGCATCTACTTAATCATCAATGATCATAATAACCATTATTATCATCATTGACTTAATTATCAACGTGATCCTTTCATTACTATTATCGTCTTAATTTACTATTAGAATCATGATGAAGATGAATTCTATGATGATGTTGATGATGAAGAAGAAAACAGAACAAAACGTGTAAATAATGCATTAATTATTTCCTTTTGCTAGTGATTGGCACAGACACATGTTTGCACTAAACATCAGCTTTCCAGCCTTCTTTGGAAAATGTACATACATCATTCAAACACGAACTATTAAACATGTGTAAATGTATGTGGATGCTCACTATACATGTACAGCATATTACAATGTTATATGTCAATGTGCATGTGTGTATGTATATATAAACAACCCCCTTCTCAGTAGTTGCTGGTCAGTAACACTGGTGTGATCTGAGCAATACCATAGTGACTAATGAGGGCTCTGAACGGGTGTGAGGGGCAAGTTACCCCTCCACCTTCAATTAAAATGATCACAAAACTACAATTTAAAGATCAAACTAAGCTTGTAACAGAGGCCCTGGGGGGACAGGCATCTATGACGTCTTCTGGCCAAATCCCATTTGACAGAACCTGGAGACTGAACCCGCACCCTTGGGGTTTCTCCAGAAATGGCAAAAAGCTACTGTGAGTGGCCACATGCAATGTTCGAACGCTCACTGCGGAGGAGAGGCTGCCACTCCTTTGTCGGGAGCTGGACCAGTACCACCTGCATCTTGTGGCATTAAAGAGATCCGGTGGACTGATTCTAGCACCATTCACCATGAGGGGTGGACAGTCCTCTACTTGGGTCGGAAAACTGAATGAAGGGTGTTTGGGAGCTTGGCGGTGAGGTGTTGAAAGCTGTAAGTCCCAGGCTCCTGTGGGCGTGCCTGCCCATCAACGGGAGGCAAGGAATGGTGGTGGTCGTGACTAAAGCTCCCACTGAAGATAAACATCAATGGAGGTATGCAGGCATGGGACGGTGCTGAGGGACGCTAGCATTTGTGTGCAGACTGCCCTATATGACATCATTACAACAGTCTGGACCACTGGATGGGTTCCATAAGATTGAAAGGGTGGTCTGGTGGTCTCCATCTTTAGAAGGGGAGACCGCAGAAATTGTAACAACTACAGTTGAATCTCCTTTCTCAATGTGCTGGGAAAGCTCCTGCCAAGGATGATTAAACATCTGCCCTTCCAGGCAAGCTGAGAGGCTTGTGGAACCCCAATGTGGTTTCAAGCCAGGACGGTCTTGCACATCTGCTACAGCAGAAGTGTAGAGAATTCCAACCGGATCTATATCTTTCCTTTTTGACCTGGTCAAAAGCTATGGCATTTCAATCAGCTAGGGCTCTGGCTTGTTCTTTATACTATCGGAGTCCCTGACTCTCTGTTTACAATAATTAAGGACCTTCATGATGGTGGGCAAGTCAGGATAAAGCTATGTTGCCGGGAGTAAGAGCCATTCCCTGTTCACCTTGGGGTGCGACAGATATGTCCTATGGCTCCTACATTCACATTTTTTTGTCCACGTAGTTCTAGAAGCTTCCCAATGCTGTACCGGAGGAAATTCCATCTGGTACAGATACAATGAGATCGATGCCTGGGTGCAGTCAAAGGATGGTTCCTTATTGGTCAACCATGCTGCTCACTCAGAAAATAAGTTGAAGGTGCGGCTGCTGAACCTGGAGCGTGCTACTAAGGAAGTGGGGCCTTACCATCAGCCCCACCAAAACTAAGCACCTGGCTGAGCATTTTGTGTCATTAAACACTCCACCCCCTCAATTCCCCATAGGTCATAGGGCAGTTGTGAAGAGAGTGGAGAGGTTTCCACACCTGGGCAGTGCGCTTATGGTCAGTTCCGGTTTCACAGCGGAGTTCTCACTTCGAACTCGTCGGGCGGCATTATATTTTCATCACCTACATAATGCTGTGCATAAGCTACCTGGTTTCTGGCTCTACAAGAGGCTTTAGGTCTTCTCGGCCACATTCATGCCCTTTATTTATGCTTGTGAAATATGGACCCCTCTATTGAAACGTATGCACCGGTTAGGAACATTCAGGCTGACCTTCCTACGTTCCATCCTCCATCCTCGATTTTACCAGGCTGTGTGCCGAGTTCACAAATCCTTGAAATTCCCATTGGTGACCCCCTCCAGCAGACAAGGCTGCGTTGGCTGGGTCATGTAGCCTGCATACACAGCTACTGCATGCCCAAACAGCTTATGTTTGGCAGGATAGAGGGGGCTAAATGGGCACGGCATGGGCTAGAGAAAAGATGGACTGATTTGATACAGAAGGATATGGCGTTAAGTGGACTTGCCAATAACTGGTACCAGCGGTGTCAAGATCGGCCTCTGTGGAGGAGATTCGTGAAGGGCGCTTCTGGGCAGTTGGAGGCAGTTGTCCTCCAACAACAGCAGAGGGCAGAGGAGCGATGCTCACGACAACGAGCTGAGTGCCGGGCAGATAAAACACAAGTTGGTAGAGTAGGGGGCACAGGTGGCGAATCTTTCCATCATCTTAACTCATAGCACTTGTGTCTGTCCCATTACCTCCTGCCAGTGAGCCTTCGAGACTTCATGCAACCGCAACATGTACATAGCCTGGCACAAGCACCTTGGTGGCGTCACTTCCACTTAGCGGCAAATCGCGGTTGTTATTGTGTGAGAATATGTGGATGTGTACCGTGCCAGCCTTCATAGGTGCTAACAGCACTTGTATATATTGTATGTGTATATGTGTATACACACATATATGTGTGTATACACATATATGCGGGGTGATGATGCAGCGGTTGGTGGATTGCACTATGAACCCAGTGACCTAAGTTTAATATTCAGACATGGATAACATCAGTCCTGTGCCTTTTCCATTTCAACTCAGCGTTAAATAAGAATCTGGTGCAGTGCGTTATCATCGGCCCTCTGGAGACAAGTACACAACACATACATGAATCGCACACCCCACATGTAGGTTTTAATTTGTAAAAGGTATCAAAATAATTGTAAATTCATTCATTAGAGCCACTTGTCATCTATCTGTGTATAACCAGTGCAACATGTGCAGTCATGTGTAAAATTGTGCCAAATTGTGACTCTACATGTAATTAGGTCATTTGGCAGCATCCATGTATTTTTTTCTGTTTAAATGCATTTTGTTTATGTGAATACAAGTATAATTACTTGAACTTGTGTGCTGCACGGCATTAAGAACACCATGTCTAGTTCACTTTGTATTGTGGTTGCAACCACATATATGGAATGGTAATTTATTTCCCTTTTTGAGATTTGTTTAGAACTCGGTTACAGTGCAGAAAATTAATGCATTCTGGGGAAAAATACTTCTTTCTGTGAAGGTTTCAGGAATTTCCCACTGTACGTAAGGGATGTTTTTTCTGGGAAATGCTGCTTAACTCGAAAATTCTATTTTAAAAAAACACCTATAATTACACATATACATTATGATAAAATCAGAGGTTACATTCTTAGCCGACATTTCTGTTAAAAAAAATTGGTTACGAAACGTCATGAAGTGTACAAAATTACAAATGATTATAGGTTAACATATATTTTTACTCGTAAAAAAATACAAATAATTAGATAAAACTTATCAGAGATGGTTTAAGAGCTTGCTGATTGAGGCCTATTGGCATGAGCAGTGGTGGAGTTATGCAGACGAAGGGACAGGTTCACCTGCCTAGCTGCCTCTTCATCTGTATGTACATTATGTTGAACTTCTTTCGCACCCTATGAAGCCAACCATGCTAATCGGAGGCGTGGGAGAAGACCAACTTTGATTCGCCATTTAAAAAATGGAACATTTTACATGATGTCGTACTAACCAATGGGATTGCTTGATCCATTGATCGCTTGCCAATGAATCGCCGCAGTGATTAACATTCAATGAATTAATACTCTAACATGGCTCTCGGATCGACTGAGCAGAATCGATACAATATACCTTGCTTCAAGTTTCCCAAGACCATTAATGGGCAGAGACACCCCTACAGGCAACGCCATGCCTACTTTCTTCAATATATGGGCTGATTGCTGATCAGTGGTTTTGCCGGGTGTCCGATTTTATTGTACTACAGCACGCAGAAGCCTGACCCATGGGTCGGGGTACGCTGCGGTGGTGGTGTGGGGGGGTTGTCTCGGTGAGGCAGGGGGGTACGTGAGGGGGTATTTCTTTGGGCTGCGAATGGAGCTGGGGATCCTGGGGAGAGGGCGCAAACCGTCATTCTTCCACTAGTTAATACAATAGACTCTCAATTATCCGTGTGGGGTTTATCCTATTTGCGAATTAACCACGCACCTGAGATTTTGACATGAATGAGTAACTCATGGATATTCCCTGTAGCTTAAATTAATAATAATAAAAGAGTTATACATTGTAATTCTTGGAATATTTATTACAAGTCACGTGCTTAGACCAACCAAATATGTGCTCCGGTTAATCCGAAATCCACATGATCGCCTCTACAGTACAGTAGTTGCATGTCTTTACAACAGTGGGTGGAGTTTGATTGATTTTGATTGGCATGGCTCTGCTATTCACTTAGTGGGTGGAGTCGATCATGAGTATTTGTTCTTAATTTAGTAGTTAGTATGTGTTCTTAATTTATACCGATATTCGTTGTTTTTGGCATAGAGATCCGCGGAAAATTGATTTAAAAAACATTATCCACGATTTTTTATTATCTGCGGCCATCTTCCCCGTCATTAGCGTGGATAATCGATAGTCTTAAATGGATAGTCTAATATAATAATACACTTCTTTTAACGTTCACAATTTCACAAACAGACAAAAGTTCAAACACAGCTCAAAGGCAAGGAGCTCAGCTCAGAGTTCCTCAAAATCCTGCTGGAACATGGGTCTTTCAATGATTTTTGATGGTGGAAGATGGCTGAATACTGCACATGTTAAGGAGAATGGAATTCCAGATAGCAGGAGGGACCATGGAGAACCATTAATCAGCAGTCAGTCTTTGATCACAATACTATCCACTTCTTTGCAGATGACAGTTCACTTCATGCATCAGTCATTTCAATTAAACACATGTAACACAGTATCACCATAACCATGCCCTACACCACTTCAAGAACCATAGATCACTGGCCCTCAGTTTTTTTTTCATTATGGACATGAGTTCACTGTACACCATCATTTCCAATTGTGATGGGTTCACATGAACTTACACATTTGTTCAACACCCAGGCTAAAGGACTTCATCAACAACTATTTAATTCACGAATAAACTGCTACGTAAAACGTCAAAAAATCCTGTACAGTAAACAGTCTGGTTTTCGAAAGGATTTACTGCACCACCACGGCAATGATGGATGTATTCAAATGTATCTTCAATAACCTGGATAAAGGCCACTACTGCAGCACACTATTCATCGACTTGTCTAAAGCCTTTGGCACCGTTAAACATGATATTCCACTTACAAGACTTGGTCAACTAAAATTTTCAGACAGTGCAATAAAATTGTTTAAGAGCTGCCTACTCAGACTGTTCTTAAAAGGTACGTTGTGATAACATCTCATCCACAAATATTAAAATAACAAAGGGTGTTCCAGAAGGTTCTTGGATGAAACTTGAATCACTCAGAATTAAATTTATTTGCTGATAACAGTCATGCCAGTATCGGGTAAATCTCCAAACGAAATCAAACAGAATCTCCAACACGATTTTGACTTAATTCAATAGCAATTGTCACGACTAAAATTGCTCCTAAATCCCCCCAAAACGAAGATCATGCTCTTTTCTTCAAACAAAAATACAGTTACATTATCTTAACCTCTTACGAATATCAGATACATCATTGAACCGAGTACCTCAAATACTTGGATTTACTGATTGATTAAAAACTTACATTCCAACACCATATTGGTTACATCTAAAAGAAAATCTAATTAAAATGTGGGTTTTATATCGAAATAAACATTGTTTTCAGATTCGATTGTGCCTGAAAATTGTTGGAAGCTGTGATTCTACTACGTTTAGATTACTGTGACGCTGCTTACAGATCGGCTACTAATGAATTGTAGTGTTCGACTTTACGCGGACAACTTCTATCTTTCTTCGAACACCGCTTTAATTACAACATTCAACATGTCCTCCACACTCCACAGTATCCTGGTCGCCACGGCTCGCTCACCGTGCTCTGCTCGTCTCGCTCACCACCTTTGTCTCCCCACTATCACTTCACTTGCTTCGCACTCAGCGACTCCCCGTTCAGCAACTCCGCACACAGCGTCTTCCCACACAGCGACTTCGCACACTCCGCACACAGCGTCTTCAGCTCCGCTATCGCTACGCTCACTCCACTGCTAACTACTTCGTCTTGCTTCAGCTTCGCTATCGCTACGCTCACTCCATTGCTAACTACTTCGTCTTCCTGCAGCTTCGCTATTGCTATGCTCACTCCACTGCTAACTACTTCGTCTTGCTTGAGCTTCGCTATCGCTATGCTCACTCCACTGCTAACTGCTTCGTCTTGCTTCAGCTTCGCTATCGCTACGCTCACTCCATTGCTAACTACTTCGTCTTCCTGCAGCTTCGCTATTGCTATGCTCACTCCACTGCTAACTACTTCGTCTTGCTTGAGCTTCGCTATCGCTACGCTCACTCCACTGCTAACTACTTCGTCTTGCTTCAGCTTCGCTATCGCTACGCTCACTCCACTGCTAACTACTTCGTCTTGCTTCACACTCTGTTCCAACTCCGTTTCCCACTCTGTCTCCAAACTCTGTTTCCAAACTCTGTTTCTACTCTGTTTCCAACTCCACGTCTTCCTCGTCCAGCTCCCAACTCCAACTCCCCGCTCCCTGTGTGTCTCCCCCAATTTATCCCCATTCTCATCGCTAATTAATTGGCCCGCGTGCCTCCGCACGCTTCGCGTCCTCAAACACCTGCCTTTCTCCAGACATCTCGACGCCTCCTCGCCCTTGACAACAGCCACAGCCAATCACCGCCGTTGCTGATCCTCTGGCTTAATTGGCCCAACCGTTACCTCATCATCCCAGCCTTTGCACCTGGCTGTCCTAACACGACCCACACTGTTTTCGCCTTCTCCACAGGCTGACCCCAGATAACCCACACTGTCCGTGTGATCATGCAATCGCGCAGTTTCCACAACACACCTTCATGCTCCACTACATCATCACCAAACAGACGAAACCCGCTTTTTATCATTCTGCTCGTCAATTTGCACTGGATGTACCATACAGGATCCACCATTGTGACCTCTACTAAAATCCAATCTCACATCTCTTGGTGCAAGCAAAAATATATATTGGGCCATGTTCATCCATAAAATCCTTATTGGCAAATCTGCGCTTATACATAGCAAATTCATAATCCCCAAATTGTCACACCCAAGAAACCTAACACGTCCATCTAATTGCCTTTTAACTATCCCAAAAACTAAAATTGGAATAGGTGACAAAGACTTAGCCATTATTGCAGCACCAACGTTTTGGAACAGCCTGGTGTATTCCCTTAACATCATAAATCTTCCTTTAAAAAATGCTGAAGCAGAACATCCATGCAGGATACAACCACATTTGCAAATGTGATTTTTTTTTACTTTGATCCTTACCCATATATCGAAAGTTACATTTTAATCTGCAAATTTATTGAGGGACTGTGTGTTGTCTCGGTGTAGTCTGAGACTGCTTTTGTTTTTCTGCTTAGCCCAAGATAGCATTTAGTTTTATAAAATCAGCAGAAATTGATGCAATTTGTACCTATATACTTTATTTATATATATGGACTTGCTTAGCTTTCATATACTTTGCATTCCTATCGGTGTTTGTAATGTTTGTTGTAACATTCTGACCTGCCCCTACCAGGCATCTTTGAAAAAGAGCTAAATAGCTCATTGGATGATTCCAGTCTTAATAAAGATTCTGATTCTGTTGCGGTTGGCCGAACCTGTGCTCACCCTCAATATGGTAGATGCCACTGCATCCAGACCAGTGGTGTGGCCATGGGCACATGCATTGGCCCAAGCTATGGCAACTTGTTTGTCGGACAGATTTTCCAAAAGTACAGGCAGTCCCCAACTTAAAAACTCCCGACTTACGAACACCTGCACTTACAAACCACCTTCCATTATTTTTTACATTGACTTAAAACGTGAACTTGCATTTGCAAACTGAACCATGGAACGACAGTATTTTGTTCAGCAGAGCGATCCTCCACGAAATGTAATGAGTCAGCCTCACGCTGGGAGTGATTGTGTATGTGTGTGCGCACACGTGTGTGTGCGTTTAACCAGGCTGCATTGTGTGAGCTCACAAATCCTTGAAAGATCCGGACAACATCCCATCGGTGAGCTCCTCTGGCGGGCAAAGCTGCGTTGGCTGGGTCATGTAGCTCACATGCCTGGCCACCGTATGCCTAAACAGCTTTTATTCGGCCGGATAGAGGGGGCTAAATGGGCACGGCATGAGCTCGAGAAGAGATGGAGCGATGTGGTACAGAAGGATGTGGAGCTGAGTGGACTTGCCGATGACTGGTACCAGCGGTGTCAAAATTTACCTCTGTGGAGTAGGCTCGTGAAGGACGCCACTGGGCAGTTGCAGTCGCCCTCCAGCACAACGGAGGGCAGAGGAGCGAAGCTCACAATAACGATCGGAGCGCCGGGTGGCTAAAGCACAACGTTTGCAGAGTAGGGAGCACGTGTAGTGCATCTACCAGTCATCTCAGTCAACCCATGGCACCTGGGTCTGTCCCGTGACCTGCCAGTGGGCGTCAACACTTCACGTGGCCTTAAAGTGCACATAGCCTGGCTCAAGCGCTGTGGTGATGTTACAGCCATTACGTGGCGAATGACGATTATTGTTGTTGAAAATGAGTACGTGGGGAGCAGTATTAAAGTGGCGACCCGAGTTTGATTCCTGCTCAAAGCCAACACCAGTGATGATTATCTCAACCGGTCCTGAGCCTCCCCTAGGTCGATTCAACCTCAAGTGAGTACCTGGTGTAGTGTGTAATCATCACCACTGGGGAGACAAAGGAGGCCGGGCGTGGAGTTGGCCACCCACCCCTCGTGTGCCGTGCCGGCCTTCATAGATACTTGCTAATTGCACTTGCCCCAATAGTCTGCTAAGGCTATACGGGGGATCTTTGTGTGTGTATGTGTGGGGAGCGGTAGTGCAATTGTTAGCGCGCTGTGCTCCCAACCTGGCGTCCCAGTTTTTATTCCCGCTCACGAGCAACGTGAGAGACGATTATCTAAATGGGTCCTGGGCCTCCCCTGGGTCGACTCAGCCTAAAATGAGGACCTGGTGCAGTGTGTAAACATCGCCACTGGGGAGACAAAGGCGGCCGGGCGTGGTGCTGGCCACTAACCCCTTCGTGTGCCGTGCCGGCATTCATAGGCGCTGCTCGCTGACAGCCTCAACAGCCTGTTAAGGCTACACGGGGGATCGTTGTCCTTGGTGTCTGTGTGTGTGTGTGCATGCGCGTGTGTGTCTGTGCAATTGTGGTTACTCAGTGTGCCCCTTCCGACAAGCAAGCCAGCATCAGAGCTCAAGGTAAGTGAATATCAAACATTTTAGATTTGCTATTCATGTTACTTAATTCTATGTTTTATTTCGTTTGCTACACAGTATTTTTTTTCTAGTGTCAAATATGAACGTGCAATATTTCTTCTAATTTATGAGTTTAACAATGCTTCCCTTTTTTTTGTTGAACCTTGACACATGTTAGAACACTATGTATGGGAGTTTAAAAACAGTACATTATTGCGTTCCTACTTACGATCCATTCGATTTCCGAACGGGTCTCAGGAACGAATTATGTTCGCAAGTCGAGGACTGCGTGCATACAGTTACCAAACCAGCCTGCTTTGGTCGACAGATGACTGTGTGTGGGCATTGCCTCTTGTGAACAATGTGAACAATTTTCATCCCACAATAAAAAATAAAATTACTTGGTAAGTAATAAAAGACAGCCTCTCCTTTCTGGGCATTGCACTGTCCATCCGAGTGAATAAACGAGACACATCTGTGTCATACAGTACAAACCAATAGACTTACACTCCTATCTGCTCTACACATCATCTCACTGCCCACACGAAGGGGGCAATGCTGTTTTCACAGTTTCTCTGCCTCCATCACCTGTGCGGCAACCATGTATAATAACAAAATGAAGAGGTTCTTCAGGGCTTGCAAATACCCTCAAGAGGTAGTGGAGAGTGACTACCAACGTTCCTTCTAAGGTGGACTGTAAAGCAACTATGCAACCGGACTAAAAAACACAAGGCATTGTGTCATGTGTCCTGACACACCACCTATAAATGCTGACTATCAAAAATGTATTCTTAAAATGTGTCATAGCCTCAGGATACTACACAGTTCTATGTAAACACCGAGCAATAACAATAGCATATCAGACACCTTCCCATGTAATCGGAGAAGTTGCTGTACGTGTATCTTGACATCAGTTGATACAAGGATCAAAACACCCAGAACAGCATTTGTGACATACCATAGGTTTACATGCGTCTCCACCATTCTTGTTTATTGCATCATATGTAAACGCCGTGCCTAAACTACATTGGAGAAAATGGTAAATGCCTTGTGATAGATTGGACCAATATCCATCTTCTTCATTTAGAGTTTTTTTGGGTTAGATCACGTAAATATTAATGTGTCGTTAAACCCGCCACCACCAGACACAGCCAATTAGTAAGCCTGTCATGTAAACAAAACATGCCAATGCGTTACTAGTTGAGCACGTCGGTGTGTTCGAGAGTAAACTCACAACATCTACAATTTTTCTGTAAGCTTACCATGTAGACATGTCCAAACCAGTGTCTTGTGTCACTTCAACATTGGGGACCATAGAATGAGTGATATACATGGTCTTGTCTTGATTTCTAGTGAGAATGAGAACAGAAAAAAAGACAGGCCACCTCTCAAACTGAATAGCTATGTCTGCACGCCTGAATTAATTCCTCACCTTCAGTTAAGTTTAATTTTTGAGTGTTTCTAAAACTGTATCCCTTTGTAGGTTCATATATGGTGTACCTCGTATTGGAACACATGTGTTCGTACAACAGATCCTCTTTGTCAGTAAAATTATACAGCAGAGGTTAAAAATGCACTCAATTAAGACTAGGTTTTAAATTGGCTCCGATAAATTCCTCTTCCCTGCTTGCAAGGTTCAGGAAAATAAAACATTGAAAATCCCTTTAATCCTAGCATGTTTTGAGATCCTCTCAAATCCTGTTGAATTGATAATTGGACCCAGGAATGCATCCCTAAGTGGATTATGCTATGATGGTTTTGTTGAGCACGCTATAATAGGACTAGCCATAATTGAATTTGCTAGAAACATTTTATAACTTAACTTTTAGTATTCATATTTTTTATCATTTGTCTGCTACTCAATAGCAACTAATGGGTAACTATCCACATGCCAATTCAAATACTTTTCAACAGGATACATGTTTTTGAATGTTAACTGGTAAACTGGTCACACATTTTGGACTCGATTACTGAATCTGAAAGTCAGGTACCAGTTTTTTTATTTAGTGGACATTTAGTAAGGAAGTACTGGTTGCATGTGCAAATGTGCAAACAGCATGACAGCGTGGAATTAAATGTGAAGCAGTCAGGTCGATTGATGATCCAGCAATCACTGATTGACTCTCGCCACTCACTGACTGGTGGTCAGTCACCTCCGTATCACTCTTCTATTCCTACTACCATAGTTACTGTTCCCGTAAACTTGTTGATTCATCCAGCCATGTTGAGGACGCAGTCTACCAGACTGACTGTTTCAAGACATTCCATAATGTGTTTATCCATCACATTCTACTGCTCTACTTTGGAAATCCCTCTCATCACCAAAGAAATCAATCATCTACCGAATTAAAGCACTACGGGTCCCTTTTGAACGCAGGTAGGAGTTCAGTCAGAAATTATTTGTAGCGTACGTAGACCTGAAAAATGTGTTTGACTCAGGAAGACCCTCTGGATCATCCTACGACTGCGGGGAATTCCTGACAAAATCCTAAGTATGAATACTGGGCTGTACTCAGAAACAGTGAATGCTATCAAGTGGATAGGACACACGTTCCTAAGTATGAATACTGGGCTGTACTCAGAAACAGTGAATGCTATCAAGTGGATAGGACACACTTCAATTTTTTTCCCCATAATTGATGGGGTAATGGGGTAAGACAAGGGATGTGTGTTTGCTCCATCGCTCTTTAGCTCTTGCATGGGTTAAGTGCTAAATAGGATGACGGACCATGGCCAATGGATGCATGGAGCATCCATTAGCGAAGTGAAGGATACGAACCTAGACTTTGTTGACGATGCTGTGATTTTCACTGAGTCGCTGGAAGTCCTTGTTATAGCTCTTAAGATCCTGGATCTGGAACTAACACTTTTGGGATAACAGGTATCTTGGACTTTGGTGACTCCATGAATGATGCTGTACGGTTTGTCAGAGCAAGCAGTGAAAATGTAGAAGTGGTGAAGATATTTACTTGCCTCGGTAGTGTTATCCAGAATGACGAGGGCTCAGAGAAAGACGTCCAAAGACATTTGTCGCTTGAGCCAAAGACGTCTGGGCATGGCTCACGAGACCATGAAAATGCTCAATTGTAGTGTCTGGTGATGCCGATATTTGGGCTGGAGGACAAAAGTTCTGGTCTTCAAAGCTCTGATCCTCCCTCTCGTATTCTACAGAGCAGAGAATTTGATGCTTAAGAAGGCGTTGAAGTTAAAGCTCAACTCTTTTGTCACAAAGAATCCAGGGGATATGTATGGGATGGCTTTGTATCAAACCGAAATATACTCATAGAAGCTTAGATGGGACTGACAACCTGCCTGATAAGGAAGCGCCAGCTGGGCCTGTATGGGCATGTGGCACGTTTCCCAATGGTAGACCCTGCCCACCAGGTTCTCTGTGCTGGAGTGGTGCCACACGGGTGGAAGAGACCAAGAGGATAACCACATGCAACATGTAGATGGATAGTTATTGTCGAGGGTTGGGCATGGGATGGGAGTTGGCTAGGGAGATCACCAAGAGGAACCCAGATGGCTGGCACCTCCAAGTGAACGTGGCAAAGTGCTGTTTTTAGGTATGTACCGATATCTTATCTGATCACTTTTCCCAAACGTTTATAACCTTGCTTAATTCAAGAAACATGTTAACTCTTATCTATAACAATTTTGATCGTGCTGTTGGTTGCTGGCTGCTTGCTGCTTGCTGTTTTAGGCCTGTGTTCAACAAATGTGTTAAAAACAGAAAAATAATGTTGGTGTTCCCATTGACACAGCAGGGTGGACAGAGGTGGTTGTGGTTGGGGGGGTCTTTATAAAACGTATCCTGTTTCAACCGAAAACCTCTGGATGGCAAGTCCAGTATGCTAACGATTACACCATGGCAGCATCCTGCACTTGACGACATAACATGCTCGAGGGTGTTTACTCATGAGTGTTTCATGATTTGTTCATGAAGCCATCCAGATACATAAACATAACTTCAACCGAGAAGATGGATACAAATTGAGCAATCATTGGAAGGATGTTGTAAACCAGGTAAAGCGTTAACTGGTTGTGGTTGTTTCCATCATACCCACCGGGTACTAGTACATTTTTCCGAGTTACTTTCCCCCCGTGTCCCACGCTCAGCTTCCCACTTCTAGCCCCACCTACTTCCCCCCCACCAGCCTCACTTCTTCTCCCCTTAGCGCTCACGCAGCCCCCCCCTTCCCCTGCTCCCCCCCCCCTCTCTCTCTCCCCTCTTGCTCCTCCCCCCTTTCTTACCTTTATAACCTCTTGCCACGGCAGCTCTATCGCCTATTTCAGCATTTTTTCTTGCTGTGGTTGTTCCACCTGATGAAGATTGCTTGTATTGCGATCGAAATGTCGTATTTTATTTTATTTCTACCTACGTGACTTTACCGAAAGAACTAAAGAGTATGATTTGTATTGTCGCAAGATTCATTCTTCCATCGTGGTTTATGCAGTTACTGCACATGTGAGAACATGAGCGTGTGCGTTAAAGTGCGGTGACTTTCACTGCAGTAAACATTGTTGACCACAGTAAGTTTTTTACACTTGCCTTTTTAGAACTTGACACATTCTGTAGCAGATTTATGAAGTATTTTACACGTACACATTTTGATGATAAACAATAAAGTGGGTACAATTTCATATTTTATTTTAACAAATGGATACCATGTGGATTATATCCAAAATACACCGTGGGCATTAATTTTGTATACTTCATTCATCTACGGAAGGTCCTTGTTAGATGTGGGTATCAATTTCCACTTGCGTGCATTGCCAAAAATCAATGGTGCACTTCTTTCTTGTGTGCTATTTCACCATAATTAACATGCACACAACATAGGACTGTATGATCAGTTTGCTGGAGATTTGAACATGATCTGATTTTTGTGTTTAAAATATGATTGGATTGCACAATCATAACAACTGTGTAAACTTCAGACGCTGACCTGATCCAAGGTCGGGTTATCTGCTGATCTGCAGAATGTATCAGCTGATTCGGAGGAACCAAGTTTCTCAATACAATTTTTTTTATAAATCATATGTAACTGTAAAAAATATATACAGTACGCAAAAAACCTAGCATCCATTCAACAGTATTGGTTATTTGAAAATAGTATCCATCAAAAGGCACAATAACTGAATGGAGAGCACACGAGAGCTTTTCTTGACTTATGAAGGTTATATATTCATTACCAAACTTTGGTCGTAATTGAACGGGTTTTTTTTTTACAGCTAAAACTTTGTTTTTGGAGCCAAATACCAAACTAATAACTCCTGCATGCTCTATCTACTCGACTACAGCATCACTCAATGGAAAACCTTGTGTCTGATTGTTGTATTTCCACTGAAACACTATTAACAAATGTTACAAATGTTACATTGTTTCAATAAAAAAATGAATATTATTTAGAGTATGGACTCCTGCAGTCACGAAAGCTTCAAATGAAGATTATTTTGTTTATTCGTATGTACGTGTAAACTGTCCTTTACAATTACACATATAGTTATAACAGTTGTGACTAATCATATATGATTGAAGAAATTTCAGGAATGCATGCCATTTTGCAGAAGAATAGCTGTATTTAACATTTACAAAGGCATACCTTGGGGACATAACAATGAAAGAATATCCAGTAATGCATGGTGCATTACTGGAATATTACGTCTCAACTTAAAATATCTTCTAAACAATGTGCATTCACAGCCCTATACACTTCGAAATACATTCGTATCAATAATTGTTTTATTTACAAATATTACAGAGAGGATGATAATGACATTTCGTAAAATATAACTCTGGAGGTATATAAAAAACAACCTATCTTTTGGGGTTTAGATTTTATTTGACACAGGTACAATCCATTGGGCAATACATACTCATTTTTGATAGAGACCTGGTTACACGATTAAAACCTGGTTAGAGCACACAAAACATGAAAAAATAACCCAGAAAACAACTGTATATGGTCAATGACTATAAAAAAAATCGTAAAACTGAAAATTTACAGCATGACATGAACATATTCATTTTTGGTAAAACAAATAAACCAATGGCAATCAATTACAGTTACACGTTCAACATTTTTGTAAAAATAATAATTTAATAAACCAACAGACATCATGTTAGTAATTTCTGAAACGTTAAGTTAATTGGTTCAGAGTTGGGGACCTTTGAAGGAGGATTTCATCTGATTAATAGCACCTTTTGTCCCCTACTTTGTCATGGCAGAGTAATTTGTATAAATCAATATTCTTACAGAGAGTTAAACAAATTAAATCGACCAAGTGGCATTTTAAAGCTGTGTGACCTTTCTTAATCGACTTTTCTGCTTTGATGCAGGATGTGCAAACAGTAAAGCAATGCTTGTACTGCCCATTCCATAACCTCTATACTGCTTTGTGTAATGGAACAAAACTACATCATTCTAGCATAAAAAAAATTCAAGTAAAAAGGTGTTATAGAACTAAATTACAAGTAATTGGATGAGTTTTGTAAACAGTATTTATCTGTCATTTATTTTGTAAACTTTGTTACAAACTGCTTAGAATGAGCCATTAATTTCAAGCCACATATTGTTTTGTGTCGGGCACTTTTCCCCACTCTCACTGTTGCACCTGGCACCCTGAAATAGTTTAGAGAACCCTTCTGAAAACGCATAGAAGTCAATGATAACCATTTTGTTGACTGGAGGAGTACTGTAACCAACTGAGAAAATCTTGTTTTGGTGGACATGTAGAATTAAAATGCAAAGAATAACCACATCGACGAAATACATTTTCTCACTTTTTGGTAGTTTTATGTCTTTAAAGTAATGGCACTTTGAGGTTAAATTATATATTTCAAAATATATATATTAATGAATGGATACCCAATTTTTGTTATATAAGCCACAATGCTTAGCAATGCCAGTAAAATAGATCAACAAAAGTAGGAGGATCCAATCTGAAAAAACTGCATTTTGTGAAAAAACCTAACTCCAATCCTGATAAGTGACATTAGATAATGAGTAATACATCTTACTACAGGCACAAAGAATTCACAAGATCAATGACAAGAAACACAGGTAGGACAAATTATTAATACATGCTATTTAATGATCATTATTCCTAGTTTAAATGTATTTACAAACATTATCCATGAAGCTGTCTTGACTTGTGCTTGCTGCCTTTGAATAATACATTTACATTGAATTTAGTAACGTTTAGTATTTTCTTTTAAAAAAAGCCACTGCTGGATGAAGGTCATGGGAATTGGTTGACCATATTTCACCACACTCGTCAGTGCAGGTTGGGGGGTAGCCAGGAATAGTTCAGATATCACTCAACAGGAATCAGACTCTGGTTTCTGGGATTACATCATGGTGTCTAACTACTGACACCATTCCATCCAATTCTTGTTTTAATCCATAAAGAAATTATATTGAAAACTAAATAAAATTGTACAAGCCACTCTAAATCCATCTAACCTATAAAAGGCTAAAATTGTCTGTCGATTTGTGGCTTTGTGTGTGTTCGTGCGCTTGCGAAGGATTTGGCTCTCCAACGGTGGGGTTTACGTTAAATAAAAATAGCCAGGTACCACGCCGTATGCCCCACCATGAGCAAGCATCATTCCTTTTTAACATCCGTCAACATTTAATAAGTTTAATTAGCGATTTAGTGCAATTTTTTGACGCTATCTCTTTATTTATTTAGGACGCGTGCACAACCATACCAACTCACGCACCTTTGATGAGGGGGACGGCCCATGCCAAGTCGCACGCCTTCGGTGGGAGTGAGGGGGACATTTTCTTTCGCGTTAAAAATGCTATAAAAATACACTAAACGCTGAGCTTAAATCTTCACTGTGTGATGTCCTCCCCCCCACCCCGATGCGTGCAGCTACTAATATATACAGTTGCTAGATGCTACCACTTTGGGCCGTAGATATTACTGCAGAGTGGCCCGGGGAGATCGTGGCTGGCGGGGGGCGGGTCAGGGGTAGCAGCCCAGCCCCAGTCTGCCAAGGTGCCACCTCGGCCAGCTGGACAATCTAGGCGAGGCCGGAGGCTCTGCACAGGACTAGGCCTTACCACGCCACTGTCAGGTGAGTACTTTGTGCCATAGAGTCCATAAATACTGCTGTAGAGTCAGCATGTACTACTGTAGTGATAGCAGGTACGACCACAGTCGGTATGCACTGCTGCAATCATAGCAGGCACCACCACAGTCAGTACACACTGCTGTTCGATTTTTAATAGTAGTTTTGAAATATTTTTTTGGCTCGGTCAACGCCGGGTATATAAGCTAGTTTTATAATAAATATACATTTTTCTACATGAATAATCATCATCCCAGAAACCATGTGAAATATATCACTTCTAGTTCTATAATGGTAAGGCTGGGCAATATTAATATTCATCATCATTCACTGTGATTGACAGTTGGTACATGTCACTGTGGATTTGCAGGTTTTCTCATTGATTCTCCTTACATGATAGCCTCTTTGACTCACTCGACTATTTTTCGTGAGTGCACATTGTAATTCCACATAATTTAACAGTGTTCTATTAATACAGCTTTTGTTCATATACACCGAAGCGCATTGTTTGAATGTGTTTTTATTCAAAGGCAAAATGTAACAGCAGGTTACTTATTGAAGACTGGTTTGTGAGTGCTTTTTTAACATATCAGCTGACTGACAGGAGAATAGTCATGTATGACTGAAATTATTTAAAAGATACTAGCATGGCATCATTTGTCGATGCCCCTCACTCAATTACTGGGATGGAGAGAAGCAAAGAAATGATCCTCTCGAGCGATGTGTCCTGTACGATTTCACTTACATTTCCTAACAGTTAATATATCTCTAATTTTCTTCTCTAAACCATGTGTTCATCTTTCTATCTCCAGCATATATCTCCACATTTCTAATCTGCAGCAGAGTGCAATGTTTACAATGTTATGTCATGGCAGGTGATATGCACTGTTTCAAAACTTTTTTTTAAGGACATCGGTTTGTTGCTTTTAAGTACCACATTAGATGGTCTAAAATAACTTAATTCAGCTCTCACTACTTTGCATTATTTTGATGTATATGAGTCCCATCATTCATAATCTTTGTTTATTATGACTGTCATTAGAAAATCTGAGATGGTTAATAATTTCAGCATGATTCTTTCGGCTTTTATTTCCCTTATACATATTTAGGAAAGTCATTTTGAGAAGAATGTAACAAAATCTTCCGGAATGTGCCCAAGCTTCACAATCTTGAAAACGAAGCAGGTTTGAGCCTGAAACAGTGCTTGTATGGGCAACCACCATACATAATGGGTGTTATAGACTGTGGGGCTACATGGTGGGCAGCAGAGAGCAGTGTGGAATTTTGGTAATGTACTTATATGCTCGTACATATATGCTTCCCGCCTTCACCAAATGGCACTGACCATCGTAGTGAAGTATGGATAAAATAATCCCCATGGGAAGGCAATGGATTGACAAAATGCTGTACATGTACAAGTACAGTATCGCTGTGAACTGTCCTGGCGAGAAGCATATCGCTTTCTCTGAATCTTTGTCCCATTTGTATTGTGATTTTTTTTTACCAAATGTCAAAGTAGCCATTCTGTATTTCTTACACCACATCAATTCCAGACATCCCGCCATCAAATTCACCATGGAAGTGGAGAAAAATAGCAAGCTACCATTCTTGGATGTTCTGTTTGAGAGGAGACCTGATGGCTCATTGGGGCATTCTGTCTACAGGAAACCCACCCACACAGATTCCTACTTGAAGCCTGATTCCCACCACCACCCAGCCCAAAATAATTCTCTCATCAAAACTTTATACCATAGGGCTCATTACATTTCGGACCAACACCACCTGACCAGTGAATTAAAACATGTACACCTGGCCCTCAAAAGGAATGGATACTCTGACTGTACCATCCGCCAAGCTGTTTCTCCCTCCATACAGAAACAACCACTTGATACTCCGGTCAAAACCATCACACTACCATATATAGCAGGCGTTACTAAAAAGATTTCCAAAATTCTAAACAAACACAAGATCCAGGTCCGGTTCAATACAGTACATAAAATTCGTGATCTGATCCCATCCGTGAAGGATGTCATTCCTGACTTACAGTACCCCGGGGTTTACAAATTGAGTTGTACCTGCGGTGATTGCTATATCGGGCAGACGAAGCGACATGTCTCTGACCGAATTCGCGAGCACAAATCAGATTTAAAACACGGCAGAACGAATTCTTCTGCCGTGGCTGATCACTGTTACAACGCTGTGGGTGATCACGATATAATTTTCTCCGATACCAAGGTTCTTTGCAAACCCACATGTTTTTATCAGAGATTTGTTCACGAGGCAATTCAGATCTACAAACACAGACACAATTTCAACCGAGAAGATGGTTTCAAATTAAGCAACCATTGGAAAGATGTTCTAAATCGAACCAAACATTAAACTAATTTTCATTGGTACAGTATATTTTTTCAAGTAGTGGTACCCCAAACTTTCGCAGCACAGGCGGGTGCACTGCCGGTGCCGATCACTGTGCTACACCTTTCATCATGATAAGTCCGCCAATCAAATGCTAATTTTTTCGCTAATTCCTTTGTCAAGGCACCTTAATCCCTCTCACACAGCTTAAAGGTGCACTGCCGTGTGCTACACCTTTCATCATGCTAAGTCCGCCAATCAAATGCTAATATTTACGCTAATTCCTTTGTCAAGGCACCTTAATCCCTTTCACACAGCTTAAAGGTGCACTGCCGCGTGCTACACCTTTCATCATGCTAAGTCCGCCAATCAAATGCTAATTTTTATGCTAATTCCTTTGTCGAGGCACCTTAATCCCTCTCACACAGCTTAAAGGTCGTAGTCTGAGCTTGGCTCTGTTTCACTCCAGTGCAGTCTTCGAGACAGTCTGGTCCCTTCACCTGATGAAGGCCACTTGTGTTGTGGCCGAAACGTCGTGATTTTTGTTGTTTTATTTTTTTACCTATGTGACTTTACCGAATAGAACCAAAGAGTATGGATCCTTGCAGTCACGAAAGCTTCAAATCTAGAATTTTAGAATTTGTTGTAATAATTTATATTTGCTTATCATTAAGTGCTGGAATGGGAAAAGTTTGATGACTGTTTGATTTTCCTACAAATCTATTGCCTTATCATAGTCAGTATAATGATTTGGGGAGTGATAGTGTTTTGGGTAATATTTTTACCTATTTAATTTCAATAGTACGTTCTCTGAAATGTTTAATAATTAAAAATAAATATGGTAGTTGTATGCCATTGTTAAGAAAACATTCTATGTTAAATAAGTTTACATTACTCTCCAATAATTACTGATTAAATGCCTAAAATGTTTGTCAAGATTTTAAAATAGATGCATTGTTCAATGGAAGCCAATGCATGTTTTGATAACTTTAATAATATGCTCATTTTTCTTTATCCTGCAGATTAACCGAGCAGCTGTATTTTTAAACAGCTGCAATTTATATCGAGTTAAGTTAGAAAGACTGTTGTAAATGGTCATGAATGGTAGTTATGACTGATGATGCTTAATGATGAAGGTACCGCGGAAGTCAGACCAAATAATCTGCAAAAATGTTCGTGCGGACAGGGTAAACAGCGGATTATGGGATGAAACAGCCATGAAAACCATTAATATGGAGACAATTTGCGAATTACAGAGGAAGCATGGAACATGATGAGCAGCTAAATTAATACACAATAAATTCGGACTCATTTAAGACGAAGTTTCATTTGAGGAAGTAAAAACGTGTAGATGTTCAGTCTATAAAACAGATCATTTGTGTGTGTGTATGAATGTATGCATCCTATTAGCCTTTCACTGGCCAATATGTTAGATATAATTGTTTTCAAATATGAATAGATCAAGGGTGTACACTTCGTCTTCCACTGATATTTTATAAATGAACATATCAGAAAAGCAATTCCATCAAATACTGTGAACCTCTATAAAATATGTGAGTGGAATAACTTTAATGAACCTTCATTATTAAACAACCAATAAACGTCTACTAACCACCGTTTCTTAGTCCGCATAACCCGCATTCTCACTACTGCTATCACTATAGTAACTCGAGGTATCGCTGCCACTCCAAGGCCATCAGCTTCGCTGATCCTGGCCAAACAATCACTTTTCCACACATTCTTGCACTAACTTTCTTGCATATTCTCGGATGTGCTCTCAGCCCACTTCTTCACTTACTCTTGGCCACTCCTTGTTCTACTGCAATCTCCAGCCCCATCTTGCGCACACTCGCAATCTGTGTTAGATCGTGCCTTATATCGCCCCAATTGCAAGAAATCCCTTTTGATTCACTCATTTGCATAGCCATTAGGGCCGGAATTTAGATTCCTGCACCCCTTGCTATCTCTCACCTGATTGGCTCCTCTTGGATCCTATCCTCCGAATAACTATGCTTCCTTCTCGCTACTTCACATCTTTACCTTAATTGGACAGCATTTGGATCCTTTCCATTTAACACAACTCCTCACTCATGTGCTGCAGAACTTTGTAGGTCATGCACGGCAACCTTTATCTTTCACCCTTCACCCTGCATTTCGTTGGCTGTGAGATCTCCTTCTGCCTATACCCACGCAACACACCACCACTGCATCATCCGCCCCTCAACCACATCATTTTCATAATCCAACCTTCAATACTCGGTCACAACAAATGTATGTGTGCATACTGAGGGCAGTGGTTAGAACTGAGAACCCAGCAATTTAAGTTAAATTCCAGGTCACAGCTAATGTCATTCGTGATTGACATTTGAACAGGTTCCAGCCCCTCGGTTGACTCATTATTAAATGAATACCTGCTGTGGTGTGTAAACATGAGCACTTAGGAAACAAATGCAGCCATGCATGGTGTTGGATACACCACCACCTTGTGTGCTATGCTGGCCTTAATTGCTTATGTCACTTACCTCAACAATATAATCAAGTTTCGATTTAAAGCTTTCGTGACTGCAATGATTCATCTTCTTTGGTTCTTTCAGTAAAGTCACGTAGAATGAGAATATTATTGTGTTATTTTATTTTATCAATTTATTATTTTATTCTCATTCTACGTGACTTTACTGAAAGAACCAAAGAAGATGAATATAATCAAGCCTCAACGAGAGTTCTTTGTATCCGCATAGTATGTGCAAAGCGGTCACGCAGCAGTTAGCGCACTGCACTACGAACCCAGCAATCGGAATGTAATTCTTCACCATGGCTAACATTAGTGGCAAGTGATATATTAAGTGGTACTGAGCCTCCGCTAGGTTGACTCTGCTTTAAAATAAGTATCAGGTGAGGTTTATGAACATGGTGCTTCTCACAACACCCCCTTGTGCACTGTTCTGGACTTTATAGATGCGAGCAGTACTAATAGTCTATATATGCAATACAGGAGATGTTTGTCTTTGTATAGCTTGCACAGAGGTCAGTATTAACTGTAATCCCGGATTGATACATGAGAAAGAAGATAGACACGTAATATTATGTTTGTGACAGCAGTTCAGTTTCACTCCACTGCTGCAGTTCTCTCAACCCACTTGCTCGTGGATTCAGCAATGTTCCAAGGTTATCCATTGCTATAAATAACAAATAAGCTGTTGCGGAATGTATCGGAAGGGAAGGAACCATTGAAATACATATCTAAATCTGTAATAATATATTAATTATGAATCATAATACAATCATCTGTGTGTGCATGTGTGTGAGGGGGTTCAGAGTCTGATTAATTGACTTTGTCCATAGGCTGGATTGATTACCAATTCCATGATGCCCACTGAAGAATCCCCTTGTCCCTCGCCTAACTTTAGATTGGTTTCTGCAACCAGTTAAAAATGTGGATCCAGCCATTATTGTCAGTAAATCGAGTCTAACATGTGTTCATGAATGAGTGAAATTATTTTTTATGGTAACCTTTCCCCAGAAGATTTACATTAAAATGGAAAATGTTCCCTTCGTTAATTTGGCCTCAGATGTAACTTTTTGAAACAATCATGATTCATCAACTTTATTTCTGTACATTTCAAAAGTAGCCTTCCCAGCACTATCAATATAAACTGTGATAATTATTTGAATCAGTTAGAAATCAAGGTTACAATTAATTAATACATCACAAAATGGATGTGAATTGGAACAGGTACTCTTCATTACATGCCGTGGGTATTTTAAAATTAAACAATGGATTTTTCTGACCATATTGACAGTTTGTACAGGGGACACGAGGGAAAACTGCAATGGGATTCCAGTATTGAAATGGAAAATGTGTCAACAGTGTCATGTTATGTAGTTGGCTACTTCAGAAATTAATTCCTTGTCCATCATATGAGATGTAAGTGTGGCCAAGCTCCATGCTGTCAATACTTTTTTATGCTCCTCTGGTTTTAGTGATCAACCAAGCAAACCCCTGAACTTTCATCGATAACATCCCAATAGATTTAGTCCCATCAATTATCTTGTGCATTCTTATTTTTTGTTACATGAAATGTTGAATTAAACATTTACATGTTCTTGCAATTTCATCCTATTATGTGGGTCTTTCGGTAAAGTCACGTATATAGATATGTTCAAAGAAAATAACCTATCTCCGTGACTTAACCGAAAGACCCAAAGAATATGAATTCCTGCAGTCACGAAAGCTTTAATTCAAGATTTAATTTCATAGTAATTAACACGAGGGGAGATTATAGTGCAGAAAACTACAAATATAGATAATGCTTTACCATGTGTTTGACACAAATAGAGTTAATATTCCTTGTATAAAACACATGGCATGGAAACACGTGTTTTATTGGCTCAGAGTATTACTGCTGTACTGTATATGTGACAAATCACACCATTCGTAATCCACAGGCTAATACATGGTTGTCATGATCTATGAGTGCATAAAAGCCACCTGCAATTATATCAGCATCAATAATTATGTAAGTATGTATAAATATAAACCACCGTTGTGTGTGCCTTGCACAACATGGTACACAATATAATTTATTACATTTCTCAGAGTTGCCACTGGCACTGCATACGTGAGTGTACTGGAGAGATTAGCATTCAACTATACAATTAAATCCTATCAGTACTGCATTCAGCTGACACAATCAGGATGATAAATACTCTTCATGTACCTTGTGTTTGAGCCATCCATTCACAAGTCTTGTTCCAGAGTAAAAAAATGTAGCAACAACATAAAATTTGTGCAGTGACATTAAATGGGTCACCATGGAGCATAGCACTGATTGCTGTCAGAGAAAGGGATCTGCGATTGCAGCAGCCCTGTCTGTCAGCAGGTCACGTGATAGGCAGAGAGAGAGGGATGTAGGGCAAAGGTGATAAGAGGCGGCACGTGAGGTAAGCCCGGGAACCCACTAGCAGGTTCTAGAAAGGGGGCGTGGCCGGGGGCGGAGCAAGGCCACGCTCGGAGGATAAAAGGGGACTCCGGGCGAAGTTTCGGGGTTGTTGCTTGGAGTGGAATAATCTCGGGCTGCTCGAGTCTTCGTCACCATCTTCACCTTCTTGGCGTTATTAGTCAGGCAGTCTGTTTCTGTTAGCTGTTCTGACTGAAAGTGTAGTTACCCCTTGTACCCTGTGAAGACTATAATAAATAGAGTGGCTCCTATTCCGAGTGTCTTTGGGTGTATCACTGCATTTGTATTCTTATGGGTACTGCATAACTTCCACAATCACAATCGCCGGTTTTAATTCGCTTAGCACATTCCACAAAATAATAACATAACATGGTAATAAAATTATTTTTGAAAAGATTTGGAATAATAATAATCTATAATGCTGCCCATCCAATTCCACAATATTGGGCACACCTGTTAGCACAATCCCTCTTATTGGGCACACATATTATAAGTGTTGGCTTTGCAGGCAGGATTTATAGAACAGTGCAGGGTTGGCCCAGGTAACGTTCAACAAAAGTGTCCTTTCTCACTGGTCGTGCCATGTGCTGTAAACGTAAGTTCTCTCACCCCATTATATATCAGTGAATGCAGGGGGTGGCTGTGCTAGCAGTTCATGGGAGGGGATTACTGTGATACAGGCATAATGGATTATTCATACAGTGGTCATTGACACACTCTGATAAAATAATGAGAACTATAACTATAGAACACCATTATAATGCTCAGCACTTGCTTTGCTAAGGCATTACATAGCCATTCAATATATTTAATGAGTACTTACAGACAGGGGCTCCTCACTCCCTACCTTCAGAGGCGAAGGGGGAGGGGGCTAGGGGATGGAGCCCATGCTCTCGACCACTCGCCACCATTTCCTGATTGTTAAAAAGTTACCTGCCCTACGCGAAATGGGAACTTTAAACAACTTAGCTTTTAAGTGAATAACTAACAGGTATGTAATGGTAAAGCTCTAAATTTTGAGTCTGAAGTGTGTCAACACACTAGGAAGTTAGCGATGACACTTTTAAGGGTCCGCAGGCACGTTTCTTATCAATTTTGTTTCAGATTAATGTTTTTTAAGCACCCTTTTATACCTCTCACACTTGCGTGTATACACGTTGCCATCTCTGCTTATTAATTAATTAGAGATTCCTTATGCGTCGTCTTGCCATGTGTTTCCACTACCTCGGGTACAATCAGATCGTGGAGGATTACGTTAATGCAGCGCATTGCCTGCGAAAGATTGAGAAGAGAGAGTATGGAGAGTGTAAATCAAGCAGTCCCCAAGTCAATCAAAAGGAGTATCCCTGGACTAACATATATTGTACAAGATCCTATCATGGTTACCTCTGGTTGATGGAACTATGATGAGGTGCAAACTGCCAACTAACATTCAGTGACAAGAGGAGCCACTGATCTTACTGCCCAGTTATGAGAAAGGGCAGAAAAAACAAAGTAAGAAAATTTTCCACACAGCGGCTATAGTCATGAAAGCTGACACCTGTGATAGGCTGGTGCCAAATTCAACGCAAAAGCCAATAGCATGGATTTACAGGATATGCGCCTGTGCATTATGACCCGTTATTCCTTTAAAGTGGGCAAGACAACCTAGAGGCCGGGCCTCCAAGGGCTCTCAGCCCGTCCCTTTTAAACAGTGGAAGGGGGTGGGGGGTTGGGGGGTGATGTATGGGTTACTTACCCACCTTAGAGGCTAAATCAGTACCGAATGTGCAGGAGGGTCGAAGTGGAATCACTGGCGTCCATTTCTAAAGTCATCCGTATCAGAGATTGGCTGGTGTCAGTAGACCTCAAGGACGCATAACTACATCTGCGTGTAAAATGGCAGGAACACAGGGTTCCTGAGGTTCAGTACCTTTGGAGATCATTGGAAATTTCAGATCTTGCCGTTTAGCCAATCAGCCTCTCCGAGGGTCTTCACGAAGGTCCTAATAATAGTTGTTACCCATCCAAGAGCCAGAGGCAAACACGTGTATACATACCTGGATAACTTACTATCAAGGGCACTAGAGGAATCTGTCTCAGAAGAGGTATTGGTGCTTCAGGAACAGCCAGAATTGCAGCCACGTTCCATAGCGGAGGCTCTAAATACCTGAGTGTCATGCTCAGCAGAACTCTTGTTTGGGATTTCATTGCTGGTCTCAGGAAACAGAGTCCAAAAAAGGAAATTCCGAATAGTATGAGGCTACAGTGGACCAGGTGACACACGCCGACACTTTAGTAGTTACAATGTGTTCCGAGTGGTGGTTGACCTTAAGTAACTATTTAACTTTTTACCACGTAAGACCCATATACCTATATAGCTCTTTTCAGAGTTGACAAGGCCACAAATGATAGCTCAACGAAGTGGCTTATTTGGACATGTATGGTAGCTAAGTACACTAAATGCATGTTTCTAAATGAGGAGGGAAAAACTGGAGGACCAAGAGAAAAAGCCACACGACCACGGGGAGAACATGCAAACTCTAAATATACAGGTGTCAGGGTTGGGATCGAACCCACGACCTCCTATATACCAGGCAAGGTAGTTAATGTCTCACCACCGTGGCACCCATTTTACCCAGCCGGAGAGCGAGGTCCCCCCTGGGGTTCTTTTAGGCGCAAGTGGTCCTGGAAATGGATTCCAGCCTAAGGGGCTTTGGAGCGTGCTGCCAGAGCTAGGCCCTGCAAGGGCAGTGGTCCCAAGCAGAAGCAAAGGCGAGTATAAACTTCCTGGAGCTCATAACCATAAGTCTGGTGCTACAGTGGCTCAAGGAACTAGTGTCCAGGAATGATATCCTAGATTCGCCATGACATTGTCACAGCAGTCACCAAGCTAAAGAGAGATTACCAAGGTTCGACAAGCTGATGCAGAAGTCGTAATCCCTCTTATCCTGGGTAGAAAGTAACAAGGTGAGGCTGTTAGCACGCCATCTGGCAGGAGTCGACATCCAGACAGTGGACTGGCTGAGGCAGCAGAGACTCGACCACAGAGAGTGTGCGCTACATCCCCAGGTATTCGACCAGATGGCCCAGAGATTTAGAAGGCCAAACGTGGACTGGCCCGCCAATATAGAGAATGCCAAACTGAAGTAGTTTGCATCCAGGTTCCAGAATTGGGTTACCTGCCTAGCTGCTGCTCTATCATGCATTTGGGCCAGCGGCTCTGGTTACTTCTTTCCCCCGTTTACCTTGCGCCTCAAGCTTCTGGAAAGGATCAGCAGAGAACAGACTCGGGGGTGCTCATCAGCCCAAAATGGCCCAGGATGTCGTGATTCTCAGACCTACAGGCACTGCTCCAGGGTGAAGCCTGGTAGCTCCGAATGAGACCAGAACTACTCAGTCAGAGGGGAATCTGGTGACAGACCCTGCTGGCAATGCCACTGACAGCATAGCAGTTGAGAGGTCAAGATCACCAATTTAGATCTGGGCATGGAGGTCTAGGACCTACTTCTAAAATCCAGACATGGGTCTATGTGGCGAGTATACAATTCGTACTGGGAAGTGTTCTGCAAATGGTGCAGTGATAGGCAGCTGGACCCAGTCTCCTGCAGTGTACAGGCAGTGGTGCGGTACCTAATGGATGCCTTTAAATCTCACTTGTCAGTGAGTGCTTCACCCATTTCGGTGCTCCACGAGGAGTTAGGCAGGAGCCCATTTTGCTCAAATGAGCTAGTCTCCAGGCTTCTGGCAGCAATGAAATAATCACCCTGTAGATTCAGGTGTTGCCCCATGTAATCTGCACATGGTACTGAATGTATTATGTAAACCACCCTTTGAACCATTAGCTACTTGCTCGGAGAGACTGCTAACTCTTTATGACAGTCTTCCTGGTGGCCGTCACCTCTTCCAGGAGTACAAATTGCATTAATATTAAGTGCAAAATGTGATGCATTCGCAAAGTTTCCCAAGTGATGGGCACTGGAATGGTATTCTAATGTACATGATCGGAGCATGTCAGTGACCACTAATGAAACCCATATTTAAGTCCTAAAATAGTGTGTATAACTGTGTGCACTAAGTTATCCGTTGATACCCGTGACATCTCCAAGGTATGAAGTTGGATGTATGAGGAACTTTTGTAGAAAAGTTGTGGTTGCGATGTACTGTACATGCTGGTGTATCAGTGATTTGGAACAAAGTGTGGCCTGGATTGTAGTGCAAAAGAGGTATGGACAAAAATGGTTGGGCAGAGGGGGAATTTATTTGCAGACTTGTAAGAATATGTTTTAAATCTACTGAGGCAAATTTTACATATGAAAATATAAGACACATGAATATGGTAATGATAATAAAATTACAATATTTGTTGTCTTAATTTCTCAATGTGCTTAACTAAAATATTTTCCAGATGAGGGGGATGATTTCCCACATGTCAGACTTAACAGAAGGAAAAAACGGAAAGCTCCCATTCCAGATGAAAATGATGGACATCTTTAGACATCACCAAAACAGTAAAACCAGCTGTTGAATCAAAATTAGTAGATATTTTTACTAAATGTTAACACAGAAATGAAATACTCCAATGTGCAATAATGTCTCGATCATTATTTTATACAAAAGGGAAAAAGAACTTTTTATGTGACGCATTACATAACCATTAGCATTTTATTGTATGTATATAAATTGTTCGTAACAATCAAATATAACTGAATTAAAGAAAACAATTTGGCCAACTAACCATGTAAGGTCAATTAGAATACGTTTTTATTTCATTCAAATATCATTCACATCATAGAAAAAATACGTGCATATAAAATACCACAATTCCAGTCTTATAGGCTCTGAAAAGGTGTTTGATTCATCAAAGGTCTCCCAAACCAAGGCCCTAAAAATATAACTTATTAAACCAATTTATAAAGATGGAATAACTTCTTTGAAATTTCCTTTAAAAAATGCAAATCAAATGGCAAGGATATAGCTTTTTACCAAGGCTTTTCACAGTGATGTCCGCAAATTATCGGAGGAAAATGCATACATATAAATGGAAAATTTGCTAACCATTCTGGTGACACTGTAATCATAACAAGCAATGGAAATTAATTACAGGAAATGCTGGACGAACTTTAGGAAGTCTGCAAAGTTGTATCAAAGAAAAATGAGCAACAAAAGTCACGCACAAAAGTGAACTGAACAAAATAAATGAATTGCTGAAGAATGTAAGCTGGAAAGCATAACGGAGTAATTTTGTTAAGGAATTTAAAGCAGACTGGGATCAGAATTATGAAATAAAGAGACAAGCAAGAGCAGGTTGGAGTCTATAAAAAAAAAACATCATAATTAAAAGCCATTTCCCAATCAAACTAAAATTTGAAAAAGGTGTTCTGCCTGGATTTCTGGTTCGATTTCTGCCTGAATTCCTGACGGGTATGAGCCGAAGTATTCGTGCATGGTGGTGACATCACCACACACACAGCGTTGAGCTGGTTTTCATTCTGCTGACGTCACACATCCCCCCCCCTCTATCCCAGCCGTATATCCCTCGCAAATGTGATCAAGTAGATAGATGAGGGAGGTAAGGGAAGCAGATAGAGGAGGGAAATAGAGGAGCAAGGAAGAGACAAAGAGGAGAGGAGAGTGGTGGGGAGAGAGTAAAAGAGCATGAAACGGAGATGAAAGACAAGACAATTGAAAGAGGAGAGTGAGGGAAAGCGACAAGCAGAGGGAGAGGTGAGAGACATTGAGACGGGAAAGGCAGAAGTGGGAATAAGGAGGGCGAGGGTGACAGAAACGGAGAGAGCGATAGAGGGAGGGAAGTGGGTGAGACAGTGGAGGGATGAGAGGAAAATAAAGGGAGGAAGAGGTAGAAGAGGGGACAATAATAGAGAAACAGATATAAACAGATACAATCAAAATTTGAGACAAATTGGGATATGCAGCACATCGAAGACAAGATAAAAGTGGTGAGAGACAGGGCTCTAAGATTAAAGTTTCGCTGTCTGGCTGGCTGTGAGGGACGGACGGAAGGACAGTCACATCCAAAGGGCGTGTGGAATGCCAGTGGCCCTAAAGAATAAAGATTTCAAACGGTGCATATGACCTGCTGTGACATGGATTGGAATCATGGACACCAACAATAAATGGAACAAAAGCTAAAAAGTATCGAAAGAAGCATAGAGAGATGCATGCTGTGAGTCACGCTTAAACACAAAAAGACGAACACATGGCCCAGAGAACAAACTGTAGACATCACATTGTCTGTTTGAGGAAAGCACGTGGGCTTGGGCAGGACATATCACAAGATGAAACAATAAATGATGGGGGAGACTGGTGCTGAATGGCAGCTAAAGGAGAGAATATGCCCAAGAGAAAAACCACTGCAGAGAGTGAGCCATGCTATGAGTTTTATAATTTGAACAAAATTAAGCATGGCAATGCAAGACCATGAGGTATGGTGACAGTCGCGAGACCTTATCCAGCAGGGGATAAACATTGGCTGATGATGAGCATGAAAAACAACAAATTAATGTGCATTGAAATGTGTTTTTAATCTTAAATGCTACAGGTCCACTCGGTTAACATGCATTTTGTCAGCAATAGCTGGAACAATGTTGAAGCAGAAGAACATAAGATGACAGGGCATCAGGCATGCTGCGAAATAGTGTTTAACTGTTAGATATATTTCAATGACTTGTCTCCTAGCCAGTTGGCAGCTCAAACCAATACATCTTTATACAATATGTAGTCATTGTAGGAAAACAGCAACTGTAGCAGTTTTCTTGTTTATCTACTATACATAGTCAAACATATATTGAGTAACATGATTCTGAGGCTTTTTTGCACTGATGTGCACAGGCTGTGCAACTGTGCTCATTACCTTGCCAAATTTATACATCCATTACTCAATGATTTACAGACCTTTGACATGTTGCCGCTGATAAGACCTATGTGAGCTTTTTTTCCAGATTTATTGCTATTCTAGAAAATTGCAACAAATTGTGATGCATGGAAATTTTCCCAAGCTCCCATCCCTCCACCCCCATTTTTTAAATCAAGGCACAACAGTGTACAACAAACTGCAGCCCTAAATGTGACATAAATAAGGAAAATATGGCCCCAGGAGGTCTGCTTTGAGGGTGGCGAGGCTGCATAATAGAAAGACATTCATTACTGTTGGGCACATTTCATCTGAGCACATGTACACATAGTTGTCATGTATGACTGGCCATACTTAAACTGTTTACCAAAGATTATCTAAGAGCTTTTATATATCATCTACCATGCACCTGCCAAGTATCTTTGTGGAAGATATTTCATCACTCGGACAGCATTTTGGCAATGCTGTGAGTCAAAACCCAAACTAAAACAAGTCTCAAGCAACTTCCACGACAATACCGCCAAACAGAGATGTCTGCAATGGGTGCACCCCTCCGGCAATACTCGACAAAACACCAAAATGGTGACAGATATTTGACCGCATATTTTTAGATAAATCATTCATACTGAATTATGACCAGTAATTGCTGGTGGATAAAAGAAGCAAGGAAGCATAATATGAGAATAGGTTTTCCCCTTTTTTCTGGCAACAAAACAGGTGTTGAGATGTTAAAACACCAAACTGAAACCTTTTACAAGGAATCATATCTGCATTAACCACAAAACTTGTGGTCAGAATGCAAACAAAAAACATACTCTGATAATATATGCATTGTCCACACCAGAGACAGCTTTTGGCGTCTTCTGGTCTATCACCGTTTTGAGACTAGGCTCAAAAGAAAGATGTCTCTGGTGTGGACCAATCATTTTTAAAGACAATGCATATATTATCAGAGTATGTATTTTGTTTGCATTCTGACCACAAGTTTCGTGGTTAATGCA
Organism: Petromyzon marinus; assembly: GCF_048934315.1. Classification (NCBI taxonomy): domain Eukaryota; kingdom Metazoa; phylum Chordata; class Hyperoartia; order Petromyzontiformes; family Petromyzontidae; genus Petromyzon; species Petromyzon marinus. Next base: position 18,393,892 of record NC_133667.1, on the reverse strand, counting down.
GATATGATTCCTTGTAAAAGGTTTCAGTTTGGTGTTTTAACATCTCAACACCTATTTTGTTGCCAGAAAAAAGGGGAAAACCTATTCTCATATTTTGGTACTGGCAAAGGAGATCCAATGATGAAGCATAAATATGTTCAGAGACAAAATATGGTTTGAGCTACTTTCCAGTATAGCAAGTTAGGAAAGCAAGAATCAAGGATCACACAATCTCAATTTGAAAATGTTCAATGTCAGGTCAAGATCACGGCCAAAACCAGTGATTCCACCATACAATTCCACTGATTTCTCCTGCTATATTCATCATATGTTGCATAGTTGACGTCTGACCTCTGAGGTATGGTTTTAAATGTCCCTCATCACGCTTTAGGTGTTCCAATTGGTCTCTAACCTTTGAATGCTCTCTACAACATCTATACTGTTGCAAGGTGCCCATAAAACAGAGCCTAGCAGCTCATTGGACCCATCCTGCTGAAATAAATAGAATTAAATCTAATCTAAAACTTAATCAATGCCTGTATTATGTTTTGTAGGTATGGCTTAATGATTAAATAATATTATAATAAATGATCCTCGCTTTCTCATTGTTATGTATTTTCAATTATAAGATATATTACGTCCCAAAGTTCATAGATCTCACCAGCAGGATACATACACAGAAGTGAATATCAATACATGGACTATAAAAAATCACTCCAGTACACTGGAGTGACACTTCTAATATGTGTAATTTAATGTCAAAATATCAATTAGTATCTCAGATTTACAATCAGCACTGCACTGGTTGCAACAATGTCACAATATAAAGGAAAAATCCCATGCGACCGATATAATGTAACACAACATATACGTGATATAGGCAAGATAAAGGTAATATAGGCAATATAAAGGTGATATAGGCAAGATAAAGGTGATATAGGCAAGATAAAGGTGATATAGGCAAGAACACATTCCTGCGGAGGGAGCTGGTAGGAACGTTGGGTTGCTCAGTTAATAGCCAGGGTCAACGGCGGCGTGGTGTATTCCGCAAATATGCCCTACTGTGAGGGCGGACACAAGCCCGCGTGAGTAGGTTAAACATTGAGTTTTATAAGGGCACCACGGGGTGACCAGCCCCTTTCCACCCAGCCCCACCACTCCCACCCTCACCCAGCCCCACCCTCCCCACCCCCCCACCCAGCCCCACCCTCCCCACCCAGCCCCTCCCCACCCTCCCCTCCCCACCCAGCCCCACCCCTCCCACTCCCCACTCAGCCCCACCATCCCCACCCAGGCCCTCCCCACCCTCCCCACCCAGCCCCTCCCCACCCTTCCCTCCCCACCCAGCCACTCCCCACCCTCTCCTCTCCACCCAGCCCCACCCCTCCCATTTTTGGATGTACGGCGGACGGACACAATAATCCCCTGTGGGCTGGTGTAACCAGAGGTTCCTACCAGTATCAAGATGTAGTTCGCTCTGCTGCATGAGGACCACAATCGCCTGATAAGGCTGCAGTTGGCCACTTCGGGCCCACCGGTGCTGATGGATGGCCGTTTCACATTTATCCAGCCCACAGTGCTTCTCGGGGTTGTTCCCGGTGTCGCACAACTATTACTTTGTTATAGTTGGTTAAACATCATGCACCCCTCACAGTAACATGCCAGGGTCACCTTACACTGGACTTGCAAGTCCCGAATGAAGTTAACCTCGTATGAATCATACAGAGGTGTGTGCAACATCGATACGGCACAATAGTAATGCTGCAATTCACCATGTCTCAAGTGTGCTCAAAAACAGTGGCTTCATATGTATCGGGCAGGAACCTGAAACTGCGCGCTATTACCAGCTCAATTAATGGGAAAGGGAGGGGCTCGAGGCAATACCACGTTAACAATCACACATGCTTAATGGAGGCAGCGTTTTAGCTGAAAGCACACGTAGAAGCACACTTGAGATAATGAAATATATTGCTCATATTGCATGAAGCAAAGTTTACTTATGCACCATCCTGTTCAGAGCTTGCCTTGATGCATTGCTCAGTTTGCTTCCAGAGGAAATATGTGCTCGGGAGCTATACCTATTGCAATAGCTCTACAATGTGTTGTTGTACAAGCAGATCACTCGGAGCCTTCCTGATGCAAAATCTTATATTACAAGCAATGCACTTGGAGCTTGACTGATGGGAAAGCTTCTTTTATATGATTAAACAATGTATTCTCAGAGCCTGCCTGGTCGCAAAAGACTTAGTTTGCTTCTGGAGTGACATGTACTCGGGAGCTAAGCCTTCTGCAATAGCTCAACCATGTTTTATTTTACGAGCAGTCCACTCAGAGCTTGCCTGATGCAAATACTTATTTTATTTCAGGATCAACATAAGTGCTCCGGAGCTATGCCTTTTGTAGAATCTCGGCAGATACTTACAGTATTTTATGAGTCGAGCACTTGGAGGTTGTCTGGTGCAGAATATACGTTTTGTGTTCTGGGTGGAAACATAAATGTTTTTTATTTTCATGCATTCAGAATCTTAAATTATTTATGTATTGATCTAGCCTGCTCTAAAAACCAGGTATTCACAGTAACTCCATTCCTCAATGAATAAACATTCAAGTTACCTGAAGGTGATCTCGGTAGACATTAAGTCACCATGTATATCTTCTTTGGTTCTTTCGGTAAAGTCACGTAGAATGAGAATAAAATAATAAAATAACAATAAAATTCTCACGACGTTTCGGCCACAACGCAAGTGGCCGTCTTCAGGTGAAAGGTACAGAACTGTCGGGACGACAGAGCTTCAATGAACGATGTTAAGATTCGTAGCGACTTTTAAGCTGGTTGGGAGAAGTGAGGCACCTTGACAAAGGGGTTTACATATCAATAGCTGAGGGATTAGCTTATGACTGGTCACGGAAATGGCTATGTTAAAGTCAAAACCTACACATCCACAGAGGCAACTAGTAATTTAGCATTGAAATAGCTAAGGGATTAGCTTGTGACTGGTCACAGGAATGGCTATGTTAAAGTCAAAACCTACACATCCACAGAGGCAACTAGTAATTTAGCATTGAAATAGGTAAGGGATTAGCTTGTGCAAATAGCTGAGGGATTAGCTTGTGAATGGTCACGGAAATGGCTATGTTAAAGTCAAAACCTACACATCCACAGAGGCAACTAGTAATTTAGCATTGAAATATCTAAGGGATTAGCTTGTGCAAATAGCTGAGGGATTAGCTTGTGACTGGTCACGGAAATGGCTATGTTAAAGTCAAAACCTACACATCCACAGAGGCAACTAGTAATTTAGCATTGAAATAGCTAAGGGATTAGCTTGTGACTGGTCACAGAAATAGATGTTAAAGTCAAAGCCTACACATCCACAGAGGCACCTCGTACATGGACGCCAAAGGGGGCTGCAACAACTCAACTATCATACAGTAAAGCGATGTGAAAAACCTAATTCTAAATTACATCAATATAATAAATGTACTCAATATATTCTTCAATAAGCTGAGCTATTAACATTAACTGGGTATACACTACACTATATAATGAATATCATATAGTAAACCAATAAAAACTAAAATATAAACTACCTCAATTTTATATCACAATGTTATATGGTGAAAAAACGGGTGGATTCTTACCTTCCACTTCACGGACAGCTACGTTCAGACGGACGAGTCCATCCATTTTTGGAGCGGAGGAGGAAGGAGGGGAGAAACAGCTGCGAGGTGCTATTATACTCCATGTTATAAACCATACCATTAACCGTGGTGTGAGAGGTATTAAGAGTCAGTGCCAGCGAAAGAGCTGCGGTCTGAAGGTCCTCGTAAAATATAATTAATTAAGAACCGAAATGGTGTAAAACATCCTTCCAATGGTTACTAAGCCAGAATCCATCTTCTCGGTTGAAATTGTCTCTGTGTTTGTATATGTGGATGGCCTCATGAACGAATCTCTCATGGTAGCCGGTTGATTTGCAAAGAACCTCTGTCTTGGAGAAGTCAATGTCATGTGAACCCACTGAATTATAACAGTGATCTGCCATGGCAGAGGAGTTCGTTCTACCGTGTTTCAAGTCTGCTTTATGTTCGCGGATGCGGTCCGAGATATGTCGTTTGGTTTCTGCAATGTAGCTACTACCACAGAGGCACTTTAGTTTATAAACGCCCGGGTACTGTATGTCTGGAAGAGCATATTTTACAGATGGAACCAGATCACGGATTTTATGTACTGTGTTGAATCGAGCCTGGATCTTGTGTTTATTCAGGATTTTGGAGATCTTTTTAGTGACCCCTGCAATGTAGGGTAAGGTGATGGTTTTGAGTGGCTCCATAAGAGGATCCTTCTTCCTGACTGGAGTGATGGTTTTGCGGATTGTGTAGTCGGAGTAACCATTAGCTCTGAGAGCCTGGTGTACATGCTTGAGTTCACTGGTAATGTGTTCCTGGTCGGAAATGCATTGGGCTCTACGGTATAGAGTCTTGATGAGTGAATTCTTCTGGGATGGATGGTGGTGGGAATCCGGTTTCAAGTAAGCATGTATAATTGTAAAATGCAGATGGCGCCATACCTAACTATCAGCCCCCTTCCACAAGGAATACGAAACATGAGGTTATATGAGTGTGAGTTGCTTGATGTTGGAGTCATCACATATAGTTGTAAACAGCAGATATCCAGGCCTAATGGTTTCCCCCCTTTCCGCAATAAATATCAATCAGGAGTTACATGCGTGTGAGTTCACAGATACCCCATCTCAACATAGGTATACTCCAAAACACTCCAATAGACAACCATTACAATATTAAGTAAAAAAAAAACACATACAACATTTACTCCTCCATCTGACACGTGCCTCATTTATCACGAAATTGTTTATTTCATCTACAGCACTTTCCACACTTTTAAGCTGTTCACCTCTACCTGTCATGATATTTCTAGCATCCTCAGCATCCACCTATTTTTCCTGTCTAATATTATGAATAATGCTATGACTGGTGGATGGCAGTATGAACTAGAGAAATAAATTTTTACCAAGGTACAAAACCTTGTGTTCAAAGACCAGAAGCTTATTTTACTTCTATTTATACTCTTTGGTTATTTCGGTCAAGTCACGTAGGTATATATTTCACAATCGCTAACCAATTATAATTAATGGATGGGTTTCAAGGATTTTGCCATAGTATAATGACATTATGGCTCAATTTCCACTCACAGATGGAGCCAACCAATCAGGCTGCGATCCATTTCATACATGGTGAGTTTGCACAATATTAGAGGGACTGGTCCACTAGGAACCGGGCCATCTTGCCAAAGATAGAGTGAACTCCTGGTGCCCATCTTCATTGATAGCCCTAATCCATTGGTATAACCTCCATATTTATATTGCCAGTTTTTATGCTTGTGTAGTGACTTAACTCGGAGGCAGTAAGACTTGGAGGCACATCTTATTTTTAATTAACACCATCGGGATAATACACACCCTACGTGGGTGCACACTCTACAGTCGCTCGTCTATACACAACTCTACGTGGGTACACACTATTACTGTTGTAGTGGGTTCATGGGACACGGAGACGGTGGAGTAGAGGCAGCACTGTTTATTTAACTTAACAAGGGTTACACTGGAAGGGGTAACGGCCCCTTCACCCGTATACATGCTGGGACACCCCCTAGGCTATCTAGCCTAACTCCTGTGGTCCCAGTTCCTCCAGCAACAGGCGTTAGAGGAGGCTATCTGATCTGGCCCTGGTCAAGCACAGATCACGGCACCCCACCAACCAGACCGACCCTTAAAAGGGCTCCGGCTCTGAGGCTCTGGGGCCGTACCACTGGCTTACCCTGCCGGCCCTTAAAAGGACAGCGGTCAGGGAAGTCCCAGGGTCTATCTAGCCGGCCTTCCTTCTTCACTGGTTCTTCATTCGTGGGCCCAACACACTGCCCCGAGCTCTCTGGCTCCCCGCCCTTTATACCCATACACCACTGAGGGCGGGGCTATAGCAGACGTGGTTGTAGCCACCAAGGTGTGGCTGTGTGTGTTACCTTCCCACACTGTGTGTTTCCTTCCCACAACTTCCCTACACTGTTGCTAGCCTATACACAACACTACGTGGGTACACACTATTACTGTTGCTAGCCTATACACACTACGTGGGTACACACTATTACTGTTGCTAGCCTATACACAACTCTACGTGGGTACACACTATCACTGTTGCTAGCCTCTACATAACACTAATCGTCTAACACTGACGGCGCTGAACCGAGACACCCAACAACTATCGAGCAGCGCAATGTCAAGTGAAGACGACAGCGACGATGGCAATGATCTTGAACAGCACGATGGGGATCCCACTCCAGCAAAGCCACGAGGTCCCTCACAGGGGCCCTTCTTATACTCTCAGCGTGGCCTCGCTCCGCCCCAGCCACGCCCCCTCTCTGGAACCTACTAGCGTGTTCCCGAGGCTTCCTGATGGGCCCCCCTCTGTGACCTTTCCCCTAGATGTCCCCCTCTAGTGTATATCATGGCCTGCTGACTTCCGTCCTGCCGTACACTGCAGTTCCCCTTTTTTGCCAGCAGCCAGCACTATGCCACTACACTTGTATGAGTGTATATATCTATCACCTATGTGTATGTGTGGGGAGAGGTCGTTTCGTGATTAACGTGCTGCACTAGAAAATTGGCAACCCGAGTTCGATTCTCGCTCCTGGCCAACACCAGTGACGAATAACTGAACCAGTTCTGGGCCTCCTGAAGGTCAACTCAGCCTCAAATTAGTACTTGGTGCATTGTGTAAACATCGCCATTAGGGAGACAAACGGGGCCGGGCATGGTGCTGGCCACAAACCCTCATGTGCCGTGCCGGCCTTCATAGGCGCTGCACGCTAACAGCACTTACCTCAACAGTCTGTAAAATGCTTTATTGGCATATGTGTGATTGGGGAAGTGTAGTGGTTAGCGCATTGCACTACAAACCCAGTGACCCCAGTACGATTCCTGCTTACAATCACCTTCAGTGATGAATATCTGAACTGATTCTGGGCCTTCCCTAGGTCGACGCAGTCAAAAATGAATACCTGGTGTGGTGTGTAAATATCAACACTTGTGCCATACTGGCCTTCATGGGTGTTTTCATCCAGCACTTACCCTCACAGTCTGCTTAGGCTATAGAAGGGATCTTTGTCTTTGCGTGTGTTTGCGGGTGCTTGGATGCACCAGGGATGGAGTGGATCCAACTGCAATGGGACAAATACACCAGAGATGGAACTGCCTATTTCATGCAGGCACATTTTTGTAGTAAACATAAAAGATGCACATGAAGAATTGTGTAGATTATGCCGCCATGCAAACTCCTCTGCAACTTTGGGGCACACCAGCATGCGGTTTAAGGCACAGCAGAATACATTTCCCTTGTTTAGGAAACTGCAACTCATGAATATTAAATGGTAGAATAAGTCCACACAATCGGCCACCAATCCACCACAATAAGGTGCAACGGGAAACGAAAAACACTTAAAAATCAGACCCCAGCCCTCTGACCTCTACAGAAACACTGACATTACTCATGCCTCAAACACCTGTCTCTTTACACTAAAGTTCACCTTTTGTGACATGATGCAGATTACCATAAACACAATACATCTAAACCCCCTTCTCACAAAAATATATTTTACATGCATACTATCATTATAATCCACGATCTATCCACTGCTAGATGAATGCCTCCATTGCCATCCCTTACGGTCACAACATGCAAAACAATTATTTCGCTCCTGCGAGCCGATCTCATCACTCTGTCTCATAAGTAGACAGCCTCTCATATGTGTTACCTCCTTCGGCTGCCACTGTCGTTCGTATTGACCACTGGCCATCATGCCATGTCCTGCTCAAGCTCACTTGAGCAGGACATGACATGATGGGAGAGCCAGACATGCTTTCGCCAAGATTATTCATGAAGGCATATGAGGATAGTTTTTGAAATGTGGATTCGAGAAGCAAAAGCATACATATAAATTTTTAAAAATAGGAACGTCTGAGATTTGCTGAAGACATAGTCAATAATGTCCAATGGGGATGAACTACGTGGAATGTTAGAATAAAATAAAGACAGCTGCAAAGTTGGGCTCAAGATAAATTTGAGAAAGACAAAGACATAGGTTTGCTAACAATTGGAGATATCTGTTGGAAGGAATGCAACTGGAAAACACAGCAGAGTGTCTTAAGTACAGTTTATGAAGGCAGACTGAAATCAAAACAACGAATAAAGAGGCAAATGAGAGAGCAGGTTGCAGTGTTTTAGTAAAAAATGTATTAATGATGAAAAGAACATTCCAATATTCCCCCAAAAGAGAGCATTTTATCAGTGTATATTACGTTTTGTGATATATGGATCAGAAACATGTATGCTGACAAAGAAAAACAGCTCAAAAGTGAGCGACAGAAAGAAGAACACATGGATTAGAGAATATATACAAGATAGAGACATGATATTGACTGTAAAGGCATTTGAGGATATCATGCACTTTCAGATGTACTTCTGCGGCTGTCTGGAATTCTCTTGATTCTGACATAAGGAAGCCACTAGAACTACACACTTTTAAATCTAGATTGAAAACGAATTTCTTAAGAACTGTTTGTGTTTAGTTTGTTGTCATTCTCCCGCACCTCGGATTAGCACGGCTGGCTACATACACTGCGGAAGAAGTTCAACATACATACAAATGCATGTAGGTTTTGGACAGGACACATAACTGGAAGGGATGATGGACTGTGAGACCAACTTTGGAGTGGCAACAAAAGAAGGAAAAATGCACAAGAGAACGTCCACTATGAGAATGTAGTGATGAAATCAGTTTGTCTATCGGTGTTAGATGGATTGTTGTATCAAATGACCGTGAGAGATGAAAACAGCTTGGCGAGGCATTAATCTAGCAGTGGATTGATAATGGGTGCTACTGATAATGTACTGTATGCATACTCTGCATGCAAATATTCTATTGTGAAGCTCGTTGAGATTTAACGGAAATGAATTGCAATGAGGGAATTTTCTACCAAAATATAGTGCTTACAATGAAATTTTATTTATATTTTTATTTGTAACTTTATTCACAACCAACAACGATAATAATGTAGGCTTTGTAACATGCACATTCTGCGTTCACTCTCAGAGATAATTATTCAGAAGTAATAGAAAACCACAGATAGTGGGAAGACAGTCAGAACTGGTGCCGATAATTGCCCAAGCTCTGTGGTCCTCTATTGTAATATTTGGCCACCTATATTAATGAGCATAGAGGTGGAACCCAGAGGAAAATCCGGGGACCCAAATGCTTTCCATGGGGTAACACTCAATTCCGGTGAACATGGAAGTCAATCTACTTGCCATCCTGCCATTCCCTGACAAGCAAGGAGACAGGGACCTCAGTGCCCATTGGCAGCGATTTTTCCCTGGGATCATAACATGGAATAAACCACATCTCATCCATGCAGCAAAATTGGAGAAAATATGTTCTCTGCCCATTTTATCTCATTGGAATGGTGTATGAATCTGATCAATGCATTCGTTAAAAGTTTTTGTAATGACCCCCCAACTCATTATGCTTATTTTTTGGTGGACTAATGGTCAGATTGTAAGCCAAATGTGTATTTAATATCATGACTATGTATAAGTACACAGTTGTGAAAGTAGTCAATATCACAATTTTTGGCAGGCCTTATAAAACTGACTTCGACATTCAAACTCATTGGACACATAGCATATTATGATTGTATAGACTGATAATTAAAAAAAAATCTGAATATATATGGAAAATGTCTACATACATGTGGATGATTTTATCTGCTTTGAGCGAAATTACACTCACTATATGTATGATTGACACTGCCTAATAACAGACATACGTATACAGTAATAGGCTAACATAACACAATACGGCCCTTCTTTGGAGCAGAGTGCAACGAAAATGACTGATTTATATCTGGAGGATCAGACTCCTGCAAAACTCAAAAAGCTTAAAATTTCACAAATGAACAGTTTTTTTTAAATCAGCAAACGAGCAGCTTTCCTTTACAGACAGTGGGTAACAAAACATATCTTTAAATGATTTAGCATAATTATTTAAAAAAACGTTATTTCATCAAGCATAACTGATGAACTGTATCATGGGAAAGCCAATAATGTTGATTGGTTATGAAAGGCCATTTTCCTGCTAGATGAGCCGTTTTCTCGGTGAAATCATAAGTATTGTATGTCATTAATATTTAACCAGAAGTGAATGCATGTGGTATTGTGCAAATGCATATGCATTCACAGCCTGTGCTAAACACTTCTTACACTTAAAAAGCAAAATAATGTATTTTAATATTGGCTTAGTGTTTACTGTAATTTGACAGATAAAGAAGTCTGAAAACCGATTGGTTCCAATTAGGTACATATGTACAAATAAATATGCTTTGTCTGACATGCATTAGTTCATCTGTTTTGGAGTGAAGATAAGCGTTTCATTGAATTCAATTTGTATATAAGGCGCTGTGTTCTAGAATAAAGTGACACCACATATAGATATGTAATCAGGACTACTGTATGGTCACCACTTGTGAGATGATACGCCAATGGTTTAGGCACATTACCAAGCCAGACTGAATGGATATGTTAAATTATTTGCCTATATGTCTACCAAGAGGTCACAACATATATCATGCTTTTTTGGTGCAGGAGACCCTTGAATCTCGCGGGGGTTACGTTTTTGGAAAGTGCTGCGAAAGACAAAAACAGGATTATCAATTAGCCTTACCTAAATAATGAGGTTAGGAAAACGGTAACCAAAAATAGACGTAAAAAATCCTATACAAAAACATTCCGAGACAATAATTACTAGCTTTGACTTAAAACTTTCGTGACTGCAGGATTTAATATTATTTGGTTCTTTCGGTAAAGTCACGTAGATAGAAAAATTATAATAAAAAATTAAGTGAATACAAATTTAAAAAACACTAATGTAGACTGTAGCCTGGTTCTTAATCGGAGTGAGTGTACTGGCAGTCTATAATGTAGACTGTAGCAATGGTTATTAAGCTGGGTGAGTATGCTGGCAGTCTATAGTGTAGACTGTAGCCTGGTTCTTAACCTCGGTGAGCGTACTGGTAGTCTATAATGTAGACTGTAGTCAATGGCGGAGCCAGGATTTTCAGGTAGGGGGGGCAACCCCTCCAACAATAAAAAAAATTATAGGAGTAATTAGTAAACACGTGTGCGGCGATGGCGCAGCCATCAATCGAGGATCGAATTCGAACCGTGTGTGATCGGCGTCGCGCTCGCTGAAGGTGAATGCCTTCAGGAAAGTCGTGTACTGTATACGCAGCTGCGCACAATTCTGTGAGTCACTTATAACTGCTTTGCCGTTACTTATTGCCAATTATGAACTCAGACTATTGTCCTATCATCTCTTAGAGTCCCTGGCACGTAATAATATGCTACACAATGGCAGTGGGGGTCGCAAAATGCCGATTTATTACGAAGAAACCCCAATGATCCGATCGAAATTAGGGATTTCAATCAGATCTTTGGGGGGGGCACGTGCCACCCCACCCCCCGCATTGGCTCCGCCAATGACTGTTGCCTGGTTCTTAACCTTGGTGAGTGTACTGGCAGTCTATAATGTAGACTGTAGCCTGGTTTTAAGCTGGTAAGCGTATTGGCAGTCTATAATGTAGACTGTAGCCTGGTTCTTAACCTCGGTGAGCGCACTGGCAGTCTATAATGTAGACTTATTCTGGTTCTTTCAGTTATAAAAATAAGAATAAAAAACCACGACATTTCGATCACAACCCCAAGCGGTCGTCATCAGGAAAAGGGGGGTTAGCCTCTAAAGGCAAACTGTTTATAAAGGTTGAGAGATGGGCGGGGCAGCTAATGTTAATGTGGGAGAAAACCTCGACAACGGCAGTAGGTCTACACCAATCAAAGCACTGCACCTCGCTCCACACACCCACTCTGCTGACGGTGGAGGTTGATTTGAAAACACAAATGAAGTCATGACCCAAAGTGGTTGATGACATCTTTCCAATAATTGCTGAGTTTATAACCATTCTCTCGGTTTAAATTGTGTCTGTGTCTGTATATATGGATGGCTTCATGAACTAATCTTTGTTGATAGCCAGTAGGCTTGCAAAGTACCATCTTCTGAGAGAAATACATTTTGTGTGAGCCAGCTGCATTAAAATAATGATCAGCCACGGCAGGAGTATTGGTCATACCGTGTTTCAAACCTGCCTTATCCCCAATGTAACTGCTGCCGCAGATACAGCTTAGTTTGTAGACGCTGGGATATTACATGTCAGGAATCTTGTCCTTCACAGATGGGATCAGATCACAATTTTTTTGTACTGTGTTAAATCAGACCTAGATCTTTTGTTTGTTCATGATTTTGGAAATATTTTGGTTACCCCTGCTATGTATGGCAAGGTGATGGTTTTGATTGGATCCTCAGATGGCTCCTTCCTTACGGTTGGGGTGATGGCTTTGCGGATTGTGTAGTCAGAGTATCCATTCACTTTGACAGGTAGGTGTATGTGTTTGAGTTCATTGGTTAGGTGTTCATGGTCGAAGATACATTGAGCTCTATGGTGTAGCGTTTTGATGAGGGAATTCTTCTGGGATGGATGGTGGTGAGAATTAGGTAGGCGTCAGTATGGGTTACTTTCCTGTAGACAGAATGGCTCATTGAGCCATCAGGTCTCTTTTTGATTAGGTCATCTAAGAAAGGTAGCATGCCATCCTTTTCTACCTCCATGGTGAATTTGATGGCTGGGTGTATGGAATTGATGTGGTTGAGGAATTGGTTCAGAGCCGGTCGGCCATGTGGCCAGATGACAAACGTGTCATCCACGTACCTCTTCCACAAGGACGGGCGTAGAATGGATGCCTGGATGGCGTCCGTCTCCAAATTTTCCATGAAAATATTGGCTACAACCGGAGAGCAGGGAGAACCCATTGGGGTGCCTTCAATTTGTTTGTAGAATGTTCCATTCCAGGTGAAGTATTGGTGAGGCAGTGACTCACCAGGGCTGGTACATCAGCATTCAATCCTTGTTGGACCAAATCTTCAATTATTGCAATGGTATCAGGCACAGGAACTTTGGTGAACAAAGGAACTACGTCGAAACTAACGAGCAAATCACCTGGGGACAGTGAGATGTCTTTGATTGACGATACCAGGTGAGCTGAGTTAAGTACAAAAGAGGTGGTCTTACCAGTGAATGGCTGCAAGGTCTAAGACAGATATCGGGCCAGTTTGTAAGTGGGCGAGCCAATGCTGGAGACGATGGGACGAAGGCGTGTACCTTCTTTATGGATTTTTGGTAAGCCATATAATCTGGGTGTTCTAGCAGCAGTAGGTTTTAAGAAAAACCGTTTGGTCTGTTTAATTAATTAAGCTGAATCAGTGATGATACTGTTCGTTGAGACTGTTGGTGGGATCTCTTAATTTTTGTGTAGCTACCATCATTAAGTAGGTCCTGAATTTATTTTGTTATTTTACGCGGTTTTGTCCATGATGACCGTGTCGACTGAGAGGATGACGATATCATCCCTCTTTTTCAATTGAGATAACGCAAAACGCTCATCCTTACTGATGTTGCTGACTGGTATCTTAGCGCTTTTGAGGGTTGCAGCGATTTCAGATCTTGTCACGTCTGCAGCGATGTGTCCGTGTACAATAACAAAATTACATTAAGAGATAGAAAGAAGAACACAAATTAGAGACTCTACCCAGGTTAAAGATATCATTCAAATTGTTAAGAAAAGTAAGCTTGGGCAGGACACGTCGCTATAAGGGGCAATAGCCGATGATCAAGAATATTGATGGAGCCTAGGGATGAAACATATCCAAGATGACATCAACCAAGGAGATGGAGTAAATAAATCAGCCTGTGTGCAAGTTCTAGGTGGACTGTTACATCACAGGATCATGAGGGATGACAATGGCTTGGGGAGGCCTTCATTCAGCAGTAGATTGATCATCACCAATGGTGATAATGTTGTGGTTATGTGAAGATACAACTGCTGCATCTTTCCTGGCTGCAATAGAATGTACCTTGTACACTACTATAATTGTTGTCTCACATAGGGTATTGCACCAGCAGATCTCGGAGGTGTATGTCTCTTCAAAAAGCACGTAAGTAGTCATTTGAAAATGGTCGTTGTAGATGTCAATGGTGAGAATGTTTTGGAAGTTGAGGTTAATTATTTTTTGATGACAAAAGATTCACAGGGCTTCACAGTCTCATGTGTGATCTCCTGCTATGAGACAGTCAATCTCTGCATGTTCTGTCTGACCAAAGCTTAATACCTAAAACAAAAGTCAATTACATACTCTTTGTTATAAAACTGTCTTAATTACAATAGTGGCGTGTTTTTTTTAATTTGTGCTAGTGTACCACTGGCAACCCAGTGCCTTAATTATTTACTAAACGTTTTTTCGTTTTATAATACAGCAAATTAATACATCCCTGTTAGGTGTTCTATTGTAAATGGGTATTAAGATGTATGTATGTATTTAAAATAAAAAGGTCTAAAGTTTGCTTAATTAGCTTTACATTTACCACACGCTACGTTATATTGGAAACAAAAACATTTGAAGGAAATTGAACATGCAAGAAATGCTTCATAAGCAAGAAATGTATGTATGAAAATCGTATGGTTTCAATATTTCAAATACATTTATTTAGATAGGAGGCATTTCTCCTTTGGCCTTGCAAAAAGGTGGCATGGAACGTATAAATAACACTCATTAATATTCCATATCTTACGTCAGGAAACCAAATGCAACGAAATTTTCAACAGGAAAGGTCAGAGCAGAAAAAAGTGACATCTGCAATGTAGGATAAATGACTCCAGCCATACAGACTTTGAGAATGCCATTTAACAGTGCCACTGCATCAGCTCTGAGTGGGACATTGTAGTCACAACATGTTCTGCATGACTGATGCTGGGCTTACCATTTTCATTAGAAAAAAAACGCACACACATTGTGGGAAATACCTAATAAAGCCACATTAACATATTTTCTGTGCATCTAAATGTGATTACAACAATGGCATAGTATGAGAGAGGATGCTATCCATGGATATTTATACATATACAGTATATACAATTTCGGGAAATTTTGCATTCGTTTCAGACTTGTAAAAACACTAAAACCTAAAATATATTGTAAGCTGAATATACAATTGTACACTGCAGTGAAACATGCTTTCCACTGGTCTAGTGTTTGTGAAGTCAGTGTCAGTTTTCAAAGACAGTACTGTATTTATGCAGAAATGTCATGTTTTGCAGCTCCTTTTATGGGGAATTCATAGCGGTGGACTGCAGAGAAAATATGAAAGACCATGTAATATCACAATTTATAAGGGTGAATAATTGTTTCCCTTTGTGATAGCCAGTGTGAAAAAACGTAATTCTCAATTAATTTAAATTACACACGTCCCCCCCCCCCCCTAAGGTAAATATTATATGATCCTTATCTGCTTGCCTTGGTAGATAAAGGGCAGACAATTAAACCAATTTAATAGTTTCACTATTCCTGATTATATGAGAGTATTTAGTTAGTTATTACATGCAATTCCACACAGGTTACGAGTTTTAAGCTTGTATTGGAGTTTTGCAGAAAAACTCCTTTTTGTTATAACGTTGAGCAGGAACAGAATGAGAAAACATGCTTAATGATTGTGTTAAAGGTAGTCGTTTAAATGGCATGGTTTATACAAAAAGTGTCAATTGCATGAACATTTTTTTCTCAAGATTGTTGATATTGTAATGTGTTTATATGAAAAGTGTTGTATACTTGTTTTTCTCATTTTATTTCTGTTTATAATGGGGGTGTAATGATACATTCATTCATCAATATTGAATCTCAAGCTCACGATGCATGCTTCAAAACATGTCCATAGTACGATTTTAAAAAAATCATATATGTTGGACGTAATATTTTCACAAGAGCCATGCAGCCACAAATGGTCACTACATTTGCCAAAATAAAAACAGATTCTCGAATGGAATCATCACCCTGAATTATGACAATACATCGAATTGCTGGGAGGGTTAATCATTACACCCCTTGTTTGACTTTATAATTTAACATTTTGGTGTAAAGTGTTTGCCCCATCTTCTCTGGACAAAGAGGCTCTGATTCAGTATGATGAGTATTGCATTAAATAAACCCGGATTTGGGCGTTGAACGATATATTGTGGCTAAAATATACTTAAGACATCAAAGGAATATACCAGAGATATACATTGAGTGATCAAGTAAAAGGGAAATATGTCCTGTAAAACACACACTTTCAGTTTAAATAGCTTCAGAAAATTTAGTATGTATCATTGACAATATTTTGACAAGCCAGATCATAAGGAATTGACAGTCTCACAGTCCAGTATAAATCCAAAAATGCATAGTGATATGGGGCACCTCCCCTGCGCACCCTGTAATTCGCAATGCACCGTAAAGAATCTCAATATCCTTGACGATAAATCAGTGCACAGCACACTTTAAGAAAAATGATCCATGCAACTCCAGTAATCCGTGAATATTTGTGGATTATAGGATGAGCATGACACTTGGCTAATGACGTCAACAATACATGGAAAAAAACTGCATATTATAGGGTGTTAACAATAATTTCAAAACATCTGGGAATATGGGTCTACACTAAAGGAAGATTGGAATTTAAAAAAGCTAAAATCCTTAAATACTTAACAGACCACATTAGCACAGTTAATGATATGAACCAAAAACAATTATTGTTTTATGCATGTTTGTCTCTCTACATTTCCATTGTCTCGCTGAATTTTTATTCTTGTAACTCTATTTGTCTATCAGTATATCCATTTGTTTATCTCCATTTGTCTCTTTGTATCTTCGTTAGTCTCGCAGTATCTCTGTTCGTCTCTATCTGCATCTGTCGCTCTATCTCAGACTCACAAAGAGACGTTTATAGAGATGTGTGTTGAAGTGCTTCAAACAATTATTTCTTTGCGTGTGTGAAGCAACGGAAATGGAATTCTGGGGGGGGGGGGTTACGCATGGCGAATAAAAAAAAGCCGCTGTACTTAAAAATATAATTACCTTCGCAATGTATTGCAAATTGTCGGAGGAAATAAGCCGCCTATAATATATAATCCGTGGACTTTCACAGATTATATACGTTTTAGTTCACCCCAGAAGAGATCCAAAAATCCACTCAACACTGCAAATTTTAAGATGTTAAACGTTAGAGGCCAGACAAATAATCTACCTGTGATAATGAAATGTTATGGTTTACTTGCATATGTTAACAATTCTAATGAACAAAAATATATGTATTTAGCTGCTGTTTTTTAATTTTAACTCTTTAATTGAAAATGGTAAGGGTAAAGGAATCAAAATTTCCATCTGTCTGCGGGTGCTCTCGCGACCATAATTCTTAACCGATTTTGATAGGACAAGTATGAAAAGTTTTTCAGGGTATATAGAAGGTTCGAACTGTTGGGCATAAAATCGAAGATGTCAAATAAAACGTATGTAATTAATGAAAAAGTGCATCTAGTAAAATATAGCACGTTAACCCTTTCCGATTTTTATTTAATCTCCATGATTATGAAACGTGCGAATTGTTTTGATTTCACAGCATCTATGAGGCACGTGCATATGCTATACATAACCTGCATGTGTAGTAATTAGATGTTAAAAATATATTTCACTGGTTGAGCACGGAAGTCAATTTCATTTTTAAGGAAGTAAAAGCTTTTCAATGCTTAAAATGATTGAATATCTTAGAATAAAAATCATGATTGTGTTCATGGTGGATGCAAGATAAGGCAAATTCCTCATAGAAAAAAGTCTACACCCAATTTAACAAATGTGAGATGTTATCCTCACCAACAACATACATTGTATTTGCCACCATGCCGATAGGAAGAGAAATAGTCAATAATTTATTTTATGAATTGGACAACAGACCATACGCATTTTAGATTATAATTTGAGTAAACCATGGTTCTATTGACATAATTTAATTTAGAAACAAATGTATGAAATACAAATATCTCTTGAACACTTAGAGTGCATCCTGCTACAAATAGAGATATCCTGGTCAAGTTTACCAGTCTCTGCAGACCAACAGATTCACATCCTTAATCCATAGCTGTCGGTAGCATAAACAACAATTCCGCATGTTAACTACCAGACAATTCAATGTGGTAAGTAGAACCTGCATACACCCCCGGCAACACGACAATGTCAGGGCCAACCCCGCGTGATTGGTGGTGACTGAGAAGCTTCAAGTAGCTGTGTTTGCATTGGCAACTCTTCCTTGGCACCCTCACTGCCAGTGCCATTGAAGTTCCACTCGGGCAGCTCCTACAGCAGCCATCAGTCGTGGCAACATCACATAGTAAGTGGGGGGTAGAAGCAGGGTTAGCAGCAATTGGGCAGCCAGATGTGAGAGTGGCTATGTTTGTGGGACACCACACGTGTGTTGCCCACGGTGCATGCACCACTCTCCTATGCCCCACTGGTCCCCCCCCCCCCTGACTGTAACTTCTGACCAGCTCGGAACTGGTAAGACTGACATGCACATAGTGATTATTTTAGGCATGCAAACTCCCGTCGGCATACCCATAGATAATGCCACCCATGCACCCTTTAGCAGTCATGCTACAACAGCACTGGTTGGTTTTTGCCAACTGCATGTGAAGGTGGCAACTTGGATGTTCGTGGCAACTGCTCGCAAAAACAGTCATTAGCTGCTAGTCCCACCAAATGTGTATGCAAATGTTAATCACATCTTTATTATTTTCAAACATAACCCAACCCTGATACCTCTGTTGAATTAGTGCTCCATTGTTTCAATATCTTGTTCCATATGTTTCATGTTTAGAGCGTGATGATAAATAAATGTGTCCCCACAGTTTGCATGTAAATGCGCTTGAAACAGCTGGTTTCTGTTTGCAGCAAGATTTGTTTTGTTTATGTTGTGATGATCATTTTCAATTAATTTTTCATGTTTATTACATCTTGAGGATGCAGAACACATTTAGATGATGTCATATCAAAATTGTATTGTTTTGAATGTCGGCCAACTTGACTTACTGTATAACCCACAATGCCCACAAATCAGAGCTCTCAAATAAGATTCATTCAGCAAGAGATTAAAACATTGAGTGTCACTCTCTCAAGATGACAGCGCCTAATCTCGCGCATTCGCAGAGCGTGGCAATTTCTGGTGTCACATTGAGAAGAGAACCAGCTCCCTCCGCTGGCATCTCTTATATCCTGAGTCAAGCCCCACTGAGCTAAGAAGCTCTTTTTGAAGACTCACACACGGAGGCTGTCCAATATCAAGTCCCATGTTGCACCCTTTTGAACTGTGTTTACTTACAAGTCCCATATTCTGTGTAATAGATTGTTTAAATATATTGTTTTTTTACCAAATTGCCTAAATAACAGCTAACTCGTAAATTGTAAGTGCACATTGTATTAATATACTTCTCTGTGTAAAGTAATGCAACTGATATATGTAACAATGTGATTGGCAAATAACAGGCTTAAGAATGTTGGAAAAGCTGATTTATTCACATAAATTATTACCTCTTTCAGTATGTAAACGTAAACACTGGGGAGATAATAGTGTTCTACCCACCATCTCCATATGTGTTGTACTAGAAGGGGATCTTTGTATTTCCTTGTTGTGTGCTCTTTCAGCTGTGTATTGTTTGCTTAAAATTGCCATTGATGTTTCAAGGTCTTTTAAATTATCCTCCTTAACATGTATGCCGAATTAAGTACAAAGCCTAATCTATATAGTATACCTACGTGACTTTACCGAAAGAACCAAAGAGTATGGATTCCTGCAGTCACGAAAGCTTCAAATCTTAAATCTTAATCTATATGCCTGTATGTTTGCTTCCTGTGTATGGATGCATTGCAGAATGTCGTTGCATTGTGTATTCTGCTTATTCGTTATTTCTTATGGCTGTTTTCATTTTAGAAAGAAGGTGAAATGGTGGAAAGAAGACCCTTCTCCATACGCTCCTCACTGTCATGCCCCTGCCAGGTTTCCTTTCTCATGGTGGCAATGCTAACAGCAATATGGGGTGCTGCAGAGTGCTGCCCCTCGCGCTGTGAGTGCTTGCCCTCTCCCAACTGGTCGGTTGTTTGTCATCGCAAGCGACTTCTTACCATCCCGGATGGAATACCCATAGATACAAGGGTATTGGATCTCAGCAAAAATCGTCTGAAGTGCATAAATTATGGAGATTTTTCAGGCTACCCACAACTGCAGGAGTTAGATCTCCATGAGAATGTAATCTCTAATATTGAGCCAGGCGCTTTCAACAACCTGCACCATCTGCACACTATTCATCTGCAAAGCAACCGCCTCAAGCTCATCTCCATGGGTGTGTTTGCTGGACTGCAAAACCTGACACAACTGGACATTAGCGAGAACAAAATAGTTATTCTTCTCGACTACATGTTTCACAATTTGCACAACCTGCGTTGGCTGATGATGGCTGAGAACGATGTGGTCTACATCTCACAACATGCATTTAGTGGGCTATACAGTTTGGAACAACTGACATTGGAGAAATATAATTTAACTGTGGTACCCAGAGATTCTCTCATGCATTTGCATCGGTTGAAAGTGCTGAGACTCAAATACATGAATATTAATTCCATCCCACCTTATTCCTTTAAACGTCTTGTACGGCTGAAGATTTTAGAAATCGACCACTGGCCCTACTTGAGCCGTCTGCCTCCCAAGAGCCTCTATGGCCTAAACCTGACATCACTCTCTGTCACCCACTGCAACCTGACTACATTTCCGCATGCTGCCATGCACCATCTTGTATATCTACGCTACCTGAACCTCTCTCATAACCCTCTAGGTGTCATTGAAGCACATGCACTCTCTGACCTTGTGCGGCTCACTGAGCTGCATGTCAGCAATGCACAGCTGTTAGCCATTGAGCCGCAGGCATTCAGTGGGCTTCTGCACTTGCGCGTCCTGAACACATCTGGAAATCTTCTCACGACGCTGGAAGAGAACGTTTTTCAGGCTCTGGGAAACCTGGATGTGCTCCGTCTGGATGGAAACCCATTGGCTTGTGACTGCCGCCTGTTGTGGATCCTTCGCCGGCGACGTCGCCTCAATTTTGACGGACATCAGCCGATCTGCGCTACCCCTGACTACGTGCATGGGCAGGAGCTTAAGGTATAATGCAGCAGAGCACACTCAGACACACCTCTTATATGCATCGGTGATGAGGTGCACTTCTTCACCCACAGGTCAACCCATACCCGTTAAATAAAAATGTTATTGGTGTAAATCATGAGCAAAGGTAAGTGCACCAAATTCAATTGTTGTACTGTACTTCTATGCCCTCAAGTTTTTTTTCTCCCACCTTCACCAACCCACACTGACGAGTCCAGCATAGTCATAGTCTCCTCACATTCTATATAAAATGTTTGTGTCACCGGGTGTAGTGTCGTGGTTAGCGCGCTTGCACTACGAACCCGGCGACCCGGGTTCAATTCCTGCTCACGGCCAACACCAGTGACGATTATTTGAACCGGTCCAGGGCCTCCCCTAGGTCGACTCAGCCTCAAATGAGTACCTCGTGCGGTATGGTGTCATGGAACTCCATCATTTAATTCAATGTCATCCGTGTATATTACCAGCAATGCTGGTACATTACCAGCAATGCTGGTGATGTAAAGCTATTTTGTTGACTTCAATTACAGTTCATATTGGACTTTTTGTGGTCTTCATTGTTGATGCCAGCATATTTGAATGTGAAGAGCTGACTTCAATAAGTTTGCCTTTGTGCACAGTTGACAATGTGTACAAATATAAAGACATTGTTTTTCAATACATCATATTATATCAAGCATGGTTCTCAAAATGTCAATGGCATCTGTAGTCCCCTTCACCTATACAAACCAAACTTGCATTACAGAAATTAAGGATTGATAATGTCACAACCTGTCTTTCAACACCTGATCATATATTTTGTATGCATGAGGACAACTAATGACAGCTCTGAAAATTCACATCACAGGGTATCTAATTTGTATCCATATATTAGACAGGTTATTCATCTGGTCCATTTATTTGGTACTGTACCCTGTTTGAATGCCGAGTTATATATTTTTGTAAATTACCTAATCAATTGCTTTTTTATGGTTATAAAACTTATCATAAGCTATGTTACATTTAACAACTCTAAGGTGTACGCACAGACAGTAGGAAGGCACAACTCCCATCATTCCTTGCGTGCATGTCATGTGACCACATTGAATGTACAGCGCTCTCAGCCTTGTTTGAGCTTCTAAACTGTGAATTTATCAACTTATTTAATGTAATTATTTGCACATTTTTGCTATTTTATATTTGCCTTGAATTCATTGTTCCATCATACCTCCTGCCACATTTTGGTTTTGATTATAATTTATGTATTATGAAACAGTCAATGCACTAATTGCATATATCTTCTGGGTACAGTATGTGGATAGCGCTTCACTTTCACTATTTCTAGCCCTTCGTCGTTCCATAAACAAGTACTCTTTGGTTTTTTCGGTAAAGTCACATAGGTAAAAATTTTAAATTAATTAAATCACGATGTTTCCGGCGCACCACAAGCGTCCTCCTTCAGGTGGGGACAACTTAGCAAAAGCACACCGCACCGCTTAAGTGTGTGTTCCCACCTGAAGAAGGACGCTTGTGTTGTGCCCGAAACGTCGTGATTTAATTTATTTTAATCTTTTACCTACGTGACTTTACCGAAAAAAAACAAAGAATATTAATCCTTGCAGTCACGAAAACTTCAAATCCATAAACAAGTCTTTTTGGTTAATTTAGTTCTTGGTTCAACTTTCTGCCATCATCTTCCATTCTGCCAACTATTTTTTTATTCTAACTGCTTAATATACATTTATCTCTCTCTGTGATTTGAGCTACGTTCATAACCCCATTCATTATATGTTTCAATTTCACCTTGACATCATCTTGTACGACTTGCTGTTTTTTGACATGCAATAATTAAATACCACTCATGAAGAAACTGAGCCAACTTCCTGCACTATGGAACTAATTCCCTAAATCAATCATCGACTACAAGTTAAACCCACGATGGATCAAAGGCAAGTGAGCTTTAACGTTTCAAGCCAGCATAGATTTTTCAGTAAAGAGGACCACACTTCAGAAGCCTAGAGAAGAGAGGTTATGATTGTTGCTGAGAAGATGGGGGGCTTCATGTGGGGTGACAGATTAGGCAGCTTCAACAGAGTGATATTCAACCGAGGAAAATATAATGCCACTCTATTTTGGGTGAAACCTCTGCCACCAAATCAGTGTCCGAAGACTATCATTGTCCAGGTGCAGGAAGTCCACAACTCTGTCAAGAATCACTCCATTACCCACGAAGTATATTGAGAGGGTGGAATGATGTTTGATGATATAGAGTACCTGGGCAGGTGTTTGTTGAGGCTGAAAGTAAGACCCTGTCTCTTTGTGGCAAGCCCCAGGTTCAATGGCAAAATCTCAAATTCCCAGAATGAGCATCAGTTAACAGGTTACAGTATATATCAGCATACAGTACATGGTTGACCAATATAGAGCCATCGTTTGACCTCACCCAGGTACATTCAACCTTGCAAGATGGAAATTTCACTCGTAGGCGCCATAGAAAGCATATCGAACAACAGCGTTTAAAAAAAGATGTTAAATAGTGTAGTAGACAGATAAAATGCCTGTCGACTAATTGCACTGACATTGTTTTTACACCCAGGCATTAAATTCCTGAGTGATCATGAGCAGCAGGTAAGGGACTCTAAAAGCATAACATATATGCGAAAGCTCTGCCTTTTTATGGTATAATAGGCCTTTGCTAAGTCAATGAAGTAGAGGCATATATTCCCTTGGGAATCCCTACATCTTTGCTGGTAGAGACAGGTGGAGAATATGGCATCTGTGTAGGATCATCACTGCCTGAAACCATACTGGACCTCTGCAAGGTTCTTGTCAGCATGGCTGGCAAGGCAAAATAAAATAATCATTCGATTATCTTTCCCAGGATATTGACGATGGAGATGCCCCAGTAGTTATTAAAATCAGTACAGTCCCTCTTCCTATAAAGGTGGGTCATCAGGGCATCCTTCAAATCCTGCAAAATGCAGGAGCCTTTACAACCAACAATAACAGCCCATACATGTACAAAGACAAAGCCTTAACAGACTTGGGGCAAGTGCTGTTAGCGAGCACCTATAAAGGCCAGCACGGCACGCGAGGTGGTGGGTGTCCAGTACCAGGCTCGGTCGCCTTTGTCTCGCCAGTGGCGATATTTACACACCAAACCAGTTACGAATTTTAGACTGAGTCGACCTAGGGGAGGCCCAGGACCAGTTCAGATAATCGTCACTGGTGTTGGCGTGAATCGAACTCGGTTTGCCAGGTCCGTAGCGCAGCGTTATAACCACTACACTACCACTCCTCACATACATGTACATACCCACACATGCACAGACATAGACTATACATACAAAGTTTACACATACAAAGTTTACACATACACATAGATACAGATATACACACACAACCACTAAAACAAAGATCCCCGTATAGTCTTAACATAACGTTATCGCATTGCTGTTAGCAGGCACCTATGAAGGCTGACACGACACACTTGGGGGTGGTTTGACCAGCAACTACGCCTCGTCCGTCTTTGTCTCTAAATTGCTAATGTTTGCACACCACAAAGGGTACTGATTTAAGGCTGAGTCGACCTAGGGGATGCCCAGGACCATTTCAAATATAAGCCACTGATGTTATCCATGTTAGCCGTGGCTGGGAAGGAAACTCATACATACTGGTTATATGCATAGATATATTTTAACACATACATATACAACATTACATACAATGTAATATGAACAATTCTGATGGACTGGCTAAGTTACTGATGAAAATTCGAATTATGTTCTCAAAGCGATGAAATGCAAAAATTTGACACAAATATAGTCATTAGTTAACTAGAAAAATTGTTTTGCATGTTCTGTTTTTAAATCTTAGTCAATGAAAATGAATATCTATAAATTTTCAATGGTGCATAATGCAGATATTTCATAAAACTACTTTTTGGTAACTTTTTGAACTTTTGATGTTGAAGCCAAAAGAAAAGTGGGCAAAGCCATTGACCATTTAGCATATATATTCACTCACAGCCATATTTACATTCACGTAATCACACTCTTCCAGCAGCAAGAGCAGCATTATGAACAGCAGTAGCAACAACAAAAAAGTTGAAACATTTGGCAGTGGTCCATGCTTTGAATACAGTGGTTTGAAGTCATGGGTAGGTGGCTCATACAAATGTGCGTAGCTCCAAATCCCTATGGATTGTAAGATGGCCAGGCAATGATAGTACAACAAGTGGGTATGTGAACTCTTATTTGCAGAACTCATTTGCATGGGATTATTCTTGGAGCCGCAGTGTTTTGTTTCTGCAGATAAAGAACACTATCTGTGTAGCTTTACTGAATAATCGTCATCAGTGGCCAGAAATTGAATTGCGGTAACTACGTTCATGGCACAGAATGCTCACCAATGCACCCATTTATATGGCTTAATATACCCATGATGACGGGTGAGTCATGTATTGACAGGCTCATTGTCTCACCTGGAGTAATATTGCTTAACATATTGATTAATTGCTTCAATTGAACCTTATGGCGGTACCCCGGGGTACCATAGTACCCCAGCTCTCGCATAATGTCCGTGATGCAGTAATTTGTAGTCTGTTGATGGTCGGCGATGCAGCAATCGACTCATCTCGACGAGCTGTACATGATGCACTGTGGTGCGTACGAGCGTTCAGGGTTTCAGCGCAATCATCCTCGCTGCGTTTCGACAACGCAGAGTAGCACTGATTGATTGGTACCCCAGTCGCGGAGTTAAGGGGCCGTCCATAAATGACGTCACGCACCTGGGGGGGGGGGGGACGGACAGACATTTGTGACGATGTGTGACGAGGGGGGGGGAGGGTTTGAGAAATGTGACGTCACATCAAAATGCCGCAACTTTAAATAAATATAGACAACACGTTCTACTTAATTAAATATACTTTTTAATAAATGTTTTCTCCTACAACATCAGAGTGCAGCGCCACATTAAATACGCACTACAGTGACAATAGCTTAAAGCGATTTGAAGCATGTTTTATTTTCAAAATGGAAATATGGTTTTGCAGGGGAGGGCAGAGCTTTGTGACGTCATATTTGAGGGGGGGGGTCTGACTCTTTGTGACACCGTGTGATGAGGGGGGGGGGGGGTCAAAAATCGTCCAAAATTGCGTGACATCATTTATGGACGGCCCCTAAGTACACCCCTGGAAAAAGTATCCCAGAAATAACATTTAATTGCATCGGCCATTTTGTATTATTTGGTACCCTGGGGTACCGCCATGAGGATCAATTCTTGCTCGATTGATTGCTTGACTCGTTGATTGCTTCATTGGTTTACTGATTGCTTGAACATTGCTTGATCGTTTAATTGAATTAGTTAATCGTTTTACTGATTTATTGGCAAATCTACTGACTGAACTATGAACCTACCCATTTAGATTCCATCTCCTGGTCACGGATAATATCAGTGACGAGTGACAACTGAACCAATCCTACCAGCCCTCCCCTTCACCAACCCGCACTTATTGGTGTGGAAGCATTTGGTCAACAGCCCCCATAACCAACATGATGAGGAGGGCTTCATTTAACAGTGAACTTAAAAAGAGCCGTCGGGAGTTGTGAGCATCATTATCATGTCTGGGGCCAATAGAATGGGCAACACTATGCCATGAGACGTAGTGTTGAGACAGATATAAACCTGATTGTTAGCTCCGGCCCATAGCTATGGCGGATTCCCCCTTTTCCTGCCTATAAGCTATGATTAACGAGAAAATTGTGAGCAGGCTAACATCACACCCATTCTACAAGCTAGCAGAGTGATCCACCACGCACTGCAATTGCAAAGCTTAGCTTTCATGGGTAATACCCAGTGACGGAACTGTCTATCGCTCGCCAGGAAATCCACTAGGGTCATGAATTGTGCCCCTGAAGTAGAGCCAGACATTATTCACAGCAGGATTAGATTTTTTTGATTGGAGAAATGATAGCTTGAATATAAATGGAGAATTGATTAGCCCTCTCAGATGCTGAGGTTGCCTCGTCATTCTTAAAACTAATGAAAATGAATTACGGGGAATGATTGAAGTACTGTACAAAGTATACTTTGAACTCTAATGAGTAAAACTAAAAGAATGTACAGCAATTTTACGAAACAATAAAATATCTGTTGGAGGGATACAACTCATGATCATAATCATATTTGTAATGCACAATTCACGGGCCTCGGAGGCCAACCTATAGAAACACCTTTACAGGTGTATACATTATCCAGATGTACTTTACAATAAAAAAGGCAATCGATATTAAAACCACTCAAATTAATTAATGTGAAAGGAGGTCGAACAAAAATAATTTAAAGGGAATATAACGTATAAAGTATACGTTTTGGATTGAAGACAGCATGTAGAGATATACACTAAAATTGTGTTGAGGTTTTAATGTCTAGAGAAGGAAATTTATTTAATTAATGTCCCCATTTTAACTAAGTATTGTATAGTTTATTGAATATAGAGGGTGAAGTAAATAAGCAAACATGGATAAAATTGTCAGCAACCACAAAAGATATGTTGATTTAAAGAAGAGGTATTAAAAGGAGATGCTAAACAAAATTATTGAACACACAGAACTCTAAACAATCAGGAAGAGAATGATAAAAATCTTAGAACACAACAGAAAATTGCAGATGTCATAACAAGCAATCGAAGTGAGCAATAAAGCAGAAATAGGTTTGACAATTGGTAATTCACAAAAGGTAGCCATTGGAGAACAAGATGGAACCTTAAACCCATGACAGATAAAAAAAAATCTCTAAATGAGTGGAATCATTGTACGGAGATCTCTATCAGAAAATAATGTATCCGAGGCATCAGATCATTTCTCGGATGAGGAATACCAGATGGGTGACTTCAAGTAAAATCTACGCTTGATAGTATAGTATGGTATAACTGTGGCAACCATCAAAAAAAGCACTTAATGTTGACAAAATAAATTCAATATTTCACTTATAAAATTATTACTTAAGACATTCCTCATTTAAAAAATTGCTGATAAAAGTGACATTAAAGAACTACACACCCATTATTATATTACCTCATGTATATAAATAGTTCACATACATCATCGTAAATATCCAAAGTTTCACAAACCAAAGCCAAAATACTGTAATAGTATATTTGTAATTTCTTCACTGTTTCTTATAGTGAAAATGGGAGATCCATTTCAACTTCAAAAAATATTTAAGTTATTGCCTTGAGACAACTTCATAAATACGTAGATACCTTAAGGGCTGGAATTGGCAAGACATTACTAGGGGAACACGTGAATGCTGCGAGGCAGAACATGTAATATATATTACAATATGGAACCCTCATCTCATCCAACAAATAACCCCCATCTCATTTTAGTTGTTTTCATTTATTTTACCTACGTGACTTTACCGGAAAAAACCAAAGAGTATGTATGTACGTGTTAAACTGATATGTATTTATGTTCTTGGTTCTTTCGGTAAAGTCACGTAGAAGGGAAACAATAAAATAAGAAAAATATAAAACAATAAAATTCTCACGACATAACGTGACTTTACCGAAAGAACCAAGAATATGAATCCCTGCAGTCACGAAAGCTTTAAATAAAAAAATGATATGTATTTACGTTGAACTTATTTGAAGCCTTGTCTAATCTGAAACACAACTCTAATCTCTCCCTGTTTTGGCCTCATTCTAAACTGTAATATTGCTGCCCAACTCTATGTTAAATTTTATTTGCGATTCATCGTTATCTGATTCTCCTTACACCTCTTAACACGACATTAGATATTAACTTACTTGAATGATCTTCCTAAAACATTCCATGGACTTCTTTGGTTCTTTCGGTAAAGTCACGTAGAATGAGAATAAAATAATAAATTGATAATTGATTATTTTATTCTCATTCTACGTGACTTTACCGAAAGAACCAAAGAAGATGAATCATTGCAGTCACGAAAGCTTTAAATCGAAATTCCATGGACTGTTGGCCTCATACGACTGGATGGAACATGTCAATCAGCCCACACACATGGCAGGACACACACTGAACGTGTTACTATTTACACAACACAAATAGTCTAGGTAGGCTATCATTATTTACACAGATTTATTACACAGTTTTAGTGACCTATTATGACTGGAACAATTCGGGAAGATATGCGAGTTGGTGGGAGTCATGCCTTTGAGCATGTCTTGGGGCTTGTGGAATATAAAAGTGAATTCTATCAGCATTGTATTGCAAATATTTGGGGGGGGAAAAACTTTCAAACCAACTTAAGGTCGTGCAATATCATGCAACCAAATCGGATCTGCAACCATGTGGGAGGAACATGAGACAAATCATCAGTGATGTACCTCACATTTTACCGACTCATTGTTAAGAAAACTTGCCAAATATTGTTCAAAATTTTACGCCGACCAACCTCTTACATTCACATGTTCTCTGCTCTAGCAGCCTAGGCCTTAAGTGAAAAGCCCTAGTCAACTTCGACAAACACTGAATGGTGGTTCTTCCTCTGCTGCAGCTCCCATGCCTGAAAATACTCTCTTCCCCTTTAGTATGACTTTGAGAGATGTGATTGTATGTGCAAGCGTGTATGGTTGGGAAAGTTGCGACGTCAGCAAAGTTACATGGTATATAAATGGCTAAATCAAAATAAAACTAGCTTTTAAAAATATATGTGAGTACAACCATATTACCTGTGCAGTTATTTAGTCATTTAACATGAGTAAATATTAATTTGAATAACATTTATTGCAGATATAATCGTTTCACTATAATCACTTCATGCTGCAGATCATTTTCAAATGTCTTAAGTAATCCATTGGTAATACAAATTACTTAACAAATGGCTTTAATCTGCTTCTTTTTAACACAATGGATGTTGGCCATACATTATTTCTCTGCTGGGAAATCACACAAAGTTAGTACCCAGCTATGGATAACAGCCGGTGCTTACTACTGGATTCTCATCTGCGTTCATAACTGGAGGATAACGCTGGTGCCCCTGTTGAGTATTTCTTGGCAGCCAATCATCTGTGAGGGGTGGACCTCATACTTGTGTTATGCAGTAAGATGTCTGAGCTCACCCCACACGTGATTGGCCATGGCTGCAAGGTTCATATCTGCATCTATGCACTTCTAAGTGCAATACATTGCTCTGCAACATCGAGCTTGCAGAAGGGAACCCACACCCAGGTACCACACTATTAAAAACAAACTAGGCCCACCTTCACAATAGTCATAACGGGTGGTAACACAGCGGGAGCTCACTGTGAGGAGGGGGCAGAGAGGGAGCAGGGTGGGTGGGAGTAGCTAGGAGGTTGGCTGTGTCCCTGAGGCCCACATTTGTTGCTTGTGGCGCTTGTGCCACTTACCTGTATGCTGCTGTGATCCTCTGGTGTAAATTCCCAGCAGGTCAAAACTTCTGGTAATTAACAAACACCCACATTGAGTGCTAGCACAAATTGAAATATGTTGAACATGCAAATTCCTCTCGGCACACCTACAGTTAGGGAAAAAAGTATTTGATCCCCTGCTGATTTTGTATGTTTGCCCACTGACAAAGAAATGAGCAGTCTATAATTTTAATGGTAGGTTTATTTGAACAGTGAGAGACAGAATAACAACAACAAAATCCAGAAAAACGCATGTCAAAAATGTTATAAATTGATTTGCATTTTAATGAGGGAAATAAGTATTTGACCGCCTCTCAATCAGAAAGGTTTCTGGCTCCCAGGTGTCTTTTATACAGGTAACGAGCTGAGATTAGAGCACACTCTTAAAGGGAGTGCTCCTAATCTCAGCTTGTTACCTGTATAAAAGACACCTGTCCACAAAAGGAATCAATCAATCAGATTCCAAACTCTTCACCATGGCCAAGACCAAAGAGCTCTCCAAGGATGTCAGGGACAAGATTGTAGGCCTACACAAGGCAGGAATGGGCTACAAGACCATTGCCAAGCAGCTTGGTGAGAAGGTGACAACAGTTGGTGCGATTATTCGCAAATGGAAGAAACACAAAAGAACTGTCAATCTCCCTTGGCCTAGAGCTCCATGCAAGATATCACCTCGTGGAGTTGCAAAGATCATGACAACGGTGGGGAATCAGCCCAGAACTACACGGGAGGATCTTGTCAATGATCTCAAGGCAGCTGGGACCATAGTCACCAATAAAACAATTGGTAACACACTACGCCGTGAAGGACTGAAATCTTGCAGTGCCCGCAAGGTCCCCCTGCTCAAGAAAGCACATATACATGCCCGTCTGAAGTTTGCCAATGAACATCTGAATGATTCAGAGGACAACTGGGTGAAAGTGTTGTGGTCATATGAGACCAAAATGGAGCTCTTTGGCATCAACTCAACTCGCCGTGTTTGGAGGAGGAGGAATGCTGTCTATGACCCCAAGAACATCATCCCCACCGTCAAACATGGAGGTGGAAACATTATGCTTTGGGGGTGTTTTTCTGCTAAGGGGACAGGACAACTTCACTGCATCAAAGGGACGATGGACGGGGCCATGTACCGTCAAATCTTGGGTGAGAACCTCCTTCCCTCAGCCAGGGCATTGAAAATGGGTCGTGGATGGGTATTCCAGCACGACAATGACCCAAAACACACGGCCAAGGCAACAAAGGAGTGGCTCAAGAAGAAGCACATTAAGGTCCTGGAGTGGCCTAGACAGTCCCCAGACTTAATCCCATAGAAAATCTGTGGAGGGAGCTGAAGGTTCGAGATGCCAAACGTCAGCCTCGAAACCTTAATGACTTGGAGATCTGCAAAGAGGAGTGGGACAAAATCCCTCCTGAGATGTGTGCAAACCTGGTGGCCAACTACAAGAAACGTCTGACCTCTGTGATTGCCAACAAGGGTTTTGCCACCAAGTACTAAGTCATGTTTTGCAGATGGGTCAAATACTTATACTGGTAGGAACGAAGTTGTAAACTGAGTATACCAGCCTGCAATAGATAATGTGTCCGTCCGTCCGTCCCCATTCAATACTTTAACGAAGTGAAATCTCGTGCTATTGGGTGTAAAATCAGCAATAGACAGCGCAGAGACTTGTCCTACCAGCCCACCCTGCAGGGACCTGTTTTCCCTCATTAAAATGCAAATCAATTTATAACATTTTTGACATGCGTTTTTCTTTATTCTGTTGTTGTTATTCTGTCTCACTGTTCAAATAAACCTACCATTACAATTATAGACTGATAATTTCTTCGTCAGTGGGAAAACGTACAAAATCAGCAGGGGATCAATACTTTTTTCCCTCACTGTACATATCACCCTGGCCACTCTAACTTTACCAGCCTTGCTAGTATGTATGTATGTTTAACTTCTTTCGCACTGTTCGTAGCCAACCGTGTTAATCAGAGGTGCGGGAAATCGTAGGTGTGGGTGCCAGTAATGGCACAGCCTGATTGGTGAGATGGGAATCTGATAACCTGTTATTAACATGAAAGTGACGAAAAAAACTGCTGTTGGTTGCTAGTTCATGCCACAAACAGATAAAAAAACAGCTATTATTTATCGTTCTCCCATGATATAGTTCTGTGCTCTCAAATTTCTACATATATTTTTAAAAATGTATATACTTTACATTATTAATATGTGTTTATCCATTATTGTTGCTCAAGGTTTTGTTTTCGTCTCAATTTATGTTTTAGAAAAATGTTGATGTCAACACAATGCAGGAAACATCTACACTGTGAGTCAATCTGACTTTGCTCGGATGCAGAGACATTGTATGAAACATTATCGTGGTATGTTTTTTTCTCTTACATTTCCATGTTATTAATTGAACATGGAGATGGGGAGTGTCGGCTGCCTTGAGTGCTGAGCATACAACTGAATAAATACAGTAGTATGCGATTTATACAATACTAGCTTGACTACCCGGCTTCACCCGGGACTTGGATTCACCATGCCCGACCGCCTTTGTCTCCCCAGTGGCGATGTTCACACACCACACAAGTTAATAGTTTGAGGCTGAGTCGACCTAGGGTCGACCTAGGGTTGAAATAATCGTCACCGGTGGTGGCCGTGAGCGAGACTCGAACTCGGGTCGCCGGGTTCGTAGCGCAGCGCGCTAACCACTACACTACAATGCGTTACGCTTCCACATGCGCGGGTCACATGACAGATTTGACGTCACAGCTCATTTTTGCATGGTGTACAGTCTGGAAAGTATCCCACATGGCAAATTTAAAGTTTTTTTTTCATGTCGGGAAGTACGCTAAACATTTTAAACGGACAATCACAGCTTTGCCTTTTAAATATATGGAGATAATTCACTCCCGTGAAACTCCCGCCTATTCAAGATTGATGTAGACGGCGTTATTGGTATGTCTGATTATCCGTCTTAATCCACATACATTATTTGTGCATATTCTATGGTTCTTTCGGTAAAGTCACGTAGATAGAAGAAAAAATAATAATGAAAATAAAGTGAATCAAAATATCACGACGTTTCAATCGCAACACAAGCGGTCGTCATCACCTTTGCCTAATGACCGCTTGTGTCGTGATCAAAACGTCGTGATATTTTTATTCATTTTATTTTTATTGTTATTCTTTTTTTCTATCTACATGACTTTACTGAAAGAACCATAGAATATGAATTCCTGCAGTCACGAAAGTTTTAAGTCAAAATTATTTGTAATTATCTGTAGATAAATGCAGATAATATGGCGAATTTGCCAACACTTTTAGATGACTCCTCTAGTTCATGCAAAGGAGGAATTTTGTGCTTCTGAAATAAAATTCCGGGTGCGTCATGGAGAGATACAATATGAATACAGTCGTCCCTCGGTTAACGTTTTTAAACCGTTCCATGAAAACTGTGAACTAAAATAACTGTTAATCGAATTCACTTATAAGTTGAAAAATAAGTAAAAATCACGGAGTCTGTAAGAGAGCTGTTTCCACTGCCAAAACAGAAAACAATGTAAACATAGCCAGTCGAAATCTAAACGCTCATAAAAGGGCGTCGCTGCATGGCTTTGGGCATGCTCAGCCCACTTATGGGCGTTCGGATTAGCCGAAATTGGTGCCAGCATGCATAACGTAAACACAACATTAATAAATAAAAATTCACGTTAGTCGAAACCATGGGGGAGGCAAAATGTTAACCGAAAAAAAACCGTTAACCGAGGGTATACATTTTTAACGACTCTTGAGTGACTCCTATTATCTATAGAATAACACGGACAATAGGAAGAATTCACTCATAGCTCATATAATTTTCCGAGGATCGATTTATGTGGAATATTGGACATTCGGCCTTAGATGACAGGAGTAATCACAATGTATACTGTCAGTAGTGGAATAGTGCATTGTTCCATAAATTAATGTTGAATCTTAAGGTCACAGTAATGCACGAAATCACTTGTATAAAATACTTTTAAAATCACATATGTTGTACATGTATCTTCTCCAACTCATAATGACCACAACCCAACATGGCATGAGGAGGCCTTCATCTAGCAATGGGTTGACATAGAGCAGTATGTAATAGGTGTCACTTTATACCTGCAGCCACGAACATCACTAAAATGTACTTTGATGTACGAATAATTATTTGTTTTGAATTGCAATAATCCCTGGGTTTTGTGGTGAGGGGGGTGAATCATTCCAAGGTCAGATAACAATCGTTGGCACATCGCAGCGCTGCTTGTGATTCACACTGCTTATGGTGTTAAGAAATACCAGAATGTTTTATAACAGCAGTATTTCAAACATGAGTTACAATATATTAAAAATGTATGGTGAACTTCGTTTGCGCCGTACATATGCAACCATGCTAATTGAGTAAAAAAACAATATTATATATTCAAAACATCTGGTAATTTATTTTGTATTGCTTCATGCATAAATCAGTGAATTTCATTCATTGTAGATGGAAGATCATTGATTTACAATGTACCGTATTTGTATATAACCTAACCATGGATTTTGTTCATATACATTTCTCTTTTCTCGGCAGGATTTTCCGGAAATTTTGCTGCCAAATCATTTCACATGCCAGCGAGCGCGCATTCGTGAGAAGGAGCCCGAGCATTACATTGTCATGGAAGGGCACTCAGTACGCTTCCCATGTCAGGCAGAGGGTGACCCTACGCCACGCATCCACTGGGTTTCTCCACAGCGCAAAGTTTTGCTGAGCAGAAGTGTGGGTCGCTTGCTCGTCACAGCCGATGGTTCTATCGAGGTGCGCTATGCACAGACACAGGATGGAGGCACCTACACGTGTGTAGCTACAAATGCGGGTGGCACTGATAGCTACACTGTCACACTTTTTGTGCGCAAGATTGAACACGATGCCGGCCCACTTTCCAATGGTAGCGACCCACAGCAATTGAACTATTCCAGCTACTCTCGCAACGGCACATTGTTCACCTACCAAAAGTTGGTATTCGATGTTAAAATTGTGGTGATGGCTATAGTGATGGGCTGCTGCTCCTTTCTGGGTGTGGTGCTGCTTTGCCTTTTCCTGCTCTGTATCTGGAGCAAGGGCAAGGGTCGCTACCGGCACACAGCAATCTACATTGATGTTGCACCCAGACACTCGAGTGCTGCAACTGTCAGCCAACCAAAGACTCCAACGAAGATTAACATGCGGATGCTGTGATCCTATCGTTTTCGCCTATTAAAAATGACAGCTTGCAAGCCACTAAATGTTTCAAATTGATCCTGTTTCAAGATTTAAATGCATTGAACTTCTTTGATGAAGAGACTTTTTGGATGCAAGCTTCCTCTTGGGGTTTAATTATTAACTCTATTCAACTGCTGTATATGAGCCTCATTGCTTACAGGTTTAACTAAAATGGTACTCAATATGTGGAATTTATGAATTTGTTTAATAAACTTGTTATCTTGATGTTATAAGTAGATTATATAATTTGAAGTGACTAAAAAGTTGTTACACAATGGTACTAATTTCAATTTTACATTGAAAAGTATATTGTTTCTCTTAAAAATTAGATAAACAAATTATACAATTATATATCCTAATGGTATTATTTTAATATTTCAACTATTTACATTAGGCTGTGTTGTGGATTTTTGACATCGTGTTACATTCTCATCAGCATTACAATTGCATTCATTTTTACATTTTCTAACAATTAAAAATGACATTAACATTATAAGATTGTTTATCGCACTGTAAAAGATGATAATAAAATAAATATAAACCAAAATTAATAGTTACGTTGTTCTAACTGTCGTAACCATTGTAATCATTGTGAGGAAGTTGATTTTAAAAAATCATGTTACACAGAACATTCCACCAGAGTGTAGACTGGAACGAATCACCCAAATACCCATTCTGTTCTGTAATGGTAAAAATTATCCTAAAAATATTAAAAATCATTATCCAATTCTAAGCCAGTCTCATTCTCTGTGCCCTTTCTGCTCTGAAGGAAGGCCATTGACTGATTGGCATCATGCTTTTTTTCAGTCTAATTTTGACCTTGCTTGATCTTCCCGGCATATAGAAACAAAACATGTGGGCCCCTCATTGTTAAGTGGACTGTTCATGGCTGATGATGAAGATGATCATGTGTGTACACACGCACCTCTTTCACCAGTGATATGCTACTTGGTGCTGGCATGAACATTAGGAATTTCGAAAATTGCATGTCGCTCTCCGCTCGATCACTACGTGGACCCGACGTCTGTCTTGACTCAATAAGATACCGCAGATGCGCGAGGCTCTGGTTTAAATACTCGTCCGGAGCACCTGACTTGGCCAATTAGCTAAGAACGGGAAGATGTGTGTATGTGTGTTTTTGTGTGTATATGTTTAATTGGTAATTGTTAGGGTGGCATCTTTTCGTACGTCTTTCGTATTTTTATTTGAATTTATTTGTCAACTGCGTTAATTTCGATGTCCATGTGTCTGTCGATTTGATTTATGTTGACGCCTGTGTGTATGTCTGTGGTAGTGCAAAGGTTAGCGAGCTGCGCTACGAACCTGGCGACCTCAGTTCGATTGCAGCTCAAGACCAACACCAGTAACGATTATCTGAACCGGTCCTAGGCCTCCCCTAGGTCGACTCACCCTCAAATGAGTACCTGATGCAAGTGTGGAAACATCGCCGCTAGGAGATAAAGGCGGCCGGGCGTTGTTGGCCACCCACCCCTTAGTGTGCCATGCCGGCCTTCACAGATACTCGTTAACAGCACTTGCCCCAAAAGTTTGTTAAGGCTATACGGGGGGGGGGGGGGGGGGTCTTTGTATTTGTTGTCTATGTGTCCCTGGAGAATGGATGAGGTTCAGGACTGTGGCTCATGCAGCTACAATGGCTGCATTTGGTACACAGTCCAAACCTCCACAGAGACTCATGATAGCATCATCTCATTTAGTTTCCTTTCAGGGCCACAGATAAATTATTGTCATTTGACTTTCACTTGATAGATGCCTTCGTATATTTCAATATCTGATCTATGTTTACCCCATGAAGCAACACCTTTTCGACAGTTTTTACAGTTTCTTAGCACAGGCCGAAAGGCCCAAAACGTGATGATAAGTGCACCCCAACCCAGTGGTTCCCAAACTCCAATCATTCAAATACATGTTAACGCATTCCATGCTGCACGCTCAGTGATTGTTAAACATGTCCCCGGTGATGCGCTAAGCAATTAACGCTGTCTGCGTCACCTGAAACATGTGTACACACAGGCATACTGATATCTCAATCTTAATTTGAGTCGTCTACATTAACGCAGACAGCGTCAATTGCTTAGCACGTCACGTGGGACGTATTTAATCATCATCTGACGCGGGCAGCGTTGGACAAGTTAATTTGTATTTGAATGGGAGTAAATTGGTAAACGCGGAAAGATGCAAAGAGGGTGGGTCACGAGGACGGCGTTTGGTCAAACCTGCTCCAACCCGTATTAACGCTATCTCTCTAGCCTCTATCTACTATGAAGCAGGGCCAGTTCCCAAAATGTCGCCTATTATATATTTATAATGCAGGTTTATTAACGAATGTGTTGAGTTTTTTCTGAATGAGGTTTGTCACATGACAGTCAAACCTATATTATCATTCTGAAAGCTGGAATTTAGAAAAATTAAGTGCAGAACTAAATTTAATGGGATTTGGTGTTTCGTGCAGTCATTGGTGACTGGGCTGAGACCATCAAGTCACTACACCTGAGTTCCCAATTTAATCACAGGAAGCTGCTTGGCTTTAAACCCAGGATCTCAGCGGTGCCAGTTCAGCGCTCTTAGCCACCCAGTCACCTCTCCAGTGAAAATCCCTTTTGTAAAGAGGATTTATATGAATTAAGGGTTGGAATGGTTTCAGAGGAGCTGATGTGCAGATTGTTTAGAGGAGGATGTCCTGGAGGTTTAGGAGTGGTGGTTCGTCCAGTTTCTCTTTTAAAGGAAGAAAATAACAAGTCTCGGCAAAATCGTTTTAAAACATGCTAAAACATATGATCATTATCGAAATAGGAACAAACTGAAGAGTTGTAGAATAAGTAACTTAGAAGTGGTTATAATAAAGTAAAATAAACTCAAGTGTTGTGTCTGTCCCACTCCTTGTCAATATTGTAATTTTCATATTTCATTGTACTTGTATAAGCCAACTAGCATGCTCTGCAAATGTGCTTGGCATGAGTTATAGATCTTAACATTTCGGTTATCACATTTCTCAGTAACAATTCAGATATTTTTGGGTTTTTTCAGATCAGATATATTGTTTGGGCAGGAAAATAAGCAACGTGGCATGTACTGTATGTATATCAATGATGCCACTTCCAACAATCTTTTCAGATCGTCTGAAATCTAATATCTCGGCAGGACATCCCTGTACTGTATTAATATAACTCAACTCCCTTTCTCCCCACACTAATGGTGGCCGCCCAAACACTCACTGTGTCACATCACAAGCCCTGCGCTTACAGGTGTGTCTTGCTAAACGAGCGTCCTTTCAACGAGAATTCGCAATAATAATAATATGCAAGTTGAATTTTGACCAATCAATTTCTTAACAAAACGAGCAAATCTTTGAGTGACGAGCGGAGACCAATCGATCAAATGCGTTCCGTGGCGGCAGAGGGCGTACCGCGGCCCGAAGTTATTTGTTTAACAGCTGTGCTGTGTGCGTGATTCGCCGTGTGGGGCAGGGGGCCTCCATGGTGGCACTGTATTGGATGGGGGGGAGTGGCAGCGCTAATTAATTGTGGACTCTGAGAACAGGCACCTGCAAGCATTGTGGTTCCTCGTTTGTTAAGTTACTTTTCGCATCCCCGATTAGCACGGTTGACTACGTACGGTGCAAAGAAGTTCAACACACATACGTTTCATGTATTTGTAGCCGGTGTGAGCTCACCTGTGATTCATCACACGTATAATTGCGCACTCTTCAGTATATGGGAACCTAAAAAAGCAATTTGTATTGAACCCCGACGCCCACGTGCAAAGAAGAGTACGGGGCACACCCCGAATGGAGATTTGGCCTGACTCCGTACTGAGGAATTCAGCTCCGATGTTGCATAATGCGCATGCATATTGTACGTTGATTACCATATAAATCACCCAAACGGCAATGGATACCCATTGTTAGTTATATGCATTCATTAATCCCCTCCCCACTTCGAGCAAGAGCACACAAATGTTGTCATCACATCTACCCCTCTATTTAAGGAACGAAACAGGATTTCTCCACAAATCTGGCTGTCGCCTGATGAAGCTAGTTGTAATTACTTGCGAAACGTACTCAGATTGTAAATGGGCTTTGCTCTCCAACACACCGGTGTGCTGTACGAGTAACGAATTGGCATGTTATATTTACGTGACAAACCTTACTAATTGCCTGTGTCGCGTGGTGGCAGGTTTCACGACAAATGTATATACTTGTACAATTTGTTATTAGGTCCAGCAGGCTGCAATTGTAGTACAATTCAAAAGGACGTAAAAGTAAATATTTCTAAGGAAATATGAATGTCAATGCTCTTGGCACAATGGTTGCTAGGAAATAGTCATTACTCTCATTACATCACTGCCTGGAAGACAACCCCCATGCAATATTACCGTCATGATGTAATTGCTGCGTGTGCTTCTACGTGTGCTTCAGCTGGTCTGTGGCTGAAGGATATGTATGTTATCAATTTTCATTATATTTCGTTTTTTAAATGATTAACGTTATGAACGCAAATGTGATTAATTAAATTTTTTGACTTTGGCAATCAACTTGATAGTGGTCTTGACCACTAAGTTATTTTCTATGGATTTGGAGTTATAACACACCTTATATTTAACTGGACTTATGCAAATTCTACAATTGCGTATATTGTTCAATGTTCTGTACTCAGGTCAACAACAGAAACAAATCCAGGTAAGTTAACCATGTATAAACATGGATACTAGGATCAGGAACTTGCAGATAATAGTGTAATGACCGTAATTCTAGACCACTCACCCGAAGCAAACTTGCAGCCAAACAGACTATCAGGAAGTAGACTAAGGCATCCTATTGGTGCAAGAGGCCTCCAGAGTGATCGGTTGGGAGGCAAGGTTTGAAGGGATTGGAGGAGAGGTTCAAACTGAAAAAGGCGAGAAGCGAAGGTTGAGCGTTGAGGCGACGGTTGAGAACCGTTGAGAGAGGACGGGGATTGGCTGAAAGGAGCACAGTGAGAGAAGTTTCGAGAGAAGGGGCTCAAAATGGATAAAAGGGAAGGGGATATTCGGGGGATAGAGGAATCTTCAAGAGTTAAGCAATACGCAGGGCCTAGTGTTGGTGCTGAGCCTTATAAATACACCGATACACTGGTGAGACTAGGCTCTAAAGAAGGCTGTCTCTGGTGTAAGTCAACCAGTTTGTTTGCATGTTCACCACAAGTACGTGTGGTTAATGGAGACATGATTCCTTGCAAAATATTTCTATTTGGTGTTTGAACATCTTAACAGCTGTTTTATTGCCAGAAAGGGTAAAACCTATTCTTATTTTTTTATACTTTGATATTAGAAAAAGGTCCCATTTTGTAGCTGCTCACCCCGAGCTATAAATGCTCTGATAGTGCTTTGTCTTTGTGCTGTTCGCCTTTTGGCGTTCTCTGGTCTGACACTGGTGAGACTAGGCCCTAAAGAAAGCTGCCTTTGGTGTAGGCCAATCAGTTTAAAAAACAATGCATATATTATCAGAGCATGTTTGTGTAGTGTCAACGATTCAGAGACAGAGTTTCTAGGAGGCACTTTCTTTATTAACAACTTTCACGGTCTCGTCCACACACTCTCCACAGTAGCTCAGCCTAGCCTGCACATTGCACTAGCCGTCTAACACTGTTGGTGCTGACTAAATAGTCAACTATTATCCTTCGTAATGCAATATCTAGGTGGAGAGGTTAAGCGACGACGGCGATGAGACGAGTCCATTCCCAGAACCGGCAGCCTCGATCCCGCGTTCTTTCATCCTTTTATGCCACCAGCGCGGCCTGGCTCCGCCCTGACCTCCCTTCTCGAACCTGCTAGCAGATTCCAGGGGCCTCCAGACGGGGTCCTCTATGACCCTTACCCTAGTTCCTCCCTCTGCCTATACCCCATGCACGCCCTCACCAGCGTGTGTACTATCTGTCCACCACAGGTGCCACTGCTGTTAACCAGCCGGCACTATTACACTACATTTGTTTGCATGTTCACCACAAGCACGTGTGGTTAATGAAGACATGATTCCTTGCAAAGGTTTCTGTTTGAACATCTTAACACCTGTTTTATTGGCAGAACAGGTAAAATCTATTCTTATTTTTTAATAATTGGAAGAAGCTAAGAATATTATATTTTAATTTTAGGGAGGGCAGAGACTGCGTGGAAAAAATGTTGGGTGTACGCATGTCCAGGCTCAATTATAGGCTCCACTACCTCTGAAAAGAAACATTAGTGTTATTATTTCCAAAGCAAGTTGCATTAATACGAAGAAATAGGCTTCCACATTTCACCAAATCACCCTTAATATGCCCAATTCTCTTTGATCCTAGAAACTAAGCAAAATTGAAACTGGCTAATATTTGGAGGGGAGATCACCAGGGAATAGCAGGTATTGTAGGCTTGAGCTGAGAAGTAGCCTTGGAAGTAGACAGCCTATTGAGAAGTAGGCAGCCTATTGAGAAGTAGGAAGTATATCAGTGTATGAAATATATCCCTATGGAGTTCAGTGTTATATTTTTATATGCATAGGTTTTCTCCGTGTACTGCAGTTTAAAAAAAAATGTCTACAAACTCAAATACGGTATTTTTGGGGTAAATAAAGTGCACTATTATTGTATAATAGATTAGTCTATGTATGCAAGTTTTGTATTAAAATAACATCATTAAATCATTGTCAATTCAACCTTTATTTTTGTACTGCATTGTGATAGCCAGTCCCCAGTGATAAATTACCAATATATTTGCCATGCAGGAATAAAATGGTGTCTGGATGTGTAATTACCACATCCATCAACACACAACTCTGCCTCAACCTC
Source organism: Petromyzon marinus (assembly GCF_048934315.1). Lineage (NCBI taxonomy): Eukaryota > Metazoa > Chordata > Hyperoartia > Petromyzontiformes > Petromyzontidae > Petromyzon > Petromyzon marinus. Next base: position 18,351,198 of record NC_133667.1, on the reverse strand, counting down.
ACCCCATATTCTACTCACTTTGTGTAACCATTAGATTTGTATATTTGAAAAAAAGTTTTGAAAAATCTGTTATATTTTAGATTTTAAAAATTTACTTTCCCCTTGTTTTCTTCAACATGCAGCCGTTTAGATAGCTGCACGATAGGTCACAAAAAGAAGACTCGATGAGATCAAGCTGTGCGCCAAATCTGTCATCTTGCTCACGTTGGGAAGGAAATTGCACCGATTTAAATACAGCTCCTGTTCTTGTTATATAAAACAAATGCCTACCAATTAATTTAGTGTACCGCTCTGTTACATTTACATCGTATTCATTGTATCAACGTAATACAGTGATAGCATTACCTCTACGGTATATTTCACCTTTGGAGTTAGGGTTTTATAATTGTATTTGGCACAGTCAATAATCAAGGACAACTGGTGTATTTTGTGTGCATCGTTAAGGCTACAATCAAACTTCAAGTCAAAATGTCCTCTTGCTCATGTTGTATCAGCATTTGAGGGACTGATAGCATTGAAGTACTTGTAATGCATAATAATAGGTTTGACCCTTTCTAGCAATATAACAGGTGTTAAGATGTTCAAACACCAAACAGAAACCTTTTGCAAGGGATCATGTCTGCATTAACCACACATACTTGTCGTGAACATGCCAACAAAAACATGCTCTAGTAATATATGCATTGTCAATCAGTTTCTTAACACCTGAATTGGTGCTTGATCATATAGACCAACATACTCATAATGTCAAAGCTTGATCGGTACTCTATCGATGCTACATTGAAGCTTATTTGGTCATTTTCACGATACAACACGCTTGGACCAATGTGCACACATGCACTAGTTCATGCATTGCATCATGAATAATAACTCTGATGTCTATATTTGGAGTTTGCAAGTCATTTCCGGTGTCGCGTGGATTTTACTCCGTATCCTCTGTTTTTCCCTCCAGATTTATAAACATCTGTTGAGAGTATTTGCGTGATGTAAATTTCCACCTGATAAACCACTTTGTTGACCTATCAATTGTGGCCAGATCGCTTCTGAAAAATAACTCAGTGGGCTTTACCTCCGAAAAAAAATCTATATTTTTTAGTAGTTAATAGATTCGTGTCATATAACATATTAGTAGCAAAGTAAATAAGAGACAACGTTCCTTCTTCCAATATAAAACAATAAAAACTTACAAAAATATGTTTTACTAGGTAAGGCCCACTGAGCTATATAGCACTATTTCAGAAGTGACATGGCCACAAATTATAGTTCAACGAGGTGGCTTATCATATGGAATTGTAAAGCAGCAAAATACTATAAACACATGTTTCTAAATGTGGAGGGAAAACCCGGAGGACCCAGAGAAATATCCACACGGCCATAGGGAGAACATGCTAACTCCAAATATAGAGGAGTCAGGGTTGGGATCGAACCCATGACCTGTATTTAAAAGTTAGATAAAGAGAGCTTTGAAAATCTCGAAGGTTGCACGGGAGCAGTGCACGTGTGGTTTGCACGAAACGAAATACTGCTTAATCCAGAAAAATCGAAGGTTCTGCTGGTTGGCACTCAGGCGAAATATTTTTGAGAGGATGAGTTGTGGCGGTTGTGGACTCCTGGATTTAGATTTCTACTCATCTATAGAGCCTCAGCACCATACTTGACCAGAATATGTTGTTTGAGCACCATGTGCAAAATATACTCAGGTCCTGCAATTTTCATATCAGGGCTCTGCAACACATTCAACCACTGTTGAGTCATGACATAGCCACCAACACGGTGGCGAGTAGCATAGTATCAACAAGGCTCGATTATTGCAACTCATTACTCTACGAGACGTCAGGCAAGAAATATTACTAAGCTGCAGTGTGTACACAATTCTCTGGCATGTGTTATGACAGGTACTGCAAAATCCGAACATGTCCGTCCAGTGCTTGCCGAGCTGCATTGGCTTCCGGTTGCCGAACTAATACATTATATGGTCGCACTCATTACACAAAAAGTGCTTGCCATAAATGAACCACAATATCTCGTCAAGTAGCATAAACCATCACACGAACCCCGGTCATCCTCCCAGTGGCTTTTGGTTGGCCTTCGAACAAAGACGGTCATTGCATCGCACACTTTCAGAAACGCTCCTGCATCTATCGGGAATGCTCTTCCTTCCGAAATGAAGAATCCACTGGAGCTATGCACTTTTAAATCTAGATTGAAAAACAGATTTTTGTGTTTAGTTTGTTGTCCTTCCCCCGCACTTTCGATTAGCATGGTTGGCTACATACAGTGCGAAATAAGTTAAAATACATACATAAAAGCGAGGTAGTTATTGAATTATACATGCCATAGGCCACATGGCCTTCTGGGAGTGCATTTTTTCAGTAGCATTAGTTTAATACAGATAATCCATGGACTGTTTTTCTCATCAGTAGGGTTAGGCTGTTAATCCAATGCTCAACTGCCATTTTTTTGCATAGGCAGGGACCCTCCCAATTAGGAGTCCTAGTTCGATAAAACAATATATTTTTAATCTTTATGTAAAATATCCAAGAAGTATAGACAATATCTAACATTAATTCTAAAATTATTTTTAGAAAATAAACAAGTTATGTCATCCTGAGAGCTGAAAATAATTATTGATATGTTGGTTAAAGAAGAGCTGGATTTGATCAAATCTAAAATGATGCTTCTGGCCATTGCTGTGCACATTTAACTAGGATGGTTAGATTCATGATAAACGATGCATATAATCACGTCCCTTATCGACGAGATTAAGGGAATTAACGACGTGGTTGACTCCGTGTGCAATTGGCCTTGACAGGTAGGTAGCTTTTTAGGATCCGCCGCTTCCTTGGCATGTGTTTAAGCAGTCCTGTGGCTTACCCCCCAGAATCAGCAAAGCGATTGAGGGGTAAGTAGCCATCCTAGTGTAATGAGAGAGTACACCGATGGTTGCCGACCGGCAGAATAGGCTCCGCTGCATCAGCCATTAGCCAATCAGTTTAAGGGCGGAGCTGAGGGGTGCTCGCGGGGAACCATCGGGAAGGTTCTAGAAGGGGCGTGGCTAGAGGCGGGGCTGGGCTCCGCGTCAGGGGGTTATAAGGGGAAGCAGGAAGGGGCTCGAGGTCAGTCTGGGAAGTCTTGAAGCGGGACCACGTCTCGCGCCTCCGGAACGCCAGCGGCCACGTGGCGGTAAGGGGAGTTGTCTCCTTGCGCGCTGTCAGCCAGCGGTGCGCAGGAGCGCGGAGCGTGATCGAGCAGTGCACGAGACAACACCAACTTATGCCGCGCAACGAAGAACGTACAGTGATTGAGGGAAATGGAACGCGGAGCAGTCCAGCCATTAAAGAAATGAATAAAGAAGACACAAGTCCGAGATCGTCGTCGCTGTGATTTATTACACGAGGATAAAAGCAATTACATTTCACATGCAAATGTTAGTTCGCATATTTCTAATTATAGAAGGTAAAACGGTCAATATTTGTATGGAAATGTGATAAAATATGGTATTAACATAAAAGATTATTTACACTGTGGGTCACGGTTTATTGCCACAGAATAGAGACAATGAACAGAGAAGGGGAGTTGTTAAGGTGGAATTGTGACATGAAAATCACATTGCGGGATTTGACAAAGTTGCGATGCTATTGGTGCCCTTCCGGTGTACAATTAAAGGCATTCTGGATGAAGTTCTACAGAAGTTAAATTTTGATTTAAAGCTTTCGTGACTGCAGTAATTCATATTCTTAGTTTTTTCGGTAAAGTCACGTTGAAGAGAAACAACAAAATAACAAAATATATATAAAACAATAAAAAAAATCTCACGACGTTTCGAAACGTCGTGAGAATTTTTTATTGTTTTATATATATTTTGTTATTTTGTTGTTTCTCTTCAACGTGACTTTACCGAAAAAACTAAGAATATTCTACACAAGTTGTTGGAAATTTCCTTGGGTTGTGGCGCCGAGAGAATAAGTGTGCTGCAGAGGCCGCGAGAGACAGAGGAGAAGTAAAGACAACAACGCAAGAGTAATACCAAAAATACATGCTCTGAGCAGAGCATGATGGCGGTAGCACCGCGCAAGTTGGCAGGAGCAGCCATCTGCTCGATCCCTACTTTCCCTCTGCCATCCCTTACCACCCCTACATCCCTCTTTCTTCCCCTTCATCATCCCGTTCTTCACCACTATTATTTGTTTTATTGTTTTGGTGAAGCCTTTGTTTTTTGGAGGCGCCACTCCACGACGACGTCTGCAGCCTGCTCCCACTCCTACCGGGCGTTATCTTGGTGGCCCAGCTGCCGGCGGTTGCCCGCCGGGCTACGCCAGCGCCGTGCGACTTCCGCGCCATCACGCATGACCAATGGGCCGCTTGGGCGGCTCCTTTTCCGAGCCACGTGGCCGCCGAGGTATCAGCAGCCCCAGGACATCATGGGGCTTTGTGCAATCCTAAGGGTGGGAGGTTGAGTTCCTGCCAGGGCAGTCTTCACCATATCAGCATGCCGGGCACAGAGGGAAACTTCACGTCCATGGCAAACGAGCCGGGCCGAGGATGCGTGTTCTTCCTCGACCCGGGTCTGGCCGGGACTCGGCTGCTGCACTGCACGGACGTTGCGGACGTCGTCGGCGGAGCAGGGGACTCGATCGCGGTGGCCCTCTTCTCCTTTCTGGCTCCAGTCCCTTGCCGCCCCCCTTTGTCTCCCAATGCAATGTTGGCTGATTTACCTTCCAGTCCCAAAGCTTTCTGTCGCCCCCCAACTACGACCAGGTCTATCCCAACCCCTCTTTATCAATCCATCTTTCTTTGTTGCATCAAAACTACACCACTTACAATAACCCAATTCTTTATTTCAAATTATTGCCATGCTATGTACAATTTTATAATTACTGTAAAGCGCCTTGGTAAAGGCACTATATTAATATCATTAAAATAAGATAAGATTTAATGTCACCCCTATGCACTCGAAAATCACGGCCAAGGAGAGCGAAGCATAGTGGGGGTGACACACAATGGGAAAGTGGGCAACTAGGATGTTCAGGAGGGTTCTTCCAAGTATTTGCAGGAGGGGAGGATGTTGCATTATTTTTAGCTATGGAAGGAAACTGGAGAACCCGAAGGCATGCAGAATAGGGGGATGAACATACAAACGGCACCTAGAAAGGAAACGAACCCAGGTCCTTCTTACTGCTTGCTGTGAGGCACAGGTGTTACCACTGCACCACTCTATCAGCAGATGTAATGGCAATAGTCTCTGTTAAGAGGAACAACAGATGTTCTGATCATTTTCTCTATGTAATTAATATCTCTTTGTGCTAACGAAAAGTGACATCACCTGATGCCACATGGCACCACTTTTAGCTGGAAAAGCCTGATATGCCGTCGTGATTTTGGATCAATCCAAAACAATACGTTTCTGATCGTCCATGCCAAGGCGCAATGTTCAGTTAAATCTGAAATATGGGAACACATCCCTTATATGTGTGTTTCAGATTTAGAGTTATGAACCATGACAACACTGCAACAAAATCCCTTTGCACTTCCTTTATCTTGGGATTGGTTGGTATTTGCAGGGTAGATGTGGACTACGTTCATTTTTTGGATGGCATCAAAAGGTGCTAATTAATTGAATTTTTTTTTTGTGAACAGCGGTCATCGCAAAACTTTCAGGCAAGCCAAATTACATTTACAACGTGAAAGTCACCAACTCCTGAAAACCCATTTTGGGTCTGGTCCCAATGGTCTGAATAATTGAAAATCAAGAATGTTTAGGTAATAACCAATTTTAACCATCATGCAACACAAACTCCCGAAAGCAAATATACTTTGAGGGAAAATACCATTGTACAACAATATGTAGGTTATAACACAATAGTTGTGATTTACTCTGGAAAGACATTCGTGAAGGGCATGGTGTGTCTCTATTTCCAAATCTGCTAACTTATACTGACTCAAATGCTACAAAACATACTAGCTATGCATATATATTGCTTGGTGCAAATTAATTCATTGTGGCACTACCATCTGACAAGAAAAAAAGAAAATGTGTATGGTGTGATTAATAATACAGTTCTGAGCCCACACTGCATTGCAGCCACAGATTATTTCTTTTACAGTCAACCCAGATGCAAAATGGAAGCGTGCCTTCACCGGTGAAAGACAGATTAACTAAGGCATGCTCTAAATTATCCAGGGATGACAGAGTGAGATGAATTGCCATTGTCAGCTTGCACTGCTTGTGTAACACAAGAGCTGTGAAAACAGGTTCAAAGTCTGACATGTTATTACTGTATAAAATCCTCCCCTGGTGTTAATGTAAGAAGTTTCATAGTAAGAGTGGATGGTGAGAATGGCATGGCCGTGGGTTGTAAAAAAGGTTTTTTGTTGATAATAGATCCTGATACGTTGTGTACATAATTGTAATTCATATAGTTTTTGTAGTGAAAGGAATATCACATCTTGTTTTTCATTTTTTTATGTTTTTATCTTTTTCCATATTTTATCCCAACATGTGTTCAAGATTGGCCCATGGAAGTGGTGATCAGAGCACTAATGTAGAGTTTATTTTAAGTGACCATTTATTTACACAGTCGGAGCAGCACTTTCCCAACTACGTTGCTACAAAAGAGCAAAGTCCAACCAATATATATTCAAATTTCAGAGTTGGAATTTAGCCACTGTTCAAACACCACGGTTCATGTGACAATGATTCAATCGCAATAAACTCAGTTGAATTCACCCTCTAGTTAACCAAAGCAGATGTTACCATTTGTAAAAAAAAAAGTAAACGAACATAACATATACATTACATTACATCATGTCAAAAAATGCAAACTATTGCACTTCTCAAACAATCTAAATTTAAGGCGCCACCACAGAGATGCGGCTTTACTTCTTCACTTCTTCACTGTGTGCCTGTCTCTCCCCATATGTCTCTTTACGGTCTGTGTTCCATCACTCTCTTAAATTTCACACTTAACTTACAATTTAGAAATCTTTGAAATAGCGTAATCTACCAGACCATGCGTTAATTGTGTTTTAACCGACCGTCTGTGTTGCTTTATATAGTTTCCAAATTTTGCTAAACCCTGTTTGATTTAGTGTGCTCCGTCTCTCTCTGTGTCCCCTGGTGTGTCTGTGTTAATTCCCTCTACTTAAGGTCTGTATATATATGCGGTTATGTGTTTCCTCTCTCTCTTAAATTTAGCTCTTCTGTACCTGATGATGATTGCTTGTGTTGCAATTGAAACGTCGTATGCTATTATATAATTTTATTTTTTATTATTTCCACGTGACTTTACCGAAAAAAACAAAGAGTAAATTTATTCTAGTTCATCGATAATAGGAAGATTTGAATGAGGGATTACAGGTGAATTTCAATGTACAGTAAAACGTCTCAAAGCCAAATTAATTGGGGAGGGAGCCTTTCCAGTTCAGGTGGATGTTTGGCATGTTGGAAATAGTGCAGAATTATTTAGGTAAAACAGGGATTTATTACTTACATTCATGCAGAATTCCATAGGCAGTTGCTGACACTCCAAACCAGAACGTATACACATCATACTGTGCTGGGCACCCAGAAAACGCGGAGTCGGATGGGTGCCAACCGCCCCCCCCCCCCCCCCCCCGGAGGGTATTGGGAAGCCTCCATCTATAAAAAAATTCTATCAAAGATTAATACAGACGTTCACCAATGCTTGCATCCTACAGGAAACTGAAAAGGTCCAATTTTACAACTATCAACGAGCAATTAAATGTATGTTTTATCTATTTTAACACATATATACATATACACCCACAAATAATAAAACACCCATAGCACAAACAAATTTTAAGCTGGGAAAGATAGGTGGGAATAGTGTGTTGGCAACCGCCTATGAAAATCGGGATTAACATAAGTACTAAATCCCTTTTTTTTCATTCAACGGTCACCAACACCCCAAACCAGAATGGATGAACCCATAATAGTCAACTTTCATTTTTCCAAACTACTCCTACTGTACTAGTCCCAACACAGCCCTCCTGCATCACCAGTATGTCCAGTCTATAGTGGTGCATGGAAATATGGGGTGAACTCATGACTGCTGGCTTACAAATCTCAGCCAGAGTGACTCCAACTCAACTCGCCCACGAGACCACCAAGCCCCTTGTTAAATGAGGAATACATCTCCCAGCGTGACCTAGCCCTTTAAAGTTGTAAGGCTCCTTGATCTATTCTCTCACATAACAGATCACCTTTTTCTAAGAGATAGATTCCTACCTCTTCTGGACAAAAAGATGCTCTGACTTCCTCCAGCCTTTTTACCTGTTTATGTAAAAAAAAGAGAGCCCCGACTGGATATAATTGAAACTAAAAACTTAAGTATTTTAAAAGTATAGCTCAACGAAGTGGCTTATCACATGGAAATGTATAGCAGCCAAATATTCGAAATGTATGTTTCCAAATTTAGAGGGAAAAGCCGGAGGACCTGGAGACAAATCCATGTGACCACAAAGAGAACATGCAAACTCCAAATATACAGGCGTCAGGGTTGGAATCGAACCCACGACCTGTATACCAGGTGAGATAGTTAACATCTCAGTTTTTTTCAGTTTTCAGTTTCAGGTTTCAGTTTAATTTATTAAGTATAGCCCTGCGAGCTATTCGGCTCATGAATCGGGTGCAACCGCAACAAACAAAAACACGAACAAGAAACATATTAAAGTGACTACGCGCAACAGAAAAAATCTAGGAAAAAACAGCAAAGTCTTCCAGAAAAAGCACCATATATCAACGCTGTGTGCAAAAATCCCAGTGGGATGCAAGTCAAACAATAACAACCATAAGACAATTTAGATTAAAGTTATCAGTCTAACTCTGTACTACAACAAACAAATATGGCTAAACCAAAACGTTTTCGAAATCACCAAAATAAAGCTATGAAAACAGTGATCATAGGAACAGTGATTGAACAGTGATTGAAATATAACAATAAACGATATACATGTACATAACATGTACGACCAAACTTTTCAGCCATAGCTGGCTGCATGAGTCATTCCATAACAGCAGGAGTATCAGTAGGAGTATCACAAATTTTCAATGCACTTGTAAGATCAGCACACTATAATCAAAACACAAGATCATACTTTGCAGCGGTCATCCGGAGCGATACATTTGATTTCAGGCCACTGAATAACAGTGGCAGCTAGGGGTGTACAACTCCTCTAGAGCAGTTTTGAGTGAAGATCTCACAGGTAGTGATCCAAGTTCCAGTTTATTGGCGATAGCATTCCAGACCCTGGGGGCATCAATAGCAAAGGCCCTTCCTCCAGTATTTGTACGGCAATAAGGAATGTGAAGCTGGTAAATGAGTGAAGACTTTAGGTAACATTTGTTCTTAAAAACAGTGAGGAGAACCAGCAGGTAGTCTGCGGATTTTTTTGTAAGTACATCGTAAATAAATAAGATCTGATGCACAAGCCGTCGATCATTAAGAGATGTTAAGTTTGACCCAATGTAGAGATCACAGTGGTGGGTCCTATATGGGCAGTTCAATGCGAATCTTAAGGCCACCATGGCACCAATAATTCACACAATTCTATCATCATAATTCATGAATCACTTCATATAGATCACTGCAGCATTCTACAGTAGCAAAATAAATAGCATGCTCTAATATAATGGATATACTAATTGAGTGGAATATATATTCACTTATTGTCACCGTGCTTGGGACATATAAAGTATATCAATGCAACATATTACTAGCCAATTGATGACACTGAAATTGGTTCCTTCCATGATTTGGTACAGGGGTCAGTCTCTAAAACAGTTACACAGATTCATATCTAACTGAAACGCGATTTACTAGATGTGTTCAAATCCATTGTATTACAGATACACGTACTATGTCTCTATGCATACACTGGCTTATCTCAGGCATAACAACATTAAATATATAGCCCTGATAGTTGCACTGCAGTTTCCTAGCTAATGGATTTTATATGATATGCTCCAAGGCTGTGGTGCAAAATGGACTTTAAAACCCATGGCTAGCTATGTTCACATTTGTGGGGCCTTCCCCTGCAGAATACATTTGTAGTGTCAACGATTCAGAGGCAGAGTTTCTCGGAGGCACTTTTTTATGAACAGCTTTCACGGTCTCGTCCGCACACTCTCCAAAGTAGCTCAGCCTAGCCTGTACATAACACTAGCTGTCTAACACTAACGGCGCTGACTGAGAGAGCCAACTACTATCCTTCGTAGTGCAATATCTAGCGGAGACATTTAGCGACAACGAGATGAGTCCATTCCCAAACCCGCATGCATCGAGCCCTCGCTCGTGGGTCCTTTTATGCTACCAGCGTGGCCTGGCTCCGCGCTGATCACGCCTCCCTTCTCGAACCCGCTAGCAGGTTCCAGGGGCCTCCAGACGGGGTCCTCCGTGACCCTTACCCTAGTTTCTCCCATCTGCCCATACACTGTGCACGCCCTCACCGGCGTGTGTACTGTCTGTCCATGACAATTACCGCTGCTGTCCACCAGCCGACGCTATTACACTACACACATAAACCACACACTGACACACAGGTGCCAGTATTTATGATTCTATGAGAAAATTATTCTACTTGTTGGCTAGGTGGCTTCCAGGCTCACTGGCTAGTGCGCATGCGTGGTAGTAACGTCACCGCACACATTTGCGTCATGACGTTACCCACTTCCCAAAGCATTGAGTCAGTTTCATGCATCGTGCTGATATCACGCCTATCCCCACCTATACTTCACCCCAGTTCTATGTGAGAAAAAGTTCTGCTGGCTGGGTGATCATGTGCTACTGGCATGCAGAGGGGATGAGGCCGGCACATGGGTGCGTGGGGGGGGCCGTGGGGGAGGCACGTGCAGGAAAATGGTGCAAGGGGGTGGGGGCAAGGGGGCCACTTGGGAGATATATGTGTGCGAAGGCGAGCTGGTGCTTGTCACATGGTAGAGGGGGCACCTGGCAGTGGGGAGGTGGGAACGTTAGGGGTGGGGGAAGACCATCGTTCAATGATGGATACTTTTGTACTACATTAAATATTTTAAAAAGTTTTGCTGCCTGGAGGAACATGCAGACTGGCAATCACATCCAAAGGATGTGCAAGTCGCTAGTTACATATAAATATAGCTACTGTAAGGGCTTGAAGGGAAGAGCAATCATAGGCAATACAAGCAGGTCATGGGCCGGTGACATAGCTTAGCATTGGCGTGTCCAACGCTTGTTGCAGAGGTTCCTGGTTCAATTGCAGTCGCCGCTCTGGTTATTACTGCGGGTGTATTAACCATAATTGATATGTACCTTCTCTTTCACAGTGGATGGTAAATATCCCGTGACGTTATTGACAAGAGTAGGCAGTTGTGTGCCCAAGTACTGGTTCAAATTCGTTACATTTTAATAATTATTGCCAATTGAAATATACATAGCAATCATCGTCCGATGCAGCAAAGAAATTGGTAGAACCTTCCTGCAAGAGTCATGAGACTCAGTTATGCTTTCCTGGGTAAACAAACAATACTAACAAAATCTATGTAGAGCTTGGATGGTGGCAAGGTTAAGAAAATGAGGATACCATATGGTATTTAACAATTCAATTGTGAGCATTCGAGTTGACAATCAAAACAATAACAGTAAAAATGATCAATGAATTTTCTGATGGTCTGCTTTACTGAGCAAATGGTTGATTTTTTCACCCAAGGCTGATAGTAGTAAAAACCCAGTCTAATATTAATTGTTCTTAATGATCTTTTCAATAATGCAGTCAAAATAAAGCGAAGCGAGTTATAATGGGCTGGAGACCTGGATAGGCATGTGAGAGTCATTGGTTCATGGGGAAGAAAATCCTTAGTAAAATTATGTCATGCTGAAGCTACACAGTCACATAATACTTGCCTCAAAGCATTTATTAACACTGCATCGGATTGCCCCGAAAGAGCTGGGGGGAAAAAAAACTAATTTGTCAAAGGCTAACAAACGAGTAATACTCATTTGTCATCCTCTTACCCAAGAATCCTATTAAAGTGTAGGCCAGGATATCAGCACTGCCATCTCAGTGCTCTGACATGGTATTAACGCCTTGAGCCACCGGCCTCCTCTTTTGAGCACAAAAAAATCTTGACTGTGGACCACTGCAATGCGTGTGTTGTCATCTCTTTTGAGATAGATAATTAAGAATCTTCGTAATATGGTTAAATTAAAAACCTGCTTGTTTTGAGGATTACAGAACTGAATAAGATTTTCCAGATTAAATATATGAAGCGATTTGCCATCTTCTAACAAAATGGACCAACATAATGAGAGGACTTTGGTGCACAGGCAAAGGAGCAGATTTGAAAAGATAATTGGTAAATTTGGTATCAGAGAAAAGAACACAAGGGGAGATAGTTCACTGCAAGTGGGAATATGAAGATAGTGAGGATATTTTTAATAAAGGAATTTAGAAAATGAATGCCCGCAAGTCCAAACATTGTCATCATCGTCAGCCATGAACTATCCACTGCTGTACAAAGGCTCCCCAAGTCATCTCTATCCCTCCATCCTGGGATGCAACAATCCATCTCGCACCTCACATGAGCTGATTTCATTGCTCCATCTCCATAGTGGATTTCTTGTGTGTTACGTCCTTGGGTTGCCAGTTAATCGTTAGTCTCGACCACTAACCATCAACCCATTTAGCAACGTGACCTACTTATACCAACTTACATTTCTTAACACAAAATAGTGAAATATCATGACAATGTGTGTGGGAACCGTGTATTTTCCTAATTGATAGTGCAAATAGATTAATCTAAAATTGCAAAACATACACTGCATACTTGTTTGAAAATATAATACTTTTGCTTTCTAAAAATCAGTCGTGTGTACATTTAATATTAATATGTCAATATAAAAGCAATTACATCAGCCAAGTCAGCACACGTCACTATGATTTCACTATAATGGTTCTAACTTGGGTATGTTTTCTATTCCATGTGTCAATTTACTTCCCAAGCATGCACGTCTCTATGTGTTGTGCATTTTTAGGCTTTTGTACAAAGTTTTTGTCAACGTTCATGTTGCTGATCCATATGTAATAGCAGAAAATATGCACTCATTAAAAACATTCTTCTTTGGGCACATCTGCATATTTAGTTCAGTTTTACAAAAGCACTCCAACCTGTTCTCATCTGCCTCTTTCTTTCATCATTTTGATTCCAGAGCACCTTCAAAAACTGCCCTAGGTATGCTTACTCCAATGTGTTTTCCAACCGAGTCCTGGGCCTTGGTATAAAGAGGAGGTTGTGAGTCACATTTCTGAGTTCTACCATGAGCTGAGTTTAGGCTCACATGAGTTGTAAATGACCGAAAATAGAAACACGTTGGCATAAGCAAGCGGTTTTGTAACCCTCCTATTAATGGGAATTCAGTCGAGGGATTGGAGGGAGGCAAGGAAATCGAGACTATGGTGACATATCTGAAGATTGCTTCATGAACATCGAACAAGGACAAGATTGCAATAGTTGAGGTGACACCCGGCTATGCTGCAGTCAAGGGTATTGGTACTATGAGCGATACATATATGAGGGCTTCATGGGGGTATCGGTAATAACCTTTGATAATGAGACTGTATGACATAATAAATGTAAAGTATTTTATTAACAAAACTAACTTTGAATGATGACATGAAAACAATACAAGAAGTATGTACTCGCTAGTGCATTCGGTCAGAGCCATAAACCTTGATCCTGCTTCCCTTCTTCCCTCCGTTCTTCCCTCCTTCCGTACTTACTCTTCATTTTCAATTATTCTCTATCCTCCAGTGCCTTTCCTGCTAATTTAAAGTCTGCCATCATCACCCCACTCATTAAGAAATCCTCCCTTGATGTTAACTGCATCTTCAACTACCGTCCCATATCCCTGCTTCCCTTCCTCTTCAAAGTTCGAGCGTCTTGTCCACTCCCACCTCACCAACTTCATCCGCACCGACTCCCTCGACCCTATCCACCAGTCAGGTTTTTGTCCACTACACCCCACAGAAACCGCCCTCATTACCATCCAGAACCACATGACCAACTCTGCCCACGCACGTCTCCTCAGGCCTCATTCTCCTCGACTTTTGACAGTGTCCATCATCCCACTCTTCTCTCTACTCTAATCTGGCATTTCCGGCACTGCTTTATCCTGGCTCCAATCATATCTCTCTTCATGCTCATCCTCAGTCTCCTTCAGTCACACCTGCTCCACTCCTTCACCCGTCACAGTAGGTGTTCCCCAAGTGTCTGTCCTGGGCCCCCTTCTCTTCTCTCTCTACATCTGCCCTCTCGAAACCCGTATCTTCTCCTTTAACTTCTCCCACCACTTCTTTGCCGATGACATTCAAATATTCTTCTCTTTCTCCACTTCACTCTGGACCGCTCTTTTCGCATTTCACTTCCTTGTCATCAACCCCTCTAAAACCAAGTTTCTCCTTTTCCTTGCTGCCCTTTTCCCTCCACCCACCCCCACCATCACCTTCCCACCATTCTCACTCACCCCTGTCCCCTCTGCCCGAAAACTTGGTGCCCTCTTCGACTCCTCCCTTTCCCTCACCTCTCACATCTCCACCACCACCCGCACCTGTCGATTCCACCTTGTAAATATTAGCAAAATACGCCCTCTCATCACTCAGTCCACCGCCAAACTACTAATACACTCACTAATCTTCCTTCGTTTAAACTATAACTCTCTCCTACTCGGTATCCTAGCCTATGCATGAATTCCACTAAAACAGATCCAAAATGCGTCTGCACATTTCATTTACAACCTACCACACTGCTCCCGCACCGCAGCCTTTATAGAAATGCACTGGCTCCCCATCTACTACCGGTGTCTCTTCAAGTTCCTTACGCTCATATATAAATCTCTCTATGGACTTGCTTCCGTTGTCTCATTATATCCCCTCCCGCCCACTCCTCTCTCAATTTTTCCTACTCTTAACCGTTCTTCCCTTTCCTTGTGCACAATCCCGTTTATGCTCCTTTTCCCTACTTGCCCCCTTGCACTGGAACAAACTTCCCCTCCACATTAAGCAAGCACGCTCCGTCTAGTTTCCGCTCTTCCCTAAACACCCACCTCTTCTCCCTGGCCCATCCTTCCCTCCATCCCTAGGTGCCCCTGTAATTCCCGTACCCACTCACCTCCCTCCCCATACCCAATCCCTAGTCACCATATAAATTTTAGCTACCCTTATTGTACCACACATAACCCTTGTAAATCACCTTGGATAAAGGCACTATATTAAGGTCAGATAAGCGCACGTTCTGCGGGAAGCTAGAATAACCAAATGGGATTACTCGATCCATGGATCACCAATGAATGGATACAATTACTAACCCTCGATGAATCATACTCTGTGGCAGCCGGATAGACTATGAGCAGAATCGAAACAATAGACACCTTGATACGAGTTCCATAAGCCTATATGTGGGAAAAGCCATGCCCCTACGTGCAACGCCACGCCTAGATTCTTCCAAATATGGGCTGATCTGGGCAGGGATATTCCTCCAGGACAAAGAGAGTTATCACGAAACAACATTATAAGAGGTAGTGCTATAAGAGACATGCCTGTGTTTGATATTCGTTAATCGTTTTCAGAATCTGCTTGATAGTATGTAGGCTCTTGGTGGTAGAGAAAACTTTCCTCAACCCGACTGCACTTATCCATTTAAATGGAAATTTATACACTTTGGTTCTTTCGGTAAAGTCACGTAGAAAGAAATTAAATAATAATAGAATACGACGTTTCGATTGCAACACAAGCAACCATCATCAGGTACAAATGAATGAGAAAACAAACATAGTAAACTTGGAAATATGATGCAATACAACACAGAGAGTCGGCCAACAAAACAGGCAACACCCCACCTGGTTGACTACGTTCTTCCAAAGATTGCTAAATTAGAAGTTGAGTGTAATAATAGAAAACGTCGTTTTCCATTATTTAATTTAATTTCGTTCTACATGACTTTACCGCAAGAACCAAAGAGTAATTCCTGTAGTCACGAAAGCTTTGAATCTAGTTTGAACCACCTCTACGGGGAGGGTTGCCATGCTTGTTTGTTTCACACTTAACTTCTAACTTTCTAATTTAGCTTGGTTTCCATTTGCCACCTCTGAGTAAAACTGTTGGCAGTATTTGTGTCACTCCTCAGGGTGCGAAAATTAAAGATAATTTTTGATAGCCTATGGGTGGTATTTGAGGACAACTAGCTCCCTGTCTTGAGTATTTTTGTTGACTGGTTGCTTACTGATTGGTTGCTTACTGATCCAATGACGCACGTTGGTAGGCACTCTCTACCACCTCTTTAGCGTGTTTGTGGGAAGTCAGAAACATATTCATTACATTGGCTTTGTTATTGAAATCTCTATCGTTAATACACAAACGACGGAGGCAGAGAAACTGTGCAAACGGTATTGCACCCTTGTTGTGGGAAGGGTGTAATGATATGCAAAACGGCTCAGAGTTTGAGTTTGTTGGTTTGTATGACACGGATGTGGCTAGTTTATTCCCTTGGATGGGCAGCATGTTGTCCAGAAAGGAGGTGCTGACTTATTTTATTCACGTATCCAAAATAGATAAGCAGACAATGTCTCCTTCATATATCCATCTTTCTACATAAAAAAACGCATTGGCCCCAAACTCTCGACTGGTTTTGACAGTATGCAGTATCTCATCAGATTGCTTGAGTAAAGCTTGCTTGAGTGAATGCTGGTAAACTGCTACATGTAATAGGCAAGGACCGTTTCTTTACTGTTCACCAAGCATTGATTCAAGCAAGCCTGATTCTACTGATGAGATGCTGTATGTTGAAACTGGTTCAGTTTGCATGTATCAAATCAAGCAGAATGTCGTGGGACCAATGGGTTGATTATGTGAAAAATATATTTTTACGTGGAGAGAGTATATGAAGAACACATTGTCTGCTTATATATGTAATTAGCTATATTCTCTACAACGAAGAAAATCACTATTTTATGTCATTATATTATTTATGCAAATGAACAGGACTACCATATTCTCTGCTGCGATGAGGGGGGTTTAGTTTTTTATATTTTAGTGCATCACCATCAGCACTACTTTTCATGAGATTTTGCAAATGAGCATCTTTGTCAGAGATGTGATTGATGTGCACACAATGGATGACACATTAACTCGATCCTATGATGATGCATGTCAGTTTAAATGTTTTAATTAAAAATGATATTTTTTTATTCATACCATTTGTACAAATTGCATTTTGTACATTTGAAACACAACGAATTTCTCGCAAATGTATTCGTCATTCGCTTATTTGAAACGATTTTTTTTTATTTGATTCTTATTAAAGTTAGTGCATGTTAAGAAGCGTATAGATAAGGTTTCAAGTAAAATAATATGGAGTCATATAAATGTAAGCTGACACACAGGATATGAACACCACTGTACCATTAAGTAAAGGACAAAGTGTGACATGTGTCGTGTTTGCATTGTTTTCGGTATTCATTCGAGCCTTCGGAGTCAACCAGCCAAAGTAAACATTGTTCTTGCCTGAGCTGCCATATTGCTGCAGCCTGGTGCTCAGCCAAACTCAGGATATGCAGGTATGACCTTGGCAGGTGCAGGCAAAATTAACCCATTTGTGCACATACAGGTGAAAAATAACATGATATATTCAGGCTATGCCTTAAATATATTGTTGACAAATGTTTCCATGTATGTGTAGTGAGTCCAACTGAATCGTAGACGTTGTCTTGGGGAGCAACACGTTTTATGGAACTATTAGCACAACACACTCCAGGCTATTAACACAACATACTCCAGGGCTATTAACACAACATACTCCAGGGCTATTAACACAACATACTCCAGGGCTATTAACACAACACACTCCAGGGCTATTAACACAACATAGTCCAGGGCTATTAACACAACATACTCCAGGCTATTAACACAACATACTCCAGGGCTATTAACACAACACACTCCAGGGCTATCAACACAACACAGTCCAGGGCTATTAACACAACACAGTCCAGGGCTATTAACACAACACAGTCCAGGGCTATTAACACAACATACTCCAGGGCTATTAACACAACACACTCCAGGGCTATTAACACAACATACTCCAGGGCTATCAACACAACACACTCCAGGGCTATTAACACAACACAGTCCAGGGCTATTAACACAACACACTCCAGGGCTATTAACACAACACACTCCAGGGCTATTAACACAACATACTCCAGGGCTATTAACACAACATACTCCAGGGCTATTAACACAACATACTCCAGGGCTATTGACACAACACACTCCAGGGCTATTAACACAACATACTCCAGGGCTATTAACACAACACACTCCAGGGCTATTAACACAACATACTCCAGGGCTATTAACACAACACAGTCCAGGGCTATTAACACAACACACTCCAGGGCTATTAACACAACACAGTCCAGGGCTATTAACACAACACAGTCCAGGGCTATTAACACAACATACTCCAGGGCTATTAACACAACATACTCCAGGGCTATTAACACAACATAGTCCAGGGCTATTAACACAACATGCTCCAGGCTATTAACACAACATACTCCAGGGCTATTAACACAACATACTCCAGGGCTATTAACACAACACAGTCCAGGGCTATCAACACAACACAGTCCAGGGCTCTTAACACAACACAGTCCAGGGCTATTAACACAACACAGTCCAGGGCTATTAACACAACATACTCCAGGGCTATTAACACAACATACTCCAGGGCTATTAACACAACACAGTCCAGGGCTATCAACACAACACAGTCCAGGGCTCTTAACACAACACAGTCCAGGGCTATTAACACAACACAGTCCAGGGCTATTAACACAACACAGTCCAGGGCTATCAACACAACATACTCCAGGGCTATTAACACAACATACTCCAGGGCTATTAACACAACACAGTCCAGGGCTATTAACACAACACACTCCAGGGCTATTAACACAACATACTCCAGGCTATTAACACAACATACTCCAGGGCTATTAACACAACATACTCCGGGCTATTAACACAACATACTCCAGGGCTATTAACACAACACACTCCAGGGCTATCAACACAACATAGTCCAGGGCTATTAACACAACATATTCCAGGGCTATTAACACAACACAGTCCAGGGCTATTAACACAACATACTCCAGGCTATTAACACAACACAGTCCAGGGCTATTAACACAACACACTCCAGGGCTATTAACACAACATACTCCAGGCTATTAACACAACATACTCCAGGGCTATTAACACAACATACTCCAGGGCTATTAACACAACACACTCCAGGGCTATCAACACAACATACTCCAGGGCTATTAACACAACACAGTCCAGGGCTATTAACACAACACACTCCAGGGCTATTAACACAACATACTCCAGGCTATTAACACAACATACTCCAGGGCTATTAACACAACATACTCCAGGCTATTAACACAACATACTCCA
Source organism: Petromyzon marinus (assembly GCF_048934315.1). NCBI lineage: Eukaryota > Metazoa > Chordata > Hyperoartia > Petromyzontiformes > Petromyzontidae > Petromyzon > Petromyzon marinus. Next base: position 18,331,680 of record NC_133667.1, on the reverse strand, counting down.
GGGCTATTAACACAACATACTCCAGGGCTATTAACACAACACACTCCAGGGCTATTAACACAACATACTCCAGGCTATTAACACAACACAGTCCAGGGCTATTAACACAACATACTCCAGGGCTATTAACACAACACACTCCAAGGCTATTAACACAACACACTCCAGGGCTATTGACACAACACACTCCAGGGCTATTAACACAACACACTCCAGGGCTATTAACACAACACAGTCCAGGGCTATTAACACAACATACTCCAGGGCTATTAACACAACATACTCCAGGGCTATTAACACAACACACTCCAGGGCTATTAACACAACATACTCCAGGGCTATTAACACAACACAGTCCAGGGCTATTAACACAACACACTCCAGGGCTATTAACACAACACAGTCCAGGGCTATTAACACAACACAGTCCAGGGCTATTAACACAACATACTCTCGGGTGGTGACCACCCAACTAACCACGCTACGGCGGAACTTGTAAGAACCCCGAGCCCCTCACAGGGCCCCCCCCCCCCCCCCCCTTATATCGGGCCAGGCTGGGGCTGGCTCTGCCTCACGCTCCGCCCACCTTCTGGATCTCTCTCGCCCTTGCCTGAAGGCTCTCGAGAGTTCTTCCCGGGCCATGTGACCACCCATTGGCCCCCTCCACCAGTGGCCCCCCTCCAGTATCATCCGGTCACATTTCCCCAGGTCAGCCAGAGTATCATGCCCCCAATGTAACCCTAGCTGGCTGACACTCTCTCGCTCTCTCAACGGGAGCCCGCACCGCACACTGTGCGTGGTGCCACTGCACTTAACCAGCGCTCACCCAAACCCCCACTAGGGCTGGTACTACACCCCGTGTCCACGGTGTACACACAACAGTATACATCCCGCCGTGGCCTCGCAGGCCCGGCACCACACAGTGACATTCCCAGTCACTACATCTGTACAAATACATATATAACAAATAAACATGAACGTTGTATACACAAGTGCATTATGTTGCAAATATGGACGTGTTTAGGCTTGTTTCATGAAGGACTTTCACTTCAGTAAGCTAATGATCTCAATCACTGTCTCAATGTCACAAATGAAATGGTTTATGTATGTTACAAATTAAATGGTTTATATGTATTTAGTAAAACAAATTTCATGCAATTTTTTTTATCAAATAAAACAGCATAAAATCTGTGACCAAATCTAAAATAATAATTGCATTATACATTTTAGGTAATTCTAAAGCAAGTATGCTTTATTCACACAGTATATATATGAACTCACACGCGATCGTTTCAATAAATAAATACGTTGAATCGTTTTCTAACCTATGTCAATGTGATTTCAGTAAATATGCATAAGTGAATGGGGCATAAACATCGTACTCATGTGCATTTCCCCCCCAGATATTAATGCTAAATAAAATATATATCACGTGACCAAATGATGGCTGTATTATTGCAAACTTGGCCATTAGAAGAGCAGCAAGCTGTTATTCAAACATTTTACTCTGAGGGTTACAAAAGACAAGTAAAATCATCAAATAATTATGCTGCATGAATTTGGGCATTTTTATAAGTCGGTGGATTAGTTACACTCAGGATGTTTCTGATTATAAAAGTGGTATGCCAATTATTTCTTCCATTCCAGCCATTCTTGCTGGTTTTGAAGGTTGCTTTTGGATGACAAGTGAGTAGAAATTAAGCACACATCAAAACATGACACAGTGCGCTACACTGCTTCTCACACAAGGCACCAAGGGGCACATTCCTCACCCTGGTCAACAAACTCCTGCTTGCTGTGACTCAATTACATAAAAAGGTTGGCACCCTTTATCTCTACCTGATCACGGAGCGACGGCAATGAATGGAACAATTTTTTAATGAATCCAGGTAACCAGTGTCTGGTGCCCTCTGCTGTGAACCATGTGGCCTGTGCTTAGAATGCTGACTCGAGGGATTTTCTCTGTGAACACTAAATAAGATTGCTAGACTACAGGAGGTCAAGGCCACTCACCCGAAGCGGCTTACCTTCAGGCGAGCAGGCAGCTGGGTGTGCAATGCAATCTGTTTCCACTCTTTTGTCCAACCTCATGACTTTAAAATACACCACTCAGCAAACGATGCATGTCATCACATGCTCCTCGACTACAGTACGGTACTCCGTTTTCTACACTATCAACTTCATTTAATTGATATTCTAAACATATTGCACAATTCCTGTAACTTTCAGTACTGTACATGCCCCTGACACACAGTGGGTGGCCTCAACACCTTGAGCCAAATTCATGTTGAGGTTTTGACCTTAATTTTTGGTGGAAAAAGCTAATTTTTGTGGAAAGTCAATCCTATTCTACATTTTGTAATTTGTCAGGGGCTGATACCACAAATCTAGGAACTCATTTCACCACTATTAATTCCACACTTGAATAACAACGCAGAGTGAGCAAGATAAGGCATTCATTTTTGGTGGAGCCAAGCAATTGTGTAAAATGCATTCAATAAGCAATCTGCCAACACACATGTATGCACATGTGTAAAACATCTCAACAGCTCCACCCCGTGCAAAGCCATTAAATTATATTGCAAAGTTACCAATGCCTTTACACTGTAGATACATATATAACATGTGAAGATAATACTAGGATTGACATGTATATTTCCGTGTTGACCCAGGTTACGTACGGTGCATACGAAGTTCAACATACATTGATAACAACTTTGGAGTTACTAGAAGAATTGCATCAAATTTCCCGAATAAATGATATCAAATTATTATGGAATTATTCTGTAAAGTTATTCCAGAATCACTAAGACAATATTTTGTGGCTTGTTTTATTGTAAATGTCATGACATTGATTATTTTTATGGAAGTATCCTAACATTGACAAGTGTATGAACTCGCCACATTGGTCAACCCGTTATAATATGACAGTTATATGTGCATGAGTCCACTTCTTGTGTACACCGCAGTGAGATCAGGGACAATGCTGGCAGTGATAGCAGCAGCCACAGTGGCAGTAGTACCAGCGGCACCAGCAAACAGGAGGCCGAAGGTGCAAAAGAGGCCTCAGCAGAGTGGCGGTCATTGGAGCCAGGTTCCACAATAATCTGAATGCTAGTAGGAGTTCCACAGAGAGCAGGGACTCCAGTGATTCTGGGGCCCAGCTCAAGAGGCTTTACAGTGGAGAGCCCACAAGGTGGGAGTCAACCAGGCAGGACCCCCCCACCCCCCAGGGTGATTGGCACAAATCTACCCAGGGGCTTCCTCATCATGGGGAAATGGTATGACATTAGATGATCTTAGGGTGAGATGGAGGTCATGGCAGACACTGTGTTGTGGCCAACACAGTTGTAGAGCAGAAGTAGTCGTGGTAGGATTTGGACCATTAAGTCTCCTCGCACTTCTGTACAGAAATGAGTGCCCACAGCAACCGCGTCGGCTTTATATTTGTTATTCAAAGATGACCACTTCCAGCTAACTTCTCTTACATATGGATGGAAGCGAATACAGTATTACGAGTAGATTACAGGAGTTTTTAAAATGTATTGTGGTCATGGATAATCGTAATACAGATAAAAAGAGTACTTTTGAATATTTCGAAAATGATGTTTAGATATCAAGCAGTGATAACATGGCAATTATTATCAAGAAGTAGCACCTGCATAACTAGCCATATGAGCCATTAAAATGTTCAAATTTACATATTTAATAAAATTATACATTGGATAATGATTGCTTTTCAAAGTTTTGAAACAACTAATATGTTTTTTTTTCGTTTTGAAAAAAATTATGTATTTAAATGATTGTCTTCTCAGAACATACAGTATAACACGTCAATTTATGTAAAACATTTACACAACAACTTAAGCAAAAACTTGGAAAAAATATTAAGGAAAATTAACTCGATTTTTTTCTTTATTCCTATCATTCTAGGCTTCACAAATGATATCTGACATTCTAATTACCTTGCTACACCATGGGGCCAGGACAAATGTTCTGCAAATTACAGACAAGTGGTGAGGCAGGCGTTAGCTGTGAACACGGCCGGTGGGCCCTGCACCACCAAGTGTTGATTTGGCCCACCCAAGTTCACTATCCTTAGCAGTGTAACACTGTACTGGTGACCTTCCACACAACAACTCTACTGGCCCCCACATCCAAGAGGAGCTGGAGCCAAGTCTGGCTGTGCATGAGCTGCTGTGGCAACTGCTATTTTTAGAGATTTAACGTTAATGTCGCTATTAAAAAGAACAATCTTAACACTATAACCACAAACAAATTATTAACAATAAAAAAGCATTGAAAATAAATAGCATAATAGTTCTAGCATTCTAATGGGTGTTTCTCTCAGTTTATAAACATTCCAACACATTTACTAACAAGTTAATGATACCATGGATGTAATGACATGTCAACGTATAATTAAAATACTCATTCTCATGTAGTTGAATAAAGCTGTCTCAGTGGGAGTATAAGCATTCTCCCTTGCCTTCAAACAATGTTATAACGCACAATGAAAAAAAATATACAGTATTATAAAGATATCTGTTGGAGGAAACATGCACGCAATTCAGAGTTTTATACATTATTTTCACAAATTGCTCGTGAAAACGCCATTCTGATTACAGTATTTCAAACCTCCTTGAGCAATAATCATGATTGGCTGGCCATTTTTGTCACGATCAAATAAAATTAATTAAATACTCTAAAAAACGTTCATATGCATATATGTAATACCAATGATTACTATTTGATCTTGATTGTGCTGTAAAGAATAATGCCGTTTCTAAGGCAATCTGTCTGCCCTATTTTTGCTCTGAATGACAATTCCTCAAAACGTTACCTACTCTATTACTGCATATATTGTTTTCTGCTGAAATGTAGTGTGCATAAACGCTAACCATTACCAGCTTTGGCACACACAAATCAAACTTGCACAAAACATCGATATGACATTCCACAGGACTTCATCATTTTTTCTGTCTCTTCATATTGAGTAAAATAATTTCCAGCTTCAATGTCAACTACCATTTTTTTTATATGTGGATGACACATCATTGCACGTAGATACTGACACCGCCTCATTGTCCCCTTTCAACGTGCCTCAATTTTGTCTGATCCTGCAAACTTGCTCCAGCTTAATATTCCCAAAACTGAAATCGTTATTGAAAAAGCATTAGCTTTCAGTGATGTTATACATCCCTGTGTCCTCCTGTTGAACTCAGGTCATCAATCCTGCTAAGAGTGTCTGAAACCTTGGTGTCATCATAGATCCTGAGCTGTGTATGTCTCCTCACATTTCTCAACTCGACAAAACTGTCACAAGGCTATGCCTTGTGAACAGGATTATTGGGGGGTAAGCAGAGGAGCCTGGGAGAGAGGAGTTAATATCTTATGTGGCATGGCCCTTCCCGGGGATGAAGGGGATGACAGGCTGAGTGGGAAGGGTTCCCACGAACAAGTATGGAGGGAGACAATGCCAAGCCCTGCTGTTATGGGAATAACGTAATCTAGTCCAAACCCTTGTTAGGAACATTGAATTTCAGAACAATTCTCTGCCTCAATTCACATTCCTGGGGATCCTTAGCCTGATTTTTTTCTTAGCTTTCCTAGGGGATTCCTCGCACCATGTTGCTTACACTGTAGTCATTCCTGAACCCCTCCTCTGATTCTGAAGCCACTTGGCAGATCGGGGTGAAAGAGTGTTTGCAACTTTTCCCAGAGTCAGTGGTACCATATGTCTCGTGTCCAAGGAGACATTTTATATTAATACAACCCTGGCCAAGCTCTTTATCATATGTAATTACTAGCAACAGGAGTGACAAAAATATATAAAAATGAAACATTTAATAATGAAAACACTAATGACACTAATATAGCATGCTAACCTATGTTTTTATTTATTCCGACACCCTGTGAATGCTCCACTCTACTTAAGGCATACAGGATTTCAGTACTGTAATTTAAAAATATATATCCAGGATCAGATATCAAACCTGCTATCACCACGTAGAAATCTCCAAACGGATACAGCCACAGGATGTTATTTCTTACATTACACAACCCTGAACTGTGCCCAGTATGGAAAGAACTGTTGCCAAAATATAATTTCTGTGCTGAACTCAGAACCTCACATTTAGGAAACTCTTAAAGTACAAAGATAGGGGGAAAAAACATTACTATATTCTAGATTTGAAGTTTTCGTGACTGCAAGGATTCATACTCTTTAGTTTTTTCGGTAAAGTCACGTAGGTAAAAAAAAGAAAAGAGGAAATGCAGACAAATAATGGAAGGTACCCACACAACTTTACTGAATAATACAAATTCAAGCCAACTGACGAGTTCTAGTTCTAGCCTGGATGCACCGCTGTACGTATCAAATGGGGCATTGCTGTATTGGCATGTGCTGTTTGTGCAGCTGCGGTGAGCGCGTTTACCATAAAATGAGTGCCAGTGCGGTGTAAGCAGCTCTATCCATTGCTCCTGCCATGCGGCTACGAGTGAGGCACATTACTGTCATGGATCACAGACATGTTGCTGTATTCATAATTAGCATCATCAGTTATCATCATCAAATGTTATCATTTTATCAATTTGTGTCAGCTCTTGGTTCAGAGGTTAATGGTCAAAATATAGCAGCACTTCCTCATGCTGAGATGGCCCTACGCCTTGATAGTCATCCCATCACCATTGTCGTCTTTGTCTTCCTCTCGCCCTTCTGCCTTCCAATTTTCTAAGAGTGTGCAGCATCCTGCGAGCCTTGCACTACAAACCCCAGTATGTTATCTTCCTCTGTGTGATTAAATCCAACATCGTTCTTCGGCATTCCATTCTTCTTAACACTGCTTTTGTTCATCATGTTTCTTGTCAATTCTCTCTTCTGTACAACATCCTAAACACCAATTTCAAAATTTGTATACCCTCTGGATGGTATATATTTAGGATAATTTAAATCGTAATTAAATGCACATCTGTAGTTTTAGTCAGTTGCAGATGAGAGAGAGAGAGGTTTCGGTAACATGGCTGTTGGCAGACTTATTCTGTTATCGTAAATGCAAGAATGTCAGAACCTTATGATGATGATTTCATAAAGGTGTAGAGTTCGTCATCTTGACTCACGTGTAAATTTAAGAAAGCTCTTTTATAAAACAAATGGGAAGCAGGAATAAATATATTTCACCTTGGCTCATTAAAGCATGACACAATATACCAAAATGTAATATAACTCACAGAAACCGATAGCCTCATTGTGTTCTCTTCAATCGTAAAGCACATTTGTATCCTTTCCAACTGGCACCTTGGAATGCCAATAAGCCCTAGGAGGCTCAATTCTATTGCTGATACAGTTTTACGAATAGTTACAAACAAGAGAAATCACCGGGCCAGGAGTTCCATCAGAAACTTGATGAATTGCGCTCTTCACAGAGCAGACATTTGCTTGCTCCCCACTGGCTTGTTAACAACGCAATATACACGAGACACGTCTACATTTTATCTGAAAAGTGCACTTGCATATAAATACCTGTGAGACGAGTCCCACCAATACGATTGTTGTCTCAAATCACTTACTTTCAAAATATGTTTTGCATTTTTTTTATTTTTTTTATTACAATTTACTTTTATGTGATGTTATTTCTGTTGGCATAGAAATAAAGTGTTTAACACAATCGTTTTACATTTATAGCTGTTGATTGTGTTCTGTACAAAATTATTCATGTGTAATAATATATACTTTAAAAATGCAAACTCTATGTCTGAGAGTAATAGAGGCTTAACGATTTAAAAAGCGTTTTTTTTTAAATTCCAATGTTTAAAAAATCAGTCAGTCAGTTTATTTTGAGTAAGGCCCATTGAGCGAATAAACTATTGTTCAAATTAATATTATCATTCGGTATTATTATTCGTTAACGAATTATCTTTTTACGCATACAGTTCTTAGACAAAATGTTGGTTACATGTTTTTTTACATTACTGTGTTTTACTAGACTGGTGTGTACAGGTTGGAGAAGGGAGTACCTGGACAGGTTCCGATTTCACGACTGTTAGCCATGGCCAAAAAGCAAACCAAGGCCATCAGTTCCACAGTGCAGTTTGCTTCCCACTGTGCCAATAAAGACTACTGGTTGCCATGCTCCTTCAGATATCGCCCTTCGCCCCCAAGGTTACTCATGCCACAATACACTGAGATTTCACGTACACAGCTCTAGACAATGCGGCATCTGATTCATATTCTGGATAAGTGTATATTTTTTTGCCACACAACATGGTGTGGAAATTCCTTGCGCAACATTTAAATTCCTATTGCAGTCTGAACCCCCGGATTAAGAACCGCTGCCCTAACTATTAACATTAGGTATTCATTTCTTTGCACTCCATATTTCCAGGTATTCTGCCATCAAATCTTTTTTTTATTTAAATGGCTGTTATGGTAATTTCTTAAATAAATCAGTTGTTAGGCAAAGGGCTGCAGCTTCATAATACTGTGGTGTATGTGTGCGCACGTAACTCTTCAGACCTTGCCGACTGTTGATGAGGTAATTTGTGTTATACAAGGAAGAACAATGTATGTGTGCCATGTAAACTTCCGTGAGCGTTTTGTGCCAATTAAAACATGAAAAACATGTGGCTTAGAAATGCATTCCACAAAGCTTAGGATGGGATAATGTCCATGTTGAGGATCTCATTATCAAAACTTTAAATGATTAACGATTGCTTATATTAATTAACCAACATTTAGATCTTAGCTCAGCTTGACTCCTCCAATACTATACAGTATTTAAAATAATGCATCTGAATAGTCAAAGTTAATATGAAATAAAAAAAAAACTAGAATAATAAATTGACAAATAACAATGTCAAATCTGAATATATTTAACGTACACAAAATGTAGCAGTTTTCCTCAGCTAACACGTTTAATAAATGTCACCATGAAATATGACATAATAGCACCTGATTCATGAACAGTGTTTTATATGTTTTTAGTGTCCTGAAACAAGTCAGAAATTCCACCAAACTAATATCCGTTTTTGTTATGATTCCCCATGGGAAATGGATAGAGATCCACCCTCAGCCAATCGCTATCTTAGGGGTGCCGACAGGAATCGGGGTGTGCGGGCTAACATCAGCATGCTCACCTTACTGACACCAGGGGCACACAAACATTTCCATCATCTTCATTTCCTACATCATCATCAATTACAATGATTATGCTGTGGCAGATAATGATGATTATAGGTATATTTAATTTATCCACCAAAGTCTCACCGAAACTCAAGATTGCTTTTAAGGAGAGTCCTTCAACCCCAATTTCTTCAAATGCCAAAAGCCTCCAATTGATCCAACAACCATCAATCACTTCATGATCCACAAACTCTTGCCTCCAAAGTAATTGATTATATAGATGTGTGCCAGCAGTGTTGTGCACACCACATCAGGTAAATAAAGGTAAAGCTGTGATGACCTCGGGGTGACCAAGAATTCAAGATACCATGTAGGGTGACATATTAACAATTACTCCAGCACTCCATGCTAAATAGAACATGCCCCTGCCCACAGGGCAAAACCTTGCTCACAAGATACACCTGCCTGCTACCCTGAGCCAAGTCATTGAGACGACTTATTCATGCACACGTCAGCTTACACACACACACATACTCTGTCTGGGTTGCCTTGGCCGTATATTGACTCTCACGATGTAGTAGTGTGATCACACTTCACCTTGCGACGTACTATTTTGCAACGAGCCCAACATAGCCATAGACACATATGCAAAGACAGACAGGATTGTTTTTAGGGGTAGGTAGAGTGCCACATTTTTTCTGCAACATCCCCTCACCCACAGTCCTCACTTTGGACTCTGCTGATGAGCGACAGTCGGTCATCAGCAGAAGCAGTAGGTTATCAGCAAGAGCAGTAGGTTAGCTTAGCACTGCTGTCCAGTCCCAGACCGGTTCTCGATCACCACGAGTTCAGCCACTGAGAGCAGACAATAAAATACACAGTTTTTACTACCTCTCCCAAGATACCATCCCATTATCTCTAGCAAGAGGGATAAAACGTGTCTGAAATTATTCACAGTGCAGAACACGTTATCCTTACTGGCTTGACTGTTGGGAGTGCTGTAGCTGTCTGCATTAATTATTATTTTTACGTGAACAAATTTAACTTAAAAAAGACATTCAGATGCCTCGGAAAAAAACAGACTGCCAGAAGGACAACACTTACGCTGATGCGCTTCGTGACAAAACCGATGTTTAAATTGAGTCGTGAGATGAAATGTACAATGAGACGGCGGAAGCTAAAAGGCCTCTCGACCCAACGTGTACTTTGTTAGAATAATGACTTTGTATAAAAGGCTTTGTTGACCTGGAAGCCAGTGAAGTTGATTTGGAAGGTCTGAGGAAAGGATGAAGGGGTCAGTTACAGTGCCGAGCGCTGCGTGGGCGAGGCAATGTTCGATGCACTGGAGACACTTGAGATATTTTGTAGGCATGTTGGAGAAGAGATCAGACGACAGAGCAGGCAATGGTGTCGGCCAACTCAGTATTCAGAAGATAATTAGTATGATGAAGCCCGATGAGATGATAATTTGAAATGCGGACATTGGATGAAATATGAAAGTCAAAATTCAGGTTCTTATCTAATAGGGCACCAATAATATTAATATGGGCGATCGGCGTGAAGAGGCACCCATCTCTTGCCAGGTCAGGGATAAAGGGTATACAGAAAATCCTTTGTCGACTGCCTACGATTATGGCTTCAAATTTTGATGGATTCAACCATAGAATATTTTTGAACCAATATTGGACACAGAGAGAGCAGTCAGACCAGGAATAACAAATGGCAAACTTGAGAAAAAGGTTCAAAAAGTTGACGTAAGAGTGTAGATGCGAGAATCGATGCCATAACTCTCGATAAAACGACCAATTGGAGAGATGAAATGGTGAACAGGAGGGTTCTGAAGACAGAACCCTGAGGAACCCCCTGAAAATAATTGACTAGTTTTGAAGATACCTGTATTTTAATGACAAAACTATGTTCAGTGAAATAGACCGACCCCAGTCAATGGCCATTCCATAAACTCCAAACCCATTCACACAAATGGCTGCTGTTGGTGGTGGCTGAAGAGGTGTTTCCTGCCCGAGGTCTGCTGCCTCAATACACATATCTCCTTTGGGCTGCCTATTTAGTGCAGGCTATCCCTAGATTGGCTAACCCCTTCTATACTCAGGCCTCTGGTGTTATCTCCTTATTCTTAAGACTAAAAATTGCTGGGAAGTAGGTACCCCTGTGTGTGGGTGGCTGATATGCCATCTGTGATCCAGAGGCTGAGACCAGATAAAGTGCTGGGCAGGGATGACCTTTCAAGCAAACTGCTGATGGAGGGTGGTGTTTGTGTGCAGGCTACCCTATATTATATCATTGCAACCGTCTGGTCCACAGGAAGGATTCTGCAGGATTAAAGGATACCCTGACGGTCCTCATTTTCAAGGAATGGGGACCGCATTGATCGCAACTACTGCAGCATCTTCCTCTTCAGTGTGCCAAGAAAGGTGTAGGGAATTTCAGCAAGACCTGCATCTCTGCTCTGTTGACCTTGTCGAGGCTTACGATACCATAAAAAGGCCAGGGCTCTGTGTTATTCTTCATGATTCTCTGCCCACGATCGTTAAGGAATTTCATGATGGTGGGCTAGCCCCGGTAAAGCTGCACAGCGAATAGACTGAGCCATTTTCTGTTCACCTTGGTGTGTGACAGGAATATCCTCTGGCCCTTACACTATTTAACATCTTATTTGACCATGTGGTTTGAAAACACTTTCCACGGCTATAGCGGAGGAATTTCCATCTCGCACAAATGCAATGGGATGCTGCTCACTGCCATGTTATGTATGATGATCTGGGAATTGCTTCTCACTCTGAGAAGTGGGAGATGCTACTACGGAACCTAGAGCAGGTTACGAAGAGATAGGGTGTTAAAATCAGCTGTATAAAAACAAAGCACCTAGGTGTGCATTTTGTGTCATAGAATTTTCCAACCCCTCCACTTCTCATGTGGTGGGGGCAGTTGTGGAGACAGTGGAGACATTCCATTATCGAGGAGTGTACTGATGACCACCTCTTTTTTGGCATCACAGGTCTCACTCTGAATTAGTCGAGTGGCATCTTTTAATCATCTGCTTAATACTGTATGGAAGCTACCTGTGCTATCACTCCATATCAAGCTCAGGGTTCCTCTCGGCCACAAGTATGTCCTCTATTTTCTATGCTTGTGAAATATGGGGCCGTCTAAAGGAGCATCTGTGCCAGTTTGAAACATTCAGGGTGGTCTGCCTACCATCCATTCTGGTTTCAACCAGATTGGATTGTGTGAGGAGCTCACAGATCCTTAAAAGATCTGGACACATTCCGATCAGTAAGCTCCTTTGGCAGGTGAGGCTGCATTGGCTGGGTCATGTAGGCTGCATGCCCAGCCACTGCATGCCCAAGCATCTTATGTTTGGCCAAATAGAGGGAGCTAGATGGAAACGGCACAGACTGATATGGTACGAAAATATGTGGAGCTGTTTGGACTTGCAGATGAGTTGCACCAGCAGTGTCAAGATCAGCTTCTGTGGAGGACGTTCATAAAGGATGCTACTGGGCAGTTGGAGGCAGTTGCTTTGGCAGGACCATCTTGAAAAAAGTTGTAAGACTCAGTAAAGTTGTATGAGGTAAACAAGCATAACTATAACTAACTAAAAGTGTAACATGTGTCTTTGAATGTGTAAAGGTGTATTTTTTGTGTAGTGACACAAATAGGGGTCACTGTACTGTAGCGCCAACCACTGATTCTGGAGTGCCGCTGAGCGCCGGGAGCTCCCATAGGAAGGTTGGGGACACGTGACCGGGAGCCGGGAGCTCCGGACTTGATACAGCAGGGGGCGTGGCCAAGGGCGGAGCCAGGCTGCGGCCAGGGAAATAAAGGGGGAGCGCCGAGGGTATTCAGGGTTCGTCCTGGAACTCTACGCTCTTCATTTGTCGGTTTATCTTTAGCAGAGATTTGTGGGTCAGACAGCGTGTGTGGTGGTTGGCCCGTTCGCTAGGGTTAACTCACACGCACATAGCGAAAGTATAACTACACTGAGCTACAGAACCCGCGTAGCTGGTGTTGTGTCAAATAAACGTGTTGCCTCCCAGTTAGTGTGTGTGCCTCAGTGTATCACACTACATATGTACTGTATGTATGGGCGATATGCGATGTCCTTATTATGTTGCAGCCACTCCCTTTCTGGGAGGGTAAGGCGGGTATATTTTTGGTGTATTGTCACCTATTGTATGTTGAACGTCTTTCACTCCGTACGTAGCCAACCGTGCTAATCAGTGGTGTGCAGGAAGGATAACAAACTAAACACAAAAATTCGTTCTAAAGAAATTAGTTTTCAATCTAGATTTAAAAGTGCATAGCTCCAGTGGGATCCTAATATCAGAAGAAAGAGCGTTCCTGACGGCCGCAGATGCGCATCTGAAATTGCACGATGCAGTGACCGTTTTTGTTCGATGGTGAGCCAAATACCACTGCCAGGATGAACGGAGTTTGTGTGATGGTTTATGCTCCTTGATGAGAACAGCAAGGTGTTGTGTTTCATTTGTGACAAGCACTTAGTGTGTGATGAGTGCGACCTAATAATAACACCAAATGTGCCACCATGTCCACAAGTCCGGGCTGTTGGGGCTATGGCCCTAGCTGCGGCATGGCCTTGCTATGGACGAGATGCAGTCTCCTAGTGGCAGAAACTGCTGTTCATGAATTGTAAATGTTATAATCAGGCTGAAATAGCCCACCAATTCACCATAACACAACACACGTGTTGGCGTAAAGTGCTCATGAATCATATCCCACATGTCAATTCAAACTACTCATGTCAAGTTTCTTAGATTTTTCTTTTTAAAGCACCGCACTCGCAGAGTGCAATCTCCAACTATAAATAATTGTTGTGCTCTCCTGATTTCAAGAAGGGCCAATGTTTCATTGTATGGCAGTGTTAAAGCCTGAAGTAGAGGTTTTTTTTATTATTTGTTGCAGCAGTGATTACAATACATTGACTACTCAATGGTAGTGGTTGTTGTTTCAATGGCACTGTTACACTGAGGATACATTCATGAAAAATCAAAATAGCTTATTCAGGTCCAGATTTAGAAATAAATACTGAACACGGCATGCAGCATAAACAAAAAAAGAGCTGAGCTTTGGATAAGTTGATCTCTTATAGACCAATCAATTAGGCAGGAAATAATGCTACATTGCTTACTGGATCAGAAGATAGCTTTAGCAAAATGTAATTAAACTACACTTTAAAATGCATGTGTCTAAGGCTTTATGAAACTAATTTTGACAAAAACTGTGTTTTACCTCGGGAAAGCTTATGTAAATTTCAGTCTCAATTAGTGTACGATTAAAAAAATACCTGTCTGTTTTGATGAGGATTTTGCAACAAATGCTGAACAAAATATCTCATAGGAATCCCCAATGAAAAACTATTATTACTATGTTATCCTTCACCTTATGTCCCAGTGCTGGTTATGTTTTTTTATGGTTTCCCAGATGCATTTTTAAGATAGAAGACAAATTTGTTCATACAACATAGGTTGATATTAATATTAACCATTGAGATTCATGAATGTTTTTAGTATTTTACAACATAATGTTTTAAGTTTTACGCTGCTGTTCCTATGAATATTGTGTAGTGTTAAATGTCAACTTAACATCACAATATACCTTTAACCCTTCGTGTGTTTCAATACTCTCAGTGAAAAATATTGATACTGTAGTTGTAAACATTAAGTAGGGCATTGTAAAAACAAAAAGATATGGACTAGAGCAGTGCTTAAAAAGCAGTTTGCCGTGGAGAAAGTCCCAGTTGTATTTTGGGGAATTAAAGGAAAGAAAAGAACCTCACTCTTCACAAGCTCGGACATACGGATGCGCTGTGCTGTTCAGTTGGCCAATCCAGCCCCCCCCCCCCACCTCCTGCCCTCTCCTCTCCATTGGCAGCAGCGCAGCATGGCGGACAGCTGTCAGCCCTCACCCCCGACCCTCTTAAATCCCTCCATGGCACATTTGCAGTTGGGCAAACAGCTTCAGCAAGCTCTATCTTTCTTTGTGAAGATCGAGACAGCTCGAAAGTGTACCACGGAATGAAAAATGTTTAGAAGCACTGGATTAGAGAACATACACATGTTAAAGACATCATCCAAACTATTAACAAAAGTGCGCTTGAGCAGGACACGTCTCTAGAAGGGATGATGAAAATCCATCCGAGAGTAAGTCTACTGAGGAGAGTGAGCGATGACATAATTTTGTGCGCAGGTGCTAACTGGATTACTACATTGATCGTAAGAGGTGGCAGAGGCTTGAGAGGGCCTTGATCTACTATCTAGAAGTAGGTTGACCCAGGCTTATGATCATGATGAAAGAATAATATACATTTCCAATTGATATGACATCATGCCCTGAGAAGAAAAATATGAACAAATTTTAATTATTTTGACAACGGAATGAGCCCATCTAACCATTCATATTCCAGACCAGATAGTATTGGTCCAGCTAGTCATATATTCAATGTGTCGAGCCATAGCATTGTCTTTTCAGAAGGATTTTAAGGTGAAAGTTAAGTATGAGAGATCTTCAATGCTCTACTCCTATAACCTCTGACATACCAATTCTTATTTACATTTTCATAGAGTTGTTTTGTGAAAGTACTTACATTACAGGCGTAATAGTGATGTCACCATGGCGCTTATACCAGGTTGTGTGCACTTTGAGGCCACGTGAAGTGTCGAAGGCTCACTGGCAGGCAGTCACGGGGCAGACCCAAGTGCCATGGGTTTACTGATTGAGGTGACCGGCAGATACACCACCTGTGCACCCTACTGTGCCAACTTGCAGTTTTTTAGCCACCCGGCGCTCAACTCATCGTTGTGAGCATCGCTCTTCTGCTGTGCACTGTTGTTGGAGGGCGACGGCCTCTAACTGCTCAGTAGCGTCCTTTACGAGCCTCCTCTGCTCAGCTCCATATGCCGTTTCACTTCAGTCCATCTCTTCTCTAGCCTGTGCCACGCCCATTTAGCCCTCTCTATCCGGCCAAACAAAGCTGTTTGGGCATGCGATGGTTGGACATGTGGGCTACATGACCCTGCCAACGCAGCCTTGGAGCTCACTAATGGGACTGTGTCCAGATCTTTCAAGTATTTGGGAGTTCCTCACACAATCCAGCCTGGTTAAACCCAGGAAGGATTGTAGGCAGGCTAGCCCGAATGTTTCTAACCGGTGCAGATGTTCCATTAAGGGGAAGTCCATGTTTCTGGAGAAACCCTGAGGGTGTGGGTTCAGTCTTTTGGCTCCGCCAAATGGGGTTTAGCCAGGAGATGTCTGAGATTCCTGTCACCCCAGGGCATCTGGCACAATTTAAAACGCGGTTTAGTGGTAGTTGAATTGAAGGTGGTGGGATCACCGGCCCTTCGCACCTGTCCAGAGCCTCTGTGTGCCATTGTGGTTTCTACGAACGCCTTGAGGGGAAAATCTTCCCCAAATGACATTGCTCACAGCCACGCCAGCATTACCATCCAGCACCATCGAGGAGGTACTGTAGAAGGTTGTTTTTGCTGGACTATTACATTACAACAAAGACAAAGATCCCCTGTATAGCCTGAACAGACTGGTGGGGCAAGTCCTGTTAGCGAGCACCTATGAAGGCTGGAACGGCACACGAGGGGGTGGGTGGCCAGAACCACGCCTAACCGCCTTTGTCTCCCTAGTGGCGATGTTTACACATCGCACTAGGTTCTTATTTAAAGCCGAGTCGACCTAGGGGAGGCACAGGAGAGGTTCAACTAATCGTCACTAGTGTTGGCCATGAGCAGGAATCAAACTCTGGTCGCCAGGTTCGTAGCAGAGCACGCTAACCATTGCACGACTGCTGGTGCACTGCTGGCGTGCTAATGGTACACTGCTGGTGTGCCACTGGTGTATGTATGGTGCGCTGCTGGGGCACTGCTGGTGTACTGCTGGTGTGCCACTGGTGCACTGCTGGTGCGCCACTGGTGCACCGCTGGTGCGCTGTTGGCGACTGCTGGTGTACTGCTGGTGCACTATTGGTGCATTACTGCCCACCTCACCACATGGCAGTTGGTGTTCTGCAGGTCTGCTACTGGAGAACTGATAGTGTGCTGTAGGTGCACTGCTGGTGTACTGCTGGTGTTCTGCTGGTGTTCTGCGGGAGTGCTGCTGAAGTACTGCTGGTGTGCTGCCTGTGTCTGGTTGCTGTGCTGCTGCGAGTCTGCCTTGGTGCTCCCAGGGTGTGGTGGCTGGGCTTCTGATCGACTTGTATTGCTGGAGCCTTGGTGACTGCGACTTCACTGCTGGCCACTTCATTGCCAATCCAGGCTCATTGAGCCTTAGGTTGTCTGCGCATTCACTGCTGATTCTTCCCATCAGACCATTGGCCTGCTCTTTGTTGGTGGCTGTCCTCTTGGCTGTGCTATCCTGCTGCTGCCACTATCACCATTGCCTATCTCTGCCTCTGCCACCATCGCCCGGTCTGCCTCAGAGGCCTATCCCGGTTCCATTGCAAACATGACCTGCCGCGTCCTCTGCCACTGTCACCCCATCTGGCTCAGAGGCCAGTTTCAGAGCCCTTCACTACCGAGTTGTGGTGCTTAAGTGCATCCGCTTGCCTCCTTGGCCACATGCACCCCTGCTACTTGGACTACATCATTTCAGAAACGTCCACTTGGCGCAAACCCACCCGAAAACACTGCACCCCGTCATCATCATTATCAGAAATGGAACGTTATTCTTATTCCAGTTGACTGGCTCTGCACCTGGCTTCCTGCCTCAGCTCCGCATATCTGTCGCAAGTCTGTTGGGCTCACAAAATCTTAAGGTAGCCATCATACCTGGGGCAGGCTACATTAACTCTCTGAAAGACCCAACGCAGAAAACCCCTGGGTTTGATCTTCCACAAAGCTCACGGTCCACCTTAAACCACATCCGCACAAACCGTGGCAGATGCAGATAACTGATGCACAACATTAAAAAACTCTCCAATGTGCGACTGTGGTCATCGAGAACAGACCATACAACATATAACAATTCAATGCCCAATACACAAATTCGAGGCAGACATTACAGCGATACTCTCCACGGCTCCTGACGCAGTTATCTGACTTAATCCCATTACCTTGTCACAGCAGATCCTGGACTGGATGCAAAAGGGATGTGGGCTAATGTTCAGCGCCTCTCTCGCCATGACTATGTGTGTGAAGTACCTTTTTCCATCACTGCCTCCACCCTTAACACCCACTACACTACTATTTCACATGCCCATTCATACACTCTCACCAATAGGAAGTCCACAGCTTCAGCTGCCAACCCAAACCACCACATCTCTGACCAGGAGATATTTACCTTCCTGGATATACTCCGCCACAGAGCCACGGGAATTGGCAACCTCCCAGCCTGGTTCCTCCGTGTTGGTGCCCCGATCAGTTGCAGACCCATCGCCCAGCTATTCAATTGGTCTCTCTCCTCCTAGACTATTCCCAAGCAGTGGAAGCAATCCTCCATCACTCCCATTCCTAAGACTTCCAGCCCTGTCAGCCTGTCTGACTTCAGACAAATATCCATCACTCCTGTTTTTTTCCAGGATGCTTGAGAGGATTGTTCTAAGGGCATTCATATATCCTTTCCTCCACAACCCTTGACATTTTGCAATCAATTTGCCTTTAGTTTATAGTTTAGTTTCTGCCCTTCAGGCTCCACCGCTGCTGCTCTCATTAACATACTTTAAATCAAAATTGATACTCTACACCGTTGCTATCATAATCACCACAAATAAGTACACCCATGTTATCTGCCTGGACTTCAGGAATGTCCTGGACAGTCATACTATAATGGAGCAAGTGAAAGTTTGTCTGTTACTCTGTTTGTCCGTCCGGATTTTTTTTTAAGCTCATTTTTGAGCACGTAACATTTGTGAAACATTAATATTCAATGAAGTAATTATTGTATGTATTTTTAAATGTCAGTAAATTTTTGAAAACAGATTTGGGAAACATTAGATCCAGTTCATGACAGTCCGATCTGTGACACATCATTTATGACATGTATATAAGACCACCATTGATAAATTTAGGAAACAAAAACTTAATTTATGACGCATCTTCCAACATGACTGAAAACACTGGAATAGTGATGTTTCTACTTTGCAATGTAGTAGAAAGTGAGTGAGGTTTTTTTTTTCAAAAGGTCAAGTCACTTAAGCAGAAGACAAAGTAAAAAATAATAATTATCGACATTAATAACAAGGTATAGCATATATTTTTAACTAAATCTCAGATTTATAGGTGTCTAGTCGATGTTCAGGAACGTAACCCCAATTGATAACATTGCATCTATGGCAAAATAGGGTCCGAAAATTTACAAAATTATTTACAACGGGGTTTTCAGGAAGGCATTGTGTTGTAAACGCGAGGACCACCTGTAATACTCTTTCAGTTTGATGAACATACAATTAGTGAAAACCTGACAAACAGCAATCTTGGAATTTATAGGCATTTTTTTTTTATTTTACAGACATTTCAGAATTTTACGGCGATCTTCAAATATATAATGTCCTGACTTCTAAGACTGTCCTGACTTCTAAGACAAATAAAAAGGGCAGCTTCTATACTTCAAAACCAGTAGCATTTATAGTGGTTGTGATTTCAAATCATATTTTCAGATAAACAGTGTTAATATTAAGTTAGGTTTTCAGCTCTAAACTGTGTTTTGGATACAACTGCAATCAATTAAGCTGAATAGTGTTTTTGATTTACAGCTACAAACGGTGTACTATTCTTAAGCAATTACTGTCAGCCACATTTTTTTTCCAAATACTTACAGCTTCAAATTCCCAAACAGGATGCCAGGGAACCCAATCCCTTTCAAGGCAGACCTGAGAGCACATCAATCCAATATTATAAAAGCCGCCCTCAAGTCAATGTAAGCGCCATGCAATGGGCGGTCGAACTCACAGTACAGTTCTGTATAATAGGTGGAGTGCAAGTGTAGGGGTGTTATGGGAAAGAAACACACGGTGTGGGAATGTGAGGCACAACCACACTTTGGTGGCTACAACCACGTCCGCTATGGCTCCACCCTCAGTGGGGCATGGGTATAAAGGGCGGGGAGCCAGAGAGCTCGGGGCAGAGTGTGTTGGGGCCAAGAATGAAAAGCCAGTGAAGAAGGAAGGCCGGCTAGGATAGACCCTGGAACTCCTGTGACCGCTGTCCTTTTCAGGGCCGGCACGGCAAGCCAGTGGTGCGGCCCCAGAGCCCCAGAGCCGGAGTCCTTTTAAGAGCCGGTCCTTGTTGGTGGGGTGCCGAGATCTGTGTCTGACCAGGGCCAGATCAGATAGCCTCCTCTAGCACCTATAGCTGGAGGAATCAGGAGCCTAGGGCTTAGGCTAGATAGTCTGGGGTTATCCCTGAGTGTATACGGGTGAAGGGGCCGCTACCCCTTCCAGTGTGACCCCTTGTTCAATAAATAGTGCTGCCTCTACTCTACCGTCTCCGTGTCCTGGGAACCCACTACAACTGGTGTCAGAAGTGGTCTTAAGATGGACACAAGGCACACGAACCGATCGCAGGAACCTCAGGAGGAGGACGACTCGGCTGGGATAGCGCCAGAGGACTTGGCCGACGATCCTGGGATGCCACAGACGCCCCAACAGCCGCCGCAGCTGAAGGAATGGCCACAGATGGGGGACGGGTTGCGGGAGGCTCACTCCCGTCTGGCTGAACTGCTGTACGCCGCTGCTTCCACACTGGAGGAGATTTACCGCGCGGGGCTGCGGACGCCAATGCGGCAGGGTGAAGAACGCCGTTCAACGGCCATTCCCGCCAACACACAGCTGCCGGATTTCGGAATTGCCGCCATGACGGTGTCCACCACGGCGATTGGAGGGTCGCAGCACCATGTGGACACCGGGGGCCGCTACCCCTTCCAGTGTGACCCCTTGTTCAATAAATAGTGCTGCCTCTACTCTACCATCTCCGTGTCCTGGGAACCCACTACACAAGCACAGCATCCATCGTAGATCGACCAGCTGTGAAACCTGATTGCTGTGGGGGACAGTGTTTTGTCAGGAGAGGTTACAGCCTGCCCAGTAGTACATGTGCAAAAACCGTTTGCGGTACTGAAAGTAAGGAAATAGGTCTATAATTGCTGCATGCCGTTCGGGATCCTTTCCGTTTGTACAAAAAAACAATTAATCTGCCTCTCCAACCAGCAGGTACGTTGCTGGACATCCAGACCTTGATGAAAAGCTAATGCAAACCTCTGCTGATAGGATGCAGAACACTTTTCAACAGTTCTGGAGAAATACCGTCGAGCCCAGCTGCGTTACTGTTTTTAAGCTTCATGATGGCATGCTGAACTTCCCCTAATGTAGGAGGGTCTGTGTTGGCTTCACATTCCGAGTCACCATTGCTTGCAGCTGCATCTTCTGGTGAGTGGTTCAGCGCTGCTGTATAATGCTCAGTCCACCGTGAGGACTTCCTTCAATGATTAATAAGGAGAGCCGTCCGATTTCGTGATAGAAACCATGGTAGTATATCCACCACCTCCTCTGAGACGTTTGATGACAGAGAAAGCTCTCCTCATCTCGATGTGTAACAGTCGCGGCTCAACTTCATCAGCCAGGGAGTATTTATCAGTAATATCGTGGCTGTCTCTGGACATCATACTGCTTAACGACTGAATATATCCTGGGTATTGGGAAGTGGAGAACTACTCGTGGTCGGTGTTTGCAGATGCCTCCGTTCCACGGAAAACCCGGTATGACTTAAAGAAAGTTCTGCCCTTGGTCAGGATATGATCTTTTTTGTTGTTGTTGTGTGACCATCCTTTGAGATCCAAGTTTGTCTTTGGATGTTCAGTCTATGATACCATGGAGCCGACAAAAGTGAGGCCGTCAGATGACCCGAAGGACAAAAGTCTGGCAGTGTTGTCATTGGAATCCAGACACCAAAAGGCCCTACCAATAGATTCGAAACCACTGTGGTCGGTGCCTTTAATTGAATTTAAATTTTCCAAGAATCATCATGAATGTGTCATTCCTTGGAAAGAAAGCAGCGAGTCACTTAATTAAACATAGAAGATGGTAATTTTTCATCAGGACTTGACTGTTCAGTGGTGCATAAAAAAGAATCACTGACAGACATCCATGTCCATGCTGTATTCTGATCAGCAAGATTCATGGTGAGACAGGTGTCCATGATACATTTGATTTGTTGAGAGGCAGCCTGATGATGAGTGCGACCTCACAAACGCTATGTTGACCTCCACAGTGCAGGATGGTTATGCCGTCAAAAGTGGCTTGATCATTTCCTATGAGTGTGGCCTCAGTGATGCTGACGATTAATATTATATTTGGCCAGATGATGGAAATGATGTCCTCCTGGTATCATGTCCAATTAATGGTGAGCACATTCCAGATACCAATTCGGAATGTTCCTTGCAGGTCTAGCTTTACCTTCTTTGGTGTCTTTGCTGCCAACTCCATCTTGGCATAACCTTCCCCAGTGAGGCTTTCAACGATGCCAATCATCCAAGCATTGCTTGCTTTGGTCTACAATGAACACTGTTTAATCAATGAATGAAACTCTGGTACCATAAGGTTGTCTTGATTTTACACATTTGGGTTACCCAGGATGTGCTGCCCCATTAGGTAGGCGAGGCATAGAGCACAGTAAAAGAGAACAGATTTACCGTTGACCTAGAGAGCAGGTGTCCGCTAAAGACACTGCTGCTGCCCGATGTCTACAGCCGTTCAGAATACAGGTATCCATTTCCGCCAGTTCTGCCGTTGCTGTACTTGTGCCAGAGTCCTGTCAGCTAGGTATTATTATGGTTCCTAACAGGCCTCCATGGCCACCATTGCGACCCAAAGTCGAGACCCCACCGTACTTCACCTTGTCAGGCTGTCCACTACACACATACCCATTGCCAAGGTTCCCTGGCATGGATGGGGGGATGGTGTAAAGTTTCTGATGAATGACTATCCTGACGATGTTGATGTTAACCTCGGATAAATAAATGACTGCCAAGCTTATATCAAGGCAAAATTATTCAGATAAAAGACATTTATGCCACCAGGATTTGTATGAAGTCATCATGCAATGTAATATTCAGTTGGCTTTCCCTAATGTAGAAGAAATATTGTGGCTCTTACGGTAACAAACTATTCAGGAGAAAGGTAATTTTCACAACTGAAAAATATAAAGAATGAACTGTGAATAATGCTACAGGAAAAGCGATTTTTACTCAGCATTATGTACATATAAGTTATACACTTCGTAGCTTATCATTTGATGACATCGTCAATGACTTTGCTCTCCAAAAATTACAACAGAAAATGTTTAAATTGTATGTGATGTGCAAACAGACATAGTACAGGTCTATTGCTCATTCCATTTGCTAAGTGCTAATCTGTGTAAGTGCTCGTTTCACTGTAGATTAAAATAATCACTTGCTAGTTCATCAATATTGACATAACATGGTTGATCACATCCATCATTTTCCTATTCCATTCATCAGCAGCCTCAAAGAACTGCCATAGTCTGTCCAGAGACATAGTAGTCTGGCTTAATTTCCATTTGCTGTATCCACTCGCAGCAGGTCATTGCTGTTTCCACATGGTATGGCACGCTCGATTCCGATTTCAAATCGTCTCAGTGAATTCCTTTCTCCATGTTCATCATAACAAGAGATCACAGAATCGGTGCAATGGTGGAAATATGACATGGAGATGCCGATTTTGTCATGATGTTGAACTGCGAAGATGCCACACTCATGGTCTGGAGACGTCCATCTGCTGCGATGTCGCAGTACATGGCTGGTGCGTTGATAGTGGCAAATCGTAGATATATTGAACTTACATTTGCCGTAATGTCAGAGTGCGAGATGGTGCACTAAAGGCCGAGAAGCACAGAGACGATGAACTTTACACCAAGCTGAAAAAACAGCATGCAGAAGGAGGCTGAACATGGAGATGCCAAGGTGCAATGATGGAGCATGAAGTTGGCATGCTAATGGTGGTGTGTTTTTTTTGTAGACAGTTTTTGGTCTTTAACTTTTTTGCTTAAGACCTAATTATTTCTCATGTCTAATGTGTTAAGTTTTTCTTCCTCGGAACCTTACTAATTGTGTAGGCTAAGGTGATTGCACTGAGGATGGTATCATAAGAATCAATACCTCCTTTGCCAGTACCAAAATATGATAATAGGGTTTTCCCCTTTTTTTCTGGCAAGAAAACAGGTGTGTTAAGATGTTAAAACGCCAAACTGAAACCTTTTACAAGGAATCATTTCTGCACTTACCACAATGCTTGTGTTCAGAATTCAAACAAAACACAAACTCTGATAATATATGCATTGGCCTTAAAATTGATTGGTCCACACCAGAGACAGCTTTCTTTTGAGCCTTGTCTCAAACGGTGTTAGACCAGAGGACGCCAAAAGGCGTACAGCCCAAAGACAATGCACTATCAGAGTAATGAGGGCTCGGGGTGAGCATCTATATCATTGGACCTCCTTTGCCAGTACCAAAATATGATAATAGGTTTTTCCCCTTTTTTTCTGGCAACACGTGGAATTCGGATTCACTGCAGCACATATTTGTTCGGTTTAAGCACGTGACTTGTAATAAACATTTCCAAGAATAACAATGTAGAACTGTTTTTAGATAAGATCGGATAACCTGCACGTGGATAATCGAAAGTCTACTGTATTGAACTATTGTAATATTTGAATAACATTATGTCTTGGATTAACTTATTTTATGTTCTGGTTCCACTCAGTAAAAGCCTCAATTAAATATTATATATCTACTTTATACACCAAGACCTATTATATATCCTGCGTAGAACACCTCAATGAGGCCTTCATTATTTCCCAACATAATTTTAGCACCTCCGATTAGCACGGTTGGCTACGTACAGTGCGAAATAAGTTCAACATACATAATTATTGATATCATCTCCTCAAATGCCTCACTAAATCTGTAAACTCAGAACAAAAGAGTACACATACTGCTGCTATGCTCCTCACACAAACCAGAAAAGAACCATATTGCCCATATCCTTGTGTGACCCAATGGTTTCTCATTTATCTGTGTATCAACTACTAAATCTATCAATGTCAAAATATTTCAGAGTGTTACTCTTACTTAGCTCTCTGACCTCATTTCCTGCTACTCCACCTCCGGATGCCTCTGCACCAAAAAGCACGACCTCGTTTCAACCTCTTATTAATCTGTATGATGAGAGGGGAATACACATTCTCATGTGTTTTCTATTGGTCCCTCTTGTATTTTGACCCTCTCGCTTCTATATTATTATGACAGGGTGTAAGGACCTTGCATGTGATTAACTCAGCACTGCAGAACACAAAATAAGCTTAACCAGTCAAAAAAACTGTGTGCTGTGGGAAAAAAGACATTTGGTAAATTTAGAGGCAGAACCAAACTGGATCTAAGCATACGGAACTGTACCAAATGATATTATGAGTGCATATGATTCATCCATGGAAGAAGTATACGATATAGACGTCTGGAGCACAGAGGAGCTATGTTGAAATCTTCAGACCAAAAGTTCCCAGGCACATATGTACAGACCAGACCGCATACAGTAGCATATTCTGGGCTTTGCTCAGATCATGAGTCCAATAAAAGTTTCATGAAACCTGTTGTTATAAAGGATCCTTAAAAGTGGCATGATCGTCACGACATTGCTCCTACCCTAAGTTATTTTGCTGTTCACAAAAAAACACGCTCAGGCTGCGTTCTTGGTAAACGGGGCGCTATACGAAACAGTGCTCTATGTCATTATAATATGCTTCCAATGGAGATGCATTCCCGACAGTGCCAATTTTTTTACCTATTTGCAATATATGAGGGCTTCATTTGGGTATTGGTAATGGCTTTAATAATGATACGATAAACATGATAAATGTATTAAAGCATTTATGAACATAATTCATAACTTTTAAAGATAATAAAATTAGAAAATACAATAAGTGATGTACTCATCGGTGCATTCAGTCGGAGCTTGCATAACATTAACCACCTTAATTTTTACACCCATACTGATGCCTTTTCCTTGACAGTTTAGCCACATTACCAGCACTATCACTTGCAGGCCTCTTCCCAGACATTGCGGGGTAAAAACAATCTTATCTCAATAGAGTAAAAACAGTTACCGAAGGTCAAGTAAAACGCACGTTCCGCGGGAAGAGTCCAGGGCTGCACACATACTGTGAGCGTGAACCGCTCTCACTGATTGAACACGTGGCTCAGAGAAAAAGAGGAAGAAAGCAATCAAGTTTAAAAGTGCCGCGTGCTATTAATTAAGCATTTTTAAACAATGAAAGGAATTTTGAAAACCACACAGAAAAATTGCGCGTGAATTTTGTCCTCCACGACGACAAAGAGCGTAATAAGGAACCAGCATTATAAGAGGCAGCCACTATTTGAACATTATGGCAATACCCCAGGGTACCATAGTACATAATGTCCGTACTGCAGTCATTTTTAGTCTGTTGATGGTCGGCGATGCGGCAATCGACTCATCTCGACGAGCTGTACACGATGCACTGTGGTGCGTACGAGCGTTCAGGGTTTCAGCGCAATCGTCCTCGCTGCGTTTCGACATCGCGGAGTAGCACTGATTTCGGATCGATTGGTACCCCAGTCGTGGAGTTAAGTACACCCCTGGAAAAAAGTGTCCCAGAAATAAAATATTTAATTGCCTAGGCCATTTTGTATTATTTGGTACCCCGGGGTACCGCCATAAGGAACATATGAGGTATGCCTGTATATAAACAAGTATATGTTTAAACATCTCTTAATTTTTCATTTATATGCTCTTCAAGTGTTGTGTTGCACACTCGAAATGAAGGACGTGGGCAGGTCCTCCAAATCGAGGGCAAACACATTTATTGTGGTAATCTGTAAAATGCAACAGTACGTATATCACACCCAGCTATTTTCAACCGAGTCGCCATTAACCACGTGACTGGTGTACAGGTCAGGTTACTCAATAACCCTGCCAGTCACCTACAGACCCGACTCAGTATCGCACGCTGGTGTACACACGTGCATTAATGGACTGCACAGCACATAAGGACTTTCACGAAACCAAACTTTACTCCATTGCTGTACGAGGAATAATTAAAAGAGTGGTCCATTCCTAATGTGCCACAGTTGCATGCACGATAAGGCACTCCAGATCGATGACACCATATTTAGATTCAAAGCTTTCGTGACTGCAGTAATTACTCTTTGGTTCTGTCGGTAAAGTCACGGAGAAAGAAATTAAATTAAACAATAATAATAGAATACGACGTTTCGATTGCAACACAAGCAATCGTCATCAGGTACAAATGAATGAGAAAACAAACCTAGTAAACTTAGAAATATAATGCAATACAACAAAGAGAGCCAACACCCTACCTGGTTGATTACGTTAATTTATTTCTACGTGACTTTACCGAAAGAACCAAAGAGTAATACCTGCAGTCGCAAAAGCTTTGAATCTAGTTTTAACCACCTCTACGGGGAGGATTTGCCATGCTTGCTTGTTCCACACTTAACTTTTAATTTAAAAATCTTTGGAAGAACGTAATCAACCAGGCTACGCGTTAACTGTGTGTTAACCGACTCTCTGTGTTGCATTGCATTACACTTCCTAATTTTACTAAATTAGTTTTCTCCGTGCTTGTTTGTTTAGAAGTCCAGTGCCTAGCTCCTCCGTCCACTTTGGACAGGCCGTGCTTGTTTGTTCCCCGCAACTCTCTCATTGTTCTCTACACCCCCCCCCCCTCTGTCCCCCCCATCTCTCTATTTAAGGCCTTGACACATAGGCGTTGTTTCTGTGTGCCTATGTGTGTGTCTTTGTTTGTCTCTGTGTGAGTCTCTGCTTGTGTGTCTATCTATGTGTCTCCATGGCTGTGTTTTGTCTCTCTCTCAAATTTAGCAATCTTTGGAAGAACGTAATCAACCAGGTAGGGTGTTGACTGTTAACCCCCTCCCATCTCACGTGATCTCCAGCCACTTGACCCGTAGTATAACCAAGCACTCCAAGCACGTTACGTGGGAACAACTGCATCTGCAAGAAGCATGAACACGGTTCTAATACCAACTTGACAATAACAATCACAATTCAACACAATGAGCCATTCAAACAAAAGTTGTGCACTGAACTATCTAATTGAAACACATTTCAGACACAACACTGGGCAATTTGTGAAGATGGGGAAAGTTTTTTGCGAGGTGGGTCGATGTGTGCAGAGCGTGTGAGTGGCCAACTATGAAAACTGGGTATAATGGAAGTACTAAAACCATATTTATTCATGTTGGCCACCAACACACTTTAACCGTACACTAATGAAGCCATAACATATCTTAGCCAGAGGTGGGGGAAATAGTCTTCAGCCTTCATAATGCTTGACTCGGTTACCAAAGCCGAGAGCTTAAAGCAAACTAAGCCTACAGGCTTAAGGTTTTGTGAATGTTTGAGGGGACCTCAACATTTCGACTTTGCTCAAACTAAAAGTACGTATTTTATCTTACTAGGTAAGGCCCACTGAGTTATACAGCTATTTTTCAGAAGGGACCTGACCACAAATAGTTAATAAAGTGGCTTGTGTGGAAATGTATAGAGGCCAAATACTCTTAAACGCAAATTTCTAAATGTGGAGGGAAAAACCAGACGACACAGAAAAAAATCAATGCGACCAGCCTGGAGACCAGTTTTATAGCCATAATCTCGAGGAGTCTTGGACATTGCTGCTAATAAGACTCCCTTCCTACCGTGGTCCAGCAGGACGTGCAATCCTATCCAGACAGGCCCTGAGACGGACACTGTTAATTCCGAACTCACTAGTCTCGCGTGATCCTTTGCCCTAAAACTTAGAGTAACTGTAGCCTATCTCTGAAGTGCCATCCCTGACTGCGCTAACTTGCATCCTTCACTCTTTTGACGGGCCTCAGCACTGTACACCCCCCATGACCTGTATGTCTATCATCTCGTTGGGACATGTGGACCTTCCCTGTCATCTCTGGGGGAGGCTGCGCTTGCTGCCCCATATTGCCATCTCTTGGCGAACCGCAATGTCTCTCCGCCGGTGCGCGCTCCTCGCCGCCTCAGCGCTATGCGTTGGGACCCACTTTTTACAGGGTCCTCAACCTCACCTGGCCACTAACCTTCTTGCTTGGAAAGAGTTTGGTGGCCTCCTACTGTGGCGGTGCCACCACTATCCATGGCTTTTTGGTGCCAAGTGCACTGCCTCCTCCGTCTTACCTGTCTCGTGATAGGAGCACGCTGCAGGGAACACAGCATGTGTTTCGCGTCCAGAAAGGATGTGGAAGTGGATAAAAAGAGCTGATAGAAGGGGGTCGTGGCACATGAATGAAGTCATTCCCCGATGTGTTATTGCTGTGGTAAAAACAATTTTAATTCCAATCCACAATCTAGAGTGCACGGCCATGTCCGACTGTAACAGTACAAATAAGACTGTAAAACGGCATGTGTTACATGCGGGACGATATGTACTTCCCACCAAAGTAAGAATGTCAACTATTACTCCTCGCAGACAATATAGTTTAATGTTCAGAGTAAGAGCTCACCACTGTAAGTCTGGCCCCAGCACAGAACACTCTGAGGAAATGGTGGCTGGAAGTCACGTAAAGTGGAGGGACTTCCCTCCACTTTACGTGGAGGGAAATATTATTAAATACTCTTAAAGTTCTAGTCCTGGCCCTGCGTACAGTCAGAGCATGTCGGTGGCCAACATATGAATAAATATGAGTACTTGGGCATGGCTTTATAAGAATACAGTTTAAATGAAGTTGATTCAGCAATGATATACAACACCATGTTAATGACAATGTTCTCAACCAGTACAGTGTTCATTACAGTACACACACTGCTCAATACGTATGTTACTCATGCTAATATATTTTTTTTATTTTCAATCAATCTTGTACCTTAGTACGTCCTCGGCACAGCACATAACACATCGTGGAATTACTTCATTCAGATGCCGTGAACACCATATTTTCTGGAACTTTTCCCTGATTCTCCAACAATCCACTGTTTCTCCCAACTGTCTCCAAAAGACCCCTTATTTGCATTTGTTTTTTTCCCAGGCTCTTTGACATTTTCTTTATTGGTGCTCCACCAAATCAGATTGTGCGCCCTATGTGTCAACTCCTCCTATAAATAGATCGTCACCAATGAGAGTTGACCGCGCTATTTTCACCCCACAAGCCCTTACAGCCGGTGGGTATATATTTATGTATTATCAGGGTTCACCTTCCGGCATTCCTCACGTAAAGTTAGAATTGAAATTTTAAAAAGGGACCTTACAGGTCCAAATTCGTCTATTTCTATGAAATGTAATAATTGGGGGCAGGAGTGGGCTATTTCTATTGTACCAAACATGTCCATATAGTTTTAGGAAATACCTGTATACTTTATTGCTGTATACTTTATTGCTATATAAAATAATATTGCATTGTTTGATAGTGCAAATGTGTTTATACATTATGAAAATAACACCAAGATAGTTTCACGAAGCCATATAAGTAAGCTTGCAATATAAAGGCAAATGCGACGTTAAAACATTTGTGCCATTTGTGATGTCACGGATAAATAAAATACTACATTTACACTGTGTAATGGAAACCTGATTGTCCCCTGTCATAGCAACATTCGGGTGGATGTCTCAACATGACATCGGGTAACTTGGCATGAACAGAGGCACTTCCAGTAATGTGTTTTGTCATACCGGATTAGCTCACCTCTGTTGCTGTTGTGAGCCACCTGTATGAGTTGATGCACAATTGACCACATGTTTGGAACATTCCTGAACTACTCCTCCCCTACCTCCATGGTGCTTGGG
Organism: Petromyzon marinus; assembly: GCF_048934315.1. Lineage (NCBI taxonomy): Eukaryota > Metazoa > Chordata > Hyperoartia > Petromyzontiformes > Petromyzontidae > Petromyzon > Petromyzon marinus. Next base: position 18,300,696 of record NC_133667.1, on the reverse strand, counting down.
TGACACTCTCAACTCAGCTTGACCCCTCACCCATTTACCAACATGATATCCGCCACCTGGTGTGCACGTGATTCGCAATACACTACACATGTATCTTATGTTCATGACACCCAAATTGTCCTCATCAATTAGGAATGAGTCCTGCTACTGACATAATTCCACAAACCAATCAGCAAGTATTAGTTGGCTTGTTGTACAATGAGCTAGTGTGGGAATCAAAACATAAATCCTGATACAAGTTAATGATTTACACCAGGTGACACTTTACCAAAGCAATGGCTCATTTAACATAATGAGCCTCTCATGGCCACTGCAATTTTTGGCTCTTCAATGATGCAAGTCATCAGTTTCAGTTGATAATTTTACTTTTGAGACGCTCAATTCGGGGTCCATTCAAGTGTCAACTGTAAAACCTCTGAGGCAATGCAAGCAGCGTCTCCACCACCAACTTCACTACATGCCCAAAGGTATATTGAACATGGGCCATACCCTAGGGGTGGAAATGGAGACCAACTATCTCAACCTGGATTAAATTGAAAGGTTTGTTTTGTTTTTATCTCGTGTTGGGATCAACATGGCTTTCTAGACTGTGGGAAATTTGAGACACCAAGATCACCCATTCTAAAGAGTCATCAAACGTTGATATTGTTGAGGTAAAGGTAATCTGAGGGAAGTTGACTAAAATTGCCTCCAAGATGTGTTGTATTGATTTTTTTTGCATCTCTGCCTCTCATTGCAAATGAGACATGAGACCACCTGGTAATGAATATAATGTTTGTGTCTAATTAAGTGGACCTCCATTACTGATAAAAAGTAGAATAGGCTGTGAAATGTTGGATGGAAGTGATGAGTCCGCACCTGAAATGCCATTGCACAGGGAGAGAGAAGGCTGTGACACCACCCAGTGTGAAGTTGTTTCACAGATGTCTCAGTAGTTTCACAGATGTCCAGGAGATGTTAGGTCCGCACCGGTACATGTTACTCTATCCCGTTTAATACTTTATTTTTAAATCACTAACAGATAGGGAAAAAAACATCCACGGACGAGCTTTTAGATAAATGCACAAGGTGAAATAGATTATCATCATCTGGCATCAAGAACGCGTGACAAATTACTCAATTGTCACGATTCTGGGCCACGATTTGAATCAGGAATCGGTTCTTATGTTGTCTTATTCTTGGTTCTCAATTTGGATCTCAACCGAGTAATGTGAAGTTCTTGGAGTCGTGAGAGGGGGTGAATAACTGCAGGCCTCCCCCGTAACATCAGCTGATGAGGACAACACGCCTGGATAAGGGGACTTGAATGGAATATAAAATGCCTGAAAATGCTGTTTTTAACAAAAGTATCTGTGACACATTCAACTAGAACAGTGGTTGCCAACCTTTTGCTTTGTCGTGTACATCTGACCAACTCTTTCAACTGTATAGCCCTATCCCTGTCCGAATACCCCTATCAGCCCTATCACTGTCTCTGTAACCCTACCAGCCCTATCCCTGTCTCTGTACCCCTACCAACCCGACTAACTGTCTGTGTATGCCTACTAGAATATTGTAAACAAGCCAGATATTTCAGAAAAAACGTTGTACACTGCCATCAATCAATAAAGTTGTATTACGGTACATTCAGATGCAATTAATGGCTAATTCATTTATAACAAATATATTTACAGTTTAATATTTACAATTTAGGAATACTTTTTATAAAGTCGCTAACAGTACTGCAGTTTAACCCCAGTCAACCATTATTGTGATGCAGAGGGGGGAGGCCAAGGATAATGTTTTTGTTGGACTTGAATCATTTGTGTACAGTATTCCCTCGTTATTCGTGAGGGATACGTTCCGGAGATGCCGCAACTGACAAGCTGACTGAATAAACTATTACACTAAACTTTTTATTCATTTTACCAGGTTACTTTACCAGGTGAGCTATCTAGCTCTTCTTTCGAAGCAACCTCGCACAAATGATAGCTCAACGAACTGTTTTATCAAGTAGCATGTTAAGCAGGCAATTACTCTAAGTGTATGTTGATTCTAAATTTGGAGGGAAAAATCGGTCCCGGAGAAAAATTGGAGAAAAATCTACGGCACCACGGGGAGACAACGCAAGCTCCAAATATACATGCGTCTGTGTTGGGATCGAACCCACAACCTCCTGTATAACAGGCGAGGCAGTTGACATAAGTGAAGACGAATAGATGATCCGTGAAGACTTATACATTTATTAAGACAGGAGGAAACTAAAAAAAAAGCCGATCCGGGGAAAACGGGACAGGTGGCAACCCAAAGGGGCCGTCCATAAATGACGTCACGCGATTTTGGACGATTTTTGACCTCCCCCCCCCCCCCTTCGTCACACGGCGTCACAAAGAGTCAGACCCCCCTCAAATATGACGTCACAAAGCTCTAACCCCAGCCCCCATAACCATATTTCCATTTGGAAAATAAAACATGCTTCAAAACCGCTTTAAACTATTGTCATTGTAAAATTTTGATATAAAGCTTTCGTGACTGCAGTAATTCATATTCTTGGTTCTTTCGGTAAAGTCACGTTGAAGGAAAACAATAACATAATAAAATATATATAAAACAATATTGAATATATTGTCATTGTAGTTCGTATTTAATGTGGTTCTGCACTCTGATGTTGTAGAAGAAAACATGTATTAAAAAGGTGTTGGAAAGCTTAAATTTAGCATAAAATTCACTTGAAAATATTCAACGTCTACCTAAAACTGCAGATGTTCAGAATATAATATTGAAATTATCCCATAATTATGAAACATTAAAAGTAATTATAACTATAAAAAAATATTTGAAACTTTGCAGTAGAACGAAGCAAAATGGAGAGTACAATTATAACAATCATATATTCATTCCACAGAATGAAAAGCTCTGGTCGACTCATTAGAATCAAAATGTTTAATAACAATCATTCAAAAAAATTAAAATGTATGCTTCTCCATTCTCCCATGGAGAAGCAAAATGCTCCTTCAAGGAATAAATAAAAGGTGACCATAGTATTTTTTTATTTAAAGCTTTCGTGACTGCAGGGAATCATATTCCTGGTTCTTTCGAAGCAAATAGTTAATAATGAAAATGAATCAAAATTAGTGTTGTTATAACAATTCTATATTTATTTAAAGTTGCGAATTTTGATGTGACGTCACATTTCCCAAATCCCCCCACCCCGTCACACATCGTCACAAATATCTGAACCCCCCCCCCCAATCGGTGCGTGACGTCATTTATGGACGGCCTTCAACAAACTGTTCGCTCTATTTTGTGAATAGTAACATTTTTAAGTCGCTATAAACAAGTGACTGCCAATAAAACATTTTTTTTTACTCAAAATGGCAAAGTTTTATTGGAAGGCGTATGTGCTCTTCAGTCTCATCCCGAGCTATAATATCAAAAGGGACCCGGATGGCCAGAAATCTTCTGACCAACTTGCCATTTCTGAGGCGTGTTCTGATGTGCAGGCTCTTTTCGAGTCCTACACAAAGGAGGGGCCGGGAACGATTGAGCAGGAACTTGGAAGAATCTAAGTGGTACATCATATGGCATGAAATAACAGAAAACATCTTAAACTTCGTGGATTTCGCGTGGACCAGTGACCCCGACATATCCTTCCAGTCCCTGTTCATCAATGTCACCACCGTCTGCCAACTGTGGCGACTGATGCTCACTGAGGTAAGTGGAGCAGTTACATTTGCTTTGCACTCATATACATAGATTTTTAGGCCTTCAGAAAAATAACGTGATTTTTTTTGGCCATATCAAAGTTAAGGTCTTCAAGATACTTATTCAAATGTGGAAGCGTAGGCTAAATATCATATAATCACGTTTTTTACAGCTTCCTCGAGTGCAGAGCCTTATGCGAGTAATGGTGCGCTAGAAATTGCGATGCTGTGCATGTCAGAATACCCAACAAGAACGTAGGAAATGGTACTTCATAATGGCAAGAAACATAGCAATGCGACTAAAGAAAACTTTTTAATTAGTGCGTACTACTCGCTCTGATACATGGTTCAGAAGCACAATAATTTACTCGAAAAGGTAGAAAAAAAGCAAAGTTTGTGAAGAGAGAGAAAGGGAAACACGTAGAATGTAGAACAGAGAGGTTAAAGCCGTAACTCAAACCGTTAAGAAACGTTAAGTGGGCTTGGGCAGCCAAAGAATGGAACAAATGTGCATGTCCATCAGAGAGATGGAGCGACGAAGTTAGCTTGTGTGCAGGTGCTGGGAGGATTTGTATTTTATTTGCATATGTTCTCGAATCCACATGTTCCTGCCTCAATGTAATTCCAAGGATGCATCTCTCAATGTCTCTCTGCGCACTTTTTTATATTATTCAAAATAAATCATTTGTTTTACGTATATATTTGTTTGGCATCAATTATCATTTTGAGTTAAATGACTTGAAATATGTGAAACATTTTTACAGAGAGCATTGAACAAAAAAATAATTAAGAAACATGTGGCGAACATCAAAACATGAAAGAAGATAAAAAGGCATCTCACACCCAGGAAGCTTAGCCTTGCCGCACCACGGATCAGTGATGACTTCAGCCAAACCGGACAGGCCTCAACCCAGATCGCCAAGGCCGCTGAGGCCTGCATCCAGACCGCCACGGCCGGCACCTCGACCAGCGAGGCCGACGCCGCAACCTGCGATGCCGACACCACGACCTGCGAGGCCAACACCGCGACCTCCGACACCACGACCTGCGAGGCCGACACCGCGACCTCCGACACCACGACCTGCGAGGCCGACACCGCAACTTCCGACGCCAACACTACGAGCTGCGACGTCGACGCCGTGACCTGCGACGCCGACGCCGCTACCTGCGACACCGACGTGCCAATCAGCGAGGCTGACACTGCGACCTCCGACACCGCGACCTGCGAGGACGACACGCTGACCGGCAATGCCGACACCTTGAACGGCAAAGCCGAAACCCTGGTCGATGCAATTGCCGCCATAAACAAGGAGGCCGACACCCTAACCATCAAGCTCGCTGATCTGAATATCTTGGCCGAGACTCTGACAAGCGAGATCTCTGCCCTGGCCAGTGAGATCTCCACCCTGAACGGCGAAGATGCCGACTAAACCAGCGAGGCTCCCCGTCCTAGACACGGGCCTTTTGCTGGATAACGAGAGTGGTTACCATTCCCCAAGACTGACTCTCCATAGAGACTCCATTCAGAACTCTCAAAGAGACACTGGAACCCTTGATGTTAGAGAATAACCTGCGGTGGTGGATACCACAGGACAATGGTTTAAATATTTACAAAAATTTGAAATAAATTGTCTTCTAATATTTCATACTTGTTTGCTTTTTGATCATAACATAATAGGCTTGGCTCCCCAACACATCGGTGTGCTGTACTCGTGACGAATTGGCATTTTCTGTTTACATGACAAACCTCATGAGTTGGCAGTTGGGTGATGGCGTGTTTTAATGACACATTTATATATTTACGCGACCTAACCCAAAAAAACCTCTTACGGAAAATAGTCTTCTTCTGTATTTACTTCCGGCTGGCCTTAGATCAACCCATTGGTTATACAGTACATAAGGTCCAGGCATTTTTCTATTGAGAAAATGTTTAGCTCGGGTTCCCATTTGGGAATTATAAGGGCTAAAATAGTGTAATGTCTATAATTTTACATGTAATATTTACCTCCTGTAGAGTCGATATCCAGGTGGAAATTATGGTTTTTCGTGGGTACTTGGGCATTTTGTCCAAATAAGAGCCTTTATTTTGGATACAACGCTATTCATAGGCCTGGGCTTTGGATCTTGATGCTTGAACTTCTTCTCTCCAACCGTCTCTTCCTCTTTTATATTCCTCCAGCCCCCTTTCTCGAAGGTTTGCTCACACCATTTCCCTCTGCCAATCCTCGTACTTCTTCTGTAACTGTTGTCAACCGTTACCTTGACAGTCCACCCTCTTTTCCCCACCTTTTTAGTTTGAATCTCTCCACCAATCAGTTCAACTGTCTGGCCCTAACCAATCCTGCTTGAGGCCTCCCTGCACCAATCAGAGGTCTCTCTGTTCACCAAGGTCCCAGTACCTGATACCATATCAATAATTGAAGATTTGGTCCAACATGGACTGAACCCAGAGGTACCTGCGCTGACTAGGCACTGCCTCACCAACACCTACTTTACTTGGAATGGCACCTTCTACAAACAAAATGAGGGTACTCCTATGGGCTCCCCCTTGTCACCAGTGATAGCCAATGTTTTCATGGAGAAATTTGAATCATAAGCCATCCAAACATCCACCCTTCACCCTTCCCTATGGAAGAGATATGTGGATGACACTTTCGTCATTTGGCCACATGGCCTCCCAGCATTGAACCATTTCCTAGACCACATTAATTCCAGACACCCATCCATCAAATTCACCATGGAAGTGGAGAAAGATGGCAAGCTGCCATTCTTGGATGTTCTGTTTGAGAGGAGGACTGATGGATCTTTTGGACATTCTGTTTACAGGAAGTCCACCCACACAGACTCCTACTTGAAGCCTGAGTCCCACCACCACCCGACTCAAAAGAACTCTCTCATCAAAACGTTATACCATAGGGCCCATTGCATTTCGGACCAACACCACCTGGCCAGTGAATTAAAACATGTACATCTGGCCCTCAAGATGAACGGATACTCTGACCGTACCATCCGCCAAGCTGTTTCTCCCACCATACAGAAACAATCACTTGAGACTCTGATCAAAATCATCACGTTACCATACATAGCAGGCGTTACTAAAAATATTTTTAAAATTCTTAACAAACACAAGATCCAGGTCCGGTTCAATACAGTACACAAAATCCGTGATCTGATCCCATCCGTGAAGGATGTCATCCCTGACTTACAGTACCCCGGTGTTTACAAATTGAGTTGTACCTGCAGTGACTGCTATATCGGGGAGACGAAACGACATATTTCTGACCGAATCCGCGAGCACAAATCAGATTTGAAACACGGCAGAACGAATTCTTCGGCCGTGGCTGATCATTGCTTCAACACAGCGGGTTCTCATGACATGTTCTCTGATACCAAAGTTATCTGCAAACCTCCCGGTTATTACCAAAGATTTGTCCATGAAGCGATCCAGATATACAAACATAGACACAACTTCAACTGAGAGGATGGTTTCAAATTGAGCAACCACTGGAAAGATGTTATAAATCAAGTCAAACGTTAGCTACCTTTTAATTGTACAGCCATTTCCACTTCTCAGTGGCTGTATGTCGAACCCCCCTACAGCATAACAAAAGGGTTGTTTTCCCGCTTTTGTGCAGTGCACCACCCCTCCCCCCGAACCCCCTGCAGTTTAACAAAAGGTGGCTTAATTCAGCCCTCCCACCCACCCACGTTCCTTTCTGGCTCCTCCCCCCCCCCGACCTATATATAATCCAAGTCGTCTCGGAACTGTGCACTTGACACAGATATTCTGCTGTGACTGTTCCACCTGAAAACGGAAGCTTGTGTTGCCTCCGAAACGTCGTGATTTAATTGTTTTATTTTATTTTACCTACGTGACTTTACCGAATAAAACCAAAGAGTATACTTCCTGCACAAGTACCGTGTCAGGTAAGTGATCTGTTGTTTGCCGTCTTCACAATTTTTTGTCACAAGGTTTTACAATATTAGGCGTTCAACATATTTAATAAAGAATAGTTAGGCTGCTAACATTGCCACAAGGTTGTCCTGGTGGATCTAGTTTATCAGGATGTTCTATGTTTTATCTATGAAACATAGACATTGTGAAAAAGAGCTTCATAGCTCATCGGATTCTTCCTCCAGTCTAAATATTTTTATTTTTAAAAATGTAACTGAAAAATATCTAAAAAGCCAAAATAACATGGCTTAAATAATCTGCTTTCTCGTTACATAAAACAATTACCTCCTTATTTGTTTTCATTTCAGTAATTTGCTGAAGCAGCATAAATACTATCTTCATGAAAAGCAGTTGGGCAACTCGTTGTGGTTCTCCTGGATAAATAAGTTCTGAAGTAAAATGACAAAAGCTGACAGTGTCAGACTTTAAACATATACAGTAAGAGCCTCTGGCAATTACAGTGAGATTAATTAAAATAAAATTATTTTATAATCCAGATTTCACTTCCAGACACCATATGCTGCATTAGGGTCAAAGCTCTAATGTGAAGGTTTAAGGCAAATTACACAATCACCTGAATAAGAATCCACTCGGAAAAAATCATAACCTCTGCAAAAAATATTTCAGTAAAAAGAGCATGCAGTAAAATGTGTTTTTTTATGATTACATTAAAATAGGGTAACAGTTTAAAATTATTTCAAAAAATTAATGGCAATGCACTTTTGACAGCACATATTGGCACTGATACAAAAAATAGTCAAGAGTAATGAAAATGCCAATTTTTTTTATTTTACATTAGGTTATTAAAGTATTTAAAATTAATGTTATTCTGAATAATTGCGTTTTACTTCCTGGACTATTTTAAAATTAGAAATGTTGAAAGTGTTGTGTATAATGAATTTCATTACATGTCACAAAGACAGTTTCATCAATGGCAGTAAGATAAGGGTTCAATTATCCATGTTGGATCACACAAGAGGTACGTACAATATGCAAATTGGAATTAAAACCGTTTTCTGTCTGTTGTAGAACTGAAAATATGCTGAAACTGCAAGCAAGACAAACGTTACTGTGATGGGTTAATCTAGTAAATGTATCAACACAAGGGTGTAAATACCACTTTCAAGCAATACATAAATCACGATAACGTAAATATTAACGTAATCTGAGCTTATAATTCCATCGGAAGGGGCATAATGAGTCCCCACAATTGCACACACACACAATAACGACAATGAGGTGTGTTTATCTTGGTGCTGGTGAAACCACTGCAGGAAAATACACGATCCTATGGTCGGGGCCTCCGTATGGCTCTCCTCGGCTTTCCTGGATGGCTATTGTCCGAGATCGGAAAGCCAAGTGAGCCCTAATCGCATGGCACCCAGTGAATGACAGTCTACTGATTGCTAGCGTTAGACACACTCTAGATTATTTATTTAGTGCTGTGATTTCTGCACCAATGAACAAAGTATCTGACACAAACAAAGGCCACTTCTACCAGTCTCTGGAAGTCACTAAACCTCACAAAACCATGGAACCTCATCATGTGCCTATGAAATTTCGAAGCAGTCTCTGGGACTTCTAGAGATGGCCTCCAAACAAGATCGGCCCATATATGGTATCACCAATGACAACTCAGAAAGGTACCGGCATTTCTGCGCAGAAAATGGACACAGCATAGGTGGCTCTTGGTTATAGCGCCATGAGATTTATAGGCTTACCTAGTTTTCAAACGATCGCCACACACATAAATTATTCGACCATATACTCATTAACTCCAGATGGAAAGCTCTGCAAAATTGCAGAATTCACCAGAGCACGGAGTTCGACATAGATCATCACCTGGTTATCACAACTATCGGTATCAGACTTAAACGAATGTCCAGCAAGATATTGCCTCCATCCCATTAATAACCAATTGTTTGCCCTCTTCAATGAAGAGCTGACAGATTGAGACCGGTTTCAAGACTCTGTCAAGAAAACCACAAATACCTACCTTGGAACTCGTAGCAATATAAAAAAAAGAGTGGATCAGTGATGATTCATGGTGCCTAACTGAGAATAAATGCAAAGCATGGCTAATAGGGTCTGATCAAGACTACAAGTACCTGATAATGCAATGCAAGAACTAGATCCAGGATGACCACCATATGTGGGCAGATGTAAAGGCTTTTGCAGCAGAGAATAGCCAAGTCAATGATGCCTTTGCCAAATTCAAACAGGTCTAGGGAGCCTAACACATAGTTTCCAGTCCAATCATGGAATCTAGTGGCCACCTGGTTACCGATAGGAGGCAGAAACGAGCATGCTGGAAATAATGATACTCTCAGTTGCTAAATTATTATTTGTCACCTCCCTCTGCAGGGAAAAGTCTGATCTTATCTTTCATCACCAGCTTTTTAAAACAAGAGCTTCATGCCTATTCCAACAATACCTCACTCTCTAAGTCACCCTACATTGTTGGTAGCATTGAAATAGCCAAGGATATTCCCGAATCCTATTATCTACCATTAGTCGTCTTGTGAATAAGGATACTATTAAAATGTTCCCTCGTCCGCTGATTGCTGCACCACCATTCAGCTGTTTTTAGGCAAACATTTCCACTATCCGTTTCCAATACCTGCCCTCTGATTCCTCTTCATTTGGTCTGCCCACCTCCCACTATAACAACTGCGGAACTCACTACTTTGATTGCTGATTCCCGAGCTACCTGTTGACCATTGGATCCCTTCCCCTCGATACGATTACAGGATAACTTTTCTGCATTGGGGCCCATTGTCATTGGCCTCCTCAACAAGTTTCTAAAGACCGGTATGGTTCCCACCATTTTTAAGATGGCTGCAGTTCACCCCACTTTTGAAAAAGCCAGATCTTAATCCCAAGATTCCCAACAACTCACATCAAATCTCCAACCTTCCTCATTTACCCAAGATTTTGGAACGTGCTATGGCCTCTCATTCCCACCAGCATTTGGCCTCTAATAACATATCCAACCTCGATTTAAAGCTTTCGTGACTGCAGTAATTCATATTCTTAGTTCTTTCGGTAAAGTCACGTTGAAGGGAAACAATAAAATATAAAACAATAAAAATTATGGTCGAAACGTCGTGAGAATTTTTATTGTTTTATATATATTATTATTTTATTGTTTCCCTTCAACGTGACTTTACCGAAAGAACTAAGAATATATATCCAACCTCTTTAAATCAAGATTCAAGGCTGCACAACAGCACTGAGACAGCTCTACTGAGGATGATCAACAATTTATTAGGTAGCGGATAAGGGGAAAACCAGTGTTCTAGTCCTGCTTGATGCCACCATTGATCATGGGGTCCCGTTCTTGAGGATTTTTGGTGCTCCCTTAAGTGGTTTCGCTCTTATTTATAGACACACGTATTAGGTCACAATGGATGGCTTTAAATCTCCAATCAGACTAGTACAATAAGGTGTCCCACAAGGATCTGTACTTGGTCTCTCGCTATTCAATGCCTGTATTGATCCTTTGGGCACTCTGCTACAACATTCGGGCTTATCTTATCACTCGTATGCTGATGAAATGCAAATTAATGGATGGTTAGACTCTGACCCGACCATGCTGGCTGCTTCTGCACTGTCGGTGTCATTAAAACGATTGAACTCTTGGTCACAGCAAAATCTTATTTTATAAAATTTTGACAAAACTGATGCAATATTCATTGGCTCCCCTCTGCAGTTATCTAATTTTTTTTCAAGTTTGTCAATATATGATAATTATAGTCTGCCCATCACAGGAGGTCATAAATCTTGGTGTTGAATTTGACCAGTCCCTGCCTTTTAAGGCACATGTATCTTGGGTGGTTAGAACTTCATTTATCCATCATATAATTATTACCGGCTGCATCCATTCCTCTCAGCTAATGACTTAGAGAGACTGGTCTATGCTTTTGTGTTTACCCAACTTGATTATTGCATTTCATTACTGTTCAGGATTCTGAGTAAGGTGCTGCGTAGATTCCAGCTTGTTCAGAATGCGACTGCTGGAGTGATTACGTGCATACCATTTAGTGAGCACATCACAACAATTTTCTTGTCTTTGCACTGGCTACCAGTCAAGTATCGAGTGGATTATAAGATCCTGCTACTGACCTACAAGGCTCTCGATGGATTAGCCCCACAATATTTGCAGGAACTGATCCATTTTTAAACTACGTTGTCCCTGAAATCCTCAAATCGCCTTCTTCAAGGTGATTCGACTTTTGCCAGTGCAACTCCCAGATTATGGAATTCTTTGCCTTTGGTCACAAGATAATCAGAGTCGTTAGAGCTATTAAGTCTGTCTTGTAAACTCACCTCTTTAAATTGCCCTTTACCACCTGGTTCTGGCTGTTTACTCTGGCTCTGTTTATTTCCCGATTTCCATACACAACACATTGGGATCTATGGATGATATGCACTTTAAAAATGTAAATTATTACAAATCTGCCGAGACTGCACTCATCAAGATCATTGATGACATCTGAGCCTTTATCAACTTCGGTTCCATTGTTGCACTAGTTGGCCTCGACACTTTTGACACAATTTTTATTGAACACCTGGAATCTGTTTTATCCATTAGAGGCACAGCTCTACAGTTGCTCGCATTGTACCTCTCTGACAAAAGGTCCTATGTCAAGGTAGGCAAGTCCTCAATCCTGGTCGGTCATCACATCTACTGCAGGTGTCCCTCAGGAATCCCTCCTGATCCACTACTTTTCTCAGTCTACATCTCCCCAATTGGTCATCTAAACTATAGCAACAGCATAAACTATCACACCTATGCTGATGACACTCAATAATACACCACTCTAACCTACACTCAGGGCCCCTCAATCTAGAAAATTGTATCTCAACCTTAAACCACTGATTTTGGTCAAAATCACCGACTACTACATCCAGAAAATTCAAAGCCCTTTCCCTAGACACAAGGTAACAGCTCACCTTGGCGTCGCTCCCTCAGAATCTACTCAAAATCTGGCTCCATCATCACTCTCAAATCACCTGAAAATCCTCAGTATCACCCTGTACTCTACATTCTCAATCGCCAACCATGTCCTTCACATAACAAAAACATCCAATCATAATTTCAGGGCCCTATGGCATATCTGCCCAATGTTGACCACAGCCACAGCAAACATTCTGGCTTGTAGCATTGTCAGCACTCATCTAAATTATTGGAAGCCGACATTAGAAAAACGCCTCAACAAACAATAGCAGCTCCAAAACAACCCGTCTCGTGCTGCCCTTGACATTAGGTGCGGCCACATGGCTTCTGTGGCTTCGCTAAAAACCTGTGAACTAGCTCCCCATCAAATCAAAGATACAGTACGAAATTTATATTCTGTGCCACTGAGCTCTCTTTCAAGGTCTCCCACCATACCCCTCCATCTTTCCACTCATTTGACTATGAAAAACGACTGCGTCCCACACATCACGTCTAACTATCTGCTCATCATACCCAGTAACGTACTGGCTGAGTGGAATTTCTCTGTAGCTGCACCAGCCATCTGGAACTCTCTCCCACTGCACATTTTCTGTATCCAATCATCCATCTGCAAGCAGAAACTCAAGGCTCAACTGTTCAAGCTCTCACTTGTCCAGGCTTTGACCTGTTTACTATTCAGGCTGGCTTATTAGAAACAGTGTAATTTGGCTCCATGCTTCCTAGTTCTTGATCGAACAATGTGTCTGATTCGTGAAATGTCCATGCATTATAAATTTAGTTGATTTATTTCTTTTAAAATTACTTAAGCACAATAATTTGGCAGAAAATGTACCAACCACCTGACGATTCATTCCTAAATGCCACTATTTTCTTCAGCAATTACGCATGATTTGTTGAATCGGCAAACATGAGCATGTATGTGAACTAATACAACTATTTTGAGCATCCTGTCTGAGGATCACCACCTTATTGTGGTGGAGACGTTTGAGTGTTCCAATGATCCCGACAGCGAAGCTCTCGAGAGCCTCGTGCTCCTGGTAGGGTCATTTAATGGTGGCAAAGTCCAAGGGGAGCTTTCAGACTAAAAGCGATCCAATAAGTCCTCAATGACAGAACAGGCAGAGACTGTGGGTCTCAATGGCTGTGAAGGCGGACGAAGGCTGCAGCGAGAAAAGTCATCGCGGCTCACAGTGCCACTGGACCCAGCCACTAACCCGTCAAGATCATGTGGCTCCTACCCACGCACCAGGGTCCCCACGTAAATCAACTCCACGCGCAGGTTTTCATCAGGTTAGTGAAAAGTAAAGTACTGCTGTGAACGTGGAAGCCCTAAGTCAAGGCTCTGCATGCAGGCGGTGGATGTGTGATGGTCATTGGACACCCGCACTGGGATAGAGGTGTCTTTCGGCAGCAACATCCACGGCTGAGCAGTACTCTTTAGGGTGCCCTCTGCTCACCCTCAAATGGGGGAAGGGGCTAGAAAAGGTGCCCTCAACAGAGGCTATCCAAATTTCCTGGTTGGGAAGCCGTACCCAGCAGGGTCACCAAACTTGCGGTCGAACAAATACAAAACTCAATTAAACGGACGAAAATAAACAAAAAGAATGATACATTTTGCCACCTCGAATGTAAGAACACTCATGGACAACAGTTTGCAGACGACTGCTGCATGGTGGCTCACTCTGCGCAGGACCTCCAGACGACCCTCTATGTATTCAACTCTGCATATAGGAAACTTGGCTTAACCTTGAACATCACCAAATCCAAGGTACTTCACCAACCGCCATCCAAACAACCCCCCGACGATCTATGTCGATGGAGAAGCACTTGAATATGTGGAGTATTTCCCTTACCTCAGTAGTCATCTCTCCCAAGCGGCCACTGTCGACGAGGAGATCCAGTGCGTCAGCGCCGCCTTCTACAAACTGCAACAGCGCGTCTTCAATAACAAAGATCTGCACAGGACAACAAAGCTCCTAGTTTACCGGGCCGTTGTCATCCCATTGCTTCTAATTTAGCAATCTTTGGGAGAACGTTAATCAACCAGGCTATGCGTTAACTCTGTGTTAGCCGACTCTCTGCGTTGCATTACATTACATTCTCTAATTTTATTAAATTTGTTGTCAAACTTCCTAAATTTCTCCTTGCTTGTCTGTTCCACACTTAACGTCTAATTTAGCAATCTTTGGAAGAACGTTAATCAACCAGACTATGCATTAACTGTGTGTTAACCGACCCTCTGTGTTGCATTGCATTACACTTCTTAATTTTACGAAATTTTATTTCTAAAACTTTCGATTTTCCTGCTCTAAACCACTGTGGTCCGGAATTCCACACTGCTCCCTCCTTGTCCCCTCGTTCGTCTGCTGGTCCCCTCGTGTGTCCACCTCCCCAGTCCTATCTTGGTGTGTGTCTCGCTCAGTGTGTCTCTGCATGTGTGTACCATTGTCTCTCCTCCGGCCACTGTGGTCCGGAATTCCACACTGCTCCCTCCTTGTCCCCTCGTTTGTCCGCTGGTCCCCTCGTTTGTCCGCCTTCCCAGTCCTCTCTTTGCCCCGGCCCCTCCCCCCTCTCTCTATTTAAGGCCTCGGCACAGATTAGTTGTCCTTCTGTTTGTCTTGGTGTGTGTCTCGCTCAGTGTGTCTCTGCATATCTGTCTGCTTATATTGATTCCGTGTCTGTGTTTTATCATTCATTCTTACCTGATGATGGCTGCTTGTGTTGCAACCGAAACGTCGTATTCTATTATTATTTTATTTTCTACGTGACTTTGCCAAAAGAACCAAAGAGAGATACTGATGTTAAAATTATAGCCAAAAAGATAGCAAGATATGTATTCTAAATACTGTAGTGTTCTGAACTGCAAAAATAAGTTACATTGAAAGGCATCAATGGTAATCGATGATACAGCGGGAATGCTTAGCCTAAGTGTGGGCTATAGTATTCAGAAGTTCCGCATGCACCATACGAGAAAGAGTTAACTCTCAAAACAGATCACAAGCCATTTCTGTATTTGGACCAAATGCATCTAGAAAATGGTAGAGTAATGTGGTGGGGTCTTGTGTTGCAGCAATACAATTACAAGATTCGAGTTTTAAAGGGAGGTTAAAATGTGAGAGTGGATTTCCTGAGTCCACCACCTAAGAATAGAATTCAATCGTACTCTGTATGTAGAGTCAATGGAACATTGACTTCCCTCGGGGAAAAACTCATGTATACGATTTAACCTTATTCAAAGGAGTAATGAACTGTAAGTTTTGATTTTAAGCTTTCGTGACTGCAGGGATTCATATTCTTGGTTCTTTCGGTAAAGTCACGTAGAAGGGACTTTACCTAAAGAACCAAGAATATGAACTGTAAGTTAATACAATCCCCCGTTGTGAGTTGGGAAGGGAGGGAGTTCTCCAACACTGAGAGAATTCTTGCTGAACTGGTTGGCGGACCAACCTTTTGATACCTGAGACAGCATCTGGTTTTAACCAAATTTGGCCAAAATTACCTAAACCTTTGATATTAAAACCAAAGGGCTGGAGGAGGGGCGTGGCACATTTGATGTAAAAAAATGCTCTGGAGGCAGTTGAGTGCAGACAACCTTTGCTAGCAAGGAGCAACTTCTCCTAGCTCGTCCAATACGAATACAGGTTTCATGAGATGACTCTGGATTCTGTTTTTGCTCATTTGCATATTGTGGCACACCTATTTATACCCAAAAGTATCACTCATGCAGATATTCGGTCGCATATACCGCATAAAGCTAGAGGAAACCTCGAGCATCAACAGCAGTGAGTTGAACAACCGAACCAGCTCATTTTGGATGAGGGCAGCGGCAGAGACCAGAGGCAACTAATCGAGCAGCGTCTTGTGGGGACCAAAGAGGGCAAGCGTAAGAATCCAGTCCAGGCCTCTCAACCTTCCTCATTGTGACTGCCAGCCTGAAGCCTCAACGCTGCTCTCACAGATGAATTATTATTCTTAGTTCTTTCGGTAAAGTCACGTTGAAGGGAAACAACAAAATAATAAAATATATAAAACAATAAAAAAATATTATTTTGTTGTTTCCCTTCAACGTGACTTTACCGAAAGAACTAAGAATATGAATTACTGCAGTCACGAAAGCTTTAAATCAAAAGATGAATTATTGTGAAGCTAATGTACTGTGCAGCTATGCTTAGTCTGTGTAAGCTGTACGCTTAATCCATGCACTTAACAGTTTGGATGACCAGGTGTGTGGATGGTTTCGTTGTTTTTTGTGAATGGACTGGTATCAAGTAGGTCAACTGTTTTCAGAGTCATGCGTGGTGTGAGTGTGTTTACCATAGTTATAAACAGCGTTAATCTGCTTGACTGAAGCTTTGTGATAACTTAACTAAACTTTGAGTCTCGATCACCAGGTGTGTAGATGATGAAGTTTTTGAAATGGGATGGAATGTTATTGTGTCACTGAGGTGACTGTAAAGGTGTAGCTGCCTTCCGATTGCAACTGCCTGAACATTGCGTGAGTGTCTTTGGGATTGGGTAGGAATTTAGGCAAGTGGGTTTTTAATTGTACACTTACTTGCAGCCTATTCATTGTGTCTTCGGATTGTGGCATCTTCAATGCCCTGCTTACATCTCCCCTACGATATGTAATTTCCTGGTGCGAGCAAAGAGTAAAACTGCTGAAATCCTAAAGAAGTCTCGACTATAGTTTGTTGCACGATACTTGGTAGGAGAAATCGTGAAGTGATGTCAGAAATGGACCCGCCACCAGAACAGCAAAAACATACTTGGGTCACAGGCTGGTGTTGTAGAAGAGTAATGCTGGGAAATTAAGAAGCAAGATATGCAGGTATATACTTTGGCAAAGATAAGCAAAAAAACTCCAAAATGCAACAGCAATTTCAGCTGAGCAATGGAGACAATTTTGTAGCTCTTGAAAAACATATTTAAGGTTAATGGAAACCAGCAACCCTACTTGAACTACTTAAGCAGCTGTGGTTGAGCTATTGCAAATATTGATAAATCCAGCACGGCGTTTAATTCATAATTAGACCTGTCCTGCTAAATATGACGCTGATTCAATGAATAGACACATTAAGTCCTCCCTGAAGAGTAATAGTTCATTAATGACTGTTATAGAGATAATTCTCCAAATACGCACTATGGTTGCTTAAGATATGACTGCACCAGTGACAACTTCGTCACTGTGGAATCACCCTCCATATAGGATATCAGAGGTCTGAACAAATGGAAGTCAGAAGATGATAGGTCTGGGTTCTCTGGCAGAGATTTCAAAATATCCCATATAAACATTCCGAACAATTCGATTGTTGTGTAAAGCCATGGCCATGGGGATTCCTGGAAGAGACAGCTTCTGCCATTGCCTACATCATGCACACCATACATTATTGTGTCTAGCACAATAAAAAAAGGTTTTGTACCTTGCTAAAAACGTGTCTCTCACCTTCGCCATACAACTAGTCAGTTATTCTTAACAATGAGTAATTCCCATTATGGTCACGGTAGGTGATGCAAAGAGAGTTTTGGGACAGGCAAAGTTCCTTCCCATGCCACCTTATTTCCCCACTCACAAGGATTGCCACACCTTCTCACCACCACAACACACAAAAGGAACCACTCTGAGAAGAGGGGAAGAGAAAAGTCTGACACTGAAAATGTGCAGTGAAGACTCCCAAAATGTAAACGTAACGAGCAAATACAATTGAGGGAAAGGCAAGAACCGAACTAACGCTTGACAGATACCAGATCATTAACTTAACGAAGCCTGACGAAACTTCTCATGATTAGAGGAGTAGCCTAACGAGGGGGTGGATGAGTGGGAGACCAATGGATGGTGGCATGAACTGGAGAAACATGTTTTTACCAGGGTACAAAGCCTTATTTTCTATGTGTTCATGCCACTATCCACTTGTCAATTAGTTAATCTTAACAATTAGTAACAGTACCAAAGCTGGTAACCCAAGGAGGGACAGGCCACCTCTCAAATGGCAGCACACAGAGCTGCTCTCGCGAAGAAGAAGTCCTGTGATGACAAGGTGTCCATACTGAGGTGACCTCCAATTCACCACCCTGCAAATTACATTATATGGCATGTCGGATGCCCAGCCCCACGATGTCGCGACAGCTCTGATAGAATGGGCTCTTGCACCCTCAGGTGAATTATTCTCGGCCAACACGTAGCAATGCCTCAGGTAAAAGGTAATTCTTTCTGGTGCATTCTTTCAGCCATTTCCATATGGCTGAAAGAATGCACCAGAAAGAATTATCTTTTAGGCCGCATTACCCCTAACGGTGTTCCCATACAGAATTAACTACTACTATACTCACCATCCCCTTGTTCTTTACATTTGTAGGTACACTTCTAAGACTCTTGCCACATCCAATGTACGTATGTTGAACTTATTTCACACCGTACGTGGCCAACCGTGCTAATTATATGGAGAGCTCTCTGTCCAATGTAAAGGGAGCCAGACACAAAGTTGGAAAGTGCACCTCTTGCTGCGAATAAAACGTTGAAGCCACCTTGGTAAGAAACTGAGGCAAGATCCTCAATGCAACCTTGTTGGTTAGGAGTCCACAAAGGGGGGATAGGCCAACAAGATATATAACCCACCCATCCTTCTGGCAGATGTAATGGCCACTAGAAAAAGTCTTCAAAATCATAAGTCGTTCAGAAACTGTGGTATTCGACTCGAATAGTACGTGCATAAGTGTGTCCAACACTAGTATGAGATCTCAAGGAGCTACTGAGGCTGTCTGCTTAGCCCTGTCCAGAGCCATAGCCATCAGGAGTTCACACAGCACTACCACGGAAGCCACTGGGATGCCATGTACCTATTCAAAGAAGGTTGAAATCACAGCTACAGTGAGGGAAAACAGTATTTGATCCCCTGCTGATTTTGTACGTTTGCCCACTGACAAAGAAATTATCAGTCTATAATTTTAATGGTAGGTTTATTTGAACAGTGAGAGACAGAATAACAACAAAAAATCCGGAAAAACGCATGTCAAAAATTTTATAACTTGATTTGCATTTTAATGAGGGAAATAAGTATTTGACCCCTCTGAAAAACATGACTTAGTACTTGGTGGCAAAACCTTTGTTGGCAATCACAGAGGTCAGACGTTTCTTGTAGTTGGCCACCAGGTTTGCACACATCTCAGGAGGGATTTTGTCCCACTCCTCTTTGCAGGTCTTCTCAAGTCATTAAGGTTTTGAGGCTGACGTTTGGCAACTCGAACCTTCAGCTCCCTCCACAGATTTTTTTATGGATTTAAGGTCTGGAGACTGGCTAGGCCACTCCAGCATCTTAATGTGCTTCTTCTTGAACCACTCCTTTGTTGCCTTGGCCATGTGTTTTGGGTCATTATCATGCTGGAATACCCATCCACGACCCATTTTCAATGCCCTGGCTGAGGGAAGGAGGTTCTCACCCAAGATTTGACGGTACATGGCCCCGTCCATCGTCCCTTTGATGCGGTGAAGTTGTCCTGTCCCCTTAGCAGAAAAACACCTCCAAAGCATAATGTTTCCACCTCCATGTTTGACGGTGGGGATGGTGTTCTTGGAGTCATAGGCAGCATTCCTCCTCCTCCAAACACGGCGAGTTGAGTTGATGCCAAAGAGCTCCATTTTGGTCTATATCTGACCACAACACTTTCACCCAGTTGTCCTCTGAATCATTCAGATGTTCATTGGCAAACTTCAGACGGGCATGTATATGTGCTTTCTTGAGCAGCGGGACCTTGCGGGCACTGCAGGATTTCAGTCCTTCACGGCGTAGTGTGTTACCAATTGTTTTCTTGGTGACTATGGTCCCAGCTGCCTTGAGATCATTGACAAGATCCTCCCGTGTAGCTCTGGGCTGATTCCTCACCGTTCTCATGATCATTGCAACTCCACGAGGTGAGATCTTGCATGGAGCCCCAGACCGAGGGAGATTGACAGTTATTTTGTGTTTCTTCCATTTGCGAATAATCACACCAACTGCTGTTACCTTCTCACCAAGCTGCTTGGCAATGGTCTTGTAGCCCATTCCAGCCTTGTGTAGGTCTACAATCTTGTCCCTGCCATCCTTGGAGAGCTCTTTGGTCTTGGCCATGGTGGAGAATTTGGAATCTGATTAATTGATTGCTTCTGTGGACAGGTGTCTTTTATACAGGTAACAAGCTGAGATTAGGAGCACTCCCTTTAAGAGTGTGCTCCTAATCTCAGCTCGTTACCTGTATAAAAGACACCTGGGAGCCAGAAATCTTTCTGATTAAGAGGGGGTCAAATACTTATTTCCCTCATTAAAATGCAAATCAATTTATAACATTTTTTACATGCGTTTTTCCGGATTTTTTGTTATTCTCTCTCACTGTTCAAATAAACCTACCATTAAAATTATAGACTCATCATTTCTTTGTCAGTGGGCAAACGTACAAAATCAGCAGGGGATCAAATACTTTTTCCCTCACTGTAGGTAAATTGTATAGATGCAGTCGACCTGCCACTCTCAAACTCCACCTGTAACTGGTGACTGCTGAAAGCCTGCATGACAGAGGGTCCTGTCCAGCTTTGACACCCCAACAGAAGAACCTCCATTGGCTTCTATATGCATGCAGACCTTGTTTAGGGTTTAAGATGTGTTCTTGGAGAAGTGAGCACTAATCAAATCAGCATGAAAAAAGGGATCATTATACTACTGTATATATGGGGACGCATTCCCGACAGCTTTATATCTTACGTACAGTATTGAGTGTGCCAGGGTGCCAAGTGCAACTAATTTTGTACTCATTCTGTCTGTAATGAGTGAAGTGTGCACACTAGAAGTTAATTGTACTGCATTGTATTAGGTCGGTTCGTATTACGTGCAACTAAAACTTGTATGCGAGAATTGTTTAGGTGTGGGAGTGTGGTAAAAAAATGTTGTGTACGTGTAAAGCATGTTAGTGCTGTTGAGCGTCTGAAAACCACACACTTAATTGCGTTATGAGCGCGTAATATGCGTTGGAATTAGTTCTATGTGCTTACTGGGTCTTTGTATTGATGAGCACGTTGGTGTCTTTTGTACAATACTATGGGGTAAACCCTTTGGTCGCCAAGTGCAGCGTGGTGTACCATCCAGGTGCAGAGGATCGATACCTCAAATACGATGGCTGGCCAGGCTACATGCCCGTCGAAACTTGCAGGAGTACTGCCAATTCAGTGTCCACTCATCACAGCTCAGTTCCAGTGGGACTAGCGATTCCGAATCCCGCAAACTCCGGGGTTACGTGACAGTCGCACCTGAAGTGTGTGAGAATACAGCATCATACTGAAACACCACTCCCTTTTTCAGCAGTCTACTTGTGTCGAACAAATATAAGACTTCATCCAACCTCTCAACAAAAGCGATATTAGCCACAGTTACAGCATCAAACGGCCTACCGCATTTGCTGTTATCGTCATATTTCTGTTTCATTCTTTGATAACTTTCACTTATCTTTACACAATCACTCTAATGTGTCATATAAGGGTGGGGTCAACTTTAAGCACGTGATGTTTGACATCTAGTGGCACAATGTTAATAAAATGTTGCAATTGATTTCCAGGATCAAGCCGCATTCATAAGGCAATTTCCACTTAAATTACAGTGACATAGAGCATAGCCTCTTCACTTATTGAAATATACAAGTAGTATATAAGTGACACTGTGCAGAGAGTTTGACTTACAATCAGAAGATTGCAAATTCAAATCCTGGTTGGAAATTGACCGAGTACACCATCCCTCCAGTGGTTGATGTGATTGATATACTTAGGCAGGCTGATCATGGGAAGCCATTGGCCTTTTATCCAATCTCGTGCATTGATTTTCTTCTGGGATTTTGTTGGTAAGGACTTCAGTGGCTGCTGCACTTCCGTTTGTATGTTTCTTCCTCCTAAGTTGTTCCAAATTGGTTGCTCTTTTTTGTCTTACCTTACCCTTTTTTGCCCTTGTCAACTTGAATTTTTTCTGATTGTCTGTAAAGTGTTTTGGGATTGAAGTAGTGGTTAAATGGAAATGTTTATATTTTGACCTTAATGAGCATCATGGGATGTGATTCAAGGACACTGTACAATAGTGCTCATTAAAAGGTGATTTTCGTATAAGGCAATGGAGATAGTGGGAATACATTATTTTATAATTTTCAGCTGGCCCAAAAAAATTGGAAAAGGCTATAATTCTGTTGCAGTGTCTGCTTCTAGTATAGCTGCTTCACTCATCAAGGAAGGTCAAACAGGGCATTCTTTCTTAAATATCCAATTTAAAATTGATGAGTCATCCACATGCATGTCAGTTGAAAATGTGAGTGTATGTAGATGTTGTAAGTGAAATAAGTGGTCATTTTGACTATACGTAAATTCATTATTAGTTACCGTTAGTAAAAGAGATATAATTTAACTTGGTGTTAAATACCATTGTAATGTTGATAGAATAATATCTTCTTTTTTGAATGATCATGAAAATTCTGCCTTATGCAACATTGTATACCGGGTTGTCACTATACTCTAATTCTACAAGAGAACCAAGCATGGGATTCAGCACCAATGGCATAACAACATGTGGTTGAGACAGTGAACAGATCATTTCAAAATATAATGGGAAGCCACAGAATGTAATCCTGGATGGTGCATTTCAGTCAGTGTGAACATTTCAATCAAAACCCATGCAGTCTACTGGCGATCCAGCCCTGGTGTGCCTCATTGCCACAGTGTTAGATTGTCACTTTGTCGTCTCATTTTGTCTCTACCACCATTTCTATACCTTGGATTGCGAGCATAATTCGTCCCGGAAACGTACTCGTGATCCAAAGCGAATTTCCCCATAAGATGATTCGTTCCACAACCCAAAAATACTGTATTCATTTAAAAATGATTAATACAAAATACCTTTTTATATTTTTATTATTTAAATTTCATATAAAGTAATACAATGTATTCATTACATTTAATCGTGACTGGTGTGAGGGAGACGAGAGAGGAGAGGAGGGTTATTGTGTAGGACGACTTTCACTTGCAGTACAGTTACTAAAAAAGAGTCACTACACTTAGACACAAAATAAAAAAAATGCTTTACGCACACACACGTGGTCACAACACTATACTGTAGTAAACAGTATACACGTGGTCACAACACTATACTGTAGTAAACAGTATACACGTGGTCACAACACTATAGTAAACAGTATACACGTGGTCACAACACTATACTGTAGTAAACAGTATTCACGTGGTCACAACACTATAGTAAACAGTATACACGTGGAAACAAAACTATAGTACTGTAGTAAACAGTATGCACGTGGTCACAACACTATACTGTAGTAAACAGTATACACGTGGTCACAACATTATAGTACTGTAGTAAACAGTATACACGTGGTCACAACACTATAGTACTGTAGTAAACAGTATACACGTAGTCACACCACTATAGTACTATAGTAAACAGTATACACGTGGTCACCACACTATAGTAAACAGTATACACGTGGTCACAACACTATAGTACTGTAGTAAACAGTATACATGTGGTCACAACACTATAGTACTATAGTAAACAGTATACACGTGGTCACAACACTATAGTACTGTAGTAAACAGTATACACGTGGTCACAACACTATAGTACTGTAGTAAACAGTATACACGTGGTCACACCACTATAGTACTGTAGTAAACAGTATACACGTGGTCACACCACTATAGTACTGTAGTAAACAGTATACACGTGGTCACCACACTATAGTAAACAGTATACACGTGTTCACAACACTATAGTACTGTAGTAAACAGTATACATGTGGTCACAACACTATAGTACTGTAGTAAACAGTATACACGTGGTCACAGCACTATTGTACTATAGTAAACAGTATACACGTGGTCACAGCACTATAGTAAACAGTATACACGTGGTCACAACACTACAGTACTATAGTAAACAGTATACGCTCGCACGGATGTTGACTATACGAGTGAGGCACGCCGACTGAGACCGAGCATGGGAGATGATTACCCATAATCCCGCAGCGAGAGAGAGAAGAACCATTGGCTCAATTGTGATCACGTGACGCTCGGCAGACAAAGCGTTATACTCTACGTACTGCTCGTATTGCAAGACATCGCTCGTTTATCAAATTATTATTTATTTAAAAAAATCCTCGCCTTGCAAAACACTCGCAGACCACGTTACTCGCAATCCAAGGTTTCACTGTATCAGCAATCTTCTGAAGACTCGTGTTATTTCACCTGTTAACCTACATTTGATATTCTACTCACTTCAACTGGCCGTGCGAATTTAGTTTCCTTGTTAACGTGCCACACCAATCACGTGTATGCCTTCCATGCATGTCCTGTTGACTGGAATTCATTGTCATACTCTGCATTTCCACCTTATTACAACATATGTATTATACCAACATGTACCTTGTGTTGCTGATATTCTGCAACTAATGAAGATTTTTTTTAATACTGCGGTTGCTATTGCTGATGAGGTGTGCGGTACAGTACTCCCACTTTCCAAGATATCTAGACAGGGTGGAAGAGTAGGCCAAAAATACCCTCTAATGCCCTTTCTCCAGAAGTGGTTTAAGCAAGCAATACTCAAATTTACCTCTACTTAAATAAATACAATTCTGATCAAACAACGCAACCTTCCATCACACTAGTGGGGGGATATAACATTACAAATTCTGATACAAGCACACTTCAGACATAAACATCCATCCCGCAAAGGTGTGCTTATAACCAGCTTACACTGTAAAGTAACCCTCTTCATCTGCGGGTATTTATTTCGCGAAATTCCATTATATGTGCATAGCAGTTTCAAGTTTCACGTCTTTTTCCTTCGAGTATTCATGGGTTGGCAACATCACATCATGGGGAAGGGATAAGTTCACAGTACAGCAGTGGATTGTGACCTATATGTGCACTCAAGCCATTGTATCAGTTGTGCCGTGATCCACATGCCGACGCTTTTACAGTTCAAGTGTCATTGCCTTTTGTGTTATTTTGCCTTTGTTTTATTTGTATTCCGATCATGTTTTCAAAGCGTCAAGCGAGTGGAGGATCTGAGAGCGAAAGAAAAACGCAGAAAAAATGAGTTTAGCTCAAAAAAGTTGCGTATTAATTTTGACTTCAACAACACCATCATCATCATCACCATCATAACACTCCCATCAGCATCCAAGGAAAATATCAGTTCCAAATATTGCAGTATAATATATTTATATTTTATGTATTCTATGCTGTATTATTTGTGCTATTATCTATTTGCCAACGGCAAGCTCCCCTCTCATCATGCTCAGCAAACGGACAGTGTGAGAATTCCCCACGAAAGAGTCCAGCCACAGGTCACCCCCCCACCCACCCCATGCTGGGAACCGCACAAAGCCCTGATGGTCCTCGGGCAGTCAAAGCCCCATCAGCAGCAGCACGGCCCCACCAAAGGGAGCCGCCTGACACGAGCGCCGAAGCCCACACACCACGTGGCGAGGAAGCCACGTGGCGTGCGGGCTGCGGCGTGGCCCAGCGAGCAAACCGCTGGCAGCCGCGCCACCAAAACGATGCCCAGTTGGCGCGGCGGTGGAGGGGGGGAGGGGGCAGGCAGGAGACGCGGGAGGGGAGCGGCGCCTCCAAACAAAATAAAGGTGTCGCCAAAAGAATTCAAACAAGTCAAACTAAATAAATAGTTGCGGGAAGAAGATGGGGAAGAGAGGAGGAGAGCGAGGTAAGGGGGGCAGTCCATAAATGACGTTACGCGATTTTAGACGATTTTTGACACCCCACCCCCCTCGTCACACGGCGTCACAAAAAGTCAGACCCCCCCCCTCAAATATGACGTCACAAAGCTCTGCCCTCCCCCAAAACCATAAAACATGCTTTAAATCGCTTTAAACTATTGTCATTGTAGTGCTTATTTAATGTGCCGCTGCACTCTGATGTTGTAGGAAAAAAACATTAAAAAGTCTATTTAATTAAGTAGAACGTGTTGTCAATATTTAAAGTTGCGCATTTTAATGTGACGTCACATTTCTCACACCCCGCCCCCCCTCGTCACCCATCGTCACAAACGTCTGACCCCTCCCCCTAGGTGCGTGACGTAATTTATGGACCGCAGCAGCAAATGGCTGCTGCTGCCATCTTGATCACAGAGTTCCTGGAGTTCTTCTCTGATCCGGATTGGGAGTGCATCGCCTGCAACCTCGTCTCCCACCACTGCCTTGTCGGAGTACAGTGGAATGCACTCGTGAGAACAATACGTAATACTTATTGATGGTATACAAATTTTGGAAATCATATTTACCATCTGTATTATTATTAGCAGGATTACTTATATATGACGTCCTCATATTACTCGTACAAAATGAATAACTCTGTTGGGAATGCACCCTCATATATACAACGGGATAATGACCCATTTTAGCGCCGATTCGATTAGTGCTCACTTCTCCGGGAATGCATCTTGAATGCTAAGCCTGACTTGTTTTTTTTGCCACTTCCCACTCTCATCAGAATTTGACCTTTATGTAAGGAGCCTGCCTGCTGTGTGTGGTGTTAAGTTAATCTGTAAATGTTTCTTAGCTTTGATTTTATCCTGTCTTATGCAAGAATGCTGCAAGTGCATTGGGAGTGAAATATCCCCCACATATTTTTTTATGTCACTAGACCTCGGTTGCCCATATCCAATTATCTTGTTTTAACTGGGAGAAGGGCTGAGAAAGCGTGCCCCAATGAGCATGGCTGCCCTTTAATTGGCGCTCAGCCTCATGCCGCAGTCATCACTGCATTTGTTTCCCAAGACACTTGTCACTTAGGCCATGCTCCATGCTTCGTCCTCCATACCAGTGCTAATTCTGCCACTATCAGGCCTGGGGAAGTAATAATACGTCGAGGAATATCACCATTCATGGTGCAAAAGCACCATTCATTTCGTTCTCCTTTGAGTTCACGCCAGTCCTGAAGTCATGATATTTGGCACACATCGGCCTCCCATTTTACCTGCCTTGTAATCTTTGATCCTCATAGAATCTCATGCATACCTTAAATCGACAGTGGAGAAACTCTACACCTGGGCATGCGCCACTGCAACTATGTGATGGTTTGAGCCTGACTCAGTGAGGGACAGATGGTTTTGTCTTGTCCCCCTAATTATCAGAGCCTTCAGTATTCCATGTAGTGGTATATTACCCCCTACAGTCTCTATCTCAAACTCATTCACAACCCATATATCCTCCACTGAGCCTAATCAACCAGCTGAGCCTACCAGCTCCAGCTCACCCCAGGTGGCGCCAAGTGAGTGCCCACCCCCTTTATCCTCATTGACCAAGCCTCCTGCTGAGAGTGCGATGCTCCCTGCCATCCCTGCTCCTGAGACTCAGCCTCGCGACATTTGCAAAGGTTAAATAATGGCCACAAACTCTGTGATCTCCGACAACTGTCAGGGCTAAATTTGCATTATCCTGGGTTCTGCCCTTTTGTCCATGTTTACCTTTGACATGTATTGTTTTTAAACGTGATTAATCTCAATATATTTTATTTAGCAAAATGCATTTTTTGTGGTAGCATAAGTGGGTTTGTATACATTGTTTAAAGTATTAGGTGATAAGTGAATCCAGCAATTTCCCATCAGATAAACTGCAGCAGATACCACTCCTAAACTGACATCCTATGGCTTGCGCAAAAGCCTTTGTTTTTTATGTATTCCTCTCCACCATTATTTTGCAATTATATTCCAATACACAATATCATTAGCCTTTTGTTCAACTGTAAATGACCATATTCTTGGTTCTTTCGGTAATGTCACGTAGGTTTTCACACCTGATGATGATTGCTTGTGTTGCAGTCGAAACGATTGCTTGTGTTGCAGTCGAAACGTCGTGAGAATTGTATTGTTTTATATTTTTATTATTTTATTGTTTCCCTTCTACGTGACTTTACCGAAAGAACCAATAATTTGAATCCCTGCAGTCACGAAAGCTTTAAATAAAAAATGTAAATGACCAGGTAGGCACTACTTAACCAGGCAGGCAACATTGAGAGCAACTTTATTTTAGCAATGTGGTTCATTCAGAACAATCTTGGTGTGAAGTGTCCTATAGCATGATGATTTTACAGAACTATTTCTAGGGTCCATATGAGGGATGATTACAAAAAGGTCCGTGCACTGACACAGGAAGGGTCTCCAGAAAACAGTAAGGGAATCTGTCATTTTGACATTGTAAAAAAACACGTGGTGGCAGCTTCATTGGTGGCAAAAGAGATGCTGCCACATTTATAAAACATCTGATGAAAATGAAAAATAAACATTAAAATTATACCCTTTATATCCACGTCAACATACATCACTTTTAAAAGATGACATTTCACTGAAATACAGTGGAACACCTCTCATTCGCATTGAATTGAGGGGAGCGGTTTTTGATAAGCGATTTCGCTGATAAGAGGAGTCTTTATTCTGTTATGCATACAAAAACACGGATAAGAGAATACATTTGGCATGGGACTCCTCTTGCATAACAAAAACGTGCACAATTGTAAGCTTTTCTTAACCTCTTGACACACATTATCCACGCACGTGAAGGAGGAGGAAGTGGAAGAGTGCAGAGATGCAGGGTAGCGTTGTGGATGGTACAGTATGTGCTTCAAGATAGCAGAAGTGTAGGCAGTAACCGCAGAAGATGGTATGAGCAAAGACAACATCTTAACCACCGTTATCTAATATCTTCATTTTTCATCACAATCGTCATAACCAAGCATGAGTGCTGGTAAGCACGCACATGTGCGTGTAAGTACATGCACTTTGGAGATCAAGGGTTGCTATATTATGCAAATGTATTACACATCAATGGCTGCGACCTAGCAATGAAATGGAGGGATAGAAAGTGATTATAAATCCCTCTGTGTTGACGCTTGAGTATTATCGCCTTGCATGCATAAACTTTCTCCCAGTTCTATTTATGCCCATACCTAAAACAATAATAAAAGTGCAATTTCGATTTAAAGCTTTCGTGACTGCAAGGATTCATCTTCTTTGGTTCTTTCGGTAAAGTCACGTAGAATGAGAACGACAGTTTTTTGTTCCTTCACCTGAAGAAGGCCGCTTGTGTTGTGGCCGAAACGTCGTGAGAATGTTATTGTTTTATTTTATTATTTTATTCTCATTCTACATGACTTTACCGAAAGAACCAAAGAAGAAAAGTGCAATTATTCAAAGAAGGATGCGCCTAAAAAAGTATTGACACTCGGGAATGGCTTTACTGGATAAATCCCATCATATCTTCGGGACTGTTTTGCCATTATCAAAGTATGTTTTTCCACAAGTACGTGTGGTTAATGCAGACTTGATTCCTTGCAAAATGTATATATTTGGTGTTTGAACATCTTAACACCTGTTTTCTTGCCAGAAAGGGTAAACCCTATTCTGAAATCCCATCACCATCATCTTAAGCAGCAGTAGCAGCTACAGTTGGGTGTTTTAGTGCATGCCTTTGATAAATAACTTTGGAGGAAAGAGAATATGTATCACTTAGATTGATCAAACTTCCAAACCTTCTAGACTGAGGTGATGACAGAAAGTAGAGATCCAAACATATCTCTGCAGACCTTTGTTATGGCCTGCTTTTTCCAGGTGCTCAAGGTCATTCCACATGCAAAAACTGACTACAAGCAGAGAATATATCTCCTTCATCTGTCTCAACATGAAAATATAAGTAATCTTTACACAATCAATTTGGCCCACATCCTTGTGAGAGTGAATAATATCAGCAGAATTGATTCAGCACAAGCAAACTCAAGACCAGTTTTGACATACAGTGGTGAGTTTCCAAATGTTAAAGGAAAGATCCTTCCTTTTAAGATACGAGTCCTCACCCAATCCAAAACCACATTATATATCTCAAAATAATATTGTGGAGAATGTAAATAACAAGACTAAATAATTAGACAATGTTTCCTTCATATGTGTCTCGCAACATACAAAATAAAAGTAGTTTTAGACAACACATCGGCCCCATTGCCTTCTAGGAGTGATAATTTAACCAGCATTGCTTCGGTAAAAGAAATGGTCCTTGCCTTTAATATCTGGCGGTTCACCAGCATTAATTCAAGCAAGCCTGACTGCTGATGAGACACATATATATCGAAACCGGCTTAGAGCTTGATTGTACGAATTGGTGTAACTTTATATTACATCATTACAACTGAACAAGCACAACAGTCAAGGACTTCCTCGTGCCAATGGTTATTTGGTGAAAAGTGTTTTTTTAATATCTGGATGGTGATACGCAGAATTCGTACATTTTAAATACAGTACATGTTCTATTTTATATTTATAATGTATTATACTTAAAATCTGTCGTTGATGTTACACATTTTTATATTTTACATACAGTAAGAACAAAAATATATGTAGTTTATCTTTACAAAAGTAATTTGAATAAATGATAAATGTTTGTGCATGGATACTTGGGTGGGTACCAGCCAGGAAGCCAAGCAGAAATACAGCCAGCAAACTTTTGTCTAATATAATATGACTTTTTTTTTATCCAGGTTTGGCCAAATTAAGTACTGGAGAAAGACGTGCTGCTGGAAAGCTATGCAGTAAAGTCTCAATTAGAATCGCAATTGCCAGTACTGCAGTGTGTTCACGAGTAGAAAATGTAACCAATAAAGATGCCTTAAGAGTGTATGTATATCTTCTCTCTGATATTCATTAAGATAATTATAACTGATAGATTTTTTCCTACTGTTCATTTATAGCTTTGAATTTACCAGTTAGCATGATGCATGTGTAATGACCACCACGAGTCCACGACAACATAATATATAGAATGAGAAACAACTCACAATCCTCCCCATCAACATAGGGCAGGTTTATTAGAACCTCAAGAATAACTTCAGCAAAATAATAAAATGTATCACGGCTATCACAGTAATCCATACATTTCAACACGTAATGCCTTGTTCACACTTGGACACTATTGCAGAAATCTACATTGTCCCCCTGTCCTCTAAGGCCTTTGAATATTTCGCACCTTCTCCACTCCATATTCAGCCACCAGTCATCATACGTAACTGAACATTAAAAAAATAAGTGCTTATATCTTTAATTTACAATAAAAAACAAGTGCTTAAATAAGCAACTATAAGAAAATTATGTTGGTGATTTTGTTTTCTTAAAGGAAAACACACTTATAGTGTGTCAGTGGTGTCATCACAATTTATTTTCTAGATTAAATATTGTTTAAATATTTGTAAAATGTATCTATCATGATCTAGAAATGCCTTTATGTAACAATGTGATTTTACATATTTTTGCATGAAAGTACATGTCTATGCTTCCTAACAACCAAGGTTGAAAGCAATAATGCAGTGGGTTTGTGTATCCCTCTCTAAAAGAGGTCACGATCATTCTTGTAAAAGTTGTCCACTATAAACACAATTTTCGTGTAAAATGTTATTGCTATTAGGTATTTATGCTATAGAAAATCTAACAAAATTGATCAAAGGTTTGGCAAAAATTTGGCAATAAAAACCACCACTAAACATATTTGCGTTGCCGGTCAAGGAAATGGCAATGACATCATTTGTCACGTGCACACCTTGCCTCCTGATCTGATTATGCCATTCCATATCGCATCAGCTCAAGCAGCTTAAAAAAAACATCACTAATTAAACACTTCCAAGGACAAACACATGCTGGAGAGCATTACATAATTCCTGCATATGCATGCATTGTTAAAATTTTGAGGTAAATGTGAACCATTGAAAATTTACGTATTTTACATAAGGATTATTATTTTAACATGTATTTCAAATAACACTTCGAGTGATTGATTAATGCAAACTTTTATACTAATATTGATTTTTTTTGTTTTAGTTACTGGTACTCATCTGGGTTGAAACACCAATGAAAAAATGTGCCCTTTTATTTACATCAAATATAGAAAAAAATGATTAACTGTATTTTTAGTCTTGACTTAAAGCTTTCGTGACTGTAGGAATTCATATTCTTGGGTCTTTCGGTAAAGTCACGGAGATAGGTTCAAAGAAAATTACAAAAATAACTAAAAAAAACCTGCTTCGATCGGAACACAAGCGTCGTAGTTTTTTGTTATTTTTTGTTATTTTCTTTGAACCTATCTACGTGACTTTACCGAAAGACCCAAGAATA